>NC_134828.1:12422818-13671429 GCF_004210375.1 Tachypleus tridentatus
TAAAATTACTAGTTGTTTTAGTAGACTGAATTATACTAAACCCTAGGTTACTGCAAAATTACTAGTTGTTTTAGTAGACTGAATTATACTAAACCCTAGGTTACTGTAAAATAACTAGTTGTTTTAGTAGACTGAATTATACTAAACCCTAGGTTACTGTAAAATAACTAGTTGTTTTAGTAGACTGAATTATACTAAACCCTAGGTTACTGTAAAATTACTAGTTGTTTTAGTAGACTGAATTATACTAAACCCTAGGTTACTGTAAAATTACTAGTTGTTTTAGTAGACTGAATTATACTAAACCCTAGGTTACTGTAAAATAACTAGTTGTTTTAGTAGACTGAATTATACTAAACCCTAGGTTACTGTAAAATTACTAGTTGTTTTAGTAGACTGAATTATACTAAACCCTAGGTTACTGTAAAATTACTAGTTGTTTTAGTAGACTGAATTATACTAAACCCTAGGTTACTGTAAAATTACTAGTTGTTTGTAGTAGACTGAATTATACTAAACCCTAGGTTACTGTAAAATTACTAGTTGTTTTAGTAGACTGAATTATACTAAACCCTAAACCGGTTACTGTAAAATAACTAGTTGTTTTAGTAGACTGAATTATACTAAACCCTAGGTTACTGTAAAATTACTAGTTGTTTTAGTAGACTGAATTATACTAAACCCTAGGTTACTGTAAAATTACTAGTTGTTTTAGTTGTTTTAGTAGACTGAATTATACTAAACCCTAGGTTACTGTAAAATTACTAGTTGTTTTGGTAGACTGAATTATACTAAACCCTAGGTTACTGTAAAATTACTAGTTGTTTTAGTAGACTGAATTATACTAAACCCTAGGTTACTGTAAAATTACTAGTTGTTTTAGTAGACTGAATTATACTAAACCCTAGGTTACTGTAAAATTACTAGTTGTTTTAGTAGACTGAATTATACTAAACCCTAGGTTACTGTAAAATTACTAGTTGTTTTAGTAGACTGAATTATACTAAACCCTAGGTTACTGTAAAATTACTAGTTGTTTTAGTAGACTGAATTATACTAAACCCTAGGTTACTGTAAAATTACTAGTTGTTTTAGTAGACTGAATTATACTAAACCCTAGGTTACTGTAAAATTACTAGTTGTTTTAGTAGACTGAATTATACTAAACCCTAGGTTACTGTAAAATTACTAGTTGTTTTAGTAGACTGAATTATACTAAACCCTATGTTACTGTAAAATAACTAGTTGTTTTAGTAGACTGAATTATACTAAACCCTAGGTTACTGTAAAATTACTAGTTGTTTTAGTAGACTGAATTATACTAAACCCTAGGTTACTGTAAAATTACTAGTTGTTTTAGTAGACTGAATTATACTAAACCCTAGGTTACTGTAAAATAACTAGTTGTTTTAGTAGACTGAATTATACTAAACCCTAGGTTACTGTAAAATAACTAGTTGTTTTAGTAGACTGAATTATACTAAACCCTAGGTTACTGTAAAATTACTAGTTGTTTTAGTAGACTGAATTATACTAAACCCTAGGTTACTGTAAAATTACTAAACCCTAGTTGTTTTAGTAGACTGAATTATACTAAACCCTAGGTTACTGTAAAATTACTAGTTGTTTTAGTAGACTGAATTATACTAAACCCTAGGTTACTGTAAAATTACTAGTTGTTTTAGTAGACTGAATTATACTAAACCCTAGGTTACTGTAAAATAACTAGTTGTTTTAGTAGACTGAATTATACTAAACCCTAGGTTACTGTAAAATTACTAGTTGTTTTAGTAGACTGAATTATACTAAACCCTAGTAGACTGTTGTTTTAGTAGACTGAATATACTAAACCCTAGGTTACTGTAAAATTACTAGTTGTTTTAGTAGACTGAATTATACTAAACCCTAGGTTACTGTAAAATTACTAGTTGTTTTAGTAGACTGAATTATACTAAACCCTAGGTTACTGTAAAATAACTAGTTGTTTTAGTAGACTGAATTATACTAAACCCTAGGTTACTGTAAAATTACTAGTTGTTTTAGTAGACTGAATTATACTAAACCCTAGGTTACTGTAAAATTACTAGTTGTTTTAGTAGACTGAATTATACTAAACCCTAGGTTACTGTAAAATTACTAGTTGTTTTAGTAGACTGAATTATACTAAACCCTAGGTTACTGTAAAATTACTAGTTGTTTTAGTAGACTGAATTATACTAAACCCTAGGTTACTGTAAAATTACTAGTTGTTTTAGTAGACTGAATTATACTAAACCCTAGGTTACTGTAAAATTACTAGTTGTTTTAGTAGACTGAATTATACT
This sequence comes from Tachypleus tridentatus, assembly GCF_004210375.1. Taxonomy (NCBI): domain Eukaryota; kingdom Metazoa; phylum Arthropoda; class Merostomata; order Xiphosura; family Limulidae; genus Tachypleus; species Tachypleus tridentatus. Next base: position 12,425,143 of record NC_134828.1, read on the forward strand.
AAACCCTAGGTTACTGTAAAATTACTAGTTGTTTTAGTAGACTGAATTATACTAAACCCTAGGTTACTGTAAAATTACTAGTTGTTTTAGTAGACTGAATTATACTAAACCCTAGGTTACTGTAAAATTACTAGTTGTTTTAGTAGACTGAATTATACTAAACCCTAGTTGTTACTAGTAAAATACTACTAGTTGTTTTAGTAGACTGAATTATACTAAACCCTAGGTTACTGTAAAATTACTAGTTGTTTTAGTAGACTGAATTATACTAACTAGGTTACTGTTTTAGTTGACTTAGAATTATACTAAACCCTAGGTTACTGTAAAATACTAGTTGTTTTAGTAGACTGAATTATACTAAACCCTAGGTTACTGTAAAATTACTAGTTGTTTTAGTAGACTGAATTATACTAAACCCTAGGTTACTGTAAAATTACTAGTTGTTTTAGTAGACTGAATTATACTAAACCCTAGGTTACTGTAAAATTACTAGTTGTTTTAGTAGACTGAATTATACTAAACCCTAGGTTACTGTAAAATTACTAGTTGTTTTAGTAGACTGAATTATACTAAACCCTAGGTTACTGTAAAATTACTAGTTGTTTTAGTAGACTGAATTATACTAAACCCTAGGTTACTGTAAAATTACTAGTTGTTTTAGTAGACTGAATTATACTAAACCCTAGGTTACTGTAAAATTACTAGTTGTTTTAGTAGACTGAATTATACTAAACCCTAGGTTACTGTAAAATTACTAGTTGTTTTAGTAGACTGAATTATACTAAACCCTAGGTTATTGTAAAATTAACAGTTGTTTTAGTAGACTGAATTATACTAAACCCTAGGTTACTGTAAAATTACTAGTTGTTTTAGTAGACTGAATTATACTAAACCCTAGGTTACTGTAAAATAACTAGTTGTTTTAGTAGACTGAATTATACTAAACCCTAGGTTACTGTAAAATTACTAGTTGTTTTAGTAGACTGAATTATACTAAACCCTAGGTTACTGTAAAATTACTAGTTGTTTTAGTAGACTGAATTATACTAAACCCTAGGTTACTGTAAAATTACTAGTTGTTTTAGTAGACTGAATTATACTAAACCCTAGGTTACTGTAAAATTACTAGTTGTTTTAGTAGACTGAATTATACTAAACCCTAGGTTACTGTAAAATTACTAGTTGTTTTAGTAGACTGAATTATACTAAACCCTAGGTTACTGTAAAATAACTAGTTGTTTTAGTAGACTGAATTATACTAAACCCTAGGTTACTGTAAAATTACTAGTTGTTTTAGTAGACTGAATTATACTAAACCCTAGGTTACTGTAAAATTACTAGTTGTTTTAGTAGACTGAATTATACTAAACCCTAGGTTACTGTAAAATTACTAGTTACTAGTTGTTTTAGTAGACTGAATTATACTAAACCCTAGGTTACTGTAAAATTACTAGTTGTTTTAGTAGACTGAATTATACTAAACCCTAGGTTACTGTAAAATAACTAGTTGTTACTGTAAAATAACTAGTTGTTTTAGTAGACTGAATTATACTAAACCCTAGGTTACTGGAAAATTACTAGTTGTTTTAGTAGACTGAATTATACTAAACCCTAGGTTACTGTAAAATTACTAGTTGTTTTAGTAGACTGAATTATACTAAACCCTAGGTTACTGTAAAATTACTAGTTGTTTTAGTAGACTGAATTAAACTAAACCCTAGGTTATTGTAAAATTAACAGTTGTTTTAGTAGACTGAATTATACTAAACCCTAGGTTACTGTAAAATAACTAGTTGTTTTAGTAGACTGAATTATACTAAACCCTAGGTTACTGTAAAATTACTAGTTGTTTTAGTAGACTGAATTATACTAAACCCTAGGTTACTGTAAAATTACTAGTTGTTTTAGTAGACTGAATTATACTAAACCCTAGGTTACTGTAAAATTACTAGTTGTTTTAGTAGACTGAATTATACTAAACCCTAGGTTACTGTAAAATTACTAGTTGTTTTAGTAGACTGAATTATACTAAACCCTAGGTTACTGTAAAATTACTAGTTGTTTTAGTAGACTGAATTATACTAAACCCTAGGTTACTGTAAAATTACTAGTTGTTTTAGTAGACTGAATTATACTAAACCCTAGGTTACTGTAAAATAACTAGTTGTTTTAGTAGACTGAATTATACTAAACCCTAGGTTACTGTAAAATTACTAGTTGTTTTAGTAGACTGAATTATACTAAACCCTAGGTTACTGTAAAATTACTAGTTGTTTTAGTAGACTGAATTATACTAAACCCTAGGTTACTGTAAAATTACTAGTTGTTTTAGTAGACTGAATTATACTAAACCCTAGGTTACTGTAAAATTACTAGTTGTTTTAGTAGACTGAATTATACTAAACCCTAGGTTACTGTAAAATTACTAGTTGTTTTAGTAGACTGAATTATACTAAACCCTAGGTTACTGTAAAATTACTAGTTGTTTTAGTAGACTGAATTATACTAAACCCTAGGTTACTGTAAAATAACTAGTTGTTTTAGTAGACTGAATTATACTAAACCCTAGGTTACTGTAAAATTACTAGTTGTTTTAGTAGACTGAATTATACTAAACCCTAGGTTACTAGTTGTTTTAGTAAAATTACTAGTTGTTTTAGTAGACTGAATTATACTAAACCCTAGGTTACTGTAAAATTACTAGTTGTTTTAGTAGACTGAATTATACTAAACCCTAGGTTACTGTAAAATTACTAGTTGTTTTAGTAGACTGAATTATACTAAACCCTAGGTTACTGTAAAATTACTAGTTGTTTTAGTAGACTGAATTATACTAAACCCTAGGTTACTGTAAAATTACTAGTTGTTTTAGTAGACTGAATTATACTAAACCCTAGGTTACTGTAAAATTACTAGTTGTTTTAGTAGACTGAATTATACTAAACCCTAGGTTACTGTAAAATTACTAGTTGTTTTAGTAGACTGAATTATACTAAACCCTAGGTTACTGTAAAATTACTAGTTGTTTTAGTAGACTGAATTATACTAAACCCTAGGTTACTGTAAAATTACTAGTTGTTTTAGTAGACTGAATTATACTAAACCCTTGTAAAATTACTAGTTGTTTTAGTAGACTGAATTATACTAAACCCTAGGTTATTGTAAAATTAACAGTTGTTTTAGTAGACTGAATTATACTAAACCCTAGGTTACTGTAAAATTACTAGTTGTTTTAGTAGACTGAATTATACTAAACCCTAGGTTACTGTAAAATTACTAGTTGTTTTAGTAGACTGAATTATACTAAACCCTAGGTTACTGTAAAATACTAAACTAGTTGTTTTAGTAGACTGAATTATACTAAACCCTAGGTTACTGTAAAATTACTAGTTGTTTTAGTAGACTGAATTATACTAAACCCTAGGTTACTGTAAAATTACTAGTTGTTTTAGTAGACTGAATTATACTAAACCCTAGGTTACTGTAAAATTACTAGTTGTTTTAGTAGACTGAATTATACTAAACCCTAGGTTACTGTAAAATAACTAGTTGTTTTAGTAGACTGAATTATACTAAACCCTAGGTTACTGTAAAATTACTAGTTGTTTTAGTAGACTGAATTATACTAAACCCTAGGTTACTGTAAAATTACTAGTTGTTTTAGTAGACTGAATTATACTAAACCCTAGGTTACTGTAAAATTACTAGTTGTTTTAGTAGACTGAATTATACTAAACCCTAGGTTACTGTAAAATTACTAGTTGTTTTAGTAGACTGAATTATACTAAACCCTAGGTTACTGTAAAATTATACTAGTTGTTTTAGTAGACTGAATTATACTAAACCCTAGGTTACTGTAAAATTACTAGTTGTTTTAGTAGACTGAATTATACTAAACCCTAGGTTACTGTAAAATTACTAGTTGTTTTAGTAGACTGAATTATACTAAACCCTAGGTTACTGTAAAATTACTAGTTGTTTTAGTAGACTGAATTATACTAAACCCTAGGTTACTGTAAAATTACTAGTTGTTTTAGTAGACTGAATTATACTAAACCCTAGGTTACTGTAAAATTACTAGTTGTTTTAGTAGACTGAATTATACTAAACCCTAGGTTACTGTAAAATTACTAGTTGTTTTAGTAGACTGAATTATACTAAACCCTAGGTTACTGTAAAATAACTAGTTGTTTTAGTAGACTGAATTATACTAAACCCTAGGTTACTGTAAAATACTAGTTGTTTTAGTAGACTGAATTATACTAAACCCTAGGTTACTGTAAAATTACTAGTTGTTTTAGTAGACTGAATTATACTAAACCCTAGGTTACTGTAAAATTACTAGTTGTTTTAGTAGACTGAATTATACTAAACCCTAGGTTACTGTAAAATTACTAGTTGTTTTAGTAGACTGAATTATACTAAACCCTAGGTTACTGTAAAATTACTAGTTGTTTTAGTAGACTGAATTATACTAAACCCTAGGTTACTGTAAAATTACTAGTTGTTTTAGTAGACTGAATTATACTAAACCCTAGGTTACTGTAAAATTACTAGTTGTTTTAGTAGACTGAATTATACTAAACCCTAGGTTACTGTAAAATTACTAGTTGTTTTAGTAGACTGAATTATACTAAACCCTAGGTTACTGTAAAATAACTAGTTGTTTTAGTAGACTGAATTATACTAAACCCTAGGTTACTGTAAAATTACTAGTTGTTTTAGTAGACTGAATTATACTAAACCCTAGGTTACTGTAAAATTACTAGTTGTTTTAGTAGACTGAATTATACTAAACCCTAGGTTACTGTAAAATTACTAGTTGTTTTAGTAGACTGAATTATACTAAACCCTAGGTTACTGTAAAATTACTAGTTGTTTTAGTAGACTGAATTATACTAAACCCTAGGTTACTGTAAAATAACTAGTTGTTTTAGTAGACTGAATTATACTAAACCCTAGGTTACTGTAAAATAACTAGTTGTTTTAGTAGACTGAATTATACTAAACCCTAGGTTACTGTAAAATTACTAGTTGTTTTAGTAGACTGAATTATACTAAACCCTAGGTTACTGTAAAATTACTAGTTGTTTTAGTAGACTGAATTATACTAAACCCTAGGTTACTGTAAAATTACTAGTTGTTTTAGTAGACTGAATTATACTAAACCCTAGGTTACTGTAAAATTACTAGTTGTTTTAGTAGACTGAATTATACTAAACCCTAGGTTACTGTAAAATTACTAGTTGTTTTAGTAGACTGAATTATACTAAACCCTAGGTTACTGTAAAATGAATTACTAGTTGTTTTAGTAGACTGAATTATACTAAACCCTAGGTTACTGTAAAATTACTAGTTGTTTTAGTAGACTGAATTATACTAAACCCTAGGTTACTGTAAAATTACTAGTTGTTTTAGTAGACTGAATTATACTAAACCCTAGGTTACTGTAAAATTACTAGTTGTTTTAGTAGACTGAATTATACTAAACCCTAGGTTACTGTAAAACTGAATTACTAGTTGTTTTAGTAGACTGAATTATACTAAACCCTAGGTTACTGTAAAATTACTAGTTGTTTTAGTAGACTGAATTATACTAAACCCTAGGTTACTGTAAAATTACTAGTTGTTTTAGTAGACTGAATTATACTAAACCCTAGGTTACTGTAAAATTACTAGTTGTTTTAGTAGACTGAATTATACTAAACCCTAGGTTAAAATTACTAGTAGTAGACTGAATTATACTAAACCCTAGTTACTGTAAAATTACTAGTTGTTTTAGTAGACTGAATTATACTAAACCCTAGGTTACTGTAAAATTACTAGTTGTTTTAGTAGACTGAATTATACTAAACCCTAGGTTACTGTAAAATTACTAGTTGTTTTAGTAGACTGAATTATACTAAACCCTAGGTTACTGTAAAATTACTAGTTGTTTTAGTAGACTGAATTATACTAAACCCTAGGTTACTGTAAAATTACTAGTTGTTTTAGTAGACTGAATTATACTAAACCCTAGGTTACTGTAAAATTACTAGTTGTTTTAGTAGACTGAATTATACTAAACCCTAGGTTACTGTAAAATAACTAGTTGTTTTAGTAGACTGAATTATACTAAACCCTAGGTTACTGTAAAATTACTAGTTGTTTTAGTAGACTGAATTATACTAAACCCTAGGTTACTGTAAAATTACTAGTTGTTTTAGTAGACTGAATTATACTAAACCCTAGGTTACTGTAAAATAACTAGTTGTTTTAGTAGACTGAATTATACTAAACCCTAGGTTACTGTAAAATAACTAGTTGTTTTAGTAGACTGAATTATACTAAACCCTAGGTTACTGTAAAATTACTAGTTGTTTTAGTAGACTGAATTATACTAAACCCTAGGTTACTGTAAAATTACTAGTTGTTTTAGTAGACTGAATTATACTAAACCCTAGGTTACTGTAAAATTACTAGTTGTTTTAGTAGACTGAATTATACTAAACCCTAGGTTACTGTAAAATTACTAGTTGTTTTAGTAGACTGAATTATACTAAACCCTAGGTTACTGTAAAATTACTAGTTGTTTTAGTAGACTGAATTATACTAAACCCTAGGTTACTGTAAAATTACTAGTTGTTTTAGTAGACTGAATTATACTAAACCCTAGGTTACTGCAAAATACCAGTTGTTTTAGTAGACTGAATTATACTAAACCCTAGGTTACTGTAAAATTACTAGTTGTTTTAGTAGACTGAATTATACTAAACCCTAGGTTACTGTAAAATTACTAGTTGTTTTAGTAGACTGAATTATACTAAACCCTAGGTTACTGTAAAATTACTAGTTGTTTTAGTAGACTGAATTATACTAAACCCTAGGTTACTGTAAAATTACTAGTTGTTTTAGTAGACTGAATTATACTAAACCCTAGGTTACTGTAAAATAGGTTACTAGTTGTTTTAGTAGACTGAATTATACTAAACCCTAGGTTACTGTAAAATTACTAGTTGTTTTAGTAGACTGAATTATACTAAACCCTAGGTTACTGTAAAATTACTAGTTGTTTTAGTAGACTGAATTATACTAAACCCTAGGTTACTGTAAAATTACTAGTTGTTTTAGTAGACTGAATTATACTAAACCCTAGGTTACTGTAAAATTACTAGTTGTTTTAGTAGACTGAATTATACTAAACCCTAGGTTACTGTAAAATTACTAGTTGTTTTAGTAGACTGAATTATACTAAACCCTAGGTTACTGTAAAATTACTAGTTGTTTTAGTAGACTGAATTATACTAAACCCTAGGTTACTGTAAAATTACTAGTTGTTTTAGTAGACTGACTATTATACTAAACCCTAGTTGTTACTGAATTATACTAAACCCTAGGTTACTGTAAAATAACTAGTTGTTTTAGTAGACTGAATTATACTAAACCCTAGGTTACTGTAAAATTACTAGTTGTTTTAGTAGACTGAATTATACTAAACCCTAGGTTACTGTAAAATTACTAGTTGTTTTAGTAGACTGAATTATACTAAACCCTAGGTTACTGTAAAATTACTAGTTGTTTTAGTAGACTGAATTATACTAAACCCTAGGTTACTGTAAAATTACTAGTTGTTTTAGTAGACTGAATTATACTAAACCCTAGGTTACTGTAAAATTACTAGTTGTTTTAGTAGACTGAATTATACTAAACCCTAGGTTACTGTAAAATTACTAGTTGTTTTAGTAGACTGAATTATACTAAACCCTAGGTTACTGTAAAATTACTAGTTGTTTTAGTAGACTGAATTATACTAAACCCTAGGTTACTGTAAAATTACTAGTTGTTTTAGTAGACTGAATTATACTAAACCCTAGGTTACTGTAAAATTACTAGTTGTTTTAGTAGACTGAATTATACTAAACCCTAGGTTACTGTAAAATTACTAGTTGTTTTAGTAGACTGAATTATACTAAACCCTAGGTTACTGTAAAATTACTAGTTGTTTTAGTAGACTGAATTATACTAAACCCTAGGTTACTGTAAAATTACTAGTTGTTTTAGTAGACTGAATTATACTAAACCCTAGGTTACTGTAAAATTACTAGTTGTTTTAGTAGACTGAATTATACTAAACCCTAGGTTACTGTAAAATTACTAGTTGTTTTAGTAGACTGAATTATACTAAACCCTAGGTTACTGTAAAATTACTAGTTGTTTTAGTAGACTGAATTATACTAAACCCTAGGTTACTGTAAAATTACTAGTTGTTTTAGTAGACTGAATTATACTAAACCCTAGGTTACTGTAAAATTACTAGTTGTTTTAGTAGACTGAATTATACTAAACCCTAGGTTACTGTAAAATTACTAGTTGTTTTAGTAGACTGAATTATACTAAACCCTAGGTTACTGTAAAATTACTAGTTGTTTTAGTAGACTGAATTATACTAAACCCTAGGTTACTGTAAAATTACTAGTTGTTTTAGTAGACTGAATTATACTAAACCCTAGGTTACTGTAAAATTACTAGTTGTTTTAGTAGACTGAATTATACTAAACCCTAGGTTACTGTAAAATTACTAGTTGTTTTAGTAGACTGAATTATACTAAACCCTAGGTTACTGTAAAATTACTAGTTGTTTTAGTAGACTGAATTATACTAAACCCTAGGTTACTGTAAAATAACTAGTTGTTTTAGTAGACTGAATTATACTAAACCCTAGGTTACTGTAAAATTACTAGTTGTTTTAGTAGACTGAATTATACTAAACCCTAGGTTACTGTAAAATTACTAGTTGTTTTAGTAGACTGAATTATACTAAACCCTAGGTTACTGTAAAATTACTAGTTGTTTTAGTAGACTGAATTATACTAAACCCTAGGTTACTGTAAAATTACTAGTTGTTTTAGTAGACTGAATTATACTAAACCCTAGGTTACTGAATAAAATAGGTTACTGTAAAATTACTAGTTGTTTTAGTAGACTGAATTATACTAAACCCTAGGTTACTGTAAAATTACTAGTTGTTTTAGTAGACTGAATTATACTAAACCCTAGGTTACTGTAAAATTACTAGTTGTTTTAGTAGACTGAATTATACTAAACCCTAGGTTACTGTAAAATTACTAGTTGTTTTAGTAGACTGAATTATACTAAACCCTAGGTTACTGTAAAATTACTAGTTGTTTTAGTAGACTGAATTATACTAAACCCTAGGTTACTGTAAAATTACTAGTTGTTTTAGTAGACTGAATTATACTAAACCCTAGGTTACTGTAAAATTACTAGTTGTTTTAGTAGACTGAATTATACTAAACCCTAGGTTACTGTAAAATTACTAGTTGTTTTAGTAGACTGAATTATACTAAACCCTAGGTTACTGTAAAATTACTAGTTGTTTTAGTAGACTGAATTATACTAAACCCTAGGTTACTGTAAAATTACTAGTTGTTTTAGTAGACTGAATTATACTAAACCCTAGGTTACTGTAAAATTACTAGTTGTTTTAGTAGACTGAATTATACTAAACCCTAGGTTACTGTAAAATTACTAGTTGTTTTAGTAGACTGAATTATACTAAACCCTAGGTTACTGTAAAATTACTAGTTGTTTTAGTAGACTGAATTATACTAAACCCTAGGTTACTGTAAAATACTAGTTGTTTTACTAGTTGTTTTAGTAGACTGAATTATACTAAACCCTAGGTTACTGTAAAATTACTAGTTGTTTTAGTAGACTGAATTATACTAAACCCTAGGTTACTGTAAAATTACTAGTTGTTTTAGTAGACTGAATTATACTAAACCCTAGGTTACTGTAAAATTACTAGTTGTTTTAGTAGACTGAATTATACTAAACCCTAGGTTACTGTAAAATTACTAGTTGTTTTAGTAGACTGAATTATACTAAACCCTAGGTTACTGTAAAATTACTAGTTGTTTTAGTAGACTGAATTATACTAAACCCTAGGTTACTGTAAAATTACTAGTTGTTTTAGTAGACTGAATTATACTAAACCCTAGGTTACTGTAAAATTACTAGTTGTTTTAGTAGACTGAATTATACTAAACCCTAGGTTACTGTAAAATTACTAGTTGTTTTAGTAGACTGAATTATACTAAACCCTAGGTTACTGTAAAATTACTAGTTGTTTTAGTAGACTGAATTATACTAAACCCTAGGTTACTGTAAAATTACTAGTTGTTTTAGTAGACTGAATTATACTAAACCCTAGGTTACTGTAAAATAACTAGTTGTTTTAGTAGACTGAATTATACTAAACCCTAGGTTACTGTAAAATTACTAGTTGTTTTAGTAGACTGAATTATACTAAACCCTAGGTTACTGTAAAATTACTAGTTGTTTTAGTAGACTGAATTATACTAAACCCTAGGTTACTGCAAAATTGTTAGTTGTTTTAGTAGACTGAATTATACTAAACCCTAGGTTACTGTAAAATAACTAGTTGTTTTAGTAGACTGAATTATACTAAACCCTAGGTTACTGTAAAATTACTAGTTGTTTTAGTAGACTGAATTATACTAAACCCTAGGTTACTGTAAAATAACTAGTTGTTTTAGTAGACTGAATTATACTAAACCCTAGGTTACTGTAAAATTACTAGTTGTTTTAGTAGACTGAATTATACTAAACCCTAGGTTACTGTAAAATAACTAGTTGTTTTAGTAGACTGAATTATACTAAACCCTAGGTTACTGTAAAATAACTAGTTGTTTTAGTAGACTGAATTATACTAAACCCTAGGTTACTGTAAAATTACTAGTTGTTTTAGTAGACTGAATTATACTAAACCCTAGGTTACTGTAAAATTACTAGTTGTTTTAGTAGACTGAATTATACTAAACCCTAGGTTACTGTAAAATTACTAGTTGTTTTAGTAGACTGAATTATACTAAACCCTAGGTTACTGTAAAATTACTAGTTGTTTTAGTAGACTGAATTATACTAAACCCTAGGTTACTGTAAAATTACTAGTTGTTTTAGTAGACTGAATTATACTAAACCCTAGGTTACTGTAAAATAACTAGTTGTTTTAGTAGACTGAATTATACTAAACCCTAGGTTACTGTAAAATTACTAGTTGTTTTAGTAGACTGAATTATACTAAACCCTAGGTTACTGTAAAATTACTAGTTGTTTTAGTAGACTGAATTATACTAAACCCTAGGTTACTGTAAAATTACTAGTTGTTTTAGTAGACTGAATTATACTAAACCCTAGGTTACTGTAAAATAACTAGTTGTTTTAGTAGACTGAATTATACTAAACCCTAGGTTACTGTAAAATTACTAGTTGTTTTAGTAGACTGAATTATACTAAACCCTAGGTTACTGTAAAATTACTAGTTGTTTTAGTAGACTGAATTATACTAAACCCTAGGTTACTGTAAAATTACTAGTTGTTTTAGTAGACTGAATTATACTAAACCCTAGGTTACTGTAAAATTACTAGTTGTTTTAGTAGACTGAATTATACTAAACCCTAGGTTACTGTAAAATTACTAGTTGTTTTAGTAGACTGAATTATACTAAACCCTAGGTTACTGTAAAATTACTAGTTGTTTTAGTAGACTGAATTATACTAAACCCTAGGTTACTGTAAAATTACTAGTTGTTTTAGTAGACTGAATTATACTAAACCCTAGGTTACTGTAAAATTACTAGTTGTTTTAGTAGACTGAATTATACTAAACCCTAGGTTACTGTAAAATTACTAGTTGTTTTAGTAGACTGAATTATACTAAACCCTAGGTTACTGTAAAATTACTAGTTGTTTTAGTAGACTGAATTATACTAAACCCTAGGTTACTGTAAAATTACTAGTTGTTTTAGTAGACTGAATTATACTAAACCCTAGGTTACTGTAAAATTACTAGTTGTTTTAGTAGACTGAATTATACTAAACCCTAGGTTACTGTAAAATTACTAGTTGTTTTAGTAGACTGAATTATACTAAACCCTAGGTTACTGTAAAATTACTAGTTGTTTTAGTAGACTGAATTATACTAAACCCTAGGTTACTGTAAAATTACTAGTTGTTTTAGTAGACTGAATTATACTAAACCCTAGGTTACTGTAAAATTACTAGTTGTTTTAGTAGACTGAATTATACTAAACCCTAGGTTACTGTAAAATAACTAGTTGTTTTAGTAGACTGAATTATACTAAACCCTAGGTTACTGTAAAATTACTAGTTGTTTTAGTAGACTGAATTATACTAAACCCTAGGTTACTGTAAAATAACTAGTTGTTTTAGTAGACTGAATTATACTAAACCCTAGGTTACTGTAAAATTACTAGTTGTTTTAGTAGACTGAATTATACTAAACCCTAGGTTACTGTAAAATTACTAGTTGTTTTAGTAGACTGAATTATACTAAACCCTAGGTTACTGTAAAATAACTAGTTGTTTTAGTAGACTGAATTATACTAAACCCTAGGTTACTGTAAAATTACCAGTTGTTTTAGTAGACTGAATTATACTAAACCCTAGGTTACTGTAAAATAACTAGTTGTTTTAGTAGACTGAATTAAACTAAACCCTAGGTTATTGTAAAATTAACAGTTGTTTTAGTAGACTGAATTATACTAAACCCTAGGTTACTGTAAAATTACTAGTTGTTTTAGTAGACTGAATTATACTAAACCCTAGGTTACTGTAAAATTACTAGTTGTTTTAGTAGACTGAATTATACTAAACCCTAGGTTACTGTAAAATTACTAGTTGTTTTAGTAGACTGAATTATACTAAACCCTAGGTTACTGTAAAATAACTAGTTGTTTTAGTAGACTGAATTATACTAAACCCTAGGTTACTGTAAAATTACTAGTTGTTTTAGTAGACTGAATTATACTAAACCCTAGGTTACTGTAAAATTACTAGTTGTTTTAGTAGACTGAATTATACTAAACCCTAGGTTACTGTAAAATTACTAGTTGTTTTAGTAGACTGAATTATACTAAACCCTAGGTTACTGTAAAATTACTAGTTGTTTTAGTAGACTGAATTATACTAAACCCTAGGTTACTGTAAAATAACTAGTTGTTTTAGTAGACTGAATTATACTAAACCCTAGGTTACTGTAAAATAACTAGTTGTTTTAGTAGACTGAATTATACTAAACCCTAGGTTACTGTAAAATTACTAGTTGTTTTAGTAGACTGAATTATACTAAACCCTAGGTTACTGTAAAATTACTAGTTGTTTTAGTAGACTGAATTATACTAAACCCTAGGTTACTGTAAAATTACTAGTTGTTTTAGTAGACTGAATTATACTAAACCCTAGGTTACTGTAAAATTACTAGTTGTTTTAGTAGACTGAATTATAACTAAACCCTAGTTGTTACTGAATTAACTAAACCCTAGGTTACTAAAATTACTAGTTGTTTTAGTAGACTGAATTATACTAAACCCTAGGTTACTGTAAAATTACTAGTTGTTTTAGTAGACTGAATTATACTAAACCCTAGGTTACTGTAAAATAACTAGTTGTTTTAGTAGACTGAATTATACTAAACCCTAGGTTACTGTAAAATAACTAGTTGTTTTAGTAGACTGAATTATACTAAACCCTAGGTTACTGTAAAATTACTAGTTGTTTTAGTAGACTGAATTATACTAAACCCTAGGTTACTGTAAAATAACTAGTTGTTTTAGTAGACTGAATTATACTAAACCCTAGGTTACTGTAAAATAACTAGTTGTTTTAGTAGACTGAATTATACTAAACCCTAGGTTACTGTAAAATTACTAGTTGTTTTAGTAGACTGAATTATACTAAACCCTAGGTTACTGTAAAATTACTAGTTGTTTTAGTAGACTGAATTATACTAAACCCTAGGTTACTGTAAAATTACTAGTTGTTTTAGTAGACTGAATTATACTAAACCCTAGGTTACTGTAAAATTACTAGTTGTTTTAGTAGACTGAATTATACTAAACCCTAGGTTACTGTAAAATTACTAGTTGTTTTAGTAGACTGAATTATACTAAACCCTAGGTTACTGTAAAATTACTAGTTGTTTTAGTAGACTGAATTATACTAAACCCTAGGTTACTGTAAAATTACTAGTTGTTTTAGTAGACTGAATTATACTAAACCCTAGGTTACTGTAAAATTACTAGTTGTTTTAGTAGACTGAATTATACTAAACCCTAGGTTACTGTAAAATTACTAGTTGTTTTAGTAGACTGAATTATACTAAACCCTAGGTTACTGTAAAATTACTAGTTGTTTTAGTAGACTGAATTATACTAAACCCTAGGTTACTGTAAAATTACTAGTTGTTTTAGTAGACTGAATTATACTAAACCCTAGGTTACTGTAAAATAACTAGTTGTTTTAGTAGACTGAATTATACTAAACCCTAGGTTACTGTAAAATAACTAGTTGTTTTAGTAGACTGAATTATACTAAACCCTAGGTTACTGTAAAATTACTAGTTGTTTTAGTAGACTGAATTATACTAAACCCTAGGTTACTGTAAAATTACTAGTTGTTTTAGTAGACTGAATTATACTAAACCCTAGGTTACTGTAAAATTACTAGTTGTTTTAGTAGACTGAATTATACTAAACCCTAGGTTACTGTAAAATTACTAGTTGTTTTAGTAGACTGAATTATACTAAACCCTATGTTACTGTAAAATAACTAGTTGTTTTAGTAGACTGAATTATACTAAACCCTAGGTTACTGTAAAATTACTAGTTGTTTTAGTAGACTGAATTATACTAAACCCTAGGTTACTGTAAAATTACTAGTTGTTTTAGTAGACTGAATTATACTAAACCCTAGGTTACTGTAAAATAACTAGTTGTTTTAGTAGACTGAATTATACTAAACCCTAGGTTACTGTAAAATAACTAGTTGTTTTAGTAGACTGAATTATACTAAACCCTAGGTTACTGTAAAATTACCAGTTGTTTTAGTAGACTGAATTATACTAAACCCTAGGTTACTGTAAAATAACTAGTTGTTTTAGTAGACTGAATTATACTAAACCCTAGGTTACTGTAAAATTACTAGTTGTTTTAGTAGACTGAATTATACTAAACCCTAGGTTACTGTAAAATTACTAGTTGTTTTAGTAGACTGAATTATACTAAACCCTAGGTTACTGTAAAATTACTAGTTGTTTTAGTAGACTGAATTATACTAAACCCTAGGTTACTGTAAAATTACTAGTTGTTTTAGTAGACTGAATTATACTAAACCCTAGGTTACTGTAAAATAACTAGTTGTTTTAGTAGACTGAATTATACTAAACCCTAGGTTACTGTAAAATTACTAGTTGTTTTAGTAGACTGAATTATACTTAACCCTAGGTTACTGTAAAATAACTAGTTGTTTTAGTAGACTGAATTATACCAAACCCTAGGTTACTGTAAAATAACTAGTTGTTTTAGTAGACTGAATTATACTAAACCCTAGGTTACTGTAAAATAACTAGTTGTTTTAGTAGACTGAATTATACTAAACCCTAGGTTACTGTAAAATTACTAGTTGTTTTAGTAGACTGAATTATACTAAACCCTAGGTTACTGTAAAATTACTAGTTGTTTTAGTAGACTGAATTATACTAAACCCTAGGTTACTGTAAAATAACTAGTTGTTTTAGTAGACTGAATTATACTAAACCCTAGGTTACTGTAAAATAACTAGTTGTTTTAGTAGACTGAATTATACTAAACCCTAGGTTACTGTAAAATTACTAGTTGTTTTAGTAGACTGAATTATACTAAACCCTAGGTTACTGTAAAATTACTAGTTGTTTTAGTAGACTGAATTATACTTAACCCTAGGTTACTGTAAAATAACTAGTTGTTTTAGTAGACTGAATTATACTTAACCCTAGGTTACTGTAAAATAACTAGTTGTGTTAGTAGACTGAATTATACTTAACCCTAGGTTACTGTAAAATAACTAGTTGTTTTAGTAGACTGAATTATACTAAACCCTATGTTACTGTAAAATAACTAGTTGTTTTAGTAGACTGAATTATACTTAACCCTAGGTTACTGTAAAAATACTAGTTGTTTTAGTAGACTGAATTATACTAAACCCTAGGTTACTCTAAAATTACTAGTTGTTTTAGTAGACTGAATTATACTAAACCCTAGGTTACTGTAAAATTACTAGTTGTTTTAGTAGACTGAATTATACTAAACCCTAGGTTACTGTAAAATTACTAGTTGTTTTAGTAGACTGAATTATACTAAACCCTAGGTTACTGTAAAATAACTAGTTGTTTTAGTAGACTGAATTATACTAAACCCTATGTTACTGTAAAATTACTAGTTGTTTTAGTAGACTGAATTGTACTAAACCCTAGGTTACTGTAAAATTACTAGTTGTGTTAGTAGACTGAATTATACTTAACCCTAGGTTACTGTAAAATAACTAGTTGTTTTAGTAGACTGAATTATACTAAACCCTAGGTTACTGTAAAATTAGTAGTTGTGTTAGTAGACTGAATTATACTTAACCCTAGGTTACTGTAAAATAACTAGTTGTTTTAGTAGACTGAACTATACCAAACCCTAGGTTACTGTAAAATAACTAGTTGTTTTAGTAGACTGAATTATTCTAAACCCTATGCTACTGTAAAATTACTAGTTGTTTTAGTAGACTGAATTGTACTAAACCCTAGGTTACTGTAAAATTACTAGTTGTGTTAGTAGACTGAATTATACTAAACCCTATGTTACTGTAAAATTACTAGTTGTTTTAGTAGACTGAATTATACTAAACCCTAGGTTACTGTAAAATTACTAGTTGTTTTAGTAGACTGAATTATACTAAACCCTAGGTTACTGTAAAATAACTAGTTGTTTTAGTAGACTGAATTATACTAAACCCTATGTTACTGTAAAATTACTAGTTGTTTTAGTAGACTGAATTATACTAAACCCTAGGTTACTGTAAAATTACTAGTTGTGTTAGTAGACTGAATTATACTTAACCCTAGGTTACTGTAAAATAACTAGTTGTTTTAGTAGACTGAATTATACTTAACCCTAGGTTACTGTAAAATTACTAGTTGTTTTAGTAGACTGAATTATACTAAACCCTATGTTACTGTAAAATAACTAGTTGTTTTAGTAGACTGAATTATACTAAACCCTAGGTTACTGTAAAATTACTAGTTGTTTTAGTAGACTGAATTATACTAAACCCTAGGTTACTGTAAAATAACTAGTTGTTTTAGTAGACTGAATTATACTAAACCCTAGGTTACTGTAAAATTACTAGTTGTGTTAGTAGACTGAATTATACTTAACCCTAGGTTACTGTAAAATTACTAGTTGTTTTTGTAGACTGAATTATACTAAACCCTAGGTTACTGTAAAATTACTAGTTGTTTTAGTAGACTGAATTATACTTAACCCTAGGTTACTGTAAAATAACTAGTTGTTTTAGTAGACTGAATTATACTAAACCCTATGTTACTGTAAAATTACTAGTTGTTTTAGTAGACTGAATTATACTAAACCCTAGGTTACTGTAAAATTACTAGTTGTGTTAGTAGACTGAATTATACTAAACCCTAGGTTACTGTAAAATAACTAGTTGTTTTAGTAGACTGAATTATACTAAACCCTAGGTTACTGTAAAATTACTAGTTGTTTTAGTAGACTGAATTATACTAAACCCTATGTTACTGTAAAATAACTAGTTGTTTTAGTAGACTGAATTATACTTAACCCTAGGTTACTGTAAAATTACTAGTTGTTTTAGTAGACTGAATTTTACTAAACCCTAGGTTACTGTAAAATAACTAGTTGTTTTAGTAGACTGAATTATACCAAACCCTAGGTTACTGTAAAATAACTAGTTGTTTTAGTAGACTGAATTATACCAAACTCTAGGTTACTTAACAGATCAGTCTAGGCTAGTGTAAATACTGTTAAATATGGCGTGCTGTTTAAAGAAACAAGACATTTACATGTAACTTACGTTTTCTGCATTACGCTTAGGCCTAGCCTCTCTGTTATGCTGGACTTTCTGATTTCAACAGTGATGAACTTGGTTGTTTCTGAAAAAAATAAGAAATGACAGTCATTCTCCGTTAATAACACTATATCTGATAATCCACTAACACAAGGAGAACAAGTATTTATCTAACAACACACTAACACAAGAATAACATGTCTATATCAGATAATCCAGTTGACACAATCAATGCAACTAAAATCTTAATACTTAAACATTGTTACTATTTTTTATATGTCACAACAATGTCCAACCTGGAAATGAGTTTCACTTGTATTTAATCGAACTTACTTTCGCTTGTTGTGAACAGTTTTTGTGGATTTTCCCTGAGGACCAACAATCTAATGGGAGAGGGCGCTTCTCTCAAAGAACGCAGTGCCTCGGCAGCTGGTAGATCCCTTAAGGAGACTTCATTCACCTGCAAAACAAAGATCATTCAAACAATCCTGTTCAACTGGTATTAACTGGCTAACAATGAAAAAGAACATTCAAACAACTCAGTTGTACTGATTTGGTTTGTTTTGAATTTCGCGCAAAGCTACACGAGGGCTATCTGCGCTAGCCGTCCCTAATTTAGCAGTGTAAGACTAGAGGGAAGGCAACTAGTCATCTCCACCCATCACCAACTCTTGGACTACTCTTTTACCAAAGAATAGAGGAATTGATCGTCACATTAATACGGCCCATGGTTGAAAGTAAAATTAACAAGAAAGGAGAGCATTCAAATATTTCAGTTGTATTGGTATTAACTGGCTAACAAAGAACATTTCACATAACGAACGTGTCGAAACGTCTTGAATCTTACTTTCACATAGATCTTTCAAGAGTTCACACAGTTGGATAGGATAGTAGCGTTATCTACCAACAGTTCAGACATCATCTTAGTTATGTTTTGGATGAAGAGTGTTTTTTACTTGGCTTCTTTTTTTTAAATTATATTCGTTATCTTTGGTCAATTTAGTGAAAGTCGTAAATTCTGATTTGATTCTGCATTCTTTCTATGCCTCTTGTTATTGTCATCTTTACTCTTACCTGCTATGTAATCAGTGAATCTGAGAATAGCAATGTTTCAAATGTGTAATTTTGTAAAAATAAAATAAGTAAAACAAAAAGACAAGAAAAGGTTTAACACAGTTTTATTTCAAAGTATGATTATATAGTTGGTTAATCTTCACTTATACTACAATGCTAAGCCTTAAAACGATTAATTCTGTTTGTTCTATTACACTGTTAAGCCTAACTCTGAGTACCGAAAAACAAGCAATTTGCGAAATCACTTTAATACGAGTTACATTTTTGTCAACGATTGTTACTGAACTGCAAAAGATAACTCTCTACTGATGTTAAACAATAATGTAATAAAAATTAGGTGAACTCTAAAGAGCTTTTGCTTACTTGTTTGTTGTAGAACAAAGCCACACTGGATTATCTGTCGTTTCTACTCACGGATATGGAATGCTAGATTTTAGCCCTGTAAGTCCCTGATCGTATCGCAATACCACTTAGAAATAAGCTTTATTTCATTTGCAGTGGTGTTAATCAGTTGTCTATTATTTCAGTTTTGTGTTCCAATGACGTACTAGACGTGTGTTTTGTGTGTTTTTCTTTTAGCAAAGCCACAAAGGCTATCTGCTCAGCCCACCGAGGGGAATCGAACGTACTAGACAAACGGGTAAAAGTTAGCAAGCGATACACTAACATTATTTGTGAAGTTAGGCCTATCATTTAGTGAACCTACGGTAAAGGAATAACTGAATAATTCGGCGACTGTTTCTTACGATCAATTAACAAAAAACCTACGATTTGAAAAGGTAATCAATAAACAACGGGAACGTAAGTTTCCAGTGTTTACCTAATGGATGTTGACGAATGTATTCACTTTACAAAAAGAAAATGTTTAATTTCAAACGTAAGCACACAATAACTATTAAAACATTATGAGGCTACAAAGATATTATCATAATGTAGCTGTTAAAATAGAAGAAAACTAATACGTACGCTCAGTTTTCTGCATAACACACGGTTTGTAGCATTTTTAAACCGTATGCATTCAGACATTAGTATAGTACAAGTATTCGTTTGGCCTACAAGGACGCTGTCCAATTTATACGTGTAAACGCTGTGCATGTAACGACCTCAAAAGAAAGTTGAAACACTACAAAAGGCGACGGCTCTTTCCGATGATTAACTTTATTGGCTTTGTTAATGTTCATCCTCATAGCATTTAATTAGCATCAGACCGAGTTTGGACCAGTTGTGGTTGGAGTATGACACACTCTACCAATTAAGGATGTATCATTATTGTTCGGAGACTATTTATCTGTGGTAACATTTATTGCAATCCAAAATGGTTAGAGATCTGACAACTGTTTCATCTAAGGATGATGTTATTGCTGAGTTGGATCCCAGTGTGTTTCCCTCCTGTGCTGTGACTTGAGCTCAGACTAAGAAATTAAGCTAAAAATAAATGGTAAAGATATTCAGAGGACAATATTATAGATATGCCTCGCGCATTTTTTGGATCCGGCAGGGATCTTGTGGGTTATCGTCCTACTGACGTTTTCTCAGTGAGTGAGCATAATGTACGTGAGGGATTTAGTTCATGTGATAAACTGATCACTGAGTAAGATAAGGATTCGCAGATCTTTTCACTATTTAAACATGTACTTCCGAAAGTTATCAATGGTTATTTTTACAAAAATGGTGTGGTTATGGGAAAGTAGAGATCGCCAGATGTGCCAGCTTCAGAAGACTGGTTTATCAAATCGTTGTTCTGAAAGCATATCCTTCTGAAATATTGAAAGTTGCTCATTAACTAACCATGGGAGATAATTTTGGTGTTACAAAACGTGTGGCAAATTTACGAGACATTTCTTTTTCGACAAAAATTTTTCTCGGTTTTGTAAAACTTGTCATACCTGTCAGTTAGTCGGAAAACCTAACCAGGAAATTCCCGTCACTCAGTTGAAAACTATCCCAGCTTTCGAAGAACCTTTTAGTCGTGTTATTGTGGATTGTGTTGGATCTTTAAAAAATAATCGATCAGAGTATCGGTATTTGTTGACTATTATGCGCGCATTCACTTGATTCCCTGAAGCTATCCCTTTGAGAAAACTTTTAGAAGAAATTCTAAGGCTTTGATTAATTTCTTTACTTTTGTTGGCTTGCTTAAAGAAATTCAGAAAATAAATTTTATGTTAGGGTTGTTTCAACAAGTTGTTTATCAGTGCGGTACTAAACAGATCAATCTAGTGCATGTCATCCAGAACTGTAAGGTGCTCTTTAGAGATTCTATTCTACCTTGAAAAATATGATTCGGACTTACTGTCTTGCTAACGAGAAGAATTGGGATGAAGGAGTTATTATTAGTATTATTTGTTGTTCGTGAGTCAGTTCAGGAGTCCTTAGGGTTCAGCTCGTTTGAGTTGGTCATTCAATGGGTGACTCTTTGAAGTTGCTGAAGGAACAATGGCTGGAAGGTGACCCGAAATAAATGCACTTACTAGATGACGTTTCCAAGTGTCGGTCCAGACTCTTACGTGCTTGTGAATTGGCTATGGAAGATTTGAAATCATCTCAAGCTCAATAAGTAATGTTTAAGACAGCAAGGCTGAAGAGCATAAGTTCCGTCCTGATGACATGGTTTTAGTTTCGTTATTCGCTATGGAACATTCACTCAAAGCTAGATATCATGGTCCCTGTGAGATTGTTTGCAAAGTTAATGACATGGACTATGTTTTAAAAACACCGGATTGTCGAAAGGCTATCAGCTATGCCATATTAATATGTTAAAGCTCTATCATATCCGAAATCAATTCGAAAATACTTTAGCCATTGAGTGTTCTTCTAATACTGATGACAGTCGCTTTGACTCAGACACCGGTAAATTTAAAAATATTGGAGATGA
This sequence comes from Tachypleus tridentatus, assembly GCF_004210375.1. NCBI lineage: Eukaryota > Metazoa > Arthropoda > Merostomata > Xiphosura > Limulidae > Tachypleus > Tachypleus tridentatus. Next base: position 12,447,044 of record NC_134828.1, read on the forward strand.
ATGAAAAACCAAATTGAGTAATTCTGGCCAATCTTGATTCAAAAGTTGATCTATTACCTACTGAAAAGAAAAATCAATTTGCTAGTTTATTGATTGAATAGTACTGAATGTTCCTAATCAAACCAACAGTGCTGTAGATATGGATGAAGCTTCTCTTGTGAGTCAACATCCCTCTCACGTGAATCCAATCAAGACCAATAAAATGCGTAAATATATATCTTATATGCTGAAAAACGGAATTATAGAATCCAGTAATAGTGACTGGTCTTCATCTTGTGTACTGGTTCCTAAATCTGATGATTAGGTTAGATTCTGTACAGCCATTCGCAAAGTAAATACTTGGACAAAGACTGCCTCTTATCCAGTTCTACGAATGGAGGATTGTATTGATAGGATAAAATTAAAAGCCAAATATATCAGAAAATGTGGTCTGCTGAAGAGATACTGGGATGTTCCTCTAACTGACAGGACAAAAGAAATATCTACTTTTATTACTCCTGGTGGATTATATCCGTACAATGTAATGTATTTTAAGATGAAAAAATTCTCAAACAATTTTTCAGCGAATGAAAACTCAATTTCTCAACAATCTGTCAGATGTTGAAATTTATATTGATGATACTGTAATTTATATTGATGATACTGTAATTTACATTGATGATACTGTAATTTATATTGATGATACTGTAATTTACATTGATGATACTGTAATTTACATTGATGATACTGTAATTTATATTGATGATACTGTAATTTACATTGATGATACTGTAATTTACATTGATGATACTGTAATTTATATTGATGATACTGTAATTTACATTGATGATACTGTAATTTATATTGATGATACTGTAATTTATATTGATGATACTGTAATTTACATTGATGATACTGTAATTTACATTGATGATACTGTAATTTATATTGATGATACTGTAATTTATATTGATAATACTGTAATTTCTAGTTACACGTGGGAAGAACATTTATGTGTGTCACGTGATGTTTTTGAAAGGTTTAAGAAAGCCAGTCTCACTGTAAGTTTGGCAAAAAAGTGACTTTAGTAAAACCAAAGTTGCTTACTTAGGTTAAGTATTAAGCCATGACCGAGTCTACTTAATTCAAATTACTGTACAGTTGACTGTACAGTAAATTATCCAACTCCTACCAACAAGAATAATTTGATGATACTTTTAGGAAGGGCTGATTATTACAGGAAGTTCTGTGAAACTTTTGCTGACATCACTGTACCATTAATAAACCTAATGAAGAAAAATTAAAAGTTCAAGTGGTATCAAACATGTTAATCTGCCTTTGAAGATGTTAAATCTTTACTACTCTGTATCAATGACACCTGACTTTGATAAGTCTTTCGCATTAGTTGTTGATGCCAGCGATTGTGGTGCTATTCTATTACAATCAGATGACAAAGGTATTGAACACCCTGCTTGTTATTTTTCTAAAAAGTTTAACTATCATCAAAAGAATTATTCTACTGTGGAAACAAGAAATTAGCTTTAGTGTTAGCTGTAGAACCTTTCAGTAACCATGTATCTGCATCACAACAATCTATTATAATTTACATTGATCATAGATCGTCAATGTTTCTGAACTAAATGAAGGGCAAAAACAAAAGACTGTTAACTTAGTATCATTACAAGAGAATGATTTGAAGATAACCATGTTGAAGGGTTGGTAACATTTCTGCTGATGCACTTTCACGTGCTATGTAATATGACGATATAACCAGGTTATTTGTATTGATTGTGTTACTTACTGTCATGGTTATTGAAGTTTCAAAATTCGTTGCGCAATGTATTACATTTAATGTATAGTTCGATATTATAAACATAATATCCTAGCTCAAAATAGTCAAACATCAATTTTTAATTGTTAAAAGAGGGGTGGGTAAAAGATTTACTATTGTATATCTATTTTAATATCGATGTATAGGTTAAACTTATATTTAGAAATGTACATAACTAATAGTTAATATGTATACGAAGTTCCCGCCACCCACTACAGTTGTAAAAGATTCTCAAGTGTGAGAATCAACAATATATGTATGTATGTAAACACTAGTTAGTCTTGTTGTGCAGGCTGAAATTTCTAGAAATTCTCCTCATGCCCAAAAATGTGACCAACGCAACGCATGAAGAGAGAGCATATATTATTAGTTTGAAAGATATCTGAATTTCCTGATTAATAAGTGCCAATCAGAATTATAACTTCCGAGATTTATTGTTTGTTTTTTTTAATTTCGCCAAAGCTACTCGAGAGCTATCTGTCCTAGCCGTCCCTAATTTAGCAATGTAAGACTAGAGGGAAGGCAGCTAGTCATCACCACCCACCGCCAACTCTTGGGCTACTCTTTTACCAACGAATAGTGGAATTGACCGTCACATTATAACGTTCCCACTGCTGGGAGGGCGAGCATGTTTGGCGCGACCGGGATGCGAACCCGCGACCCTCAGATTACGAGTCGCACGCCTAAACACGCTTGGCCATGCCGGGCCGTGTCACACAGGCCACACACTTGTGCATCAGTCCCAGATAAAAGAAAATGATGAATTAAAGAAACTGTGACCAATGTGTAGTCCAACCAGGACAACGTCCTCCTTCTGGTCCTTATTGGAAGCAAGATGGGCAAAGTCCAATATAATGTTTTATTTGGAAAAGCTTGTTTTCACATTGCACACTTCAAGTAGACTGTTAATTAGCACAGAACCGAGCCTTGAATATAGGATCATAGCCCATGTATGGAACAGGCACAGCCACGATAGCACCAGAGTAGACGGACTTAGCTGCAGTGTTAGAGAGCTTGTTCCCGTGCATACTGACGTGGCTTGGTATCCATAGAACTGGAGATAAATGGATAATAAAGAAAAATGGGTCAGTCGGTTTTGAATATCGACGAGAACAAGATGAGAAATAATGTGAAGCAATTCCAGTATGGAGCTAAGTGAATCAGTGTAAACAGTATGGTTCATGTACTGCATACCTTCTATGCGAACCACGGCGAGAGAAATAGCATACAATTCGGCAATTTTGTCTGCAACCACTAAACCACAATACACCACGGAAGAGCCTACAGCGTCACCTGATTTTCAACCATCTGTATAAATGGGAATGGAAGGATGGTTGAAAAGATGTTCGGCAAATGGAAGATGGTACTTTTAATTGGGAGTATCCGCTTTCTTCAGATGACTCAAAGGAAGGTCACATTATGAAATAGTGATAAGCCATAATGGGATGGGTTGGCCACTGGAGACAGTAACGTCATATAAGGACAGACTCAATTCAGCCAACTGCACTTGGATATGAAGGCAAAAAGGAATAATGGCAGACCATCTACTTTCAAAAAGCATGACCCACTGAGGAAGGAAAACACAACCCCAGGTGAAACGATGTGGTAAGGTTCGAAGTTTAGAAGTAGACAGCAAAGACAGTTGCAAACAACGGAGGTCCAAGAGACTCAGTGTACAAACTCTGGACTGGAGAAGTGCAGAAAGCCCCCGTGCAGGGCCAAAGTCCCAAATGGTGAATGGGATCCAACATATTCAAGGCTGAGGTACTGGCAGAGCTGTAGACCATGGAACCATGGTTCAGTTTTGATCAACTGAGGGCACAATAGATCTTTATCATGGAACATCAATTTGCTCCCAAAGAGATGGAAGAGAGGACAGGGAGAATGTTTAGTGCCCTAATACACTTGATGCATAGCTGTTTAATGTGTGTAATGAAAGTCAGCTTATGGTCAAATGTAAGCCCCAAGAACTATGCTTTGGAGACCACAGGAAGCACAATTTCTCTGAGATGGAGCTCGGGATCAGGATGATGACAGAAGTTCATGCAAACGGTTTTAGAGAGAGAGAAGGTAAAACCGTTTGTTGTGGTCCATTTCAATAAACGAATGAGAGCAGTCTGTAGTGGCCACTCAATAAATCTCATGCTCAATGATTGACACAAAATGTGGAAGTCGTCGACGACACAGAGTCTGTTTGCAACTGTAGGGGAGAGTTGTCCACTGATAGCATTAATCTTTGTAATGAAAAGTGTGATACTCAAGACACAGCTCTGAAGGACTCCAAGCTTCTGTGGGAAAGAAGAAATTGTCAAACCTACTTGGACTTGGAATCGCCCATCCATTAAAAATGTTTAATGAAAATGGGAAAATGGCAATGCAACCCATATGAGTGGAGATGTCGCAAGATGACATGCCTCCACTCAATACCATAAGCTTTCTCAAGGTAAAAAAATACGGAAACAAGATGTTGTCACTTGAGAAACGCTTTATTGATTGACATTTCAAGATAAATCTGGTGGTACACAGTGGAGCACTGTTGCTGGAACCTACACTGATTGGGTGAGAGGAAGTTGTTTGATCCAGGGAACTAAACAAGATGAGCATTAACTATTTTCCCTAAGATCTTACGGAGACAGTTTGTCAACCTAATTGGATGAAAGTTTGAAGAAATCTTGGAAAATGTTTGACTGAATCAGCTTGGGAAGACAATAGCATGATGACAAATATCAGGGAAAACATTTTCCTACTATAGCCAGTTAAAAACAACCAGAAGAATAGCAAGAGAGGCAGGAAAGAGATAGAGCAGCATCTCGTAGTGAATATCATCTGATTCGACTGATATACTGCCAGACTGATGACGAGTAAACTTGAGTTCTACCAGTGTAAAAGGGTGATTACAGTCGTAGACACGATCAACCTGAAAGGAAAGAGGCGATCGCTCGCCCGAGTCTTGATAGCTAAAATGGTATGGGACGAAGCAGAAGTGCTAGATGCACGAGAAAAACTTTCACCAAGAGTATCAGCGATGCTCTGGACACCAGCAACTCTCTGGCTATTGGAGAGTAAGATCGAAAGGAGCAAAAGTATACTTCCCACTAGCCTTTGTCTCCCATGACTTTAGAATTGGTGGTAGAAGAGATGCTGGTTGTGAACTTAATCCAAGATTCTTTTTGGCTTTGACATCTTACCTGCTGAGGATGTGCATGAGCCCACTGAAGATCATTATGGTTTAAAACTATGGGATATCTTTTGTAAGTATCCCAGGCCCGTTTTTGAGTCTTCTGTGCCACGAAAAGGCAGGATTCCACCATGGATAAGGATACCATGGAAAACTTGTCGAAGTTTTAGGAATAAATTGAACAGCTGCTTGAACAATACAGTCGGTTGCTGCTGCCACACAGTTGTCTATCGATGGCCAACAGATGGCGACAGGTTCAAGTTTTGAGAAAGCAGTGAAAGAGAGCTAATTGCCCTGATACAGCTTCCATCGAGGCACGTGAATCGGGTGTCATCTACCACGGCCAGTTTTCTTCAAAATGATCACTGCCTCGTGTATCACTGTCAACTCCCCAAAAGAAATGAGAGAAAGTAAAGGTCAGCAGAGAGAGAGAACAATGGCAGTAAAAGACTAACTAGGTATATGAAAATAAGTATAATAACCAATATTGAAAAGTGAAAGATTGTGATCCTAGATCATATGTTCTACAGAACAATGCCTCTCCGTCAATATCAGCACTACCCAAGAGGGGACTACGTCCATTAAAATTCCCCAGGATTAAAAAGGGAAAAGGCAACTGCTCAATGAGAGTATCAAGGTCTGATTGATCATAGGTCTCTCCAGGAGACAGGTGGAGAGAACAAACAGTAATGTTACGACCTAACGAAAAACGGATGGCTATGGCCTCCAAGAGTGTATCTGGTGGCAAAGACAGGGAGGGCACATGCTGGTCGATCAGCAATGCCACCCTTTCATGCAATCGTCCATCACACAACTTGTCATAGCTTTACAAAGAAAACTGCTGAAAGGTGACTGCATCAGCAGGTTTCAGAAAAGTTTCCTGTTAAGAGAAACAATTAGGGAAGTAAGAATCCATCAAATCCCTATTGCCATCTATTTTCAAACAGAAACCTTGACATTTCCATTGTATCAATATGACCATTTTTATTTACGTGGATAACCTCTCAGTTTACGACCACGTCGTCTTTCTTTATTAGAAGGAGGGCTTTCGACCTCCAATGATCTTGCCCTAGATCGAGTAGGCAGGTCTTTGTCAGTAAAAATAGAGCCCCGTGACTGAAGCCAACAATGAATAATCGTTCGACTCTCGGGGCTGAAGAAGGTGGGCCCGAGAATATGCAAGAAGCTGGGGCCAAAAGAAGGAAACACGAGTAGTCACTGGAAGGATTGGTAGGTACACGAATTGGAGTAGATGTTGACTCGTTTACTTTCTTAACTACAGAGAGCAAAAGACTCTTCACATACTTGGAGAACGATTCTAATGGAGGCATGGAAAGATTTGTCTACACTCCCACTATATTAGTGCAATGGTGTGCAGCAGCATATGTCCGAGATGGAGTGGTGGATGGTAACTTTCGAGCCTCGAGGTAAAAAATGTCGTGAACCATTTTAAAATGCTGTATCTCTTTTTTCTCCACTCGCCGAGTGCAAAAACGAAAGTAAGAGAAGTGAGAACCAGTACAATTAATAACATGAGGGTCCATTTTGCACTCGTGGACATCATGGTCCTTACCACTGCAACAAGCACATGTCAAGGAACCATGACATGATGCCTTTGAGTGACTAACCCGCCGACACTGAAAACATCCGAGAGGGTTCGAAATATATTGATGGTAGCAGGTTATCGTGGTGATGTACACTTCAAAATTAGGACACTGGTCATCAACATAATTTCATCTTTGCGATTGGAGACACGCCTCATTGAAGAAACTCCTTGGGTGGAGAAACTAGCAAGGATCTCTGACTTGGGATGTTTTTCAAATCCTTTTTAACAGTAACTCATCATGACGATTTCAAAGCAGCACGGGGAGTACCCTCAATTGGTATATCTCCAATGGCCTTCAAATGCAAGAGGAGTTCACTATGTTTTGAAGTGGATGTTTCCACCAAGATGTCACCAGAGCAAAGCTTTTTGACTGACTCAGGAGAGCCAGCAAACCACTCTAGTCCCTTTTGAATAAAAAGGAGATATTTGCCCTAAAGATTTGTTTGATAAAGAGTGTAAGATTATAGAATGAGATACAGGTGTTGTAAAAGTTAAAGATTATTGTTCAGAATCTTCAAGACGTGGTCATTTACCCATGATCTGTTTTTTTCAAAAAATCTAGTTTAATTTTGATTTGGAGAATCCATAATAAAGAAATAAATTTCGGTGCCCACTTACCCCATCCACTATGGAGTCTCACGAGAGGACACACTGCAATGACAAACAAGGACATGCAGCAATGCTAGGGTCTCATAAGCACTATACCCAAACACTAGCATAAGACAGAATGTTTACAACACCCTTTGAGAACATCCAACACTAGTTGTCGGTTGACTGTAACCCACGTGAACCAGCTGATTGACTTGTAGGGACCCCAAGGACGCCCGTCTACGGGAATTCAAGGCCAAAGTGGTGTGTTGGAGTTGGATCCCTCAATCATCAGGATCTTCTCCTCCCCTTCACAGGTCGCCACGCACGGCAAACACATGGGTGATTGTTTAGATCACAGAGGAGGCAAACTGAGAGTAAAAAACCTGCTCTGGGAGGTCCCTCGCCATGTAAGGAATCCACAACGAGGGGTCAATGCAGAGTTAGCTAGCTACCTGTAAAGTGAATTGTATCTGTGTCAACTCGAAATTAACTCGCTCATTGCGAATCCTCGATATAATACCAAAAAATTCCAGACCAGATAGAAGACTCAATACTGTTTGAAAATTTATAAAATGGAGCTGTTGCTTATATGATAGTGGAAAAACTTTTAATATGTGATATGCAACTCCCAACATCGCTAAATTTTTATCCTGTTTGCATGTAGATTTTCAATAGGAATTACGATTTTTCCATTTCGTCTCCGTTTTCCATTACGGAGAGCTTTATTCTTCTCCATTCTCAGGGTGCGTCATCTACATAAATATAATAGTATTGTCTGTTGTATATCCATGTAAATATACTTCACAGGGGGTGGATGGTTCTTCACCTTTGCATTTTGCAGCTTTTATGAGATTTTGCGGGGTTTTTTTCCCACTACTTCGCCCCTTTCACATATCTTCATCAAGTTTGCCATGAAGGTTTGTTGTGTCTACAAGGATATGCATGCAAATTAACGGTTTAACACTTTATGTTTTGCTGGGTTTTTTGAGCATTTTGCCTTTTTTACATTATGTATAAAGGATACTACTTTTCTTACCATAAGATAACTTTTCATTAATCATGAATTTACATAACTTCCGTCCATGGTACGGGGTATCCCAGCTAGTTATTTCTAGTAACCGTTATTGCAAATTCTATCATTGTTTGTATATTAAAATATATTTTTATTAAAAATGAAACTATGTGTACCAGTCTTGTTGACAATAACAATAAATTGGATAAATAACGATATTTATTTAACTTCTAAATTTCAAGTATCATAAAACACGGTTTCAGGCTATTTGAATTTCTAATGTTTCGTCCGCCTATTACGATTACTAAGTGAGAATGGTTTACCTTATGCTGGTAGTTAATGGCAAAGGGAAAACGGTTTGGAAGATGTATTGAACAATTTATTTCGCTCATGCATAGTATTTCTGAAAAGAAAAGAAATATTAGCCTTAGGAAAACCAAGCTGTTTAATGAGGCATAAGTTTAGCATTTGACGTCGTATACGGAAATCTTCTTGTCAATGCGATAAAAAGAATAAGCGATACAAGTTATCTCACAATCTGAATAGAAAAGTTTTATATAATAAAAATAAGAAACATAAAGGATCCTTTTTCAGAATATCTAAAACCAAAAGAAGAAAAACATCAAATCCAAAGTTTTTCAACAAGTAATAATGACTTTTCTACTACATGAAAAGTTCTGTCAGTGTACAAAGTCTGGACCAGACGTATTTTCTCTCCCTCCAACAGAAACAGTGATTGAAAAAGGTCAGTGGATTGAATATTATTAGCTATCTTCAATGACCGATAGAGAGCCTATCTAATTTCTATATCAAGATCAGATGATGAATATTTAGATCCAGCCTAATTACATCTTCATGTCAAGTCAGAGATTGTTAAGCCTAGTGGTACCGATATGAAAAAGTATGAAGATATCTTAACTTAATTCTTTATTATCTCAAGTTGATGTTCACCTCAATTATAAACTCATTTCTTTGTCTTTTACCCTTTCCCCGTATGAGGCCTATATAGAAACTTCACTCGGTTATAACGAAGAAGTGAAGGGAAGCCATTTGACGTCGTCCATATGGATGACAGACTCGGCGGTAAGTTTTGACGATCTTGGTTTTAACAATTACTGGAACGATGCAATCAATGGGTGGTGCATAAATATGTGTGGCAGCCAAACAGTTGACACTATCAGTTGTCTACATTCAGATGTACACTGCTGGCCAAAATCTTAAGGGAAATGAACTTAGAAACAAATATGCATTTTGCGTTGTTAAACTCAACCACTTATTTGAGTAGAGCTTCGAAAGATGAAAATAAGAAAAGGGAAAATAAAATAAAAACTTTTAGTATTTAATAAGGAAAATGTGGACACTATGAAATTAGCTTAAATACTGACTGGAAAAAAGGTTAAGATCATACTAAAACGAAGCGTTAACTGGTAAACACGTAACGAAATTTAGTCATTTATGTTCAAGCATTAGCGTTGTCAACATCTCCCACTGACATCTCCTGTGTTACATTGAGTAAAAACATGGCAAAAGCTAAAAAGATGACAGAGTTTGAACGTGGCAGAATTGTCGAGCTACAAAAGCAAGGTCTCTCTCAACGTGCCATCACTGGTCAGATTGGACGTAGTAAAACTGCTGTTGTAAATTTCTTAAAAGACCCTGAGGGATACAGAACGAGAATTTCAAGTGGTCGGCCCAAAAAAATTTCGCCGGCGTTGAATAGGAGGATTCGACAGGTTGTCCGGCAAGACACCAGCCGATCGTCGAACAAGATTAAGGCCCTTACGGACGCAGAATGCAGCTCAAGAACAAAAAGATGGCATCTACGAGAGAAAGGCTTTAAAAACCGTAAACGTCTTCAAAGGCCACGCCTCCTTCCACACCACGAAACGGCTCGGTTAAACTTTGCTGAGAAGCACCAAACATGGGACGTAGAAAAGTGAAAAAAGGTTTTGTTCTCTGATGTGAAAAAAATTAATCTGGATGGTGCAGATGACTTCCAACGTTACTGGCACGATAACGATATCCCACCGGAGACATTTTCTACACGACACAGTGGAGGAGGTTCCATCATGATCTGGGTTGTTTTCTCCTTTCATGGAACAATGGAACTTCAGGCTATACAGGGGCGTGAAACAGCAGCTGGCTACATTGGCATGTTAGAGAGCATCCTTATTGACTGAAGGCCCCCGCTAGTGTGGAAATGACTGGAACTTTCAGCAGGACAACGCTGCAATCCACAATGTCCGCTGAACAAAGGACTTTTTCATGGCGAATAACGTGATAAGGAAAAATAAAATATTGTTTGTTTGTTTTGGAATTTTGCGCAAAGCTACACGAGGACTATCTGCGCTATCCGTCCCAAATTTAGTAGTGTAAGACCAGAGAGAAGGCAGCTAGTCATCACCACCCACCGACAACTCTTGGGCTACGCTTTTACCACGAATAGTGGTATTGACCATCACGTTATAACGCTCCCACGGCTGAAAAGGCGAGAATGTTTGGTGCAACGGGGATTCTAACCCGCGACCCTCAGATTACGAGTCGAACGACTTAACCCACCTGGCCATGCCGGGCCTAAAAGTTAAATTTCCTTTGAAATATATGTATATATAGTGTATAAATCAATTTCAATTTCCTTGGGAAGCTCAGAAGCATATATTGACCGTGCACTTTTAGGTCAAATACCAACACGTGTTGTTATCGGATGTGTTGACAATGATGTATTTATTGGGTCTTGGAAGAAAAATTCACACAATTTAAAACATTACAATATCAGTTTCGTGGCAATCAACGTAAATATAAAACAGATTCCCACTAGACCTTTATATCCAGATTATGATGTTGACCTATGTGCATGAATCTACTAAACATTATTTAGCGAAGCTGGAAAACAATTTCAAGATCAAGGAATTGATATGGGATATAACGAAAACCTGGGAGGATATACATTCTTTGATCTTACACGAGATCTATCTGATGGAGATTTTCAGTTTAAGTTGGTGAAGCAGGGAAATATAAAACTAAACACGTCTTGGTAGTGCCTTACCTGATACTATAATGTTCTAGCATAGGCAGAATTCCTGTCAATTTTAGAAATTTATCAGTAGAGAAATATCACATTCGATACTCAATAGAAATATACTAAATGCTACACAATATTTGTGTGAGCAAAAGAAATTTGTAAATGTGTTTGCCAATGGTCAACTAACTGACCACATAGAAAAATAACTGTGCCTCGTCAATTTGGTATTAGTTACAAATCTTGTTTGTTTGTTTTTTGAATTTCGCACAAAGCTACTCGAGGGCTATCTGCGCTATCCGTCCCTAATTTAGCAGTGTAAGACTAGAGGGAAGGCAGTTAGTCATCACCACCCACCGCCAACTCTTGGGATACTCTTTTACCAACGAATAGTGGGATTGACCGTCACATTATAACGCCCCGACGGCTGAAAGAGCGAGCATGTTTGGTGCGACCGGGATTCGAAACTGCGACCCTCGGATTACGAGTCGAACGCCTTAACACGCTTGGCCATTCCGGGCCCCTTTATTAAGTAACAAAAACGTATAACAAGGAATATACACTAAGTTGTCGGAAAGCAAAGTCAGTCTACACATATTTGAGTTTTGTAAATATCAAGGGATATTGTAAGATAAAACTATCCAAACTGTAAGATAGTCGACATATTCCTTTATTATCTTAATATGATTACACCTTCAAGAATTTGTGACTATGTAACTGACTTTACGTGCTATATTTGAACAACAAATATGTGAGATTTAGATTGAAACTTAGTATAGTGGACCTAACGGATTAATTTCATTGTAAACATACTGGATCTATAAAACATAAAAGGAAAAGTATATATTATTTTGTTATCATAACAAACTTGAAAGATACTGAAATGGATTTTCTAGGTTATTTGTCCATTTTATATAAACGATCGAAATACTTGTTGTTTTGGGAAGAGTTTCCTGGATAGCCTTTATCTTAGGTGTCAATAAGCACTTGTATGTAGCGTTATATCTGAATATATGCATTTTTTGTTTAGAAAGCATTATTTTTACTATAATAATCAGTGACACAAGTTAAGGCAGAATTCGAATTTCACTGGTTATTCTTAAATTATAACAATAAGAATAGCTTGTTATTCCCCGCTCCATCTAGTCACTTTAGAAACAATTTCAATCTGATCCTGATGCACCTCTCATGAGACCTTTCCATTAGCTTGTTGGTTTCTCGACTAGACGATGCTATTGAACTGACTTGATAAATCCGGTAACTCGATGAAATACTGGTATAACTGGAGTAATCCAGGAAGATTCTGTAGTCAAGGGTTACAGTAGTAAAGACCTGTGTAGACCACCTGGGTTGTCCTTCTCTTTGTTTCATTAATTAATGTTTCACGTTGTAATTCGTAAATAGTTGTAGATACGGGTGTGTCTATATTCTATCCTAGCTTTAGTAACCTTATGTACGTTTTGTGTTACTTCACCAGTTTTGTTTCTACAATCCCTGTTCACTTCATCTGTGCCTTACCCCATCTTATCTTTTCTAAGATTTATTATGTTCGTAATTCTCCTATAAATCTGTCGTCTCATTATAATTTCTCTTTAAAATTTTCTGCCTTTTTTTCTTGTTATTTTTCGTCTGTTTCCTCTTGGTTTCATTTTAATTTCTATAACATTCTTCTCAAACGTTTAATACTTTGTCTCAGTTTTCTTTATTTCTCGCTTCATAATATTTATTAAAACGTCAATCTTGAGTTTTAATTTTATTTTCATCAAAATAACGTCACATCATTATTAAAGTGATTTATTTCTTCTACCTTAAGAAATACACGTTTTTCTAGCGGTAGGCCTAACTTCAGAAGAAACTTGTTAATTGCTCCCGTATCTTTAATACTTTAATAAAACTAAACTGGATTAATAACTGATCAAGTAAACAGATAAACTGAATAATGCCTTCGCCAACTCAAAAACCAAAACAAACAATTATATTCGAGTCTAATTAAGACTCCGCACGGCCAGGTGGTTCGGGCGCTTGACTCGAAATCTGAGGGACGCGGGTTCGAATCACCGTCACATCAAACATGCTCGCCCTTTCAGCCAGTGGAAGCGTTATAAAGTAATGGCCAATCCAACTATTCGTTGGTAAGAAAGTAGCATAAGAGTTGCGGTGGGTAATGACGACTAGCTGCCTTCTCTCTAATTCTACTCTGCTAAACTATGGACGGCTAGCGCAGATAGCCCTCTTGCAGCTTTGCGCGAAATCCAAAACAAATTAGTCTAATTAATACTTTTATATAATTCAAAGCATTTCTCAAACTCCCAAGAAAATTCCAGACATAACACATTTCGTTACGTCACTTCCAAACGCTACCTAGCGATGCACAATACAAACACACATCCCAATTGCAATATTAAAACTTACCTTACAGCAATATTGGAAACACAGAACTTACCGCTAAAAGAATGTCGCCGGCTTTCAGTCTTCCATCTTTATGAGCTGCACCGCCTTCGTGGACTTTAGTCACACATATAGATTCCTATAAGTTGAAATTTATCGGAGACGAAATAAAAAAATGATATTAGCTACACTGAGAACCTAACAGAATTATCACCAGTGTTATCATAAAATCTGCATTACTATCAAGTATCTCAGTCAATATTCCTATATCCACCTTTTGCGTATTATTACTATTGTGGACAGTTTCACGCAATCTCCGGCAGGTGTCGCTTTTATAAATTTGCATCACAAACGTCATAATTATCAGTATAATTAGATATCCGAAATTTCAAATATACGTTGGTAGGTGACGCATTCACAAAATTATCAGTCTACCCAAGAACGTGTCACTTAGTTAACAAAACCACACTACATAAATTCACAACATAAACGTCAAGATAGGCAAAGATAATAATCAGTGATAGGTGTTCCAAGCATTTTAGTTGACTCCACTGATATAGTATAAATAAGAAACATTCACCAACAGGGGTCTTTATAATCGTGTATTTATTACAAATATACATTGAAAATAAATCGTCATTTATTCAAATATTTTGCTGCCAGTAGCTGGGACAAAGCTTTTAAATCAAACGTCAGATGAAAACGTTTAACTCGAAAACGAAGCTGCGTAATCATCGACTGTCTGTTTCAGATGTTACATAGTTAAGATAGTTGATCTAGAAGTTGATGAAATACTTATCTCAAGAAGGGATACCAGTGGTTCCTCAAAACGTGACCCTTATACTAGAAAAGCAACCGGCAGTTACCGAAACGTTGGCCTTGGGAAAGGTAATAGAAAATTATCTAAACGTTGAACTTGAGAAATACAACATAAAATTACAGAAACGTTCGCCTTGGGATATTAATAGAAAGTTACCGAAAAGTTTCAGAAAGCAAACAACAGTTACCGAAACGTTGACCATGATAAATATAACAAAGTTACCGAAACTTTCGCCTTGGAATATTAAAAGAAAGTTACTGAAACGTTCGCTTCGGGATACCGAAATATTGATACTGAGAACAGCGATGGATGGTCATTGATCGCAACGTCGAATATTTGAAAGAAATAGTTGTAGTTTATTTTTTAATTAGAAATGTAAGTAAGCGCTGTTTATTATTTATATGTGTGATTTTATCAGTCACCAACATATCTGTTTATTATTTATACGGGTGATTTTATCAGTCACCAAGATATCTGTTTATTATTTATACGTGTGATTTTATCAGTCACCAACATATCTGTTTATTATTTATATGTGTGATTTTATCAGTCACCAACATATCTGTTTATTATTTATACGTGTGATTTTATCAGTCACCAACATATCTGTTTATTATTTATACGTGTGATTTTATCAGTCACCAACATATCTGTTTATTATTTATACGTGTGATTTTATCAGTCACCAACATATCTGTTTATTATTTATACGTGCGATTTTATCAGTCACCAACATATCTGTTTATTATTTATACGTGCGATTTTATCAGTCACCAACATATCTGTTTATTATTTATACGTGTGATTTTATCAGTCACCAACATATCTGTTTATTATTTATACGTGTGATTTTATCAGTCACCAACATATCTGTTTATTATTTATACGTGTGATTTTATCAGTCACCAACATATCTGTTTATTATTTATACGTGCGATTTTATCAGTCACCAACATATCTGTTTATTATTTATACGTGTGATTTTATCAGTCACCAACATATCTGTTTATTATTTATACGTGTGATTTTATCAGTCACCAACAAATCTGTTTATTATTTATATGTGTGATTTTATCAGTCACCAACATATCTGTTTATTATTTATACGTGTGATTTTGTCAGTCACCAACATATCTGTTTATTATTTATACGTGCGATTTTATCAGTCACCAAAATATCTGTTTATTATTTATACGTGTGATTTTATCAGTCACCAACATATCTGTTTATTATTTATACGTGCGATTTTGTCAGTCACCAACATATCTGTTTATTATTTATACGTGTGATTTTATCAGTCACCAACATATCTGTTTATTATTTATACGTGCGATTTTATCAGTCACCAACATATCTGTTTATTATTTATACGTGTGATTTTATCAGTCACCAACATATCTGTTTATTATTTATACGTGTGATTTTATCAGTCACCAACATATCTGCTTATTATTTATACTGTGATTTTGTCAGTCACCAACATATCTGTTTATTATTTATACGTGCGATTTTATCAGTCACCAACATATCTGTTTATTATTTATATGTGTGATTTTATCAGTCACCAAGATATCTGTTTATTATTTATACGTGTGATTTTATCAGTCACCAACATATCTGTTTATTATTTATACGTGTGATTTTATCAGTCACCAACATATCTGTTTATTATTTATACGTGCGATTTTATCAGTCACCAACGTATCTGTTTATTATTTATACGTGTGATTTTATCAGTCACCAACATATCTGTTTATTATTTATACGTGTGATTTTATCAGTCACCAACCTGATGTAGTTAAGATATAATACTCACCAAGTATGTGTCGCTTCCACCTGCTACACTGATTCCTAGTTCACTCTTTTCCTTTCTGAGCACCACTGTTGTCTCCACAAAATCTTGAATATTACTTAATGGTCCTGCTGAGAATAATTTAAAATATCTTTCTCTTCCAAGCAGTCACAAACATTCATTTTAATTCAGTCTTTCTAAACCAGTAAAGAAGTCTGAAAAGAAACCTTTGACGAAATTGAATCATATTAGAGATTATATGAAGTGAAACACATGAGATGCGATAGACTAATGCGAGTTCCGTAATTCACGCTGAATATTCAACGTTCACGCTTCGACTAAGTATACACCGTGAGATTTATTCTGTCTTTTCTGCGTCTGCTATGTCAGGTCAATTTTTATTTTAGAATCGGTTTCCTTCGAAGCTTCAGTTGATACTAATGATTAGGATCATTAAAAATATTTTTATAATTCAAGGCATTACTTCAAATCTTTGCACATTTAAAACATCATAAACTATACAGGAATCGAATAGTTGAAACAACAATAAATAAATATAACTACAGCCTTAATGTTTCTAGAAAAATTCAGCCGGTTGTTTAACCCTTGTATGCCCTTGCTGTCTGGGACTTTCGAAAACGTTTAGAAAACATTTTGTTCCAAGTATATACAAAAGCGAGAAGCGTTGGAACCCACATTTTACATATTTTACTTGTATAGCAAGTGTAAATTACTATGTAATAACGTATACTAGACATGTTTTACAACACTACAATACTTATATACTACAACACTAGCTTGTTGTAGATTCACGAAAACCTATTTGATCTCTATTATTTTAATTTTAAAATTTAATTCTGCAAAATAATGTAACTAAGAACCAATAATTCTGACGGCTTATTGATTGAAATGCAGTGTAACTAAGAACCAATTCTTCTGACGGCTTATTGAAATGCAGTGTAACTAAGAACCAATTCTTCTGACGGCTTATTGAAAAGCAGTGTAACTAAGAACCAATTCTTCTGACGGCTTATTGAAAAGCAGTGTAACTAAGAACCAGTACTTATGATGGCTTATTGTTAAGCAGTGTAACTAAAAACCAATGCTTATGATGGCTTATTGAAAAGCAGTGTAACTAAGAACCAATACTTATGATGGCTTATTGAAAAGCAGTGTAACTAAGAACCAATACTTATGATGGCGTATTGAAAAGCAGTGTAACTAAGAACCAATTCTTTTGACGGCTTATTGAAAAACAGTGTAACTAAGAACCAATTCTTTTGACGGTATATTGAAAAGCAGTGTAACTAAGAACCAATACTTCTGACGGCTTATTAAAAAGCAGTGTAACTAAGAACCAATACTTCTGACGGCTTATTGAAAAGCAGTGTAACTAAGAACCAATTCTTTTGACGGCTTAGTAAAAAGCAGTGTAACTAAGAACCAATTCTTTTGACGGCTTATTAAAAAGCAGTGTAACTAAGAACCAATACTTCTGATGGCTTATTGAAAAGCAGTGTAACTAAGAACCAATACTTCTGACGGATTATTGAAAAACAGTGTAACTAGGAACCAATACTTCTGACGGCTTATTGAAAAGCAATGTAACTAAGAACCAATTCTTCTGACGGCTTATTGAAAAGCCGTGTAACTAAGAACCAATTCTTTTGACGGCTTATTAAAAAGCAGTGTAACTAAGAACCAATACTTCTGACGGCTTATTGAAAAGCAGTGTAACTAAGAACCAATACTTATGATGGCCAATTCTTTTGACGGCTTATTGAAAAACAGTGTAACTAAGAACCAATTCTTTTGACGGCTTATTAAAAAGCAGTGTAACTAAGAACCAATTCTTCTGACGGCTTATTGAAAAGCAGTGTAACTAAGAACCAATTCTTTTGACGGCTTATTGAAAAGCAGTGTAACTAAGAACCAATACTTATGATGGCCAATTCTTTTGACGGCTTATTGAAAAACAGTGTAACTAAGAACCAATTCTTATGACGGCTTATTGAAAAGCAGTGTAACTAAGAACCAATACTTCTGACGGCTTATTGAAAAGCAGTGTAACTAAGAACCAATTCTTCTGACGGTTTATTGAAAAGCAGTGTAACTAAGAACCAATTCTTTTGACGGCTTATTAAAAAGCAGTGTAACTAAGAACCAATACTTCTGACGGCTTATTGAAAAGCAGTGTAACTAAGAACCAATTCTTCTGACGGTTTATTGAAAAGCAGTGTAACTAAGAACCAATTCTTTTGACGGCTTATTGAAAAGCAGTGTAACTAAGAACCAATACTTCTGACGGCTTATTGAAAAGCAGTGTAACTAAGAACCAATACTTCTGACGGCTTATTGAAAAGCAGTGTAACGAAGAACCAATACTTATGATGGCCAATTCTTTTGACGGCTTATTGAAAAACAGTGTAACTAAGAACCAATTCTTTTGACGGCTTATTAAAAAGCAGTGTAACTAAGAACCAATTCTTCTGACGGCTTATTGAAAAGCAGTGTAACTAAGAACCAATTCTTTTGACGGCTTATTGAAAAGCAGTGTAACTAAGAACCAATACTTCTGACGGCTTATTGAAAAGCAGTGTAACTAAGAACCAATTCTTTTGACGGCTTATTAAAAAGCAGTGTAACTAAGAACCAATACTTCTGACGGCTTATTGAAAAGCAGTGTAACTAAGAACCAATTCTTCTGACGGTTTATTGAAAAGCAGTGTAACTAAGAAACAATTCTTTTGACGGCTTATTGAAAAGCAGTGTAACTAAGAACCAATTCTTTTGACGGCTTATTAAAAAGCAGTGTAACTAAGAACCAATACTTATGATAGCTTATTGAAAAGCAGTGTAACTAAGAAACAATTCTTTTGACGGCTTATTGAAAAGCAGTGTAACTAAGAACCAATACTTCTGACGGCTTATTGAAAAGCAGTGTAACTAAGAACCAATTCTTCTGACGGTTTATTGAAAAGCAGTGTAACTAAGAACCAATTCTTTTGACGGCTTATTAAAAAGCAGTGTAACTAAGAACCAATACTTCTGACGGCTTATTGAAAAGCAGTGTAACTAAGAACCAATACTTATGATGGCCAATTCTTTTGACGGCTTATTGAAAAACAGTGTAACTAAGAACCAATTCTTTTGACGGCTTATTAAAAAGCAGTGTAACTAAGAACCAATTCTTCTGACGGCTTATTGAAAAGCAGTGTAACTAAGAACCAATTCTTTTGACGGCTTATTGAAAAGCAGTGTAACTAAAACCAATACTTATGATGGCCAATTCTTTTGACGGCTTATTGAAAAACAGTGTAACTAAGAACCAATACTTATGATAGCTTATTGAAAAGCAGTGTAACTAAGAACCAATACTTCTGACGGCTTATTGAAAAGCAGTGTAACTAAGAACCAATTCTTCTGACGGTTTATTGAAAAGCAGTGTAACTAAGAACCAATTCTTTTGACGGCTTATTGAAAAGCAGTGTAACTAAGAACCAATTCTTCTGACGGCTTATTGAAAAGCAGTGTAACTAAGAACCAATTCTTCTGACGGCTTATTGAAAAGCAGTGTAACTAAGAACCAATTCTTTTGACGGCTTATTGAAAAGCAGTGTAACTAAGAACCAATACTTCTGACGGCTTATTGAAAAGCAGTGTAACTAAGAACCAATACTTCTGACGGCTTATTGAAAAGCAGTGTAACGAAGAACCAATACTTATGATGGCCAATTCTTTTGACGGCTTATTGAAAAACAGTGTAACTAAGAACCAATTCTTTTGACGGCTTATTAAAAAGCAGTGTAACTAAGAACCAATTCTTCTGACGGCTTATTGAAAAGCAGTGTAACTAAGAACCAATTCTTTTGACGGCTTATTGAAAAGCAGTGTAACTAAGAACCAATACTTCTGACGGCTTATTGAAAAGCAGTGTAACTAAGAACCAATTCTTTTGACGGCTTATTAAAAAGCAGTGTAACTAAGAACCAATACTTATGATAGCTTATTGAAAAGCAGTGTAACTAAGAAACAATTCTTTTGACGGCTTATTGAAAAGCAGTGTAACTAAGAACCAATACTTCTGACGGCTTATTGAAAAGCAGTGTAACTAAGAACCAATTCTTCTGACGGTTTATTGAAAAGCAGTGTAACTAAGAACCAATTCTTTTGACGGCTTATTGAAAAGCAGTGTAACTAAGAACCAATTCTTTTGACGGCTTATTAAAAAGCAGTGTAACTAAGAACCAATACTTATGATAGGCTTATTGAAAAGCAGTGTAACTAAGAAACAATTCTTTTGACGGCTTATTGAAAAGCAGTGTAACTAAGAACCAATACTTCTGACGGCTTATTGAAAAGCAGTGTAACTAAGAACCAATTCTTCTGACGGTTTATTGAAAAGCAGTGTAACTAAGAACCAATTCTTTTGACGGCTTATTAAAAAGCAGTGTAACTAAGAACCAATACTTATGATGGCTTATTGAAAAGCAGTGTAACTAAGAAACAATTCTTTTGACGGCTTATTGAAAAGCAGTGTAACTAAGAACCACTTCTTATGACGGCTTATTGAAAAGCAGTGTAACTAAGAACCAATTCTTTTGACGGCTTATTGAAAAGCAGTGTAACTAAGAACCACTTCTTATGACGGCTTATTGAAAAGCAGTGTAACTAAGAACCAATTCTTTTGACGGCTTATTGAAAAGCAGTGTAACTAAGAACCAATTCTTTTGACGGCTTATTGAAAAGCAGTGTAACTAAGAACCAATTCTTTTGACGGCTTATTGAAAAGCAGTGTAACTAAGAACCAATACTTCTGACGGCTTATTGAAAAGCAGTGTAACTAAGAACCAATACTTTTGACGGCTTATTGAAAAGCAGTGTAACTAAGAACCAATTCTTTTGACGGCTTATTGAAAAGCAGTGTAACTAAGAACCAATTCTTTTGACGGCTTATTGAAAGCAGTGTAACTAAGAACCAATTCTTTTGACGGCTTATTGAAAAGCAGTGTAACTAAGAACCAATACTTCTGACGGCTTATTGAGAAAAACAAAAAACAATTAACCATTTTGTTCTTGCATAAAAAAATCAAAACTTTTTAATCACAAGTTACTGTTTCACCCCGAGTGGCATAGAGGTATGTCTGTGGACTTACAACAATAATAACCGGGTTTCGATACCCGTGGTGGGCAGAGTACAGGTAGCCCTTTGTGTAGCTTTGTGTTTAATTACAAACAACAACAACTCACATCAAGAACCCATAATGTAACACGTCATAGTTTCCATTTTCCAATAACAAAATGAGGCGAATGTATAGAAAGCAATACTGACGTCTCGACTCAGACACTAAGGTTTTCAACTAGCTAGAATATCGATAGCTAGTAAAGTGTGAGCTTTATATTTAATTTATTCTGTACAGAAACTTAACGACCTATGAGTGATTAATAAAACAAGGAATGCTGGCTTCATCAGTGCTTACCTGCATAAACAAAACAAATTGAAATTCGTTCCGGATTTTCACAACAACACTTTTTTATATAACATTATATATCTATAGTTTTCCGATCTTGCTAACGAAGTAACTTGTATTTAATGTTTTCCTTGAAAAAAATGAATTAAGGCTTAAAATTTAATAAACATGAAAGTATTTACAAGATTAAACATGTTATATTAAAAAAATATTTTACAACTTCATCACTGCGTTGCTCACTGATGATGTTCGGGCATACTCTATCTGACGACTGTGCATTTTGAAAATAGGCCTGCAGCAAAGTTTTCGTTGAAAAGGGCTTCATCGCATCGTAAAGCTTTTACGTGCAAAATACACCCCTCCTCCTTTGCGTGTAATTTTAAATGGTATTGTCTTGGTACTGTGACATGAATGTATGCAAAACAAACAATTTAAGTGCCAGCTTAAAACAGTTTTCTATTTATGTGATTGTATTTTAAAAAGATTGGAAACAAATCACTTCAGAGCCCAGTCACTGCTACACGTAATGTGTTGTTTGTGTAGATACTCAGTTCCATAAGCTAGGGTCCCCCGCTGAAACAGCGGTAAGTCCGGGAATTTGCAACGCTAAAATCAAGGGTTCGATTCCCCTCGGTGGACTCAGCAGATAGCCCGATGTGGCTTTGCTATAAGAAAACACACACATACACCCATTAGCTAGGCCTCCTACTGTTACAACGCTACAAACTGGGTTTCAACACCCGCGATGGGCAGAGCATAAATATTTCTTTGTGTAGCTTTGTAGTTAATTACAAACAAACAGCCACCCGGTGAAGAATTTGTTTATAACTACTATTTTGTTTTACTGTTTGTTTATTGCTGGCTGGGTTCTCTTTGATTATTTGATAAAGATAACATTTCTTCAACTAAAACATTTACAACTTACAAGTTTTCGTAAACTAACCAATAACCAAGTGTTAGGTTTAACTCACAAATAAAACATAACAATCACTTTTTACACTTTCTTTCGTATCCACAAAGTAGCGTTTCTAGGCCTTTTTATTTGGGCTGGGAGGGGAGAGACAGAGGGTGTAAAAGAACCAAGCTTGGAAGCAGAACAAGGTGTATCAGACTAGGGGTTATGAGTTTTAAATACAAAATAAATTTTGTATTTTTTGTATTTTTGTGCCTTTAAGAAATGTCTATTTATTCTTTTTGTTTACATAAAAAAGTCGAATTTACGTCAGATTTTCTTTGCACAGCTTCGTGGCGGACTGATGATGTTTCAATATGTCATTAATCTCATCCTCGAGCACTCTTCTAATTGGACATGTTTCTTTACGTAGTATGACCTCTCTCGAGCACTCTTCTAATTGGTCATGTTTCTTTACGTAGTATGACTACTCTTCCCACAGTTCCCACCCGATGTTTGCATTAGTGGGCATCACAATGTAGGGAGAGTTTAAGAAGTACTAAGATTAAATCTTGAAATTTAATTTTAATAGCTCTTATTAAAGCTATAGTTTTCTAATGGAGGGACTTCCCCCACGCCATCCAGGAGAAAACGCCACCATTCAAACTCAAAATTATATAGCACTGAAACTATTCACCAAGTGACTCACTTAATACCTTACTGATTAATTATGGTGTTATTATATGGTACCTACTTTCTTCAAACACCAAATCTAAACACTTAGAAAACGTCTAAGCGTCATACAACATTATTAAATCATGCGAAAACTCTCTCTAACACACAATAACTTACAACAGTGCTTCATAAAGACAGAACCTCTTTGACGGTTAGTACCTTTGTTCAGTCCTATTTCCAAGATACAAAATATAGTCAACAGTAAGTGTATGCAAAGATAAACACTATCACTAACAAGGATACGAACAAATACAGAACACTGATACCTATTAAGTGTCTATAAATAATGAAATATTCCAGAGTATGAGCCATTTGACTTCAATTTGAAGCGTATGACAGTGGTCAGAACATAGAATTATGAAGTTTTACTAAAATTTTACTAAGTTGTAGAGAGTTTCTCAGTTAACTGGCTGAAAAAAACAACAACTTAGGTCCAGTATCGTTTAGAAAATAGAGACCCAACTGTGAAATCTAACTTAATGGTACAGAGAAACACATTTTAACTCCTAAAATTATTGTGGCTATATATAATTAATATTGTAACTTAAATGATTGCAAGAGGGAGGAGTGTTCTTTAATGATAACGTTAGTAACTGTTTAATTAATAAAACAGGCCTAAAACACCTAGAAATGTCTAAGGGGCCCGGCATGGCCAGGTGGTTAAGGCACTCCATTCGAATCCGAGGGTCGAGGGTTCGAATCCCTGTCACATCAAACATGCTCCCCCTTTCAGCCGTGAGGGCGTTATTATGTGACGGTCAATCCCACTATTTGTTGGTAAAAGAGTACCCCAAGAGTTGGCGGTAGGCGGTGATGACTATCTGCCTTCCCTCTAGTCTTAGACTGCTAAATTAGGGACGGCAAGTGCAGATAGCCTTCGTGTAGCTTTGCACGAAATTCAAAACAAACAAACAAACATAACGCCCCCACGATGATTGCGAGTCAAATGCCCTAATACAGGGAATATTTTGTGGCATAGGATGGATTTAAACCCGCCTCCCCAACTCCGAATACCGATCTCTACAACAGAGCCAACCTGTGCTCACTAGTTTGAAGAATTTTGATATTATTGTTGTTTTCAGAATATAAAGTTAAATCACCGTGTTTTCGTGAAGTGTTTGTATCTGTGTTTGCTATTGCGCTTATCGAGTTACTTTTAAGAGCAAGTTTATTTGTTTTACGTTAATTTTTCGTTATTTGTAACGTAGTACAATTACTATAATTAGCCTTGTGGTTGGTACTGAAAACCACACTCTACAAGTTGTAGAGTATAATTATTATAACTAACCTTAAGTTGGTACTGAAGAATACGCCACCCAAGTTATTCCGTAATGCAAAAATTATTAAAATGTTGATAAACTAACATTAAAAACAGCCTTTATAAAATCAGAAATATTTTGAAGAAATACACCGGAGCAGTTTTGGTGAAATTGTGGAAACCGTTTTAGTTAAAGTATATTTATTTTCCAGTGATGTCATTCAGGAAGCAAGTCTCAAATTCTATTGATGGAGATGTTATTTCATTAACTCAAGCTTCTCTCTTCATTTAGTTTCAATAATATATTAATAGGCTTCAGTATGTGCCGATTTGTTTACAAAACAGTGGTAGTTTGAAAGGAAGCGTCGGTTACTTCAATGAATCTTAATCAATCTTAGAAGAGTGTATAATATGTGGTTTATTGACACTAAATAAGCAGCCCACTGCATCGACGTATAAAGTTGAAACGCGCGAAACGTTTCGTTGTTACAAAAACCTAATCTTTTCATCAGAGCCATGACAATATATCTTCATTACCGAATGTAAATCTCGTGCACATGCTAATCGACTTGCCACCTCTCTGAGCATAGGAATATTTTAATCCATGTGATGATATCTTTTGATATATATATAATATTAGCTTTTCTTCCCAGTGGTTTATTAGACATTGAAGTAAGGAAGAAAACGGATAATTATTAACTGTTTTCAGTGAACTCGTTTAATCTGATACATTTGAACATTATGAAAGGATGAGTTTTATCAAAGCAGCTCATAAGAAACAAATTCAGACTAAAATCAGGCTTAAACTTCTGAATTGTAAGAATAATTCTTTGGATAAATTTTTATTTCAACTTTTTACAATTTAACACACGTTAAAACATTTCAGTGTTTTTGTTGTTTTTCTCGGTTCAAATAATAAAATAATTGCGTAGGCGAGGAAATAACAAAAAGCACAATATAATGCAAAGTACTAGTGGAAACTCACCAAATTAAAATAACTTTATTAATAAAATAAGTTGTGTTTATTTAATTAAGCACAAAACTGCCCCCCAGTGGCTCAGCGGTTTGCCTGCGGACTTATAACGCTAAAAACCGGGTTTCGATACCCGTGGTGGGCAGAACACAGATAGCCCATTGAGCAGCTTTGTGCTTAATTCAAAACAACAACAACAACAAGCACAAAACTGCACAGTAGATTATCTGTGCTCAAGATGTTCCTGAAAGTACAAAGGTAAGAAGTTTAAAAATAATAATAAAAATGTAAAACAAGAAACAGGCAACAACACAAGAACTTTAATAAACAATTAAAAAGTACGTAAACTTTAAAGGAGTGAAGAACGAATGTATATATATATATATATATATATATTAGTATTAGAATGTATATATATATATATATTAGTATTAGAATGTATATATTAGTATTAGAATGTATATATATATATATATTAGTATTAGAATGTATATATTAGTATTAGAATGTATATATATATTAGTATTAAAATGTATATATATATATTAGTATTAGAATGTATATATATATATTAGTATTAGAATGTATATATATATTAGTATTAGAATGTATATATATATATATTAGTATTAGAATGTATATATATATATTAGTATTAGAATGTATATATATATATTAGTATTAGAATGTATATATATATATTAGTATTAGAATGTATATATATATATATTGGTATTAGAACGTATATATATATATACAGTATTAGAATGTATATATAGTATTAGAATGCATATATATATTAGTATTAGAAATGTATATATATATATATTATAATGTATATATTAGTATTAGAAATGTATATATATATTAGAATGTATATATATATTAGTATTAGAAACGTATATATATATATTGAGTATTAGAATGCATATATATATTAGTATTAGAAACGTATATATATATTGGTATTAGAATGTATATATATATATATTGGTATTAGAATGTATATATATATATTGGTATTAGAATATATATATATATATATTAGTATTAGAACGTATATATATATATTAGTATTAGAATGTATATATATATATTGGTAGAAGTAGAGAACGTATATATATATGGTATAATAAACGTATATATTAGTATTAGAATGTATATATAGATTGGTATTAGAAATGGTATATATATATATTAGTATTAGAACGTATATATATATATTGGTATTAGAACGCATATATATATATATTGAGTATTAGAATGTATATATATATTAGTATTAGAATGTATATATATATATATTAGTATTAGAATGTATATATATATATTAGTATTAGAACGCATATATATATTAGTATTAGAACGTATATATATATTGAGTATTAGAACGCATATATATATATATTGGTATTAGAATGTATATATATATATATTAGTATTAGAAATGTATATATATATTAGTATTAGAATGTATATATATATATTGAGTATTAGAATGTATATATATATTAGTATTAGAAGTATATATATATTATTAGTATTAGAATGTATATATATATTAGTATTAGAATGTATATATATATATATTAGTATTAGAATGTATATATATATATTAGTATTAGAATGTATATATATATATTAGTATTAGAATGTATATATATATATATTAGTATTAGAATGTATATATATATTAGTATTAGAATGTATATATATATTAGTATTAGAATGTATATATATATTAGTATTAGAATGTATATATATATTAGTATTAGAATGTATATATATATATTAGTATTAGAATGTATATATATATATATTAGTATTAGAATGTGTGTATATATATATATATATTAGTATTAGAATGTGTGTATATATATATATATTAGTATCTTTCGGTGGAAATTCTTTCCAAAGTTTTTTCAGTCCTTAGATATTTTTTCCGTTTTGTTTGTTTTGAATTTCACACAAAGCTACACGAGGGTTATCTGCGTTAGCCGTCCCTAATTTTGCAGTGTAAAACTAGAGGGAAGGCAGCAAGTCATCACCACCCACCGCCAACTCTGGGGCTACTCTTTTACCAACGAATGGTGGGATTGACCGTCACATTATAACGTCCTAACGGCTGATAGGACGAGCATGTTTGGTGTGACAGGGATTTGAACTCACGATTATGAGTCGAGTGCCTTAACCACCTGGCAATGCACAAAACATAGTGAACAAACAGACAAAAAAAAGGTTTCCGAAACTGTACAAACCTTTAACACTTATTCAAAATATTTCATTGAAATAATGGTAAATACCAGCTGCTTGGAAACCGGCAATATTCCAGAGGGTGGAAAAAAATCGGCAAATAATCCAGGAAAGTACAGTCCCCTCAGATGGAAAACTGATATAAAAACTAATAAACAGTAAATTGTTGTTTTATTCAGAAACACATGGGAATCCAATATAGTTTCCGAATGTCATGACAAACAACAGGTAACCTCACAGAAAAAATACTTTATTACGTGCTAGAAAGAACAATATAAAATCTGCACACTTTTGTCAATAATACAAAGTAAAAGTTTTATTTATCTTGTTCGAAACGTTCTTGTATTTCATCTGATGAAGTCAGTTAAACCTGGTGAAACGTTGTCAGCAAACTATGATAAACAAAACTTGTACTACGTACAACAGAAAATAAACAAAACACAAGATCATAAAGAGCTTCAAAAAAAAAAAAAAAAAGAGTGAACTGTGCAGTCACGAACGTTTTCGGTGTTTAGAAACCTTTCCACAATGTAATAAGAAACCGGGTGCAACTGTTCTCTGGTTATCTAACTTTCTGAACGACAGGAACATTGGAGTCAATGGTAAAGAGTGATACTTCACTCCCAAAACAGGTACCACAGGAAAGGGTAGTTAGTCCTATACTATTTGTCATGCGTGTAAACACAATGTTGCTAAGGGATACAAACTTTTGTTTCTGCCCAGAGTTCGCAATGTTGCATTCTAAAAAGGTTCCCAAAGTCCAATAACACCAAAGTTCAACTTACAACCTCTGTTAAATGAAATAATTCACACTAAACGCTTATCTCTAAGTCTATAAAAACAGACCCACCCCCCGCTGGTACAGCGGTAAGTTTGCGGATTTACAACGCTAAAATCAAAGGTTCGATTCTCCTCCGTGTGCTCAGCAGATAGCTTTGCTATAAGAAAACACACAAACACTATAAGAACAAGCAGGCTTAAGCCACACCTATGATTACACAAAACTCTTCTTGTGGTTTATCTATTATTTAAAATGATATTAATGTATAAACATAACCAACACAAAAAGATCGTGCTATTTGGGGAATCTGACCGGTTAAACAATGAATGGGTTTCAACATAAAACATGCTAAAAATCTTTAAAACATATGTAGTTTGTTCTTCTTGTATATGTCTATTTAAACATTTTTTACATTATTTTCCCAAGTCTAGCGAGCTTTTGTACTGTGTATTTTTTAAGTACAAGGTCAACAAGCACAACATTATGTACTAACAAAGACTTAGAGTTGTAACGTCAACAAACACAACATTATGTACTAACAAAGACTTAGAGTTGTAACGTCAACAAACACAACATTATGGTCTAACAAAGGCTTAGAGTTGCAAGGTCAACAAGCACAACATTATGGTCTAGCAAAGGCTTAGAGTTGCAAGGTCAACAAGCACAAGATTATGTACTAACAAAGACTTAGAGTTGTAACGTCAACAAACACAAAATTATGGTCTAACAAAGGCTTAGAGTTGCAAGGTCAACAAACACAACATTATGGTCTAAAAAGGCTTAGAGTTGCAAGGTCAACAAGCACAACATTATGTACTAACAAAGACTTAGAGTTGTAACGTCAACAAACACAACATTATGGTCTAACAAAGGCTTAGAGTTGCAAGGTCAACAAGCACAACATTATGTACTAACAAAGACTTAGAGTTGTAACGTCAACAAACACAACATTATGGTCTAACAAAGACTTAGAGTTGCAAGGTCAACAAGCACAACATTATGTACTAACAAAGACTTAGAGTTGTAACGTCAACAAGCACAACATTATGTACTAACAAAGACATAGAGTTGTAACGTCAACAAACACAAAATTATGGTCTAACAAAGACTTAGAGTTGCAAGGTCAACAAGCACAACATTATGTACTAACAAAGACTTAGAGTTGTAACGTCAATAAACACAACATTATGTACTAACAAAGACTTAGAGTTGCAAGGTCAACAAGCACAACATTATGTACTAACAAAGACTTAGAGTTGCAAGGTCAACAAGCACAACATTATGTACTAACAAAGACTTAGAGTTGTAACGTCAACAAACACAACATTATGGTCTAACAAAGACTTAGAGTTGCAAGGTCAACAAGCACAACATTATGTACTAACAAAGACTTAGAGTTGTAACGTCAATAAACACAACATTATGTACTAACAAAGACTTAGAGTTGCAAGGTCAACAAGCACAACATTATGTACTAACAAAGACTTAGAGTTGTAACGTCAATAAACACAACATTATGTACTAACAAAGACTTAGAGTTGCAAGGTCAACAAGCACAACATTATGTACTAACAAAGACTTAGAGTTGTAACGTCAATAAACACAACATTATGTACTAACAAAGACTTAGAGTTGCAAGGTCAACAAACACAACATTATGTACTAACAAAGACTTAGAGTTGTAACGTCAATAAACACAACATTATGTACTAACAAAGACTTAGAGTTGCAAGGTCAACAAGCACAACATTATGTACTAACAAAGACTTAGAGTTGTAACGACAATAAACACAACATTATGTACTAACAAAGACTTAGAGTTGCAAGGTCAACAAACACAACATTATGTACTAACAAAGACTTAGAGTTGTAACGTCAATAAACACAACACTATGGTCTAACAAAGACTTAGAGTTGCAAGGTCAACAAGCACAACATTATGTACTAACAAAGACTTAGAGTTGCAAGGTCAACAAGCACAACATTATGTACTAACAAAGACTTAGAGTTGCAAGGTCAACAAACACAACATTATGTACTAACAAAGACTTAGAGTTGCAAGGTCAACAAGCACAACATTATGTACTAACAAAGACTTAGAGTTGTAACGTCAATAAACACAACATTATGTACTAACAAAGACTTAGAGTTGTAAGGTCAACAAGCACAACATTATGTACTAACAAAGACTTAGAGTTGCAAGGTCAACAAACACAACATTCTTACTCAACTATCCCCCTATTTACAAAGAAACTCTTAACAAATTTTGTGGAATACTTTCTGAAAAGTATGATCAAAAAACAAAATGTTAAACAAATCAGACAGATGCATCACAGGTGACGATCCTCGTCCTAAGAACCTTAAATGTTATTAACAGGTGTCTTAGAAAGACATGTACCACCAGACAAACTAATCGTATGATACAGTTTTAAACTTACTTTTAAAGACTGTTTATGTTAACATAGGAATAATCGTGTACACACATGTGCAAAATGTGAAATGTAGAATTAGCACAAGACTGTTATGTTACAAGAGGTGAAATAACAGCACCCAGTAAGTGAACATGGTAGTGAAGAGTACTTCAGTTGAAATATTAATAGACAATTGTAAATAAATTAACATATCGCGAGTACAGTTAAAAGCACGGGGTGTATTAACAAAGAATCGATGCAAAGAAGCAACTTGAGAAGGAAGGAGAGAGAGGTCAGCCGAGTGCTTGACCCTTCTATAGACCACATGTTTGCAAAGTTCGATCCAGTTCCACTCACAAGCCAGCTGAACCAAACGTGGCACACATCTCATGTGCGACGGGCTTGTGTCCTAACTTGATTGTTTATATTTTATAGTATACACTTGAGTTATCTATAAAAGTAGTTGGGTGCACTGTGGCTTCTGTGAATCATTTTGAAACCTGAAGTGCACGAAAGTTAGTTGTTGAAAGTCTTGATTATTCCACGAACTCTTCAAGGTTTGGGTTTTCCAGTCAGGTTACGTATAAAACTGTTGAATCTTTTCACCGCGTGAGGTCCTCACTTTGTAAATATAAAATCTGGCATTCTTACACAGTATGTAAAGGTAATATCACGCAGTGTTATATAGTCTGTAAAGGTAATATCACGCAGTGTTACACAGTCTGTTAAGGTAATAAATATCACGCAGTGTTACACAGTCTGTTAAGGTAATAAATAGCACGCACTGCTACACAGTCTGTAAAGATAAAAATACACAGTTACATAGTCTATGAAGATAAAATAAGTCACAGATATTTAACATTTGAAGATAATATTATCTACAGGCACTTAGTCTGTGAAGATAAAAATTGTTACTGGAACTTAATCTAGAAAAATAAAATCGTGACTGTATGAAGTACTTAGCTTATACAGTTGGAGTGAATTAAATCTGGAACAAAATGAAATAAACAGCCGTCTACAATTCTTCCTTCCGAATCAAGTAAAGCCTGATTAGGATAATGGGTGAGGAAAATTGATTTGTTTTTTTTTAATTTTCAAAATTATTTTACATTCCTATATACAGACGTGAATTCTTAGAAAACAGTTCATTACCGTAGTGTTTTTTTTTTGTTACGATGGCTTTCATAATAAAAAAGTGTTTACGATGCGTTAATTATCATGTCCTTCATCGCTTTTGTTTTGTGCGTCAACGTTCGAATCCTAGTAAAAAACGAAACAGACTATACTAACAAATAAATGCATTACGTAACTGGTTTTAGCTCCTCAATGCCCATTATCCAGTTTGATTTCACGTAATTAATCGGGACTGTCTTCGTTCGAGATACGAAATAATTTACAAAAACTAACACAAATTATAACTTCTTTTGCGGTTTCTTGTATTACCTAATTACTGAGTATTTGAGTAAAAAAACATATGGATGAATGTTCTCTAGTGTAGAAACTCTCATTGATGGTTTATTAAGTTAAATGCTGACTCCCTGGCAAACCACCTGTACGTTTTCGAACTTATAATGTAGAAATTCGAGGTTTATTCCTCACGGTAGAGAGAGTGCAGGATGTTACTAAGGGTTAAACGCATCTATCCATAGAACTTAACAAATATGATCTTACTGGGTCATCGCCAAACATGTTAAAGAAACGAGCACATAATGATATTTTCAGAGTAATTACTGACAAACTTAGTTTTCTTGAATTAGGCCAATGCAAAGTTTTTGATAACCTGAATATTTGTTGGAATTAAATACGACGTCAATAATAATATACCTGAACCTTAATATATTTAATAAAAAACACAGTTTAATATTTTTGAATCAAAACCGTATAATTCCCATTTTCACTAGCCTAATAAGCATTTCGGTTATTAAATGCCTTTTACTCGATGAAATATTTTTACGGCTCTATTATGATGAAAATATGATAAAATATAAAAAATAACAAGCTACAAATAAAACGTAGAAGAATAAATGCGTTAATATTAGCAGATGCACAAACTAAAAACACAAACAAAAATGGTTTTCAAGTTCTACAAACGAACCACGACTTACCGCAAATTGGAAATGAAAGTGTGGCATGACACGGTGACAAACGATTCTCTGATGGAACTGGTTTCTCGGAAAGTTTGACCATTTCGAAAGTGTCTTCTATGATCTCTGGACACATGAGTTTGTCCATTTTATCGCCAGTAATGTTTATTTTGATCAGTGAGTTTACAGTTAAGGTGAAACTGTGTCGATAGACTGTCCCTAATCTCTCATGGTAACATCAACTCCGTGATCAGGGTGTTCTATGGCAGAGAACAGTATTTAGTTTTTAATTATTTAAGATACTTCATTATTATTTATAACTGAATAACGTAAGAGCCACAAAATGACTACAGGACAGTTGTTATGTAATGGGCTTGTAATGATAACTTCCAATTTATTTCTTTTATAATAGTATTGGCGTTTTTAATGTATTATGTTTTCTCCATATATTTGTGAAGAAAAAATAATAATAACAAATACAAAGGCTATAAACAATAGACCTAATATTTATGAAAAAAACCCTACTTAAACAGCAAATTTCTTTTCACTCCTTTTAACTAAGTTAAGTCATCACTAATTTCAAGCCAAAGGTGTGTTAAACTATAATTTAAGGTCTATCCTTCATTTTTATTGCTCATGAAGCCACCCACACAATATTAGAACTCGTCTGCTTGACTAAACGAAAAGACATAAAAATATCATTTGAAACAATATCAATATATATAGAACGAATTTTCTAATTTGATATCCGAGATGGAAAATTTAAGAGGTGTGTGTGTAACATAATAATAATAGTTTGTTGTCTGTGTGATCTCCATTAGAAGCGTTAGGCCTACTGGTTTCCATTGTTTTCCCAGGTGACTATGTTTAAATCGTAGCATTTAACCAAACCATATAACTTGTTACTTCAGAATTAAAACTATAGAACTCTCAAGTTTAGTTGTCTAATACAATGAGTAACAAATCACTTCTTTCTTGGGTAGTTTTGCTGAACTTCATCTATAAAAGTGAATTTAGAAATGTCTTTTTCAAGCTTTTAGTGTTAAGTTTAAAAGATCGTTTTGCTCAAAACAAACTGAAATAAAAAGAATGCCTTTAAGCTCATAACGCAGATATTAAATGACTAAGAGAGACCTGCAAAACATTTGCACCAATACGTATTTAAATACAAGATTTCTGGAATAATATAAAAAAATTCTTCTTCAAGAAACCGAAATCTTAAAGTCCGCTTGCCTTAGGCCTAACATTAGTTAAGCTTTTATTACGTACGGCCTATGTTCGATAAGAAGATAAATTAACATTGTAACTTGTATACACTTTTATAGTTTTATTTAGCTAGGGCTAAACTTTTTTGCACTTGATACAATGAATAAATAAACTTATAACGTATCCAATGAACCCAAGGTTAGACCTTTTTAGATAACTTTGTTAAGTTGTTAATAAGTTTTTTACAAAATGTCTACTATGGTATATTTGCATCACTCTAAGTCTAAATGAAGTGGCGCACTTTCACATTTACGCATGAAATTCAAAGACACAAATGGAGTATTATTATAATAACATGTACGGAAACTCAGCTGGAAAATCTACACGATATATAACTTTGTCTTTTTACACAATGTTTCAGCTAAATTACTTGAGACTTTAACAAGTACAGAATGTTGGTCCGGTAACAGTTTGAAATATTAACTGCATAGCAACAACAACAACAGAAAAGATGAGCTGTCTACAGTTAAACAGTTATTAAGCCTATTTAACTGTTAAAAATTTCCAACTAAACCAAATAATAACGTAGTAGATGTGTAATCATGCATATATATATAAGCATGTAGTTCAAATAATATAAATTATATCAGTTGTGGACAAGCGTTCAGTTGGTTTGTTTTGAATTTCGCGCACATCTACAGGAGAGCTATATGAGCTAGCCGTCCTAAATTTAACAGTGGCAGAAAGCAGGTAGTTATCACCACCCACCGCCAGCTCTTGGATTAATTTTTTACCAACAAATAATGGGATTGACCGTCATATTATAATGCTCCCACAGCTGAAAGGATGGAACGGAGATTAGAACCCCCGACATAAAAATTGCTCGGCACCCGAACTACGATGATACCAGAACTACATACGATGAGAGAAGTCAGTCAGAAAACCAAACCCGAGATTTTTGTTACGAGATTTGTAACTTCAAAATAACCAAAGAAACACATGTCGATTGCCGGTCTAAGTTAGTGAAAAATGACAAGGATTGGCAACGGGACAATCACATTTATTTTTCTTATCTTAAAATATCATAATACACATCTCGGATTTGGGTTATATATTCATTCATTCATTCACTTATTTACTGTCGTCTCAGAGTCTCTGTTCTGCTTCACGAAACATCAGTGAAGCTAGCTGTTCTTAAATAATAGCTTTGCATCTAGAGAGGTTGATAATGGCATCCATTTATAATGGATGTTCAAATAACGTGTAAAACATGTTATACATACTTAACATATAAGTTTCTGTTTTCTATCGACTTACTCTCATCTCGACGTTCAATTATGCTGATACATCCATTTCAAAAACTCGAGAGCTGCTTATAAATAATAAATTAAGGCTTTAAAAAAACACGTATTAACTCATCACGGTAAACACTGTGTTTATTTAGATAAAGATGGGTTTCTAAGTTTTGGATAAATGTCTTTCAAAGAAAATAAAAGGCTGATCTTCTTAGGGCACGCTGGAAAGGTAGAGTTACAAAACATTTGATTTCAGACATAAATAGATAATATGGTCAAGGAAAACCTGTAGGCCGAAAGGGAAATAGATACATTTGTTCTGTTTTTCTTGTTATCTGCTGAGTGTATTTCCTCATGTCATCTTTGGATTCCCTTGTAACTGTAGGAAACAAATATTATGTACACATTCTGGTAGCAGTTCTACAGAATAATTTGTCCAAAAACAGGAAAGCCAGAACCACAGGACAAAGGATTCTCCAAGTACATGTGTAATACCGTATATCAGAAATTATTAGTAGATCACGTTTCAATGGTTTCGTATTTAGAATCGCACAGAAACCAGGAAATACTTTAAACCAGGCTGTTACTACGTTTGATTTCTTGCCCAAGGCCCGGCATGGCCAGGTGGGTTAAGGCGTTCGACTTGTAATCTGAGGGTCGCGTGTTCGAATCTCCGTCACACCAAACATGCTCGCTCTTTCAGCCGTGAGGGCATCATTATGTGACCGTCAATCCTACTATTCGTTGATAAAAGAGTAGCCCTAGAGTTGGCGGTGGGTGATGATGACTAGCTGCCTTCCCTCTAGTCTTGCACTGCTAAATTAGGGACGGATAACGCAGATAGCCCTAGAGTAGCTTTGCGCGAAATTGAAAAAAACACACAAATAGTTCTTACTCAATAATAAGGCGAAACAAAAATGTTTAACTTTTTAAATATGAGGAGGGAAACGTTGAACAAAGAATGGTAATCAATTATTGGGAAACTGGGAAATTATTCGAAGAATATCAGTTACCACATTTGGAACATAAACAAAGTAGAGCTGGTAAAAAGTATAATGATTGGTTGTTTGATTATTGAACTTGGCGCAAAGCTGTTCGAGGTCTAACTCCGCTAACTGTCACTAATTTTGGAGTAATAAACTGGAGTGAAGGAAGCTATTTAACACACCACTCACCGCCATGTTTTTTACTGCTCATGTATCAACTACTAATAATGGAATTCATTGTCCTATTATAATACCTTACAGATGAACGGGATTCGAACCTCGGACGCGAATATTCCAAATCAAATGTTCTAACTACCAGGCCATACCAGGCCTAAATGGCAGGTGAATATTACATTTCGAACCGTGGTATACCACAAACCGGATTTCCGAATTCTGTTTAAATTTCTCACAATATCCAACAACTTCGTGGATCGGAAAACTGAGAAATATTTTTTATACAAAAGTATAAACCAACTGTGAAGAAATATAATGGACGGCCCATCTCTTACCCAAATTTCTTTTAGTTAAGTTTCTCTAATTTTATCAAACGTTCCAGTTTAAGATTTATTTTTATATTTAACAATTTTTCGTTTCTTCGCCAATAACGTTTACAGAAAAATATTTGTTTGTTTTTGAATTTCGCGCAAAGCTACCCGAGGGCTATTTCGCTAGCTGTTACTAATTTAGCAATGTAAGACTAGAGGGAAGGCAACTAGTCATCACCACCCACCGCCAACTCTTGGGCTACTCTTTTACCAACGAATAATGGAATTGACCGCCCCTTATGACGCCCCCATGGCTGAAAGGACGAGCATGTTTGGTGAGACGGGGATTCGAATCCGCGACCCTCAGATTACGAATCGAACACCTTAACGCTCCTGACCATGACAGGCCTAGAAAAA
Source organism: Tachypleus tridentatus (assembly GCF_004210375.1). NCBI lineage: Eukaryota > Metazoa > Arthropoda > Merostomata > Xiphosura > Limulidae > Tachypleus > Tachypleus tridentatus. The sequence goes on from NC_134828.1 coordinate 12,484,507, forward strand.
TATAATTCAATAATGAGCAAGCATAACTGAGGATTGCAATATATTGTTGTTGTGTGTACGTCTTTTCCAGACTGACGAATAATAAAAATTACAATTATAATTTTCATAAGATATTAATGTCAGGCCTATTATACTTTTTAGTTTATTGTCTTATTCCCAACACTACTATATCTGTTGTATTCTATCTGACCTAGAAAATTCTTAAACTTAGCGAAACGCGTCGTCGGCAACGGATATAGCAAATATGGTGTGGTTGAGGTACTATTATCACAAACTATTCCAATTACTGAAAGTCTTTAATGGAGTAGATAAAGAATGTGGGGCTTACAAATGTATTAGCTCTAACACTAATGTCTTATGACAAGTATTATTGTTTATCTATGTAATAGGAAAGATCACGTGAAATTACACTTGTTACAGGGTTAGTTCTTAAAATACAATGGTTTAAACTTGATGATACATAACTGAAAAGAGCATGGCCAGATGGTTAAGGTACTCGACTCGTAATCTAAGGATCGCGGGTTCGAATCTCCGTAACACCAAACATGCTCGCTCTTTTAGCCGCGAGGGCGTCATTATGTGACGATCAATCCCACTATTCTTTGGTAAAAGAGTAGCTCAAGAGTTGGCGGTGGGTGGTGATGACTAACTGCCTTAACCTCTAGTCTTACACTGCAAAATTAGGGACGGCTAGCGCAGATAGCCCTCGTCTAGCTTTGCGCGAAATTCAAAACAAACCAAACCATAACGGAAAACATATCTTTTGCCCTGAAAAGGGCCTGAGTTATGTTTATCACTCTGGCCCTCATGTATTAACTTTAAATATACTAACAAGTCCACTCTAAAAATGAAAAGGAAGGACGAAGAGGTCCTGTGTACCTGACCCTCCCGGGTATACAAATTTATATACCCAAACAACTAGAGAGACAGAAATGTATCTTCTTCATGTAGGCCTAAAGCCAAAACGTTGAGCAAACGAAGCTTCTGGAGAGTTCGTGGTCATTTGATTTATTCATAACTATGTGCACAATACACCAACCAGTAATAATTAAGTAATTTAAAAAAAAACAATATAAGAAAAAACTCTGAACATTATGAGTTTCATTATTATGACGTTATGTGACTTCCCATTATACCAAATTACCTATATTAAATGACTTAATTAACTTCCTTTGATCAGAGTTAATGATAATTAGGATTCTCACAAGTACTGAATCTTCCGTTATGAGTTCAAAGCCGAAGAAACCGAATGTACAAAACAATATAACCAAACAATATGAGAAAATTAATTCAAAACCACAATGCTATTTTAAGAATAGAATTGAAAAATGCACCTTTGTAACAGACAGGGGTGTAGATTTTTTACACCCGATGGGGAGGGGGATGATTTTTTCATCCACTTAACGTGGACTGTTCAATTTGCAAATTGGTAATCTCTGATTACGTGAACCTGAAAGCAGTAGACATGCAGTCACAGAGTAATCTTGTTGCCACGATACTTATATGTATACTTAGGCCTACTGACTGATACTTACGAACTATCGCTTAGATCGAAAAGCTTAGAAGCACGCCTATATTAAAGATGTACATTTCGCTTACTGAAAAGCCTACATCTAGGCCTAATTATGTAATTCGATTGGTAAGAACACGAGAATTTGTAGGCCTGTGATGCAATAAAACAATTCAACAGACCAAACTGTAGGGGGGATGATTGTATGCACCATACCCCCACCTAAAATGAAGGAGGGGATGTATACTCCCATCCCCCCAGGATCTACGCCCCTGGACTAACAGAAATAAATAAATGGGTTTCCCATTGAACGTTATGTTTGTAGAATTATTGTCTTTCCATTTACCTCTCAACTTTCTGTCTCTCCTAATTATTATAACAATGGACTAATAATGGCAAATCGACAGGAAATTTATATTTATGGTAAAGCTACTAACTATATTTTTCGCAGTCCCTAATTTTGAACGACTGTACAGAGGAAAGTCAGCAAGATCCTACTAATAACGTAACTGACTGTCACACATATGATGCACCCATAGCTATAAATGTGGGGAATATTTAATGACATGTTATGGATTCGAATCCGGCTTGCTATCTTCGAAATACGGAGCTGTAGCACAGGGTCAACCTGTGCCCTGGACGAAGAGTGTCTCAGCCTCAACCCTGTTTTTGCATAGTTGCAATATATGCACATATATATATTATTTTTACTAGAAACTCAGATGTCAAATTTTCTAGCCATTCTACACCTATCTTATTATACTCCTTGTTCACGTGATCACTATGAGCCGCAGCGCCCCCAAATTTAACACCTAAATTAAACAAATTAAAAATATAGCTTACAACAAGGACAGATTAAAATTATACTATAAATAACAACTGCTAGGAGTTTAAATGACAAATTTAGATTTTTTTTTCTTTATGGTTTCGCTGATTTGTAGTTCATATTTTAGAAATCAGTAATAAATCGGTTCTGCCCTTAAATTTTACTGGGTTTTGTACTTTATGACGTCAATAACATACAGCTTTAGTTGTTAAGGTTTTATAAACCAATGAAATTGGGTTTGTATTTATGTATCGTATAGGAAAAGGGTTTTGGTTTGTTATGAATTTCACCTAAAGCTACAAGAGAGCTATCTGCGCTAGCTGTCCCTAATTTAGCACTGAAAACTAGGAAGAGAGTAGATAGTCATCACCACACACCACTAACTCTTGGGATACTCTTTTACCAAAAAGTAGTGGAACTAACCGTCACACGTAATGTTCCCACGGTTGAAAGGCCGATCATGTTCGGTGGGGCGAAGATTCGAACCCGCGACCCACAGATTGCGAGAAGAACACCCTACATGCTTGGTCTTGACAAGGTGTGGATTTGCTAGCCATTGAGATTACAAATCCGATACCATAAAATGAAATATAACAAAGGCAAGTTTATTTCTGTGAACTGGTTTTGTTTGTTTGTTTGTTTTTAATTTTGCGCAAAGCTACACGAGAGGTATCTGTGCTAGCCGTCCCTTATTTAGCAGCGTTAGACTAGTGGGAAGGCAGATAATCATCACCACCCACCGCCAACTCTTGTGCTTCTCCTTTAACAAAGAATAGTGGGATTGACTGTCACATTATAACGCCCCCACGGCTGAAAGGGCGAGCATGTGTGGTGTGACGGGGATTTGAACCCGTAACCCTAATATTACGAGTCGAGTGCCTTAACCACCTGGCCATGCCGGACTCTGTAAACTGGACTCTGCAATTATCAAAGATATAATGCAGTATCAGTTAGAGATTATTAGTGATACCTGATGACTTCAGTCGAGTTGTAGCGACTCGGAAAAAAAAACCCACAAAAAACACCAATACCCAACAACATGTCAACACAAAACCTACTCAAACGGCCAGGGAAATTTTCAATTCACGATGTCTAAAATAATTTAAGTAATATTTAAATTGACAATGTTTAAAACTACTCAAATAAACAGGAAGGCTTTAGCTTACAGAGACTGTTTTTGTTTTTGAATTTCACGCAAAGCTACACGATGACTATCGCTGGCCGTCCCTAATTTAGTAGTGCAACACTAGGGGCAAGGCAGCTAGTCATCACCACCCACTTCTAAATCTTGGGTTACTCTTTTACCAAGGAATAGTGGGATTGACCGTTACATTATAACGCCCCCACGGCTGAAAGGGCGAGCATGTTTAGTGTGACAGGGATTCGAACCCGCGACCTTCAGATTAAAAAAAAAAGTCGAAATATCACTGACTCAGACAAATAAACTAGTTTATGAAACTAACGAAAACAAGAGTATGGCAATCATTGTGGTTTACAAACACACCCAACCTACAATGTATAAAGAGTTTGAAGAAATAAATGTTAACTATTTCTAGACCCCCCGTGGCATATTTATATTGATAAAAGCAGAGTTTCGATACTCGTAGTGGGCTTAGTACAGATAGCCCATTTCGTAACTCAGTGCTCGAGAGGAAGGAACAAACACGAACAGACTTACGTACTTACGTTATAAAAATATATCTTGTTGCTCTGCAATCAGAAATAAACGAGAAAAAAACGAATAACCGGGCTTCCAGAATATATAACTGCCCATCTGGAAGCAAAACCTGAAGCAGTGAAATCGCACTGAAAGCTACGTTCCTTGCGAAATAAGTAAACAAATTAACTGAATTTGTAGAATATAGATGACCTAATTTATACACATAAATATACATTGTCAACCGTATTGACAAAAAAAAAGAAATTTCCTTGCCTCGTGTTATAAGTGTACACGTAGAAAGATAAAATTACAGTTTGTGAAACGCTTTAGTCTTGGTGGACGATGAGAGTTTACATAAACCACAGATAAAACATAATTATTTCTTTTATTCACCATGGAAACCTGGTCTTTTTTATTTACACTTAGCTCACACGAATTAGAGCTGAAAGGTTTTTTTTTCATGTAGTCCTGCTTGTAGCCCTGGTAACCTGCTCATCCGCATGCACGCTTATTTGACCAGAAATAAGGTTAATAGATACTGTATGCCTGCTTATTGCCATAATCAACTATGTAAAGCGCTCAGATAAACAAAACATTAGCGCCTGACACCAAAGAAATTGTTCTATAAACAGTTGTTTGTTATTAAGCACAACGCTACACAATGAGCTAGTTGTGCTTTGCCCACCACGGGTATCGAAATCTGGTTTCCAGCGGTATAAGTCTGCCACTAGGGGGCTCTAGAGATAGTTAACATTTGTTACTAAAATCAAAGCTGTGCAATGGACTCTCTATAATGAGAACTGGACTCCAATTTTTAGCGTCATAAGTCCACATAAATGTTGTTGAGCCACTGAGGGGAGTCTCTCCAAGTGAACAGATTTTGCGCGTTTTGCCCCAGTGACAATCACTGGCAGGTTATTTAGACGCCCTCGAGTGATCACAATTCTTAGTGTGTTCTTTATACGACGTTAGATGCAAAGAAGAAAAATATATCTTGTATGTCTTGATGGTAAAGGCAATAAAGTTGATAAAGAAATGAAATATTCGGATGAAATTAATCATATTTCTTGGTACAAGATCTGTGGAACGTTCAAACACGCCAAAGGTAAAACAGGTGACCATTGTCCTGAACAGTATCCGATTTTGTTGTTTTAGGTTTGACGTAAGCAGGTCTGTAGGAGTAATGCACTGTCATGGCCACGTAGGTGGGGTGTTCTATTCACAATCTGCGGGTCGCGGGTTCGAATCCCTGTCCCACCAAAACATGCTTCAACCAAACTGTAGTAAACTGAAGTTTGAAAGCGCGAGCACCAGATTCACTGTATAATTAAAAATGGTAACAGTTGTATCGAACTTGACAAAGATGTATCAGTAAAACCAGAAACTTTCCTTGTTTGTAGTCCACATTCTGAGAAGCCAAAATGTGTACCGGCTGCCATCTGTTAAGCTCTGTTCCTGTACTTGTTTGTTTTTGAATTTCGCGCAAAGCTACTCGAGGGCTATCTGTGCTAGCCGTTCCTAATTTAGCAGTGTAAGACTAGAGGGAAGGCAGCTAGTCATCACCACCCACCGCCAACTCTTGGGCTACTCTTTTACCAACGAATAGTGGAATTGACCGTCACATTATAACGTCACGGCTAAAAGAGGCGAGCATGTTTGGCGCGACGGGGATGCGACCCTCGGATTACGAGTCGCACGCCTTAACCCACCTGGCCATGCCGGGCCCTGTTCCAGTAGTCCTCTAAATACGAGTTATTCCACTGCTAGTAAGGGGACTCGATTCTCAATTTGGGAGGCACATATTCGAATCCCGTTTCCAATTATGCTCACCTTTTCTGCAGTGGGAGCGTTATGATGTTACGGTCAATTCTAGTGGTCGTTAGTAGCCTTCCCTCTAGTTTATCAGTTTTAAAATAGGGATGGGATGCGCAATAAGCCCGCCCTCTAGTAGCATTGTCCAGAAGTTACAAGCAACAGACATACGTTCTCATCTATCAATGTCTCGACTTGAACAGAATAAACGTTCATACATACACACAAGATGGAGAACGCGGTTTTCGAATATTCAAAATTAAGGAACCATTGTTTTCAGTAACGCGATCACTTCCTCAACGGATTGATTTATGTTGTCAAAACTTACAATGAATGGAACGAGCAGCGTGAAATTGACTGTTCTTCTGTTGTTACTTCAATAGATTTTTCATCGGAGCCACTTTGGTTACTGCTATATTGTTTAGTTCAAACGTAGAACAATAATAATACGTCAGCTCGCATAACTGGAAAGTCACACAGTCACTGCTGATGACAAGTAGTGAATATTGATTGTGAAATCCTTTCTAATAATTAGACTTCATCACTACTCCCTTCTCCAGCCTCCAATGGGTCAGGGGTAAGTAAGTCTTGATAAGTTTGAAGGCTATTATCAAAATATCGATATCCATGGTGGCCACAACATAAATAGTCTGTTGGGTAGCTTTGCACTGAGCAACAACAAGAAGCTAAATTTAAACTTAAATAGATTAATAGTTTATATACTTATAAATATTTGTTTGCTTGTAGTTAAGCACAATGATACAGAGTGGGCTATCTGTGCTCTGCTACCAAGGGTATCGAAACACGGTTTGTAACGTTGTAAATTCAAAGACGTACCGTTGCGCGCGCCGACAATCAGAGAAGAAATGGGTCGTGTCAAAGTATTAATTAAAAATGGACTGTGTTTAAGTATTAATGAAAATACTGAGTTAGGGTTAGTCGTTACATACTTTGTCATACAACTAGAATTTAGAAAAAAAGTTTTAAATCTATTACTATTTCAAAAGTTTGAAATAAAAGTAATTTATATATTTCTCCAACCGTTATGCTTTTACAGTATATTCCTAAAACTGAAACATCTTTGTTTGTTTTTAAATTATTTGCTCCAAACTACAAGAGGTGTGTTGGCTAAATCTGTCTCCAACTTGGTTGTTGTTTTGAATTAAGCACAAAACTACACAATGGGCTATCTGTGCTCTGTCCACCATGGGTATTGAAACCCGATTTTTAGCGTTGTAAGTCCGCAGACATACAGCTGAGCCACTTGGGGAACTCCAACTTGGATAAGATAAAAATAGTATCAAATAGTAGGACTTGACAGTTACTCATTGTCGCGCACCTACTGACTCCAATTTGCAGAGCGTGGTTTTACGTCAAGAGAACACGAACTCTGAATCTCTGGAGTTAAAGTCATAGACCTCTAACCACAATTATCACAAGCGCTCACGTAAAAACAACAATAATAACGACTCGTTTTTGTTCTTGAGCGAAACACTAGACCTGTCCATATTTAACTTACAGGACTGTCTTTACTGAATACTAGGAGTCTCTACACTAAACTTACAAGACTGTCTATACTTAATACCAGGACTTTCTATACTCTACTTACAAGACTGTCTATACTGAACACTAGGACTCTCTATACTAAACTTACAGGAGTGTCTACACTAAGTATTTTCTATACTGAACACTAGGACTCTCTATACTAAACTTACAGGAGTGTCTACACTAAGTATTGTCTATACTGAACACTAGGACTCTCTATACTAAACTTACAGGAGTGTCTACACTAAGTATTGTCTATACTGAACACTAGGACTCTCTATACTAAACTTACAGGAGTGTCTACACTAAGTATTGTCTATACTGAACACTAGGACTCTCTATACTAAACTTGCAGGAGTGTCTACACTAAGTATTGTCTATACTGAACACTAGGACTCTCTATACTAAACTTACAAGAGTGTCTACACTAAGTATTGTCTATACTGAACACTAGGACTCTCTATACTAAACTTACAGGAGTGTCTACACTAAGTATTGTCTATACTGAACACTAGGACTCTCTATACTAAACTTACAGGAGTGTCTACACTAAGTATTGTCTATACTGAACACTAGGACTCTCTATACTAAACTTACAGGAGTGTCTACACTAAGTATTGTCTATACTGAACACTAGGACTCTCTATACTAAACTTATAGTACTGTCACAAGTCAACCTTTGACACAAGCACGTGTGACACGCAGAGGTCAAAGACTACTTCTCTTCATCCTTTACCAATCTGTTTACTTTTTAGTACCCACATTACTGTAACCAGGCAGGTGGCAGTACTGTCTGTTTAGACATGGTTGGAATTGTTCATCAAAATGATACTTTAAATATACCCTAAACGGGTCATCAGAACTTTACAATACTATAGTGTTACCTTAATAGTACAAGCAGGAAGTAACATATAGCAAAGTTGATATAACTATTCAGTCACAGTTGAGTTTAATTTATCCTCTTTGTGTCTATTACACTGTGTGTAGGATTCATGGTTCGTGTACCATTAACATTGGTTATTCCTTTTACCAACATGAAGCTATGAGTGCGTTAGGAAAGACAAAGGTACATCTTAAAATTCTGTGAGAGAAGAGTTGGCGGTGGATGGTGTTCTCTCTAATATATAGGCCAGGCTAACAGCACACAACCCTTTGCGTAGCATTGTGTGAAACTTCTGAAACAAATTCAGTACAAGTAACAGTAGCGTCTACTTTCTGTTTCCTAAATTTCAGAGTTTCATTGTATTCCTTGTCTCTCTATTATTTCAAGTTACCCTTGTATAGGGTTACTGGTGAGAAGTGGAATACAACTCGGTGAGAAATTTTCAATTGAAAGACAAGTTAATGTTGATGTTGATTATTATTATTTTATTGTATTTTAAACGTTGTCTAATTCACAAACCTAAATTAGTAACATTAATAATTTATATTATATAAATTCTTATGTGAACACCGGGTTACTGTGCAAGTAAAAGACATCTCCAAACATCATACATTCAACTTTGATAGCAGTTACAAAGAAACAATCCTACAGTTCATACAACAATTAAACAGTCTTCTCTTTGTTAGCTTCTACAGTTCATACAATTAAACAGTCTTCTCTTTGTTAGCTTCTACAGTTTATACCACAATTAAACAGTCTTCTCTTTGTTAGCTTCTACAGTTCATGCCACAATTAAACAGTCTTCTCTTTGTTAGCTTCTACAGTTCATACAATTAAACAGTATTCACTTTGTTACTTCTACAGTTCATACAACAATTAAACAGTCTTCTCTTTGTTAGCTTCTACAGTTCATACAATTAAACAGTCTTCTCTTTGTTAGCTTCTACAGTTCATACCACAATTAAACAGTCTTCTCTTTGTTAGCTTCTACAGTTCATACCACAATTAAACAGTCTTCTCTTTGTTAGCTTCTACAGTTCATACAATTAAACAGTCTTCTCTTTGTTAGCTTCTACAGTTCATACCACAATTAAACAGTCTTCTGTTTGTCAGCTTCTACAGTTCATACAATTAAACAGTCTTCTCTTTGTTAGCTTCTACAGTTCATACAATTAAAGTCTTCTCTTTGTTAACTTCTATAGTTCATACAATTAAACAGTCTTCTCTTTGTTAGTTTCTACAGTTCATACAATTAAACAGTCTTCTCTTTGTTAGCTTCTACAATTCATACCACAATTAAACAGTCTTCTCTTTGTTAGCTTCTACAGTTCATACAACTAAACAGTTTTCTCTTTGTTAGCTTCTATAGTTCATACAACAATTAAACAGTCTTCTCTTTGTTAGCTTCTACAGTTCATACAACAATTAAACAGTCTTCTCTTTGTTAGCTTCTACAGTTCATATAACAATTAAACAGTCTTCTCTTTGTTAGCTTCTACAATTCATACCACAATTAAACAGTCTTCTCTTTGTTAGCTTCTACAGTTCATACAATTAAACAGTCTTCTCTTTGTTAGCCTCTAGAGTTTATACAACAATTAAACAGTCTTCTCTTTGTTAGCCCCTAGAGTTTATACAACAATTCAACAGTCTTCTCTTTGTTAGCTCCTATATTTTATACAACAATTAAAGTCTTCTCTTTATTAGCCCCTCGAGATTATATAACAATTAAACAAAGAACAGTTTTCTGAATAGTTTAAATAGTAAGTTTTACCATGGTATTTCTTTACCATCATGCTACAACAGCTTAACAAATAATAAAATCTTCAAGATTAGGACTATCTACTAGAACAACAGCTTAACAAATAATAAAATCTTCAAGATTAGGACTATCTACTAAGAATTTGATGACAAAATAATGTTTGCTGAAATCTACCTAGTCCAAAAAAATGTTATTAAAAATTCATACCTTTTCGCTGTTATACTACGTTAATTGGTTTTTTTCATGTACAATGTAAATCTTACTGCACTAGATTTACAATCATATATAAAATAATATCAAAACTTCATCTGTATTTCAAAAGTTAGCTGTATATCACGCATAAGTGGTTGTTCTTTACTTAGTGCAAAACCACACAACGAGCTACCATCTCTCTATCAACACAAATATACATCTAGCGAATACATTTAACATTTTGCATCATTGATTTAGATAGGACGGGAAGAGCTGAAGTGGTTCGCCACTTTGTATCATTTATTTTGATTGGACGAGAAGAGTTGATGTAGCTCGACATTTTGTGTCATTCGTTTTGATTGAACGAGAAGAGTTGATGTAGCTCGACATTTTGTCTCATTCGTTTTGATTGGACGAGAAGAATTGATATAGCTCGACATTTTGTACGACTGGTTTTGATTGGACGAGAAGAACTGATATATCTCGACATTTTGTAATATTATTTTCTTTGGTGAGGTTGAAAGAGATCATGTAATTCAAAAGTAAACCAAAGTGTGAAATGTGTTACATAAAAAGTCTTGTTGCGATTTCAATTTAACGATTTTAAATAAATTCTTGACACACACTCTTTAAAGAACCACCCGCGTTGGTAAAAAAAGGTTATGTAGGTTCTTATAAAGTAGTTTCTTGTGATCAGCTAGAATTCTTGGAGTTTGATAAAATAGTTTGTCTTCTGAACAGCTAGAACTAGTTAAGTTTATATCATATCTTATATTTTGTAGCTAAATGGTTACGTTTGCAAAACTTTACACATTAACGTGTCTGAACAGCAAAGGTTCATGGATTCATGATTAATAGCTTGTGTTACCTGAATCGCTAGATTCTCTACTGTTCTTGTATGTAATGTCCTGTTCATGTCTAATTCCTTTGAACAGCTGTGTTATGTGACCACTTATGCCTTTTCCACAAGTAGGTGCGGTATGTTTTTTTGTGGTTAATGACCTTATGACCCCTGAATAACCATGTGATATTTGAGATGACAGTTTCTATTGATTCTACTGTTAGTAATGGTAGGGGTTTTTCCCATTTGATAGTTTACGTTCTCTTAATATTTAATGCCTATCAGGTTTCATGTATCGAACGTTTTCCTACCTAAACAATATAAAACTGTTATATACTAAAGAAAAACAACCCCTTACGCAGGTCGTAGACTAAAAGTTTTGTTATTTGGAGATCCTGGGTTCGAACCTCTTCGCCATTTACGTACTAATACTTTGAGTTGCATTAAAGAAATGAGAGCTGTACTATCCCATTGGATTACTTTGATTCTTGCGCAAATCTACATGTGACCTATCTGCGCTAATCGTCCCTAATATATTAGTAATACAATAGCCATTACTAACAACTCTTAGGCTGCTATTTTACTAAAGAAAAGAGGCACGTTTGATCGTCACAATATAATGCTTCATAGGCTAAAAGGTCCATTATGTTTTCGGTAGCGTGGATTCGAACCCGCACTCTCAAATTGCGAGTAGAACTCCTTAACCACCAGACCGCATCAGGCCCACACCACTCGACATGTCAGTTTAAAAAACCACCAGGCCGTGTCTGTTTGTTTGTTTTTGGAATTTCGCACAAAGCTACTCGAGGGCTATCTGTGCTAGCCGTCCCTAATTTAGCAGTGTAAGACTAGAGGGAAGGCAGCTAGTCATCACCACCCACCGCCAACTCTTGGGCTACTCTTTTACCAACGAAAAGTGGGATTGACCGTCACATTATAACGCCACCACGGCTGGGAGGGCGAGCATGTTTGGCGCGACCGGGATGCGAACCCGCGACCCTCAGATTACGAAGCGCACGCTTTAACGCGCTAGGCCATGCCAGGCCCTCAGGCCGTGTCTGGCCCATACAACGCGACATGATATTGAACACATTACAGAATGTTCCATGTCAGTTTAAAAAAACCGCCAGGCCGTGTGTGGCCCATACCACGCGACATGACATTGAACACATTTCAGAATGTTCCATGCCAGTTTAAAAACCACCAGGATGTGCCAGGCCAATACTACTCGAGATGACATTGAACACATAATAATATTTTCAATTTCAGTTTAGAAAAGCCACCTCTTTTATAATAAAAATATACGAACGGTTTGGACAGTAAGATACCGTTTTATATTACACTTACACAAAGACCATAAATTGAGTTTGTTTTGAATTTCGCGCAAAGCTACACGAGAGCTATCTGCGCTAGCCGTTCCTAATTTAGCAGTGTAGGACTAGAGGGAAGGCAGCTAGTCATCGCCACCCACCGCCAACTATTGGGTTACTCTTTAACCATGAAATAGTGGGATTGATCGTCACATTATAACGCCCCCACGGTCACATGTGGTGTGATGAATATTCAAACCCGCGACCCACAGATTAGGAGTCGAGTTCCTTAAGACCTTGGCCATGGTTCGCCTCATAAGTTGTGGTTTTAATTTGTTTCGCGGTTGCTTTAAACACGTGCTGAATTTTAGCAAGCTATATACTGCATACATCACATTCGCATTAAACTGCCAGAGGCGGACCTTACCCTATACGGCCAATCAGCAGTCAGTAACAAACTCCAATTTTTTTTTATCAGCTATTGCAAATTCTTCATCTCTTTCTTGACCATCATCGACGTGATTTATAGATTCTCCAGGAATGACATTGTTCTGCTATTTTAATGATACGTTTTGTTTCTAGTTCTGTTTTCAAACACACTTAGTTTCATAACAAAATACAGGTGACAAAGAATGGAAAATTTACCTGAAATTCTTTCTTGTTATATCACAATATCTGTACGAACAATCAAAATAAATGAAACCGGTATAGCCAACCAAACCTCCTCGATCTCTCTAAGTGTTTCTCTTTACAACATGTAAACATCAGAAACTTCAAAGAGAAAATAAATACTCACCATTTTACAGTCCCGCCGTAAAACTGTTCCTGACACATTCCAATGAAGACATGTCTAACAATGTTCGAAAGACCGTAGCGCGTGAATACTCTGCACGTGAAAACTGTTGTCGCTTGTTCAATCGTCGCTAGCAATCAATAAAACATCTCTTCACTAGACGGCGCTCCTTTTTAAGCACGTGGAAAATATAAACGGAATCCTAAATAAGTATAGACAGTCTGTGGTTGCATAAACTTAATATCTAAATCGAAGGGTGTTTATGTCAAACTGTGGTATGACCTTTTGGATTAAATGTATTTTTTAATGTGAATTTCAACTTCAACTCTTCATTTTACATTTTATCACACCGAAAGGAAGAATATATTTATCTTTAAATAGTATGATTCCAGCCATTGATCGGAGGAACTTACATGGAAGGCTTCAGAAATGTCAGCTCCAGGTTGTTGACACTTAGACAGGGGCGTCGAGAGACAGGTAGGGCCCAGGAGACAAATATGCCAATGGGCCCCTTTTAAAAATCTTTATAAATTCATGGTACATTCACGGGCATATGAAGAAATTTTCTAGTGGGAGGAAGACAAATGTGTTGAAAATCGACATTTTTTGAGACAAAGCGAGTCCCCACAGTACTGTGATTTTTCCTTAAGTCTATTACGAAAATGATAATACATTTTTCTTTATCCCATATTCCCCGGACCCCCTAATAGGCCCCGGGACCGTAGCCCCCCTGACTCCCCTTCTCATTAGGCTTGCACTTGGATGAAACTATTCCTGTTTACACGGAACTGAGACATGTTTTTAGAACAGGTTATGAAACTACAAACAATGATAACAAACTGTCACACACAGTTTTTAGCATTTCATTAAAACATTAAAAGAATGTATTGTTTTATGATTGTCACATATTATTGTATGAGTAAAACATATTTGCATATACTGTCTTTGATGAAAGTTTTAATATCAGAAGGACCAAAACCATATTACATTCTCAAACTTAGCATGAATCACTTCACCACGATACGTACATATAGACACTAGTAATGACAGTAGAACACCAATACCGGCGTACGAAGAAATACTTCTTATGTATACAGAATAATTTGTCACAATACACAGAATTAAGTACGTACGGTAATAATAGCGTTAAAATACCATAATACATAGAAAACAATTAACTACGAGCAGTAATAATAGCGTTAAAATACCATAATACATAGAAAACAATTAACTATGAGCAGTAATAATATGGTTAAAATACCATAATACATAGAAAACAATTAACTACGAGCAGTAATAATATGGTTAAAATACCATAATACATAGAAAACAATTAACTACGAGCAGTAATAATATGGTTAAAATACCATAATACATAGAAAACAATTAACTATGAGCAGTAATAATATGGTTAAAATACCATAATACATAGAAAACAATTAACTATGAGCAGTAATAATATGGTTAAAATACCATAATACATAGAAAACAATTAACTATGAGCAGTAATAATATGATTAAAATACCATAATACATAGAAAACAATTAACTACGAGCAGTAATAATATGGTTAAAATACCATAATACATAGAAAACAATTAACTATGAGCCGTAATAATAGCGTTAAAATACCATAATACATAGAAAACAATTAACTATGAGCAGTAATAATAGCGTTAAAATACCATAATACATAGAAAACAATTAACTACGAGCAGTAATAATATGGTTAAAATACCATAATACATAGAAAACAATTAACTATGTCTAGTAATAATACCGTTACAATATCATAATACATAGAAAAGAATCATCTACGTCCAGTGATAATACCGTTACAATATCATAATACATAGAAAAGAATTATCTACGTCCAGTGATAATACCGTTACAATATCACAATTAACTATGAGCAGTAATAATATGGTTAAAAATACATAGAAAAGAATTAACTACGTTCAGTGATAATACTGTTACAATATCATAATACATAGAAAAGAATCATCTACGTTCAGTGATAATACCGTTAAAATATCATAATACATAGAAAAGAATTATCTACGTTCAGTGATAATACCGTTAAAATATCATAATACATAGAAAAGAATTATCTACGTTCAGTGATAATACCGTTACAATATCATAATATACAGAAAAGAATTAACTACGTTCAGTGATAATACCGTTACAACATCATAATACATAGAAAAGAATTAACTACGTTCAGTGATAATACCGTTACAATATCATAATACATAGAAAAGAATTAACTACGTTCAGTGATAATACCGTTACAATATCATAATACATAGAAAATAATTAACTACGTTCAGTGATAATACTGTTACAATATCATAATACATAGAAAAGAATTAACTACGTTCAGTGATAATACTGTTACAATATCATAATACATAGAAAAGAATCATCTACGTTCAGTGATAATACCGTTACAGTATCCTGATGTTTAATTATAGTGTTGACACGAAAGACTTATTTACATCAAGTTGTAATAGTGTCGACTTTGAGTATAAACAACAAAGAATTAGTCACGTGCAAAACGCTCGTGAAACGGTATGGATTTGGAACAGAAGATTCTTTCACCTGTTATTGTTTTTGTTCTCATTTTAAACAGTCTTATGTGAAGAAGAAAAACATAGGAAGAGAGAACATTATATAGATAGTTATAATTTTGATCTAGGATCTATACGTTCAGACACATTTGTAAGAAGAAAAAAACACACACACAGAAGAACAACTTTTAAAGAGGATAAGTTATGTCTTAATAGTTTGATATTATATTGCCCAAAGTTAAAATAAAAACTTACAAAACAAGGTTTTTCCACGAAATATTTCAATAATTCCAAGAAGGCTCGTTATTTGTTTTGCAGGTGGGTGTACAGTATCGATTCCAGTAACGAAAGTTGTTCACGTATTCAAAGGCAAATCTTTGAGACACGCGAAGTTCCTTGGTTCACGTGTTTATAATTTATTTTTCCACCTACAGAATAATTTTCTCCGATCTTCAAATGTGACGAAATATATTCTTATTGTAACATTTTCTTTCATCTTTTTATAATCGACAGAAAATGTTCTTGCGTTAGCCTTTACTTATTTTGAACTGATACACCAGCTGGTCAGCAACACCCGTCATCCACTCTTGGATTTTAGGAACTGAATAAGAGAATTTTGCTCTTGCTCTTAAGACGCACCCATACCATGAATTTCGGAACGTAGTTTTACGGAAACAGTTTCTTTGGTTTGTTTTGAATTGCATGCAAAGCTACACGAGGGTTAAATACGGTAGCTGTCCCTAATTTTGCAATGTAAGACTAGAGGAAAAGCAGCTAGTCATCAAAATTCATCGCCAACTATTGGGTTGCTCTTTTAACAACGAATAGTGGGATTGACCGTCATATTCTAACGACCCCACAGCTGAAAGAACGAGTATGTTTGATATGACGGGGATTCGAACTCGCGACCCCAAGATTATGAGTCAAGTGCCTTAACCACCTGGCCATGCCGGGCCTAAGGAAACATACGGCAAACCCTAGCCTCTCAGAGTGAATATTCGACACGCTAACAACGAGGCCACACATAATCAATTTGATTATATAAAGTAAGTTTTATATATGTTTGAGTATTGTTCTTGGTATGTGCGCCTAAATTTTCCTATATTGTGAAGTATATACAACGCATGGAATGCATTCTGGATTACAGTTCATTTTATGTGACAATTTTCTTTTATATTATTCGGTTTTTGTTTGTCTGTTGATGAGCAAAAAAAAACAAAAAACTGTGCCTTCCACTGATATCTAAACCCAAGTTATAGCATGATAAACCCTCAAATGTATCTCTGATCTATCGAAGGTAACGAGCGACATTCACTATCATTACGTTTATCTACTCATAATTATATTTTCAGTTGATGTTTGTGTTATGTATCTCAAAGAACAGGATATCTGTATCGTTTTATCCTATAAAAGGTCGTTCATTTCCCAATTACGTTTGCATAGATGCGCAAGACGAAACGAACAACATAATTCGATTATCTAACAAGGTATGACGAAACTGAATATTTAACTTCGGAATCTAACTATCTGTGATAGTTACTTCTGTCAGTGGTAAACAGACAAAAACTTAGGTTATCAAAACAACTGTGATAGTTACTTCTGTCAGTACTCTGTGGTAAACAGACAAAAACTAAAATTATGAAATGGGTCTATCATTCATATTTTTTTTACCTTGAGGATTTGAAATCTGCCAGATCTCTCCTTGATCATGTATGCTTTACCAATGGCGCCCCGCTAGTACAGCTGTATGTCTCCGGATTTACAACGCTAAAATCAGAGGTCCGATTCTCCTCGGTGGGCTGAGCAGATAGCCCGATGTGGCTTTGCTATAAGAAAACACACACACACACACACACACGCTTTACCAATTAATTAAGCTTAGTAACTTGGGCTGTGAATCCCAGGGTTTATGGTTCATGACTTGTTGCTACAAAAAACGCGTCCCACAATTTGGAACTATGGTACACTATAGCATCGAGTGTAAAATCTCACTGTTTGACCAACCAAGTGGCAACTGTAGTTCAAAATTTGGTAGTGACTCAAAGCCGTTATTTTTTACTAGACGAACTGCGCAGTTCAGTATTCCGCACGTGCGAAGACCCTGTGTGGACATTTGTTTTTTTACAAATATATAGCTTAGGTGAGACTCGTTTATAAAAAATATTAATAATAATATTGTTCATCAAAAGCATTACTGTTTTACCAATTTATTAATAAAAAATTATTATAGCGACTTCTGTTTCTTTCTGATATGTTTCCTATTGCTTGGAAATTGAATATAATTCAAGTACATCTGGCATGCGTGACCTATGTTCAGCTAATGATGGACAAAGGTTTTGACTTTCTTTAAGCTAGTTATTAACTCAGGTTAGAAAATTACCATATTTCAATTCCACGTCATAGGCCCAGCATGGTCAGGTGGGTTAAGGCGTTCGACTCGTAATCTAAAAGTCACGGGTTTGAATCCCCGTCACACCAAACATGCTCGTCCTTTCAGCCGTGAGGACGTCATAATGTAAAGGTCATTTAATTCCGCTATTCGTTGATAAAAGAGCAGCCTAAGAGTTGGCGGTAGGTGGTGATGACTAGCTGCCTTCCCTCTAGTCTTGTACTGCTAAATTAAGGACGGCTAGCGCAGGTAGCACTCGTATAGTTTTGTGCGAAATTCCAAATAAAATCCACGTCATAATGTCGTCCTCACGTTTCGCTTTCCACATGCCCCTGCTAGTACAGCAGTATGTCTACGGATTCACAACGCTAAAATCAGGGGATCGATTCCCCTCGGTGGACTCAGCAGATAGCCCGTTGTGGCTTTTCTATAAGAGAACACACACACACTTATGACTACCAACTTCATTTATTTGTTCTTACCAGATAGGCTTAGTAATAGGTTTTGTTTTTTACTGGGAACATATTTGTTTTTCCCTTCCCCTCTCTCGGTTTGTTCTTTATCTCTCATGTCTCCCACTTATTTAGTTTCTTTTCGTTGATTTTGTATTGTTTATATTGTCTTTCCAAACACAAATCGAACTGGTCCTTTTCTTCCTCACCTGGAATCTACTTTACACATATCGGATTATAGTGTTTCATAACCATAGAGGGTCTTGCAATCACCATACCAGGTGAGCTTAAGAACGCGGCCCTTCACTTTAATACTCTCCTACTGATTTTAGAGTACTGTAATCCCTTAATAATCCCTTAGAAAATGGCCAAAAGTCAGCTGCTTTCTCATTTCTCACAAGTCGCAATCTCAACTGATGTGTTCTTAAACCTAACTTCATAACAGACGATAAAAAGTTAGCCATGCAAGTTTACAATTTTAACAATTATGTAACGACAAACGATCTCAGTCTGAAGACACGTTCTTGTAAGATAATCCAATGTGAGGTTTTATTTTAAAATACTTTTCTCTTCGCTGTTATAACAACTGTACTATATTTTATTTTAGAAGATTATGCGGATAACATTAGAATGCAATGCAATAATAACACTATTGAGAATGTGTCAGAAGTAGCCTGGTGGTAAGCATATAAGATTGTGGATTTAAGGTTTCGTGATTCAAGCCCCGTTACTTCCTCTTTCCCCACCCCCAAATCGAGCTCACACTTTGTGAAACCCCACTATTGGGCTTAATATTAGCCCTAAAGTTGGCGGCGGATGGCGCTGAATAATTATTTCTACCCTCTAGTGTATCATTTAAAAATTACGAACGGCTAGCGCAGATACCTTTCAGTGAAATTTAAAAAAACGACAACTCCGAATTGCATTTTGAATTAGAGAGAAATCATATAGAACTTTTTTTTTTTTTTCCAAAGTCTATTTATACCCAACACATCAACGTTTCGCGCTTGTTCCTAGTTGTCATATGCAGGACTGGTTGTGGACGGATTTGGTTCAAGTCTAAATATTGTACTTGCAGTGAATGATGTTGACAAGCTTCTAGCGGAGAAATTAAGAACTAGGAACTGACCTTCGCGTGCAGTTCTTCCCCAAGACTGAAACATAAACTAAGAGACAACCTTTCAAACCCAGGTGACATTCTTATCAGATAGGAGATTTTTCCGATGTTCTTGGAATTTTGAAACTGTATGTTCTGTTGTATTTTTGTCGTTTAGAGTCTGTCGTTGACGTAAGTCAGTTTGTTATATTGATACAATAAATCGATAGTTACGTGTTTTTCTGTGGCAGACATTTCTTCGAATGTTACAAATAAAACTACAATTCCAATACACTTCAGTTTTTCCCAGTGGAGGCTAAAAGAACGAGATTATTTTGTGATATAAACAAACTTTACAAAAAACCCGACCATTCAAGTCTACTCATGTGTTAAATGATACAAATAGACAGCTATTGTGAGAATATTTTTGATGTCCTATTTCTACGTAGCGTGTATGCTAGGTCGATCTATCAAGGCCTACCTAATTCATTCTCTCGCCTTCTGGACTATTACGTATGACTTTACGTCATGTGATCAGCAACCAATCACTGAAAATGTTTCACTATCATAACGAAAAATTAAAAGTCAGATTTCTTCATTCGCCAGAGTTTCTTTATAACTGAGATTACAAGTTTTAAGCCTTGTCGAGAAAACCCATTTGTAGAGAAATATATATGCAAAAACGGCTCGTTGTTCGCTCTTCTATGTAAAATATTTTCTCAACCCAAAAGAGTCGATTTTGCATATATATTTTTAAGCCTTGTGTTGTTTTATTTGTTGTTATTGCCGTTTCGATCAAAAACAAGAAAATTATGAATTTGTCCGAACTTTTCTGTATTTCAACGTAAGCTTCATATGTACCGTTTGATATCCTTAGGGTCACTTAAACTAGTCTCTTGACCTCAGAGTCACTGTTACCGATATCTTGATACTAAATTGAAAACCGTTTCATGAACTAGATGTCATTCTGAACAGTTTCGTCACCTTGCAGTCGTTCTGATCGGTTTCGTGATCTGAGAGTCACTCCAGCTATTTTCGTTATATTAAAGTCATTCTTAAAGTTTTGCTGATTTTACAGTAATTTATGACCGGTTTTGTGATCTGAGAGTCACTATTACCATTTTTGTGATCTAGGAGTAATTCTTTACAGTTTCTTTATCTCGAAGTCGTCCTCCAGATACAGCATGTAAAATATAACTGAAACTGTTGTATCTCACACAAACTTGTTCAAATGTGGATGAGTCGCCTACGATTGGAAAGCTGAGACTTGACCATTCAGATTGACACCGCTAGTTTCTTTGAGAAAGCTGTTTAAGGTTAAGATCCCTGCTCTGGGTTGATCAAAGATCAAACGTAAACTAAATTTAACTAACCTAATTTAAAACTAAAGTTAGCTACTTTAAGTTAAAATAATCTAACCTCACCTAACCGAAGCTAATTTGTAGCAAATGGAAGTTACATTTCATGTGTTTCATATAATACTTTTTACATACAACGATAATCTTAAAAAAAACGATACGATTTACTAGCTGGACGTAAGATAACGAAAATTCACGATTAATGAAATTTTATCTTAGGACATGAAAGCTGCTTCCCTTGCATGTAATTGTATAAACGTCCATAAAAACTGCGAAACATAAAATGTGAAACCGCAAACTTATATGTATCTCTCCATACCACAAGTCGTAAAGATTCATCTGTAGAGTGGTGACAAAAAACGAAAAGTTACATGTACTTCCCCATGACCTAATGAATCTCCACACCAAGTTTAGTGAAGACCCATCCATAATCCTGTGACACGGTTGCATGGACATAGAACAGACTGTGCAATTATATTTATTAGATTTTTTTTCTATCTAAAACGTGAATTTTCATAATAAAAGGATGACGTAAAAGTCTAATACACAGTTTGATTCGCTACTTCTGGTACCCCGATGGGACAGTGGTAACTCTACAAATTTACAATGCTGGACACAGCAGATAGTCCAATACGGTTTTGCCCTAAACTGAATGAATGAACACTAATCTCGCTGCAACAGACTATATTGCCCAGAAATGTCACTTCGAATTTACATTTAGGTAAGAAAAAAAATTCACAAATAATTATATAACCAGTTCATCCGCTGAATGTTGATGTTTAACAGGTTATGATGATATGTCTGGTGCTATCGAAATACGTAAAGTATTATAGAACTATTTACCAAACACAAACAGCAACAGCGTATTTAAAATGAAATGTGATTTTAAAATAAACAGCCAGGGAACCAAGTAGAAACCACTTTATTATAAATAAAAAAATCGCCAAATATGGGATCTTTCATCAGTTACCAGAAGGAGCCTTCGTAACCCTTTGTCACCGCAAGAAATATGTTCATGGTTAAATGTTGTCTTTCAAGAAACATCTGTCCCTTTTATCAGTTTCAGATTTTGATTATAATACGTTTAGATTTAAGAACCATCGTGTTAAAGACGTTTCAATGGGTACTAATAACAGATTTTAATAAGAGTAAATGAGTATTTCTAAGTCATCTTATCAGCAGCTAGATGGCGGTCTCAGAAGTTGTCATGTTTTATCAGTTAGTAGTTCTAACACTGTAAATATTTATTAGCAGCGTCGTCTGTCGAGATCAGAAATAATTAAGAATTTAGGATCTCCGTTAATTCAATTTATCCAAATCTAGTTACATCTCACATTACAGTCTTTTAAAACAAGAAAACATTAGATGGCAGTAAGTTCGTTAAATTACTTTGCTCTAATAATCTAATAACTAATATTGTCGTTACTGTTTTATAAATGTTGCAATAAAGATATACGCGATAAACAAAATTCCAATAAACATATTTCTTTGAAGTCTATTAGTTCGATTATCAATGTTCTACTGTCACCAACAAATGGTATTCATTAGTTCAAGTATCAATAATCTGTTTGTTTGTTTTGTTTTTGAATTTCGTACAAAGCTACTCGAGGGGTATCTGCGCTAGCCGACCCTAATTTAGGAGTGTAAGACTCGAGGGAAGGCAGCTAGTCATCACCACTCACCGCCAACTCTTGGGCTACTCTTTTACCAACGAATAGTGGGATTGACCGTACATTATAACGTCCCCACGGCTGAAAGGGCGAATATGTTTAGTGCGACCGGGATTCTAACCCGCGACCCTCAGATTACAAGTCGAGAACGCCTTAACTCACCTGGCCACCGATAATCTATTATTAGTAAAAACCTCTTTTGTTATTTTACTGTTAGCTTTTTACCCTCAGCAAAAACCTTCTACTATCAGTAAACACCTCATTCACTGTTTTACTATTAGCGTTCACTAATTATTTTCACTTTCAATATTCAACTTTCAGTGAAACAGTAATGTGTTTGTTTTCAACGTTCTGTTATCGATAAAAAATTCACTGAGTAGTTTAGCTGTCAGTATTCTATGGTAAATACAGTTTGCTACTTTGTTTGTCAGTGTTAAACAATTAGAGTTAAAAATGTGAATATTATCATGTTAATGTTGGTCAAATGTGATTTTAGTTTTTAGTATTTCATTAACAGTAAAATATTAACGTTGTTTTAACTGTCAGTTAAAAACAAACTCTTTGTTTCACTTGTTAACATTTTGCGACTAGTAAAAGACTGATTTATTTAATATTACGTTTAGATTAAAGGTAATCTATGTACTTAGAGTGAAACTAAAAATAAGTCTAGCCATCAGTATGGACAGTAAACTACACATTACTTCTCTACTTTAGCCCAACATGGCCAGGTGGTTAAGGCACTCGACTCGTAATCTGAGGGTCGCGGGTTTGAATCCCCGTAGCATCAAACATGCTTGCCCTTTCAGCCGTGGGGGCGTTATAATGTGATGGTCAATTTCACTATTCGTTGGTAAAAAAGTAGCCCAATAGTTGGCGAGGGTGGAAATGACTAGTTGCCTTCCCTCTTTCTCTCCTAAATTAGAGACGGCTAGCGCAGATAGCCCTCGAGTAGCTTTGTGTGAAATTCAAAAGAAACCAAAACTTCTCTACTTATAAAAATTAGAATGCATTGTTTTGTCAACTTGGTATCCTGTTTTAATCTGAATATTTTGAGTTTAAATCTGAATTATTATCTGGACTGTTGATGTTTTATTTACAATAAAAACTAAGGTTTATTCTGTGCGATTGCAAACAAACTAATTGCAGTAAAAGCTTGATTTATTCGTTTCGATTTCAATGTTCTCTCTTATTGATTTGTTAGCTGTGCAGGTTCTACTGTCAGGAAAATAGTGATTTATTATTTTGACTGTCAATTAACAATAAGTTGTCTTCATTAATGATTATATTAGAATTCGTATAGGATAAGTTTAGTCATTATTTAGGTAACTGACCTGCCTCTAACACCAACCTGTTTGTTACATAACTCACAACTAGACTCAAACACCCATGTGCTTGTTAGGTACCAGATAAAAACACCGTGGTGTTTTTAAGTTCCGCATAACTAGATTACAACACCTATGTGTTTCTTACGTGACGGATAACCAGCTTATAACACCTTATGTAACGCATAACTAACCCCTTACACCAATATGTTTGTTCCGTAACTGGTAACTAGCTTATAACACCATGATGTTTTTCATCCTATTTTTAAACAGGTTGTACGTTTAAAGAAACGAACATCCAAGACACATCGAAAATGCTCTTCTTTTCTGTCTGTGTATGACAAAAATTCACATCAAACTATTACGTTCTTAAACTCTCCGAAAATGTGGTTCAGAAACGTTCAGCTGAGTTCACTTGAAATTTATTTTTAAGTTACTTATCGGCTGAAGACAATGCTTTTAAAGTTGGCAACTCTTTTTACTTAGAAATCAAAATCCATTATAGAAAAAAACGTCGTGTTTTAGTATGTCCTTATTACGTTCATTTGTCTTCTTTGTCGCTGAAATGTCACGCGAAAGTGTTGTTTTCTTTCCTTACTAAGGATGTGCGATCGAACAGAGACAAGAAAGAAAATCTACTGCTGAGAAGCCGCCTCTCGGGGGTATTGAGGCGATTATGATTATCATCCTATAGTTATTGCTAAATCAATACTGCTAAACTACGCAATGCGTTATATACACTATGTCTACCGCAAGGAATCGAACTTCGGGTTTTATTTCACTTTCCTAGAATATTTCTATACATTATGAGTGTTTTTTTTTTATGTTCTTTCCGTTTATTTGGATCCTACCGACTGCGCCATATCACGGCAAAGACATTTATTTTGGCCCGGTATGGCCAAGCGTGTTAAGGCACTCGGCTCGTAATCTGGGAGTCGCGGGTTCGAATCTCGATCATACCAAACAGGCCCGCTCTTTCAGCCGTGGGGACGTTCTAATGTGACGGTCAATCCCACTATTCGTTGGTAAAAGAGTAGCCCAAGTGTTGGCGGTGGGTGGTGATGACTAGCTGCCTTTCCTCTAGTCTTACACTGCTAAATTAGGGCCGGCTAGCACAGATTGCCCTCGAGTAGCTTTGTGCAAAATGCAAAAAACAAACAAACAAACAAACCGTTTATTTATTATACGCATTTCTTTACATTTTCAAATAAATACAAAATAAAATCAAAATAAATAGACAATATACAATGTATCCCCACAACATTATAGGTCTCACATCTTCATATACCTCTAATACTAAGATACATTTCACCTTTTACATACGATGGATTGTAATTTCGTTGTGGATGTCTATCTTTGGCTTATATGTTTGACAGATTTACATCTGTCACACAACGTATTTTTTACATACATAAGTTAGGTCAGACATTTATTATTAGATCCACTAGAAAACACGTGAATACTCAAATTCAAATCTGAGAAAATAGATTACATTTCCAAGAGAAACAATAGTATTTTAATAGTAAATGATCACATTAAAAAGTTCATGTTTCACATTAAAAAAAAGATATCATATTAGTGAAAACAAATCGCATTTCTTTATGTGAAATTTCGCACCGAAACAGTTTATTTTCAGTTCTTTTCCTTGTGCCAATCACGGGCAAAAAGAAAAACAGGGAAGCAAGAATGTTTGAGGAGGAAGAACAAGCAGAATTCGAACGACAAAAACCATTACGGCTAAACCAATCAAATGACGTATAAGAAACGTGTCTAATCTAGGCCAGACGGCTAAACAAATCAAATGACGTATAAGAAACGTGTCTAATCTAGGCCAGACGGCTAAACCAATCAAATGACGTACAAGAAATGTGTCTAATCTCGGCCAGACGGCTAAACCAATCAAATGACGTACAAGAAACGTGTCTAATCTAGGCCAGACGGCTAAACCAATCAAATGACGTACAAGAAACGTGTCTAATCTCGGCCAGACGGCTAAACCAATCAAATGACGTACAAGAAACGTGTCTAATCTTGGCCAGACGGCTAAACCAATCAAATGACGTACATGAAACGTGTCTAATCCTGGCCAGACGGCTAAACCAATCAAATGACGTACAAGAAACGTGTCTAATCTTGGCCAGATATACAGCGAAAACGATCCATGAAAATCCTAAACATAAAAACTTAAGTCTTGCTTGACATAACCCTCTACCATCCTGTCCTTTTCATTATTTTACAACAGTTAGCGCTCCTGAAGTCTCGTATATGGTGTTTCGAACATATGTCAGTTTTGCACGTCCAACTACTTTTTGTTTCTCTTATTTTTAGTGGACTCATTTGCACAATAATTAGTTAACACAATTCAGCGCTCCACAACCTAATGATTAATTTTTTGAACTCTAATGCTGTTCGATGTTTAAAGCTACTTATTACAATTAAAAAAAGATTGTATTAAACAAGCTGTCGGTTCCAGTGTAAAGTTTAGCATACGTTTTATGTCTGTGAAAGATTTCCTAATTATAGTTTTTTTGTGAATACTAATTAGATAGGAACTTCACTGCAACTTTAATTACTGTAAACTAAACAGTTTTCTAATACAATGTTGCATCATAGAACGATTGCCTGTTTTTAAATTTCTCGTAAAGCTACACGAAGGCTATCTGCGCTAGCTGTTCCTAATTTGGCAGCGTAAGACTAGAGGGAAGGCAGCTACTCACCACCACCCACCGCCAACTCTTGGGTTACCCTTTTACCTTCGAATAGTGGGATTGACTGCATATAACATTATAACGCCTCCAAGGCTGAAAGGACGAGCAATTTTAGGCAGCATTTCATTGTTATCTATACAGTAGATATTCAATTTTAGGTAGCATTTCATTGTTATCTATACAGTAGATATTCAATTTTAGGTAACATTTCATTGTTATCTATACAGTAGCTATTCAATTTTAGGTAGCATTTCATTGTTATCCATGCAGTAAATATTCAATTTTAGGTAGCATTTCATTGTTACCTATACAGTAAATATTCAATTTTAGGTAGCCTTTCATTGTTATCTATACGGTAGATATTCAATTTGAGGTAGCCTTTTATTGTTATCTATACAGTAGATATTCAATTTTAGGTAGCCTTTCATTGTTATCTATACAGTAGATATTCAATTTTAGGTAGCATTTCATTGTTATCTATACAGTAGATATTCAATTTTAGGTAGCATTTCATTGTTATCTGTACAAAAGATATTCAATTTTAGGTAGCATTACATTGTTATCTATACAGTAGATATTCAATTTTAGGTAGCCTTTTATTGTTATCTATACAGTAGATATTCAATTTTAGGTAGCCTTTCATTGTTATCTATACAGTAGATATTCAATTTTAGGTAGCATTTCATTGTTATCTATACAGTAGATATTCAATTTTAGGTAGCATTTCATTGTTATCTATATTCAATTTTGTACAAAGGTAGATTGTTATCTCAAGCCTTTTATTTTAGGTAGCATTACATTGTTATCTATACAGTAGATATTCAATTTTAGGTAGCATTTCATTGTTATCTATACAGTAGATATTCAATTTTAGGTAGCCTTTCATTGTTATCTATACAGTAGATATTCAATTTTAGGTAGCATTTCATTGTTATCTGTACAAAAGATATTCAATTTTAGGTAGCATTACATTGTTATCTATACAGTAGATATTCAATTTTAGGTAGCATTTCATTGTTATCTATACAGTAGATATTCAATTTTAGGTAGCATTTCATTGTTATCTGTACAAAAGATATTCAATTTTAGGTAGCATTACATTGTTATCTATACAGTAGATATTCAATTTTAGGGAGCATTTCATTGTTATCTATACAGTAGATATTCAATTTTAGGTAGCCTTTCATTGTTATCTATACAGTAGATATTCAATTTTAGGTAGCATTACATTGTTATCTATACAGTAGATATTCAATTTTAGGTAGCATTTCATTGTTATCTATACAGTAGATATTTAATTTTAGGTAGCATTTCATTGTTATCTATACAGTAGATATTCAATTTTAGGTAGCATTTCATTGTTATCTATACAGTAGATATTCAATTTTAGGTAGCATTTCATTGTTATCTATACAAAAGATATTCAATTTTAGGTAGCATTTCATTGTTATCTATACAAAAGATATTCAATTTTAGGTAGCATTTCATTTCTTGACTTAGCTATCATTATTCAAATGTTAGTAATATTTAATTTGTTAGTCTAACTTTCAATATCAATAAAAACCATTTAATTATTTGAAGTGATGCGAAATAAGCCACTTTAATGTAAATGTGTCCCCGATGGGACAGCGGTAGGTCTTCGGACTTACACCACTAAACTCGAAGGTTCGATAACCTTCGGTGGACACAGTAGATATCCCGATGTGGCTTTGCTGAAAGAACATAAACACACACACACACACGCACTCGGCAAACATGTGGTCATCGGGTTAACGGTAATTGTTGTACATAGTTGTTGTTTTGAATTAAGCACAAAGCTACACAATGAACTATCTGTGCTCTGCCCACCACGGGTATCAAAACCCGGTTTTAGCGTTGTAAGACTGCAGACATACCGCTGAGCCACTGGGGGGCATTTTGTAGGTAGTAAACTAATAATATTAAATTATTTTCCAAGTTCATACAAAGGTGTCAAAGCGGTCGTTGTTAGGCCGTCATAATGATGTCGTCACAATGTCGTCATTGTGATGTCGTCAATTACTTGCCAAACAAAAACGCACTCAGCTTTATCTATTTGACTGATATAGCATTAGCAGTGCCTCAACATGCTATTATTATCTAGATTTAGTTGTGTCCTAAAAGATACATCGCCACTCTTACATATTTAACAAATGACTTGGAAAAGGAGGGCGCCATGACAGGTAGAAGTTGTCTGGAGGACACGTCGCCAGAGCCAAGAAGTGGCATCAGCAGGCTGTTGATAGGCCGCCCTGGTAATTTCGTCACAGAGTGTTTCACGTCATCAATGTCTATATTTAATTATGTGTCTTACAAATAAGTTCTTATCCTATTTCTCTATCCATATAACCTTATCTTTACTGTTCTTCCTAGTATATTTTAGTGACGTCGGAACCGGGGATACTGTAGTACCACCCTCCTTTTAGAGCAGATGTTAATTACGTTGTTTTAATTTCTGGGGCATGCCCTCAGAGCCCTCTAGACTAAGCTGCTTCTATCAACTCTTTAAACTTTCAACCTGTCATTGTAAAACCACATATCTAGCCACTTTAAAATCCCTTCCTACCTCCCTGTAATGTCATTTCACACATCTTACTTTGTAGTTTTTACTAACATATATCTTACAAAGGCTGACAGTAATTATATATCTGATGTAAAACTATTATTTTTGTTGCTTTAGTACAATAAAATTGTTCCTATCAAAATAATGTAGTTTTCATTTATTTATTTAATTGTGTTACACATGTTTCTATAGGAGCAAACGCAAACTAACGTGGCAGGGGTTTAGTTTAGAGAGAGAGAATTCTTACGATTTCTCTCTCCAACTGGGGTATTCAGGAACGTTGTGGTTCCTCTTCGTCCCCTTTCGTGAAAGGTTATTAGTTTTATTTATTTATTTATTAAATAATTTTTGACTCTTTTTTGGGTGAAGGAGGTCATTCTTAATGTTATCCTAGACCGAGGCAAAGGCAGCACCGAAGAGAACGGCCAGGTCCCGTCCCGAAAGGCAGAAGTCAAAGTAAATATGAACATGAACTCAAACGACCCGACTCAGGGTCTGGCAATAAAGTTGCCTGTGCTGGGATCTAAAAATCCAATGCCTATGTTTTTGCTGTGGGGGAAAACGGGAATGCCCCGAGAAAACCTACTTTCACAGGACAGGCGCTTCTCTAGGAGAATAGTGTTACTAAGGTTTTATAGGCGGATGGTCTTACAAGAAGTATTGTGTGTGTTTTACCAGGGTAACGAAACACTTCCATGGGATTACTTGCAGATTTCAACATGTCTAGGCTTGGCATGGCAAGGTGATTACGGAACACGACTCGCAATCTGCAGGATGCAGGTTCGAATTCCCAACGCACCACAAATGTTCTTCCTTTGAGCCGTGAGTGAATTATCATGTGACGGCCAATTCTACTAGTTGTTGAAAAAAAAACAACCCAAGTGTTGGCGGTGGGTAGTGTTGACTAGCTATCTTCCCTCTAGTCTATACTGCTAAGATAGGGACGGCTAGCACAGATAGTTCTCGAGTAGCTTTGTGCGAAATTCCAAAACAAACAAACGTTCTTAAACGTTCATCCATTTGTTTTGTCTTCCAAGTTTATCGTAAAACGTTAAGCTAAACGCGTAACTATCTAACATTTAATCTTTTTTTTTATCTCTGTTACATTTGAGATTGAACAATGATTGTAACTGAAAAAACGAATGATAAAAGTTAATATTCTCTGTGTAAGTGTAAAATATAATGCATTACCTATTGCTGTAACATTGTTTCAAAATCTATGTAAAAATGTTCTCGTAATAAATTCGATGTTCGTTTACACAAATGTTTGTTTGTTTGTTTTTTAATTTCCCACAAAGCTACTCGAGGGCTATCTGTGCTAGCCGTCCCTAATTTAGCAGTGTAAGACTAGAGGGAAGGCAGCTAGTCATCACCCCCACCGCCAACGAATAGTGGGATTGACCGTAACATTATAATGCCCCCACGGCTAAAAGGGCGAGCATGTTTGGTGCGCCGGGGATGCGAACCCGTAACCCTCAGATTAACACGCTTGGCCATGCCGGGCCACATACACAAATGAAGAACTTTAACTGAAATATTAATATGAGTATAATTTGTAAGAAAACTAAGTGGTTTTTAAGTAATTGTTTAAATAGTTTATTAATGTATCTTGAAGCTTGCTTGTTGAATCAGCACATGTTACTTCACTTATTAAGGTATTTAACTTTAGATATTACCTTCCTATGTTCTATTTAACAATATTATTCATATCTATTTGAGAATGCCAGGGTTTTAAATATAGAAATAGGTGTCTGTGACTTGCTGGCGATAAATTTGAACAATAAACGGACAGTACACTTGATTTAAAATGATATATATTCAAAATAAGTTAAATGTTACTTGATAGTGGCCACACCAGTGAACGGAACTTTGTAAAAAAGTTAAATAATTTTTTTTAAATCCACTCAAAACCTGTGGCGTTATTCTTTTATTTAAATTCAGTGTTTGTTTACAAGAGTTATAAATATAAACTCTACCGAATTTTTAATACCAGCATAACGTACACAAATTGTATGAAAACTGATCCTGTATTTTATAAGTTAAGACGTTTATAGTATTGTTTTTTAAGACAAAAAACGTGAGTAAACTAAAATGTAAAATTGTACAGGAATTTTTTTTCTGTGTTAAGATACTTTTATGTGCTTTATGTGCTCCCTTTAGGGAGCCTTCATCGTGAAAAATCGTATTAAACGATAAACATTGTTTTAAAATGCGTAACTAGGTAACAGTCATAAGAATATAATAATTACCACCTAGTACTAAAGTTATTAATCATATAGACTTATGATTAATATAGAATATAAATCGATTGCTTCAACATAATAAACACAAAAAAAATTAATTATAGGTATTAAACAAATAAATACAAAATGGCTTGGCATGGCCAGATGGTTAAGGAACTCGAGTCGTAATCTGAGGGTCGCGGCTTCGAATCACTGTCACACTAAATATGCTCACCCTTTCAGCTGTGGGGGCGTTATAATGTAACGGTCAATCCCACTATTCGTTGGTAAAAGAGTAGCCCAAAAATAGGCGGTGGAAGGTGATGACTAGTTTTCTTCCTTCTAGTCTTACACTGCTAAATTAAGGACGGCTAGCGCAGATAGCTCTCGTGTAGTTTTGCGCAAAATTCAAAACAAAACAAATCAAAATAAAGGAACTGTTCAAATTCAAATATCAGATTGTAAAATTAAAAAATTTAATTTTACATCGAAACTAAAAGAAATAATATTATTTATGCCTTTTATTAATACAGTATTAAATAGTTGTTGGACATTATTTCATTAATATAGTTAATACCTACTAGCGATCCGCTGTCTTCTGCCTAAATAGCAATAGCTCTTATGATTTTTTCACGTTTCGTGTTTTTCTTATGTCTGTTATTTTGTTATTTTTAGGCCTAACACGTCGTCGTTTACCTGAACGTGAAAAGCTACAGATAATGTGTTTATATTATTTGTAATTTCTACACATCATCTCTAACGGGGGTTTGTGTTTCATTGTTTATTACACTAATCCAAAAGTATGCATTATGTGAAGTTGAAAAAAAAATCCTTTATTTTGTATTTCTCAACATAATTTTATTTGTTTATATTTGTAATATCGAAGCAACAGATTTATATTCATCATAAACTTTTATAACTTATATACC
Organism: Tachypleus tridentatus; assembly: GCF_004210375.1. Taxonomy (NCBI): domain Eukaryota; kingdom Metazoa; phylum Arthropoda; class Merostomata; order Xiphosura; family Limulidae; genus Tachypleus; species Tachypleus tridentatus. Next base: position 12,516,941 of record NC_134828.1, read on the forward strand.
AGATGCCAGGTATTGTTACAACTATTTCCTGGTTAAACAATTTTAAAACAGCTTTATTGAATATGAGTGTATATTCATGTTTTGTTAAGAAATGTTTCAGTATGTCCTATATTTAAGTGTGATTTCACTTACAGGTACTAATTGTAGTACTGTGATAAAACATGAGTTTTATATGTCAAATGTAAATAGAGACTTCTTAGAATCTGATATTATTCATGAGACGTAATTTATCATAAAAAGACAGCTGGACATGTATAGGTCAGTATTCTATCAACTAAGACGCTTACATAAATAGTATATAAGTGTTTTGATGCTCTCTTAACATATGTTTCAGTATGTTCTATATTTAAGTCTGAAAATGGTATGTGTGACAATTGCGTTATTTAGAGTTTCTGATTTTACAGTGAAACATCAATGAAAAACTATAATATGTGATTAGAATATTGTTAATGTTTGAAAGTAAACATCAGACTGTTGTAGACTGCAGATGTGACTGAAATTATCAACACTACCTATAAACAGCTAATTCTACAATCAACTATTATTGTTTAATGAAATCTCATATACTTTACGTGTTTATGTCTAAGTATATAATAAAAATAGAATTTAAGTAATATTTCATTTTACTTAATTGATTTAATTTTAATTTAATTTAATTTAATTGACTTAATAATTCAGAAATTATTCTAAATCGATTAACGCAGTCTAAAGTACTAAACTTTTGATCGATTGCTTTATTTCAGACACGATACTGAGTAGAAAGTATAAAAGTATTATGTGCTGTTCCCTATTATAATTTATCTCGAATGAATCTCTAATTTATTATGTTATGTGTGTTGCGTATAATCGTTTAAAATAGTCGAAGATTTTAATTTTAATTTAGAAGTTAATTAAATGTTAATATGTTTTAAATTTATGATATTTTCCAACAAGATTGATACAAACAATTTTCTTTCTAAACACAAATATATTTTAATATAAAATGCAGTTTATAATAACGGTGATTATAAACAGCTATTACAAATAATTATTTACATACAAAAAGGTTTACAAATTCACATACAGTATTCAGTTTTCTATCTGGTATGTAACTGAATACTTTATCAAGAGTTCAGGTCCACGAGGCACAAATTAATTTTATGTTGATACTTTGTTTTTTTAGAATTTCGCGCAAAGCTACTCGAGGGCTATCTGGGCTAGCCGTCCCTAATTTAGCAGTGTAAGACTAGAAGGAGGGCAGCTAGTCATCACCACCCACCGCCAACTCTTGGGCTACTCTTTTATCAACGAATAGTGGGATTGACCGTCACATTAGAACGACCCCTCGATTTAAAGGGCGACCATGTGTGGTGCGATCGGGATTCGAACCCGCGGCCCTCGGATTACAAGTCAAACGCCTTAACCCACCTGGCCATGCCGGGCCATATGTTGATACGCAGATATATTTTACCTGACGGGAATGTTAGCTACCCCTACTTTTGTTTGGCCTAACACAATTACCAGGTTACTTTTCACAGCTTTTAAAAATTATAAGTAAATCTAAACACTGACGACATGTTAAGACACGTTATGATACCCTATATTATAATGATATCATCACAGTCTTCTGATTCCACTTTGTGGAACTATAGTGTCATCGACCTTGGCTCATGGAACTTTGACATCATCGTGTTTACCTTAAACCCTCTAGTGGTGTGCCACTCAACAGTCCTCCTAATTACTGACAGTTATGTTGAACTAGACCTTTGTTTACCTTTGAGCGAATATTTAAAAATTCAACAACAATATATTTAAAAGTGTAATATGAATTTTCAGCCACATTCAAAAGAAGAAGAGAAGTAAGCTGAAAATTGGGTTTGTAATTTTAAAACTGATATATAAAGTTTAAGAGTGTGTATACCGTTGTAGTTAATTTTAAATTAGTGCTACACAAATGTGTAGAAATAACATCAGGTTCTATACTGTGAAATAATAGCGTTTATTAAACTCATTTCTCTATATCTTCAATAGTTTTAACGTTCATTAAACTCATTTCTCTATATCTTCAATAGTTTTAACGTTCATTAAACTCATTTCTCTATATCTTCAATAGTTTTAACGTTCATTAAACTCATTTCTCTATACCTTCAATAGTTTTAACGTTCATTAAACTCATTTTCAGTCATATTCGACTGTTTAACTGTTTACGTGTTTAACAAACTCATTTCTTCCCATTTTCAACCGTCTTCTGGAAAAACCTGTCAGTCTTTCATTACCTAAGAAATCATGAATTCATACTAATGTAACTAATTCTCTTTTTCTCTTGTGAAAATAAGTAGAAAAAATTAACTTTAAATTATGGAAAGTAAATATGGTTTAATAACCTCTTTTCACTCAAAATTGTCCATCCTCAGACTTTATGTTAAAGAACAGCAAACAAAAGTTAACGAAATAAAAGTAAACTTTAAATTCCACGAAGAAGTGTATTTTTATAACTGTGATATTGGTGAGAATTGTAAGAAACGAATGTTAATGTGGTGAAGGATCTTCAACTAAAGAAAGAATTATGTAGTAGATGAAGGAGCTTCAACTAGAGAAAGAATTATGTAGATAGATGAAGGAGCTTCAACTACAGAAAGAATTATGTAGATAGATGAAGGAGCTTCAACTAAAGAAAGAATTATGTAGTAGATGAAGGAGCTTCAACTAGAGAAAGAATTATGTAGATAGATGAAGGAGCTTCAACTAAAGAAAGAATTATGTAGATAGATGAAGGAGCTTCACCTAAAGAAAGAATTACGGAGATAGCTGAAGGACCTTCAACTAAAGAAAGAATTATGTAGATAGATGAAGGAGCTTCAACTAAAGAAAGAATTATGTAGATAGATGAAGGAGCTTCAACTAAAGAAAGAATTATGTAGATAGATGAAGTAGCTTCAACTAAAGAAAGAATTATGTAGATAGATGAAGGAGCTTCAACTAAAGCAAGAATTATGTAGATAGATGAAGGAGCTTCAAATAAAGAAAGAATTATGTAGATAGATGAAGGAGCTTCAACTAAAGCAAGAATTATGTAGATAGATGAAGGAGCTTCAACTAAAGAAAGAATTATGTAGATAGATGAAGGAGCTTCACCTAAAGAAAGAATTATGTAGATAGATGAAGGAGCTTCAACTAAAGAAAGAATTATGTAGATAGATGAAGGAGCTTCAACTAAAGAAAGAATTATGTAGATAGATGAAGGAGCTTCAACTAAAGAAAGAATTATGTAGATAGATGAAGGAGCTTCAACTAAAGAAAGAATTATGTAGATAGATGAAGGAGCTTCACCTAGCTGAAAGAAAAAGAATTATGTAGATAGATGAAGGAGCTTCAACTAAAGTAGATAGATGAATTCAACTAAAGAAAGAATTATGTAGATGATGAAGGAGCTTCAACTAAAGAAAGAAAGAATTATGATAGGAGCTTCAACTAAAGAAAGAATTATGTAGATAGATGAGCTTCAACTAAAGAAAGAATTATGTAGATAGATGAAGGAGCTTCAACTAAAGAAAGAATCATGTACTAAAAAGAAAGAATTATGTAGATAGATGAAGGAGCTTCAACTAAAGAAAGAATTATGTAGATAGATGAAGGAGCTTCAACTAAAGAAAGAATTATGTAGATAGATGAAGGAGCTTCAACTAAAGAAAGAATTATGTAGATAGATGAAGGAGCTTCACCTAAAGAAAGAATTACGGAGATAGCTGAAGGACCTTCAACTAAAGAAAGAATTATGTAGATAGATGAAGGAGCTTCAACTAAAGAAAGAATTATGTAGATAGATGAAATAGCTTCAACTAAAGAAAGAATTATGTAGATAGATGAAGGAGCTTCAACTAAAGAAAGAATTATGTAGATAGACGAAGGAGCTTCAACTAAAGAAAGAATTATGTAGATAGATGAAATAGCTTCAACTAAAGAAAGAATTATGTAGATAGATGAAGGAGCTTCAACTAAAGAAAGAATTACGTAGATAGATGAAAGGAGCTTCAACTAAAGAAAGAATTACGTAGATAGATGAAGGAGCTTCAACTAAAGAAAGAATTACATAGATAGATGAAGGAGCTTCAACTAAAGAAAGAATTACGTAGATAGATGAAAGGAGCTTCAACTAAAGAAAGAATTATGTAGATAGATGAAGGAGCTTCAACTAAAGAAAGAATTATGTAGATAGATGAAAGGAGCTTCAACTAAAGAAAGAATTATGTAGATAGATGAAGGAGCTTCAACTAAAGAAAGAATTATATAGATAGATGAAGGACCTTCAACTAAAGAAAGAATTATGTAGATAGATGAAGGAGCTTCAACTAAAGAAAGAATTATGTAGATAGATGAAGGAGCTTCAACTAAAGAAAGAATTATGTAGTAGATGAAGGAGCTTCAACTAGAGAAAGAATTATGTAGATAGATGAATGAGCTTCAACTAAAGAAAGAATTATGTAGATAGATGAAAGGAGCTTCAACTAAAGAAAGAATTACGTAGATAGATGAAAGGAGCTTCAACTAAAGAAAGAATTATGTAGATAGATGAAGGAGCTTCAACTAAAGAAAGAATTATGTAGATAGATGAAAGGAGCTTCAACTAAAGAAAGAATTATGTAGATAGATGAAGGAGCTTCAACTAAAGAAAGAATTATATAGATAGATGAAGGACCTTCAACTAAAGAAAGAATCATGTAGATAGATGAAGGAGCTTCAACTAAAGAAAGAATTATGTAGATAGATGAAGGAGCTTCAACTAAAGAAAGAATTATGTAGTAGATGAAGGAGCTTCAACTAGAGAAAGAATTATGTAGATAGATGAAGGAGCTTCAACTAAAGAAAGAATTATGTAGATAGATGAAGGAGCTTCACCTAAAGAAAGAATTATGTAGATAGATGAAGGAGCTTCAACTAAAGAAAGAATTATGTAGATAGATGAAGGAGCTTCAACTAAAGAAAGAATTATGTAGTAGATGAAGGAGCTTCAACTAAAGAAAGAATTATGTAGATAGATGAAGGAGCTTCAACTAAAGAAAGAATTATGTAGATAGATGAAGGAACTTCAACTAAAGAAAGAATTACGTAGATAGATGAAAGGAGCTTCAACTAAAGAAAGAATTACATAGATAGATGAAAGGAGCTTCAACTAAAGAAAGAATTATGTAGATAGATGAAGGAGCTTCAACTAAAGAAAGAATTACGTAGTAGATGAAGGAGCTTCAACTAAAGAAAGAATTACGTAGATAGATGAAAGGAGCTTCAACTAAAGAAAGAATTATGTAGATAGATGAAGGAGCTTCAACTAAAGAAAGAATTATATAGATAGATGAAGGACCTTCAACTAAAGAAAGAATTATGTAGATAGATGAAAAAGCTTCAACTAAAGAAAGAATTATGTAGATAGATGAAGTAGCTTCAACTAAAGAATGAATTACGTAGATAGATGAAGGAGCTTCAACTAAAGAAAGAATTATGTAGATAGATGTAGGAGCTTCAACTAAAGAAAGAATTATGTAGTAGATGAAGGAGCTTCAACTAAAGAAAGAATTACGTAGATAGATGAAAGACCTTCAACTAAAGAAAGAATTATGTAGATAGATGAAGTAGATATAATTCTTATATCACATACAATATTTGACTTCAATTTATTAAGAAGTACACCAGATATGAAATATCCATTTTTATTGAGTTTTATCCTTTTTCTCAAATATTGCACAAAGTTACACGAAAGTTATCTGTTCTAGCCATTCCTAATTTAGCATTAAACTATAAGAGGGAAGGCAGCTAGTTATCAACACCCATTGTCAACTCTTGGAACGCTCTTTTACTAAAGAATAGTGGGATTGTCCGTAACATTATAATGACCCTAAGGCTGAAAGGGCGAGCATGTTTGGTGTGATGAAGATTCCTTTTACGAATCTGAGAGACTCAGATTACGAGTCGAGCGCCCTAACCACGTGGCCATGGTGTGCATTATTGAATTTGTTTTTGCATCGAAAGTGTGTGTGTGTGTTTTCTTATAGCAAAGCCACTTCAGGCTATATGCTGCGTCCACTGAAGAGAATCTAACCCTTAACTTTGGCGTTGCAAATCTGAAGACTTACTGCTATTTCATCGGGGAAACGCACCAAATCTACAGAAACTCAATTTGAGATAAAACCTTACTTATATTTTATAGATATTTAAAATCAAATTAGGCATACTGATAGACCTATATAACTTACAATTATGTGTCGGATTTGATGTAAAAACAAGTTACATGTGCAAAGTTATTTGACAAAACTGCTTAATTTTTCCAATTATTTGTGCACGTGTACGCAAAAAGTCAGACGATATATTGTCTAAAAATTTTAATACAACTTTACCTAAGAGTGAACGTAAACTTTTTAAATATTTTTTTTTCATTCGGATTATAGACGACTAATTTTCAGCAGCAAAACTATAGCGTTAAAGGATATCTTGATGCATAAGTATTGGTTAAATTAATAAAACTACATTAGCAGTTGAAAACTGAAGTGTTTAAAATAATCGTACAGGTGACCAGTTGTTATTGACTATTCATTGCCAACTTTTAAGTACAAATATGCTAAATTTTATTAATTTCTCCAAATTAAAGAGAGTTTAGCGTAACATGGTATTAGTTTAAGCAATTAACGTAATTAATGATGCATGATATGGCTGATCGAGTACATTCGGGTGATGACAAAAAACTGTTAATCTAGTGTCCACAGCGTTACTATAAAAGAAGTTATTAACGTTGTATTATAAAGATAAAAATTCCACCAAATATTTTAAAGAGTCTAGTTTCTTCTGTGAAGTATAGGTCTATTCCAAATAATAGGGTTTCAATCCTAAAGCTAATGTTAGTTGTTATCGAGTGTCACTTTCTTACTTGGTGTGGTTCGTTTCATGAGTATTGACATAAAGACATGATATCTAATGCGAAACGGATTGAGCGTGCGACTAAAGGAATGAAATCAAAATTGACGGACAAACTGGTAGCCACACTGACAGCATTATAAGAACTTTATAACAAATATTAATTAATTAGTTAGCCATACCACACGTTTTATTTTACCCATCATCATGTCCCAAGATGAACAAAAAGCTCAACAAACCAACTAATGAATGAATATCGTCTGTAAAAGTTTTATCAATTTTATAAATGAAGCTACTAGTTTGGCCACCATTTTGAATTTTACCCCTTTGAGTCCCACGCTCAATCATTTTTATGGCCGCACATTTTGTTCACAGCTAAGGTGTTTTTGATTAGATATGTATTAATAATTCATCCTAAAGAAAAGAAAGGTTCTCGTAAAACATTGTTTTTCTACTAATAAATCAAGAACAATTTATTTTCCGACAGAAAAAACAAACAATAATACTGTTTGGTTTGTTTTTTTTAACGTACTGGGTCTATTTTAGTAGGCCCGACATAGCCAAGCGTGTTAAGGCGTGCGATTCGTAATCCGAGAGTCGCGGATTCGCATCCCTGTCGCGCCAAACATGCTCGCCGTTTCAGCCGTGGGGCGTTATAATGTGACGGTCAATCCCACTATTCGTTGGTAAAAGAGTAGCCCAAGAGTTGGCGGTGGGTGGTGGTGGCTAGCTGCCTTCTCTCTAGTCTCACACTGCTAAATTAGGGACGGCTAGCACAGATAGCCCTCGAGTAGCTTTGTGCGAAATTCTAAAAATAAACAAACAAACTATTTTAGTTTCTATAAATTAAATGTATTGTGTGTTGATAGGTTGTCGTTTTTCGGCACTTTTATTCATGGGCTTCAGGAAGGAAAACGTATCAAATCTTGAAGTACAATCGAAGGATGAGTGACTCCTCTGGTGGGTGACTGCTTTCACTGAAATATCTTAATGCGTCCATCGGATTTTATTTGCCACTAACATTTAAATGTAACAAACGAAACAGCTGTTCTACAATAGGATTATATATACTATAGGATTATATATACTATAGGATTATATATACTATAGGATTATGTATACTATAGAATGATATATACTATAGGATTATATACGCTATAGGATTATGTATACTATAGGATTATATATACTATAGGATTATATATACTATAGGATTATGTATACTATAGAATGATATATACTATAGGATTATATACACTATAGGATTATGTATACTATAGGATTATATATACTATAGAATGATATATACTATAGGGTTATGTATACTATAAGATTATATATACTATAGGATTATATATACCATAGGATTATGTATACTATAGGATTATATATACTATAGGATTATATATACTATAGGGTTATGTATACTATAAGATTATATATACTATAAGATTATATATACTATAGAATGATATATACTATAGGATTATATATACCATAGGATTATGTATACTATAGAATGATATATACTATAGGATTATATACACTATAGGATGATATATACTATAGGATGATATATACTATAGGATTATGTATACTATAGGATTATATATACTATAGGATTATATATACTATAGGATTATATATACTATAGTATTATATATACTATAGGATTATATATACTATAGGATTATATACACTATAGGATTATGTATACTATAGGATTATATATACTATAGGATTATATATACCATAGGATTATGTATACTATAGGATTATATATACTATAGGATTATATATACTATAGGATTATATACACTATAGAATTATATACACTATAGGATTATGTATACTATAAGATTATATATACTATAGGATTATATATACTATAGAATTATATATACTATAGGATTATGTATACTATAGAATGATATATACTATAGGATTATATACACTATAGGATTATGTATACTATAGGATTATATATACTATAGGGTTATGTATACTATAAGATTATATATACTATAAGATTATATATACTATAGAATGATATATACTATAGGATTATATATACCATAGGATTATGTATACTATAGAATGATATATACTATAGGATTATATACACTATAGGATGATATATACTATAGGATGATATATACTATAGGATTATGTATACTATAAAATTATCTATACTATAGGGTTATGTATACTATAAGATTATATATACTATAAGATTATATATACTATAGAATGATATATACTATAGGATTATATATACCATAGGATTATATATACCATAGGATTATGTATACTATAGGATTATATACACTATAGGATGATATATACTATAGGATGATATATACTATAGGATTATATATACTATATGATTATATATACTATATGATTATGTATATTATATATAAATTTGGTTTTAAGATTTCTTAGTTTCAGAAGTTAAGGCTTACTTTTGAAATGGCTTTCGAATTTTACCTCCAAGTGAAGCTCATATTCCAAGTTTCATTATGTTCTAAAAAAAGTATTTAGTCCAAGAAGTAATGATCATGGCCCGGCACGGCTAGGTGAGTTAAGGCACTCGACTCGTAATCCGAGGGTCGCGGGTTCGAATTCCTGTCACTCCAAACATGCTCGCCCTTTCAGCCGTGAAGGCGTAATGTAACGGTTAATCCAACTATTCGTTGATAAAAGAGTAGCCCAAGAGTTGGCGGTGTGTGGTGATGACTAGCTGCCTTCCCTCTAGTCTTACACTGCTAAATTAGGGACGGCTAGCGCAGATAGCTCTCGTGTAGCTTTGTGCAACATTTAAAACAAACCAAACAAAAATAGTATTGATCAAATACCCCACCATCACGTGACGATTATTGTGTTCACGTGACTTGCATGCAACTTTTCCCGTGACAAGCACAAAATATGATATGTTTGCTGTATTTGCAAAACATTTTTAAAATAATAAAACTATCAAGTTATTAGAAAAAGCGTTAGGGAGAAATATTTTAACTCTGTGATTGTAAACTAACAGTTATAAATGCATGTCAGTATTATGTAGCCGCCTGGCATGGCCTAGCGCGTTAACGCGTGCGCTTCGTAATCTGAGGGTCGCGGGTTCGCGCCCGAATCGCGCCAAACATGCTCGCCCTCCCAGCCGTGGGGGCGTTATAATGTGACGGTCAATCCCACTTTTCGTTGGTAAAGAGTAGCCCAAGAGTTGGCGGTGGGTGGTGATGACTAGCTGCCTTCCCTCGAGTCTTACACTGCTAAATTAGGGACAGCTAGCACAGATAGCCCTCTAGTCTTACACTGCTAAATTAGGGACGGCTAGCACAGATAGCCCTCTAGTCTTACACTGCTAAATTAGGGACGGCTAGCACAGATAGCCCTCTAGTCTTACACTGCTAAATTAGGGACGGCTAGCACAGATAGCCCTCGAGTAGCTTTGTGCGAAATTCAAAAACAAACAATTATGTAGCCAGGTGATTGTATAGTATCTGAATGAATTTACATGGTGAGAAACTGGTATATCTAACCTTCTAAAACGACTATTTTTGTCAATGGAATGATTTCCTTTAGCAGAAAGGGATTCAGTGTGACATCTAGAAATAAACTCGTGTACTAGTCCACAAAGATATCAAAAGAATATATTGAAGTGTTTATTAGTTCAAGAATATTGATATAATTATTTACACTAACTTGGAGCTATTGTTAACTGGTACACCAGCATAGGTTAGTTTAGTAGCTGACGTAATAAAAGCTAGAATATTTTAGACAATAAAATAACTACAGTAAATTACTTATCAAGTTGTAAAAACATTAACGTACACAACATCTGACTGGATACATTCATACAGAATATCAGATTTTTTAAAATATATTTAGTATTCCGTTCACAATTCACTCCATACTTCCCTGTTTTACCTATCTTAAAATCTTACATTACTGAACTAACATGTTTGACAAAATGTAACTACTTTTCTCTAGAGTAAACGTGCACCTTTTTATTGCTCTATTGGTAGAATTCTAAAGCTCTCTGTGCCTGCCTTCTTCTTACGGTATTAAAATAATTGTTTTGTTTTTTTTAAGAAATAACAGAAACTAAACAGAGTCAGAAACTAAAACAGAAAACAAACTAGATCCTCAGAATAGATTTTCTTAAGATAACTTGATCAACACAATAAAACTTTCTTAGTGGAACAGAATCAACAGGATAAACTTTCCTAGTGAAATAGAATCAACAGGATAAACTTTCCTAGTGAAATAGAATCAACAGGATAAACTTTTGTAGTGGAGAAGAATCAACAGGATAAACTTTTGTAGTGGAAAAGAATCAACAGGATAAACTTTTGTAGTGGAATAGAATTAATAGAATAAGCCTTTGTAGTGGAATGGGATCAGCACAATAACTGTTATATTGGAACTGGATCAACAAAATAACCTTACTTAGCGGAACAGAATCAACAAAATAACCTTACTTAGCAGAACTGAATCAACAAAATAACCTTACTAAGCAGAACGGAATCAACAAAATAACCTTACTTAGCAAAACTGAATCAATAAATTGGACATTCCTAAAGAAACTGGATGAACAAAACAAACCTTCCTAGTAAAACTGGATGAACAAAAAAAACCTTCTTAGTGAAACTGGATCAATAAAATGAACTTTCTGAGTAGAAACAACATCTGTAAAAATAATGTACAACCATTAAATGACGTTGACTTCTTAAGTTGTCACGGAAAATGCCACTGTCTTACCAAAAAAAGGAAATACGTAAAAGGTTTTTTTTTCTCTAAAGCGGGGCCTGGCATGGCCTAGCGCGTTAAGGCGTGCGCGTCGTAATCTGAAGGTCGCGGGTTCGCGCCCGAGTCGCGCCAAACATGACCGCCCTCCCAGCCGTGGGGGCGTTATAATGTTACAGTCAATCCCACTATTGGGTGGTGATGACTAGCTGCCTTCCCTCTTGTCTTACACTGCTAAATTAGGGACGGCTAGCACAGATAGCCCTCGAGTAGCTTTGTGCGAAATTCCAAAACAAACAAATTATCTAAAGCGACATCTAGCGTCCAAACTATTTAGTCATAAATTGTATAAATATAGATTTTTTTTACACTTTAATAATAGGGTTACAGCATACTTTTTATTTCATCTGTAAATCAATATACAGACGCACAACAAAGCTACGAGGTCTGTTCAAAAAATACCCGGACTGTTTGAATTGCGCTGCTCCAGTTGGTTCCAGGGGAATCCGCTTGGTGTCGCTAGGTTCGCACAGATCAGCTGATTACGACGCCATTTCTCGATTGCAGATATCTTCATTTGTGTATTAGCTACGCGGTTTTAAATGAAGTGCGATTTTTTTCGTTTGGCGGATTTCAGAATGAATGACCTGAAGGAGCAACGACTTGCTGTGAAATTTTGTGTTAAACTTGGAAAATCTGCGACTGAAACTTTTGCTATGCTTAACACGGCTTACGGTGATGTTGCTATGAAGCGTACGGCATGTTTCAAGTGGCATGAACGTTTTAAGGATGGTCGACAGTCCATTGAAGATGATGAGCGTCCTCAACGTCCTTCCACGTCAACTGACGACCCACACGTCGACAAAATCAACACCCTGGTGCGGGAAAATCGACGTCTGACTGTCAGGGAGCTTGCTGAAGAGTGTGGGATATCAGTTGGATCTTGTTACGAGATTTTGACCGAAAAAGTGAAGATGCACCGCGTTGCTGCGAAATTTGTGCCACGCCTGATGACGGACGAACAAAACGCCCATCGCGTCCAGGTTTGTCAGGAACTGCTTGATCGTTCAGACGAAGATGAAAACTTCTTGTCAAGGATCATAACAGGTGATGAATGATGGGTTTATGGTTATGACATTGAAACAAAGGTCCAATCGTCCCAGTGGATGGGTGAAACATCCTCCAGACCCAAAAAAGCTCGCCAAGTTCGATCCAAGGTCAAGGTGATGCTGACAGTTTCCTTCGATGCTAAGGGTGTTGTTCATCACGAGTACCTCCCCGAAGGCTCCACAGTGAACCAGACTTACTACATTGAAGTTTTAAAACGTCTGAGGGACGCCATCCGTCGCAAAAGGCCAGAAATGTAGAGGAGTGGCGACTGGTTTTTCCATCACGACAACGCTCCAGCCCATTCAGCCCTCAGAACTCGTGAGTTTTGGGCCAAGCACTCGATCACTGTTCTTCCTCAACCCCCCCTACTCACCTGACCTTGCTCCTTGCGATTTTTTCTTGTTCCCCAAACTCAAAAGACCCTTGAAAGGAAGAAGATTTGAGACGATTCCCGAGATTAAGGCAAATGCGACGAAGGAGCTGGAGGACATTACAAAAGAAGCGTACCAGGACTGTTTCAACAAGTGGAAACACCGTTGGGGTAAGTGTGTGCGTTGGGGAGGAGAGTACTTTGAAGGGGTCCCAGACCTGTAACTTCTAAATAAAGTACATTTTGTTTTATGACGTCAGTCCGCGTATTTTTTGAACAGCCCTCGTATATATATTTAACATTCCACAAGTTCGATTGATATGAATAAAACATTACTGTATAGTTTACTTCGATTCCGTGGTCTTGTATCAAACAGATGGTGGAGCAAGTTAATTAGTTAATGCTTTATGTTTTAATTATGAAGGCAGGACAAAGTTAAATGTCTGTAGAATAACACTACACGAAAGATATGTATTAGAAGCTACCATTTGCTCGTTTATAGAAGTACAACTAAAACTAATGCTTAATGCGTGGAGATATTGATACTTTATTAAACTTGTGGGTACAAAGTTAAATATAAAAGGATTTCACGCAGGTGGTAAGGCAAATAAGTTATCTGTATTTGTTTTCTTACTTATTTGTCATGTCCAAATAAACTTCTAGTAAGTGACAAAGTGTGAGTTGTGTATGTTCTGTTGAGAAAAGAGAACATGTCCTGTCAACGTATTATGTTCTCTTGAGAACAAAGTGCATGTCCGGTCAAAGTATTATGTTCTGTTGGAAACAAAATATATGTCGGGAAAAATGTAATGTTCTGTTGAGAACAAACTAAAGTCCAGAGAAGTGCAAGCTGTTTTGTTTGTTGTTGTTGTTGTTGTTGTTGAGAACAAAGTACATGTCCGGACAAAATGGAAGCTATGTTCTATTGAGAACAAAGTACATGTCCGGACAAAATGGAAGCTATGTTCTACTAAGAACAAAGTACATGTCCGAACAAAATGTAAGCTATGTTCTATTGAGAACAAAGTACATGTTCAGACCTACTTTTTGCTTATTTCATCTGTCTCAAAGTAATTCTTTAATCACCACATTTAATCACACTAAGCAGCAAAATGAAATGTTATCGTGATCGTAAATACGTGTGTACTCTGAAAGAGGCTCAAATAACACTCATGAGCCTATTCATTGTGTTCTACGTCAGAAACTAGAAAATATAGTGCGGATATTCCGGCGCAGATGTTCAACTCTTTCGACTGTACAAAGAAAAAAAAATAGTTGGTATAAATAAATATTTATTTTTCTTGATGTTTTAAGACCAAGTAAGAAATACGTGTGTTAAAATACCAAAAGAATATTTATTACTTAACATTCATTCACCATTTTTTAAACACTGACTATATAACATTAGTAATAGTAGGCCTGTTTGTAATCTAATTTAATGCATAAACGTAATGTAAGGCTCAGCTGAAAGACTATTTTATAAATTTTACTTTGCTCTTCGCAACAACTCAATATCATAAAACTTCTGAAATAAACCAGTTTGATGTTACATCACCGAACTTACCAAAGATAACAAACCTTTCTGTTCAATTAACATGAATATTGAACATTCAACATAAATATCATTGTTGACCTAAGAACAAACAAGTGAGAGTTAAGTCACTAAATTAACTATAGTTAATGAATCACAATTCTACACAGGGACGTAAGCATAGATTTTGGAAGAATTACATTTGGAGGAAAAATATGCTCCCTTAAAGAAATTTGATAATTTTTACTGACGTATAAATCTGTATTTACATCTTTTAAATATGTTTTGTACACATCTTTGGATACAATTTGTCTATGGGCCTATAATATATATACGTATATATAAGACAACTATAAGACAGTTTACCTTGAAACGACCCTTAAATATATGTTAAAGGCAATCAAAAAGTATAATAGAAAATAACATTTCTGTGCTTCATCGTACAAGTAACTTGTTTTACAACTGCTACCCTTTGATCCTACATATATATTACGTAAAAAAGAAACTAAAACCAAACATAGAAAAATTAAGTAAAATGAGAAATTCGAGTTTAAATACAATCGTAGAATATACGTGTGAATTATAACGTCATAAAACATGAAAATATCACATTATTTATAATAACAAGTCGATTTAAGGTCTGTGAAACTTCAAGTATTTATGACCTATCAGATAAGAGCCTGTGAATAATTCGAATATTTACAACCAATGAGCTAACAGCCTAGGAACAAGTTAAACAGCGTTTATAAGGCGTGCACTCTCCAGAGCTGATTCTCTGGCTGCTTGCTCTTCATTCTTGGTTAGGGTCACCAGAATTTTCTTTTTCACCAGTTCTTCGCGCAGTGTCTTTACGTCACTCTGGGCTTGCACCCTCAACTAGAAAATTGTACAAAAAAAAACAAACGTCTCAAACCATATATATTGTATGTACCAATAGTTTGTTTTATTGATCACCAAGTAGAAACTGAGATCTTAGAGATGTCCATTTTAATTTCAATTGAGCTATGTTTGGTTGCTTTCTGGTTTCTAATTCTTTAACAATGTTTGATGCTATGTCCATCTTCTGGTTGGTAAAATCACAGACAATGTATCTCAAGACGGCTGGTATGGATATTAAAACTTGTATTAAAGTAAAGTAAAGAACAACGTTTTGACCTTCTTAGGATATCTTCAGGCTAACCTGTGGCGGTTGGTAGTATTGACTATCTATCTTCCCTCTAGTCTATTACTTCTGTGGTAGGGACGGCTTGCGCAGATGGCAATTTTCTGTAAGTTAGACCGTACTCGTTTCTAAGTAAGATCCAAACCGAAACCATATCGATACAAGTCGAAGTTGAAATCAGTAACATTAGAAATCTAAGTGAATGAGAAAAATCTTAAAATGAGGTTTTATCTCTCGAAACGATTGTAGCTCGTTGTCCATAGTGAGTGAATCTCGTGTTATTGTTAGAGGACTTTTAGTGCATGCAATGTTATTGTTAATGGAGCTAAATAAACATACTGTTGCCAAGTTAACAAATAACAACATACGGTATCCTGCGGCAGAAAAACTTATTTATAAAACTTTCGATAGATGGGGCTATAAATGTATTATCAGAAACATTAGGTTAATTTTTTTACTCTACCAAAAATAAGAGACGAATGTTTGTTAATTATACACCTACCGAGAGTATGGTTCAGCAATTCCTATTTGCAATTCGATGTGGATTTTTCTATTTCAACACGGGCAGTTCGCTGTCTACTTTTCCTTAAGATACTTTCAAGGATGACTTTGAAACGTAGTTTTTGTATGAAATGGATAATAAACCTAACTTGTACGTTATGATACGTTAATCTTATTTGTTATTGATAACAATTACATTAAAGAAGTTCATGAAAAACTAAACATAGGATTAAATTATTAACTATAAAGTAATAACCAGATAACGTTATTCGATGTTTTAATTACACAGTATTGACAAGATAATGCCATTCGGTGTTTTAATTACATACTGCTGACCAGAAAGCAATACTCGATGTCTTACTGGCGTGGTGTCTAAATGTCACAAACGTCCATCAGAAAGTTTGTTTGTTTTTTAAATTTCGCACAAAGCTACTCAAGGGCTATCTGTGCTAGTCGTCCCTAATTTAGTAGTGTAAGACTAGAGGGAAGGCAGCTAGTCATTACCACCCAACGTCAACTCTTGGGCTACTCTTTTACCAACGATTAGTGGGATTGAACGTTACGTTATAACGCCCCCATGGCTGAAAGGGTGAGTATGTTTGGCGCGACAGGGATGCGAACCCACGACCCTCAGATTACGAGTCGCACGCCTTAACACGCTTGGCCATGCCAGACCCTATCAGAAAGCATGAGTCTATTTCTTCATAATAAATCTAAATATCTTTATTGTCAGAACATCGGTGTGCACAAAACTCTTATTTGGTGTATGTTGAATATTTATTCCTACAGAAAGATCGTTCATGACGAAAATAAGTAGCCCAAATAACCGTTTCCAGAAGATTTAAATAGAACTTAATGGAGAAATGTTTAAGAAAATAAACCAACAAAGTTGACCAGATAACTGCAGACAGTTAATAGATGGTTCATAACTAAAAGTAACATACTGCCTCTGATATCAAACAAAAGGAAAATTGTTTTAAAACGGAATAAAATTTAACCAGTTTATAAACCAGTAAACAAACTGAAATATATTTGAGAAATGGAAAGATAGGATAGAAACGTCAAACATGCATTTATTCCATTCTTTGTTCTTGTAATTACATCAATATTAATCAAACAAAACGACTTCTTTTAATTAGAACAAAGGAATATGCAGAATATTGTAGTCGGAAAGAATTTGAAAAATAGGCTTAGCATTGTGTGTTAACTCAATCAACCACAAAATTAATTGCGATTATTCCAGAGCCAAAATTCTTCCATTAATGTAGAATCGGTGGAAATATATATAAAAATAGAGAAAAAAATAATGAGATTTTAATTCAATCCTATCCAGAAGCTTTTTTTTAAAAAAAACAACTAGTTTTTATACTATACGATCGTTAGTGAACGTTGACCTTTGTAGAACGTTTTGCATCTGAGCATACACGAAACAAATAGAACAACCGTGTTGAGAATAGTTTTATTCTATTAATTCAGAATGTCAGTTATTGAAACTAGTCGAATATTTTATGTTTTATTAATCATTCAGCCATCTGTGCATTATTATGCTGATGTGTTATTTCAATGTATATATTTTTAAGCATTAATGTGTAATTATTTAACGTAGACACAACAGTAAAATCACGGTTTTGTAGCGACATCTATTAGTCAGAAAAGGAAACTAGTATTTGTGGTGATATCTAAAGAAAGTATTATTGAAATTAATAGTTTTATTTGTTATTAACTTACTTTGGTTTCGGCTGTTAGTCTGATTTTGGTCGATTCCACCCGTCGTTTTATGTCTTCAATTTCTTGGAGCAGCCGCGCTGTGATGATCTTCAAACTTAACTAAAAGAGGAATGGTTGTTAGAAACATGAAAAATGTGGGGTTCGCCCCCTTGTGTGCATCTTAGCATTAAAATAAAGAAACGAGTTTCGTTGTTTATTTTTGTAAAATATCATAAAGAAGATGCGTTAAGAGTTATAATAATGAAGTTATTGATGGATAATAGAAAAGTGTGTTAGTTTAAATCTCGTTACATGAGGGATGTTATAAAGTTACGGTCAATCCTACTATTCGTTGGTAAAGAGTAGCTGCCTTCCCTCTAGTCTATTACTTGGAGATTTGGGACAACTAGCACAAACAGATATCGGGTGTCTTTACGCGAAATAGGACAAAACAAATATTCCAAGTGGTGTATTTTTATCTCAAGTTTCACCATCCTAACAATTTATGGATTCTTTTTATTAAGAATAAATATATGTTTACGGTTCATTTTTATCACATTTTAGTTAGTTCTACCATCTAACTGTTCGTTTTTAATTCTCCAATTATACGGCCTAGCTTTATAAAGAATTATGATACATTACTTTCGTTATTTTACGCATTGTTATTAGGTTTTTGTACTCGTTACGATATATAGTTAATAAAAGGAAAACAAGGACATCAAACAGACTGTCTGCCATTATAGTTCTCTAGTCCTTATTATTACCTTATTGGACGGTCGTTTAGACTTCCCTGTAGAGACGACAACTTGTAACTCGTCGTTTAATTTGGTCAATAACTCGCGATGATGTAGCTCCAGTTCATCACGAAGCTTAGCACTCTCTTCTTCAAGAAGATGTGTTTCCTTTCTTTTCTCCAGGTAGCGCTTCCTCCAAATGTCTCTCGCTGGAATGACAACAAGCACAGTAATATGTTATTACAGAATTCAGTAAGATAACAAGGGTGGATAACTACAAAGACGAAATTATTGGATAAATAGAGAAACGGTTAAAAGACAATCAGGCAGACAAAAAATAGACAGGGTAAACTACACAAATAACAATAAACAGATAAGATGTAAGCAAAGCACAGAAATGAATCAGATCAACAGATTACATAAATGAGTAAGATACTGCCTGGAACGATAAGTGAAGTTGACACGTAAATGTGAAATTAAGAGAGTGAATAATAGTAGAATACAGATAGTTGAGTATTTAAATTAGCAGGTCATGAGACAAATACAGACGATATAAAGTGGATCGGTATGTATGAGAACTACATTTTTACATTGTTTGGCATTTTCATATGTAGTGTAACGTCACCGAAAACTGATGTACCAGACCTTTCTAATGAAACATAATAATAAATTCAGATCATAAAAATATGCTGAGATTGAGGATTTAGGATTTTACGAGACGGCATTATTCCTTGTACCTAATGGCATTGGAAAATAAATGAATAGGGATTATCCTGGGGTGCTAGAACCATCAAGAGAGAGACTTGCGATAAGTTACATCACAGCTGTATGGAAAAAGTCAAGGGTTTTGAAAGAGATAAATATTCACGAACACGTAGGTTATTGGAAAAAGGTGATCTCGTGCCACAGATAACATTATTCAACATTCTTTGATAGATTGTTTAGGCAGAGTATTCATGATGAAACTTTGTAGAATGGACGGCAACTGCCTGTTGTGGAGACAAGTGTAGAGCACGACGTTTCGAAAGTCTTCCACCCACAGACAGTTGTGTGCTTGAGCACCACATCTCGTCCTCCTAATTTCTATTTCTATGTCTAATACTACTCTTTTATTTCTTATGTTAAACTGATAAATGGAAGTTAAGACTGATAGACGCTGTATCCCCACCGCAATGTGGATCCTACTTCTTCAGTTACCTCCAAAACCTAAGGTACATTTTATACTCCCTCATTATAGCTTGTATTCTGAAATCTTTTTAATTAGTGCAGCGTTTGCTGTTTATTTTTGTTTCGGCTTTTTTTAAAGTTATAACTAATGTAATTAGTGAGAAGTTTTGATTTCCTTGTTTAAACACAGTCCTTCCTTCTGATTTTGTACATTTAACTTCATTGAAATAAATGTTTTCTGTTTATCTTGTCAGGTTTTTGTAAGTAAAGAGTAATTAAACGTGTTTCTCTCCATTTGGTAAGATGCAAAGCAAGAAAAATTCTGAAAATAAATGTACATCTTTTTAACATTTTTAAGCAAAAGAGGATTACATAATTTGTACAACAAATGAATGTCGTTCGAGCTTCATGTAAGAGGTGACCTTGTAAATAAATGTTTTCTCTCGGCCTTTTCTAAATTTTAAGCAATGAAAATTTTCTCATTAAACATTCTCTATTCTCATCAGAGTTTAAATAAAAAAAAATTCTGTAACTAAGCAAGTCTTATATTTTGTAAGTTTTAAGCAAGGGAAGTTTCGTAACTACATATCTCTTTGTTAAATTTCTTAGTTTTGAGAAACATTCTACAACTAACTTTGTCCTTTTATTTATCTTTTTAAGTCTTAACCACGGGAAGATTTTCCTACTAAATATTTTCTACCCGTTGTGTCAGAGTTAAGGGCAAACAAAGAATATGTAAGCAACTTAAGTCTGATTTACTAGTCGGTAAGGGTACATGACATCATACACAATACCTTGATCTCTTTTCTGGTTTGCTCTAAAGTGCAGCTGTTTGACTCGTCTCACAAAGTCGTGTCGCTTCATTTCTATAAGTCGTCGTTCTATTCTTAGTTCTTGTAGCATTATCTTCAAACGGTCAACTATGACAACAGAAACCAATAGAATCAGGACACTTGTATATATCAGTTAACAAAAGATGTCCAGAGAACAATAACAGTAATGACCAGTCGAGTTTAGATGTTTAAAGAATGACATTAGTAAACATCAGTAGAGTTTAGATGTATAAATAATGACATTAGTAAAGACCAGTAGTTTAGATGTCTAAAGAATGACACTAGTAAATACCAGTAGAGTTTAGATGTCTAGAGAATGACATTAGTAAACACCAGTTGAATTTAGATGTCTAAAGAATGACACTAGTAAAGACGAAGTTTAGATGTGTAAATAATGACATTAGTAAACATCAGTAGAGTTTAGATGTCTAAAGAATGACACTAGTAAAGACCAGTAGTTTAAATGTCTACAGAATGGCATTAGTAAACACCAGTCAAGTTTAGATGTCTAAAGAATGACATTAATAAAGACCAGTAGAGTTTCGATGTCTAAAGTATGACACTAGTAAAGTCCAGTAGAGTTTAGATGTCTAAATAATGACATTAGTAAAAACCAGTCGAGTTTAGATGTCTAAAGAATGATACAAGTAAAGACCAGTAATGTTTAGATGTCTAAAGAATGACACTAGTAAAGACCAGTTGTTCAAATGTCTACAGAATGACATTAGTAAACACCAGTCAAGTTTAGATGTCTAAAGACTGACATTAATAAAGACCAGTATGGTTTAGATGTCTAAAGTATGGCATTAGTAAAGAAGGCAGAGTTTACATGTTTAAATAATGACACTAGTAATGACCATCGAGTGTAGATGTTCAAATAATGACATTAGTGAGGACCAGTAGAGTTTAGATATCTAAAGAATGACATTAGTAAACACCAGTAGAGTTTCGATGTCTAAAGTATGACACTAGTAAAGTCCAGTAGAGTTTAGATGTCTAAATAATGACATTAGTAAAAACCAGTCGAGTTTAGATGTCTAAAGAATGATACAAGTAAAGACCAGTAATGTTTAGATGTCTAAAGAATGACACTAGTAAAGACCAGTTGTTCAAATGTCTACAGAATGACATTAGTAAACACCAGTCAAGTTTAGATGTCTAAAGACTGACATTAATAAAGACCAGTATGGTTTAGATGTCTAAAGTATGGCATTAGTAAAGAAGGCAGAGTTTACATGTTTAAATAATGACACTAGTAATGACCATCGAGTGTAGATGTTCAAATAATGACATTAGTGAGGACCAGTAGAGTTTAGATATCTAAAGAATGACATTAGTAAACACCAGTCGAATTTAGATGTGTAAAGAATGGCACTAGTAAAGACCAGTCGAGTTTAGATGTCTAAAGAATGGCATTAGTATAAACCAGTAGAGTGTAGATGTCAAAAGAATGACACTAGTAAAGACCAGTAGTTTAAATGTCTACAGAATGACATCAGTAAAGACTGTTAGAGTTTAGATGTTTAACGAATGACACTAGTAAAGACCAGTCGAGTTTAGATGCCAAATAATGACATTAATGAGGACCAGTAGAGTTTGCATATCTAAAGAATGACATTAGTAAAGACCAGTAGAGTTTAGATGTCTAAAGAATGGCATTAGTATAGACCAGTAGTTCAAATGTCTACAGAATGACATTAGTAAACACCAGTCAAGTTTAGATGTCTACAGACTGACATTTATAAAGACCAGTAGGGTTTGGATGTCTAAAGACTAGACCAGTAGTTTAAATGTCTACAGAATGGCATTAGTAAACACCAGTAGAGTTTAGATGTCTAAAGTATGGCATTAGTAAAGAAGGCAGAGTTTAGATGTTTAAAGAATGACCCTAGTAAAGACCAGTAGTTTAAATGTCTACAGAATGACATTAGTAAACACCAGTAGAGTTTAGATGTCTAAAGTATGGCATTAGTAAAGAAGGCAGAGTTTAGATGTTTAAAGAATGACACTAGTAAAGACAAGTAGAGTTTAGATGTTTAAAGAATGACATTAGTAAAGACAAGTAGAGTTTAGATGTTTAAAGAATGACATTAGTAAAGACCAGTAGAGTTTAGGTGTTTAAAGAATGAAACTACTAAAGATAGGTTTAGTTTAGATGTGTAAAGAATGGCATTAATAAAGACTAGTAGAATTTAGATGTCTAAAGTATGACATTAGTAAAGAAGGTAGAGTTTAGATGTCTAAAGAATGATACTAGTAAAGACCAGTAGAGTGTAAATGTCTAAAGAATGACACTAGTATAGACCAGTAGTTCAGATGTCTAAATAATGACATTAGTAAACACCAGTCGAGTTTAGATGTCTAAAGAATGATACTAGTAAAGACCAGTAGAGTTTAAATGTCTAAAGTATGGCATTGGTAAAGAAGGCAGAGTTTAGATGTTTAAAGAATGACACTAGTAATGACCAGTGGAGTTTACATGTCTAAAGAATGACACTAGTAAAGACCAGTCGAGTTGAGATGTCCAAATAATGACATTAGTGAGGACAAGTAGAGTTTAGATATCTGAAGAATGACACTAGTAAAGACCAATAGAGTTTACATTCCAAAGAATGAGAGTTATATATTTTGAAAAATTAAGGCGAATGAAATTTATAATTCTGTAAGTTAAATGAAGTAAAGATAGATTGTAGGTATTTCCAGTTCTAATACAATTACTGAAAACAACAAAAGAAGTGACACAAGTTGTCTATATGATAGCTCACCACTTTCTTAACTGGATCGATAACAATAGTTAGGCCATTCTTAGTTTACAATCTCAAAGAAATGTGACAATTAATTTTTGAAATGAACCCTTAAAACACGAGATGTTAAGATATAAACGTGTGTTTAAATCCCTTTTCAAATTCAAAAACAACTTCCTTGTAAATTTAGGTAAGATTGTCCAGACGTATTATAATCCCACCAGCCGTCCTCCGTTAAGTCTAGAAGTTCATAATGCTAAGAATGTGCTTCGATACTATTGTGAGCACAGCATCGATAGCCCATTGTGTGACTTTGTGCTTAATATTAAAACAATTTAACATTCAATTGTTTTATATATGTGAGGTATAATTCGTTTTGACTGTGATTAGTACGACACCAATACTTCTCTTCCTAGTTATAATAATGAAGTAATCCTCTAAGGACTATTCCGATAAAATAACACAATTATGAACAGTTACTGACATTGCATATATCTTCACCTCCTATAATTCCATTGTTGAAGTAGCTGTACAAAACCCTTACAATTGAACAATATATTTATTAACAATTACTGACATTCTACGTCCCTTCATCTCCTATAATTCCATTGTTGAAGTAGCTGTACAAAACCCTTACAATTGAACAATATATTTATTAACAATTACTGACATTCTACGTCCCTTCATCTCCTATAATTCCATTGTTGAAGTAGCTGTACAAAACCCTTACAGTTGAACAATATATTTATTAACAATTACTGACATTCTACGTCCCTTCATCTCTTCTAATTCCATTGTTGAAGTAGCTGTACAAAACCCTTACAATTGAACAATATATTTATTAACAATTACTGACATTCTACGTCCCTTCGTCAGTAGTATTTAAATTCTAGTATTTAAATAGCTACAAAACCCACCTATAATAAATAAAACAATATATTTATGAGCACTTACTAAAGTTGCTCGTCACTTCATCTCCTAGTTCTAGTGTTGAGCTAGCTTTAACAATGTTCTTCCGATCTTTCATATTTTCTCTTCTGATTGCTTGAAGTCTTGACAATCCGAAACCATCGGACCATGTTCTTCTAATTCTAAATCCTCCATCAGATACCCACGACTGCCGCCATCTTGTTCTTTCTCTCTCGGGCGTCCAGTTTGAAATTCCTTGTCTAAAACCAGAAGGTCTTTCGTAAGCATAATCCCACTGTCTTTTGGTTCTCTGAATATCTTCTCTTGCCCCCTGAAAATTCTGCAGTATTTCATAACAGGAATCATTTCCACACTTGGACATTGGTCCTTCGTACTTATAGTACCACTTCTTTCCACTTCCCTCAACCGGCCATTTCCATCCAGATACTTGTCCTGACTTATTAGCAGTTCTACGATCTTTGCTTCTGATTGAAACCTCATACTTACGTGTCATATATTTCCTAACACCAGCCTCACAAGTACCATCCCTACTATTTCTTGTACCGTATAGCCTTTCCATTTCAAGACCTCCATAACAGTGACCATAATAATCTTGACTTGCCAATACATTTTTTGTATTTAAATGTTTTCTATTTATATTTACTTTGTCTTCAGCCTGATCGACTTCTACAGTTTTTCTTTCATCAGTGATTTCACTGTTTCGTGCTTTTGACACATTTTCCAAACCTTTACCATAAACTGTTCTTCTCACAGTTCTGTTTCTTAACCTACCTTCAACTGCTTTCCCAGAATCATGGCAAGTATTACTTGATTCTTTCGCAGTTTTTAATCCACCAGAAAAGAGATCACTAGTGTTTCTTATAGTTTGTAGCTCGTGATCCAAACAAGGCTGAACTGATCCGTCTATAGTTTCTGATTCATCACTAATATAACGGTCTCTGTGGTCTGTTGTACTTTCTAATCTCTCTCCTAAACTCCTCTCACTAATATTTCTTGTCATTTTTGCCCCATTATGCAAAACCATTTGAACTTTTTCTTTCTTAGTTTCTGATGTATCACCACATTTGCCTCGACTAGTGTTCTTAGAAGCTTCTAACCCATTATGCAAACCCATCCTAATTTTTCTTTTCTCGAGCTCTGATTCATCAACAAATCTACTTTGACCAAGGCCTCTTATACCTTCTAATCCATCGTGTGAATCCCTTTGGATCTTTTCTTTCTTAATTTCTGATTTACCATCATACCTGTCTTGCCCAAAGTCTTTTGTAGTTTCTAACCCATCGTGCAAACCCCTTTGAACTATTCCTTCCTTAGTTTCTGATCCATCATCAAACCTGCTACGACTAGTATCTTTTATAGCTTGTAACCCATCATGTAAACCTCTTTTAACCTTTTCTTTCTTATTTCCTGATTCATTATTAAACATGCCTTTTCCGGGGTCTCTTGTAACTTCCAAAGTGTTTTGCAAAACACTTTGAAATGTACTTTTTATAGATTCATATTTATTCTCAATTCCTCCTTCACAAGAATCTCTTGTAACCTTTAATACACCACCTAAGCCATTTGTAGCAGCGGCTTTCGCAATTTCTAATCCAGTATCAAACGTGTCTGTACTGGCGAATCTTATACCTGTTAACTCAGAATTTAAATTACTTTGAACGGTTAGTTTGGCGGTTTCAGACATATTACTAAACCGATAATCATCTGGATTCTTTGAAGCTTCGAACCCACTTTGAAAAGTTCCTTTTACAATTTCTTCTCCATCACCATATAAACGTTTAGTAGGGTCTTTTATAAATTCTAACCCACAATCCAAACCACTTTGAATTATTTCTATTGAGCATTCTTTTTCGTCACTATATAACCATGAAGGGTCTTTTGTAGCTTTCAGCTCATTATACAAAGGACCTTTAGCTTTTTCTTTTGGAACTTTTGATTCATGAATAAACACACCGTCGCTAGGAGTTTTTGTAATTTCCGACCTATCTTTCAGAAAGGTTTTAAATCTCCATTTTGAAGTTTCTAATTTTTCAACAGAATCTCTAGCATTTCGTAAACCACCCAAATCATTTCCCATTACCCTATTTGTAGTTTCTAATCTACTACCAAATTCTCCTTTATCAGGGTCTCTTGTAACTTTTAATTCGTCGTCTAAACCACTTTGAACGGTTTCTCTTGTGGTCTCTGATCTAAGTATAAATATACCTGTTTCTAATTCTCTTGTATCTTCAAATTTCTGATTTAAGTAACTTTGAGAAGCCCATTTTGCAATTTCTAATCCTTTAACAGGGCCTTTTGTAGCTTTTGAGTTATGATCTAAACCACTTTGAACTGCTTCTTTCATAACTTCTGAGTTGTCACCACACTTTCCTTCACTAGTGTCTCTTGTCACTTCTAATGTATAATTTTCTAATGTATTATCAAAATAATTTTGAATCAATCTTTTTGTGGTTTCAACATTATCGCCAAACCCGTCTTTGTTAGGATCTTTTATAGATTCTAATTCATCATTCAAGCTACTTTCAACTATTACTTTCGTGGTTCTGATTTCGGATTTATTATGCATTCTGTCAACACCAGATTCTACTGTAGCTTCCTTGCTAGATTTCAAATTAATACAAATCGATGTTTTCGTAGTTTCCGATTGATTAGCAAAGTTGTCTTCACCAATGTTTTTTGTATCCTCTAATTCCTTACCAAAACCACTTAGGTTTGTTTCTTTTATGGTTTTTGAATTATCATCAAACCTTTCTTCGTCAGAGTATTCATCTATTTTTATCTTATTATACAAACCTCTTGGAATTGATCTATTTATGTTTTCTGATTTATAACTATATTTGTCTTCAGTAGGGTCTTTAGCAGCCTTTATCTCCTTATCAAAACCATTTGAACTTTCTCCTTTTGTGGTTTCCAAGTTATCCCCAAATTTGCTCTTAGTAGCTTTTATCTCATTATCCAAATCACTTGAGATTTCTCCTTTTAGGATTTCTCTTTTATTATCAAATTTTTCTTTAGCAAATATTATCTCATTATCCAAACTACATGAAACTGCTCTTTTTGTGGTTCTTGATTTAAAACTAAACTTGTCTTTACTCGTACCTTTAGTAGCTTTTATCTCGTTGTCTAAACCACTTGAATTTTCTCCTGTTATGGTTTCTGATTTATCACCAAACTTGTCTTCAACAGCATTTTTCTCATTTTCCAAACCAATTTGGCTTTCATCTTTTGTGGGTTCTGATTTGTCACCAAACTCGTCTTTAGCAAAGCCTCGAGCAGCTATTATCTCATTATCCAAATCTCTTGAGCTTTCTCCTTCTATGGTTTCTGATTTATCACCAAACTTGTCTTTAGCAAAGCCTTTAACAGCTTTTATCTCACTATCCAAATCACTTGATTCTGCTCTTTTTGTGGGTTCTGACTCAACATCAAACTTGTCTTCACTGAGGCCTTTAGCAGCTTTTACCACATTATCTAAATCACTTGAAACTGCTCCTTTTGTGGTTTTTGAGTTAACACTAAACTTGTATTTACTGGTATCTTTAGCAGCCTTTATCTCGTTACCCAACCCATATGGACTTTTGTCTTTTCTGGATTCTAATTCATCATCTAACGTGTCTTCAGTAAAGCCTTTAGACGCTTTCATCTCATTATCCAAACCTCTTGAGCTTTCTCCTGTTATGGTTTCTGATTTATCACCAAACTTGTCTTTAGCAAAGCCTTTAGCAGCTTTTATCTCACTATCCAAATCACTTGATACTGCTCTTTTTGTGGGTTCTGACTCAACATCAAACTTGTCTTCACTGTGGTCTTTAGCAGCTTTTACCACATTATCTAAATCACTTGAAACTGCTCCTTTTGTGGTTTTTGAGTTAACACTAAACTTGTATTTACTGGTATCTTTAGCAGCCTTTATCTCGTTACCCAACCCATATGGACTTTTGTCTTTTCTGGATTCTAATTCATCATCTAACGTGTCTTCAGTAGAGCCTTTAGACGCTTTCATCTCATTATCCAAACCTCTTGAGCTTTCTCCTGTTATGGTTTCTGATTTATCACCAAACTTGTCTTTAGCAAAGCCTTTAGCAGCTTTTATCTCACTATCCAAATCACTTGATACTGCTCTTTTTGTGGGTTCTGACTCAACATCAAACTTGTCTTCACTGTGGTCTTTAGCAGCTTTACCACATTATCTAAATCACTTGAAACTGCTCTTTTTGTGGTTTTTGATTTAACACTAAACTTATATTTACTGGTATCTTTAGCAGCCTTTATCTCATTATCCAAACCTCGTGGACGTCCTCCTTTTGTGATTTTTAATTTATCTTCAAAATTTTCTTTGCCAGTTTTTATCTCATTATCCAAATCACTTGGGCTTTCTACTTTTGTGGTTTCTAATTTATCCCCAAAAGTTTCTTTAGCAGGGCCATTAGTAGCTTTTACTACATTATCTAAATCACTTGAAATTGCTCTTTTTGCGGTTTTTGATTTTACATTAAGATTCTCTTTACTTGTATCTTTAGTAGATTTTATCCCATTATCCAATCCACTTGGACTTTCATCTTTGCTGGATTCTGATTTATCACCAAATGTGTCTTCAACAGAGCCTTTGGCTTCTTTTATCTCATTGTCCATATCACTTGGGATTTCTCCTTTTGTGGTTTCTAATGTATAGCTAAACTTATCTTTAACAGCTTTTGTCTCATTATCTAAACTTGGAATTTCTCCTTTTACGGTTCCTAATTTATCACCAACCTTTTCTTTAGCAGGGCCTTTAGTACCTTTTATCTCATTATCCAAATCGCTAGAAACTGCTCTTTTTGTGGTTCTTGATTTAAAACTAAACTTTTCTTTAGCAGGGCCTTTAGTACCTTTTATCTCATTATCCAAATCGCTAGAAACTGCTCTTTTTGTGGTTCTTGATTTAAAACTAAACTTGTCTTTAGTCGTATCTTTAGACGATTTTATCTCATTATCCAAATCTTTTGATACTGCTTTTTTGGTGGTTTTTGACTTATTATTCAACTTCTCTTTTCTGTGGTCTTTAGCAGCTTTTATCTCATTATCCAAATCACTCGGGCTTTTATCTTTTGTGAGTTCTAATTTTCCAGCAAACTTGTCTTTAACAGTTTTTCTCTCATTATCTAAATAACTTGGACTCTCTTTTTTTGTGGGTTCTGATTTATCACCAAACTTGTCTTCAGCAGCTTTTATCTCATTTTCCAAACCACTTTGTCTTTCATCTTTTGTGAGTTCTGATTTATCATCAAATTTGTCTTTAACAGAGCCTCTAGCTGCTTTTATCTTATTATCCAAACCACTTGGGTCTCTTCTTTTGTGGGTTCTGATTTATCACCAAACTTGTCTTCAGCAGCTTTTATCTCATTTTCCAAACCACTTTGTCTTTCATCTTTTGTGAGTTCTGATTTATCATCAAATTTGTCTTTAACAGAGCCTCTAGCTGCTTTTATCTTATTATCCAAACCACTTGGAGTCTCTTCTTTTGTGGGTTCTGATTTATCACCAAACTTGTCTTCAGCAGCTTTTATCTCATTTTCCAAACCACTTTGGCTTTCATCTTTTGTGAGTTCTGATTTATCATCAAATTTGTCTTTAACAGAGCCTCTAGCTGCTTTTATCTTATTATCCAAACCACTTGGAGTCTCTTCTTTTGTGGGTTCTGATTTATCACCAAACTTGTCTTCAGCAGCTTTTATCTCATTTTCCAAACCACTTTGGCTTTCATCTTTTGTGAGTTCTGATTTATCATCAAATTTGTCTTTAACAGAGCCTCTAGCTGCTTTTATCTTATTATCCAAACCACTTGGAGTCTCTCTCTTTTGTGGGTTCTGATTTATCACCAAACTTGTCTTCAGCAGCTTTTATCTCATTTTCCAAACCACTTTGGCTTTCATCTTTTGTGAGTTCTGATTTATCATCAAATTTGTCTTTAACAGAGCCTCTAGCTGCTTTTATCTTATTATCCAAACCACTTGAGTCTCTTCTTTTGTGGGTTCTGATTTATCACCAAACTTGTCTTCAGCAGCTTTTATCTCATTTTCCAAACCACTTTGGCTTTCATCTTTTGTGAGTTCTGATTTATCATCAAATTTGTCTTTAACAGAGCCTCTAGCTGCTTTTATCTTATTATCCAAACCACTTGGAGTCTCTTCTTTTGTGGGTTCTGATTTATCACCAATCTTGTCTTTAGCAGAGCCTTTAGCAGCTATTATCTCATTATCCAACTCATTTGGACATTCATCTTTTCTGGATTCTGATTTATCACCAAACGTGCCTTTAGCAGAGCCTTTAGCAGCTTTCATCTCATTATCCAAATCTTTTGATACTGCTTTTTTGGTGGTTTTTGACTTATTATTCAACTTCTCTTTTCTGTGGTCTTTAGCAGCTTTTATCTCATTATCCAAATCACTCGGGCTTTTATCTTTTATGAGTTCTAATTTCCCAGCAAACTTGTCTTTAACAGTTTTTCTCTCATTATCTAAATAACTTGGACTCTCTTTTTTTGTGAGTTCTGATTTATCACCAATCTTGTCTTTAGCAGCTTTTATCTCATTTTCCAAACCACTTGGACTCTTTTCTTTTGTGAGTTCTGATTTATCAACAATCTTGTCTTTAGCAGAGCCTCTAGCTGCTTTTATCTCATTATCCAAACCACTTGGAGTCTCTTCTTTTGTGGGTTCTGATTTATCACTAAATTTGTCTTTATCAGAGCCTTTAGCAGCTATTATCTCATTATCCAAACAACTTGGACTCTTTTCTTTTGTGAGTTCTGATTTATCAACAATCTTGTCTTTAGCAGAGCCTCTAGCTGCTTTTATCTCATTATCCAAACCACTTGGAGTCTCTTCTTTTGTGGGTTCTGATTTATCACTAAATTTGTCTTTATCAGAGCCTTTAGCAGCTATTATCTCATTATCCAAACAACTTGGGCTTTCTCCTTTTATGGTTTCTAATTTATCACGAAACGTTTCTTTGGCAGGGCCTTCAATAACTTTTACCTCATTATTTAAATCACTTGAAACTGCTCTTTTTGTAGTTTTTGAATTAACACTAAACTTGTATTTACTGGTATCTTTAACAACTTTTATCTCATTATCCAACTCATTTGGACATTCATCTTTTCTGGATTCTGATTTATCACCAAACATGTCTTTAGCAAAGCCTTTAGTATCTTTTATCTTATTATCTAAATCACTTGATTCTGCTCTTTTTGTGGTTTTTAACTTAACATCAAACTTGTTTTCACTGTGGTTTTTAGCAGCTTTTATCTCACTATCTAAACGACTTGGGCTTTCTCCTTTTGTTGTTTCTAATTTATAACCAAACTTGTCTTTATCAGCTGTTATCTCATTATGCAAATCACTTGAATGCGTTTTTTTTCTGGTTTGTGATTTAAAACCAAACTTGATTTTACTGGGATATTTAGCAGCTTTTATTTTCTTATATAAATTACGTGAAACTTCTGTTTTTGTAGTTTTTGATTTATCACTAAACTTGTATTTACTGGGGTCTTTAGCAGGTTTTATGTCATTACCTAAACGACTTAAGCTTTGTCCTTTTGTGATTTCTAATTTATCACCAAACTTGTCTTTAGCAGGACCTTTAGCAGCTTTTATCTCACTATCTAAACGACTTGGGCTTTCTCCTTTTATGGTTTCTAATTTATCACCAAACTTGTCTTTAGCAGGACCTTTAGCAGCTTTTATTTCATTATCCAAACCAGTTGAAACTTCTCTTTTTATGGTTTTTGGTTTATCACCAAACTTTTCTTTACTGGGGTCTTTAGCATGTTTTATCTCATTATCTAAATCACTTAGAACTGGCCCTTTTGCAGTTTGTAATTTATCACCAATCTTGTTTTCATCAGAATCTTTAAGAACTTTTACTTCATTATCTAAACCAAACGGAATTGGTTCTTTTGTGGCTTCTGAGTCATCGTCACTAGGATCTCTTGGAGCTTCTAACTCACAAACAAAAGTCATGGGAAATGGTCTTTTTATTTTCTGCGATTTATTATCGAACATGTCTTGTCTCGTAGGTTCTGATTTATCGTTTAAACCAATTATAACTATACCATTTGTAGTTTTTGATCCATCACTAATACGATCTTGACTAATGGGACTTGTATGTTGGAACCCATGAGACAAACCACTTTGGACTGTTATCTTTATATTTTCCGATTCATTACCATGCAGCCACTTACTTGGGTTCCTCGTAGTTTTTAAACCATCATACAAAGCATTTTGATTTGTTTCTTTCAGAGTTTCCGATCCACCACAAACCCTATTCATATCAGAATCTCTTACAGTTTGTAACTCACGGTTAAAATCTCTTTGAACTGTTAATTTTGGAGTTTTCGACTCATCACTGTAGAACCATTTATTATCCTCTTTTGTAAATTTTAACTCTTCTTGCAAATTACTTTGAGCTACTCCTCTTATGCTTTCTAAATCTTTTCCAGTTTCCCTCATAGTTTTTGATTCATCATTAAAACCGCATTGAGCTTCTTTTGTAGTTTCTAATTCCTCACCAAACTTTTCTTCACTACGGGTTCTTGTGATTTCTAACTTATCATTCAAATCAATATTATTAGTTCTTTTCTTAGTTTTTGATCTATCATTAAACGTACTTTCACCAGCACCTTTTGTAACTTCTAATATATTATCTAAACAACTTTGAACTGTTTCTTTTACAGGTTCACATTTTACATTTTCACTTGAGTAACTTGTAGTTTTCAACCCAACATTCGAAACATTTTGAAACGCTCTTTTATCGTTTTGTAATTTATCGTCAGCCCATCTTTCACTATGGTGTCTTGTAATATTCAATTCATCATCCAAACCACTTTGAACTATTACTTTTGAAGTATCTCTCATAATTTTTAATTCATCTTTTAAGCCTCTTGGAACTGTTCTTTTTGTAGTTTTGAATTTACCACCAAACTTGCCTTCTGTAACTTCTAACTTATTATCCAAGTCGTTATTTACAGTTATTTTTGAGCCACAATCAAACTTGTCTTCGTTGGCATACTTTGGATCTCCTAATTTATCATCCAAACAACTTTGAACTGTTCGTTCTGCATTTTCTGATTCGTCATCATACATCCATTCACTAAAGTCATTTGTAGTTAAACACCCATTATCTAAATAATTTTGAACTTTTCCTTTTACAGTTTTTAATCCTTCTCCTGTCTCTCTGTGGATCTGTAATTCATCATCCAAAAATGTTTCAATAGCTCTTTTTGTATTTTCTAGTTTATCATCAAAGTTGTTTTCACGAAAGACTCCAGTAGCTCCTAATTCATCAACCAAATAATTTTCAACAGACAATTTCGTTGCTTTTGATCTGTCATCAAACCTACCTTCACGAACATTATTTTTAGTTTCTAATTTAATATCCATATGACCTTTAACTGTTTCTTTTTCTGTTTCTGATCCATCACCAAACCCATCTTCACCTATATATTTTGCATATTGTAGCCCATTATACAAATTATTTTGAAATGCTCCTTTTGTTGTTTCTAAGCTATCATTAAACCTGCTCTCACTGGGGTATCTTGTGTCTTTTAACTTATCATACAAACGACTTTGAACTGTTTCTCCCGTAGATTCTGCCCCATCTCTAATCAATCGTTCACTTGGATCTGTTGCAACTTGTAATCCATGGTCTAAGACACTTGGAACTATTCCTTCCGTCACTTCTAATCCACAACCAAACCCACCTCCAGAATATTTCTCAGATTTTAACTCCTCGTCTAAACCCCTTTGGACTGCTAATTTCGTAGTTTGTATTTTGTTATTGAACTCGCTTTTATCTGTAGGTTTTAACCCATCATCAAATTTACTCTGAATTGCTCCTCTTGCGGTTTCCGATCCATTTCCAAACAAACCTTTGCTAGGGTCTTTTGTGTTTTCTAATTCATGATCCAAACTACTTTGGAGTATTCCTTTTTCATTTTCTATTCTCTCATCAAACCTTACTTCATCAGAATTCATTGTAATTTTTATCCTATTATTCAAACGATTTTGGATAGTTCCTCTTGTGGTTTTTTCTAGTTTATTGCCAGACTCTTCTGCCATACGTCTGGTAATTTCTAGCTCACCATCCAAATCATTTTGAACTTTCGTTTCTGTAGCTTCTGATCTGTCACCAAACCGACCGTCCGAAGATCTTGTAGTTCCTATCTCATCATCTAAATCATTTTGAACTGTTAATTTTGTGGTTTTTGGTTTGTCACCATACTCGCCTTCAATTGTAGGCTCTAATCCACCGTCCAAACTGCTTCGATTAGTTCCTCTTGTAATTTTTAATTCATCTACAAACAACCCTTTGCTAGAGTTTGTTGTATTTTGTAATCTCTTCTCCGAGTTACTCAAACTAATTTGGGTGATTTCGTTTTTAGTTTCTGATCCATCACTAAACCCATGTTGAGAAAGCATCTTTGCTTCTAACTTATTTTGGACTGATCCTTTTATAGTTTCCAATGCATCATCCAAACTACTTTGAATTGCTTCTTTTTTAGATTTTGATTTGACACCAAACTTGCCTTCTGTAACTTCTAACTTATTATCCATTCGTGTAACCTCTACTTTACCATCTAAACCACATTTAAATGTCCCCTTACTACTTTTTGATCCATCATCAAACTTACCTTCACCAGAATCCTTTATAACTTTTAACCTGTTATTCAAACTACTTTGAAAAGTTCTTTTTGCAGTTTCTGGTTTATTGCTAAACTCTCCTTCCTTTCCGGTCACTTTTGGCACATAATTCCAACCACTTTGAACTTTCACTTTTTTATTTTCTGATTCCTTACCCAACAACCTTGGGGTAGACCCATTTCTAGTTTTTAGTTCACTTTTCAAGCCACTTTTAACTGTTATTTTTGCATTTAGAGGTTTGTAGCTAAATGAAGTTTTACTTATTTCTTTTACAGGTTCTAATCCACTGCCAATTTCGCTTTCATTCTCTCCTAGTGAAGCTTCAGATCTATCAAAAATAATACTTTTCCTGATGTCTCTAGCCATCTTATCACTACCAGTTGTATAATGTTTGTTAGTAATTAAATCATTAATATCGGTGTTTGATGCTGCACTTTCTGTTTGTGTTGTTGTTTCATCGAGTTCTTTGACACACACTTCAATTTTTAATCGATTCTGATGACTCTTATTCCCACCGAGCTCAAACGTTTTGCCTAAACAGATATTTTTTTCGTATTTATCTACCTTTCTCTTTTCCTCATCTTCAAGCTGGTATAAATAACTTTCCTCGGAGTTATCATCTGTATCACAATATTTTTGACATTCTCTAATAATATTTATAAATTCCACAATTCCGTGTTTTCTGTTATTACTTTCATTATCTGAAACTTCTTCTCTGCTTTTTGTAAGATTGTTATATTCCTCTGCTTTTGCTTCTGTCGCCATGTTCCTTCTAATATATCTCGCCATTTCATTGTCACAATACTTATCGCCCAAAATCCAAACAGATTCGTGCGTCTGTACCTTTAGAGCTTTTGCGTTTTTTCTCCAGATGTTTTTCACAATATTCAGCTTTCACTTCTTTTCACCGTATTGAAGGTGGTCGTGGTGTCTTCTTCCTGAAGTAGTATTTTCAAGCTGTTCTTCCTGAAACCTAGTCACAACTGTTTCAGATCCATCAACTCCACTATTTATCCCATTATTTCCATCAGTTTCAATCCCATCATCTTTAGATGCAAGTATGTTACGACTCTCTTTCTGGGTTCCTCCAATACCAGATTCAGTTTCATCCCACACCAAAACATGTTTCTCAAACCCAAATATTCCACCATTCACATCGAGATCCGTTTTTTCCAAAGTATTATATTGAATGATCTTACCAATATCGTAATCTGGATCAAAATTTTCGTCATCATCAAGGAGGGTAATACTATTCTTATCAGTTGAATGCTCATCTTCTTTATTATTTACAAATGATTTGTCTTTACTTTGGGTCATGGGATGTTCGTTGGGAAATTTGACCACAATGTTATGATTGACCATTCTATCTTGTTCTTTTTTACTTTCATCAAAAGCTTTCGTTTGTTGACGTGGCATCAAAGTTCTATTTTCCGCTGTAATCGTTTTATTTTCATTAGGGTCACACCCCACCCCCACAGGCTTGATAATTTTTGACATTTCTTTTCCGCTGGAAGAGGTGATTTGTTTTCTTGATCGAGGTTTCAAAATAATATTTATTCCACCATTGGTAGAAACCACATTTGATTGTTCATATTTTTTATGTTTTCCTTCTTCATTATCAAACATTTTACTTTCTTCCGTCTCTTCAAAATCTGTGTCTTCGTCTTCTTTCCTTTCTTCAAAGTAATGTCCCTTATCCTTCCGTCTCTTGTTCAAAATCCCTCGCTCTTCCATTTGGTGATTCACCCACTTTTGTCTCTTGCTAAGGGGATTTATGGAAATACTTAACACACATATCATACACAGACGTGACAAAGAGTTACTTTTTATATTCCCTTGTTTACATAGCAACATTTCATTTCATTAAAATATAGTATAGTTGCCCTATTTTCTAAATCCAGTTTTCAACATATGATTTCTTGGTAAAACAATTAAAATATATATATATAAGTGAAACGTTTTGACAAAATAACTAAATACCGTTTGCTTTCTAACTTGCCATCTTCAGTCTCCACTGAACTGTCGCTAGACTCAAGCATCTCAGTTCTTTCGTCATCGACTACCGGATGATTTCTCATGTTTCCTGGAACTTTTGCATCCATAGCAATGTTATTGCTAACGTAACTGCCAAGTTTCCCCGCTTTTTCAATTTTCGACGATATAGAAATATTGGGGTTAGAAGGTGCTCCTTCGTTCTCACAGATCTCTTGACTACCGAAGGATGTAGTAGCTTTAAAAAAAATCAGACAAAAAATGTGTATTAATAGCAACAAATATCCAAATGTATATTGTAGCTCTAACCATGTTAATATGCATATTAAATAAACATGTGCTTCAACTGACATAGCAGATGTGGACTTACATGGAAGCACTATCCTGTAACTACTGAATAACAATGTAGATTAGTAGACTTTCATGGAACCATTATCCTGTAACTAACAATGTACACTAGTGGACTATAACTACTGGATAATAATGTCCACTAGTAGACCGTAACTACTGGATAATAATGTCCACTAGTAAACTGTAACTACTGGATAATAATGTCCACTAGTAAACTGTAACTACTGGATAATAATGTCCACTAGTAAACTGTAACTACTGGATAATAATGTCCACTAGTAAACTGTAACTACTGGATAATAATGTCCACTAGTAAACTGTAACTACTGGATAATAATGTCCACTAGTAAACTGTAACTACTGGATAATAATGTCCACTAGTAAACTGTAACTACTGGATAATAATGTCCACTAGTAAACTGTAACTACTGGATAATAATGTCCACTAGTAAACTGTAACTGCTGGATAATAATGTCCACTAGTAGACCGTAACTACTGGATACTAATGTCCACTAGTAGACTGTAACTACTGGATAATAATGTCCACTAGTAAACTGTAACTGCTGGATAATAATGTCCACTAGTAGACTGTAACTACTGGATACTAATGTCCACTAGTAGACTGTAACTACTGGATAATAATGTCCACTAGTAAACTGTAACTACTGGATAATAATGTCCACTAGTAGACCGTAACTACTGAAAGCTACTTCCTGTTAAGAGCTGGGTTACTTATATTCCTCTAACCTGGATGTGATAACCTAAATATTACTTCCTGATGTAAACTTGTAGTATCAGTTATAAACAAATACCTGTGCTTTCTTTGGATTTTAGGCTACTTTTCTCCACTACCTCTTCAACACCACTGTCTTCTCCTTGTGACCAGCTGGACCCAACCAATGAACATTCCTTCAGGTAAATCTCAGGTTCCTGGGCCTTCAAAGATTGAAGTTTAACACGTGGAAGGTATATTTATTAGTTTTATTAGTATTTTCACCAATATATATATATATATATATATATATTTAGTATTAACGTAAGCATCAAGTTTCACACTTGTAAAAGTGAAACATTTTAAACAAGAAATTCATAATTACTGATACTTTGTGGGAGAGGTCAATGATCTTTAATCAGCATTCCGCTCTTCGTTTACTCAACCTCACTCCCTTCCCGCCTCTGTATGAGAAACAAACTAAACAGTCCATAACTCTTTAGACAATCTCAAACAGTTACTCACGAATGTGCACTTAAATTGGCTGTGTAATACAAGATGATACAAGAAACAGAGTAGATGTAAAAAACATCTAACTGTTTATGGATAAGATCTGTTTACTCTGGACACCGGTGATTTTATTGTCAAACGATACTTTTAACCGCAAATCTAGACAGTTTTCAGTTATCAAAACGTATTATTATTATTAATTTCCTACTGAATTATGAACGACAGAAACACATTCCAAGTTCCTAAATGATAAATTCCTAAGACGTATTCACTACCCTGAAAAATAAAACGAACTATATTATTTCACATTTCGTTACTTTCGTAAGCGATTTAACCCGTTAAACTGATAATACAAAAACAGGAAAAATCAGAAATAATAAGAACGATTACAAGTAAGAAATGAAAACATGACGTAAACACATGTAATAATTATTTTATGTGTTAAATGGATCCAAAAAGAATATGGCTAAAAAAGGGTTAAAGAAACAATATTATGCAACAAACATAACCAGATGAGCGTAAGCTATAAAACTGGAAAGAAAGATATTGTAACAAATAAAACCAGAAGATCGTAGCTTATGCAGAGGTTGAGCACATTATGTTAAAACGACTTTGGGGTCTCACCACGATGTTACAGTTCAGGTCACCACGTCTAGTTGTGCATTATCTTACGAACATGCATCTTGGCAATTCTTTCAATGTAGATCCTGTCAGGGTCTACATCCGAAGCATGCCCTTTCTCCTTGGTGCTTTCAGCAGTGCATCTAGTGTGCATGGATAACTGTTTCCCAGTGACAAGTTCAACAGTTGGATCACAAAGAAATCCTTATGCACTTCATCTAATTACATTACTGGTATGTTTTCATATGGAATAGCGTGAATAACCGTTTCATTTTTTTTAACTGTTTAAAATATCTGATAGTTTAACAAATATGTTATGGAAGCAGATTGCGACCAGTGCTGCTTTTCCAGACGTAGATTCTTTTTTATTATGTTGTGTCCTGTTATTTACAGTACGTGGACGGCTTTTGGCCAATGACCTTTGCATTTTTGGATTATTATCTATTACAAGACGCCGCACTTTCTTTTCATGTCTGGGGTACGACTTATTGTAGGTCTTTCCCGAGATCGTTCTAATACCCCAAGTTGATCCATTTCCCTTTGTTTCTTTTTAATGGCATTAAATACAAGGGATTTGCCTGATCTGTGAATTCTAAATCATCCATTTGAACGCATTTGTTGAAATAAGTGTATGAATGTTCTGTATCGAATAGGGCTGTTACATATCCTTAAAGCAATAAATTTTCAATAACATAACATTACACACGTAACGCCAAATAAAGTCAAAATATAGTTGTAATACATTGTGACTTGATGTTGGCTGTTAGTACCAAATGAATTGCGCCTAGTTAAAATCGTTTTAATATGATCCACTCAATTTCCTGTAAATAGATTATTATATTGTCCTCATAACAAGCGAAACAAAATAAATGTGCTATATAAGATTATAAACTGTTTTATTTGGAGGACTATCTGCACCTGCCACCCGTAATTTAGCAGCTAGTCAACACCACCACCCATTGCCAATTCTTGGACTACACTTTTTAACAACGAACAGTGGGTCTCACCCTCATATTATAACACCACAATCCATTGCAAAATATTGAACTACACTTTTAACAATGAACAGTGGGTCTGACCGTCACATTATAACTATCCCACAGCTGAAAGGACGAGCGTGTTTGATGTGACGGGGAGTCTATGCTGTGCCCACCTCAGAAGTAAAACCCAGTGTTTTCTCAGCCTTATAAGCTTCTACATTTACTGGAAAACCTTTAGGGAGCTCATGATGATCTATATTTATAACGTAAAACCTTATTCAGTTGTAAATCATTCACACAGTGATTACGTTTATTTCTTAAGCCTAACCAGATACATATTCGAGCATTACCATGATTTTAATGAATAGTTTGGAGTCAATTTCATTGTCATTAAACAACGTGCATATTTTGACATAAAAATGCTACAAGTTTTAAAGAGGAAAAAGAGGCTATGAAGTGGGGTTCTGTATAACATAGGAAGTGGGGCTCTGTATAACATAGGAAGTGGGGCTCTGTTTGTTATGCAGGGTGTTCGGAAAGTCACTGTGCAGGTTTGTAATCATATGTTATTATATTTCAGATTTTGATCCCAATATGGTTTTAACAACCGAAGAACGTGTATGGCTCGTCGAACACTTGTTCCGAGAAGGTGGTAGATACACAGATGTTGTGCGACAGCTATTTGCTAAAAAATTCCCAGATACACCTGTTCCACATCGCAATGCAGTTCGTAACCTTGTTAATAAGTTTCGGGAAACAGGATCAGTAGATGATCCCAAACGCTGTGGAAGGCCAGCAAAGCTATCGGAGGAGAAACTGTTGGATATTTTTGACAGTCCATCAAAATCGTTACGAAAGTTAGCTCAGCAGTATGATATTGGTCTTGGAACTGCTCATAAAGCCGTCAGAAAGAAATTAAATCTCTTTCCATACAAAATAATGGCGGTACAAGAACTGGAAGCAACTGATAATGAAAAATGAATACGTTATTGCAGATGGTTTAACCGATTTATCGAAGAGAATACAGCTACTGTGTTGGATGTGATCTTTTTCACCGACGAAGCATGATTCCATCTCTCGGGTTTCGTTAATTCACAAAATTCAAGATTGTGGTCATCCGATAATTCACATATTTGCACGAAACACCCCTACATGATTTCAAGGTTTGTGTGTGGGTTGTGTTCTCACAGTTTGCACGAAACACCCCTACATGATTTCAAGGTTAGTGTGTGGGTTGTGTCCTCACAGTTTGCACGAAACACCCCTACATGATTTCAAGGTTTGTGTGTGGGTTGTGTTCTCACAGTTTGCACGAAACACCCCTACATGATTTCAAGGTTAGTGTGTGGGTTGTGTCCTCACAGTTTGCACGAAACACCCCTACATGATTTCAAGGTTGGTGTGTGGGTTGCGATTTCCAGACGTCGAATTGTTGGCCCTATTTTCTTTATGGACACAATAAACAGCGAGCGCTATTGTTCGGAGATTCTTCACACCTTCATTGGTCAGATGACAAGTGATGAAATCAATTACTCATGGTTTCAACAGGATAGTGCTACAGCCCACAGATCTCTGCGGTTATTAAAGGAATGTTTTGGATACCGCATTATTTCCAAAGACGTGTAGCCCCCACGCTCACCAGATCTTAATCCACCAGACATTTATCTATGGGGAGCAGCAAAATCTGCAGTGTATCGAGATTGATGACTTGAAAGCAGCGATAACAACATTCATTCAGTCTATTTCAAGCCAGCAACTGATAGCGGTGTTTAGAAACAAAAGAAGTATCCAAGCCTGTATTGATGACAACGGGGGTTACTTTCAACATCGCTTATAATTGTCATTCATATTTACCTCCTGTATTCTATATTGAAACACGTCTGTTAATAAATATATAAGTGCACAGTGACTTTCCGAACACCCTGTATGTGAAACACTGTAACTGTGGTAACAAGCTGTAGATATTATAGGTTTCTCTGCTGTACGTGCTTGTATGGTCGGTGTAATACTTGTTATCATGTGACCCTATTGAATAATTTCTAAAGCGTTTTATTAATTGTTAAACAATTTTTACCCCTTTACTGCTTCCCCCACCCCATAGTTTTGTACGTTCCGACAATCAATTGTTTTATAACAAACGGTATAAAATGAATTAAGACTTAC
The DNA here is from genome assembly GCF_004210375.1 of Tachypleus tridentatus. Taxonomy (NCBI): domain Eukaryota; kingdom Metazoa; phylum Arthropoda; class Merostomata; order Xiphosura; family Limulidae; genus Tachypleus; species Tachypleus tridentatus. The sequence goes on from NC_134828.1 coordinate 12,559,370, forward strand.
TAATGGTGGCATGAAATGTTTGGCTTTCAGTTCCTTTTCTTGATGACCTTTTACCTGAAAAGAATGGGACACCAGGTTACAAATCTATAAGTAATTTCATTCTAAAATATTATTTTTGTCATTGGCTTAAACGCGTCTCTTGTTGAGATTGCACGCAATTGCACTTAAAATGTTTTGAGAGTTACATCCACGGTAGTTTCGCTGTAAACCAGCATATCCTAAATTTTCTCAGTTCACGGCGCCCCTAAGCAAAAAAACAAAACAAAACAAAAACCTAACGGTTCCGTTTATTAAGTAGTTAGGTCCAAACAACTTAATACTTAATAAATATTTATGTCCTAACAACTTAGTAGCTGTTTGAAAGAATAATACACGTAAATTGAAAGTAAAAACAATATTTGTATTTAATTTTTAAATAACCACAATTACTAATTGGATGTGTGCACCTGTTGGTTACTGCACAGCTTCTCAAACCTTGGAACCAGATTGGACACCACCAGCCTCATTTCCTGTTCCACATTGATTTTAGTGCAGTACTTGCTTTTTGTCACAGTAATTGTCAAAAACCCAGCTTTGCAGAGATATGACGTCACAAATGTAATTAAAATACACTGAGCAGTGGATAGTCATCTTTTACTGATATCCAAAACTCGGATAGTTCCATGCTGCCAAGTTTTGTTTTTAAAGTCTTGCCACAAGACAGCTCAATAAGATTTTCTTCTTCTGCAGAGGTAAATTCAGATGGAGCCTTAGCCTTAGCCATTTCCATATTTCCTGGAAAGTAATTCTCAAACCACTCACTGAGCTGTGTTAGGTGTTCCTCAAAAATAGGTTTAGTTTGTAGGTCAAATCAACTTCATTGGATGATGTAACAAACTGCTGCAACAGTCTTTGCCACCATCTTCAATCATTTTTCTTCTCCATAGTAGTAACTTTTATCTGAAGGTTGAAACCTTCTCTGCGAGTTTTAAAAAGTGTTGCTTCCCTGCAGGGAGAGATTCAATGCACCCAGTTTTTTAAGAGATCACACAAATATGCTAATTTTGACAAAAAAAAATCATTATCTAAGATGTTTTTAGCACATTCGTCTTCTTCTTTGAGATAAGAGTAGACTTCCTGTCGTAATTCTAACACACGGGACAGAGTATTCCCACGGGGGAGCCATTGCAAGCTTCAGTAGTACAACTAAGATGTGTGCTCAGAACCCATATCGTCACATAGTTTTTTTTCAAAAACCTCGCCTTCCATGGCCGAGCTTTTCTAAAGTTCACCCCTTTCAACTCACTTTCCAGGACTAGGTTCAGTTGATGACTCAGGTGCTTCGACACAAGGACTTCCCTGTGGATTATACAGTGGGTCCACAGTGCATCAAGAGCTTTGCTTCATATGAGTGCCTGCAATCCTCCATAACAGTTGGATATAGAGCGACCACCACTGGTACAGACACCAATGCACTTAGGCCACGGGCCTGGCATGGTCAAGCGTGTTAAGGCGTGCGACTCGTAATCTGAGGGTCGCGGGTTCGCATCCCCGTCACACCAAACATGCTCGCCATCCCAGCCGTGGGGGCGTTATAATGTGACGGTCAATTCCACTATTCGTTGGTAAAAGAGTAGCCCAAGAGTTGGCGGTGGGTGGTGATGACTAGCTGCCTTCCCTCTAGTTTTACACTGCTAAATTAGGGACGGTTAGCACAGATAGCCTTCGAGTAGCTTTGTGCGAAATTCAAAAACAAACAAACAAACTTAGTCCAGTCTAAGTTGTTTTCACACACAAGTGTCAAGGATCTCAAACAAGTCTTGAACCTTTGTACCTGTAGTGATACTTTTACAAAAGAGAAGGTCTTCCACAATTTTGTCACCATCCATGAACCATGTGTAGCAAATCAAATGAACATCCTTGTTACTATCCGTCGTCTCATCCAGCTGTAACCCGAATTCCTTTTCTTTTAATTTTTCAATTAGCTGATGGTTGAGGTCTTCAGCCATGTGTTGGATTCTATGACTGATACTATTGTTGGATAAAAACACCTTTGAAAGCAGTCTTTCCACAGGTTCACCAACCATAATGTTCACCATATTCACTGCAGCCGGTACAATCAGTTCTTGTGATAATGTGAGGCTTTTTACATTTCACGACTCTATATGCCACCTTGTAGGATGCTAGCAAAGCATTGCTTGGTATTTATGCTTGTTTCAAAATGTACCTTTCTGTTCTTTCAATTATTTTAACTTTTTGGTAAAATAATCACAGGATTTACTAGCTATGTTAGGATGATTGGCCTCTGTGTGGCGTTTTAGTTCACTTGGAAGCATGAACTCTGGAACCAAAACTTTTAGACATAATACACACTGTTGACACCCTTCATGATTGACATCTACCGAAGTAAAACCAAAATCTAGATACCTATCGTCATATCTCCGTTCCTTCACAACTTCACCACTGGTCTCCGGTTCGCCATCCTTTTCTTCACTCTCACACTTCTGAATGTTTGAAAATCTTTCCATTTTTATGCACAAGGACTAAAAATCAACAAAATAGTTTACTGAACTTCGCTAGACCTCACAGACATTTGATCACAACACCCTTCACTTATTTCAATAACTGACGGACCCGAAGAGTCGACAGGTATTTATATACAAAACCTAAGAAACGAGAAACTTCGAGAAGTTACTGGCGTAGCCGAAAGTGTAAACAAAAACATATCTCAAACATTCGAGAACGTCATCGAAAGGAAATATAGCGTGATCTAATGTTACAACTGTGAACGACCTCGAGCTAGTAGTTCGCGCAGTGTCCGACAGATGTCGATATCGCTGTGTTTCCCTCGAAATTTTGAAATATCCCGCAGCGCTCAGTTTGGGAAACACTGCTGTAAACAATGGAAAGCGACAAGCCTGTGTAAAGAGCTCCCTCATAAAAAATCGGACGAGATTAACATGTGAACTTATGTTACAAATAATGTCAGAAAATTAGCCAAGTGAACTTCTGTTACAAACAATTCAAGTAAACTAGCCTACGTGAGCTTTCGTTACAACCAATCTAAGAAAACTAGCCTGTGTTAAGTTTCGTCATAAATAATATAAAAAACTAGCTTATGGAAAATTTTATTACAAATAGTCCTGAAACACCAACCTGCGTGAATTTTCGTTACAACCAATCTAAGAAAACTAGCCTGTGTTAAGTTTCGTCATAAACAATATGAAAAACTAGCTTATGGAAAATTTTATTACAAATAGTCCTGAAACACCAACCTGCGTGAATTTTTGTTACAAAGAATCTTGGAAGACCAACCTGTGTGAAGTTTCGACCAACACTTCTGAGGAACACGTAATTCTTGGGAAGAATGTCATTCCCTAACTGGTTCTGTATTATCTTCCTGAGCTGTGTTAGGGAAGTTGTTGGTAGAATTCTATAGAACAGCACGTGGAAAAGAAATTACGTAACTCAGAAAATGAATAGATCTTGTACCAATATAATATATATAACTTATATAAATAAAGTGTCACGTGATTTATAAAATGCACGTTATACCAATATATGAATATATAACTTATATTAATAAAGTGTCACGTGATTTATAAAATGCACGATATACCAATATATTTATATATAACTTATATTAATAAAGTGTCACGTGATTTATGAAATGCACGTTGTACCAATATATGTATATATAACTTATATTAATAAAGTGTCACGTGATTTATGAAATGCACGTTGTACCAATATATGTATATATAACTTATATTAATAAAGTGTCACGTGATTTATGAAATGCACGTTGTACCAATATATGTATATATAACTTATATTAATAAAGTGTCACGTGATTTATAAAATGCACGTTGTACCAATATGTGTATATATAACTTATATTAATAAAGTGTCACGTGATTTATAAAATGCACGTTATACCAATATATGAATATATAACTTATATTAATAAAGTGTCACGTGATTTATAAAATGCACGTTATACCAATATATGAATATATAACTTATATTAATAAAGTGTCACGTGATTTATGAAATGCACGTTCTACCAATATATGCATATATAACTTATATAAATAAAGTGTCACGTGATTTATGAAATGCACGTTATACCAATATATGTATATATAACTTATATTAATAAAGTGTCACGTGATTTATAAAATACACGTTATACCAATATATGAATATATAACTTATATTAATAAAGTGTCACGTGATTTATAAAATGCACGTTATACCAATATATGAATATATAACTTATATTAATAAAGTGTCACGTGATTTATGAAATGCACGTTCTACCAATATATGTATATATAACTTATATAAATAAAGTGTGTCACGTGATTTATAAAATGCACGTTATACCAATATATTAATATATAACTTATATTAATAAAGTGTCACGTGATTTATAAAATGCACGTTGTACCAATATATGTATATATAACTTATATTAATAAAGTGTCACGTGATTTATGAAATGCACGTTGTACCAATATATGTATATATAACTTATATAAATAAAGTGTCACGTGATTTATAAAATGCACGTTATACCAATATATGTATATATAACTTATATTAATAAAGTGTCACGTGATTTATAAAATGCACGTTATACCAATATATTAATATATAACTTATATTAATAAAGTGTCACGTGATTTATAAAATGCACGTTATACCAATATATTAATATATAACTTATATTAATAAAGTGTCACGTGATTTATAAAATGCACGTTGTACCAATATATGTATATATAACTTATATTAATAAAGTGTCACGTGATTTATGAAATGCACGTTGTACCAATATATGTATATATAACTTATATTAATAAAGTGTCACGTGATTTATGAAATGCACGTTGTACCAATATATGTATATATAACTTATATAAATAAAGTGTCACGTGATTTATAAAATGCACGTTATACCAATATATTTATATATAACTTATATTAATAAAGTGTCACGTGATTTATGAAATGCACGTTGTACCAATATATGAATATATAACTTATATTAATAAAGTGTCACGTGAGTTATGAAATTCACGTTATACCAATATATGTATATATAACTTATATTAATAAAGTGTCACGTGATTTATAAAATGCACGTTATACCAATATATGTATATATAACTTATATTAATAAAGTGTCACGTGATTTATGAAATGCAAATTATACCAATATATGTATATATAACTTATATTAATAAAGTGTCACGTGATTTATGAAATTCACGTTATACCAATATATGTATATATAACTTATATTAATAAAGTGTCACGTGATTTATGAAATGCACGTTGTACCAATATATGTATATATAACTTATATTAATAAAGTGTCACGTGATTTATAAAATGCACGTTATACCAATATATGAATATATAACTTATATTAATAAAGTGTCACGTGATTTATAAAATGCACGTTATACCAATATATGAATATATAACTTATATTAATAAAGTGTCACGTGATTTATGAAATGCACGTTCTACCAATATATGTATATATAACTTATATAAATAAAGTGTCACGTGATTTATAAAATGCACGTTATACCAATATATGTACATATAACTTATATTAATAAAGTGTCACGTGATTTATGAAATGCACATTATACCAATATATGTATATATAACTTATATTAATAAAGTGTCACGTGATTTATAAAATGCACGTTATACCAATATATGAATATATAACTTATATTAATAAAGTGTCACGTGAGTTATGAAATTCACGTTATACCAATATATGTATATATAACTTATATTAATAAAGTGTCACGTGATTTATAAAATGCACGTTATACCAATATATGTATATATAACTTATATTAATAAAGTGTCACGTGATTTATGAAATGCAAATTATACCAATATATGTATATATAACTTATATTAATAAAGTGTCACGTGATTTATGAAATTCACGTTATACCAATATATGTATATATAACTTATATTAATAAAGTGTCACGTGATTTATGAAATGCACGTTGTACCAATATATGTATATATAACTTATATTAATAAAGTGTCACGTGATTTATAAAATGCACGTTATACCAATATATGAATATATAACTTATATTAATAAAGTGTCACGTGATTTATAAAATGCACGTTATACCAATATATGAATATATAACTTATATTAATAAAGTGTCACGTGATTTATGAAATGCACGTTCTACCAATATATGTATATATAACTTATATAAATAAAGTGTCACGTGATTTATAAAATGCACGTTATACCAATATATGTACATATAACTTATATTAATAAAGTGTCACGTGATTTATGAAATGCACATTATACCAATATATGTATATATAACTTATATTAAATAACTGTCACGTGATTTATGAAATGCATAAACAATTCACAGTTATCAAGAAATTAAAATAATTAAATATAGTTACCCAAGGAGTTGGAACATTATGTTCAGATTACTGATTTGTTTCGGAGTTAAAATGCTCATTAACAAACCTGAGAGCAGAAAACGATAAAGTTCGTGGTCCAATCCCTACAATAAGGATAGCATAGATAACTCATTTTCAGGTTTGCACCATACTGAATGTTTCTATGGAGTTTTACTTATTACAATACTCATTGTAAATAACTGACGACCGAATTCGGTGGAATCAATCATTGTAAATAACTAACAATAACATTGAGTGGAATCAGTTATTGTAAATAGCTTACAACAGAATTGGGTGTAATCAACCATTATAAATAACTGACAATAAAATTGGGTGGAGTCAATCATTGTAAATAAGTGACAATAAAATTATGTGAAATCAAGCATTATAAATAACGAATGACAGAACTGGGTGAAGTCAATCATTGTAAATAAATAATTACAGAACTGGGTGGAGTCAATCATTGTAAATAAATAACGACAGAATTTGGTGGAATCAATCATTGTAAATAAATGACTACAAAATTGGATAGAATCAATCATTGTAAATAACTGACAATAAAATTTGATACAATCAATCATTGTAAATAACTGACAACAAAATTGTATGGAATCAACCATTATAAATAACTGACAATAAAACTGGGTGGAGTCAATCATTGTAAATAACTGACAATAAAACTGGGGGAATCAATCATTGTGAATAACTGACAATAACATTGGGTTGAATAATGTATTGTAAATAACTTACAACAAAACTGGGGGAATCAATCATTGTAAATAACTAACAATACAATTGAGTGGAATCAATTATTGCAAATAACTAACAATGAAACTGGGTGAAGTCAATTATTGTAAATAACTTACAACAGAATTGAGTGGAATCAATCATTGTAAACAACTGACGACAGTAGTAGGTGGAATCAATCATTGTAAATACGAACTAATAAAGTTAATTACAACTTGAGTTCGATTTGGGAGAAGGGAGCACAAGTGATTTGTTTCATAAATAGTTCATAAAAAAATCGTGTTTGGTAGCTGTTGTTAACCTCATGATTCACTTCCTTGTACTAGAAAAATGTTAAGCGGGAAATGTTTACCGTTACTGTAATTCAAGCTTAGTTAAAACGCGAAAAAGAAAACAGAATCAAAGAGATTAAAACAGAATTCAATACTATAGAAAATATAAAAACATAAAATCGATTACTCTGAGATCGTTACAAATAGCGGAAGACTAGCGTGATATGTAGATTAGGTCATGTCTGTCATAAAGTATATATATATATTCAAAACTAGTACTTCGTCTGCTTTTTTTCTGGCTATGAGTGAGCCTTGAGTTTTATGAGCTCTGATATTGTTCGGTCTAGCGCCAAGCTACACTTAAATAATTTTAGTTCGGTTTGTAAGGGATCACAAAACAATGAACCATTCTTTACCTGGCACCATTTTAAGTAATGCCCATGACAGTATGATAAGAATTGTCATAGCAACAAGGTAACAGAATGTTTCATATTAGGCCTACCCAATCGCGATGAAATAGTACTAATTTTGTTGCTCAGTAACTTTTGGAGACAGAATATGTCTTGTTTGGCTTATCCAATCGGCTGGTTAAATACTTTCTAATTAAACTTATGACGATGAAATATTCCTATGTTTGTTATTCAAAAATTTATGGTGAGATTTACTATGCATTTAGTTCAATCCGGTCATCAGATGGGATAAATAGTGAATAAATTAATAACAGGGAAATAATCCTATATTTGTAATTTAAGAACCCGTGAGGACACAATATATACGTTTATATATATATATATCCAGTTAGGTCAATCCAACCGTTATGTGAGATACGTACCTCATAAACTATGTATTTATATAAATAGTCCTTCTCAAAAAGCGTGTTTGAAAAAGGGCCTTCTGTTCCGTACACGAAAACCTGCTTCAAAACCAAAATGATTTGTCGTCACAACAAAAGTCATTGACTTCTGTGACGTCACTGTTTTTGTTTTTTTCTTCTGTGACGTTAAACGTCGACTTAAGTTCGTTAGAATCAAATCGATTCATTTCTTTGAACATTCAGTTACATAATGCAGTTTCTTCTGTTATACCACTTTAACCACAGAGTTACTGATGGAACCATTTGATTATTTCTTTGTTTTTTTTTTATTTCGCCCAAAGCTACACGAAGGCTATTTGCGCTAGCCGTCTCTACTTTTTCAGTGCAAGATTAGAGGGGAGGCAGCTAGTCATCACCGCCCACCGCCAACTCTTGGGTTACTCTTTTACCAACGAATAGTGGGATTGACCGTCACATTATAAACCCCCACAGTTGAAAGGGCGAGCATGTTTGATGTGACCCTCAGATAACGAGTCGAGTGCCTTAATCACCTGGCCATGCTGGACCAGAAAAGCATTTGAACGCCATCTATTTTGGTTTGGTTAGGTTTGAATTTCTCACAAAGCCATCTGTTTTGGAAACACATTTTCTAAACTATTTATGCACCAAGTTGTTTCCGGGTCCGTGAACTTGGTTAACATAGACCCTAACAAAACATGAATACCACAAGATATTTAAACTAAAATAGCAAAAATTATGAAGTTAATCCTATTAATTATTCGGGTTTCTCCTGCATTTTTAATAAGCGATATTATTATTAGCCAGTTCTTCACATCATGTTTTTTATCAGACAGAAATACAATGTTACTCAATGTGTATACGCCACCTATAGTGAGCGGCATAAAAACAATACCTTAATTTGTAGGTAAACTGGGCAACAATAACTTAATATGCAGCCCCCCACTAGCTTAGCTGTAGTATCTAAAGGATGATAACGCTTAAAATCAGGTTTCGAAACCCCTGACAAGCACAGTTCGATAGTCTGTTGTGCAACTTTATACTTGTTCAAATCCCCGTCGCACCAAACATGCTCGCTCTTTCAGTCATGGGGGCGTTATAATGTTACGGTCAATCCCACTATTCGTTGGTAAAAGAGTAGCCCAAGAGTTGGCGGTGGGTAATGATGGCCAGCTTCCTTCCCTCTAGTCTTACACTACTAAATTAGGGTCGGCTAGCGCAGATAGTTCTCGTGTAGCTTTGCGTGAAATTCAAAAAACAAAAACGTTTGTACTTAACTACAAGTAGACTATCCTACTGAACAACCAACATAGTAAAAATCGCTTTCCTTTTTATACATATTGCACTATTCATGTTTCTAAAACAACAAACTATCTGTGATTTGCCCCATCTTGGGGAATCGAACTGGAATCGGCTTATTACACTATAAAACGAGTGACTTAGAATTTCTGTTGACTGGTAAATAATGGACAGGTAATGTTAAAGGTATGGAGTCAGATGTTGTTTATGGACCCACCATTTGAAAATATCGTTGAGGTCAATTAATGTAGTGTCCTTCGAAACTAATTTATATGCATCATTTACAAAACGTGACAGCTGCAAAGATCTATATAATAACAAATTAAGCATTTGAAGTAAAACAACTATTGAAACTGCTCCATAATAAAAGTTATACGTGGATAAGGTAAACGTCATGACAGTATTATAAAACGGTGGTAAATAGTCCGCATTTTCTATTAAAACTGTTACCCAAATGTAAGACATCCCAATACGGCGGTTGTATTATCACTATCAGGTACTTCCTTTGTCACGACATGTGTGGATAAATGAGATTGTAATACGCAGCCGCTGAGACACAAGTTTTCTATGATCTGATATGAAGGGTAGCTTTAAATCATTAGGAATACAATACGCTAGCATTCTATTCACACGTTAGGCTTAACTGTTATTCGGCTGATTATTGTGTCTTTATATGGAAGGAGTTGCATCACAGTTATTGTGTATTAATAACTTATGTAGGAGACTTTTATTTTAATGTTGTTGTTGTTGTTTTTTACATTTTGGTCTTTTCAAAGTTGCAATGGCTTACTTGTACGAAATTCTAACTTTGTGCCTCAACCCTAGGTGGGTTTGCAAAACAGCTTTAGCTAGGCTTAGCTCAATTTTTTTTTGTACAGATTTGATTAATGTTAAAATGTACATTAAATTACTGTTTGTCAGTCTGTTTGTTTCTCCGTTTGTTTGTTGTTGTTTTTGTGCCTGATTAAAGGTACTTAAGGGTTACTAACGCTAACCGTCTCTTATTTTGAAGTAATGTTTGTTTGTTTTTTTGTTTTGGAATTTCGCACAAAGCTACTCGAGAGTTTCATGTATTGTTACCAGATGATGGCTATTTTAAAACACTAGAAACAACTGATGTAACTTGAGAAACGATCAGATATGATTTTAACTATTTTAGACCATCTTAAAGAAAGTTTGTTTGTTTTAAATTTCGCACAAAGCTACTCGAGGGCTATCTGCGCTAGCCGTCCCTAATTTAGCAGTGTAAGACTAGAGGGAAGGCAGCTAGTCATCACCACCCACCGCCAACTCTTGGGCTACTCCTTTACCAACGAATAGTGGGATTGACCGTAACATTATAACGCCCCCACGGCTGGGAGGGCGAGCATGTTTGGTGTGACGGGGATGCGAACCCGCGACTCTCAGATTACGAGTCGCACGCCTTAACACGCTTAGCCATGCTGGGCCTTTTGAAGTAATAGATTTAAAGAGAAGGAAACTGGACAACAACAGTGGGATTGACCGTGACATAATAAAGCCTCCACGGCTGAAAGGGAGAGCATGTTTGGTGTTACCGGGATTCGAACCTGCGACCTTTAGATTAGCAGTCGAGCACCCTAATCACCTGGCCGTGCCGGGCCCTTTCGAGCTATTTTCGTTGTTTATAGTTGAGCACAAAGTCACACAATGGGCTATGCTGTACTAGTCAAGGGTATCGCAATCCTGTCTTTAGCGAATAAGTCAGCAGATTTACCGCTGTGCCACTGGGGGGCTCCACATTAAGTTGTCGTCACCCAGGAACTCGGAAGGAGATAAAATCATTATTGTTATAAAAATATACAAAAAAAGTTGAAAAAAGAAAATAGAAGAAAGTGAAAAAATGTAATAGACGGAAGTGAATAAAAGGAAATAGAAGGAAGTGAATAAAAGGAATAAGAAAAAAGGAATAGAAGAAAGTGAAAAAGTGAATAAAAGGAAATAAAAGGAAGTGAAAAAGTGAATAAAAGGAAGTAGAAAAAAGAATAGAAGGAAGTGAAAAAGTGAAAAAAGTAAATAGAAGGAAGTGAAAAAGTGAATAAAAGGAAGTAAAATGTCAATAAAAGTAAGTGAAAAAAATGCGAATAAAATAAATAATAATTTAAAAAGATGTAAAAAAAACGAAATATAAAAGGTAGGAATAAAACGAAGTAAATATAATAATGATAAAAGTCCATGAGCCAGGTGGCTGAATGATACGAGTAAAGGTGGCCAAATGCCATTGAAACTGTTGTATTTTCATGTTATAATATTAACATATACACATGATGTCTTTTCCAATGTAGCAGTTTCTTGCCAAACAAAAGGCTATCCGATCCGTAACAAATATTATTTTACAAAATGAAGATATCCCTCGCAAAGGCCAAATTCAAATAAAACAGGTCAGAGAATGTTTCTGTAATCTTAATAATAAAATACAGGAAAATGCCACATGGTGACGATTCAAGACTAGTAGGGAAAAATAATTTGCATCCTTTATCACTTGGTACAATATGAGGTTACGAAGTCATATTTTAGTCTTGCTTTAATGACTCTTTGACTCTGTTTAGCTTGTCACACCCATTTTGGGGCGTGGTCACTTCCATTTGAAGGCTAGATGTTTTGTAATGCTCCAATCGATACAGCGTTTCACAGAACAATTATTCTACAAGTTGATTACTACGAAGCTCAGACATCTTACATAGCAAGTAAATATTATAAACCTTTACGTACATATTCCTTCCATCGTGCGGCCGGTATTTTAGGTATTTTTTTGTTTTCGAAGAAGTTTAATATTTCTATTAAAATTTTCTTTATATATATATATATATATATATATATATATAACCATGGAGTAAGTACTTATATTTATCGACGTCTATCTTCATCTGAATATGAGTTTAATTTGATTTTTTTTTAATTTTCAAGCGTAGTTTTGAAGCTTGAGTGAGATTTTTTGCAATGTTTTTTTTTTCACCTAGGTGGGGCTGTAAAAACAATATGAATATAAATGCACTTAAGCTTGTGTTTTAGCGCTTGTATGTGGTGGGGTATTCTTTGCAAGGATCCAGTTTGGTTTGGTTGTTGTTTAGTAGAAAGCTACACACTTGGCTATATGTGCTGTGTCCACCACGAGTGTTGAAACTCGATTTTTAGCACTGTAAAACTGCGGACTTACAGCTGAGCCACAGTCTTATACCTAACACTCATGTTGAAACTATTAAACGAAATCTTTAAAGCTGTAGGGTAATTAATTTACATGTAATTTTTAAAGCTGTAGGATAATTAATTTACATGTAATTTTTAAAGCTGTAGGATAATTAATTTACATGTAATTTTTGAAGCTGTAGGATAATTAATTTACATGTAATTTTAAAGCTGTAGGATAATTAATTTACATGTAATTTTTAAAGCTGTAGGATAATTAATTTACATGTAATCTTTAAAGCTGTAGGATAATTAATTTACATGTAATTTTTGAAGCTGTAGGATAATTAATTTACATGTAATCTTTAAAGGTGTAGGATAATTAATTTACATGTAATTTTTAAAGCTGTAGGATAATTAATTTACATGTAATTTTTAAAGCTGTAAGATAATTAATTTACATGTAATTTTTAAAGCTGCAGGATAATTAATTTACATGTAATCTTTAAAGCTGTAGGATAATTAATTTACATGTAATCTTTAAAGCTGTAGGATAATTAATTTACATGTAATTTTTAGTGTCTTAATGCCGTTTTATCGTTAGTTTCAAGTTATAGGATGGTGGGCCATGGACTCAGACTCGTGGTCAATCTAAGCGTGCAAGAGTTGTCAAGAGCAACAAAAAAACATCTGAAGCTCAGTTTCTCGTCTTAGTAATAAACCAAAGTTTTGAAACATCAGGAGTCCGATGAAGAGACGATGCTACTTTTAGTTGGGTTTGGTTCTTGTTAAGCGCAAAGTTACGCAATGGGCTATTAATACTCAGCCACTACAGGAATCAAAACTCAAGAAACAAGCCGAAAAAATTAGTAGAACTCAATTTTCAGAGGTTTGAGTGTATGATGTTGTTTTCATTTTTATAAAGCATGCAGCAAAGGTCAGACATTCGAGAGCCTCCTGTAGACTTCAGAGTAGGTGCTGACATTCGTGCGTCAGCGATCCAGGAAATGGATCAAACTACTCTTTCCGTTCCGGCACGTTCTCTACTTAAAGTCCTTTTACAGAGGCTTACAATAAACGAGAAAGGTAACTTGAAGATCTACGGACACAGAATGAAGTAAAAATGATAGCAGCATGTTAACAAAACCCTCCGTGTGTGATAGCAGCATGTTAACAAAACCCTCCGTGTGTGATAGCAGCATGTTAACAAAACCCTCCGTGTGTGATAGCAGCATGTTAACAAAACCCTCCGTGTGTGATAGCAACATGCTAACAAAACCCTCCGTGTGTGATAGCAGCATGTTAACAAAACCTCCGTGTGTGATAGCAGCATGTTAACAAAACCCTCCGTGTGTGATAGCAGCATGTTAACAAAACCCTCCGTGTGTGATAGCAACATGCTAACAAAACCCTCCGTGTGTGATAGCAACATGTTAACAAAACCCTCCGTGTGTGATAGCAGCATGTTAACAAAACCCTCCGTGTGTTATCAACATGATTTAGTTGTCTTTTGCTTTTCTGTGCAAATTACGTTTATTTTCAAACGAAGAATTTAGAGTGATGTTAATGGAGTTACTTCTTATGAAGACTCATCATTTACCTTATGAATGTGTGACTGTTAGAAATGGTTTCCCAAATTTCATTCCTCTGTACAGTACCAACCAACTACATTACCTCCCTTGGCCCATGGGCTATATATACACATGATATTTAAGTGAATTACAGAACAGTTCTGGTAACCTCTTTGTAACTAGCAGTGAAGCGTCTAAAGCTGGCTTACTTAGGTATTATTTTTTTTTACAAATAACTTATGCTAACGACCTCGGACCAAAAGCAGTCCATATGCACATATCATTACTTGGCGACTCAAGACGTTAAGAGCTGTTGCTAGGCGACTCCAGAGCAACTAGAATTAGTATGTACAATATAAGATAAGTTGTTGAATATAGAATATCATCATTAATATCTCTTACAACGTTTAACAAATCTGAATATTTTCTGACGTAAGTCATTCTACCATCTACATCGTGAGGCTCCCTCTATTGTTAAATCTATTTCTATTTAAATTAACAACGGTTATCAAAGACGTGTAATTGTCATGGTTACAATGCTTTATAATCACTGGTTAAATTTAGCAAAATAAAGCACTTTAACTAATTAACATTTTACCTGACGAATCCTGAAGAAATGGCGTACTCCACAACTTGATTTTTGGCCAGTTTTCGTTTCTCTATCCACTTATCTCTCGGTACAAGATACACGTGCAGATCGGCAAGCTGTGGAAAGAAGCTGAAGAACATTCTGTTTTCTGCTGTAAACGTTCCATATTTTAATCTGTTTTATTATCTCTACCTGACTGCTCATCTCCTTCCTTCTATATGTCTATATATTTGTCTATCTATCTATCTGTCTAATTAATTATTTATCAGCATGTGCTTTTGTGTCTTTCTGTGTGTGTGTGTGTGTGTGTCTATATATTTGCTTATTTGTTTATCTATAAGTACATTAAAATGCCTATGTGTACAATTCTATATATGTATATATATTCTGATCTACAGTATGGCATAACCTTAATAGTGTTACATAATGCGAGTGGATTTTACCTACGATAATAATACAGTATAACAGCACGTCTTTATCTAGAGTTTCGACTAAAAGATCAGAAGGGTGGGGACGTGCATGAATATGTTGAATTATTAAGAT
The DNA here is from genome assembly GCF_004210375.1 of Tachypleus tridentatus. Taxonomy (NCBI): domain Eukaryota; kingdom Metazoa; phylum Arthropoda; class Merostomata; order Xiphosura; family Limulidae; genus Tachypleus; species Tachypleus tridentatus. The sequence continues at coordinate 12,574,823 of NC_134828.1, forward strand.
AGTTTTAAGGGTATGTGTGTGTCTTTTGTATTTCTTCTTTTTCATTCTGAGTTTGGTTGAACAAAATTTCTCTATTAATTGACCACGAATATCTATGTCTTCATTTGTAAAGTTACATCATGTATATCCATGTCTTCATTTGTAAAGTTTCACCATGTATATCCATGTCTTCATTTGTAAAGTTTCACCATGTATATCCATGTCTTCATTTGTAAAGTTACATCATGTATATCCATGTCTTCATTTGTAAAGTTACATCATGTATATCCATGTCTTCATTTGTAAAGTTACAACATATATATCCATGTCTTCATTTGTAAAGTTACATCATGTATATCCATGTCTTCATTTGTAAAGTTACATCACGAACATCCATGTCTTCATTTGTAAAGTTACATCATGAATATCCATGTCTTCATTTGTAAAGTTACATCATGTATATCCATGTCTTCATTTGTAAAGTTACATCATGTATATCCATGTCTTCATTTGTAAAGTTTCACCATGTATATCCATGTCTTCATTTGTAAAGTTTCACCATGTATATCCATGTCTTCATTTGTAAAGTTACATCATGTATATCCATGTCTTCATTTGTAAAGTTACATCACGAACATCCATGTCTTCATTTGTAAAGTTACACCACGAACATCCATGTCTTCATTTGTAAAGTTACACCACGAACATCCGTGTCTTCATTTGTAAAGTCACACCACGAACATCCATGTGTTCATTTGTACAGTTACACCACGAACATCCATGTGTTCATTTGTAAAGTTACACCACGAACATCCATGTCTTCATTTGTAAAGTTACATCACGAACATCCATGTCTTCTTTTGTAAAGTTATATTACTCTGTTGTTTTCCGACTCGAGAGACAAACCTACGAATAGTTTCTTTCTCTTCCTGTTAAAACATGTTTTTTTCACTTTACTAACATAATATCCATCTTTTCCTGGTTCTGGATCTGTCAGAATATCCTACAGTTTATGCACTTCCATTCCAACTGAATGAAGCTTTCTTTACGTTAACAAAACCCTTGGCACTAAAAGAAAATCGAAAGCCTTGCACCATTTTCTCTGACGTAAAACTAAAGACGCACAATTTCCTTGACATTCAAGCTTCGAAATACTTCCAACGTCGATATTCAGTAAGTAACAGAGCCAGTTCTTGTGGCAAGTTTCATGTATTGTCACCAGATCGATGGCTATTTTAAAACACTAGAAACAACTGATGTAACTTGAGGAAAGATCAGATATGATTTTAACTATTTTAGACCATCTTAAAGAAAGTTTGTTTGTTTTGAATTTCGCGAAAAGCTACACAAGGGCTATCTGCGCTAGCCGTCCCTAATTTATAAGTGTAAGACTAGATGGAAAGCAGCTAGTTATCACCACCCACCGCCAACTCTTGGGCTACTCTTTTACCAACGAATAGTGGGATGGATTGACCGTCACATTATAACGCCCTCACGGCTGAAAAGGCGAGCATGTTTGGTGCGACCGGGATCCGAACCCGCAACCCTCAGATTACAAGTCGAACGCTTTAATCCACCTGGTCATGCAGGGCCGTTAAAGAAAGAATACTCTCTTAAGTACGCATGCTCAATACACAGGTGATATATGAAACGTGAGATCAGATAGTAGAATATATCACAATCTATAATTCTATAGAAGAATAAGATCCCGTCTTTAACCTGACTGCCAGAAGGAAATTGCACATGTAATCCCATTGCTATAAAAATGTTATTTCTAACTTTCTTGGCAGCACAAGAATCCTACACTTAATCCCACTCACAGAATGAGATGTCATCTGTAGTCCGAGCAACGGAAGTTAGTCCGCTATAAAAATGAAACCTTTTGTTTTCTTCGTTTATTCATGTTTGCACTCAAATTAATTGCTGATTCCAAATGCTTTACATGAACTTTGTTTGATGGTCACTTTCCTTCAACTTCAATGATAGGTCCAGCTGCAGATAAACATCGAAGACTTACGTACATAATGTAACACTTCATTTCTGGTAATCTTTTATAGAAAGTCTCTCGTCGGTAATCAACTAATGTCTTAACTAAATTTTAAACCAACCAGACGAAGAGTTAAACTGATTTAAAAGGTAGTTGGATTCATCTTGCTATAAAGACGATCCATTATGTGTGTCTGTGTTAGCATCCATCAACAACAACTGGCTGGCTCGATTACCCATCATTTTTGGTATGCCAACTGAAAACTCTCCGAAGGTATAAGAAACTATCTCATTTTAGAATTTTTTTCTCGAGATTATGAATAATAAAAAAAGCTTGAGATAAGACATAAATAGGTTGTTGGGTTTGAATTTAAAGATATAAGTACTTACTCAATTAAGATAGGAAATTATTATCTTCCACAAAACAATTAGCATTTAATGAAATCATTATGGATTCACTAACAAAATACAGAACAAAAGTGACATCAGTTAACATTGACCTATGTACAATGTTTATTTCCTCAATGGATATCCTTAGTTAATGATTGGTAAATAACCGTTTCAGCTTTAAACAGATTATCTCTTAAGTCTGAACCGAAAAACACTCACAGCGGGTATAATTCATTTACTGTTTCTGTCTAGCTCAACATATTTGTTTTTTTATCAAACAATCCGTTAGTTCTTCTTGTATTTTGACTTAACGATCTAATTTAAAAGATGCTGGTTTTTAAACAGAAGTACTGTAATTGTTGCTTGTTTATGGAATAAATCAGTTCATTTACGGTTAGTGACTGTTTAAAAAGTAAATATTTGTTTTCTTGTACCTCAGAGCTGCTGGTATGGGTATTAACACTTTTACTAATAAACCAGAGAACAACCTTTCGACATTCTTAAGTCATCTTCAGATTAACAAAGAGAGAGTTTGCAATTGACCTTTGCTGAGCATATGTCTTAGGGTGTCGGGAACATATTGTATGCAGCAGAGTAAGGTTTTGTATTTTGTTGTATTAGTAAAAGTATTAATACCCATGCCAGCAGTCCTGAGATATATTTTTACTTCAAGTGGGTTTCTCGTCAACACGAATTACATTTGTTTTCCTCTTTTAGATATTACGGCAAAACTACTCAAGAGCTATCCACTTGGCATCCCTAATTTACAAGTGAAAGACTAGAAGGAAGGCAGCTTGCCAACAACACTCACCTCCGACTGTAGGATTGCACTAACAAATAGTTGGATTTACAGTTACATTATAACGCCCCATAGCTGAAAGGGCGAGCACGTTTATTGACGGGATTAGAAGTCGCGAGCCTCAAAGTGCAAGTCAAGCGCCCTAATCACACTAGACCATATCAGGCCTAGCAATTTTATGATGTCTAAAAAATAGTTCTTCATAAAATATAAAAGTTCAGACGTTTATCTTCAAGACACGCTACATATAACTAAAATAAAAACTGAACCTTTCTTACGTAACAGTTAAATTTACATAAAAAGACACAACGGTGGAGAAAATATAAAAAAAAAAGTTTGATAATCACAAAAATATAGTAAAATTAAATCTTCGCCAATTGTTTCCATCACTAAAACTGAAGTTTAATTTTTGTTTTGATTTCAACAGTTTCACATAAACAGACACCCTGATCTCCAAACACCATACGTACACTGCAATGTTTCTCAAAGTGAGAGTCGCGGCCCCCATAAAAGCCATGAAACTTTTTTCTGGAGGGGTGCCAAAAAATGGGTCGAAAACAGATGTTGAATTAAGTGATACAGTACGTCGAAAGGGAATTTTTTTTCCCCTACGGAACTATTTTTTATTCACAATGCTAAACACTCTGGGTGACATTTTAAAATCACATTTTTTATATTTTTAGGGTTCTCAAACTTTTTATTAACATTTTGGTAGCCTCAGACTAAAAGGGTTTAGGAGCCACTGGTGAGGGGAAACACTCGTGAGCTCTGTAGTGGCTGTAGCTCATTTTCAGCAAGCCATGTTTTTGCGATTACCCGTGCGTTCCCAGAGCATATTTAATCTCAATTATTGCGAATGCGTGTCACTCTTTAACTCCTTGTAACGTATCGTGATCTTACACGCTCTTAACGTTGGTACAAAACAAAATGGACGATCCGTTACTTTGCATGCAGGACGAGTATTATCGAGTTTCGTTGCGCCCTCTAGTAGGCTAAGCGTACACACGTAATTCTATCAAACTGTAGAACGTAGTTAGGAAGTGACTGTCATCTCTTTCTATTTTTTTGTCGTTACTGATGCCATGTCTGAATCGTGTCTCCACATTTTTGACATTACTTAGAATAATTTATCTCATACAAGTTCCGTGTAAATGTAATTTTTGTTACCGATATGAGCCATGGAGAGTGACCTCTAACTAAAGCTAAACACTCTTTTCTTAAAGATGGTGAGATATAATGAAAGTCAGATTGAGAGTGTTTTTCTCAAGGGAGTGTAAACTGTAACTGAAAGTAACTGTGAATGTCAAACATCTGGTTAACTAAAGACATCAAACATCGGGTTAACTAAAGACATTAAATATCGGGTTAACTAAAGACATCAAACATCGGGTTAACTAAGGACATTAAATATCGGGTTAACTAAAGATATCAAACATCTGGTTAACTAAAAATATCATACACCTGTTTAACTAAGGACATCAAACATCGGGTTAACTAAAGATATCAAACATCTGGTTAACTAAATACATCAAACATCGGGTTAACTAAAGATATCAAACATCGGGTTAACTAAAGATATCAAACATCTGGTTAACTAAAGACATCAAACATCGGGTTAACTAAAGATATCAAACATCGGGTTAACTAAGGACATTAAATATCGGGTTAACTAAAGATATCAAACATCTGGTTAACTAAAAATATCATACACCTGTTTAACTAAGGACATTAAACATCTGGTTAAGTAAGGACATCAAACATCTGGTTAACTAAGCACATTAAACATCTGGTTAAGTAAGGACATCAAACATCTGGTTAAGAAAGGACATCATATATCTGGTCAACAAAGAACATCAAACATCTGGTTAAGTAAGGACATTAAACATCTGGTTAAGTAAGGACATCAAACATCTGGTTAAGTAAGGACATCAAACATCTGGTTAACTAAGGACATTAAATATCGGGTTAACTAAAGATATCAAACATCTGGTTAAGTAAGGACATCAAACATCTGGTCAACTAAGCACATTAAACATCTGGTTAAGTAAGGACATTAAACATCTGGTTAAGTAAGGACATCAAAAATCTGGTTAAGAAAGGACATTAAACATCTGGTTAAGTAAGGACATCAAACATCTGGTTAAGTAAGGACATCAAACATCTGGTTAAGTAAGGACATTAAACATCTGGTTAAGTAAGGACATTAAACATCTGGTTAAGTAAGGACATCAAATATCTGGTTAAGTAAGGACATCAAATATCTGGTTAAGTAAGGACATTAAACATCTGGTTAAGTAAGGACATCAAACATCTGGTCAACTAAGGACATTAAACATCTGGTTAAGTAAGGACATCAAACATCTGGTTAAGTAAGGACATCAAACATCTGGTTAAGTAAGGACATCAAACATCTTGTTAAGTAAGGACATCAAACATCTGGTTAAGTAAGGACATCAAATATCTGGTTAAGTAAGGACATTAAACATCTGGTTAAATAAGGACATCAAACATCTGGTTAAGTAAGGACATCAAACATCTGGTTAAGAAAGGACATCATATATTTGGTCAACAAAGAACATCAAACATCTGGTTAAGTAAGGACATTAAACATCTGGTTAAGTAAGGACATCAAACATCTGGTTAAGTAAGGACATCAAACATCTGGTTAAGTAAGGACATCAAACATCTTGTTAAGTAAGGACATCAAACATCTGGTTAAGTAAGGATATTAAACATCTTGTTAAGTAAGGACATCAAACATCTTGTTAAGTAAGGACATCAAACATCTGGTTAAGTAAGGACATCAAACATCTGGTTAAGTAATAATATCATACTCCTGGTTAATTAAGGACATCAAACATCTGGTTAAGTAAGGACATCAAACATCTGGTTAAGTAAGGACATTAAACATCTGGTTAAGTAAGGACATCAAACATCTGGTTAAGTAAGGACATTAAACATCTTGTTAAGTAAGGACATCAAACATCTGGTTAAGTAAGGACATCAAATATCTGGTTAAGTAAGGACATTAAACATCTGGTTAAGTAAGGACATCAAACATCTGGTTAAGAAAGGACATTAAACATCTGGTTAAGTAATAATATCATACTCCTGGTTAATTAAGGACATCAAACATCTGGTTAAGTAAGGACATTAAACATTCCTTTAACTAAAAACATCAAACATCTGAATGATTAAGAATATGAAACATCTAGTTAATTCAGGACATCAAATAACTGGTTATCTAAAGATAACCAACATTTGATTAGCTAAGTATATTAAATAATTGGTTAATTAAACTCACCAAATATTTGGCTTCCTAAATACATCAAACATCTTGCCAGTTAAGGATATGAAACATCTAATTAACTAAAAATATGAAAGTGATAACTTACAACGCTAGAAACCGGGTTTCGATACCCGTGATGGGCAGTGCACAGAGAGCCTATTATGTAGCTTTATGCGTAGCTACAAACATATAAAATCAACTAAGAACATCCAACATCTTGTTATCTAATTATATCAAACAGTTAGTTGGCCAAGGATATAAAACACTTGGCTGGTTAAGAATATCAAACACATATTTAACTCAGAACATTAAAACCCTGACTAAATAAGGACATCAAAGTATACCTGTCTATGTCATTCTCTCTCCTCCTAGGCACTCGACTCGTAATCTGAGGGTTGCGGGTTCGTATTCCTGTCACATCAAACATGCTCGCCCTTTCAGCCGTGGGGTCGTTATAATGGTACAATCAATCCCACTATTCGTTGGTAAAATAGTAGCTCAAGAGATGGTAGTGAGTGGTGATGATTAGCTGCCTGCCCTCTAGTCTTTTACTGCTAATTTAGGGCTGGCTAGCACAGATAACCTTTGTGTAGCTTTCAGCGAAATTCAAACCAAACCAAACCAATCTCTCTCCTCCTGTCTAACTGTATGTCATTCTCTCTTTCTATTTATCTATCTATTTGTATGTCATTCTTTCTACTTGTCTATCTATCTCTATGTCAATATATCTACATGTCTATTTGTATGATAATCTATCTTCGCGTCAATCTATATATTTAACTATATGTCAATCTCTCTTCCTGTCTGTCAATTTATCTATCCGTCTGTCTCTCAGTCTTTATGGTTTTATTAAATAACAACGTTAAAATGTTAGTTTTGTCTAAGATCATCGCTGTCTATTAAAACGTTTTATTCGTAAAATATTCTACAAGAATAAAATTACTGTAATTAAACTATTCAAGAATTAATTTATTAATCTATTTTTCTATCTACCCCCAGTTAATCACAATTCCAAATAATGCTGCTCATTTCTTAATCCGAAAATGTAATTTTTTGTTTCGCATATCATACGCCATCTAGATAATTTTAGTGTAAACAACCTACCTTTTCCAATGTAGGGCAGTCGTTTTTTGTATAAAAAGGTGGCACCTTCTCCTTCTTGTTTTCCATGTCCAGGTGTTTCTAGTATCGCAGCAAAGGCAGCATTTCTCTGTGGATAGGCACGTGATACTCTCGCCTTAGTTACAGACGCGTGCGCATGTGCTGACATAAATGAGCGCGCAATGAACTTCCGGTGGATGAGTACAGAATGCGTGTTATCTTTTACTGCAGTTATGAATTTCCTGTTAAAATTCATTCAAAACAACGTAATTCGACATAAAATGTATCTCAAAGATAGACATTTTATCCCCAAATACAGTTTAAATAATTAACTTGTATCGATTGTTAATAAAGCAAAAAAATGGGTTATTTCAATGAAAATATTGATTAAATGCTCTTGTTAATAAACCCCTACATTTTAAAATATAGCTGTGTGATATGATTGTTTATTTTAAATACCTTACAGTTAACTTATTTGACTACTAAATAAAGATATTTCAACATACAGTAAGATGAATGGTTATTTGAATCTAAAGAATTGTTAAAACTAACGTGATTGGTTGTTATTGAAATAATATAAAATAGGTAAAAAGTGGCTAGTCGTAATTACGTATGCTTAAATTATTTTATTTCGACTGATATCATTGGCTGATGCCAGTCGTATTTACTTATACTGGACAAGGTTCTAATTACATCAACCAATATTATAAACCCATACCTTAAACTATCTTGTAAAAGTTGAATAAATCTGCGAGCTAATTAATTATTCATAAAACGATAAATCGAACACATATTAAAATCATATTCTATTTAATACCTGGTCTGATTGGAACCTAGATGCTAACGTGCCGGGCTGCTTATGATAGGCCCAAGGTTTGATATGCCTCCAATAACGCTCTATACTTTACAGGTAAACATAACAGTCAATCAAATTAATCGATTAACAATATCCGCAAAGCTCAAAGGCATCTTATTGGCCTCCTTAAAAACAGTTCTAAATTGGAAATGGTTATGCCTGATATGATCTTTAGGGATCTTAACTTGATCGTTTAGCGAGATAATTTTGAAATTTAATTATTTATACACCAATAATACAATACACAGAATTATTATTTTCTTTAAACATGGGTAGACGACACATACTTCTGGGAACATCAAGCAATATGTCAAGTACTACATTAGAGATGTCGTTTCCTCAATGGATATATGATTGAATAAAGTTTATCCCATAAAAAACAAACAGGAAGTGACGTTATAGTATATACTTGAAACCGATTGATACTACTTTAGTTTAAGGCCAAAGACAGATGAACACGACGTTTATCAATGTTATCTTATCCAATGGTAATTGCGGTCATTCAAACTTTCGATTTAATAGCGTTTAAGATACCTATGAATATCAAATACTTTCGTGTAGATTCTATCCTGGACAGAATTATAACAAAACTATTTTGAACTGCACATAACAAGAAAATAGAATAAAATGTTATGTATGTTGAAAACATAAGAAGCGAATAAACTTAAATTGTTTTTGTTTACATTATTTTTCACTTGTACGTTTCGGATTTTAAGCCAGAAATGTGTAAAAATAGTATTAAAGATTGATCTTTGGTCTTCCATGAATCATTGTCCACGAAACATTTCATTCAGAGAGTTTTAGTATTGAAAGAAAAGCCACAACGGCATTCACTGGTGAGAGACAAATGATAAATGTTAATAGCTACTTTAACACATTTAAAATATAAAATGTGAAATAGATATAAATAGAGAATAATATGTGTGGAGGAGAGCATCTACACTTTAATGATTAAAATCACAGTTTGTTAGGCCTATTTTAAATAAATTGTTGATGAAGTGAATTTTCTAAAGACTGGTGGCAAGAAAGAAACTTTTTATTATTGCTCTATGGAATGATACAGTAAATAGAAAACTTTCAAATAGTAATTTTTTTCACCAAAACACTTAAGAAACTAATTTGTCATTTTTAACTCAATAATATAGTTATTAATTACTTTGTAAAACAAATTTGCCCTAAACATTATATATGATCCTCAGTTACGTTTTAACAACATTGTATTCAAAGAAACTGTAACCTAAACTTCACAAATATTGTAATTACGCTTACTTTTTGAACTTTATTATTTTGATCACCTAGTTACCCAATATGTTTCTCCGAATTATCCTTTAAAATCTGTTCATTTTGCTCCTTGAACAAAATACTCCTTAACACATGTAATATTTATAGTCACGATTAAGTAAAATGCTCCTTAACACATATAATAAATAATCAGAGTTAAGCAAACCATAAATAATACATAATTGCAAAAACGTTTTACAATGCCTTATTAATATCATGATAATTGTAAAAGCGTTGAATATAAATAGAAAAAAAGAATTAAAAACTAGCCCAAAAATAATATCATTGCAAGTTTCGTAATTTTAAACCAATTACCGTTATTCAACAAACCAAAATATTCGGTTTCTCTTCTCATTTTATTTTCTTTACTAGTTTATCTTGTTTTATTAATATTATAAATCAATACCTAACTACCAAAATATTCAGTTACCATAAGTTATACCGCACATTATTATATCCCAGTGCTTATAAGTATAAGTATTGTTATTTCAGATAGCAATAAGATCTACTGCTTATTACTGTCTCTCAAGAAAATTAGAAGTACTGTACATTATTTTCTCCGAAGACAATTAGATATACTATACATTATTGTTTTCCAAAACAATTAGTCCTAGTGTGCATTATTGTCTCCTAAAACAGTTAGGCCTACTGTCTTCCAAAACAATTAGGCCTAGTGTGTATTATCGTCTCCCAAGACAATTAGGCCTACTGCACATTCTTGTATCCCAAGATAATTATTTCGTGAATTTAGAAATTCATGTTTAGTCCGTATTATTGTTTTCTTCCCTTGTTTTAAACGAATACTTAGTAATTGTTCTTAATATACATCTAAATATAAAGGAAAGTTCACTAAACAAACATAAAAAAATCTATAAATTAGAGCATGGTCCATTACAAAACAAAGTGACCACAAAAATTTTCAACTATTGACAGTAAAATGAGCCTCATTTTCAAAATAATTAATTACAGTATAGTTCGTAAAAGTGTTTCTGCTTTTGATTCTAAGATAATTCTTATTTTCAAAATACACAAATACAAAATGACCAAAACAATTTCCAACTTCCAATAGACGAAAATAAACCTCAGTTTCAAAATAATCAGTTTTAGAGTTTGGTCAATAATATTGTTAATACTTTTAATATAAATGTGGTTTTCAATTCAAAATCAGTAATAAAATATACAATATAAGGTTTCTTTGTTAAGTAAAAAGCTTTGACTTTTTTACATCAACGACAGATATAAGTATGTTTTGAAAACAATGTGATTTTTATAAATCCTGGTAACAAGTATTTAATCATGTTCGTATACAAGTATTCATATTGTGATTGCAATCAACGTATAGTAAATTATCTAAAACCAAAAACTGCATCCCGGAAATATATTGCATGCTTTTACCAGTGTTATTTTGTGGCTCAGAGTAACAATGACTCTTTCCATGTTTTTTTTTCACAGACAGGGTAGCACATTCTTGCTCTAGTCCTCGTCTAACAGCTTTGACAAGTTGCAGTACAATATTTAGCGTTAATCTGATAGCAGTATCCACCTTAGTAAATACTGATCAACACATCAAAGCTTGAAAATTATGTCAGGCATCTCGATATGTACCATACTGCCATGTATTTTTATAACAACTTTATGTTCCCAGTATAACCAAAACTTATTCTAAGTGGAACTGAAGAGACACAATTGTTTCTGAATGCCCCTGGCTGTCTCTCAAGCCCCTTCAGGGATTGTTAGATGTAAAACCTAAAATACTTCCAAGTTAGTTTGCTCTTGCAATCATAGTCACCTCCTGTGCCATCTCCACATAGTCTCTTATTATTGTATGATGTTTACATAGTTTCTTGTACCATCTCCATATAGTCTCTTATTATTGTATGATGTTTACATAGTCTCTTGTACCATCTTAACATAGTCTCTTCTTCTTGTATGATGTTTACATAATCTATTATACCATCTTAACATAGTCTCTTCTTCTTGTATGATGTTAACATAATCTATTATACCATCTTAACATAGTCTCTTCTTCTTGTATGATGTTAACATAGTCTATTATACCATCTTAACATAGTCTCTTCTTCTTGTATGATGTTAACATAGTCTATTATACCATCTTAACATAGTCTCTTCTTCTTGTAGGATGTTAACATAATCTATTATACCATCTTAACATAGTCTCTTCTTCTTGTATGATGTTAACATAGTCTATTATACCATCTTAACATAGTCTCTTCTTCTTGTATGATGTTAACATAATCTATTATACCATCTTAACATAGTCTCTTCTTCTTGTATGATGTTAACATAGTCTACTATACCATCTTAACATAGTCTCTTCTTCTTGTATGATGTTTACATAGTCTATTATACCATCTTAACATAGTCTCTTCTTCTTGTATAATGTTTACATAGTCTATTATACCATCTTAACATAGACTCTTCTTCTTGTATGATGTTAACATAGTCTCTTCTTCTTGTATGATGTTAACATAGTCTCATCTTCTTGTATGATGTTAACATAGTCTACTATACCATCTTAACATAGTCTCTTCTTCTTGTATGATGTTTACATAGTCTATTATACCATCTTAACATAGTCTCTTCTTCTTGTATAATGTTTACATAGCCTATTATACCATCTTAACATAGTCTCTTATTCTTGTATGATGTTTACATAGTCTACTATACCATCTTAACATAGTCTCTTCTTCTTGTATGATGTTTACATAGTCTATTATACCATCTTAACATAGACTCTTCTTCTTGTATGATGTTAACATAGTCTATTATACCATCTTAACATAGTCTCTTCTTCTTGTATGATGTTAACATAGTCTATTATACCAATAGTCTCTTCTTCTTGTATGATGTTAACATAGTCTCTTGTACCATCTTAACATAGTCTCTTCTTCTTGTATGATGTTAACATAGTCTATTATACCAATAGTCTCTTCTTCTTGTATGATGTTAACATAGTCTATTATACCATCTTAACATAGACTCTTCTTCTTGTATGATGTTAACATAGTCTATTATACCATCTTAACATAGTCTCTTCTTCTTGTGTGATGTTAACATAGTCTCTTGTACCATCTTAACATTGTCTCTTCTTCTTGTGTGATGTTAACATAGTCTATTATACCATCTTAACATAGTCTCTTCTTCTTGTATGATGTTAACATAGTCTATTATACCATCTTAACATAGTCTCTTCTTCTTGTATGATGTTAACATAGTCTATTATACCATCTTAACATAGACTCTTCTTCTTGTATGATGTTAACATAGTCTATTATACCATCTTAACATAGTCTCTTCTTCTTGTATGATGTTAACATAGTCTATTATACCATCTTAACATAGTCTCTTCTTCTTGTATGATGTTAACATAGTCTATTATACCATCTTAACATAGACTCTTCTTCTTGTATGATGTTTACATAGTCTATTATACCATCTTAACATAGTCTCTTCTTCTTGTATGATGTTAACATAGTCTATTATACCATCTTAACATAGTCTCTTGTTCTTGTGTGATGTTAACATAGTCTCTTGTACCATCTTAACATAGTCTCTTCTTCTTGTATGATGTTAACATAGTCTATTATACCATCTTAACATAGTCTCTTCTTCTTTGTATGATGTTAACATAGTCTATTATACCATCTTAACATAGTCTCTTCTTCTTGTATGATGTTAACATAATCTATTATACCATCTTAACATAGTCTCTTCTTCTTGTATGATGTTAACATAATCTATTATACCATCTTAACATAGTCTCTTCTTCTTGTGTGATGTTAACATAGTCTCTTGTACCATCTTAACATAGTATCTTCTTCTTGTATGATGTTTACATAATCTATTATACCATCTTAACATAGTCTCTTCTTCTTGTGTGATGTTAACATAGTCTCTTGTACCATCTTAACATAGTCTCTTCTTCTTGTATGATGTTAACATAGTCTATTATACCATCTTAACATAGTCTCTTCTTCTTGTGTGATGTTAACATAGTCTATTATACCATCTTAACATAGTCTCTTCTTCTTGTATGATGTTTACATAATCTATTATACCATCTTAACATAGTCTCTTCTTCTTGTATGATGTTAACATAGTCTATTATACCATCTTAACATAGTCTCTTCTTCTTGTATGATGTTAACATAGTCTATTATACCATCTCCATATAGTCTCTTCTTCTTGTATGATGTTTACATAGTCTATTATACCATCTTAACATAGACTCTTCTTCTTGTATGATGTTAACATAGTCTCTTGTACCATCTTAACATAGTCTCTTCTTCTTGTAGAATGTTAACATAATCTATTATACCATCTTAACATAGTCTCTTCTTCTTGTATGATGTTAACATAGTCTCTTGTACCATCTTAACATAGTCTCTTCTTCTTGTATGATGTCAACATAGTCTCTTGTACCATCTTAACATAGTCTCTTCTTCTTGTATGATGTTAACATAGTCTCTTCTTCTTGTATAATGTTTACATAATCTATTGTACCATCTTAACATAGTCTCTTCTTCTTGTATGATGTTAACATAATCTATTATACCATCTTAACATAGTCTCTTCTTCTTGTATGATGTTAACATAGTCTATTATACCATCTTAACATAGTCTCTTCTTCTTGTATGATGTCAACATAGTCTCTTGTACCATCTCCACATTGTCTCCTATTATTGTATAATGTTTATATAATCTATTGTACCAGCTCCACATAGTCTATTGTACCATATTAACATAGTCTCTCCTTCTTGTATGATGTTTACATAGTTTCTTGTACCATCTCCACAGTCTCTTCTTCTTGCATGATGTTTACAGTCTCTTGTACCATTTTAACACAGTCTCTTCTTGTATGATATTTACATAATCTATTGTACCATCTCCACATTGTCTCTTATTATTGTATGGTGTTTACATAGTCTCTTGTACCATCTTAACATAGTCTCTTCCTCTAATAATATGTTACTTGTACAATCTTCAGAGAGTCTCTTATAGTCTCTGTATCTAATTACAGTTCTCTAATTGGAATATCACTCACTGACTTTGAAGAACTACAGAAGTAACTTTTTTACCATGTCATATCAGAGAGAGCTTTCTCTGATCAAATAACGAAAACACTTACTTTTATTACCAATTAACTAGAAGAAAACAACACAAATATGATTACACTTAAGAAAGTTGTCAAGAAGATAATACGATTATTTATTCCAAAATCAGCCAACTGACTCATATGTTTTCTTGACGAGACGGCCAGCTGAGTCAGAACCTAACAGAGATGTTGTTGTTTTTTTTTTCATTTCGTGGACCAATCGCACGAGTGAGAAAACAACACAAATGTTACAAGCCAACCAACGAAGACAGAATATCACAATGTAAACGGGGAACCCTATGTTCATGTGAACGTGTGGAAACGTCAGTAAGGTTTCAAGTTTTTAATGTTTTGTGAAAATTACAACTTCTGATTTCAAGGTTGAACACTCAAGCATAATTTCAAGGTTGCTTATGAGAAATAAAAATCACATTAATAAAGGCATATTAAATCAAGTATAAACATGTACATCACTGGGAAATGAAAATAATGAAATAAAATACAATTACTGACTACACTGATTAGATACGTGTTAGATGTTCTTCATTAAAACGGTATGCTCTAAGATATTTTTACGTTTTATAAACCTGGTGGCTACAGCAGTACGAAGACAATAATGCCTTAGAACATGTAATTATTAGTTTTATTCTCTCGGTTTGGGATGCTAACCAACAGATCACGTTAGGTGCTCTGATGAATACCTATTAGATACGTCACTGCTACCAACAACCAGCTAAAGTTAAATCACTATTGATAAGAAATAATTTACACTTGAAAAATATAAAAATAAATAAATTCACTTTGACTTCAATACAACTTGTGATAAAATACAGGTAAAATTAATCTTAAAATTGCTGGTATTATTAACTTTTTTTTTCTTTTCTAAATGTCTACAACATCAAAAGATAGACAAAACCTCGTCTTAATTACTTTGAATGGCAATTCACGTGCTATCAGTGGTGACGTCAGTGGCGCGTGATAACATTATAAATCTCTCTCTCGTTACTTTTCACATTCAATGTTAGACATTCCCATGAGTAATATACAAGTTTCAACTCTGACATTTTTCAAACAGCGATATGTCTATAATTTATTACCATAGGCCTTACTGACGTTCATATTAATTGATTAAGGTTAGAAGATTATCTCTGACATTATTCAACTTATATTTCACCAATTTAACATTTTACAAAAATCTTTATTAACACGATTATTCTATCAGAATGAACCAACATTTATGTTGAACTTGAATGTATATATCAACATTAATAGTTATTGGGCAAATTCTTTGTTCTTCTAGTGCCTTGTCCAATAAATTATTTCGTATAAAAAGATTCGAAAATCATTTCTTCATTCATCCCGTAATAAATAATTCCTTATGTTCTGTCTGATCGTGTTAGGGGATATTTCGCAGATTAATCGATACGTAATAAATCACAAGTCACGTAATCAAGGTAAATTAATTTTCCAGGGCCTAATTCATTCACACTTTCATCACGTGACAGTCAGGAGCCATTTTAGTTACTCTTAGCTTGTGCAAGCAGCTGTCGTCGTTGCCTTTTGTTTCTGTTTGTACCCCCTAGATGGTGCTGCGATCTTGGCTAAAAGGTGAACAATCAAAATTCAACAGGTGAGTTTTAACAGCAATAGAAACAAAGTGAGACATTAACCTAAACTACTTACTATTTATAAATACGCATATTGAGTGTTTATAAGAGAAGGTACTTTACGTAATGACATAATTATGATTTACATTGGTAATAATTACAGAACATAGTTATAAACTCAACAGTAACTAAACATTTGTAACATATAAATGTTAAAAGCTACAGACAGTTCTGGAAAAACATTATTCAAATGTGTTGTACGTGTGCTTATATAATAAACATATTTTTGTAATACACGAAAAAGTACTAAAATGAGACTTATATAGCACTTCTGTTTTAACTAAATTAGTAATATATAAAAATATTAATTCGTTCTCTTGCTCGGACAAGATAGTAAAATGATGAACATTTACTACAGTCATTGGAAGTTTGCACTTTTATTTTAGGAAAATACCTTTAAAACACTATATTCTGGATACATTAAGCTAAGTTACCCTACGGATCATCTTTGTGACAGGAACTGACCTCTCATTTCTATTGTTATAAAACACACTATCTACCTACAAATTAGTATTTTACCAAGTAAATATTCTGTTCTGAACTTCAGTTATCAGTGCTGCCTTCAAAAGTATGGGAATATTTTTACATTACGTTTACCTAATTTATTCATTACCATAAATTTATTATTACTAACAATAAATCAAATGAAATATTTCGAGTAATAAATAAAAACATCAGAGGTTTACTTCCCTTCTGATATCATATCTGCCAGATGTAAGAACAAATAAAGTATCTTCATGATCAGAATTTTACTTCACTTTTGATATTAGATATAAGAAAAAATACAAATGATTAAATTCTCAGTACCTTCAGGATCAAAGCCTGTATTCGAAAGGTCGGAATCAGAACCGTTACTAGAAACACCGGAGTCAGAATTGTGACCATGTTCATTAAATAAACTTATCATGTTTTTATTTATGGTGTCTCTACTATCTGCACTATTTTCAATTTTTCGTCGTCTTTCAGCTAATATGGTCTGAAGTTCTCTGGTACTATAGGTTTTGAACTGAAAAAAATACAAGCTTTAAAATATACACTGTAAGATATACAGGTACAAATCCATCTTAAATATATTCACATACAAACCACTATTAAAATACACAGATAAAAAAACCTCCTTTAAATTGCAAAGCTACAAACTCCTGTTAAGATACACATCTACTAACCCTACTGTTAAGATACACAGCTACTAACCACTGTTAAGATACACAGCTACTAACCACTGTTAAGATACACCGCTACTAACCCCACTGTTAAGATACACAGCTACTAACCCCACTGTTACGATACACAGCTACTAACCACTGTTAAGATACACAGCTACTAACCACTGTTAATATACACATCTACTAACCACTGTTAAGATGCACAGCTACTAGCCCCACTGTTAAGATACACAGCTACTAACCCTACTGTTAAGATACACAGCTACTAACCCCACTGTTAAGATACACAGCTACTAACCCCACTGTTAAGATACACAGCTACTAACCCTACTGTTAAGATACACAGCTACTAACCACTGTTAAGATACGCAGCTACTAACCACTGTTAAGATACGCAGCTACTAACCACTGTTAAGATACACAGCTACTAACCCCACTGTTAAGATACACAGCTACTAACCACTGTTAAGATACACAGCTACTAACCACTGTTAATATACACATCTACTAACCACTGTTAAGATGCACTTCTACTAACCACTGTTTAGATACACAGCTACTAACCCCACTGTTAAGATACACAGCTACTAACCCCACTGTTAAGATACACAGCTACTAACCCCACTGTTAAGATACACAGCTACTAACCCCACTGTTAATATACACATCTACTAACCACTGTTAAGATACACAGCTACTAACCACTGTTAAGATACACAGCTACTAACCACTGTTAATATACACATCTACTAACCACTGTTAAGATACACAGCTACTAACCCCACTGTTAAGATACACAGCTACTAACCACTGTTAAGATACACAGCTACTAACCCCACTGATAAGATACACATCTATTATCCACTGTTAAGATACACAGCTACTAACCCCACTGATATTCTTCTGGACTGTCAAGTGACTATGAAGTCGACTTCCTTCTTCATTCCCAAGAACGTCTTCCAGCCGAGAACGTGTAAATTTAAACATCATCTTTCCTGTCATGCCATCAAACAAGTTCCTGATTCTATTGAGACAAACAGTAAGTTAGTAGATTCGTTCATGTATTACGATTACACTTAATCTATTAGTGTAAACAGAAATATTGTTTTTTTTTATTTTAAATACCAAGGTTCCTTATTACTCTAAACAATTACAATTACTTTTTTCATGTAAACAATAACATTATTTATTGGTGTAAGGAGTAAGGTTGTTTGTTACATGTTATTCTAAACAGTATAGTCACTCATTATGTATTGTCAGCATGAAGACTTGTGTGAGAATACTTGTTATTCTAAACAGTATGATCACTCATTATGTATTGTCAGCATGAAGACTTGTGTGAGAATACTTGTTATTCTAAACAGTATGATCACTCATTATGTATTGTCAGCATGAAGATTTGTGTGAGAATACTTGTTATTCTAAACAGTATAGTCACTCATTATGTATTGTCAGCATGAAGACTTGTGTGAGAATACTTGTTATTCTAAACAGTATAGTCACTCATTATGTATTGTCAGCATGAAGACTTGTGTGAGAATACTTGTTATTCTAAACAGTATGATCACTCGTTATGTATTGTCAGCATGAAGACTTGTGTGAGAATACTTGTTATTCTAAACAGTATGATCACTCGTTATGTATTGTCAGCATGAAGACTTGTGTGAGAATACTTGTTATTCTAAACAGTATGATCACTCATTATGTATTGTCAGCATGAAGATTTGTGTGAGAATACTTGTTATTCTAAACAGTATAGTCACTCATTATGTATTGTCAGCATGAAGACTTGTGTGAGAATACTTGTTATTCTAAACAGTATAGTCACTCATTATGTATTGTCAGCATGAAGACTTGTGTGAGAATACTTGTTATTCTAAACAGTATAGTCACTCATTACGTATTGTCACCATGAAGACTTGTGTGAGAATACTTGTTATTCTAAACAGTATAGTCACTCATTATGTATTGTCAGCATGAAGATTTGTGTGAGAATACTTGTTATTCTAAACAGTATAGTCACTCATTATGTATTGTCAGCATGAAGATTTGTGTGAGACTACTTGTTATTCTAAACAGTATAGTCACTCATTATGTATTGTCAGCATGAAGACTTGTGTGAGAATACTTGTTATTCTAAACAGTATAGTCACTCATTATGTATTGTCAGCATGAAGACTTGCGTGAGAATACTTGTTATTCTAAACAGTATGATCACTCATTATGTATTGTCAGCATGAAGACTTGCGTGAGAATACTTGTTATTCTAAACAGTATAGTCACTCATTATGTATTGTCAGCATGAAGACTTGTGTGAGAATACTTGTTATTCTAAACAGTATGATCACTCATTATGTATTGTCAGCATGAAGACTTGTGTGAGAATACTTGTTATTCTAAACAGTATGATCACTCGTTATGTATTGTCAGCATGAAGACTTGTGTGAGAATACTTGTTATTCTAAACAGTATGATCACTCATTATGTATTGTCAGCATGAAGATTTGTGTGAGAATACTTGTTATTCTAAACAGTATAGTCACTCATTATGTATTGTCAGCATGAAGACTTGTGTGAGAATACTTGTTATTCTAAACAGTGTAGTCACTCATTATGTATTGTCAGCATGAAGATTTGTGTGAGAATACTTGTTATTCTAAACAGTATGATCACTCGTTATGTATTGTCAGCATGAAGACTTGTGTGAGAATACTTGTTATTCTAAACAGTATGATCACTCATTATGTATTGTCAGCATGAAGATTTGTGTGAGAATACTTGTTATTCTAAACAGTATAGTCACTCATTATGTATTGTCAGCATGAAGACTTGTGTGAGAATACTTGTTATTCTAAACAGTATAGTTACTCATTATGTATTGTCAGCATGAAGACTTGTGTGAGAATACTTGTTATTCTAAACAGTATGATCACTCTTTATGTATTGTCAGCATGAAGACTTGCGTGAGAATACTTGTTATTCTAAACAGTATAGTCACTCATTATGTATTGTCAGCATGAAGACTTGTGTGAGAATACTTGTTATTCTAAACAGTATAGTCACTCATTATGTATTGTCAGCATGAAGACTTGCGTGAGAATACTTGTTATTCTAAACAGTATGATCACTCATTATGTATTGTCAGCATGAAGACTTGCGTGAGAATACTTGTTATTCTAAACAGTATAGTCACTCATTATGTATTGTCAACATGAAGACTTGTGTGAGAATACTTGTTATTCTAAACAGTATAGTCACTCATTATGTATTGTCAGCATGAAGACTTGTGTGAGAATACTTGTTATTCTAAACAGTATGATCACTCATTATGTATTGTCAGCATGAAGACTTGTGTGAGAATACTTGTTATTCTAAACAGTATAGTCACTCATTATGTATTGTCAGCATGAAGATTTGTGTGAGAATACTTGTTATTCTAAACAGTATAGTCACTCATTATGTATTGTCAGCATGAAGATTTGTGTGAGACTACTTGTTATTCTAAACAGTATAGTCACTCATTATGTATTGTCAGCATGAAGACTTGCGTGAGAATACTTGTTATTCTAAACAGTATGATCACTCGTTATGTATTGTCAGCATGAAGACTTGTGTGAGAATACTTGTTATTCTAAACAGTATGATCACTCTGTTATGTATTGTCAGCATGAAGACTTGTGTGAGAATACTTGTTATTCTAAACAGTATGATCACTCATTATGTATTGTCAGCATGAAGATTTGTGTGAGAATACTTGTTATTCTAAACAGTATAGTCACTCATTATGTATTGTCAGCATGAAGACTTGTGTGAGAATACTTGTTATTCTAAACAGTATGATCACTCGTTATGTATTGTCACCATGAAGACTTGTGTGAGAATACTTGTTATTCTAAACAGTATGATCACTCATTATGTATTGTCAGCATGAAGATTTGTGTGAGAATACTTGTTATTCTAAACAGTATAGTCACTAATTATGTATTGTCAGCATGAAGACTTGTGTGAGAATACTTGTTATTCTAAACAGTATAGTCACTCATTATGTATTGTCAGCATGAAGACTTGTGTGAGAATACTTGTTATTCTAAACAGTATAGTCACTCATTACGTATTGTCAGCATGAAGACTTGTGTGAGAATACTTGTTATTCTAAACAGTATAGTCACTCATTATGTATTGTCAGCATGAAGATTTGTGTGAGAATACTTGTTATTCTAAACAGTATAGTCACTCATTATGTATTGTCAGCATGAAGATTTGTGTGAGACTACTTGTTATTCTAAACAGTATAGTCACTCATTATGTATTGTCAGCATGAAGACTTGTGTGAGAATACTTGTTATTCTAAACAGTATAGTCACCATTATGTATTGTCAGCATGAAGACTTGCGTGAGAATACTTGTTATTCTAAACAGTATGATCACTCATTATGTATTGTCAGCATGAAGACTTGCGTGAGAATACTTGTTATTCTAAACAGTATAGTCACTCATTATGTATTGTCAGCATGAAGACTTGTGTGAGAATACTTGTTATTCTAAACAGTATGATCACTCATTATGTATTGTCAGCATGAAGACTTGTGTGAGAATACTTGTTATTCTAAACAGTATGATCACTCGTTATGTATTGTCAGCATGAAGACTTGTGTGAGAATACTTGTTATTCTAAACAGTATGATCACTCATTATGTATTGTCAGCATGAAGATTTGTGTGAGAATACTTGTTATTCTAAACAGTATAGTCACTCATTATGTATTGTCAGCATGAAGACTTGTGTGAGAATACTTGTTATTCTAAACAGTGTAGTCACTCATTATGTATTGTCAGCATGAAGATTTGTGTGAGAATACTTGTTATTCTAAACAGTATGATCACTCGTTATGTATTGTCAGCATGAAGACTTGTGTGAGAATACTTGTTATTCTAAACAGTATAGTCACTCATTATGTATTGTCAACATGAAGACTTGTGTGAGAATACTTGTTATTCTAAACAGTATGATCACTCATTATGTATTGTCAGCATGAAGATTTGTGTGAGAATACTTGTTATTCTAAACAGTATAGTCACTCATTATGTATTGTCAGCATGAAGACTTGTGTGAGAATACTTGTTATTCTAAACAGTATGATCACTCATTATGTATTGTCAACATGAAGACTTGTGTGAGAATACTTCTTATTCTAAACAGTATAGTCACTCATTATGTATTGTCAGCATGAAGACTTGTGTGAGAATACTTGTTATTCTAAACAGTATAGTCACTCATTACGTATTGTCAGCATGAAGACTTGTGTGAGAATACTTGTTATTCTAAACAGTATAGTCACTCATTATGTATTGTCAGCATGAAGATTTGTGTGAGAATACTTGTTATTCTAAACAGTATAGTCACTCATTATGTATTGTCAGCATGAAGATTTGTGTGAGACTACTTGTTATTCTAAACAGTATAGTCACTCATTATGTATTGTCAGCATGAAGACTTGTGTGAGAATACTTGTTATTCTAAACAGTATAGTCACTCATTATGTATTGTCAGCATGAAGACTTGCGTGAGAATACTTGTTATTCTAAACAGTATGATCACTCGTTATGTATTGTCAGCATGAAGACTTGCATGGAGAATACTTGTTATTCTAAACAGTATAGTCACTCATTATGTATTGTCAGCATGAAGACTTGTGTGAGAATACTTGTTATTCTAAACAGTATGATCACTCATTATGTATTGTCAGCATGAAGACTTGTGTGAGAATACTTGTTATTCTAAACAGTATGATCACTCATTATGTATTGTCAGCATGAAGACTTGTGTGAGAATACTTGTTATTCTAAACAGTATGATCACTCATTATGTATTGTCAGCATGAAGATTTGTGTGAGAATACTTGTTATTCTAAACAGTATAGTCACTCATTATGTATTGTCAGCATGAAGACTTGTGTGAGAATACTTGTTATTCTAAACAGTATGATCACTCATTATGTATTGTCAGCATGAAGATTTGTGTGAGAATACTTGTTATTCTAAACAGTATAGTCACTCATTATGTATTGTCAGCATGAAGACTTGTGTGAGAATACTTGTTATTCTAAACAGTATAGTCACTCATTATGTATTGTCAGCATGAAGACTTGTGTGAGAATACTTGTTATTCTAAACAGTATAGTCACTCATTATGTATTGTCAGCATGAAGACTTGTGTGAGAATACTTGTTATTCTAAACAGTATGATCACTCATTATGTATTGTCAGCATGAAGACTTGTGTGAGAATACTTGTTATTCTAAACAGTATAGTCACTCGTTACGTATTGTCAGCATGAAGACTTGTGTGAGAATACTTGTTATTCTAAACAGTATAGTCACTCGTTATGTATTGTCAGCATGAAGATTTGTGTGAGAATACTTGTTATTCTAAACAGTATGATCACTCATTATGTATTGTCAGCATGAAGACTTGCGTGAGAATACTTGTTATTCTAAACAGTATGATCACTCATTATGTATTGTCAGCATGAAGACTTGCGTGAGAATACTTGTTATTCTAAACAGTATAGTCACTCATTATGTATTGTCAGCATGAAGATTTGTGTGAGAATACTTGTTATTCTAAACAGTATGATCACTCATTATGTATTGTCAGCATGAAGATTTGTGTGAGAATACTTGTTATTCTAAACAGTATAGTCACTCATTATGTATTGTCAGCATGAAGACTTGCATGAGAATACTTGTTATTCTAAACAGTATAGTCACTCATTATGTATTGTCAGCATGAAGATTTGTGTGAGAATACTTGTTATTCTAAACAGTATAGTCACTCATTATGTATTGTCAGCATGAAGATTTGTGTGAGAATACTTGTTATTCTAAACAGTATAGTCACTCATTATGTATTGTCAGCATGAAGACTTGTGTGAGAATACTTGTTATTCTAAACAGTATAGTCACTCATTATGTATTGTCAGCATGAAGACTTGTGTTAGAATACTTGTAACAAATGAGCCTAAACCACAGCTAAACGTCAATCAGAAAGACGAAATGTTCGTTAACCAACAACACATAATTTCATTTCAGTAGGTCAACATAATAATGTTATGTACAGTAATAATGTACATTTACTGAAAATCTAAAATGACGTGTCTAAAACAAACATACGATGGACTGAAGTCCTTGGATTTCAACCATTCCTGGACTTCAGCTGGACTGGATTTAGCTGTTATGTTTAACCCATCCCGGTGACCTAAATTTACTTTCCCCCACTTTCTGTGGGCACTATGACCCAGGGTCATCTGGTCTGTAACTTCTTTCTTCAGTCTGCCATGGGCATCTTTGGGCACTGAGGCATTTCTCTTCTTCACAATGAGGGCTACATCAGGGGATAAATTATAATTATCATTAAAAATAAAAGGCTTAGCTCTAAAAATACATAATATCTTTTCCTTTCCATTTCCATTGTAGTTGCATAAGAATTAATAATTACCATAAACAAGGCTTAGCTCTAACACTCACAATCTGTTTTTCTCGCTATTTACATTTCGGCAACCTATGAACTAGAAGTGGAATTAGTTCGAGGATAAGACTTTACACTTACGTTTCCATGGTTGTGTGAGAGGTGTAGGTGGTAGAGGCGGGGGTGTGGGTGGTTGAACTTTGTTGTTCTGATGTAGAGGTGTTGGAGACTTTGCTTTCTTTTTATGGATTTTCATGTTATCTAAGCAAAAGAATAGTAAATATATGATATTACTGAATCATTTTAAATATTTTAAAACATGACATATTTAAATGTTTAATGACAAATGTACAAATGTAACACGTATGTATATATATATATATAATTCCATTTTATCGTAATTTAAAGTATTTAGGCCAAAAATTCATTAAATGTTTTTTCCAGCTTCAATGCGTGTTTTATATATACCATAACAATATACTAACAAATACAACCAGTAAAACAGCCTTCTTTAATGTTTATAAATGTTTTCTGTGATAAAGAATAATTCTGAGATCCTATAAAACAGTCTTTTTTAGGTTTAGTAACATATTGTGTGATGAAAAATAAATGAGAGATCCTATAAGACAGTCTCTTTTAGGTTTAGCAACATATTGTGTGATAAAGAATAAATCTGAGATCCTATAAGACAGTCTCTTTTAGGTTTATCAACATATTGTGTGATAAAGAATAAATCTGAGATTCAATAAAACAGTCTTTTTTAAGGTTTAGCAACATATTGTGTGATAAAGAATAAATCTGAGATCCTATAAGACAGTCTCTTTTAGGTTTAGCAACATATTGTGTGATAAAGAATAAATCTGAGATTCAATAAAACAGTCTTTTTTAAGGTTTAGCAACATTTTATTTATTAGAATAATTTTAGGTGTAATACAAATCTATCATCACACCAAAGTTTGAAAAATTAATTCAATGGCTCACTTGACTGTTTCTTAGATGGATTCAAAGCACCAGGTACCATGTTGCTATTATCTAGTAACAAAGAAGAATGGTTAGTACTTATGTTTTATATGGTAACAAGAAAGAATGACCAGATATTAATATTTTAGTTGGTAACAGCAATTTATTTATAGATCCTAAAAAAAAAGAAGTTAAAATTAAACAGCCAGTAAGTAATTAGTTGAAAAACAGAGGTATTTGATAACTATATGCGACTACTTTTATACCAAATTATTAAAACTAGCACTTACAGATTTTAGGTTCAGAAGAACCCATCGTTGGTGAATCCTGTTTTCCTACAAAATAAGAATAACTCACTTGCATCAAGGCATTTACAAACTCGTGAACAAAAGGCATTGATAAAGTTATTAGTATATGTTAAAGGAATATTAGGATAAGGGACACATAGCTGAATGTGTTGTCAAGATAAGAGATACATAGCTGAATGTCTCATCAAGATAAAGAACACACAGCTGAACGTATTGTGAAGATAAGGTACGAACAGAACAAACAACATGACTGGTATTTCAGGTTTCATATTTTTTACAACAAGAAAGATGTGGAGACAATATGTAATATACTGGACCTTCTTAGATTAACTTAATCAAGAAACATTTAATATCCACAGAAGGAAGTCTAATTTATCAAAATATTTCCTAGCTTAAACTAGTCTTGCACAGGTTCTTCCATAACCAATAATGTTCACTTCACAATTGCACATACTTCTTGTATTACCACAGTTAATGTGAAAAATATATCTTACCTCGAAGTTTGTTTTTCTCTTTTTGGTAATGGAAGAGGAAATTTATTGCTTATGTCTTTGAAAAGGGTTAAAAACAAACATTAGAAGGTGTAATTCATAGCGAAAAGAAACAAAAACCTTAGCAGCTCATTATATCATTCATTATATTTAGTATTCTTGGTTGAAAAAAACAAAAAGTTTAGTCGTGTTTTCTATAATTTACATTTAGTATTGTTGGCTGAAAGAAACAAAAACCTCAGCAGCTCATTATATCATTCATTATATTTAGTATTATTGGTTGAAATAACAAAAACTTTAGTCGTGTTTTCTATAATTTACATTTAGTATTGTTGGCTGAAAGAAACAAAAACCTCAGCAGCTCATTATATCATTCATTATATTTAGTATTATTGGTTGAAATAACAAAAACTTTAGTCGTGTTTTCTATAATTTACATTTAGTATTATTGGCTGAAAGAAACAAAAACCTCAGCAGCTCATTATATCATTCATTATATTTAGTATTATTGGTTGAAAAAACCAAAAACTTTAGTCGTGTTTTCTATAATTTACATTTAGTATTGTTGGCTGAAAGAAACAAAAACCTCAGCAGCTCATTATATCATTCATTATATTTAGTATTATTGGTTGAAATAACAAAAACTTTAGTCGTGTTTTCTATAATTTACATTTAGTATTGTTGGCTGAAAGAAACAAAAACCTCAGCAGCTCATTATATCATTCATTATATTTAGTATTATTGGTTGAAAAAAACAAAAACTTTAGTCGTGTTTTCTATAATTTATATTTAGTATTGTTGGCTGAAAGAAACAAAAACATCAGTAGTGTTTTCTATAATTTACATTTAGTATTGTTGGCTGAAAGAAACAAAAACATCAGTAGTGTTTTCTATAATTTACATTTAGTATTGTTGGCTGAAAGAAACAAAAACATCAGTAGTGTTTTCTATAATTTACATTTAGTATTGTTGGCTGAAAGAAACAAAAACCTCAGTAGTGTTTTCTATAATTTATATTTAGTATTCTTCATTGAAAGAAACAAAAACCTCAGTTGTGTTTTCTATAATTTACATTTAGTATTGTTGGCTGAAAGAAACAAAAACATCAGTAGTGTTTTCTATAATTTACATTTAGTATTGTTGGTTGAAAAAAACAAAAACTTTAGTCGTGTTTTCTATAATTTACATTTAGTATTGTTGGTTGAAAGAAACAAAAACTTTAGTCGTGTTTTCTATAATTTACATTTAGTATTGTTGGTTGAAAGAAACAAAAACTTTAGTCGTGTTTTCTATAATTTACATTTAGTATTGTTGGTTGAAAGAAACAAAAACTTTAGTCGTGTTTTCTATAATTTACATTTAGTATTGTTGGTTGAAAGAAACAAAACTTTAGTCGTGTTTTCTATAATTTACATTTAGTATTGTTGGTTGAAAGAAACAAAACTTTAGTCGTGTTTTCTATAATTTACATTTAGTATTGTTGGTTGAAAGAAACAAAAACTTTAGTCGTGTTTTCTATAATTTACATTTAGTATTGTTGGTTGAAAGAAACAAAACTTTAGTCGTGTTTTCTATAATTTACATTTAGTATTGTTGGTTGAAAGAAACAAAACTTTAGTCGTGTTTTCTATAATTTACATTTAGTATTGTTGGTTGAAAAAAACAAAACTTTAGTCGTGTTTTCTATAATTTACATTTAGTATTGTTGGTTGAAAGAAACAAAAACTTTAGTCGTGTTTTCTATAATTTACATTTAGTATTGTTGGTTGAAAGAAACAAAAACTTTAGTCGTGTTTTCTATAATTTACATTTAGTATTGTTGGTTGAAAAAAACAAAAACTTTAGTCGTGTTTTCTATAATTTACATTTAG
The DNA here is from genome assembly GCF_004210375.1 of Tachypleus tridentatus. Classification (NCBI taxonomy): domain Eukaryota; kingdom Metazoa; phylum Arthropoda; class Merostomata; order Xiphosura; family Limulidae; genus Tachypleus; species Tachypleus tridentatus. The sequence goes on from NC_134828.1 coordinate 12,603,549, forward strand.
TATTGTTGGTTGAAAGAAACAAAAACTTTAGTCGTGTTTTCTATAATTTACATTTAGTATTGTTGGTTGAAAAAAACAAAAACTTTAGTCGTGTTTTCTATAATTTACATTTAGTATTGTTGGTTGAAAGAAACAAAAACTTTAGTCGTGTTTTCTATAATTTACATTTAGTATTGTTGGTTGAAAGAAACAAAAACTTTAGTCGTGTTTTCTATAATTTACATTTAGTATTGTTGGTTGAAAGAAACAAAAACTTTAGTCGTGTTTTCTATAATTTACATTTAGTATTGTTGGTTGAAAAAAAAAAACTTTAGTCGTGTTTTCTATAATTTATATTTAGTATTGTTGGTTGAAAAAAACAAAAACTTTAGTCGTGTTTTCTATAATTTACATTTAGTATTGTTGGTTGAAAGAAACAAAAACCTCAGCAGTGTTTTCTATAATTTATATTTAGTATTGTTGATTGAAAGAAACAAAAACTTCAGTAGTGTTTTCTATAATTTATATTTAGTATTGTTGATTGAAAGAAACAAAAACCTCAGTAGTGTTTTCTATAATTTATATTTAGTATTGTTGGCTGAAAGAAACAAAAACCTCAGCAGTGTTTTCTATAATTTATATTTAGTATTGTTGATTGAAAGAAACAAAAACTTCAGTAGTGTTTTCTATAATTTATATTTAGTATTGTTGATTGAAAGAAACAAAAACCTCAGTAGTGTTTTCTATAATTTATATTTAGTATTGTTGATTGAAAGAAACAAAAACCTCAGTAGTGTTTTCTATAATTTATATTTAGTATTGTTGGTTAAAAGAAACAAAAACCTCAGTAGTGTTTTCTATAATTTATATTTAGTATTGTTGGTTGAAAGAAACAAAAACCTCAGTATATCTATTGGTTTATTAATTGATCAACAAAAAGAAACGTCATAACAGGTTTGTTCACTGGTGGAAGTATGGTAATTAATTTTATAAAAATTGTGAGATTACGCTCTATAACGAATATTAACAACATACTTACCTAAACAATATACAACTTGTCACCAGTTTCTTTCACTTTGACATTTTGTTTTTGATTATATTATTTCCATAAGTGTTAGCTTAAGATGCATTTAAACTACTGATTCAACCACTGTGGGCAATCCATATGTCATGCAGCTCTGATCTAACTGTGTGTCACTCACATATCATCCAGCTCTGATCTGACTGTGTGTCACTCACATATCATCCAGCTACAATCAGACTGTGCGTCACCCACATATTATTTAGCTATTACCCAAGACTACATAAAAAAATTTCTCAACCCATACCAGCCGTTTTTACATATATACTGGTCCAAGACTGTGTGTCACTTGGCGAGCATGTTTGGTGTGACGAAACTTCGTATCAATCAAACTAATTGTCTGTGTTTGTTTAGTGTCTAAGCGCACAGTTATATCGTGGGATATTACCACTGTGCTAATTGCGGGCACTGAACCCCCTTTCAGCTCGCCTTTTCAGCCGTGGGGACGTTATATTGTGACGGTCAATCTCACTATTCGTTGGTAAAAGAGTAGCCCAAGAGTTGGCGGTGGGTGGTGATGACTAGCTGTCTTCCCTCTAGTCTTACACTGCTAAATTAGGGACGGCTAGCACAGATAGCCCTCGAGTAGCTTTGTGCGAAATTCAAAACAAACAAACAAACAGTACCTTTTTGTTCAGATGGCGCTTTAGGAACTTTCCACAAAGACGAAGGAGGAATTTTATCAGCATCTCCTGGCGGTGATAAATAAAACACACAAGTAATGAAGGAAGGGTGTTTCCAAAATCTTCTGTTATTAGTGAAGAAAACAAACAACCGCTAACAAATGAATAATTTACCTTTTTGTTTCTGTTAGTAAAGCAAATAAAAGAAACAGTAACTTGGGAAAAGTTAAAGTTAAGAAGGTTCTCGATTAGTAATAAAAAACACGTATTAAAATCAGAACAAAGACTCAAAATACAGGGTGGCCCGTAAGTCCCTAACTATCCATATGTTATTATATTATATTCAGTAATACTAATGATGAGTTGAAGGCAGCTGTTACCGCAGCATTTGGAACAATAACCCCTTCTATGTTGAGGAAAATGTCTCACAGAACATGGCGTCGCATAATATTATGCAGCGAGAATGAGGGACAGTACACAGATACACTGGATACATAAGATATATGGATGGGTAGTGACTTACGGGCTACCCTGTATTTACTCACATTTTCTGGTGAAGTTTTATTTGTAAATGTCTAAGCGTAGTATAAAAACAACATAAAGATGATTTGTAATGGAATAACATGTGTGGAGTCTTTAAAAAATAGCCCTTATTCTAAACTATGTGCATCGACCTAGCGTTAAATCAGTTTTATATTTATATCGAGTAAGTTCCTACGGGAATTTCTTAGTTACATATACAAATATAGAGGTAACATAACAACAATGCGTCGCGCAATTCTGTAATAAGTTTATCTAAACATAAACATGCATTTTGTGAAATACACACAATTAACAACACATAAAAAAGTCACAGTACTGAGAAGAAAAAAGTATTATCCTCAACTTAAATTTATATTTAGTTATTTTAAGAATAATTCGTTTTTACAATGGCTGTTACAAAACTTTAGTTCTGTATAACGACATAAATGCCAACAGATGGCGGAACAATATAACCAATAACTCGATGGAGACGTAAGTTTGAAAGCAGAAAAATACAAGCATTTAATACCGTAATCAATTATATACAGTGAAAACATTTTGTTTTAAAGTGTTAAAGATAAATTTTTAAATATTCAAGGTGAACATATTTCTCATAGAAACAAACGGATAACTAGCTGGAAGTAAAAACCAGGTTGGCTCAGAAAGAGTATAAGAGATAACATTAAGATGGTGATAGTTGGTATTAGGCACAAAGATATACAATGAGTTATGTGTTCTATCCATTACGGTTATCAAAACGTAGTTTCTAGGGGTGTTTGTCCACAGACCTGTCACTATGCCGCTTATAAAATTAAAGTATCATAAATTTAAGAAATTTAAATTGTGTGGTATGACAAGAGATTTAGAAGATTATAGAACAGAAGATCATGAAAGTTGGTGAAACAGGAAGTTACGACATCAAAAGTTGGTGAAACAGGAAGTTACGACATCAAAAGTGATGTATGAAAAACGGTTGGCTGAAAATGTGAAAAATATTAGTAACGATTTCTTTTTTTAAAAGGTTAACAAATTTTTTGAGGTATGATTGGTTTGTTTTGAATTTCGCGCAAAGCTACACGAGGGCTATCTGCACTAGCTGTCCCAAATTTAGTAGTGTAAGACTAGAGGGAAAGCTGCTAGTCGTCACCACCCACCGCCAACTCTTGGGATACTCTTTTACCAACGAATAGTGGGATTGACCGTCACATTAGAACGTCCCCATGGCTGAAAGGGCGAGCATGTTTGGTGCGACGGGGATTCGAACCCGTAACCCTCGAATTACAAGTCGAGCGCCTTAACCACCTGGCCATGCCGGGCTCCTTAGCAGTAAAAGACTAGAAGGAAAGCAGATAGTCATCACCACCCGCCGCCAACTCTTGGACTACTCTTCTACCAGCGAATAGTGAGATTGACCGAACATTATAAAGGCCTCATGGCTAAAAGGGCGAGCATGTTTAGTGTGACGAGGATTTGAACCCGTGACCCTCGGATTACGATTCAAGCGCCTTAACCACCTGGCCATGCCAGGCCACGAGCTGGTTAGGAACAAATTGGAAAGTTTAAAGAATTATAAGTCACCTGGATTAGATAATATTTTCCCAAGTGTTTTAAAGGAGGTTAAAGAATGGACATGTGAGCCACACGCTGTTATTTTTTCGCCAATCCTTGAATAGTTGGCAGGTACTAGAGGATTGGATGTTAGCTAATGTAACTCCTCTTTTCAAAAGAGGTGACATAAATTATCCCAGTAATTACAGACCCACTAGTTTTCGAAAAAGATTTGTAAAGTCTGTTAAAAGATGCTTTCCAAAGTAATTTAACAACGTTTAGAATTTTATTGGATAGTCAACATGGTTTCACTAAGAGAAAATCTTGCCTTGCAAATTTTTTTTGACATTCTTTGAAAGGTTTATTGTTTCTGTACACGAGGGTGGTGGTGTAGATTTGGTGAATCTGGATTTTCATAAAGCATTTGACAAGGAACCACATAAAAGTCTTGTAAAAAAATGTCTCTTTAGGCGTGGAATATAAGTTAACAAATTGGATAGAAAAGTGGCTGGATAGAAGAAATCAGGGATTGTTAGAGATTTAGTTCAATCAAACTGGATTAATGTCGCAAGTGGGGTACCTCAAGATTTAATTTTAGGACCTTTGTTCTTTTTTATTTACATTAATTACAAAGACAGATGAAGGAATAGTCAGAATATTACTTAAAGTTGTTGATGATATCACGGTCTTGAGTGTTGCTGGCTGTGAAGAGGATGTTGCTGATTTACAAAAGGATTTAGATCATTTATTGAGTTGAACAAATAAATGGCAGATGAATTTTAATTATAATAATTGCAAGATAATACTGGTGGGTTATCATAATTTAAATTATAAGTATAATTTGGATGTATATAACTTTAACAGTGTCATAAAAGAAATGGACCTTGGCGTAATAGTTGATCAGTCTCTAAAACCATTCTTGCAGTTTCCTATTGATAGCGGTTGGGAAAATAGGGTTTTGGGTTGTATCTACAGAAATATTGTATACAAGTCTAAAGAGGTTATAATTTCATTTCATATGCCACTGGTTAGGCTACATTTGGAATATTGTGTTCAGTCTTAAACTCCTTGCCTTAGAAATGATATTGAATTGTTGAAAATAATTCAGAAGAGAGTTACTGAAATGGTAGCTGGGATGAAGTGGTTGTCATATGAGGAGAGGCTGAAATATCTCGGATGTGTTTTTTTTCTTGAAAAGAGAACACCTAGAGGGATCTGATTGATATGTTTAATATTGTAGAGGGATCTGATACCATTGACACATTATGTTTTTTTTAACAGTGAGAATAATTGGACTGTGGGACACAAATATAAATTTTGGCATAGTAGGAGTCAACTTCATTTAAGACAGAAAAATAAAACTAACAGGGTGGTTGGCTGAAAATTTTATTTTTCTAACAGGTGGCTGGCTGATGGAATGGGTTCCCTTCAGATGTTGTAGACGCAATAAATTTAAAAAGCTTCCTGTGCATTTCAACGATAAGGGCTGGATTTACAATGTTATTGTTGTTTTTTAAAAGTTAATTTAGTTTAGAGTGTGGAACAGTCAAGATGGAGTAATAGGTCCCATGTTGTCTCAGAACGTTATGTTATTATATTGTGTTTAAAATATATACATAGCTATTAGGCTTTAAAAATAGTACCCATCTGACGTTATCTGTCGGTTTATGCAATCTTGAATAAAAAAATTAAAATTTGATATGTGACTGAACAAAAATTCTGTTTTAGTACCTTTCGTTTTTTGTTAGAAATGAAATTTACAACTTGAACCTCAGTTCTTGAAACGAACTTTCTAATGTACTAGTAGTATTGAAATGACATTTCCTGTTGAAGGATCTTTTATTGCAGTCGAATGTTAATTAAGTTAACTAATACAAAAACGGGGTTTTGATAACAAAAATTCATTTTTTTAATTATACGGGAAAATTCTTGTGTTTCTAATTCACAGTTAAAAATAAATAGAGCATATAATAAAAATATAAAGACTATAAAATTCATGAAATGGTTATTTTTTGTTATTGTTTTCACTCAAATTTTCAACTAGATACGAGATTCAAATGAAGTATTAGAAAGTGAGATCACTTATACAATAATGTTCACACTGATGACGATCAGTTATACAAAACTTAAAAAAAACCCAATAATTTATACATTATCAACTGAATATTTCAAACAGAACAGTTTGTACTTTGCTATCAAAAATAATTTTCTTCGTGACAAAGTTTTTCATACATACGTTAGGTATGTATTAATGAAAGTTACTAAATAAGTCGTAGTTCATTAAATTAAGAAACTTTGATAATAAAAAAAACAGCTAGTCTCGAATGTTGTTTATTACATATGTGCCTCAAACACCTTTGGTGTTACGTACTTAGACACGCCTACCTTTGCTTTGGAACTTTTATCTTAAATTTCCTTTCTTAATGATAATATGAAAGCATTGTTCTTTTCGTTGGTTGGCTCTTTTAAATTGTATATTGAAAATAAGTCAACGTTTTGTACACAAACTGTAAAGAATCAGTCTGTTTCATTCTTTAACATTTTTACAAACGTGAACTCCTGTGCACTGTCATAAACTGTTGCAAGCCTACGTTACAAATGGCGTTAATTAACGTAAAACAAATAAACTTAGTTGTACACAGCAACCACGATAAATAAATGGTTCACTCTGCTTTCAAATAATTATGCGCTCTCTTAACTGTATTATTTACTACCTTTCAACTCACTCTCTAAATAATCTAAAACATCGTGTTTATAATCTAACTTTGAATGTACTGTAACGCTTTATGTTTACATCCTTAGAGTTCTTTGAATGTTTTAAGCCTACCTTATTAAACTTGTCTGGTCTTAACGTTATAATTACGTAACATTTAAAATGAAGCATTAAAAATGTAGCTTATAACAACAATGATGGAAAACATATTACAATGTAGATATGTTTTGTTTTTATACATTCCTGTTTATTAAGCCTTTACGGGTTACAAATTAATCTGTTGTGACTTTAGTCGTTATCGTTAAACACGTTGGTTCTTGTTTCGCCGGATTTTTGCGTTTTAAATGGTAAATAATTTGTACTGTATGTAATATCGTGTTGCAAAGTCCTTCTTCTAAATTATCTGATGAAGATAATTCAGTCTACATAACGTTTTAACAGGTTAATCTACCTCTCTCTTAATATTTCTACAAGCTTGAATACTACTGCAACTTTCAGGCCTACATTTTACAATTCATGTTTAAATGGAAACTTAATTGTGCAATTTCACAGCTGATCAATCGAATAACATTGTATTAAATCGCTAACACTAACTCTGTTACTTCGTTAAACTTCTCGTATTTATAACTAACCCCTGTTCTAGATGTTTCACAAAGCCTCTCAATCATTGCAACAAATAAACAAATTACAAAATTTCTAAACAAACTGTGAACCTGGGCCATCATATATGGCAAACAAAAAATAATTTAAAATAATATTTTTACCTAGAAGTGATTTGAAACTTACATTGGATTAATCAAAAGGAATGTAGAGAGAAACAACTGCAGTCTAGTGTGTGTGTTTATAATTACTGTTTTTACCTTGTTAGGCCTACTGATACCTTTTTACTGGATTTTAACATTTAATCTGTTGAATGTTGTAGGTAAAACTAAAGCCAAAGCCATGAGATGTGTTGGTAGCACTGACTGGAATATACAAGCTGTTATTAGAAACGAATAGGTCTTGTAACAACTAGATACTCTCGTGGTATGTATAACATATACCTGATTCCACGTGTTCGGTTTGTTTGTTTCTTTTGAATTTTCGCGCAAACCTACTCAATGGCGATCTGCGCTAGCCGTCCCTAATTTAGCAGTGTAAAACTAGAAAAAAGGCAGCTAGTTATCGCCTCCCACCGCCAACTCTTTTCCAATGAATAGTGGAACTGACCCTCACTTTATAACGCACCCGCGGCTGAACGGGCAAGCATGTTTGGTGTGACGGGAATTCGAACCCGCGACCCTCAAATTGCGAGTCGAGTACCCTAACCACCTGGACATGCCGTGTCCTCACGTGTTCGGTGTGTATTTTTTGTAAATTGTTTTTTATTGGGATGGTTTCTCTGGATTATTTGCTAAAAATATAGCCAAGACCAATGCACGTAAGGATAATGAATGAGTTTATTACTTCAATAATGTTTGATACAAACTAATTTCAGTTGTAGGCCTACCTTTATAATGTTTCAACAGAAACTTCAAACTTAGATATGCCTAACTTAAGTTTAGTTGCTTAGAGAATTTCCTTACTAATCAATAGATAGCGAACACACTAACTTACTGTTCTATCAACTGACTCACAAAATAATACACCAAGTCACACAATCATTTTAAAATCAGTTCTGGTTTTCTACTTACTATACGAAGTTTATGAATTCTTAACCTTAAATTTTCAGACGACGCCAATTTTAACAAACATCTAAATTAAAATATTGAAAATATAGCTAACATCAGTACAAAGAATTTTCAGTGACTTAGCAAATAGAGTTTAGTTCCCTGAACAACACAGATAAGGTGTTTACTTTCAGTCCACAAATAAAGCTGTTTTTCAAATGGATCCAACATTTTCTAAAAACAAACTTATGTATACAAATAAGCTGGCCCGGCATGGCCAAGCGTGTTAAGGCGTGCGACTCCTAATCTGAGGATCACGGGTTCGCATCCCCGTCGCGCTAAACATGCTCGCCCTTTCAGCCATGGGGGCGTTATAATGTGACGATCAGTCCCACTATTTGTTGGTAAAAGAATCGCCCAAGAGTTGGCGGTTGGTGGTGACGACTAGCTGCCTTCCCTCTAGTCTCACACTGCTAAATTAGGGACGGCTAGGACATAGAGCCTTCGAGTAGCTTTGTGCGAAATTCAAAAAACAAACAAATAAGCTACGATTTTTTAAAACATTACACTGAAAACGAAAGAAGGATAAGACAGCGTAAGTTTTACACAATAAATACAAATATTTGACGAAATATAATTTAATATAATTTTGTAGAAGAGAAAAAAAAATAATGAAATTAAAAAAAAAAAACTTGAAAAATAAAAATGTAGCCAAAAATTGAAAACCCGACATCAAGGTACAAATCATAAGGTGGGTCATTTTGTAGTTTACCCTGATTTTTGTTTTGGTATCGCAAGAAGTCATTCCCAAACTGCTTTGAAGGTTTAACTCAGTTTCTCCGATCGTACACATTAACAAAAAAGTAAATATGGGCCCTCAACCCCATAACGTCCCATATATTTACAATCTTTCGCTATCTGCAATCAGAAGTGGGAATATGGTGGCTCACAGAAAAAAAGGAAAACAAAAAAGAGAAGCAAAAACATTAAGAAAGAAAATTGTTAGAATATAATACACCAACAGGAAAGACAGTAAGATTGTTCTGGAGGTTATTAGTCCAGTCACCAATAGGATGTGTGGACATAAATATTAAGCCTAACATAAATTACTGGTATATCTCTCATATTCCACCCTTTCTAGCAACCACCTGGACTTTCAGTGGCTCTAAAAAGCTACAAATTTTCTAATTTCTGTTTGTTTGTTTTTTTCCACTGGCAGTTATTTCGATTTTAAATATTTCGAGTCTCAAACAACCACAGAATAAAATCAGGGGCGGTCAGGAACTGGAGTTTCTCTTCACCCTGCACTTGTTGTTTAGGGTGTGAAACTACTAGACTTTTTCAGGGTTTGACTGCTGGAGAAAATGCTTGTTTTATATTTGCAAGTGTACTTGACCAGGTGCAGTTGGGTGACAATTGCTTAAGATCATCCACACACTGGCAGGTCTCATATAGGGAAGGTGATACAACTACATTAGTCCCACTATATAAAGGTGTGTGTGGGGTTCTCTCAGCAACTTAAGTCTCCAGATATACCACTGTGTCACTTGGATGACATATTATAAGTTTATTTATGCTAATCTTTTCAAATTTATTTAAATAATTTTTATATTTATTATGAAATACTTCAAATATTCGATTAAGGTCTCTTTCATCAAATGTCATTAACAATTAGTTTTTGTATTAATATCTTAATTATTAAAAATTGCATATTGCTAATTATTTTACAATATCTAAAAAGCTGTGAATGTAATACTCTATATGGTATTTTTGATATATTACTCTTTGAGAAGGACGTCTAACAAACTTGAAATCAGTTCTTTAGTTTGTTTGTTTTTGAATTTCGCGTAAAGCTACACGAGGACTGTCGGTGCTAGCCGTCCCTAATTTAGCAGTGTAAGATTGGAAGGAAGGCGGTTTGTCATCATTACCCACTGCCAACTCTTGGGCGATTCTTTTACCAACAAATAGTGGGACTGATCGTCACATTATAACGCTCCCACGGCAGAAAGGGCGAGCATATTTTTGTGTGACGGGGATTTCAACCTACGGCTCTCAGATTGCAAGTGGAGAGCCCTAACCACCCAGCCATACCAGGCCTACGTTTATTATAGATATTATTGTTAGTAATTATGTAAATGTTTAAATCTAAATAATTTGCTTAAGTACCTGATATAGAAGTTTACTCAATCTATAAGATGAATGTTAACAATATAATTACTTATTACTAGATTATTAATACTAACTAAAACACCAACTTATCTATATGATAAGGTTGTCCAGAAATAAATGTCGTTTTTAACTGCAAAGTTTAGAAAAGTATAAACCAGTGTTGTAAAACATACTTTAATCAAAGTAAGCACCATTTGCTTCAACATACTTTGTCCAATCAGTGATGACGACAAAAACCCACTTGTAGAGAAATATATATGCAAAAACGGCTGGTTTGGGTTGAGAAAATGTTTATGTAGAGGAGCGAACAACGTTTCGACCTTCTTCGGTCATCGTCAGGTTCACAAAGAAAGAAAGAGGTAACTGACCGACAGCTGACCACATGTTTGAAAAGGGTTGTGTAACTGAGTAACTAAACAAAATACTAAATATGGAAAAAGCCAACACAATTTCACAAACACTTTATTCCTACCTACGCAAGACTGACTCACGCACACCACAAATATACGGCATCCCCAAACCTCATAAACCAGATTGACCATTACGACCCATAATGTCCACATATGAATCGTTTAATTACAATCTTGGTAAATACATAGCATGGGTATTCTCCAAATATGTAACATCAGCCAGCTCATTCATCATACACTAAGTTTCAAGTCTAATCTTAATCAACTTAATCATAAAGCCTTAATGGCCAGTTTCGATGTTATATCCCTCTTTACAGAAGTTCCAACCACTGAAGCCTGAAAGATAGCCTTAGAACTCTATATCCGAGACCCTAACTCATCAATAGACATTCCCAGCAACCAATTAGCAACCCTCATAGAATTCACCACGATGAAGACGAGCTTTATGTTCAACAACCACAACTATACAAACAAATGGCCTAAGCATGGGCAACCCAGTATCACCAGTTCTAGCCAATATTTTTATGACACAAGTTGAAACACAAGTAATTAACACAGCATTACATCCACCACTATACTGGTACAGATATGTAGATGACACAATTGCAGGATACTTAATTTTTTCAATCACATTAACTCTATACATCCCAACATTAATTTCACATGTGAACAGGAAGAAAGCAATCAAATATCATTTCTTAACCTCAAAATTACAAGAACCGACACACAATTTAAAACAGGAATCCACCAACAAATCACCCATACTGGACTATACATTCCTTGGGACTCAGCACATGAAACAAAACAAAAACTCAACATACTGAGAAACCAAATAAACACAGCCATAAAACTATTCTCACCAGATAAAATTAACGACGAATTAGACAAAATAAAACAATACTTCATCAACATCAATAAGTTTCCTCCACAAACCGTAGAAAACATTATACGCACACACCTAGACATAAAGCAAAATCAACCAACAAAAGTAAATATAGCCCACGATTTATAAAATCACGAAACCATATACTGCTGCATACCATATATTCCCGACATCAGCAGACAAATGACAAACATTTGGCAAAAACTAATAACAAAATATGACATTCCAGTTAATACCAAATTTATTCAAAAACCAGGCACAAAACTAAGGTCTATACTGTGTAAAAACTACACTGACAAACACCACACCAACATTATTTATAAAACACAATGTGATAACTGCCACGACTTCTATATTGGAGAAACAAGTAGAAAAATGAAAACCAGATTAAAAGAACACAAAAAGTCACCTTCACACGTTTTCGAACACTGCAAATCAAATAAACACAACATAACCATACAAAACACCCAAATACTAAACAAACAAACGCAAAATTAAAGAAGCCTTAATCATGCAACAATTCAAGCCCAAACTAAACAAATACAAAGGAACAACTTTATACCTATATTAATAAATATAATCAAACATTTAAGCACGCCCTCTACATTCCTATACTCAGTTACACAACCCCCTTCAAACATATGGTCATCTATCGGTCAGTGACATTTTTCTTTCTATATGAACCAGACGATGACCGTAGAAGGTCGAAACGTTGTTCGCTACTCTACATAACAAATTTTATCAACCCAAACCAGCCGTTTTTACAATAACTTTGTCCAACTTGTAACGATGCTGATTATGCCCTTACTGTAGAATTCAGAGTTTCTATGGTCAATGAACTCCCTCAGAGCTTCTTCTGGAGCTGCCTGGTTTTGGAAGCGTTTATTCTTCAAAAAGTTGTCAAAATGCTTGAAAAAATAAAATTTGTAAGGGAAAGGTCTGGAGAATAAGGTGGATGAGGTAGAACCTCGATTCCCAATTCGTTCAATTTTTGAAGCATCATCCTTGACAGGTCTGATTATAACGCCAATTTTCTTGATCTTCAGTCAGCACCTGTAGAACCCACATATCCAACTGTCTTTCTAATCAGACTCAGGCAGTTTGACAATGTTTGATTTGCTTGTGCCTAGCTTTTCTGCAAGCTCGCGTACTGTCTGTCTCAACTTAATGTGTTTTCATCTAAGGATGGCTTCCTTCCACGACTTTCATAGTCTTCAAGACTTTCATCTCCATGTTAAAACTTTTAGAACCAACATTGAACTGCACGTTCAGTAACAGATCCATTGCCAAATGCCTAGATAATGTTCCGTGTAGTTTTGGTAGTTTTTCGTCCAAGAGGAAAATCAGACGAAAGTCCTTCTTGATGACGAGAAACCCACTTGAAATAAAAATGCATCTCAGAACGGCTGGTATTAACACTTTTATTGATAAGCAGAGAACAGGAAGGTAGAAACGTTGTTCTCTGTTCATCAATGAAAAGTTCTTGTCCATGCTGCCTTGAGAGTTGCGAAACTATCTCCGAGTAGAGTTAAAACAGCAGACAATTAAGACACCTTGTTAGAAACAGACGTTGGATTAAACCAAACAATCGATAAGTTACTCAATATTCAGCTTCTAAATGTCATCATGAAAATTCCGTCATTTATTTCCGGACAACCTAATAATTCCGGATTGGTAAAATTATTTATAAATTTATTTTCATATACAATAAGGATACAAATTAGTGCCATAATTTCAGCAATTGTAATATTTTATTATTATTAATAAGCGTTTCAGTTTTCACTCTTATAGATAATTCACCAGGGCACATGACGCATGAACCACCCTATTTGTGTGCCAGGTGTTGGATATTTATTTCGTGGTTGCGTTTTTATTTTTATTTTTTATATAGATGTTGTATTTTTCTTCTCTACAAAAATATATATCTTTATATAATATACGTTTGCTACATTTCGAGCAAAGCCATAAGACGGCCATCTGCGCTAGAAGTCTCTAATTTAGAAGCGTTAAACCAGAGAATGCAGCTAGTCAACACCACCTATCACTAACTCTTAGGCTAAGATTTCCTGTACACATTTATAAGTATTTCAGTTTATCGGTTCAAATAGTTTATTTGTGCATATTAATTTATGACTTGTTCTTTCGTTGAGCTGGTCCTTATAAATTATTTGATTAAATAATGCGAAGTTCAGTTCACTTAATTTTTACAACTTAGCTTATTTCTCCCTTAACCTTTTATACAAGCTTTATTCGTTGGTAAAAAAAAAAAAGAAAAAAAAAAAAAGATAGTAGTGTAAGAGTTGGTGGCGGATGGTGATGACTAGCTCTCTCGTGTAGATTACCGCTGCTAAATTAGGGACTTTAGTGCATATAGCTCTCGAATGACTTGGCGCAAAATAAAACAAAAACAGGCTTAACTACTAACACCAACAATGCAACGACAAAAGTTGGTTATAAATCGTATATTAAAGGTAAAACATGTAGTAGATAACTGAGAATAGACTGTCATTACAACACGGAGATGGTGTAAAAGCTGTGCCGTCACACTAACTTGGACCTTGCGTTTAATGCTGTGTCCCATAGGAGATTTTCTGTGTATCAAAAAGTTTCTTAAAAAAAGAACCAATTCCAATATTATTGCAGACTATTATGAAATCTTTCAAAATTCCAACTGGTTAATTCTGTTAATTTAGAGAATGAAAGAAAAAACAAACTGAAAATAATTTTTCTAATTGATTTTAAGCGCCACAACCACTACCTTCAATAAAAATAGATGCAACTTCAGTCCACAACAGATGGGTTAGGGCCATCAAAGAATGAATTAGCCTCTATATCTAAGCTGGTTTTTTTTTCAATTTCACCTCTGGTGAAAGATGAATATTTAACAAACACGCATACAATCATTAATCAGTTGATCCGGTATATAGTATTAAACAAAGAATTTTAATAATTATCGTAACATTATTTATATCCCTAAATTAATTTAGATTACTGTATGATAAAGTAAAACGAACTCAAAGTGCCACAGATAAAAATAATACATATTGGATTAAACGTACATGATTATACTAAAAGTTCACTAAAATGTATACATGGAGGTAAACGTCTTAATACAGCCATTCTAAATTTGTAGTTGATTGAATAAAAAACATTTCTGTCTTATTTTAGTGTACGTAAGTCAATTGCGCGATTCCCATTTTATTAAAAAAATGTGATTGCCACTAGAGGGCAATAGTTCATTTATAAAAGAGCTGTTGTATTAATTCGTATGGATTTTACAACAGAATGCTCGCATTCAACTCGGATGTTAAATGAATGTAATTCTGGTGAGAAAAATTTAAGTAAAATTAATAAAACGTACAGTCTAAATAGATGTTTATGAATAACGTCTCTACCACTACTAAATGTATTTAAACTGGTAAAAGTTATAGCAGGCAGTGTTTGACATTCGTTTTTTACCTTTGCTAGTAAATTACAATTTACGAATTAAAAATGAAAACTTCAAAAAGGTAATTTAGAAGCTTAATAATTTGAAAAAAAAAATGAAAATTACGTAATTAAATAACTTTTAAATTTCTTTTAGCTCACTATTTAGTAATCAAAATTAAGTTGGGTAAGCAAATAACATTGTGGCTTTGCGATATTACACACTAGGCCAATGCATGATGTTTCGCGTTGTGCGAGGCCTCTGCTTAACACAATACATTTTCAACCTTACCTTTAGTGAAAATATATCCGAAATTATACTTACTAAAACATATTGTGAAAAATTTAACAAAGCATCTTGTGTACACTTTATATTTATTTTTAATCGCTGACGGCTACTGATAAAAAAAATATTTTAATTCCATCAATAAATCAAAACTGAGTTATTTAAGTTTATTTTGCTTATCTAACTAAAACACAGTACATGTAGTTCATAAATTGGTTACATGTAACCTAAAATAAATATATTAGTAACCAACGGAATAGTTAATTACAATTATACTACTTACCTTCACGTGAATTTTGTTCTTCTGTTATAGGTGAAGAATTAATATCAGTATCTGGTTACAATGAAAAACCGAAATGTTAGTATTGCCCAATAGGAAACGTTAGTACTAAATAATTATTCAGAATAAAAAAAGACCTAGTACTCATTACTGTAATAAAAGAAAGTCTCGCTACTGCTACAGAAGAAAAATAAAAATGTATTGAAGAAATTACAGATTTTTAAAACATGGAGTAAGAGAGAGATACACCCAAGAAAGGAGCATCCACAACCTACTTTTAAAATACAGTACATACAACGATTTGTTTGTTTACTGAATTTTGTACAAAGCTACAGAAAGGTTACCTGCATTAGTCAGGTCTGATAAAACATGCGACAAAGATGAACATATGAACAAATATTAATAGTGATTATTCTAGTAATTTATTATATAAAATTAACTCAGTCATTATTGTCTTATCACAAGCCTCTCCCACGTGAAGAGTATTTTGGGACGTTTGAACATGTTAGAGTATTGTAAAGTTTTATTTTTGAAACACCAGAATTGAGATAATTAAATAATATAAAAGTGTCCTTCCTTACAAGTGTTTGCACAAATGGGTTACAAGAAGAGCAAGAGCATACACAGTGCACACGACAGAACAATCAACACTTTTGTTGTGTACCATATTTTATTATATATTATCAATACCATACACAAAATACAAAGACAACATTTACTTTGTTAAAATAAAAATCAAAACCCATGTTAAAACACACTTTCCTCTGGTTGTAAAGTTATCATTTAGGTAAACTGTAGTGTGTTTAAAGGCTCTGTTGTTGTTTTTTCTTAAGTAGCTCTTAAAGTGATAGACAAAAACCATCTAACTGATGATGGCAAAGCTGCTCTCTCTTCTGATATCAAATGTTCCTTTAGTCATTTTTGTCCTCAAGGCATTATACAAAACTCACATACCAGTCTTGACTAACAAATTGATAATATAAGTGGGAGAAGTTAGATTTCTTTCTTATCAATAAGCATACAACAACCCATCTTAAATGGAGTTTGAGTATCATTCCATATGCAAAAATAATAACCTAACAGCCACTCCGTCGTACGAATTGTTAATTAAGTGCACATAGTATTACTTCACTGCTTATTATATACAATAGACAACACTCAACAGATTCGTGTTAATTTCTTTATCTTCATTAAGATTAGTGTTTACCTTAAAGAAAACAAAACCAAAACCCATTTGCTTTAACTATGAAGTTAGCAGAGAAACTAAAAAGTGTTGCTTTAATATCAAAAATGTGACAAAATTCTTCCATTTACACAAGATAAAATATAACTAAAGTTTCAATCTAGACTGGAATGGTTACTTGAAAACCACTGATCATCAGTCGATACTTAGCAAAATAAAGTTGTGATTAAAAAAACAGTGAATTATGCTTTTACAAAAGGTACTGAAAGAAGTATATTTGTATCTAAATATTTTCACTTATCAAAGCTTGAAACAACTTGAGAATATGTTGATTAGACCAGACAAACAAGGAATATAAAATCAGATATTTACAATGATATAAAAGTAATGATTGTTATTTCACATGTCATATCTTACTACGCTCACCAAACATACTAATATCACACAAAAAACAATTTCAAAACATCTTACACTGAGGTACCAAAAAGTAATTACTAAACACATCAAATATCTACATCCTTATTAGTGTGTGAGAATACTATCCAAGATATTTCAATCTTGTGAGACTAACTTGGAATGTATTAAAAACAAAGAAAGAAAAGACAGATGGGTGACGATTCTGCATCTACTTTAGAGAAATGAAACTTTTTAACCCTTGAAAACACAAAATAATTCTACGTGAATACTGTAAAATCCTTTTCGTGTTCTGTCCCTTGTCTTAAACACAGTTTAGTTACATGTGCTTTCTCTTCTTACAACTGACCTTTAGGGTAAGTTTCATATAAAGAAATTTTGAAAAATCTTGAATGAATACCTTGACTGTTTCAAGTAGAAAAATAAAATATGAAATATCAATTGAAACTGTTTACAGTAAATTATGTGATAAAAGGAAAATTTGAAGAATAAAAGGCAAATTATTTACTGTACATCAAATAGCCCACTACCCAAATAAGATATATTCTCATATTATGAAAAAAATATATATACCTATATATAATAAAATTATTTCTCGTCATAAACATGATTCAGTCATTTGACACAGAAAAGAAGCAGTCAGTAGTACACCTTTGAGGTCAGTGAATGATACATTTGTACTGTTCAGCCTTCTCTGAAGTCTCTAGTTGTAAAGCCAATCACTAGAGGACTTTGACACGATGCTGGCCAGATATCTTGGATAACAAAGTAACGAGATATAAAGCAGGTCAACACAACAAGAGCAACAAAGCAGGAATATCTTTTGTTCCACATGGACAGAAACATGAGGCGTCAGTAACAAACCAGCTCAGAAATACCGAAATTCTCCCTTTTTACCTCTGCGTTCCCGCTGTATCCAGTCGGCTGAGGCAGGGGCAGGAAGCGGTCCTTGCGGGCCCTTATGAAGACTCGAACCAGGGTATATTTCTTCTCGCCTATCTCTCCCTTCAATGTGTTCTCCCTGTAGAAGCAGTAGTTCTTACAGTTATGGTATCCATTATCAAGTTAGCCAAAATTAAATAATATATGGTACATAAGATGAATCCATGTATATTCTACAATTTAATAATAATTTCATAAAAATCAGCAAAACTAAACTTTTGTATTTCTTAACCTAACAAATACCTGAATGTTATAATCTTCCCTTGCTGGTCCAGTTCGAGTATAAAGTGGGTTATTAATAACCTCTTCTTCACGAATCACTGCTTGGTAAGGAGTAACGATGGTGTTGGGAACATGTCCCACCTGTTGAAGATAATTCCTGGCTCTCCACCATTTCCTACTGTCATCAACAACCTATATCAAACAATGAACAAGTTCTGAAACAACAGCTTGTGTTGTAACGAACAAAACTGACTTTTCTAAACGCCAGCTGGATTAGACCCACAAACGAAATATTTCAGTTGAAACACAATTGTCCTCAAAATGATTACAGATAGCCACACATCTTGTCAAAAGTTAACTGAAGCAGTAGTGTATCTTTCAGTTAGTAATTATAAAGCTACATATCACAGTTTTCAAGCAGATAAAAACTCATAAGATTGCTGTTGAAAATGTTTCAAAATACAAAACACGCAAAAGTGTGCTTCAAGAAAACTTATAAAAGACAAAGATACTCACTTCTAACACTTCCCCTCTCACTACAGACAGTTCTTTGTCATTATTGGCTGTTCTTGGGTAGAGCACCACAACAATCTTGGCTCCAGCAGCCTTCAGTTCTTCCAACCATCTCTGTTGTTGAATGTCGAACTGTCGATGAGGATCTAGCCCTTGTTCAAAAGAATCAGCACTTGTATCTGATCTTGAACCTCTGAAATCCTGTTCATTTCTGGTGGAAAAAATGGGTTAATTTGAGTTACTTGTAATGAATATTAATACTAAGCAGCCACAAGAACATATTACTCTTCTGTGTATTCTTTAAGCTTAAATCACATTTTATAGAAATATGTTTATTCAACACAAACATTGTACTTTCACACTCAGGTGCAAAACATGCATCAAAATGAAGCTCTAATCTAAATTTTTCGTGCAAAACCTCACTATAAAAAAGTTTAAGAGAATGCGAGAATGTTGGCTGATCTAAGTCTCTTAAACCAGACAAACCTCGTGCGATATTATCTGGTTTACGTCTACGAATATCATTGAAAGTTGGGATACCCAAATGAAGAGAAAATTCATTCTAATCATTGTAAGAATACAAGAAAAGCATATTTAACTAACTAGACTCATTACTGTATTCATGTTTCATTTCACTATAAATAAATTGTATCTCAAAATGGTTGCTATAAGTGTTAACACTTTTACTGATAAATATAGAATAACTCTCGACCTGAAGATGACCAACCATTCTGAGATATATTTTTATTTCAAGTGGGTTTCTCGTCATCAAGAAATAGTTAGCTTTCTTTCTTCACAGTTCATACTAATAAGGATATGAAAGTTGATCCTGAAAATACCGAGGTGAAGACAATTAAATACTTACCTCTCTGGAACACTCAGGTGACGAGGCTCATACTGGCGATTATCAAATGTTGAGGGATGAATATCGGGGGCTATTGGCTGCTGGTCTCGCTCGCCTCTGTGAAAGTAACCACCTTCACGTGGTCTGTCTTGGTGTGATGATGAGAAACCCTCTGGTCTTCGAAACTCCTGCAAGTACAAAACATTTTGATCTTTCACCCTGTAAATACAAGAAAGTTAACAAAGACAAGACAGAGCACTGATAATTCAGCTTTCGTGTTAAGCCTATAAAAGGTTAGAATATGTGAATGTACACAGATAATTATGAAAATAACTAAATAATTATACATAATAACCCATATAACAAGTCATAGAAAAAAAGGATTAGACCACACTAAAAACTCATACTGATAATTCAGAACCAAAAAAATCATAAGTTGTGATAATCTATTCTGCGATTCATTTATTACAAACACGTTGTTGTGAGAAGGGATAAATGCAGTTTTTAAAAAATAAATTTTGTATCAGTCATGTCAGGTATCCCCTAGTGATCAAATTATATAGTAAAGAATTACATTAAATAGTGGATATGTACAGTATGCACAACATTATAACAACAAATTCTGTTAACATGGAACTACATCAAACTGGTAACTTCTACATTATGATCAACACTATAACAAAATGTACCATAGTGTGGAACTACATCAAACATTATTTACTGTACTGTAACAACAGAAATAGTTTAAAGGTCCAGTATAGTTCTGTGGTGCATCCAAGTGTTATGTGAAAAGGCCTAGCTGACTTTTGACTTGAAGTAAACCAACCTTGCTAACCAGACTTTGCAAGTTATTTCCATTATGGACACCATATTCAGTTAGATCAACCCAACTAGTACATTAATACTCTATCTACAAGATGAATTTCTTCTGAGTTATGCTGTAAGTCATACCATATTTATAACTTGCTCAATCTTTAAATTCTGACCAATTGATTTTTGTTATATGTCTTTGATAAACTACTTTATATTAACATATATTTCTAATATAAATATATATACAACATTTTTTCAATCAGGTATAAATATAAATCTTTCATTCTTCTAATTTTGGATAGCTTACCATTGTTTAAAAATTAACAATGCAAGAAAAACCATTACAACCTGACCTAACGCTAGTTTCATATCAAATAAAAAATCATTTAAAAACCATTACAACCTGACCTCACACTAGTTTCATATCAACCATTCCTGTGTGTACAGGTGTATGCATATATATCAATCTTGTAAGAAAAATAAATTTAATAAAAACCACTCAAGTTAGAAGCAAGTGATTTTATTCAATAACTGTTTATTACTTTGATCAATAAAAACTGTCAAGATATTGTTTATTTCTAATATAAATCACTAATCATATTCAAAATTAACATTATTAAATACAATGATCAAAAACAATACTTTCTTGAATATCCTCAAAATATCAATAGCTTGATTTAAAAAAAAAATATTACACACTTCTGTAGTTTGTCTTAATTCTTGGTTATGGATCCTCTGGATAGAAGATGAAACAGCTGGTCCATTCAGTTCGGATCTCACCCTTTCTTCCAAGAAAGCATTTTCTGGTGTCCAACCATCTGAGAATACTGGATGAAAGTTGCCCTCGAATCCTTTCCATTGTTCACTGTTATGAAATGACGAGAAAAAACCTTACAAATATAACAGTTTTTTAACTGCACATTGAAATATATAACTTTTTTTTTCTTAAAAAGTATAATACTGTTGTAAGTTACACTTTTAATTTAGATGTTTATTAGAGGGTGTATATAATTAAGAGCTGACAAGGTGATGAAGGTTTTGGATCAAGAAGGTAACATGTAGAAACATGAGTAACAAATAAGTGACTAATCATTAATGATTTAGGTCATTGTTAAAAGTGTGATTTATCACATCTATTCTGCTATTCAGTGAGTTAATGTGTTTATCAATCTAAGTAAAATAAGTTAGATGCAAGTAACATTAGTCTCAAAATATCTGTTAAAACCTCGTATTTAAAGTTAGGCCTACATTAATTTCAGAGCTTATGTTAAAATGTTTGTGAAATTAGGCCTTCAACTTGTGACAAAGTAAGCTTGGCTGCAATAGACACTTTTATCGAAATGGATTAATGTATTGTTATGTGGATGAAAATTAGCATTACTTATACCAAATAACCAAAACAAGACTCGCTCACCAACAAAACATTTTCCAAAAATAGTAAATGCAAGAAAGTGTGGAATTTTGTACCACCATGAAGACAGAGTATGCCCCTTCAACTTCCCAAAGTTCACCAGTTTTAAGACTCAGATAAGTAACAATAAATTAAAACATGTTTCTTCTGTTTTTTTATTGTGTATCTAAAATTGAAACTGACGTTGGGAGATATATATATATATCTATAAATGTGGTAGTTAGTGTTAACAGAGTAAGAATAAATAATAATTTATTACAGTAGAGAAATATCACAAACGTAAGTTATTAAAATAAAGTAAATTTTGTAGAAAAAGAAAAAGAAATTACAATGACTACAGTACATGACTAAATAACAGCATAAAATTACAATGACTACAGTACATGACTGAATAACAACATTGAAGTTTTGGAAATGATACTAATTTTACAACAAAATCATGAAAAAAAGCTTACCAGGGCAATATAATAATACATAATAACAATATATAATAATATACAACATAATAAAGGAAGCTTTATAGAATTTTCATTTTAAACTCTACCCTAGTCTTGGGAGGTTAGTTATACAGAAATTACCATGTTTTAGTTGAAACTCTGCACAAGATAAAATGTATCAAACCAATTTATTGTTTTTATCCTAGTTGAAACTCTGCACAAGATAAAACGTATTAAACCAATTTATTGTTTTTATCACAGTTTTCTTGTTCTCCTTTGATTGGATTTCACATTTGTTGGACATCCTCTTTTTGAACTTGCTATAACTTCAACAGAAACCACACAATAACTATGTCCAAAACAACTGTATTTCACAATAACATCAAACCTTAAAACCTTGCACTTGCAACTGAGACAAGGGTACAACAGGACTTTTGAAACTTTTATTCTTCCAGTCAGTATAGGCTCGGAGAAGAAAAAAGAGGCCACGGGTCTTCAAACATTTTGAACAGATAAAACACTTGTTTATATTAATACCTATATTTCACATTTCGTAGGTGTAGAAATCTCGATAAACTATACATTTTGGGAAAGAGATAACATGATACACACAACAGCTGTGCCTCTTGGCTATTATTTGTACATTTTTACCACACTTGTGAAAGAAACAGTTAACTGATTCAATCAGAACCTAAGTTTAAAACCAACCAATGAAAACCATTTTAAGAAGTCTGCAAAAGATGGAGTACACAAGCCCCATTAGGTCTCGGTAATTAAAGGCTGTTACAAATTTAATGTTTATGTGATTATTTGGTGTTTTTAAGGATACAAATAACTAAAAGTGAGTTTATTAAATGAGGGGCAGTGAACTAGTTAAAAAGTGTGAATTTATCTTGATTTGAAGGTTATTTTGGAGTTTCACAGTTCAAACAATTGCTAGGCCTTGTTTGGCATGACAACAGTTACCAATGTTTTAACTATGAAAGTGTCGACTGAATATAAATAAATCTAAGCACCTAAAGTAAGTCCCTTTTTTACTGTTCAATATATTTCTGGTTGAGGTTAAACCAGAACTTTCTGGCCTTCTCCTCCTGTTAATTAGAGGTCACCACTGTTTCAAGTGTACAATGATTAGCTCAGCTTTAAAAATAGATCTTCTATAAGTAAATCACCTTGAATAAGACAAAGAAATAGTACTAAAACCATGAAACAGTACAGAGAACTCATTTCCAAATAAAGTTGTTTTTTTTAAAGGTAAACAATGATAAATTTTATTGTTTGAAACCTCTAATACTAAATTATCGTTGAAATACAGTTTTAGTGAATTTTTATTTATTGCTAAATATAAAGGCAACCAAAACAATCATCAAGTTCTGTACGATTGACTCACTTTTAGGGTCAAACTTATTAAAAGTTTTAAAATAATTCATCTGGAATTCTCCAGAACTATTTACAGAAAATACTTACCGTGGAACAGTCCAAGTGTCACCTAAGCTATGCCACAAATCATTTTCCTTGGAAGTACAACAGTTCTGTAACAGATCAATGGCCTCTACTGTGAGCAAGGGAGCCACTACCTTGGCAGCAATGTTTGGTCCATAGTTTGAGTCTCTAGCAGCTTCAACAATCACAGTCAATGGGGTGAACAAAAAGTGGACAAGTTCGGGTGCATTCGGGTCATGTATATGGTTCCTAAGTCTTGCCTTCATCAAACCATTAAGAGAAATATATTTTGAGAAGTCAAGAAACTCAAAGCCAACATTAATTTTCAACAATTCAATTCTCCATGTTTTAAAAAGAAAAACTGTAAGGAAAACGTTACATTAATCTAAACCTAAGCTAAAAAATTGTATTATATATGTGTATGTATGTATGAAATAAATAGTTTCAAATGCTATTATTTACATTAATTGTTAATAGGCACTTAAAATCAGCACAATAAAACAATAATGAACTAATGAACTTAATATAAGCGTTAAAAAGGTTTTGTAAAATCCACTGTCAATACCAGTTGTCATCACCTTAAATTCGTTATACGTATCAAATCTACAGACAAAATCCAATTTCTAAATTAGTAATGAAATGAATCCACCATAATATTTCTACTAGATGTCACTACATATATAGATGTGGAAATAAAATATTTTAAATAGAACTACATAATATTTCTTATGTTATTCCAACACCAACCTCCTCCCTCTCTCTTGAAAATTTATTCAAATATAACACATGAAAGCTGAGAAAAACTAAGTTACTTGAGGTAAAATATAAAATTTTACTGGAATAAAACGTTTGAAATGTATTTAGGAGGAAATACCAGATTTTTGCAATGAGAAAAAAGTATTTTTCATTTTAAACGACAATCACTTTACACACTAACTATTCAAAACAAATATATACATAAATAAATCATTTAGTTTATTAAAAATTCTTCATTTTGTATGTGAAAGACTTGTAATGTTAACTGTAAGGCTGCTGAATTTTGTGAAGATATAAACACTGTATTGAAAGTTAGAAGCATTAAATCTATAAATACTGTAAAGATAACATTTTGAAGTTACAATGGGATTTATAAAAACAAATTTTAACGTTTATTTTTATATATACATATAGACACGCACAAATCTTACCAAAAGATTAAAAGATAATTTAAACTTTTTCAAAATATCAAGAAATTCTCTTTCAGGTGGCGGCTTGGCCCTCATACTCAACATTCCATCTGAAAATCATAAACAAATAGTAATTTTCATAAGCATTTCTATTATCGAAATTCAGATGTCAGATATTTAAAGTAGAAATTATTAAACAGAATTCTTGGAAAACAAACAGTGTGTACAAAACATTTATGATTTAATATTACCACATAACAGTCCTATCAAGTGTTTTATAACAAAGTACACCAAGTTCAAATTAAACAAGGTTTGATAAGCAAACCTAATGTGAAATTAAGAGTAAAAAAATTGAATTGAAATTCAACAAAACCTAGAATAGTATCACAGTAAAACAGAACTAGTAATACGAGATAACATTGTACAAGAGAGAAAGAAAATACAAAATTGTAATTCAAAGAAAACCTAACACAGAACTATAATTCAAACAGATGCAGTAATAAATCTTCAAAAATATACATACAAGACAAAACCCTATGAATAAAAAAACCACCCCAAACTGAAAGTTTCTCAGCCTTTAATATGAAATTATTTGATATATGTGCACTTACACAACAAACCACATATTGCCAAGAGAAAAAAGAAAACACCTTTCTTAACCAATTGTTTGTTTGTTTTTTTTAATCTCGCACAAAGCTACTCAAGGGCTATCTGCACTAGCCGTCCCTAATTTAGCAGTGTAAGACAAGAGGGAAGGCAGCTAGTCATCACCATCCACTGCCAACTCTTGGGCTACTCATTTATCAACAAATAGTGGGATTGACCATAACATTATAAGACCCCCACAGCTAAAGGAGCAAGCATGTTTGGCACAACAGAGATGCGAACTCACGACCCTCGGATTATGAATCGCACGCCTTAACCCACCTGGCCATGCGAGACCCTTAACCAATTAAAATGAAAAACATTGTATTGGTGTTTGATCTATCATAAATGTTTTAACCTTCAATTGACCATAATACTTGTTTGTTCACCTCCAAGATCTTTCTTCTTGCTTTTCCTGTTCTTCTGTCTCCGTTCAAGTTCCTTGAATGCTGCTGCAGCATGCTGGAGTCTGGCAATAAATCTCTCTATGTCGTCAAAACAATGATTCAGGGTAGTCTGGAGGAAAACATTATACGTTTTACACAACTGTGAAAACAACTACAGTTGTCAAACTGCTGAAAATAACCCAAACAATGATTCAGGGTGGTCTGGAAAAACACATTATACATTTTACACAACTGTGAAAACAACTAAAGTTTTCACAAACTACTGAAAATAACCCAAACAATGATTCAGTGCCACCTGAAACAAATGTGTCATTTCAGTATTTTTATTTTCAGTATCTACAAAAAACACCAAAAAACAATGAAACATTAAGTAAAATCTTTTCCACATTTTAAAAGGTATATATAGCAAGTTACCACATATCTTAAAAGTTACACAGAGCAGGTTATTAAGTCCTGAAGTTACACAGAGCAGGTTATTACAAGTGTTAAAGTTACACAGAGCAGGTTATTACAAGTCCTAGAGGTATATAGGGCAGTTTATTACAGGTTTTAAAGTTACACAGAGCAGGTTATTACAAGTCCTAGAGGTATATAGGGCAGTTTATTACAGGTTTTAAAGTTACACAGAGCAGGTTATTACAAGTCCTAGAGGTATATACGATAGGTTATTAATTCCCCGAATTAGAATGTTTTAATATTCTCCATGGATACTCATTTCTTTACAGCTGGTAGATTAAAACAAATTTTGGATAAAGTGTCTTGCTCAAAAACACAATGACAAAGTGCATGTGAGCACTAAATCCAAAATCTTTCAATTAGTCTAAAGCACTATCTACTCCATGATGAAACTAACCCACAACCACAACAACGACACAGTGCGTGAAACATCAACCCACAACAACGACACAGTGCAACGAAACATCAACCCACAACAACGACACAGTGCAACTAAACATCAACCCACAACAACGACACAGTGCAATGAAACATCAACCCACAACAATGACACAGTGCAATGAAACATCACCTCACAACCACTCCACTCTACAATGAAACATTAATTAATCTTTTATCTTGAGTTACAAGTTCATTGATTGTAACTTAGTCAACACTGCTGGTGCTTTTATATCTTACACATTTATATTTTATTGTAGAATGTTTTATTCTGCATTTGAAGTTGACTAGGAATTCAAAAATAAATTGGAAACATATATATCCAGCCTTAACAAAGTCTTTAAAATCAGTGAATATTAAATTAAATTACATTTCAGGTCTCGTATAATAATCATGTAATGATGTAATTCGCATTGTGACATGGCAAGGGAAAATCACTTACAACATCTCTCTCGTATCTTTCACTTGTTGTTGAACTTGTTTCATCATTTGAATCTCGGGCGTAGTTGATCGAACATGATCTACCTGCTCCAGCTGATCCCTGGGGCTACTGGAACTATGAGAAACTAGAGAGAAAAAAAAAAATTTATCTGAGAACAGCTGGCATGGGTATTAACACTTATATTAATAAGCAGAGAACAACGTTTCAACCTTCCTAGGTCATCTTCAGGTTAACAAAAAACAACTCTGAAAATAATTAAGATTAGCAAAACATTTCATGTTTTTTGTAAATCAGATTTTTTCTGTTACTTTCAGTAGAACCAACGTACCAAACAAAGCTTCTAGCCCCAAAAATGAAAACTATTTTGATTTATAAAAATTTAAATTCAAAATAAACAGTTTACCTGCAGGGCCTGAACTGTGAGCTTTAACAGCTGCATTAAACAAATTTATCTGTTCTCGTACGTTAATCCCATTCTGAGGAGGTTCGGGCAGAGGGTTACTGGGTGGTGGTGGAATGCTACGCCTGTCATTTCTGTAACTAAAAAAAAAAATACTTGTTATAAAAACAAGTTGAAGGAGTAACACTTACATTGAGATCAAATCATCTGAAGTCTTACAAATAAAGTTTTCCTTGTGAAAGATTCATCGTAACCACAGAAGTAATAAATTAATCTAATTATTTGTAGAAATGTTTCAAACAACTCATTTTATTATTATGATATTTGTTATAAAACACACTAGCACTAAAACAAGCTACTTTTATTACTGAGACTTACACAGAAAGTCTTGAATCTAATAACACATCACAAATTCACACATGAAGTCAGTTTTTAGTCCTGTACACACACGTGCGAGTTAATAGACAAAGAAATATAAAAAATGTTAGCTCTTAAAGAAGTCAAGCCTATGTTAGTGAAAAACAAGAAACCACTGATGTATAAATTTTCAAATATGTTAGCTCTTAAAGAAGTTAAGCCTATGTTAACGAAAAACAAGAAACCACTGATGTATAAATCTTCAAATATGTCAGCTCTTAAAGAAGTTAAGCCTATGTTAGTGAAAAACAAGAAACTACTGAGGTATAAATCTTCAAATATGTTAGCTCTTAAAGAAGTTAAGCCTATGTTAGTGAAAAACAAGAAACCACTGATGTATAAATTTTCAAATATGTTCGCTCTTAAAGTTAAGCCTATGTTAGTGAAAACAAGAAACCATTGATGCATAAATCTTCAAATGTTTTAATTCTCCTATTTCACAGTTGAATTGAAACCAAAAACAGCCAATAAAACACTTAGTAAATTCTTATTTATAACTTTAATAACTTACGCAGTCTTCCATTTTCCAGTCATAAAAAGTTTCATGTCAGTTACAATGTCCTTAGCCTGGAAAGTTTAACAGAAATTTAATTTGTTCTAACCTTGAGTTTGTAAACATAGTTATTGTGAATACTTGATATATCAAAGTACACTTTTAACAGTTTGTTATACTTAAGTTATTTCAAAGTGATTTTCTCATTTATAAAGGTCTAATATTTGAATATTACTTAATGTTTCATTACTGACTCAGAAAATATGCAAATTAAAATGCCAATTAAAGACAAAAATACAAAACTATTTTTGATGTGAACACTTTGAAAAGTGGGCCTTTCTTTATCAATGGCAAACTAGAAATGGCTAATTATATCAAAGAGTAAGAATAAGTGAAATGACATCATAGAAAATTACCATGATATCTCAGAAGTATTCGGATTAGTTTTAAGATTTGATTGAAACATTAAAAAAAAAAGAAACATAAGGAACCTTTAATATTTGAAATGGGGGTCTAATTTCATCCATGAAAGACTAGGCTAAATCACAAGAACCATATGTTAAGACACACTAACACGATCAAAAGTAAATAGAACAAAGTAAAAAAAAACAAAACTTGAAATGTTTACAAAATTAAACAGCATGCATTTTTAACCAGCCAACCATAATGTTGTTAAATGAAAAACAGTGTGCTAGAACTTAAAGCACAAAACCTTTTATTTTAATTTTAACGAGTTGGGCTTCCCAATTTAGTACAGTTAGACATTTTATAGAACTAGATATTATTTTACAATAACAGAAAGGAATAATATTTAGTTGGGCAAACCATCCAGATCTGTAAGCATCAATTTTGAAACATGAAGCCTGTGAGACAAATGAGGTATAGCTTTTACAGTTTTACGTGAAGAATTTGTACGTGTGTGGGTTTTCTTATAGCATCGGGCTAGCTGCTGAGTCTACCGAGGGGAGTCAAACCCCTGATTTTAGTGTTGTAAATCCATAGACTTACCAGTGGGAGACTGAAGAATTTGTATTCAAACAGACAAAAGTGTCAATCACTGATGTGACCATAATCAAGTACACAGAATAAAGTAGGTTTCTGAATTTAACTCAAAATTAAACGATGTAACAATATATTTAACGTAGAGAGTTGATAACACTAAATTATCAAGTTTACTTATTTATAGCCGACCTGAAAACATAAACTTCACAAATTTGAATATAAGGAAGATTTTATGGGAAAGATCTGGATAAGATTAGGAATGTGTAAGGAAATAATGATCAAAAAAACAAAAAACAGTCATACTTGAATATCTGTTGATTGTTTGACAGTATTAATAAGGCTTCTCTAATTTTTATTCTGTTAATTTTAGGTTATTGTTTGAAATATTACATTGTAATATTGTCAATTATTGATGTAAATAGAAAAATATTCTTCACCATTACACCTTGTTACTTGTGCAAACAGTTACAGTGGTCAAACCATCATACCCGTTTAAATAACTTTCCCTACTGTATGTTGCACCTGTTTAGAAACAATTTTTTTCCTACTGGATATCATGCCTGTTTAAATAATTTTCCCTACTGTATGTTGCACCTGTTTAAAAACAATTTTTCTCCTACTGGATATCATGCCTGTTTAAATAATTTTCCCTACTGTATGTTGTACCTGTTTAAATAACAATTTTTCTCCTACTGGATATCATGCCTGTTTAAATAACAATTTTTTTCCTACTGGATATCATGCCTGTTTAAATAATTTTCTCTACTGTATGTTGTACCTGTTTAAATAACAATTTTTTTCCTACTGGATGTCATGCCTGTTTAAATAATTTTCCCTACTGTATGTTGTACCTGTTTAAATAACAATTTTTTTCCTACTGGATATCATGTCTGTTTAAATAATTTTCCCTGCTGTATGTTGCACCTGTTTAAAAACAATTTTTTTCCTACTGGATATCATGCCTGTTTAAATAATTTTCCCTGCTGTATGTTGCACCTGTTTAAAAACAATTTTTTTCCTACTGGATGTCACGCCTGTTTAAATAATTTTCCCTACTGTATGTTGCACCTGTTTAAAAACAATTTTTTTCCTACTGGATGTCATGCCTGTTTAAATAATTTTCCCTGCTGTATGTTGCACCTGTTTAAAAACAATTTTTTTCCTACTGGATGTCATGCCTGTTTAAATAATTTTCCCTGCTGTATGTTGCACCTGTTTAAAAACAATTTTTTTCCTACTGGATATCATGCCTGTTTAAATAATTTTCCCTACTGTATGTTGCACCTGTTTAAATAACAATTCTTCTGTACTGTAAAAGCCGTTACTTGTGAACAAAAAAACTTTTAGTCATTGAGTAAGCTCAAAGAAAACTATAGTTCACACATTTAATTTAAAATGAAAACTTTTAATGACTTTTTATATTTTCAAATTCAAAAACACTAACAGAAGAATGCACGTTCTGAAAGAAAAGTACATTCTGATAAAGAAGACATATTCAAGGTTCCTTATCATGTAAAACTATTTATCTAACACAAATATACACATTAACACATGTTTCTAATCAAGTATTTATTCAGACTTTGGAAGCCACAGTAAACAATTCTAGATAACAATTCAGCCTGCCCATTAATAGGGGGAAAGGAGATAATACTAAGACAATTACCATAAAGAGTAAGAAATACCTCATAAAAAATGTTCAAACAATAAATATTTCCTTTGCTAGAAAGATAAAACTTCTGTCATATGATGACGTATTATAAGGAATAAATATCTCTCAAAGCTACTGAATTCAAAACATGAAGAGTAAACTTACTGATGCTTGCAATGACTGAAAGATGTGCATTTCTGAAGGAGTTCCATCTTTGTACTTCAAGTCAGCCAAGACAATAAAAATAACAATGTTATTATACAGCTCTTTCGGATCATCACTGGTGAATTCTGTTGGATCACTGATCAGATTCATAGGAAACTTTTCCACTATATCCTGAAACACGAAACATAGTTTTACTTATAACATTTTTCTCACACACAAGTTGGAATCGTTGTTTAATACCTCACACACAAGTTGGATATGTTGTTTAATACCTCACACACAAGTTGGATATGTTGTTTAATACCTCACACACAAGTTGGATATGTTGTTTAATACCTCACACACAAGTTGGATATGTTGTTTAATACCTCACACATAAGTTGGATTTGCTATTTAATAGATCATATAAAAACTGATTTTTCTGTTTAACAATTTACATACAATTTGGATTTGCTGTTTTCCCGTTTCCCCACACACACCTAAATTCTTAGGCCTGGATCTATAGATCCCTGCTTGGGCACTTTGATCCATGGATCCATGCCCAGCCCTGAATTGGCCCGTTTGTGTATTTTTCATGTTTTATCTGGCCCATTTCTCATCGTCTCTCCTAATCTGTTTTGTTTGGAGGAGGTTTGCTTTGCCTTCGCTTTGTTGCCTGCCACGCCTACCAGACTAGCATTTACACGAATCAAATCCCACCCATCAATCTGTCTGTCCTTATTATCTCCATTCACTTAGTTATTTTCTGAATGTGCAGGGTTGAAGGAGGACTGTTTAGTCTTCGAGCACCCCAGGGGATTAATGTTTCACAAGAAATATATAATTAGTGTTTGTTTTTTAGTAATTCACATAATTTGGGTTCAATGAGAGGTGAATGAGGCCATTGTGTTTGATTCAGTAAACAAGGCATTATGTCAGCAAGATAAAAAGATACAAACTTCTTATTTTATATTCTATTTTCATAATATTGGTAATACAAGTTCCCAATATTGTACAAAACTATTGGCTTAATATTTTGACATCATAAACATCTAATTTTAAACAGAGCTACATTCAACATACCATGTTACTCTCTATAAAATATATTTTTATATGTGTTTTTTAAACACTTATAAATTAAGAAACTAACTTATATATTTTTAAAGTTTGAATTATAATCTACAATTTGATTCCAAACGTATTAACATAAATTCATAAAATAGTAGTTCAACAAAATTTTGAATGCGAGTCAAATAAATGCAATGACGTGGCCTTTGACCTGTGACCCATAGCAAAAGGGTTTAATACATATGCACTTGTTCATAAGAAAAAAAAAACACATATATAAATTATTAGTTAATAAAACTTCCAAACTAAAAACATGTTAAAACTATAAAATGCATTAAAACTCACACTGCCTGGTTTGACTGGCATATGATCCCACTACAGGGACCCAAAATTACAGATCATAGATTATTTTTGTTCAATGTTGCTTATGCTTTCAGTTACTACATTTACAGCTGTAACCAAATCTCTGTTTAAAAGTACTTACTCCATTCTCATAGTCAATAATAACTAGCCATCTTTTGTCTAACTTAATTTGCATCTTTTGGGTCCAAATACCACTGGATTTCTCCATCTGAAATAAGCGTCTCAGCCCATCTTTTGGCGTTTCTAATACTTAAAGAAAGAGCCAAAAAGTTTACTTGTAGTTTGGAATAACTGCATTTCTGACACAGTAAAGATCTTCTCTAAAAATACCACATACTACTACTTGTAGTTTGGAATAACTGCATTTCAAGTTTCTGACACAGATCTTCCATCTAAAATACCACATACTACTACTTGTAGTTTGGAATAACTGCATTTCAAGTTTCTGACACAGTAAAGATCTTCCATCTAAAAATACCACATACTACTACTTGTAGTTTGGAATAACTGCATTTCAAGTTTCTGACACAGTAAAGATCTTCCATCTAAAAATACCACATACTACTACTTGTAGTTTGGAATAACTGCATTTCAAGTTTCTGACACAGATCTTCCAAAGATCTTCCATCTAAAACACAGTACCACATACCACATACTACTACTTGTAGTTTGGAATAACTGCATTTCAAGTTTCTGACACAGCAAAGATCTTCCATCTAAAAATACCACATACTACTACTTGTAGTTTGGAATAACTGCATTTCAAGTTTCTGACACAGTAAAGATCTTCCATCTAAAATACCACATACTACTACTTGTAGTTTGGAATAACTGCATTTCAAGTTTCTGACACAGCAAAGATCTTCCATCTAAAATACCACATACTACTACTTGTAGTTTGGAATAACTGCATTTCAAGTTTCTGACACAGCAAAGATCTTCCATCTAAAAATACCACATACTACTACTTGTAGTTTGGAATAACTGCATTTCAAGTTTCTGACACAGCAAAGATCTTCCATCTAAAATACCACATACTACTACTTGTAGTTTGGAATAACTGCATTTCAAGTTTCTGACACAGCAAAGATCTTCCATCTAAAAATACCACATACTACTACTTGATCTTCCATCTAAAAATACCACATACTACTACTTGTAGTTTGGAATAACTGCATTTCAAGTTTCTGACACAGCAAAGATCTTCCATCTAAAATACCACATACTACTACTTGTAGTTTGGAATAACTGCATTTCAAGTTTCTGACACAGCAAAGATCTTCCATCTAAAAATACCACATACTACTACTTGTAGTTTGGAATAACTGCATTTCAAGTTTCTGACACAGCAATCTAAAATCTTCCATCTGGAAAAATACCACATACTACTACTTGTAGTTTGGAATAACTGCATTTCAAGTTTCTGACACAGCAAAGATCTTCCATCTAAAATACCACATACTACTACTTGTAGTTTGGAATAACTGCATTTCAAGTTTCTGACACAGCAAAGATCTTCCATCTAAAATACCACATACTACTACTTGTAGTTTGGAATAACTGCATTTCAAGTTTCTGACACAGCAAAGATCTTCCATCTAAAATACCACATACTACTACTTGTAGTTTGGAATAACTGCATTTCAAGTTTCTGACACAGCAAAGATCTTCCATCTAAAATACCACATACTACTACTTGTAGTTTGGAATAACTGCATTTCAAGTTTCTGACACAGCAAAGATCTTCCATCTAAAAATACCACATACCACATACTTGTAGTTTGGAATAACTGCATTTCAAGTTTCTGACACAGCAAAGATCTTCCATCTAAAAATACCACATACTACTACTTGTAGTTTGGAATAACTGCATTTCAAGTTTCTGACACAGCAAAGATCTTCCATCTAAAATACCACATACTACTACTTGTAGTTTGGAATAACTGCATTTCAAGTTTCTGACACAGCAAAGATCTTCCATCTAAAAATACCCCATACTACTACTTCTGCATTTCAAGTTTCTGACACAAAGATCTTCCATCTAAAATACCACATAGTACTACTTGTAGTTTGGAATAACTGCATTTCAAGTTTCTGACACAGCAAAGATCTTCCATCTAAAAATACCACATACTACTACTTGTAGTTTGGAATAACTGCATTTCAAGTTTCTGACACAGCAAAGATCTTCCATCTAAAAATACCACATACTACTACTTGTAGTTTGGAATAACTGCATTTCAAGTTTCTGACACAGCAAAGATCTTCCATCTAAAAATACCACATACTGCACAAGTACTTGTAGTTTGGAATAACTGCATTTCAAGTTTCTGACACAGCAAAGATCTTCCATCTAAAAATACCACATACTACTACTTGTAGTTTGGAATAACTGCATTTCAAGTTTCTGACACAGCAAAGATCTTCCATCTAAAAATACCACATACTACTACTTGTAGTTTGGAATAACTGCATTTCAAGTTTCTGACACAGCAAAGATCTTCCATCTAAAATACCACATACTACTACTTGTAGTTTGGAATAACTACTTGTAGTTTGGAATAACTGCATTTCAAGTTTCTGACACAGCAAAGATCTTCCATCTAAAATACCACATACTACTACTTGTAGTTTGGAATAACTGCATTTCAAGTTTCTGACACAGCAAAGATCTTCCATCTAAAATACCACATACTACTACTTGTAGTTTGGAATAACTACTACTACTTGTAGTTTGGAATAACATTTCAAGTTTCTGACACAGCAAAGATCTTCCATCTAAAATACCACATACTACTTGTAGTTTGGAATAACATAGTTTGGAATAACTATTTCAAGTTTCTGACACAGCAATGATCTTCCATCTAAAATACCCCATAGTACTATAGTTGTTTGGAATAACTGCATTTCAAGTTTCTGACACAGCAAAGATCTTCCATCTAAAAATACCACATACTACTACTTGTAGTTTGGAATAACTGCATTTCAAGTTTCTGACACAGCAAAGATCTTCCATCATATGATAGTTTAAAGAATCATTCACAAAACTAGTAGTTTTATTAATTTCTGTGTTGTATAAATACAAAAGTATTCAGTATAATACTGTTAAAATCAAAAAAGTTTTTTGTTCTCAAGACTAGAAAATACTTTATTCTGGAACCTGTACATTAACTACTAAGGCTTGAAAGCATGTGTGGGTTTTAACATTTTTTTTAATATACAGCAGACTTGTAAAACATGGAGTAAAATTAACTTTTCTCACTGCCATATTTACAGACAGACAAATCTTATGCCAGACTATCTTAAATACCCAATGAAAACCAAATACACTTCCCTAATATTTCCTCATATATTTGACAACCTGAAGTTGACAAACTTTGAAAAGAGTGAAGAAAAGAATGAATGTCCCTTCTTTAAAATTACAAAATGACACATTTTAATATCGTAGTTTTCAAGACTACAACAAAGGTGGCCTAAAGGAAAAACGAAACAAGAAATGGATTCCCTACCTGAGACTGTTTAAACCTCAATGTTGCCTTCCTATTTTAACAACTTTAATCTCAGAAATAGAAACAATGAGATGGTATTACATTCAGACAAGGAAAGCTATCAGGAAGATTACATTCACTCATGTAAAGTTATATTTCCTGATGAATTTTTGTTTTTAAAATCTATGCAGTACTTTCACTGATCATAACTAAAGTTATACAGAATGGCCATCTATTTGTGATTGGAAAAGTACAAAAATGAAACTCCCCTGGAATGCTGGACTGTAATATCTCAATTCCCAGATCTATGAAACTTTTTCTTTTAACTACAAAACTAGACTTCTATAAAATGCATTTATTTTTCCTTATAAATATCCTACAAAAAAGGGATACAATTCTTATAAGTCTTTATATAGATGCTGATTTGTTGCACATTTCCACAATCTCTGTACCTTTATTTTCATTATAAGGCTTACAGCAGAAAAACTTCTTGTTTGGCACAACCTATAAACAAGTTTTGAATTTCCAAATACCTACAAAACAATTCATGGCAGACATTTTTTGCTGTCTTCTTTTCAATCAAAATTCACACTAGATTTATTAAAAATCTGCATTTTAAAGACAAATATAATCTTGTGACTAGTCACATGTTAAATTACCAAACAAATGACAGAAGCTTTTCTTCATGGTGAATTTGATTCGCACTACGTCCGATCTGCAAGACCCAAAAATAGTCAAACTCTGAGATAACCAATTACGATGTATGACTCTCAGATTTTCAAATTATTCATAAAAGGAAAAAAAAAATACATAAACATACGAAATTGAGGTCCAACTGAAAAAGTTGCCAAATGTTCCATCAAATACACTGGTCCATCTTCATTACTGTCACTGTGTTGATCTGTATAAATAATAGCTCTTGGTCACTCACAATTGATACAAATCCAAATGGAACAAAATGAACAATAAACAATTTAAGTTCAATAATTTGTATAGTGTTAATTTAAAACAACTTTCACAAGAATACTTCATTTGAATATTGTCAGTTCCTGACTGAACAATAAAAAATAAATTAATCACATTTTGCTATTCATCTAGCACAAAACTTCCCCATATAAATTTTGTCAGTTACAAAAAATACTATAACAAAGCCATACGATATTTAGACATACTACGTGAAAGTGCAGGTAATTACATTTAACTTGTAACTCATCAAATGACTATTCTAAAACTTAAAAAAATATATATATTACAGTGATACATATGTAACAAACATTTACTTAAATGGCTATTAACTGCTATTAGAATACCATAGCTTATTAGTTTGACTTCATAAGCAAAACAAAAAAATGAGCTTCGAAAACACAAATTTTACTGAAACATAGGAAGTGGTAATCAATAAAGTATGCTTGAAACACAGGTAGCATCAACCTTTGAAACACAGGTAGTATCAACCTTTGAAGTATACCTGGAACATAGGTAGTAATATTCCCTGAAGAATGAATTACTGAATTTTATATTTCAAACCAAGCCTTGAGATTACAGATCAATATCCTCTGAAAATGTTTTTATAATAGCTACTTTAATATAAACTGCATACTACTGTAGTATTCCAAAAAACAATAAAGAAGCCTGACAATTGAGAAAATGTTAATTAAAATAAGGGGTAAGTTATACAAACCACATTAAAAAGTAACCCCCCCAGAACTACAAGTATAACCATTCAGTTCTCACTACAGCCCATATTTGATTTTAAGAAATAAAATTACACAAACATATTCTAATTTCATTATAGATATGAAGAATTATCTTTTAAAATTAGAAATATCTGTACCTGCTGAGTGGTATCCATTAGAATAAGACGGTCTTGTACCCTTCATCACTGGATCCTTCACACGATGTGGAGACATGTCTTTATTGTTTTACAAAATATGAAACCCTCTGAAAAATAAAATTTCACAGTATATTTTTACTAGGCTTAAGAATTAACACACAAATGTATCCTTAGCCCTCCAACATCATTTAAAAATATGTTTTCAGCATTTTTGACACCAGGGACCAGCTCATTCCTTCCCTAAATTGTTACGAAACACTCAAGTGCAAGTGCAAAGAAAAACCATTTCAATGTACACAAATATTTAGCCAGATCATGTTTCTGTGAATACCCACAGACCAACACTAGTCAGTACAGCAGTGGGTAAGGAACTTTGATTTAGAACATAAAGATATTTTCCTTGAAGTTTTCAACATACGAACAAAAAAAAAAGAGAAAACCATGACATTTTTGCATGCACTACATATACGCCATACTTATGATCCACAGATGCAGTACATATACAACATACTTATGATTCACAGGTAAATACATGCTTAAAATTCGCTTCATTTTCATACCTTGACATTTTGAACAATGTATTAAAACTAAAGCTAATTTCTGTATCACTCTTGTTAGCTGAATTTGTAAAAAATGTAGTTTTAAACTGGATATTTCAAAAAAACTTTAGGATCACAATGTTTCCACATTTAAAAAAAAGCCATATGTAACAAATCCTTTATGATTATAATGTTGAATGACTGTTTAAAACTTGTGCAAACTTAGTTTGCTGTTGTGCTTGACAAGTCTAAGCACATTAAATGTTTAGTACTGCACAAAAACAATGAACCATTTTGTCCTTCAAGGCTGTCTTAACTTAAGCACTTTATCACAAACAACAGCATTAGGTTTATTGTAATTTAAACACTAAATTCTTTCTTTAGTACCTTATAGTATTTCAACCACAATATGTCTGCCATATCTATTACCAATTATGCATTCCACTCAATACCATCACTCCACAATATATATGCAAACAAGCACAGAACAAATATGGTAATAGTTACCACACTGTGTGTGTTCATATGAACTACTTGTTGGAACTAAAAATAACTGGAACCTGACCTTCTTTCCTAAACCTTACACTTGATATCTTCTCCTGTTGCCATCAGAGGAGTTAGGTCTTTAACCTACAAGTCCCTCAGATAACTTTATGGAACTTAATACTATATCTCTCTCCTCTTTACCCAAGAAAAAATATGAGACCTTAAGTCTAATTAGAGCTGGTTGATTAGTGGTATTTTTTAACCAATCATATGTCCTCAAACCATGGTACACCTTCCCCAGTAAGAGCAGAAGAAAACAATTAGTCCCAGAATTAACAGTGGATCTGCCAGCCAATTTCTTTCTTTCTCATCAGCAGTCTGAAAATAGTAATAATTTGAAACCCTAATTTTGATTTGTTGATCATTTTGATTAATCAACTGTTGAAATAATCGAAAACTAACTTTTATTAATTATTTTTATAACAGTCAAGTTCATCATTATTTCAACTAACTTTCTGTTGGAAAATTAAAACATTAATTTGATTAGTTAATTATTCTTGTGACACTAATCAACTTCATTATAAATGATTAATATATTAATTTAACTAATGGAGGTTATCACTGCTCGTACATAACCAACCAAGTCTTTCAGCTCTAATTGCTGATTTCTTTTTATCATATTTCACTAGAGATTTTGTTCAAAGCTTTT
Organism: Tachypleus tridentatus; assembly: GCF_004210375.1. Taxonomy (NCBI): domain Eukaryota; kingdom Metazoa; phylum Arthropoda; class Merostomata; order Xiphosura; family Limulidae; genus Tachypleus; species Tachypleus tridentatus. The sequence continues at coordinate 12,643,488 of NC_134828.1, forward strand.
TTTTTCCCCATCTTTCTACAATTTCTTCTAGTTAAGAAGAAAAATTATGTAGCTTATAATTTCTCAGGGACTCTTATCACACACTCTTTAAAAACATGAAGTTAATAATTTACATGTGTACTGTAAGGACTACCAAGTATGAAAGATGAAGGCTCACATCTGATAGATTGTCTGCATCTCCTCTATGACCAACTGACATAGAAAACCTCCCTTAGTCCCTTCCAGAAATCTCTCTTCCTTACTACTCAATTCCATCCAGTCCCAATTAGTGTATCGATAATTAAATTATCATATAATTACTGCATTAGTAAAATAGTTTTATTATTGGTAGTAACCAATATACATCTGTCTGACCATCTGCCAAGGTAGCCTATAACAATAATCAACCAAAATCTTTTTACACTTGAAGCTACCCCCCTCTCAAAATTGTAACCCACATAGATGTAACCTCTTGACTATCACTCTTTACATTATCCATGGGCTGCAATCCATGATCCATCCATTATGTACAGATCCACCACACCCTCTACTTTAAATGGCATACCAAACTACCACTAGTATAACCTGTATTACAACTTATAATCTGTAATTTCAAAATAATTTATATTATTAATGTTCTCCAAACATAAGGAAGTTTCTGTGATCCCAATTGCATATTAATCTTCTCCAAATTTATCTATTTAAGTTTGGAACAAAAATGAAGACTAGGTTAGAATAACTTACACAAGTTTCAAAGATAAGCCTGTCAAATGTAAAGATATATTTAGCTGCTGTTATTCTAATATTAAGAACTTGTATAACTTCTAGTTTAGCCTTTTTTCCCCCTTTCCAAACTTAAATGTCCGAGATAAAACCAATCTCTTGTATATGATTCACCTTTACCCTAAAAATATCTTACAATTCCAACCAACTCAACTGTTGCTCTATACATTATCCTTAATAATATTGCATTTAAGCTTTGAAAAATATTGTATGATTCATTCCCACATACAGCATACATCACCATAGCATATAACTGTCAATTACACTTAATGAGCAAGTCCCCCACTACAGACAAACCTCTTAATGACTTCCTTCCTTGCAAACATACAAAGGTTAAAGTCCATTAGAGACTTATGCCTCAGGGTTAACTGAACCCACCTCTAGAGCCCTAACTTTTTATTACTATGCACCTTTTTATGTAAACCCATAAATTTCATCTTCTCCTCAAAACAGCTTCTACTCTAATTATATTATTTGAGGTGTGGCTTCCTTGATTACTGCTCCCCATCAGCAAGTTTCTTTCTCTAATGGCATACTTTCCACAAAGATACTTTAAAATGAAGGTGATCCAACAATCAGTTAACACTACTGAACTTGAAATCCAGTCAAGTACACCTCCTGATCTCAACATCTCATACAAATGAACTATGAACAATTACCAAAGAACATGTGTATGGTCAAAAAACACAATCAGGAAAAGCCTTAAAATATGCTAATTCAGCCAAAATTCCATAGATTGTTTTAAAAGTGAAAAGTAACCATGGTAGCTTGAATGACATTCTATCATAGTGTTTTTTCTCAAGTTGAGATCTCCATTGATTTGTTTTCCCCATCACAATAGGATCAGTGATATTGAACTGTCCCACCAGGGCTCATTAGAAGACACCAAAAATAAGAGCAATGCAAGTAGAACAGTATGCACATATTGCACTTTCATATAAAAACAGTTTAAAATTAATAATAATACAATTCACTTCTGAGTATAATCTACATAACATAAAAGTAATTTATGATTATTATTTACTTAAAATATGCTTTACTAATATAACTTGGGTGAAAAATATTTTTGTTATCTTGTCTATTCCAGTTATTAGATGATGCACACCTAACAATAACCTTTTATAAATTAAAATATTTTTTTCCAATCAAAATATCTTGAGATTTGAAGCACATTGTACATTTACTTAAATATCATTTTGGATAAAATAATTATTGTATTTAAGGGCAAATGACATTTGATAAAGGTACAGTTTAAAATCTCTGAGAATGGAACTTTAATTGACACAGGTTATCAAAAGTCCAGATTCTGGCTTATCATTGCACTTTTAAGGAAAAAAAAAAAATTTTTTATGAAAGTAATCATGCATACAACATTTCCATGTTTTTCAAATCATGACACTAAACTATCCAGTTTTTCTTAAATTAGAGAAAACAAAAACAAAAAACTTCCCAGAGTTATTTGTTCTTCTCAAGTGCATAACGAAAAAAAAAAAAAAGGTTATGGTAGGTTCATTTCAGATTTTTCTGTAAACTTTACTGGTATGTTATTTAAAGAAGAACTATAAATCTGACATATGAAATAATAAACTTTTCAGTCCAAGCTTTATTTTAAACTATAATAATATCCACTATTTCATAACAAATTATTAAAACGCCAGAATCAGTAATACCATAACTCACTTACCTTCAAAACTGTCATGAACTAAACAGAAATGAGTTACAAAATTATCAAACTTGTCAATCACAAAAATCAAGACAAAATTTTGTAACTTGATACCTATTATTTCAGTCATAGTCCATAACCCTATTCAAGTTTCAATCTACTAACGTCCTAGACCAATCAAATCATTCTCAAAATAAACTGTAAAACACACCGTGAATTATATGATCGTTATAATATTATTAATATAAATTAAATATTATTTGTTTAGATTAATGGTAATTATAATACAAAACCTACAGATTTTTTATATTATTTATAAAAAAGAATTACCCTTAGCAACTTAACACATAATAATAAAGTTGAACAGCTGTAAATGTTTAAAATATATTAAATCATAGTATGTAAAATAACATATTATCAATACAATTAACCAATATATCGTTTACCTGTTTTTGTCTAAAAAGAACAGTCTTCCCCCACTCGGTATTTACCACCAAACAACTTCAAAACAAACTACAAAAGAAGTGTGACATGCGTGTTCTCAACAGTTGCATTTCATCCGACAAAACAAACTCAATCGCCCTCTTTTGTACAGTTTATCATTTTTATTTATGTATGACAACAATATCCAATGGTCGAAATATAAGTAATTAATTAAAACGATAAATATGTACATGTATTTCTAGTTGGTTAAGCTAAGTGAAGATAAGTTTAATAATCGTATTATAATGTATTTTCTAATTTAAGAGAAAAGGGATGGCAGAATCAGCCCTTGTACTGCAGTAGAAAAATAAAAACTAATAATAATATCTCTTAGTTAATTTAATTAACAGTAACGAGAGTTTGTATTTAAATTAAAATTAACATGTTTTCCTGTATTTATATGCCAATACGCCGTTGTCTAGGCCAATTTTTATAAACGTCAAACGATGCCGACATTATCATTAAATAACCAATGACGGCGAAAAAAAGTTCAGTCCCCACTGCATAGTAATAGAATGTGTTGATTAAATTATAAACGAGGAACCGGCACACAAACGGGTCAATAAATTATTGTTTTAAGCTGTATTTTTAATATTGCACTAGAGGGCGCATTAACGTGAAGATCAAACAAGTACTAGAATACCTGGAATATAAGCGACCGATAAACTTTGTAAAGTGTTTAGAAACTAGGCTACAGGTATAAATATAAGAAGCATTTATTTTAGGAATGGTGAATAGCGAATGAGTATTTACTTTTGCCTAGTCCTAGTTCCATTAACGACGTATTTCCATTTAAGCAAGTTACAAGTATGCAAGCTTGTAGAAATGTTAAGGGAGAAATAAGTTAAATTACCATCGTTACTTGGACTAACTTCAAATTATTTTCACCGACTAATTTAATAGAAGCCGCCCAACGAAACAACAATGTTATTAATAAGACCTTTTGAGTGAAACCGAAAAAAAAAAATAGTATCAGTCGCGGTAAATCTGCTACATGCAGGCGAGTTGGGTTTTAAATCCGAGATTACAAAGTATTATAAAGGAAATATATATTTTTATTACAAAACATGGTCTAGACCAATTTTGTTAGGCCCAGAAAGCTTGCTGGTCACAACTACTATAAAGAACATATGCACTAATGGGTTAGACGGAAAAAGAGTAATTTAAAGGAACGGGTACAAATGTGAAGAAATTAATATAAATCTGAACCACGATTACATATATCTGAAATGCTATCTTGTTGTTTTATGCAGTTTTCCAAAACAAATAACCGTCAGTAAATGAGATAGGGGTCGCTGTTAAATTTGTAAGTTGTTTAATCTTTTTATAGATATTAGCATACAGCTTAAAAAACAACAAAGATTAATTAAAACTATACATTTCCAAATTTAGTCCTTCGTTTGTTTTTTATTTTCAACTGCTTGTTAGCTTATAACATAATCTGTCTGCTTATAATTCACAGAATTTTCTAAGTTTTATGAAAAAATGTTGTAATTATTTTCTTATAAAATAAAAACTAATATTTTCAAATCATGTTTATGTTATAAAACTATCAGCAACTGAAGAAGTAGAGACATTTCTGTTGTTTGTATTTTAACGTAGGAGCCTAAGATTATTTATATTTTGTTACTTGTTTATACAGAAACTGTAACTGTATATTTTTGTAAAATTGCATTACCTAGCATTATGTGCTTTTGCATTAAACACTGGAAACATAAACTTCTAATGTTTATTTATCTTCAGTAAAATAACTTTCGATATAATATCTTCTTGAAACTTATAAAATTTCATTTTGATTATAACGTCTACATGATTTTTAAATCTTTCAACAGTGGAGTTTATTCATATATGAATAAAGAAAACTTTTTCATGTGATACAGAACAATGATTGAAATGAATAAACCTTTAAATCATTTTGAGTTTAATTTAATAATGTTATAATATTTGACCAATCACAAAAAAAGATAAATGACATAACAAAACACCATAACATGTCCAAAGTATAAAGTTAAATGTCCATAAATAAGTACAACTAGTTAGTAATTATAATCTAGAAAGTTAAAATACACACACACACATATTGTTGTATCCTAGTTCTTTCGTTAGTGAGTCGTTTTAAATTATCTGGTGAATATAATTTAAAGTCCAATCCACTTGACAATAACAAATTAGTTTATTTAGCCTATTAAAATTTCTACAAGCTTGAACACTTTTATAATGTTGTAAATTATTGTGGTTCTACGATAGCTTAAGTAAAACTAATCAACTTACTCAAAGTAACTCAATAAGCGCTATAGCAAACATAGGTTCAAGTACTTTATGAAAACACACTAATCTTTATCTCAATGTTTTGAAAGAAACTAAAATTTTCACAATTATCTCATATTCATAATCTCACTTCGAATATAGATGGAAAACTTGACGTTATTTTCAAATTTTCTAGGCCTGTCTTAAAATTATACGCCCTCTAGCAAACAAACAAATTAAAACATTAAAATATAGCTTACAAATATATACATATATCTTGGCAAGTAATTAATAATTAAACGGATGACTGTATATGCTCACTAATACTGACATTTGATCACTTCAAGAATGTTTATAATACTTGGCCAATAGCATAACAGGTAAATGGCGATTTGAATGTACGTTCAACTTTTCTTATGAAATTAAGAAATCTATTAAAACTACGTGTTAATCCATTCTTCTATAGTCATGTAAATAAAACTATTTTCAGTTCTAAATACCTTTACGACACAAACGTCTAACATTTCTGGCACTGCAAACAGAAATCACGCACAAACTAATGTTTATTACTTTCCTGGACCATCTATAATATGACAGTTTCTGAAATGCATATATTATTCTACTGTATATAGGTCAAAAGCTACTACTATCTTGAAGTTTCATGCCAAGACAACAGAGGTAAATATTTTACCTCTGGTACACGGAATTTGGAAAGCACGTGACCTAAATGAAAGTATTCAATTGGCCTGAATTGCATTGCTTCGTGCAGGTAGCCCCGTCCTTCGTACGTGTTTACACATCACGCAAAATATACCTGGGTTGAAATCTTCGAACAGGTTTCTACGCTTGGCTCCACAAATTATTCTCAAGGATGTGCAGAAGATGTACAGCTTCAAAAAAATAGAGAGAAAAAAGGGCCAAAGGTACCGAAAATAATGTTATAAAAGCCATTTACAATATGCGTGTGTGTGTGTGCTGCAAAGATGGCTGTTTCTAATGGGTCATTCAAACGTACATGACTCGTTCCGGGTCATCTACAACGCGTAAAAAGAAGTGCTATTTCATTTATCTCTTCTTCTCTGCAGTATATTTCATCGGTACATTTCCAAGTAATATATGTTTTATCAACACCGTTTCCAATGTGTTAAGTTGATCGTTAAAATTTACGGGGGTGGATTAATTTGCATATTTACTCTTGCTTTAAACAAATTATGAAAATACAAGCTGAGCATGTAATGACAATAAAGATAGCAAACCACTTTAGTGAGTCACCATTGGAGTGGCTTATCCAATAAAAATAACGGCAGTAATATATTGTTTAAAAACTTGTCAGCAAAAGCAATAATAGTAGTACACTGTTAAAAGAAGATCAGACGAAGACAACAATAGTGATACACTGTTGAAAACCGTATGTAAGACAGAACAACAATAGTAACATATTGTTAAAAAAGAATGTCAGACGAAAACAACAATAGTAATACACTGCTAAAAAGGTTTGATAAAGACAACAATAGTAATACACTGTTAAAAAGTCAGAAAAAGACAACAATAGTAATACACTGTTAAAAAGGTTAGACAAAGACAACAATAGTAATACACTGTTAAAAAAGGTCGGAAAAAAACAACAATAGTAATACACTGTTGAAAAACGTATGTAAGACAGAACAACAATAGTAACACAATATTGAAAAAAAAAAGAACATCGGGGAAACAAATGCTGTTGAAAACAGAATTATATGACGAAAACAACAGCAGTAATACACTGTTTAAGTACAAGTCAACATAGATCAGCAGTAGTTAGTACAGTACTGAAAGTCACGTAAATACAACAGTAGTAACACAGTGATGAAATTAGAATATCAGAAGAAACAACGATAAAAATTTACAGCTTAAATAAATTGCTCACCAAAAACTATGGAATTTTGTCAAGGGTGCGAGGGAGGGTCTCAGTTCTATTCGTGATGTATCTTTTGACATGTCTACTGTTCTCCACTTGATATATTATAACTAATACTTGTGTTTATTCTTTTCTTATTTATAACAATTAAAATTTATTCTTTTATCGTTTGGTACTCTCATTGTTAGCAATATTTTCGGCTGTAAAATGGGCCTAATAATAACTCTCGAACTTTGGTCAGTTTAGGATATTTGGTTTAGTCCTAAGTCTGTGTATTAAGTTAGCAATGCTCTTTTTAACTTGTCTAGGTGTTCTTGCAATTATTTAATATACTTGAAAATATAAAAAATGTGACATAAGAATCCCTCGTTTTACTTTATTTCTGTTTTGTTTCGAAAATTACGTAGTCCAAATTAAGTTGTAATTACATACTACGGTACCTAACTTGGAACAAACTTACAATGTGAAAATAAGTCAACTGTTGTGTTGTGTATCTCATGACAGTCGCAATAACGTGCACCCCGCTAGTACAGCGGTGTGTCTCCGGATTTACAACGCTAAAATCAGGGGTTCGATTCCCCTCGGTGGGTTGAGCAGATAGCCCTTTGTGGCTTTACTATAAGTAAAAGACGAAAAAAAAAACACGCAATTACGTATTCAAGAACATGGGTTCAGCTACACCTTCTACTTTTGTGATGTAACATATGCTTATATAGTTGTATTTTAACTGGATGTTTGTGAATTTTTATTGGAACAACCATACAATTGTTTAGGCCATATTCCATGCAAAATTGTTTCCACGTTTTAATCTCATAGAACCTTCTTTTCACAAGACATGTGTTGGTTTTTCATCTCACAATCAAAATTCTCCCTTTCAAACATTCTTCGTAAGAGCATGAGTCGGGTTTTGAAACATAAAGGTAAAAGCTACACTACTTGAAACACAAAACCAGCCAGTGATTTATTTACCCTGTTGGAATCAAAAAATACTTGCTGGCTTGTTTTCTCACCAACACTTCAACTATTCGTCTTCTAGAGCAAAACTGCAGTGGATTACTTCCTGAGCCCACGGCGGTGGATCGAACGCTATATTTCATCTTTTTAAGTTCCTGGACATACCGCTGTCTCACTGGGAGACCGAACGAGTGAAATTCAGTCTATGGCTTCAGTTTTCAATTAATCCAACAGTTTCCAAGTTAATTTTCTGTTCATTTTTTAATTTATTTACTAGTCTCTCAGTGGCAAGTTTCGCGGGTTATTACGCTAACAAAAATTGGGATTCAATACCTGCTTTACACTACAGACGTTTTGTTTGTTTCCCTATAGATCACCCCCAAGAAGTATAGCCTCTCCAAGCTCAAGACATAGATCACCCCCAAAAAGTATAGCCTCTCCAAGCTCAAGACATCCATAAAGATTCCCTATAGATCACCCCCAAGAAGTATAGCCTCTCCAAGCTCAAGACATCCATAAAGAGAGTGGCACTGTGGCGATCAAACCACACCAGAGCAGCGAGAGTTTCAACAACAAAGAATCCATTGTAGGTTCAAGGGCTGGAAAGACACCTGAGGTGCGGGAACTCGATAACTCAGAGACTGACACCAGCCACTGCATCAGTAAGGGCTGGAAAGACACCTGAGGTGCGGGAACTCGATAACTCAGAGACTGACACCAGCCACTGCATTAGCAAGGGCTGAAGAGACACCTGAGGTGCGGTAACTCGATAACTCAGAGACTGACACCAGCCACTGCATCAGTAAGGCCTGGAGAGACACCTGAACAGCGTGCATCTCAACAAGTCTAAATAACCACTACATCAGCAAGGCCTGGAGAGACACCTGAACAGCATGCATCTCAACAAGTCTAAATAACCACTACATCAGCAAGGCCTAGAGAGACACCTGAACAGCATGCATCTCAACAAGTCTAAATAACCACTGCATCAGCAATGGTTAAGGAAACATCTTTCATTGTTGATGCTGCAAGAACAACAAGAAATAATTCTGACTGGAACAGAGTTGCTTTAACCTGAGATTGGTTACCAGTGCAGAGTGTCAACAGGCTCTATGTCAATTGCTTATCAAGAATGTTGTATCAAAAGGTGAAGAGGAGAATCAGAAGGAATGTACTGCAGTGATGGAAAAGTCATGCTCAGCCTTGTACAGGCCCCTCATGAGCCACTGAAATACTCCGTATCTGGTCAAACCTCTGAGTCAGAGCACTTTCTGGCCAACATCAGGAAGAATAATTGTTATTTCCACAGGAGATGATGTATGCAGGATTTATGCTGACCTTCAAAGTTTGAGGTCAAGTCTATCATCGAATCGGATCCATTGAGACATTGTCTGGCAAAGAGCTCAAGTTTTTCTAGATTTATTTCAGTGAAGCAACCAACGATGCAGCAATGCTCCTGGTATCCAACTTGATATTGTTCTCTTCCTCCAAGTAATATTTCATCGACACAATTAATCGATCAGGAGTTTCAAACATTCAGCTCAACAAGTCACCACCAATGATTACCAGGTCGAATCAATGCAGACGAGGTCCATATGAAGAAGTACCCACGGAAATTCAATGCCCCAACCTGTGATGAAATTGTTGTTCTTATGTTGGATGAAGGGTGTGGTGAGACAGATGTTCTTCAGTGTCAAGACAACACCATCAAACTAATTCCTGAGACAAATGGAGCTTACGATGCTCTACCATATCCCATGATCCTGAGGCAGGGTCAGGATGGGTAACAGTTCCAGATTCTTAAAACTATCAAAACAACAGGCCAAGTCCATCTTTACAAAATATTTCCACCATGGACTTCTATCTCTTTCGTAATCATCTCCTTCACTTTCAGTCCAAAATAAAAGAAGATCCGAGTTAAGATTTATTAAAACCAAAAGCCAACATAAAAACATGATGTCATTGTCAGGTTGTTTAAAGTCAAAATTCATGAACTGATAAGGTTGATCATTACCAAAAGCAGCAAATTCTCCTCAGGTTTAACTCAGTACTGTAATTGTGAACACAAGAAACCTTCTCAGGCGATCACCAAATATGAAACGAAATCATACGAGCTAGTTTGAGTAAGATAAGAGATGGCAGTAAGTCGGTTCTCTGTCAAAATTCAGTGCTAACGGCATCAATAAACATGTGATTAATTCGATAGGAAAATTTTCTACGAAACAATAGCTCGTACACTACTGACAAATCAAACTTTAAGTTGATTTAGGGACTCTTATTTTGCAAGCTTGATATCAAATATATTTGTTAAATTCGCGAGAAAGAGTTGTATATCTTATCTAAAAACAAATGCTGCACCTGAAGTGACACGTTCTATCTAACAGACGGTGATTTATAACAAATGAAAAATACAGAAAGGCCGACACTCTGGTATTATCTATTTTATCACATATTTGTGTACATTATCTTACTCGGGCTTTATCGTCGAGCAAGTTAGGAAGAATATCTCACCCAGCTTTTACAGTAAAGACACCTCTATGTGGACTTTCTCTTTTTTTGTTCACAAAATCACGCTTTAAAACTTCCAAACTGTTACTCATTGCAGGCAGGTTTCAAACGCGTAGTTTTAGAAGGTACATAGGACACAGATTTGCGATCGACTAAAATTACCCATAATCCTAGATCTTTACCAGCCTTTCAACTTGAAACGTAATTCATGTTACGTAGACATGTCGAAGAACTGTTGTTGACGCTAATTCACATATGTGTGCGCACACACACACGCACGTAAACAACTCCGTAGACTCATGAGAAGGCATTACGTTAACTATATGAACACAACTATTAACTCCAAAGGCAAAGGTGGACCGGGCATTCCCGAGATTATAAGGATTCATGGTATGCGTCCCGTTGCCGTACTTTGAGGATGTGGATGCTCTTTATAAACCGTGAAAATTAAATCAAACTGTTTGATCAGGCCAAAGCAGCCAGAGTGTTCTGCGCATATAGTTCTTGTGTAGCTTTTCCCGAAATTCTGTAACACTAAAACAAAACAAAAAACAAATTGTTTGCCGACTTCTTGATCCGACATAGCGTTGAGTCAAGTTACAATAACATAAAAAATCATCCGAAAGACAAGCGTTTATTGAACGTTTCTCGAATTCGAGAAATATTCTATTCAAACTTTCTGTTTTTTGCTCGTAAAATACAGGAAGAAATTGCAAATCACTCGTGTAATCTCATTTTTAACAGAAATCAACACTGTTATTAAGCTCCTATAGGCACTTTTGTAGCAAAATTTAACACATTTATTAAGCCTTTCACCCTCTGTAGCTTCTTTTGTAGCAGAATTTAACACATTTATTAAGCCTTTCAGTCTCTTCAGCCTTGTTCAGTGAGAACATCAACACGGTAATTAAGTGTCCCCTCTGTAGCCTCGTTCAGTTAGGACATTAACACAGTAATTAAGTGTCCCCTCTGTAGCCTCGTTCAGTGGGGACATCAACACAGTAATTAAGTGTCCCCTCTGTAGCCACGTTTTGGGCATACTTTTAGATTCTAATCAAATCCAAAACGCACATATACTTTTCTCTCAAATAATAAATTTGTGGTCAATAATATTTCTTTTTTTATAATTATAAAAATGTATGAGTTATCTTTTATCGTTTATATTCTCTTCTCTACTACACTCAAATAAAAACAAATTACTTGAGGACATGCATGTTTACCGACTCAGGCTATAAGTGCAAGTTAAGACTCCACACAATTCTTCTCACACCATTCACAGATATATACCAATACGTTCTATGGCCTTATTGAAAACACACACTGTGACACTTCTAGTTCGTATTTAAGTTACACATTTAATTACATAAAAGGATGAAGCAAATATGCAGTTAATATTGCTGTTTGTTCCACTAATTACTGCTGAAATCCCCTATGCATTTGAAAATGAAGGTTTTCTCACAATTGTTTCTGGTTGGTTATTTACAATGATGTGGACGCCACCTGTATTGAAGGACATTAAACTGAGTCCGTAATTGGTTATTAACAATGATGTGGACGCCACCTGTATTGAAGGACATTAAACTGAGTCCGTAATTTTAAGGGTGAGTTATTTTCCCATAGTTTCTCCTTTTCAGTAACGGTCCGGGCATGGCCAGGTAACCACCTCGTAATCACTCGGCTCGTAATCTGGGAGTCGCGGGTTCGAATCTCGATCATACCAAACAGGCCCGCTCTTTCAGTCGTAGGTGCGTTATATGTGACGGCCATCCCACTATTCGTTGGTAAAATAGTAGCCCAAGAGTTGGTGGTGGGTGGTGATGACTAGCTACCTCCACTCTAGTCTTACACTGCTAAATTAGGGATGGCTAGCACAGACAGTCCTCGTGTAGCTTTGCGCGACATTCCAAAACAAACCAAACCTTTTCAGTAAAGTTGGTAAGCATCTGTTTCATAGCAATAAACTCATGAAGCAGGCGTAGTCTAGTTGTTAGAGGGCGAAGATTATTCACGACTGTCGATAATAGTAACAAGTGGTGGGTAGTGTTGACTAGTTGTCTTCCCTCTGGTCTTACGCTACTGAATTAGGGACATCTAGCACATATATCCCTTGAGCAGCTTTCTGCGAAATTCAAACAAACAAACATTAACAGCATTGGTTTGGGAGGAAGAGGTCAACGAACCTGGATCATCCAGGTCTTTAAGACCTGAATCTGGGTCAAGCTAAAGAAGCATTGGTTAAAATGTTTAATGAATCTGTTTTCATCTGTTTTATTTCTTAATTATATATTTTATATTATATAGATTAATTTGCTCAGTTAGTTTAGTATACGGATTTGGAGCTAAGCTATATCTCTTAAGCTGACCAAGCCTTGTATGATATTAATGGATTCAGGGCCAAAAATGTTGATTGGAGAGATGGTAGAGAAATAATTAAATTTATTTGTGTGTAGTCAAGCACAAAAAAAAAATACAAATTGGGCTATTTGTGCTTTGCTCACCACTGGTATCGAAACCCGGTTTCTAACTTTGTAAATCAGCAGACAAACAGTTGTGCCGCTGGGAAACCCAGACTTATAACACAATGTATTCTGATGTTTACAACTAAGAGAAGTAAGAACACTATAGCCCCCCGCTAGTACAGCGGTAAGTCTACGGAATTACAACGCTAAAATCAGGGGTTCAATTCCCCTTGGTTGACTCAACAGATAGCCCGATGTGGCTTTGCTGTAAGAAAACATACAAGAACAGTATATTCAACCAGCTGTACTCTTCTCCAATTTAATTTTTAGTTTCCCTCTCAGTACATCACTTACTCGGTCCACAAGTTAGTATTACACTATTCTCTTGACTTTTCTTCAAACAAATGTATTTTTTATCGCAAGCAAACATCACTTCCTAACTTTGTGTCCACAGCGACGGTTCTCACTGTAGGAATCTTTGCTAACCTCCAGGTGATAAGAGACCTCGCCTTAGTGTCGACAAAGTTGGAAATTTCACGTTGCGCAGATTTCTTTGACATCGCGAAACTTACACCGTTTCATTCCCTCGTTTTATTACTTTCATAATGCCGTCTTAGTTTTCAAAGATTGTTATAGCTTTTAAGATAAGTAAACCTCACGACCAAACTATGTTTGCTTAAAAACATATTGTAATTTATTATTTTTTTGGTTTATATGTTCTCGATTATTTAAAAAAAAACAAAAAAATCCACGTATAATAAGAGAGATAACCCGCAAATTTTGTATTCCACAATTATTTTGCAGAGACATTGATAAAGGGTAATACTACAGGAGTTAAGGGAATTACAGTTGGTAAAGGGTAATATTACAGGAGTTAAGGGAATTACAGTTGGTAAAAGGTAATACTACAGGAGTTAAGGGAATTACAGTTGGTAAAGAGTAATACTACAGGAGATAAGGGAATTACAGTTGGTAAAGGGTAATACTACAGGAGATAAGGGAATTACAGTTGGTAAAGGGTAATACTACAGGAGATAAGGGAATTACAGTTGGTAAAGGGTAATACTACAGGAGATAAGGGAATTACAGCTGATAAAGGGTAATATTACAGGAGTTAAGGGAATTACAGTTGGTAAGGGTTATACTACAGGAGATAAGGGAATTACAGCTGATAAAGGGTAATACTACAGGAGATAAGGGAATTACAGTTGGTAAAGGGTAATATTACAGGAGTTAAGGGAATTACAGTTGGTAAAGGGTAATACTAGAGGAGTTAAGGGAATTACAGTTGGTAAAGAGTAATACTACAGGAGATAAGGGAATTACAGTTGGTAAAGGGTAATATTACAGGAGTTAAGGGAATTACAGTTGGTAAAGGGTAATACTACAGGAGATAAGGGAATTACAGCTGATAAAGGGTAATATTACAGGAGTTAAGGGAATTACAGTTGGTAAGGGTTATACTACAGGAGATAAGGGAATTACAGCTGATAAAGGGTAATACTACAGGAGATAAGGAAATTACAGTTGGTAAAGAGTAAAAGTGTTATAACTGGTAAGGGTAATACTTTAGGTGTTAAGTTATAACTGGTGAAGGGTAATACTTTAGGTGTTAAGTTATAACTGGTGAAGGGTAATACTTTAGGTGTTAAGTTATAACTGGTGAAGGGTAATACTTTAGGTGTTAAGTTATAACTGGTAAAGGGTAATACTCCCTGAGGTAAGAGTTATAACTGGTAAAGCGTAAAACTTCTGGAGTTAAGAGAGTTATAATAGGTAAGGGGATAGTACTATATCTTAGTAAAGCCATTTAAATGAAGACATTGGACTACATAATTAATATCCTGAATGCATAAATAATTGGAGCTTGTGTACAGTTAGCAGAGGTTCGAACCTTGTTAAGTCTCAGCTGCTGATAAATTAAATATTTGTTGGAGATGAATGGTTAGCAGAAGTTTGAATTCCCTTTGTCTTAAATTGCTGATAGGTCAATTTAACTTATACGTTTAGCACCGGTTCGAATCGTATTTAGTATCAGTTTTCAGTATAAGGATATTGAAACATTGTACCATGATCGGTGTCAGACAAACAAACACTTCGCACGATTCTAATTTATCTAATAAAAAATTTCATTTAATATTTCTAAACGGCAGATGGCGCATGGATGAAAACAGTTAAACAAGTTAACTACCAACTAAGATCATGAATTTCATTCTCTGTAGCACCAAGAAACCCAGACATGAGTGACTGACAGACTGTCTTCCAGTTGAAGTTACAATTCACATCATTGTCCCGCCTACAAATAGCTACCTATCACCAATTAAATATTTCAGTTCATCGCCACATTAACAAATATGAAGATAATAAAGAGTTCAGTAGCGCGAGATCCCCATGGAAACTGAGATGAACTGGAACATTAATGGTGATAATGTAACAAAGTGTTGCAGCTGCTTTTTAACGTCGTACTTGAAATTTCAAAACAACCAAATCAAGCTTCATCCAATAAAATTGTCTGAAAACACTGAGCGATTTGAGTGACCATCAAATGTCGTGACGACTTTAAATCTCTTTTTGTCCAGATCTAAAACTGCCAAATCCCACGTGCAGTGGTTAAAAAAAAAAAAAAAATCTTACCCAGGACACTATAATATAACTTTCGTCTCACAGTAACAGTCCAACCGTTAGAATTGACAATTTACCTGGTAGGCTCATTTTGACACTTAACAACCTGCCTGGTGGGTTGGTTTCGAAACTTACAATCTGCCTTGTGGGCTGATTTGGAAATTGACAGTCTACCTGATGGACTAGTATTTAACAAACGATTTTAATCCGTTTACGAATAACTTACCTGTTTCTGTTTTTCAAATAATAGTTATTTTTATCATTTCTCAAATATTTCTGAACAAACTTTGATTCTTTTATCAAAGACTCTTATTGTAGGAATTCTTGATGACGAGAAACCCACTTGAAATAAAAATGTAACTCAGAACGGCTGGTATGGGTATTGACACTTTTATTGATAAGAAGAGAACAACGATTCGACCTACATAGGTCTGCTTATCAATAAAAGTGTTAATACCCATACCAGCCGTTCTGAGATACATTCTTATTGTTATTCTTATACACGTGCTATTGTTTTAGTCTAGAGAATAAATATAGTATAAAAATCGTGAAACAATAATTGTTTTGTTTTAGAATTTCGCGAAAAGCTACACGAGGGCTATCTGCGCTAGCCGTCCCTAATTTAGCAGTGTAAGACTAGAGAGAGGCAGCTAGTCATCACCACCCACCGCCAACTCTTGGACTACTCTTTTACGAACGAATAGTGGGATTGACCGTCACATTATAACGTCCCCACCGCTGTAAGAACGAGCACGTTTGGTGCGACCGGGATTCAAATCCGCGACCCTCAGATTACAAGTCGAGTGCCTTAACCACCTGGCCATGCCGGACCGGAAACAATAATAAAAATTATTCACCGGAAAACACGGTTAACTCCAAGATTACCAACGGGGTTCGAATAGACTCTTTTTAGACGCATTTATTTATGGGTCCAAATCTTTGTCAGTTAGAAGATTCGTAATACGATACGATCAAGTAAAACTAATTACTGCGGGGACTTCCTGTATATTTACGTGAGAAAACAAAACACAAATGATTTCACCCATTTCGATTAGTTACTGTGCGCGTGCGTTTTCTTGCAGCAAATCCACGTTGGACTATCTGCTAAGTCCACCGAGGGGAATCGAACTCCTGATTTTAGCGTTGTAAATCCGAAGGCTTATCGCTGTACTAGCGGAGAGCGACAAAAGAGATAAACAGGAAAGAACTAAAGGCATGCAATCAACAGAACTTCTCACGTGTATACTGCACTGTAATACATACATAAGGTTATTTACGAAGGCCCCCGGCATGGCCAGGTGGTTAGAGCGTTCGACTCGCAATCTGAACGTCGAGGGTTCGAATCCTCGTCACACCAAACATGTTGCAGAGGCGTTGTTATTTTCCGATCAGTTCGTCCGTAAAAAGAGTAGCCCAGGAGGTGGTGATGACTAGCTGTATTCCCTCTAGTCTTACACTGTTAAAGTAGGGATTGCTAGCGCAGATAGTCCTCGTGTAGCTCAGCACAAAATTCCAAAACAAACTCCTTAATAAATCTTGGTTCATCAGTAAATGGATACCAACCATATCAATGACAACATCTTGAATCATTCATAACTTTATAATCTCTGTGGTACTTTTGATGTACATTTTATTCTACATCAATACGTGGCAGAACTTTGGGGAATGACCCGTTAGTGAAGTGCGCTTTTGAACGGGGATTAGAGACCCGTGTATATTTATCAACTCAATGGTTACGGTTAATAGAGCAAATAAAGTCAACCCCTCTCCAATTAAAATTTGTTCCACATCTCGGATCTTTGATTTTTATTTTATTTTACATTTGTTTTGATATTTTCCTCTGATTAAGATTCTTATTTTCTGGAATTAACTTCTTATAAAACGTATTTTTCGTTTACTATTGCTTCATGACAAACTTGCAGCTTACAATATACAGTCATAAGAAACTTGCAGCTTACAATATAATACGATTTTGGATTTTTGAAATCAATATTTCTTTTTAAATACAGAGGAAAAACAACCAATCAGTGGTTCTCACCGCCTTACACTGAATAGTGATATTAATTGACACAGTTATATGACACCCTGCTGAAAGTATATCGTGACTCGAACCTTTGACGTTCAGACACACAGCCCAATATGCTTACCATTAATTATGTTCCATATGTTTGCTAAATTTAGGTTTTCATGTTTCTTCACACACGTATTTGTGATTACAAAACAAAACAAAATACATGCCGTGAACATAGCTGTGTTTCTATAATAAACCAGAGAGACACTACCATTCACGTATGACGTCATGGTAAGTGAATGTACAGAAACTAGACTTGTATATATTTTTTCATTTACTCAGAAACCACTTGTTTACAGAGTTTGTTTGAATTCAAATCTAGGACATCTGACGAAGCTGAACGTGTTAACAGAAAGATGTTTTCTTTTTTGTTTTGTTTTTTTTAGAAACATGTATATTTCCTTCTGGGAAACTTTTAGTAATGTTTCCCTCCTAAACTGAAGTCAACCATTAATTATAAACCATTAGCATCTAAAACCTGTTTTTGACTGCAATGTTTTTACAAACTCATTTGATACCTGTTTAAGCTTTCCTGGCTCGAAACGGCCAGGTGGTTAGAGCGCGCGCTCGACTCGTAATCTGAGACTCGCGGGTTCGAATCCCCAATACACCGTACATGCTCGCTCTCTCAGCTATGAATGTGTTATAATGTGACGGTCAATCCTATTATTCGTTGATAAAAAGAGTAGCTCAAGAGTTGGCGGTGGGTGGTGATAACTAGCTACATTCCCTCTAGTTTTGCATTGCTAAAACTAGCCCAGATAGCCCTCGTGTAGCTTTGTGTGAAATACAGACAAATCAAGCTTCCGCTCAGTAAAAATAAATTTAACTTCCCGTTGTGATGAGTGACCACCCCAGTCGTTCAGTAGCATTTATACGTACTTGCAACGCTAGAAACCGGGTTCCGATACCCGCGGAGGGTAGAGTACAAATAGCCCATTTGTAGCTTTTTGCTTAATTTCACACAATGACAGCGACGAGTGAATATATTCTAGAGCACGCCCCCTACCGGTCTGCTTCATTCATTGAAGAAAACTGGCTGGAAAATAATCGTTATGACTTCTACGAGGTAAAATGAAAATAATAATAGAGCAACACGTTGTACAATAATAAACACTGCTCCTGGAATGATCCAAAATAGGATTCATACAGAACATTGTCATATTTTATAATTCTTTACGTCAAATTAGTAATTTTAAAGAGCTATATATATATATACATTCACGTAGATACACCAAAATAAGTTTCTCCAATCGAATTAACTCTTTCTTTTATAATAAAACCCCATTGTGTTATCTGCTATTTACACTACAGAGAATCGAACCCAGGATTTTAGACTTTCAAATCTGTAGACATACCGATGTCCCATCGGAGGCCTTCCCCAAACGAAATTCTATTTTCAGTTTATTTCTACCACTAATTTTACGAACTTAGAACGGTAAAATTCAAAGTTTTGTTGTCCGTAGTGGACACAGCAAAAAGCCCAATAGTGATTTTCACTAAAAGGAAAAATAAACGTGGCTTTACATTACGATAGAGGTTATAATGGGAATCACCTTAGAATTTCACAAAATAGAACATGAGCAATAGCCATCTTAAAAAGCAAACAATCAACATCTTCTATGTCAATGGTTAAGGCTGCTGAAACAATAATAATAGCAAAAAAGTTGATTTTACGATTGTTAGACCAAATTCATCCATTTGTACTTTATATTATTCTTACTTCACAAGACCACATAAAAACGGTTTTGAATATTTTATTCAAACTTGGGCAAATCTGCTTAAACAATCCTATGTAGGTCATAGGACTACTTTACTGCTGGTTATTGAAATAGGAGAGATTTTATTTATCAGTAGTTTAATTGATACTCGTCAAGTTTCTCTTCAAAGTTATTCAAGCACCGAAAGTTATGCACAGCTACTAAACAAACTTCTTCGAAGGTTGTACAGCTATTTTTAAATTGATTCTTGAAAGTCGAGATTGCCACCCTTTAAAATTTTCTATCCCTCGCTAACTCCGTAAGTAATTCGAAACCATTCACACATCGCAAAAATACAGATGGATGAAACCTTCACCTCCAAAACTCTTAGCATTCGTCAAGAACTGAAGTCACCCATGTAATAAAAACTGTTACTGAATTCGACTTATAATTTACACCGTAAATCAAACTTCGAAGTACTTCAGAAGTTAATTTGAGCTAGGAATATAAGCTACATTCTCATTCGTTCAACTTTGTTTTTCATCCTCATTTTTACCCCGTGTGTCTTATAATGTTTGTTGACACAGGTGAGAATGCCTTAAATTTCGACTGATTTTGAGTTTTAATTTTCGCCTTCAAAGCACACACATATAATTCAACTCTTTCGAATTAAAAGTAGATTATTTAAAAACTGAACATAAAAATAGCAGAATTTCAAGAACCTTACTTAAAACATATATTATTAACAAAATACAGCACGAGCAAAACCACATAATTGAATCCTGGATAACATATTCTAGAACTGGGGAAGTAACCCCCTCATTTTAAAAAGATAGAGTCCATTATGCTTCATGAATGTGTTTGTTTTGAACTAAGCACAAAGCTACACAATGTACTCTGCCCAGCAGAGGTATCAAACCCTGTTTCTAGTTGTGTGACATATTGCTGTGCCATTGGAAAGCTGCTTCATGGAATCCAACATAAAACTAAACCTTAGCGCAATGCCACAATAATAACTTACTTTTATATTCCCACCGTTTTTTTCTTATCGGAAGGGTCCGGCATGGCCAGGTGGGTTAAGGCACTCGACTCGTAATTTGAGGGGGTCGCGGGTTCGAATCCCCGGCGCACCAAACATGCTCGCCCTTTCAGCCGTGAGGGCGTTATAATGTTACATTCAATTTTACATTCGTGGTAAAAGTGTAGCCTAAGAGTTGGCGGTAGGTGGTAATGACTAGCCGCCTTCCCTCTAGTCTTACACTGCTAAATTAGGGACAGCTAGCGCAGATAGCTCTCGTGTAGCTTTGCGCGAAATTCCAAAAAAACAAAACAAAAACAAACAAAGCTTATCGCAAAAATCAATTATATGTTACCAGAGAACCCACCTACACCATGTTGTGTTTTTCCAGATTAGATACATTAACGTAACTTTTAAAACATGTTTACAATCTGATCTAAATGCCAATTTAAAAGCGTCGGAACCTTTATTCGTTTATCGGAACTACACTGTCCTAAAATCACAAACGCAATCGGATTACCCACAGTCTTTTAGTCCTCGTAGTCTGTATAATTACCTGACTTCTTGTATTACCTTAGCAACAGCTATTAAAACAAAAGTAAATCATAATAAAGAAAAAAGGGCACGTCTTATATATCTTGATTTAATCAGCTTCTCAGTGGTTTGGATCTGAATTGTTTATAAGAGGACCCGCATCCAATAGAGAGGAATTTTTTAATTTTAGTTTTATCTGTCAGTGCGAATAAGCTAACCAGAAACAAAACATGTACATTAAATAAAAATAAATGAAATATAATATAGAGATAATTTTTAAATACTAAGATAGCCATACACCAGTACTAAACCACGCCATTTAAATTTCCATATGACTTACTTCAGCTTTCTTGGGACTGTCTTTACGCATTTCCTGTTTTGAAGTCGCCAGAAAAGCAAGACATGAGAATGTGTTGGGTTTTAACGGCTGATCCCCAAAGAATCTAACAGTGATAAAATAATAAAACCCGTATGGAAAACTATATAAGAACGGATCTAAAGAGATCTAAGGAGAAGACCACGTGACCATTTAAAGTTCTCTGCGTTCCAGAGAGCCACGTCCTAATTGAAACTGCGCGTACACCACAACCAGCGTTAACCGAATGTCTTTCCTAGGCCCTATGGAATGCTGGGAATGACAACAGCAGAAACCTGTTCCAGTCGCAGGTGCGTGCTCAGAAAGACAATGATGATACGCATGCCCCTATAGAGGGCATTCCAGTTCTGTGCCGTAGTAATCTACCTGATTTACATTCATACCATCTTGTCACGCGTGAAGTTTGAATGCGCAGATTAATTCCATCAAAGCTGAACAACAAAATCATGATAATTCATGAGTATGTATTGGCATTTCACTGGCCTTGAGTGGAAGTTAGATAATCATATCGTGTAGTTATTATTATTAGTTTCAACGAATATCGCCAGTACCACGGAGGTATTCGTTTCCATTTTTATACACCTACCAGGAAAGACGTGGTTATCAAGTGTTATGTAAATACACATGTTTCGGTTTACACATTTCACAAAATTAATCACATACTCCTAAATATCCAAGTCCGTTTCAAACTATGTAAAATTGGCACAAAATCTTCCAAATATTTAAACACTCGTTCTTAGGCCTAGCATGACCAAGGTGGTTAAGGCGCTGGACTTGTAATCTGAGGATCGCGGGTTCGAAACCCCGTCACACCAACCACGCTAGCCCTTTCAGCCGTGGGGGGCGTTATAAAGTTACGGTCAATCTCACTATTCGTTGGTAAAAGAGCAACCTAAGAGATGGCGGTGGTGGGTGGTAGTGACTAGCTCCCTTCCCTCTAGTCTTACACTGCTAAATTAGGGACGGCTAGCGCAAATAGCTCTCAAGTAGCTTTGCGCGAAATTAAAAACAAACCAAACCCACACATTCCAAAAACCAATGTTGTTAAGCCTATTTAATATTAGATCACTTATTTGAGTTAACTGTTTGAAAAGTCATTGGTAGTATCGCTTTTAAACTAACAACAACAAAATAATAATATTTAATAACAATAATTTCCTGGTCAACGTTTCCATAAAACGACCTTTATCAAGCAGTCACTTTAACCATTTCTTTGATACTTTGAATGCTACACACCAAACGCGACTTGGAGGTTTAGCTTAAATAATTCGCATATTTAGGTAGTAAGGTTTGATGACCTTGAACCTAACTGCTCTTTAGATGTTTACTAACAAAGGCAGCAGAAAACGTAGAGGGCTTCCTTACCTCAGTGTACCTGGTAAAGGTTTTTTTTTTTTTCAATAATGTTTTTGATTCAATTTACAATATATAACCATTTACCTTTATGACAAAAAGCAAAGTTTCTTGAAGAAAAAAAAAAGACCACTTTAGTGACTCATACTGTTAGAACTGGCGTTTCGATACCCTTGGAGGGCAGAGCACAGATAGCCCTTTGTGTATACTAGCAAAACAATGAAACAATTATTTTTTAGAAAACGAAAAAAAATGTTGTCGGAGACTATAGAAAACACATTTTACGTATTTCGTTTGTTTATTGTTAAACACAAATCTACGCAATGGGCTATCTGTGCTCTGCCCATCAAGGGTATCGAAACTCGAATTTTAATACCGCAAACCTAAAGATTTACTGCTGAGCCAGGTGTTGCATATTTCAACGTGATCTTTTGAGAGAGATTTTAATTCGTATTTGAAATTTGAGAGCAGAAAAGTAAAGTCTTCTTAAAAATAAAATAAACTGTCTTGTTTTATAATTATAACACAGCGTTCTCATGCTATAACACTCCTTTACGATATAGATAACATACTGTGAAGAAATGAATCAGTGTACTTATATTTAACACACTAAAAACAAAATAATGATATGCATTTACTTAAGCCTTAATGGAAGATAATGCTATCCTGTACAACAGAAAAACAACAAATTAACACTTACTTGGAAGACAAAATTCGAAAGAAGTTAAATAATATTACAGTTTATTTAATTATTTTCTAACCAAGCACACATACTAAGAAAAAATGAGTTTACTGTCGATTCCAGTGACTGGAGGTGTCTGATGGAAGCATTTCACATCACAAACCGACTGCACTTTAATCTTCCTTAGTTTAACGATATATATCATATTTCGTTACATATGGGTCCCGTGATAGTCAGAGGAGTGTCTTTCTTTATCTTCAACAACAAAAACAACTGAATTATGGGAGATTCTTTTATCGGTAAAGCATTAGAAAGTATACACGCCTGATGCATTTCAGCTAGTTGCGTATTTACGTAGGGACTAGAGGGGGCTCAGCCTCATGGCCTATGGTCTTAATCGGAGCCCATTGGTAATTTTATTCTATGTGAAATTACATGGGATGTAGGGCCCACAAAAATTATTAGCCCATGGGTCCACAAAACCTTAAATCTGCTACTGAATACACTTAGTATGAATGGCACTGTTAGTGTAAAAAAACCTTTTTGTTTAATCGGATATCATTCGAGTTAGGATCTTCCTACTTAGTCAATTATTATCCAAGTTATGACCTATTTATGTGATCTAGTAACGCTCAAGTCAGGATCTACTTGAGTAGTCTGGTAACACCGAAGTTATGACCTAGTTGTTTAGCCTAGTAACACACAAGTTACAACATACTTATGTAGCTCAGCAACATCCAAGTCAGGACCTCTTTGTGTAGCCCAGTAACACCCCAGTTAGGATCAACTCGTATAGTTTAGTAGCGCTCAAATTAGAACATACTTATACAGTCCAGTAACAGTGGACTTGTATAGTTTAGTAACACCGAAGTCATGGCCCACTTGTGCAGTTTAGTAACACTGAAGTCAAGACCTATTTGTGTAGCCCAGTAACACCCCAGTTAGGATCAACTCGTATAGTTTAGTAGCATTCACATTAGGACATACTTATACAGTCCAGTAACACACTGGACTTACTTGTATAGTTTGGTAACACCGAATTCATGGCCCACTTGTGCAGTTTAGTAACACTGAAGTCAAGAACTAATTGTGTGGTATAGTAACCCCTAAACCAGGACTTTCTTATGAAGTTTAGTAGCATATAATTCAGGATCTGCTTAAGTGGTCTAGTAGGACTAAATCAGGACCCACTTATGTAGTCTATCAACACTGTGACGGACTTGACCTCATATATCCGTTTTTAATATTTATCTCATATATCCGTTTTTAATATCAATGTTTGTTTACGTTAAATTTACATTTAGAAATGTACACAATTTATTCTGTTAAATTGTATTGTGAAATTTCCGTCTATTCATTAAAATTTTAGAAGATTCTGGAGTGTAAGAATCAACAATATTTGTGTGTACGTAAACACTGACTGGTGTGTTGTTTTTATTGTTGCACAGGCTGAAATTTCTAGAAACTCTTCACGACTATAAATATAACCAATGCTAGGTGCTAAGGGACAGTATTTATTATTGGTTTGCTATAGTTCGTGTAATATAAACCTGGGAAGTTATAACTGTGATTGACGCTTATTACTCCGTAAACTTCAGATATTTGACCAGGAACATTTATAGATTTCAAACAGTAAAAACACTTCAACAGATTCACATCGGACATTAGTGTTTTTATGAAGACATTATATAACTTCAGCGGTGAAAATCTGGCCAAGAAAAAACAAACAAACAGAGCTAGTTAGGTAACTGTCTAATAAGTGCATTGTACCTATATTAATTCGAAATTAACTCGCTCGTCGTGAACCCTCGATCATACATCAAGGAAGTGCCAGATCATAACTTTTTCTAAGTTTGTAAAGTCCTTGTACACAGATTATTACTTGTAGCAACAGTTATTGTGTATGGTATTAATGTTTGTATATTAAAATATATCTGTATTAAAAATGAACGTGTGTGTATCAAACTTGTTGGCAAGTATTATAAATGTGATACACATCAACATTTAGTTAAGTTCTGAACCTTTATTACAATTTAACTCAGTTTTAGGTTATTTGAAATTGTAATATACAACAACACCCAGTTGAGTTCTCTTTATATAATCTAGTAATAAACAAGCTAGGTTTTCATTATATAGTTTACCAATACCTGGTCAGAACCTACTTATGCAGAGTAGTAACAGACAAGGTAAGGACTACCTATGAGGTGTAATAATACTCAAGCCATGACGAATTTGTATAGTTTAGTAACACTCGAATCGGGATATAATTCTATAATTTGGTAACACCTAAGACAGAACCTACTTATGTAGATTAGTAACGTCTAACATAGGACCTACTTGTGTAACCTAATTCAGAACCTACTCATGTTGTCTAGTAACCTCCAAGATAAAGCGTGCCTATCAAAACCCAAGACAGACTTCCGTAGCCCAGTAACACTCAAATAAAGACCTGCTTGAGTAGTCTAGTAACAAGTCAATACCTATTTGTAACCTTTATAACACCCAAGACAGGACATTCTTATGTATCCTTGTAACGCTCATATCAGAACCGACTTGTGTAATCTAGTAACACTTAAGCTAAGACCTACTTTTGTAGTTTAGTAACACGAGAGTCAGGTCTTACTTTTAAACTGTAATAACACTCAAGTTATAACTTATTTGTATAGCTTAGTAACATCCAAGTCATGACGTACTCGTGGCCCATTTGTGTAATCTATTGGCACCGAAGTCAAGACCTAATTATGTAGCTCATTAAAACCCCACCGAGAACTTCCTGATGAAGTCTAGTAACACCTAAGTCAGAATTACTTATTTAGTGTAGTAACACACAAGTCAGGGTGAAGTTTTGGAGTATAATAACACACAACTCTTGACTTACTTGTGTACTATAGTAACACTCATGTCAGGGCCTACTTGTGCAGCCTACTATCCTTAAGGTAGGACCTATTTATGTAGCTTAGTAACAACCTATTAAGGACCTACTTCTGTAACCCAGAAACACATAAGTTAAGACCTACTTGTGTAGCCTAGTAACACCCAAGTAAGCGCCTAGTTGTATAGGCTAGTAACACCCAGTCAGGATCTACTTATGTAGCACAGTAACACTCAAGTAATGATCTATTTGTGAAGCCTAGTAGCACCCAAGTTATAACCTACTTGTGTATCCCAGTAACACCCAAGTAATGACCTAATTGTGTAGAATAGTAACACCCAAATCAGGTTATACTTTTGTAGCCCAATAATACATAGAATAGTACCTACATGCTTAGCCATGTAACACTTAAGTTATGACCTAATTTTGTAGCCTAGTAACACCCAAGTCAGGACCTAACTGTATAGGCTAGTAACACTCAAATAGTTAATGCAGCCTACTAACACTAAAATCAGGACCTACTTGAGTAGTCTGTCAACACCCAGTCAGAACCTACTTATATAGTCTAGTAACACCCAAGTCAGGACCGAGTTATGTAGGTTAGTAGCCTACAAGATAGAACTTACTTGTATATCTTATCAAAACTCAAGTAATTACCTACTTGTGTAGCCGGGTAACAACCAATTAACAACTTACCTTTATAGCCAGTAACACCCTAATAAAGGCCTACTTCTGTCGCCTAAAAACACTGAAGTTATGACTTACTTGTGTAACAGAGTAAAACTCAAATAATGTCCCACTTATGCAGGCTAGTAATAGTCATATAATGACATACTTGTATAACCTTGTAACACCAAAGTTAATACCTACTTGTGTAACCCAGTAACACCAAAGTTAATACATACTTGTCTAACCCAGTAACATCAAAGTTATTACCTATTTGTGTAACCTAATAACACCAAAGTTATTACCTACTTGTGTAACCTAGTAACACCAAAATTATTATCTACCTGTGTAGCCCAGTAACACCAAAGTTATAACCAACTTCTGTAGTCCAGTAACATCCAAATCAAGACCACCTTGTATAATTTAGTAACACTAAAACCAGGATCTACATATGTAGCCTAGTAACACTCAGATTAGGACCTATTTATATACTTTACCAACACCGAAGTCAGAATCTAATTACGTAGTTTAGTAACACAAAAGTCAGGCTCTGCTTCTAAAGAGTAATAACACTGAATTATAATTTATTTGTGTAGTAACACTCAAATACTTATATAGTCTAGTAACGCCCAAGCCAGGACTTCTTTATGAAGTTTAGTAACGCATAAGTCAGAACCTACTTATTTAGTCTAGTGACACCCAAGTCATGAACTACGTATTTAGTACAGTAACACACAAGTCAGGGTTTACTCATGAAAAGTAATAACACTCAAGTCACGACTTACGAACGTAGATTAGTAACTCTCAAATCTGGACCTACTTGTATAGTCTAGTAACATTTATGTCAGTTGTGTTGTCTAGTATCCAAGTTATGACCTACGTATGTAGTCTATTAACGCCATGTAAGGACCTATTTGTATAGCCCTGTAACAATAAATTTATGACCTACTAGTGTAGGCTAGTGATACCCAAATCAGGACCTACCACTGTGGTGTAGTAATACCTAAATCTGAACCTATTCTATCAAGTTTAGATGTACAACACTTGAATGGTTTTCCAAAAAGTTGGTATGCAGCACAACACGGATTTCTTGATGTTGTTTACCTGCAGCCAAATTTCTGTCTGGTTCAGTACGCGCTTGTCAAATTTTCTGGGGTTCATTATTCACTCACCTGGTTTCTCAACGGTGGGCACACACACGTCTTGGGAGTTAATGATCCAGAATAAACATGTAAAGATTACTCAGATTTATCTTAAAAGTTCTACAATAATTCTCGGACGCTGAATCCAATAATAATATACATTTTTCTCTATCACGTGCAGCCTTCTACTAACAAGGTTCGATGAAATCACGGTGGATTACATCAATAACCTCATCGACAGCATAGCACACAGCGGAGGTTATTAGAGTACGTGAAGAACTAACCGAGTACTGAATTTTTAATAGGAAGGTCACAATTTATCATAATTTGATGTTAAATTTTGTTATCTTATATACGTTTTTGTTGTGATAGGTGGAATGCTGAATTACACATCTTTCTAGAGGTGTCTGATAAAATTGTTTGCTGTTCTAATAAATCGTTCAAGATGTCCACAGAACTGTCTCATTATATAAATTACATATGTAGATACTTAATAAAACCTACATTTCCCAGTTTAACAGCGCTAAGTGTGTTTATTTTCCATCTTTATAATGATGGTTTTATTTGTTACAAAATATTTACCAAGACCAAAAAGAAAGGAAAAGAAGATCAGTAGTATTTGGTCTATCTTGAAGTTCGCGCAGGCGTACTTGACTTGAAGTTCGCGCAGGCGTACTTGAGGGCTATCAGTAGTATAGTAGAAACATTTTAATACCCCGAGTCAAGTGTAAAAATGTCCATTAAGCAACAGAAATTCAAACAGTTTCATTGTTTTTTATGCACAAAGCTACATACTATTCAACCTGTGCTGTACTTACCAAGTGGATCGACCTCCGAAATAATTCATATTACAAAATTTCCATAAAATCGATTCATTTATGCAAATAATTTGGAATATCTACTTAATTTTCAAAATCATACAAAGAAACAGTAATAATTATAAACATTCTGATAATTGTTGTGATCCATTAACTGTATTTAAAATACACAACGTTTTGTTATTGTGATCCATTAATTGTATTTAAAACACACAACGTTTCTGTTATTGTGATCAATTAATTGTATTTCAAATACACAACGTTTCTGTCATTGTGATCCATTAATTGTATTTAAAAGAGACAACGTTTCTGTTATTGTGATTCATTAATTGTATTTAAAACACACAACGTTTCTGTTATTGTGATCAATTAATTGTATTTCAAATACACAACGTTTCTGTCATTGTGATCCATTAATTGTATTTAAAAGAGACAACGTTTCGGTTATTGTAATCAAGTAATTGTAGTTAAAATACACAAAGTTTCTGTTATTGTGATTCATTAATTGTATTTAAAATACACAACGTTTCTGTTATTGTGATTCATTAATTGTATTTAAAATACACAAAGTTTCTGTTATTGTGATTCATTGATTGTATTTAAAACACACAACGTTTCTGTTATTGTGATTCATTAATTGTATTTAAAATACACAACGTTTCTGTTATTGTCATTCATTAATTGTAGTTAAAACACACAACGTTTCTGTTATTGTGATTCATTAATTGTATTTAAAACACACAACGTTTCTGTTATTGTGATTCATTAATTGTATTTAAAACACACAACGTTTCTGTTATTGTGATTCATTAATTGTATTTAAAATACACAACGTTTCTGTTATTGTGATTCATTAATTGTATTTAAAATACACAACGTTTCTGTTATTGTGATTCATTAATTGTATTTAAAATACACAAAGTTTCTGTTATTGTGATTCATTGATTGTATTTAAAACACACAACGTTTCTGTTATTGTGATTCATTAATTGTATTTAAAATACACAACGTTTCTGTTATTGTCATTCATTAATTGTAGTTAAAACACACAACGTTTCTGTTATTGTGATTCATTAATTGTATTTAAAACACACAACGTTTCTGTTATTGTGATTCATTAATTGTATTTAAAACACACAACGTTTCTGTTATTGTCATTCATTAATTGTAGTTAAACACACAACGTTTCTGTTATTGTGATTCATTAATTGTATTTAAAACACACAACGGTTCTGTCAAATATGGGATCTTTACTCTCTTCAGTTACTGCTAGTCCTCTACAGCAAAAATACTTTTCAAATACACCAAGTTTCAGTCTCAAATAAAGTCCTTTTTTAATGTAACAATACAGACGTCATGGTTTGACTCCAGTCAAGTTAGTAGTATAGAACAATACTACCGTGACTCTATACACAGGACTAAACTTATGGATGTTAGAATGTAATTGTGTTAATGTTTATAAAAGATCTATAGTCTCTTATATCGCGTGAGAAACAACTGCCTTTTACCTCTTTCAGATTAACAGAAATAAACCGTATAAAAGTGATAAAATTATATAGTTTTTCTTGTCGTTGAAGTTGAAAGCACACAGTAAACAAAAAAGTACCGGAAGTTAGTCCTATTTTTGTATTCATAATCTCACTTGTTCCACTTATAATATAAAGAAACGGGGCCAAGTATTACACAGTTTGTTTATTGTTTAAGTTACCTATTTTTATATTACCCATTTCACTGAGTTTGCTCTTTTTATATAGATTACATCATTATATGATTGGTCTTTTTTATCTTAACTTGACTGTTTTCTTACGTATGGGTTGAATTATACCACACTGAAACAACAACAATTATTTTAAAAAAATAACTTAACACTTATGATAATTACCTACAAAATTGTGTTTAATTCTTTACAAATTGGTAACACTTGAATAATAGTTCAGTGTAATAACAACAGTTTTTAAGAGAAAAACAACTTCGTTAAAGATCGTAACTTCTGTATTTACTATACGAATTACAATTTGATTTTGTTGTTATTAAGCGCAAAGCTACACGACGGACTGCCAGTCATCTGCCCACCACGAGTATCTAAAGCAGGTTTGTTTTTTTTCGTGTAGTAAGTGTGTACATATCGCTGAGCCACTGAGATGAGGAGAGGATGGCTCCCACCTAGACGTGACGTCATATTACGCATGGATTAAATTGCTAGGTTTAAGACCTCAGGGTTCAGATATAATCATTCCTAACTTAACATTTCTGATCATGCGAGGACAGCCAGTC
Source organism: Tachypleus tridentatus (assembly GCF_004210375.1). Lineage (NCBI taxonomy): Eukaryota > Metazoa > Arthropoda > Merostomata > Xiphosura > Limulidae > Tachypleus > Tachypleus tridentatus. The sequence goes on from NC_134828.1 coordinate 12,674,589, forward strand.
AGTAGCACGCGCCGTTCAAGGGGTTACACTTAACTGAATAGTTAGATTAATTGTCACGGTTATAACGTGACGAAGTAAACAATGATTACAGTTTTGTTCACGTTGTTTTTAATCAAACACGTGCAGGGGAAAAAAACTGATTTATGACAATGTAGCTTCACTCAATAAATTAATTTACTTAGATATTCATCAATTTAAAACTAACTTACCGAGCAGTAAGTCTGTGAGGTCATAACACCACAATAAGTGTTTTCATACCCGTAATGAAAAATTGTACTGGACTAAATAACTTCTTTACCTGACAATAAAGTATCAGTTTCACGCTGTAAAACCACAATACAGGCCACACGTTACTGCACTGTTACTTAGGCCTCATAAGAAGTTCCACAATCCCGAATTACATCTCAAATGACGTTTTTTGTTGTTCTAACAGTATCACAAATATTTCATATTACTACTGTCACAGTGCTGTATATTCACTTGATAATAATTTTTTTAGGGTAACATTCCAAACACAACAAAATCCAAATGTTTTTCCTGTAATAATGTTGTCGGGTAAAATGACTTAAACGCAACATAAATCACCTGCTGTTCTACACGTTCCGACTCTTCGTGTATACTGTAGTTTAAAACTTGAAATTACTGTGGTGAAAATGAAAGATCAAACCGCCTCATCTGAAGGTCTTAAAGGTCCTTATAATGTTATTTCTGTTTTTATAAAAGCGCATGAAAACACAGAAAGCTGAGTTAAAATGATCATTTCTTTACAGCAGTTCTAAGCAGAGACCCGATGACATTGTTATGTTGAAACAGACATGGTAAAGACGAACGTCTTGTTTGTAACCTAATTCTAATCAGTCAACAGTCGACCTGAAACTTTTACCCGATTTACCCTACGCTGATGGAGTAACAACACCTGGCTATGTTCACAGAGTTAGATACCGGTGTATAACTTTTCCTAATATTCCACCCACATCAGACAACGGTGTTTTGACACAGTAAAGTAAATCAGCATACATATTCATGAAAAACAGACCACTGTTCATATTTCATATTTGATTATTGCTTGTTAAGGTAATGAGCCGTTTCTGTTAAACTTTACGAAACTTGTTTGTTTGCCAACTTGATTTTCGCGCGAAGCTCCTCGAGAGCTTGCTGGTTTAGTCTTTCCTAACTTAGAAGTTAGACTATAGGGACGACAGCTAGTCAACGCCACCTGCCGTCTTCTACTGGGCTATCCTTTACCAACAACTAGTAGGACCAACTGTCACATTATAATGCCTCCACGGCTGAAAAGCCAGGTATTTTAAGTGATGAGATTCGATCCCATAATCTGCAGGTTACGAGTTGAACACCCTAGCCATCAGGCTGTGTAGAACACAAGTTATGAGAGTGAGAATCAGTATCATTCATTACTAGTTTATGACATAATTTGAAATTATTTCAGAATATGAACTTTTAATGGGTTTTTTCTCTTCATTATATGTATATATTCTCTCTTTTAACACATGTAGAATACAAAATTATTTAGGTTCTATTTCTGCTACAGTTTGCACTGTTCTAATCAAACAGTAATGCAATAGATAAATTTCTATTGAATAAAAATATTCAGTTGTAGATATGGGTACTCTTGTCTACAAGTCCCCTGATGGTACAGCTTTTACAACGCTAAAATCAGGGGTTAGATTCCCTTCGGTGGACTCAGCAGTTAGCCCGATATGGTTTTGCTATGAGAAAGCACACACACACACTTTCTACAAAACAAATCTATTCTGACGCGTCTTCGCTTTTCTAAAACTGATTTAGATTTAACTTATTTCCAGTCATTGTTTTTTGTTTTGTTTTCTCATAACGTAATGTCACAAAGTCTCGGTCAAAACACTATTTAGATCATTTATTAAAGTATTTAACTCTATGTGTTGCTGTTTCTTTCTCAGCTAACCCAAAGATCTCTGGTACTGAACGAAAGGCATCGTTGACAAACTATAGACAAAGATTTGTGAAAATATCTAAAGAAAGGTAAGAACAGTAAGGAACTAGTTAAACATAGATCACTTAAGGTTTAGTGGAAGAAATCAACTTTTAAAGCTAAACATCAAATTATTGTATATTATTTAAAGATTTAATCACTGTCCTTTGCATAACGAATATATGCTATACAATATATTAATTATAGAAATTAATTAGCAATACATGTTTTGCAGCACGAAATACAAAAACTGTGTTATGCAAGTTAAATACAGAAAACTATGATTAGTATGTTAAATGTATACTAAATCTAGGCTTAAAAACCAACTACCTGGAGTAACTGTCTCGTTCAGAATTTATAGAAACATTCTTATAAAAACATTATATATAATACAATCCTCTCACAATATAATTGTAAAACTATGCAAAGTAAATTATTGATTATGCTATAATATTTGCCTCATTCAAATAAAAGATAGTATGTGTCATAAATACTAACATTTGTAACAATATTATAACAGTTGTCTCGTTAAAGTAATCATTTTACTTATAACTTTATGAACATATAATTAGCTCTAGACTACAATGGCGATGATGTAATTAGATGTTAAGACAACCTACAATGACCTCATCATTTTGCTAAGGTATCCATTTATAGAACCACCATCCACCGTAACAGCACTAACCATAGTAACACAATTTGCCAAATAATACCATTTGCGTTCAAAGAAACAACACGTGCAATTCAAATATATAAATGAAAACTATGAACACAGGTTGAAACAAGTAAACTCTGCATGCAATAGTACGTAAATATAGCAGCATAATTACACCATCCGCCTTTCTAAAACACGTACCATACAGATTGTAAAACGTTTTAACCACAACACTATCTACCCACAGAAGCTACGTCAGCCTTTATAAAGCATATATGACACGTAAATGAAAACTATAAACGTATGCAAAATGAACTATTTTGTCAACAACTTGTTTATTGTTACATACAGTAAAAACCGTCATAAAGTCTGTAGACTCTAGGCATGGCCACAGTATCAATAGGCACGACACAAACATACACACTAAAAATCAACAATGACAAATCACGATTGTTACTCACTTTCATTTGTCTCTCTACCCAAAAGCAAGCCAAGAACCCCATAGCTAAGATACCAAACCAGAAAGTGACCAGATCCATCAAACTGTTCATCTTAATATATGACATAGTTTTGGGACAACAAAGAGCCTATTAATCCATCTAGGCTTTTCCACATTCTAAACTAAATTATATTCAAAACATTCACATACTATTAAGATTTGTTCTTAAACTCATTTAAATTTACTGCCTCTACAACACATGAAGGCAACTCATTCCAAAAGTCACACACCCTATTAGAAAAATAAAACTGTCTTATCTGAAGATGACTCATACTCTGTCATATTTTAAACCTGTGCCCCCTGGTTCTACTATTCTTACTGTCAAGAATGAAAAATATGATACATCAACACTATCAATTCCATTTACAATCTTAAACACATCAATCAGATTCTCTCTAATTCTTCTTTTTTCAAGACAAAACAATTTGAGAAAATTCAGCCTCTCCTCATATGGCAACCACTTCATCCCAGGCACAATTCTAGTAACCTTTCTCTGAACCATTTCTAACAATTCTATGTCTTTCCAAAGGTAAGAAGCCCAATATTCCAAATGTGGCCCAACCAGTGACCTGTATAATGAAATTATAACCTCTTTAGACTTGTTTTCAATATTTATGTAGATACAACCTAAAATCCTATTTGCCCTGCCACTAGCAACAACACATTGCTTGGATGGCCTTTGAAACTGATCAACTATTACATCAAGATTCCTTTCTTTCATGACACTGTTAGGGTTATTCCCATCCAAATTACACTTATAATTCAAATTATGATAATGCACAACCATTATTTTACATTTATTGTAATTAAAACCCATCTGCCATTTATTTTCCCAATTCAATAAATGACCTAAATCCTTTTGTAAATCAGCAGCATCCTCTTCACAGCCAGCAACACCCACAACCTTAATATAATCTGTAAATTTAATGAATTCATTCACTATTTCTTTCTCTATGCCACTGATATAAATAAAAAAGAACAAAGGTCCTAAGACTGAACCCTGAGGTACTCCACTTGTGACATTAATCCAGTTTGACTGAACTTCTATCCAGTCACTCTTCTATGTAATTTGCTAACTTATTCCCAACACCTATATAGATATTTTTGACAAACCTTTCATGTGCCACCTAGGCAATTCCTTTCTAAAATCAAAATGTACCAAATCTACACTCTTACCCTTAACTACATAAGCACTAATCTTTTCAAAGAAGGTCAAAAGATTTATGAGATGAAATTTTCTCTTAGTAAAACCATGTTGACTATCCATTAAAATTTTAAACTTTATTAAATTACTTTGCAAAGCATCTTTTAACACTTTCCAAAACTTTTCCCATAACTGATGTAAGACTGACAAAAATAGTAGTAAGTGGTTCACATATCCAACCTTTAACCTCCTACGAAACCCTTGGGAAAATATTTAAACTTCCCAATTTTTATTTAAACAACTCAAAATGTATGCAGTCATCTTGTTTGAACTCACATCTATGTATCAACTGTTCAAGAAGTGGAATACTGCTTAAGTCTTTGTTTATAAAAACCAAAGAAAAAGCCAAGTTTAATAGCCCCACATTCTCATAATGATTAGATACTAGCCTTCCTTTATTATCCCTCAAGGATCCTATTTCCATTCTAATATTTTGTTTACCCTTAATGTATTTAAAGATATTCTTACTCATGAATCCTTTTTGGTATCCCAATATTCTGTTTCACCAAGTTTCCTAATATTCTACAATCTTCTAGTCTCCTGTCATACAAGTCAATGTAAATATATTTAATTTATGATGCTTTACTTGTTTTGCTTGTAGATAGCTACCCGTTCTTTCCATAGAGAATAAGTTTACCTTGAATATATAAAAACTTTCCACATCTGATCACTGTCTCCAAATAACTCAGCTGCCCAATTCACAACAGATAATTCTTGTAGCATCTCTTCAAAATTCGCTTTTTTTTTGTAACTTACAACCAAAATATCATTATTTCTAATATCATTTCTATTTCTGAAATTAACAATAAATTTAACACAGCATTGTTTCTAGTTGGTTCCTTGACTAGTTGATGAAGAAAGTCACCATGAACAGTTTCCAAAAACCTTTCAACCTCATGGTTTGACTCTAGCATTTCCCAATCTGTATGTGTGAAATTAAAATCACCCATAATTATGACTTCATTAACAGATGAAATCATAATCTCATTGTAGTTTCTCATCAGTATTATTTGGTTGTGTGTGACAAATTCCCCTAAGAGTTTTTCCCTTTGTATCCTTTAAGAGAAACCTAGAAGGATTTAATTTACTTTTACTTGTTATAATCTCTAATATTTTCAAATTTAATGGAATGCATCTCACATTTTACGTACAAAGTCACTTCTACCCCTCTTTAATACTAGATCCCTACTGAATAGTATGTACCCCTGTATCACTTCTACCCCTCTTTAATAATACATCCCTATTTAATAGTATGTGCCCCTATATCACTTCTACCCCTCTTTAATACTATATCCCTATTGAATAGTATGTACCCCTATATCACTTCTACCCCTCTTTAATACTAGATCCCTACTGAATAGTATGTACCCCTGTATCACTTCTACCCCTCTTTAATACTACATCCCTACTGAATAGTATGTACCCCTGTATCACTTCTACCCCTCTTTAATACTACATCCCTATTGAATAGTATGTGCCCCTGTATCACTTCTACCCCTCTTTAATACTACATCCCTATTGAATAGTATGTACCCCTATATCACTTCTACCCCTCTTTAATACTATATCCCTATTGAATAGTATGTACCCCTGTATCACTTCTACCCTCTTTAATACTACATCCCTACTGAATAGTATGTGTGCCCGTATCACTTCTACCCTCTTTAATACTACATCCCTACTGAATAGTATGTGTGCCCTGTATCACTTCTGCCCTCTTTAATACTACATCCCTATTGAATAGTATGTGCCCCTGTATCACTTCTGCCCCTCTTTAATACTATATCCCTATTGAATAGTATGTACCCCTGTATCACTTCTACTTTCTTTAATACTACATCCCTACTGAATAGTGTGTACCCCGTGTATCACTTCTGCCCTCTTTATTACTACATCCCTATTGGATAGTATGTGTGCCCTGTATCACTTCTACCCTCTTTAATACTACATCCCTATTGAATAGTATGTGCCCTGTATCACTTCTGCCCTCTTTTAATACTATATCCCTATTGAATAGTATGTGCCCTGTATCACTTCTGCCCTCTTTAATACTACATCCCTACTGAATAGTGTGTGCCCCTGTGATCACTTCTGCCCTCTTTAATACTACATCCCTACTGGATAGTATGTGCCCCTGTATCACTTCTGCCCTCTTTAATACTACATCCCTATTGGATAGTATGCACCCGTATATCACTTCTGCCCTCTTTAATACTACATCCCTACTGAATAGTATGTGCCCCTGTATCACTTCTACCCCTCTTTAATACTACATCCCTATTGAATAGTATGTGCCCCTATATCACTTCTACCCCTCTTTAATACTACATCCCTATTGAATAGTATGTGCCTTTGTATCACTCCTACCCATCTTTTATACTACATCCCTATTGAATAGTATGTGCCCCTATATCACTTCTACCCCTCTTTAATACTACATCCCTACTGAAGAGTATGTACCCCTATATCACTTCTACCCCTCTTTAATAATACATCCCTATTGAATAGTATGTGCCCCTGTATCACTTCTACCCCTCTTTAATAATACATCCCTACTGAAGAGTATGTACCCCTATATCACTTCTACCCCTCTTTAATACTACATCCCTACTGAATAGTATGTACCCCTGTATCACTTCTACCCCTCTTTAATACTACATCCCTATTGAATAGTATGTACCTTTGTATCACTCCTACCCCTCTTTAATACTACATCCCAATTGAATAGTATGTACCTTTGTATCACTCCTACCCATCTTTTATACTACATCCCTATTGAATAGTATGTACCTTTGTATCACTCCTACCCATCTTTTATACTACATCCCTATTGAATAGTATGTGCCCCTATATCACTTCTACCCCTCTTTAATACTACATCCCTACTGAAGAGTATGTTCCCTATATCACTTCTACCCCTCTTTAATAATACATCCCTACTGAAGAGTATGTACCCCTGTATTAAAAAAAAAATCTGTCATCAAAATCATTTATGTTTAACCATAAAAGGGAGTGAAACGGGAATTCCAAGTCAATAATAAATGAATATTGCATGACTATAACACGTGAAATACTAAATGCTCTGTATACTACACAACCAATGTCTTTAGTGAGACAACCCTTACATAATGTAGGAAGTGAAGGATTAAAGAGAATCGACACACAATATTGGATGTTATTACACACATTCGTTGAACACATTAACTTTCAGTCAGGGAGATAAAACGTCACAAAACAAATAATAAAAACATTCTGTAAATGTAAAGCAATGTAGGAATGGTAGTGCGAACGCAAACATGAAGATGAGCATGATACATCTATAGATGAATCGTCCCTACATTACTTTAATATTAAAATTTGGTGTTACACTGTGAAATGCATACTTGACTTTGATATCACTGCAGTTGAAAGTTATATATTCCTGATTGTTGCTATGCAGTTTGTTTATCATAATATCATGGTTATGTCAGGGTAGGCATCAACGTAGTGTAATTAAGAGACTTGGACTTACGTACGAGGAAAACCAAGTTAAGTCAAAACATGTCTTGATTATTACAGATAATTACAGACTGGCTACGAAATCGGTCGAATTTGCCGATCTATTAAAGATTTTATACTGGTACCTTTTATAGCGTAACATTAAACTTTAACGTTGAAAACCACGTAGGGTTGATCTATTACGTATAGCTGCATTACCCCTATATTCCTATTTTTATTCTTTTTGGCAATACCATCTTTACATCATTTTACATTTACAAAATTATTTTTCTTGCTTGTAATTATACGGGTAGAAGAATATATTTAATCTATAAAGCCAAACTAGGGAAACGTATGTATAAAGTGAAATAGTAAGACTGTATGTTAAAATTATTGCAAGATATTTAATGATGTTATCCTCAAGAAAGATTCCTCCTTTTCAGGGGAGATACGTGTAAGAAAAAGTGTTGTGAAAATATAGTAAAATACGATTAATTAATCAACAGTCCTATGAACTGTGGCAACGTTTTCCTTATTAGCATAATCCCACTATAGTAACACAATCCTATGAAAAACTCATTTATTGCTTTTTACAAACTCTTCCCACAGAAACACTGTCCTCCTTTGTAAAACATACACAATTACATACACGAGCGAAAACATAAAGTTGATCAGATTAAATACGAGGTTTAATAGCTTGCTTATAAATCAAAACTGTTATCGTGATAAAACCTTTTCAGTATTGGAAATTGTAAACACAGTGCTATGCAAATCATATAAAATATTAATTTTAAATGTTTCATTGTTACTATAAAGTTGATCACCCTCTGGTGGTTCGCTTTTAAATTATATGCGTTCTGTTCATATCAACGCCCCTTCTGGTGACACTTTATGGACGTCTCTACCCTTCCCCTCCGTCTCTGGCAGCCAGTTAGTACCCGCGATCAGGGTTTCACTCTACTAGGTATCAATATATTACTACTAATATATCTAATCCTAATCCTGAGGGGCCGGAAAAACAACCTGGGATGCTCAGAAACTTTTGTTTCTCTTCAACCTGAATATATCTAATACAATGAAAAGATCTATTGGTATACTGCTGACGGATCGGCTGTGGCTCAGTAATTAGGGTGCTTTGCTTTGTAGTTTGAGAGTTTATGATTGGCGCTTCATAACCTCAAGAGAAAACGTATAGGTGTGCTATAGTATAAACGTCCAGACTAACTCTTCAGACAGACAAGTCTACCAGTTTAAAATTATGGAAACCTTTCTATAGGTAACCCTTGTGTACAGCTTAGCTTTGTTTTGTATTTCGCGCAAATCTACTCAAGGGCTATCTGCGCTAGCCGTCCCTAACTTAGGAGTGTAAGACTAGAAGGAAGGCAGCTAGTCATCACCACCCACCGCCAACTCTTGGGCTACTCTTTTACCAACGAATAGTGGGATTGACAGTTACATTATAACGTCCCCACGGCTGAAAGGGCGAGCACGTTTGGTGAAACGGGCATTCGAAATCGCGACCCTCAGATTACGAGTTTTTTTTGTTTTTTTTTCGTCGGTGTGTCAATCTGGAGGTTCCGGATTCGCCCGTAATAAGACGATGGCCACAATCCAAAGTTTTATTTCAGGTAGCCCCCCGCTAGTACAGCGGTATGTCTCCGGATTTACAACGCTAAAATCAGGGGTTCGATTCCCCTCGGTGGGCTGAGCAGATGGCCCGATGTGGATTTGCTATAAGAAAAACAAACAAAAACAAATATTTCAGGTAGGACTGACGTATTAACTATCATGATAAATCCCTCTGTTCGATAAAGAGTAGTTACACACAGGTAGAAAGTACTGCCGATTGGTTGTCCTCTCTCTACAGACATCAGTTTTCAAGTAGGGGTAGGTATGCCTGGACTTCAAAATGTCCCTGACCTTGACATTTACTTAAACTGCAACAGGTTTACAACTTCTGTGACAGTTGTTTTATCGAGAGTCAAAACCAGACAAGTTGACGATCTCCAACAGACAATGTAGAAACGTTTCTTCGTATCAGGGCGGCTGGAGGGCAAAAACAAACAGGAAATATCTACAACATTACCAGGCTGTTTAACCCTACTTTTATGGTTGGGGTGGAAGGTCAAAGTGCACATGCTACGACCTCTTAGTGATCGTCATTTAACATGATTTTGTGTTTTTTTACGTCGGAGTTATCAACAGTTTCTTGTAGCCAACATTGTTGACTTAATAGCACAGCGCTTGGGGTTAGAGTTGATTAATAATAAAAAAAACACTGTAGAAATGTATTTCAGAGGTCACATGGTTATGAAAATTTTACGAAGAGCAAACGTCTTTTATATGCTACAGATTGGGATCAGCTTCCACTATAACTTAACCTGTCTTAAATGTCTGAGTTATACTGATGTTAGCAATTCCCAGACAAACCTTGACCACGAATACGTTAGTAACACATCTGGTTATGATTATTATTATTGTTTGTCTTAGAGTTGGCCACATTTCATGTAGATGTACGTCAAAAATTCGAAACTGTAGTCAACGTTCCTTCTCTAATGGCCAGGTGGGTTAAGGTGTTCGACTCGTAATCTGAGGATCGCGAGTTCGGATCCCCGTCGTACCAAACATGCTCTCCCTTTCAGCCATGGGGGCGTTATAACGTTACGGTCAATCTCACTATTCGTTGGTAAAAGAGTAGCCCAAGAATTGGCGGTGGGTGGTGAGGACTAGCTGCCTTCCCTCTAGTCTTACACTGCTAAATTAGGGACGGCTAGTGCAGATAGCCCTCGTGTAGCTTTGCACGAAATTCAAAAAACAAACCTTCTCCAATACTGGTGTTCTTCCAAATACTGAACCCTGGCTAATCGTATCAAGTAATCCCTAATTTTTTTTATATATATATTTCATTTAAGGCTATTTTAGGTATATTCTATTATTAGTAAAAGTGATTCTCTTGATCTTACCTACAAATATTTTTGTCTCAATGCTTTGTGTCGTTTTATGAGAAAACGAAACAAGTGCATGCGTATTAGTGTGAAACAAAAACAAAAAAGTGTGCGGAAGTATACTTGTTCGGTAAACGTTATGAGGATCGGTTTGGGTTGTTTTGAATTTCGCGCAAAGCTACACGAGGGATATCTTCGCTAGCCGTCCTTAGTAGTAAAAGACTAGAAGGAAGGCAGCTAATCATCACCACCCACCGCCAACTCTTGGGCTACTCTTTTACCAACGAACAGTGAAACTGATCGTTACATTATGAAGCACCCACGGCTGATAGGGCGTGTTTGATGGGGCAGGGATTGTAATCCGCGACCTACATGTTGCGAGTCGAGCATAACCTACTCACTTGGCCATGCGGGGCCACGTCATGAGGAAGCGGAAGTACATTTGATTGGTAAAGTTATGAGGAAGTGGATGTATATTTGATTGGTAACGTTATAAGGAAATAGATGTATATTTGATTGGTAAAGTTGTGAGGAAATAGATGTATATTTGATTGGTAAAGGTATAATGAAATGGATGTATATTTGATTGGTGAAAAAGACTAAAAATTCCATTTAATGAAAGAACGTCGTGTGACAGATATTTTTGTATAAGAATAATCAGTTGACTTACCTTAACAAATGGCTACAAAAGTAACTGATGCGAAACCAGAAGCGAAATGAAAAAATACAACAATAAAATTGTATATAACGTATATGTACAACCTTAAACATTCTGCCTATATAGCTTGTACAGCTGAAATTACATTTTTCCCAACAACCCTGTAAAAAAAGTCTCCCGTAGGTAAGTTTTCGGAAAATCCGGGATTCGCCTACCCGCATGGAATAGAGTGTAAACAGCTCACTACGTCGCTTTGCACTAAGAAAAAAACAGCCTAACAATTTCTGTTCCCTTATCTCATATTTTATTTATTTATTCCAATTCACTTGATCTTCTGTCCAAGTTTATCCAAGAAATAAAACTGAAAAGTGTGACGTGGCGTTCACATAACGACATGTGCGTTGTATATATGCAAAAACGGCTCGTTTGGGTTGAGAAAATATTTTACGTAGAAGAGCGAACAACGTTTCGACCTTCTTCGGTCATCGTCAGGTTCACAAAGAAAGAAAGAGGTAACTGATCGGAAGCTGACCACATGTTTGGAAGGGGTTGTGTAACTGAGTGTCGGAATGTAGAGGGCGGTGTTAGATGTTTGAATATATAATTCTCAACCCAAACGAGCCGTTTTTGCATATATATTTCTCTACAAGTGGGTTTTCTCGACATCACTGACACGTGCGTTGGCTCTAAAAAAAGCACGTGGTTGAAATTGTTATTGTTTTAGATAGGACTGAAGACATGGAGAGTGGCTTAGTGTGAAATGCAGGCACGGCATGGCCAGATGGGTTAAGGCGTTCGACTCGTAATCTGAGGGTCGCGAGTTCGCATCCCCATCGCACTAAATATGCTCGCCCTTTCAGCCGTGAGGGCATTATAATGTGCGGTAAATCCCATTATTCGTTGGTAAAAGGATAACCTAAGAGTTGGCGGTGGGTGGTGAGGACTAACTGCCTTCCCTCTAGTCTTACACTGCTAAATTAGGGACGCTAGCGCAGATAGCCCTCGTGTGGCTTTGCGCGAAATTAAAAAAACAAACAATACTGTGATATGCAACCATCAAAATGAAAGACATAGTTCTTTTTTTTTTATACATATAGATTTCCCGTAGAGCCATGAAAGAAGAGATGGAAACAATTATGCACGTGAAGCAGACCTAATAAATGTATTTTTTTTAAAAGCCAAGCAATGCCTGTTTCGCAATACTTGTAGGACCTACCTAGCGTTAGACCTACTCAATTCTCACCTGTTCAGTGCCTACACAAAACCTGTTATTTCTACAAAATATCTATCATTCATCGATCTTCCAATACGTAATACCAATTCAACTTCAGAAGGACCGACAGGACAGCCAACATCAACTCGACGCTGCGCAGATGTCACTTCAGAGAAGATCAAAAACATATTCACACCACTTTCGAGTGGAACGTAAATAAATCTCTTCACCACTTTCCAGAACCAGAAGGATTACAGAAAAGGTGCATCATGTTTGAACTTATGAAACTTTTCTGTCAATTATAAACAGATACAAGAATGTTTATTTCTCGATCTTTACATATATATATTTTTGTCGGAAGGACATTCTCAGAGATTCCACTTGCTGAGTAAACCAGCATCAAATCTTTGCGCAAAATTTGTACATTAATTTCCGATTTCATTATCAAAATCGACAGAACTATTTTGAATCACTAAATCAGATAACTTCCAGGGAAAATACTGAAACAGAAGAAGTGGAGCTTACGTATTTGAGGCACCATTCTTTTTCGTGTAATTCTATTAAGAAGGATGATTCACTTGTGAACCATTATACAGATCTATCTAATGCAAAGGAACTTAAGTTTATGCCGCTGTTTTAATTACAATTTTTATTATGGGTGGACAATCTACTATTTCTGACGAGAACCAGTTATTCGTTACTCTAATTATGCTGCGTTATCAGAGGTTTTATTCAGCTCAGTGACTTTCGCTTTCGACTGGTAGTCGGATGGTTGCGAAGAGTAGCCCAAGAGCTGGCGGTGGGTAGTGATGACTAGCTGCCTTCTCTCTAGTCTTACACTGCTAAATTAGGTACGGCTAGCACAGACAGCCCTTGAGTAGCTTTGTGCGAAATTCAAAAACAAATAAACAAACGGATGGTTGCGAGTTGGAGGTTGGCTGGTATCTTGGTATTGTACTCTTGTAATGGAATAAACTCGCTGTACAGACACAGCAAAGATTTAACTAACCCTAATATCAGTTTTTTTTCTTTTGTTGTTTTGTTTTTAGCGCAGTGGTACACAATAGGTTTTTTGTTCTACATTCACCAGCGAAAGAGAACCACCCAGTGAAGCTAGAATTATATGGTTCGCATCTTGTAACAAATAAAAAATCTCTCTCCGTAACTTTAGAGCCATGGTTGCGTTATAAGAGAAGCAATCAACTACCATTATTCAGTTTGACAAGAGTATCTCGAGCGTTGGCGGTGTTGTAATTCAACACTTCAAAATCATTAACGTCTAGCGCACGTTACTCTCGTTGTTTTGCGAGAAGTTTTCATTCCAGGTATCGAAATCGAATTTAATCATTGTAGGTCCTCAAGTCGCTGATTCACCACACTGCAAGAACGTTAATTATGCTACAGACTGTTTCAAAATTGTCATGTTAAATTATCACAAAGACAGTCAAGTATACGTCATGCCATAAAAAGACAGAATATTACGTTTGATTTTTCACAAATTACATTTTTTTTATCAATTGTTACAGAAAATGTGAAAAAATTAAAACCCTTTTGGATCTATGCCATAAATACGTTGTAACAGAATAAACGAATTAGCCAGGAGGTTATTCCTATTCAAACATTAATCGATATTAATTATACAAATTTGCGAAAACTTATAAAAAATAAATTACTTTATTTAAATCTAGTAACGACATTAAAGAATGACCATAGTCGAGAGTTGATGTTTAGAGCTACACGTAATGCGAATAAGCGTACTCTAAACATCTAATTCAATGTCCATATAAAAACTACACTCGGACAATTTGTGATCTAATTAGTTTTGACGTAAAATTGGACAAAGAAAATGTAGTTGATGTTTTGTAATATAGTTTACCGTGTATAATCTTTCTTGTTTCCCAAACATCACTACACTCACCAAAATGACCGAGTCCTTGTGTATAGTCCTTGAAAAGGAGGTGCCCTTCCTTTGTAGGAACAATGACGTATTCCCAAGCCCAGACTTCTGTAGTTTCCAATGAAATTTTACTAATCTTGTCTTACTTGTGACTAAAATTGGTTTTCAGACCAGAATATTACCATACCGAGTAATAGCTTGCATTACAAATAGTGACCTACTGGTTATTGTTCCGGACTGATGATCTACACATCCAACATTGATAAACGCAATCAAATGTGAGGGAATTACATCCGTGACAATCAATTCTGTTATTTGGTCACGAATAGCGCTAAAGACAACGAGTGCTACAAGTTGTCAGCAGTTCTTAATTAGATAAAAAAAATATACTTAATTATGGAGTCTCCGACCTGACCGTTCAGCCAACGTTGCAAATACAGAGTAATTGTGAACTTTCAGTTATAAGAGTTTTATTTAAAAAAACAAACTGTGTTAAAAGATCATTCGGTTTTAAAACAGCCGATTGATTTTCTGTCACCCACAGTTTTCTCCCATCATATGACGTAATAATACAAATTCGCCAAAATAATTATATTGGTTGTATAGACATGCGACCAAAATAACAGGGAAACAGTTTGCGGCCATACTGGATGTAACCATTCGTGTAAACATGGCCTTTGCGACATAATTATACAGATCTCTGTTGTTTTTTTCCACGAATTTACTTCCAAATTACACAAAATACTTAAGTCAAAATATGTAACAAAATGTAAAAATGTTGGTCTTGACACGAAATATCGTATCTCGTCAGCAATGACAATAGTGCTAGATGTGACATTAGTCGGCATCGCAAAAGGACTTGAGTTAGGCCTACCAAAAACGTTAAAGTCCCACAGGTTGAGACTATAGACATCGTAAATTATTTAGTCCTGACAACGTCACTTTGTATCGAAATGCATCAGGACCTATAAAAGTCTTTATGGTTACAAGTATTTTGTGGTTGTGTAGGCCACTGGATACATTATGTCAGACTGTGGAAAGTACTATAAGACGTTCAACTACCCAGCTTACTCGAGGGTAAATCGAAGTCGTTTTTATTGACAAGGTCCATTGTTTATGTTCTATCAATGGCAAATTTCAAAATATCGATACACTATTTCACATTATATTACATTTTACGTCCTCCTGTCTTGTAATAACTTTTTTCACTACACATTACAATATATTTTACATAAATAAACCCTTTATTTTAAGACCACCTGTCTCGACAAGCCACATTTTCCATAAAACTATCACCCACTAAGCTTTACCGTTACTTGGATGAGCCTATATCATAGTATTTAGATTTACGGGTAGTATCAAATATTTCAAGCTAGAGATTTTGTCAAAACCTGTCCCAGAAAAATGTGGCAAGGTACGTTGTATATACAAGTTGTACTTACCACATATAAAGTGGGAATATTTAGTCTATAGTACAACAGTACAGGGTAGCCCGTAAGTCCCTACCCATCCATATATCTTTTGTATCCAGTGTATCTGTGTGTTGTCCCTCATTCTCGCTGCAAAATATTATGCGACGCCATGTTCTGTGAGACATGTTTCTCAACATAGAAGGAGTTATTGTTCCAACTGCCGCCTTCAAGTCATCATTAGTATTATAACGTTGTTTAGACACAATGAGAATGGGTAGGGACTTACAGGCAACCCCGTAGTTCCAAAGCTTTATCAATGTTTGGGTCTGCGCGTTCTACTGTCACATTTAACTTCACACACTGGATCATTTGGAAACCTACAAAACGATAACTCCAGATTCTTGTATGGTTATTTGTACAACTAAGTACCACACAATTGATTATAATTTTAAATATTTGATGCCAAATTACAATACAAGCAGTTAGTTACATTGTGACTACTAGATTGTCTCTGCTACGTCCAATATCTCGATGTTTTAGTTTAAGCTTGCCAGTAATATATACACGACGTCACGCGCCTAGAGTCTAAAGTAATAGTAGAAAAAGTTAACCATAATTAATTAAATATTTTATGTTACGTAACTATTACAGTACGTAACACAGGTCACTACAGATAAAGTTACGTTACACCATCCTACACTGCATATAACTTCACAATTAATATTATGTAGGCAAGTTTACCGATCTACTTTCTTCAACAGAACTGTTACAAACGTAGATAGCGCCTTCTACAAAAAAGTTCTCAGCTAATTCAAAAGTGGTAATCAGCAGTGAACGATTATTTATTTAATTCTATCACTAAAATCAGTGGAGTCCTATATATTTAAATTTTCTTGAACATGGTCTAAAAACCTGTATTAGTACCATAAATCTTTTATCCAACAAGTGTATACATTTATCAGTAAACGGCGTCTATAATTTATACGTTAATCTCACTTGTTGGCACTTTGCTGAATATGAAACCAACAGCGAAACTACGTTCTCAACCTATTGTTAGCAAAAGACTATTATAAACAAGGAGCAAACGAAACCGAAACCAAACACGATATGCAAATGATCGAGATTACTGCTGTTAGCAGAAAAGTTAACTTATATTTGTAGCAGTCAAAACTAGTTCGGGTTCTGTGTGATAGTAGTGAGCTACAGCTTGTGTGTTCTGGTTCTTTCATGAAATACGTACTGAAAAGTATTTATACAAAAATGTCGATATGTATATTTTAGGCTCTTTAGTCTCCCACTGGTGAAGACCACACAGAAATTAATTTATTTTGGTTTAAGGTTTGTTTTCCTGCAATCTTTAGTACCAATGTCAAAGTACATATGAAAATGTTTAAATTTCACTTTTGAAGCTCTTTCACAGTTCTACCTTTCTCTAAATAAGTCTGAATTTTTTAGATCAATTTCACAACTTAAAACATAAAAATAGTGAACTGTACCGTAAACTGATGTTTAAATTAAAAACTTGGACGCTCGATTCTGAAGTCTCTGTTAACATAATTAGCTGGGGAGTTTATGTAGTAAGAAACAGGTCTGGCAACACCCCAAGATACCCAACTGATATATACTTTCTCATTGGTCAATACATACTAAATCCTACCACCCTTCTCTGTCGGTTAAAATCAAATCGGAAATCATACGACTAATTACCATGCACTACCGATGCTTTACTGCCCTCTATAGCCAAAATATTACAGATATTTATTATTGAAGAAAAAGCAACGATCTAATGATAACCATCAACTAAATTACTATAATGTCACAATGAAAAATCCCACAGAATACCCATATAGGCACAAATCTATATAGGTCAAGTTTATTAGTTTAACATCCATTCATTAATCAACCAATTAACTAGTTATCTCACATTTTGACTGCTGAATCAGTTACCATATTCAGGGAAGTTCCTAGAACAACAATGTGGTGGTGGTGGGGCAGTCAGGATTCAATTGTATATCATTTTTATACATAATGGCATATTATTCAGTCACCTAGGGTGCACACCACACAAACCTCCATCAAGGAAACTAGAGATCAAACCACTACCATCACAGAAACATTCTTGGGACTTGCCTAAGTGTTACAACTGATTAGCAAGCAGAATGAAGAAAACTAGATGGTAATTAGTGTGTAGTTATATGAAAGTAATTAATAAACTTGTGATCCTTAAATCTAATATCCACAACGACTGAAACCAGTCAGTTCTTTAGTAATTGTGATTGATATGATCTTTTCAAACATAGATTTAGTCAAAATATATCTTAACTATTGTTTGCAACTATTTCTAAACGTTAGTTTCTCATGAGACGTAGTCTAAAAAATAGCTGCATCTTTTTGAAAGTTTCAGGTCATCCCATATGTAATGTTTTTTGGGATACGGTAAGTTTAAATGCATATTTCTTGGCTAAATAAAGTTATTATCAAAGTCATAAGTTATATGTGATAACTGATACATTTTGGTTTGCACTTAATACTATCTCAGGAGGGCTGGTATGGGTATTAAACACTTAATGCAAAAAACGTTTTGAGCTTCTTAGGTCATCTTTAGGTCGATACATTGTTTCCTGTTTCATTAGCAGGTATTAATATCCATACCAGCTATCCTGACATGCACCTTTACTTCAAGTAGGTTTCTCTTCATCACGAACAAGTTTCTTTATTAGTTTTTGTTTTAGAAGCCCCAATTATCATGCAGGTGTCAGAGGAACACATAAAACAATGCTTAAGAGTTCATAAAAGGGAAAAGTGGCACCGAAACTATGCAAAGCATTGAAGTGGTGTACAGCAGTGACATTAGAATGTGAGGAAGTGTCAAAGATGGTTCAATAAGTTTAGAACTGGTGACAGCTCACACTGGACACACTGTTGAGTGCTTGGCTGGGAGAAACTAACCATCTCCCCGATTCTTCAGGTTACCATCTTTTCAGAAGCTTGTAACATCATTTGAATGAAAACAGTTTACTTCCAGCAATTTTGAGAAGCATGGTGTTGAAAATCTAGAGACATTGGCAGACTTATTAAAAGTGATGGAAGATAGACAATTGATTAGAGTTGCTATTTGAGGTATGTTTTCTTTCAATTCTTAGGGTTACAATTGAGATTACTTATGGGATGGCTTGATAATTTAGTAATTTCACATGCTATATCAAAACAGTAAGTGTAGTATTGTTTCCATAATCTAATGATTACTAATTAAAAAAAACAACTATCATGCAGTACATATTTTCATCTCCAACTTTGTGTTGCAAGGGAAAAAATGAAATAATTATAAAAAATTGTCACCCCAGTGTCTTAGAGTCCACTTGAAGATACTTACAAAAGGTACTTAATATTCAGTTGCTATAAAACTATTTTAAATTTTATTCTAGAATGAAAATCAGAAGCACTTTAACTAGAAAGTTTTCATGTGTTCATGGAATAGTTATTTCATGATACAAGATAACATCAATGAATAAACAATTTCTTCCAATTAAATTACAGATAGTCTGTCCATCACAACAGACTGATTTAGAAAACCATGTTATACCTAAAACAAATTAGTATAAATTAATGTTTAAAATTAAGTTATCTTTTTCAGAAAAAAATAAAGATCTTTTAGTCAAAATCTGCAGTTCTACCACAGACTTGTGCTATCATACAAAATTAATAAAGTTGCTGATATTGGTAACTGCGGAGGTTTTCACTCGGACAAAATAACCAAACCACAACTGTTTTGGCTGCTTTTATATACTTTAATTTAACAACTGTATTCATAATTTTTAGTTTTAGAGCTTTTTTTATTATTTTAATAATACATTCTATGATATAAATAAAGTAACTCTGATGCGAACTTAACAGAATGAAAAAAAGCAAGTACCACATCCAATGGCAAACTGAGACACCGGCTAGCTACTGTTAGCATTCAGGAAAAAACAGGATTAACAGGTCACTAAAAAAAATTCAAAAAGCAGAGAGAGAGATAGAGAATATCTGAGGGAACTTGCCCCAATATTATACACAACCATAAGGTTACTATAGACTTTATATAACTTTATATATTCTTGTCAAGTAGTCTTCAGTGTCAAGGGTCTCAACTGATAACCATCTATAAATCTGGAAGAAAAACATACAATGAACTTCAGTGAGGTCACAGTTACACATACACATTTATATTTTTATTAAAATACTAACACTTTGCTGGTTTTCCAGTAAAACTTAACCCTAACCACAGAAAGCCACTACTATATTATACTTCTCAACTGTTTTAATAATCACTGCACACTGACCCAAGAATGAAATTTATAAATCACCTTTGAAACTTAAAAAAAATTCAACATAAAACAGTAAATTACAAAAGAAACAACCACAAACCCTAATAAGATGCAACAGATATAGTTGTTAACATTTATTAAACAAATTTTATTTAAAGCTGTTCCACTAATACCTCAATACAAGTAGGTAACATGCTGTAATTTTATAGCTGATTTAAATAATTTAGCAAATATTTAAAAAACACCCTCAGACTTGTATATAGAAGGGGTGATGGTATGTGTAAGCTTCAGGGTACAAATAAATAACAAAACTACAAAATCAGATAGTATTGAATGTTATAGGGAAACTTGGATACTAAGTAAATCTTTCCAGAAGTCACTAAGTACCCCTAACTACATCATAACAAAAACGTATGGTAAGCAACTATCAAACAACACAAGTTCAAAAGCTTTTGCCCCAATAACAATAATGTTAAACGTCAGTGGATTTCAGTTGTTTTTTTTATGCCATGGTCAAAGTTGCCAGTTTTCCATATTATTAATAGTTGTGCAATACTAAAAGTTACTTAATAGTTAAAATATCATGCAGACAGTCCTTTAAAATAACTACTAATGGACAACATTTAAAGAGAAGCCATTTATATAGGTAACCAATCTATAGGTAACCAAGTAGAAAACAATTTAAGAAACTAACCCCGGAAGATTTACACAAAGCAATAAAAAGAAAATATATCGTTGGTTAAAAGAAATACTAAAAGGTTATTTTGAGAAGCTTACTGATTATCAGAACATTTTATATACAAATTATATACTGATCTTGTCATAGAACTGTCCAAGGGCAAATTGGAACTAATTAGCTTTAAGTTCATTAAATCAGAAATCACCACGTCAACTTTAATACCAGGCTGATCAAATGTGTAAAATTTGTTTAATCATTAATTCTATGAGATTTTTAATATATCCAGATGGTCATGTTACTTATATCCCAGGAGTGTTATCAAAAGTCAAGCCTGAAACTTAACCATCTAGTTTCAATTAGTATGTTACAATGTTCAAACTAAAACTCAATTAAAACAAATGAAAAACGCAAAGTAAAAAATAATAATTTACGAGTTCAACCACAGTGATGCCAAACAGAATTCAAAACGTAGGTAGACTCACGTTCAGCAAGTGTCTGGGGTTCTGTTGATTTCAAAGAGGGCTGAAAGGGTGGACTGAAACCAGGTGGGGGAGACTGGGAATGCCTGGCCACTGTGTTGCTATACAACAGAATAATGTTCTCATGCAGTAACTGTCCTTCATTCTATACTGTCTTACAAATATTAGGTTAAGGTACAGGTTATAAAGATTAGGTCTAGTGAGAATTATTGTTATTGAAGCAAGAAAAAAACATACTACACTTTCAATGAAATATTACCAACAATCAGAGTGGAAGTAAAATCAGTGATCTAATAAACTTAACCAAGGAAGTATCTAATCACATTTTGAATAACCTTTCAAATTACCAAATTGTACAATATATACACCAATTATTAAACGTTTAGAAAATATTAAGCTACCTCTAGTAAAACATTGCTTCTATAGATTACATACCAATAGATGCTATTAAAGAGAAAAACAACAGTAACCACATATAACCAAAACAATTGTTTATACCAATCAGTCCCAAATATTTAGTTGTGAATGCATTGAAAAAAAAGTCGGTTATACTAAGTTGAATGTGTGGCATAGACTAAACTAATAAATAAAGGAACACCTTAAAAACTTCTGTTACAACCAGTTTTGTAATACAGCTCTTTAAAGATTTGTTGGATAAATATACAGATGTGTTACATGGGGCCAACAACAAACTAATTGAAAAAGCAAAGGTTTATTATCAGTACCTACCTCTGTATGCAAAGGGCATAGGGAACTGCATGTGATGGTTATAATTATTCATTGTTCCACCTTCTGTAGTTAGCTGATGAAGTGACTTTGTCCAATGTGAAGGGCTGTCGGAGCGACCTAAGAACAAGAAGGGGTTGACAATTTTTACCTTTCACTCACTGAACTTGCATATCCTAAATTTTTAATTTTGTCACTCTGTTGCTCTATTTACTGTAAAATATACCAACTAGGGGAAACTTGAGTTTAATATCCATTACCAATAATAATGTGTTCATGGTCACTTGGAAAACTTTTAATGGGCTTCCTTTGAAGATTGGCTACTGCAAGCGACATTCACACAGTTGAGTGCAACTTTCCTTTAACCATGATGACGCTGTACTTCAATGTTGACTAAGTTTGTCACAACTTGTGACTTTAAAACTAAAGATGTTTCAGTATATCCCAATTTGATGAAACTCAGTTTCAGTAGAGAAATTCAAAGTTTCTCTAAAGACAGTTTAAATTTATACCCAATCAGTTAAAGTTTGGGAAACAATTCAATTGTCAATATCTTTATTGAATGTCGCACACACACAATATCCCATTGAAGTCAAACTCAACGGGATGCAAGGAGTAGGTACGTGTTATTACAAATAAAATAATAAATGTCAAAAATTAGTAACTGATGAACAGAGCTCTTCCAAAGGGCCGTTACTGTGACACATGAATGAAGTCCAACCCAGAAGTACTACAGTCAATAAACTTGTATAGACCTCACTAATGTGACTCAAGATTAGGGATAACCCTCAAAGTTTATACAGAACCCACTACTGTGATTCAAGATTCATCCCAATAAGGGCTACACAATAACATTATTCATGTCAGTAATGACAGCAGAATGTTGAACAAAGATGTGGCTAAAAGAGTAACATCACAATTACATCATTAATTTTACTACTTCTCTATAACAGCTGTTTATGTTTACAACAAAAACAGAACTGCCAACAGACGCTTCCCCAACTACTAAGTAACAGATCATAAATTAAGCCTTCACTGTTATAACAACATGCAGTGTACAAAATATTAAATATTAAAATTGTCTTAACAGACATTATAACTTGTTAAATATTAAAACAATTTGTTTGACTGAAATCATACAAACCACACACACACACACACACAAACATACAAAAATAGTTGGTACTAAAATAAGCACAGCAGTGAATATCTGAACTTAAATTGGAGATCTTTATATACATTTGAAAAGTAAGCTAAGAACTGTTTTGTACAAGTAAATGAATATTTGATTTGTTTATATATAGACACACACGTTGGACAGTGTAAATCAAATGTCTACAATGCTGCAAGATTAAATATTCGTTTTTAGTTTTGAATAAACTGCCTTTTGGTTTGAACACTTATATCTGAAAAGTCTTATTTTTTCACCATACTTGACTTGTTTTAACATGTGGTTAATATTAACTAGTACATTTTTACAATTTCTGTTTGTTTAGAATTGATAAATCATTAAAAACATTTCATTTGTTCAGAGTCTTTTGAATTTGAGAAATGTAATTAAATTATACTTGTACTAAAAAAACCCCAAAGTTCACCCTTACTCTATCATCTGTGAAAACATTTACTGTTTAAGAAAAACAGTTCTAACTCGATAACAAACTAAATTGTAACTTTCTCACAATCATAAAGCAGTGGTTGTTTATGCAATAGTACTAAACCATTTATTCATATGATACAAACTGATACTTTGGAGCATCTGTAAGACAATTTTGTATTTTATTAACCCTTTCTACAGTGGAAGGTATCAGTAATAACCCCAATCTCTGATAATTTTGTAGTAGTATCAGTTTTAGCTCATTTTTTAATTTTTTTTATTTCTACAATGACTTCAAACTAACAAAACTACATTCATTTATCAAGTAGCTTAACTTCTAACAGTATACATCTATTTATGGTTAAGCCTTGTTTTATTACCCTGTGCCTAGGTGCTATTCATTACATGTCATAAATCAGTTGGGAAACATGCAGGTCACTTTAAGCACTAAAGAACAGACCAATAACATGCAAAAACGTAGTGTCCGTCAACTTTAACAATTTTTCTTGCTTTCCGACTATGTGAAAAGAGCTGTTACAAACTAATCTAAGCTAGTCAGTTTTCCCTGTGGGAACTAAACTTGTACTAACAGTCTAATCAACAATTCTACATTTAGAAAACATTACATAGCAAGTCATTTAATAGATGAAAAAGGTTTCATATTAAGTAAGAGAATTAAAATAAGAATTATTAACAAATTCAGAAAGAAAGAATGTAATATGTAGTTCTGACTTTCTACTTGAAAGCTGTCACCACATAAAATTAAAGGCTATAAAAGTTATGGCTTGTCTGAGCAATAACAATTTTATAGCGTGTAATTTAAGTTTGATTTTGTACTTAATGGAGTGGTGGTGGATAAAGTAGACAAGAAAAAAATATTGCTGTATAAAGTTAATAACTTGAAACTTGTATGCTAATAATATATGGATTATTAACCAAGGTTTTATGCTATACAAACTGATAACACATAAAAAGTATATTAATAAATTTCTGAATGCAAGTCACTAAAACCTTGCAACATGTGCAGTAAAGAATGTCTGTTGTTATAGGATTAAGTGTTATAACTTTTGTATTAGAATCCTCTGTTCACATCTACTAGATCTTAGATAAATATGTAGACAAAACCACATTAATGCCAAAATAGTTTTATTTTATATTCATACAGATTAGTCTCTTATCCAATCATTTTCACCTATTGGCTGTAGCTACTTTCAAGATTGAATTTCTTTAGCAATTATTCAGATCACATATGGCAACAAATGAGCATACTTGTAAGATCACAAACACAGAAGACAAAACACTTCTACGTTTGTTAGTTAATAAGAACACTTACAGTCTGCAATACTTCCTGAGGAAAGAATGGCTGGATCTTGAGTAACCCAGGATGGTCCATAAGGGTTCCACACATGGTGGACTGGATTTAAACATATTTTATATTATTAATACACATTTTCAAAACTAGTATCAATTGGAAATAGTGTTGATTTTAATTATGAAAAGTATATTATCAAATAAATCACTCCAATAAATGCAAAAATAATAAAGTATATTTTCAGTACCAAAATGTATAAGGAGGGGGACCATGTTAGCTACTGGATCTAAAAGACAAATTTTACTGTAAAATAAAAATATACATTAGTTCTATAGGAAGATGTTTATGAAAGAGTTCAAAGACATTTTTTAAGTTGGTTAATAATGGCTTAGTATTAGACAAGTGTATTTTAAACCAAACTGTTTCTGAAATCCTGAATTTTCCTGACAGTACTGTGAAATATCTTTGTATACACTGCCCACACCTCCATATCCAACCTTTGGTGTCCTTACTAGCACAACCTTCATTTGGTCATGTGGTGCGACCAGCACACACCTCCATATCCAACCTTTAGGTGTCCTTACAAGAACCTTCATTTGGTAATGTGGTGCAACCAGCACACACCTCCATATCCAACCTTTGGTGTCCTTACTAGCACAACCTTCATTTGGTCATGTGGTGCGACCAGCACACACCTCCATATCCAACCTTTAGGTGTCCTTACAAGAACCTTCATTTGGTCATGTGGTGCAACCAGCACACACCTCCATATCCAACCTTTGGTGTCCTTACTAACACAACCTTCATTTGGTCATGTGGTGCGACCAGCACACACCTCCATATCCAACCTTTAGGTGTCCTTACAAGAACCTTCATTTGGTCATGTGGTGCGACCAGCACACACCTCCATATCCAACCTTTAGGTGTCCTTACAAGAACCTTCATTTGGTCATGTGGTGCGACCAGCACACACCTCCATATCCAACCTTTAGGTATCCTTACAAGAACCTTCATTTGGTCATGTGGTGCAACCAGCACACACCTCCATATCAAACCTTTAGGTATCCTTACAAGAACCTTCATTTGGTAATGTGGTGCTACCAACATACACCTCCATATCCAACCTTTAGGTGTCCTTACAAGAACCTTCATTTGGTCATGTGGTGCACCAGCACACACCTCCATATCAACCTTTAGGTGTCCTTACAAGAACCTTCATTTGGTCATGTGGTGCGACCAGCACACACCTCCATATCCAACCTTTAGGTGTCCTTACAAGAACCTTCATTTGGTCATGTGGTGCAACCAGCACACACCTCCATATCAAACCTTTAGGTATCCTTACAAGAACCTTCATTTGGTAATGTGGTGCTACCAACATACACCTCTAAGTTTATTGCCACCACATTACTCTGCACTGCTTACAACTTTCTCAATTTGCAGTAAAGTGCTATCCTGACAAAACAAAGAAGCTTGCCACAGCTTCCTTTGCTTAGTGAGCAGTTTGATATTTCTTTAAGAAATTGAGGAAGTTTTAAATCATGGGTTGCCTACATCTAAATTGTATAAGAATTTTAACAAAATATTTTGCACCAGATTGAAAAATCACAATTCAAGTACAAACTATAGCCTTTGTCTTCAAAGTTCAAGATGTCAATTGCACTAGCCAAATGAACTTTATGTAGCGTGAAGAGTGGAGCTACAGCACTGGTAGTCCTGAATGTCTCATACTGCTTACATCTGTTCTATACTAATCAGAGGACAAATTTCCTGCATTCAGTATTTATACACTAAAGAATTTTGCAGTTTCAAAATGTATATTTTGTATATATGGTAAAGAATAAAGTAAAAAAAGATTTGGATTTTGTTTACAGGCAGTATCCCATGGAGCCGTGTAGAAATCAATGTTCTTATATAATTTTTCTGCCCACTCCAGGATATAGGTTTATATTTACTCAGAATATGTCATCTCTGAGAAACAGATTTATCCAGGATTTTTTTCCCCTCAAGACCTTCCTTATCTCCTAATTGTACACCAAAAACTCAATGCTAAGAAGCTTCTATGATGCACCAGTGAGTGGGTTGGACAATCTCTCATAAATCAGATAAAAGTGACCAGACAGAAAAGTGTAAAATAAGAGTGAAGTAGGCAGTAATTATGGTTTCTAAGAAAGCATCCAGCAAATATTCACATAGTAGGGAACATACGATTCTGACAAGTTTTCAAAACTTTAAACAAGATACAAAAATAGCTTTAAGTTTGAGTTATGTTTGAAAATTACAGGAACGTAGTTCACCGAGCAGTCATCATGCAAGAACATTTAGTATTAATAAGAACAGAGTTCCAAGACAAAAATATTCAGATAAGAAAAGCTGTTGTTTGTGCATTAAAATTATTGCTCAACACATACAAGAACACTTTAAAATTTTTTAAATACACAGATTTAGCTTGATCAGAAAAAAAACAAAAGATTTCCTATATCAGTGTAAGCCTACAGTACAAGTGAATGTTTAATAGTTTACTGTTTAGAAGTCTTTTATACTAGAGATGTTAAACTGTTTCAGTGAATAAAGATAAATAATTGATGAAAATAAACTAAGATGTATATATATAAAAAATGGCACTTTAAGTAAGAATGTTTACAAATCAGGTTTTATTTCACATTAACAATACATACAATAAAAATGTGCTTAAGGTGTTTAAAAACATCTTCCATAAAAACATTTCTGAAAATTTCAAAACCTAAAATATTATACAAATACTTAAGAAAATTAAACAAGTGTTTAAAAGTCCAAACTAGCTATTATGTAGAAAGTGTTTACCAAAATTTGTGCAATTAGCTTAAACATTTTAATTACAAGAACAAAACAAACAAGAATACCATACTGATACACAAATTTTGACCAAATTATATGCATATGCCAACAACAAAAAAAAGCAATAATGACCAAAATGTTATTTCTTATACCAATACAAATAATGCTAACTTCCAGAATGGTATCTTGGGTTTTGTAAAGGCAATATGACAACGATTTGAGAAAGTATGTAACCTATCCCTTCAAGTTATATCGAAAACTAATAAAAAGTTAAGTTTTCTTTAAACACAAGTTTTACTTCACAATTTTCCCACTCTTACAATTAATGTCATTAAAAAACTACATAAAATTTACTAAATGCATTTCTTCAATCTAAAGTTTACTGAAGGTTAGAAGCATTTTTCCAACTAAGCTTGTAAAGTGGATTTTTTTCACCACAGTGAGTTTCAAAGACACCACATGGCCAAATTTTTAAAATTTTATATTCTCACAAAGCCACTTAAACAATTTTTCATGGGGTTTTGGGGTCCTTTTTAACTCACTCATATAGTAACCTAAGTTAATACAGATGTATGAATAACAATCATTAATATTACTTATCAGCAACTTCATTGCAAATAAACAAAAACTTCCATAACTTCACCTTACCTTTGGGATTTTGGGGTGCACTGGGTGGAGGTACTGCCTGAGTGGTTGGGGGTCCAAAACTTATGTTGATATTTGGGAACAGGGAACGCAACCTTTCTTGCCACTCATTCATGTTCAAAGCATTACCTATCTGTTAATTTTAAACCTTAAGGTGAAACATCACAAAGAAGTTACTTTACACTTATGTACCACAAGTAATACAACATTAGATTTCCATTATGTACCACAAGTAATACTACATTAGATTTCTAGTAACTCCCATTATGTACCACAAGTAATACAACATTAGATTTCTAGTAACTCCTATTATGTACCACAAGTAATACAACATTAGAATTCTAGTAACTCCTATTATGTACCACAAGTAATACAACATTAGAATTCTAGTAACTCCAAGATTCCCTGTCTCCATTTTAATCAGACAGACAGTAGTACTGTTTGGAGAGATGACCCAGATTGTTCAAAATGTTTTAAATATCTCCTCAACAGGCCATCCAAACTTTAAAATAGCAGTGTTTCCCTTTTATAACAATGTCACAACAGTCAAGTTTTGAGAATGTACACAAGTGTCAGAGGAAGATGTATGAATTGCTTTGTTTTCTGATTTTAGTACATATTTCAACAACCAAAATAATGGTGTCAACCGATTTCACCGATGTGACAATCTCAAAAAATTACAATTCTAGAGTAAACAGTGTTATTTCTTACAGAAATGTGTTCTTTTAAGAACCCTAAGTATAGGGTGAAAAAGGAATTACCAATCAATAACAGAAAAATCAATAAATATTAATTAAGAACTCTTTACATTTAGAACTTTGTTATAAATATAACCTTTCCATGTCTGTTGAAACTGCATTATAGTAATAACAAAAAACAAGTAGCGAAACTTAAAAAAATTAAATAAATGCAGACAAGAATAGGAAAGATTAAACCTAATGTGTTTGAACAGTTTTATAAAACATTGTTATATATTCGTTCTTGTCTGTGTTATTATGTAGGGTTGATACAAAGCTACCCTATCTTATTAGCATTGTTCTTAAAGATTGATGTTAGCCATCTGCACATTGGTTATTTTGATTGAAAAAGTTTTACATGGTTTTAATAAATTCTTTCACTATAATAAACAATTATTATATCTTTTTTAGAGCAAATATTGTATAACATTCAATTTCCTTGCAAGAAAAGTATAAAGAAACAATGATTAAACTATTTATACCTAGACCAATGTCTTGTTTTTAAATACAGATTTTATTTGGTTATTACAAAAGAACAAATTCATAATATTTATCATTAAGTGTACTATAAAAATATTCATTGAAATAAGGTAGAATACATCACAAAATCAAACAGTACATATACAATAACAATTTTTTTTGGTACTGATATGAATAGTACATCCTATAACACTTTTGGCTACTGTATCTCATGTAATAGCACTTACAGAAATTTGTTTACTCTTTTTACCACAGAGGTTAGAATAAACTATACTCTTGTAATCCTGTTCTAATGTTCATGCATTTAAGTATCACTTCTCCATAGCTCTATCACTTTCAGACACATTAATCTCAACAAGTGCTTTAGCCATTAGTTAACAATTGTGCATCCACTTTCACTGACAACCACTAGATATATTATCCCCAAGCCTGTTATGTACCCTTAGGATTTCCCAGGGAATATTAGAGAAGAATCAACATTCAGCTTAGCCTCCATATATCCCTCACTGGTGTTCAAAAGGCACATCAAGTTACTTACTGATATTTGTGAAAGAAGAAATTATTGAACCATGTAGAACACATTTCCCTTTTAACAACCTGAATTAAACATTTCTATGTAATATTTTTACTTCTTGAAGTACGACAAATAAACCTAGAGATATATAAATGCTACTAGACCTACAAAATTAATCAACTAGTAAAAATTACTTACTTTTGGTCTAAGAGATTGCACACTATGTACAGGCACATGTTTGATGTGGTTGTTAAGCCCCTGTAAATGAAGGGGAACTTGCTCCTGAAATGAGTTATACCCATTCATAATATGGTGGTTTGGAGGCATGTTCATCAAGGACGTCATTTTGTTAGAGGGAGATTCTGTAGCAGAGAAACAGAATAATTGTTGTTAAGGTAATTTCAAAGCACATTTCCAAATTATGCTATCACAGTACAACTGTATTTAATCCTGGCTTTAAAGTCTTAAATAGAAGTTATTAAAATAAATGGTTAATTTCTCTGTGTGTAAAAGTGGTGGAAAGAATACCCATTTTAAATAGTGATATACTAATAAAAAAAACTGGTTTAATATACAGAATTAGTATTATTTTTTGTTATTTATCCAGTGTTTTAACTTGAATTTTCTAAAATATAATACAGAACACAGTACACTATATTTACCAACTACTGAAATGAATAAAAACAAAACTAAACATCCAGTGGAAATCATTCTAACACAAGCACAATGACATGCAAGTCTGTCAGAGTCTAAACTTGAACAAGCAAACCAACCAGTAAGGCTACAGAGTTACTACAAGCAAGAAAAGCAATATAAAAAGACTGAGTTACAGAATGATTTTCATAAAAGTTTGGTTAAACACAGCATAAAATATATTTTCAGAAAAAAACAAAAACTTCAAAACACTGAGTGAAAAACGTTTGCTTATGTCCAAGAAATAAATAATTCAAATTTATAAATTGAAAGAAGTTTTTTCTATCCTAACATGCAGATTTTAATTTCTTAATCAAATTATGGAAGGGTTCTTAGACAAAATAATCAACAACAAACATACTAGTATTTCAGACACTAGTCTCTATTAATTAATAACTGCCTAAAATAGTAATTCAAATGAGCATTAAACTGCTAACATTGGTGTAACTAGCAGAGGTTTTCAATATTTAAGTGTCTAGTTAACCAACTTACTTTTACACCTAACAATTTTAATAAATACCTGTTGTGTAGCTCATTCTTACCTGAAGAATATGCTGGTATGGGAATATTTACAAGCTTGTTGATATGGTTAGGACCAAAACCCGGGGGTGGAGGAGTAACCCGTGTTGGGAGTTGCTGGTTCTGTAGAAAATGGTTAGGATAACCCTTAACATTCATCAAATGGGAGTACGGATGTTGTACTGATGTTAGTCTGGGAGTTATTAGCACTGGTGGTTCTTCTGGTTTTTCTATAGCTTCTTTCTCTAGGAGATCAGCTAGTCCTTTGGCCGATTCATCCCAAGGGTCAAAACCTTAAAAAAACGTATATACTGTTCACAATCCTTGCCTATTTTTAATTACACTTAGTTTTAAATTTGTAATCAAAATGATTTTTAAAACATACCTAACTCATCATCGTGAAGTTTGTGATTAGATGGACTGAACCCAAAGGCTGCTTGCCAATCTGTGTTACTAGTTACTGGAATGCTCTCTGAATGAAAGGCCAAATCTGGATGATTTAACCAATCTTCTGAAAAGAGGATTACTATATTAGAAGACTTGATATTTTAGAATATACAGCACACAGAAGCAAATGTTAGTTTTATAATAGAAAACAAAAGCAATAACAACATGGATTCTACTCAATCTACTGCAAGATTTCTATGAACAGACCATGTCAAAAGGTAAAAAACTGGCAATCTACTAGATGCAAACTCCAGAACTTCAGCAATCAAAATTTAAGGTTCATGCTGATCTTAACAGTTTTCTCCAAAAAGGTACAGAAGCACAAACAACCGAGTTAACAATACAGAAAACTGAAGAATGTTGAAGAGAAAAAAATCAAATACAATAACAAACCTTTACTTTTCCTGCAAGTTTTAAAACCAGCAGCAGCTATCTGGCAAAATACCAAGGGATTCTAATCTTTAGCTAGTGACAATAAAGTAAAATTATTTTGTCCAGCTGTAAATGACAGTCAAAATGACAACCCTAAAATCAAGAGGTGATTGCACAGACATTAATGGTTATTTTTGTCATCACAGCATCCAGCAAATGATAAAAGCACCAAATAGCTAATACAAATTCATTGTTCAGAGCTTTTAAGTAAATCCTTTTTTCTCACAAGTCCACCTCTTGGAGAGGAAACCTCATTTAAAAATTACTTCTATCTCCCTTTCCCTTCATGTCCAGATCATGATGAAAGTCCATCTTTTGCAAAGTAATTTACCTCTGAATGATCCATTTTAAGTGTTAAACTATACAATATACATGGAAGTCATGTTCATCATTCTCTTAGCTACAAGTGCAAGGATGGTGTGCACATTTGTATGAAATGTAAATGATATTGATGAAGTTGCAATGGAATTCCTACAGAAGATAAAGCAATCAGAAACATGAATCATCTAAAAAGTGTCATGATTCAATTAAAGTAGAATAACAAAAACTGTAAAGTAGGTTTGTCTATTGTTATACATAAAACTACACTTGAAACCACAAGTATCAAAACCATGTTTTTGCTGGTGCCCAGCTTCCTACCGAGCCACTGGTAGGGATAAAGCAGTAGGAACAGTAAAAATATTTTGTTCTTATTGTAATTACTTTCACTGTCTTATAAAGTTAAAAGACTCAAATACAATTAATCAGACTGCAGCCAACAAAAGCCAAAGTTGAAAAACAATTGTTTCCATAAAGACCAGTGTCCTAAACATCAGAAACATGTTGCAATTCATTCTTATAGCACAAATCAAAGTGAGAACAGCTCCAAGAAAAAGTAGCCTTGCTTTGGAAGACTTTTCATTAACACAATCTTCGAGTTACGTTTTCAAACCAAGAGATCAAACACTTAACTCTTAAGTTCAATATCAGAAACAAGTCTTACCAATTTTGTTTTCCTCAAAGTTGCCACCAAAACATAGTAATTAACACAACTGACTTGCAATTGCAAGTTTAACAAAAAAACTGAAATATTGTCTGAAAGTATAACCTATCATAAAAACTAGTTTTATTGTATATCAGAATGAACAGCATTCAAGGCCTGCAACAGTAAACCATTTAGACACTCAATATTTCTTTTGTTGAATACACTGAGTTTTGTATATCCAAACAAAACTCAAACAAGAAATTATTTAAAAAAAAACTATTACATGTAGACTGATCTCAACCAAAAACACTCTTGCTAAAATAAGCAACGACAGTCAATAATGACACTGACACCATTTTGAATGATGATGTTATTCATCCCAAATAAATCTTTGACAATCTTATAGTTTAAGTACAATTTATAAAAAGAAATCCACCACTTCAAATGGCAAAATAAAAGTATTAAAATTAAAGAGTTAAATTTTGCTGGGTACATAAAATATTTTATAATGATTGTTAGAAAGAGTCCAAGACATTATCATCAAAACAATGTTTCATAAGAAAGCTTCAAAAATATTTATAACCTAAAATGTACACATACTAAGTTTTCACTGGAAAGAGCAGTGTTTGGAACTGGTCTTGAAGGGCATCTTTTTTGGTATACACATTAGATTCTATTGTACCCCTATATAACCTTATAATATACATATCCCCAAGCTAAACTACAGTCAAACATCGATATAAGGCGCTAGTTGGGGTCCAAAAAATTCGACCGCGTTGTATCTGATTGTGCCTTATACCGATTTAATTATATATTTTTTTGACCCTCGGGGTGAGCGATAATGCAAAATTTACGCTGCTTTTGTAGTGAAATAAAGAAAAACAAACAAAACTACTTACACCAATGATATAGCTTTTTTTTTATTATTTATTAAACTCAATTTTAAGACTGAAATTAAATGTAAAAAGCAGAATTCTAAAGAAATTTATCGAATTCATTACTTTGATGAGGGCTGATATTCTAAAAGTAGTTCCGTCAGAGCAATCATGTGATCATTTTTACGATTAGACACTGATTAAAATTAGTTCAATTTTAAAAGTTAATACATATAGTAATTAATTTTGATAATTTATTTACTAATTATTAAAATCTAAGTACAAACTGAAGTCAAATAATTACCAGATAAAAAAATGTCATGGCTAAGTTTAAAATACGAATTCAGTACTGAAACAAAAACGGATTTTTCAAAAAATTTAATAACAATAAAATATAGTTAGCACATAAAACAAGTTGAAATGCACAAATTTATAGTGGATTTGGTTTTTGATCACATTAACCGGCTGATTACATTAAGCAGTGGTAATATTAAGCGGCAGCCTCTGTAGAAACCCCAAAAAATTTGGGGCCTAAGACCCCATCGCGCCCAACTGATTATCGTGCTTTATCGATGCATTTTATATCGATGTTTACCTGTATTAACTTACAGCAAGAAAGCCTTTTTTCCATATGGCAACAAGTGTAATAAAGTTTAAAACCACATGCCACACCCCTCACAAAACATCCTGCTCTCAAAAATACTCAAATTCTGACATTTTGTATTATGTGAAATTATTAGAAAATCAACATTCTAGTTTACTGACAGCTGCAGGGCCTCAACTGTTCCAATATGGTGATTACCATTTGGACACTTTTTCTGTAGTTTTTTTTCACTGTTGGAGCTCTGAATACCAGGTATGCAAGTTAAGCCATTATTAGTTCAAATAGAAAGCCAGATAAATTATATTAGTTTCAGCACATCCTAATGTGAGGCAATATTTCATACTTTAAATTGCCTATCTGAATTTGAAACTTCAAGACCACAATACTGTTACCAAGAATCAAGCCTAGTGTTTGACACTTTAACACTAAAATTCTTGGATTTTATCCAAGTTTGTTATAAATAACTAAAATGTATTAATTAGAAAGTTCTTTAAATATGGAATTTTAAATGAAATAAAATACTCATGACCAGCAATATCACA
Source organism: Tachypleus tridentatus (assembly GCF_004210375.1). Classification (NCBI taxonomy): domain Eukaryota; kingdom Metazoa; phylum Arthropoda; class Merostomata; order Xiphosura; family Limulidae; genus Tachypleus; species Tachypleus tridentatus. The sequence continues at coordinate 12,709,884 of NC_134828.1, forward strand.
TGCCAAGCATGATCATGTAATGTGACATGTTTTTGCTAGTAAACAGATCTGTTGTTTACACAGAGCTGTCCAGTGTAATATAAAGAGTCTAAATGAAATTTTGGAAAAAATAGTGAAACATGTATTAACTTTGGTTTTCAAAATAACTTGTGTAATTTTCTGTTAAAATGTAAGTCATTCTAGACTAGCAAGAAAAATAAGATAATTTATATTTTGTACTTTTTGTGATGGTTACAAGGTCAGTCAAAACTACAGAGCTTATGTACAAAATCTTTATTTTTTCAGCTATATTTACTTTAGGGTATTTCTGAGAAATTAATAAAGGCTTCTAGTTAAAAGTAAACAATACAACAAATGCCCAGCACCTTGGGCAAACTAGCAAGTCCACAAACAATTTGTTTTTCCCCTTTTGCAGGCTAAGAAAATACCCTGCTATGGCATACATAGAATTGAAGGAAGAGGTGCTCGCTAAGTAACACAAACTGATCTAAAATGACAAAACAGGTTACCTATCAAGGATCCCAAAAGTAAGTAACACAAACACAAACTGATCTAAAATGAAAAAAACAGGTTACCTATCAAGGATCCCAAAAGTAAGTAACACAAACTGATCTAAAATGAAAAAAACAGGTTACCTATCAAGGATCCCAAAAGTAAGTAACACAAACACAAACTGATCTAAAATGAAAAAACAGGTTACCTATCAAGGATCCCAAAAGTAAGTAACACAAACACAAACTGATCTAAAATGAAAAAACAGGTTACCTATCAAGGATCCCAAAAGTAAGTAACACAAACACAAACTGATCTAAAATGACAAAAGGTTACAGGTTACCTAATCAAGGATCCCAAAAGTAACACGAACACAAACTGATCTAATATGACAAAACAGGTTACCTATCAAGGATCCCAAAAGTAACACGAACACAAACTGATCTAATATGACAAAACAGGTTACCTATCAAGGATCCCAAAAGTAAGTAACACAAACACAAACTGATCTAATATGACAAAACAGGTTACCTATCAAGGATCCCAAAAGTAACACAAACACAAACTGATCTAAAATGACAAAACAGGTTACCTATCAAGGATCCCAAAAGTAACACGAACACAAACTGATCTAATATGACAAAACAGGTTACCTATCAAGGATCCCAAAAGTAAGTAACACAACACAAACTGATCTAATATGACAAAACAGGTTACCTATCAAGGATCCCAAAAGATGAGGTGACCAAACCAAGAGTCTTAGAGCAACAAATGTGTTTGAAAAGCATTCTGACTGCTCAATTCACCTCAATTTTCCATAATTATGACTGACACCCAAGCTCTTTCCCAATTTTAGATACACCTTATGTTGGGTATTCAGCATACACTAATAAAACTGTAACAAAATGTTATCCTTTTATCCTGCCCACAACCAAGTATCATATTTAAGATACTTCTAATATTGAATGGATTGTTTATTTACTAGAAAATTAAACAACTGGGGAAAAGTTTTATAAAATTGGAGTTACTTGAACATTGAAATGAAAGCCAATGTTTCATCTGTTTCATAACTGAAGTTATGAAAAAGTTACTTATCCAAGTTTTTAAAACAACTGTTTCTGTTAGTTGAACATGTATAAATTCTACTTTATTAAATAACTGCTATAAAGTAATCTGGTTATGGTACAATATTATAATACACCAATATTTCAGTAAAATAAATCCTTGGTTGTGCATACATAATTTAATACCACATAAGTAGTTCAGTACACAATATTTAGATGTAAACTAGACTGTTCCCACAGCACATTTAACTATGAAAAGTTTTAACCCTCAATAACTTTCAAACGTTCATTCTAACAGATAAATTAATTTTTAGATATTCCAAAACATCTTTATTAATGCTCAATATTATGGGGTGATGAGCTGGTACCTTCTGTATTGTCTAGCTCTTTGTATGTAGACAATGAAGTAGGTTCATTCTGAAGAGGTGGATCAAGCTTTGGTTTTTCAGAAGTAGGAGGGGTCTGGTTCTCAACTCTGTTACAACATGCCTGCAAAGTTGAACTCTCTGCTTTACAATCTGATGGTTCAGGTGTCTGGTCATTTGTCCTTGAGCTGGAATCTGGTTCGTGATTCCACGACTGCTGGGGATAATTTGGTATTGGAGGAGTTGCTTGAGATCTAAAGGTGTGAAGAGACTCTCTACTGCTACTGTTACTATGACTACTGCTTCCCCTGGACAGACTTTCTTCTAGTGATCTCTCTCTCACTTTCCTGTAATTTCAATCATTTAAATGTCAACGTTTTTGTAATAACTATTTTAAATTAATATATTAAAATGAAATACGTTCCTTCCTGATATTAATACCAATTCTTGCTTTTCTAATACTTTACTATTGTAACACATTTACCACAATTAGGACTGTGTTTACAAAATAAAGTACACCAAGGAGTAAACTAAATAAAGTTAACCAGTTACTAATTCACCAGCCCAATTTACCAAGTCCAAGTATTTACTTGTTTTTACATTATATTTAGTTTAAGCTAATAATACAAAAAATAAGGAACATCAGATAACTGTATGCTTAATTAGACATAGGAAAACAATGTCCACTTTATAATTTTTCTAATTTTAAGCATGACAAATTTCTAAATTGTTATAGTTTTACATTCAGACCACTGAAAGTAGGTAACTTTTTAATGTTGTCAATCAAAACAAAGACTAGTAAATTATTTGTTGAACATGAAGTATTCACTAAGTTAAAAGTTAAAACTACAAACAACCCATAAAGTTAACATTATTAACGGACTTTATTCCAGACTACTTACCCCTTTCTTCCTTCTTCCCCCCCTGAGTCATGTTTTTTACCACTCTGACGACCACCTCCTGATGACTTCTGCCCCACTCCTTGGTGGGACAGAACAGCACTCTTTGTTAAACCATTAGCCCTATGATCAGTTTTGTGTTGTAATGTCGGCCAACCCTCTTTGTTGCCTGTTTGTCCACGACTTGTATTGTTTGTAGGAGAAGAAGCAAGCCTCCTATATGATATTTATTTATCAGTAAGAATACTAACATCAATTCTAGTCCTGTAGTACAGAAGTAATTAATATTCCTGTCATAATCATCAGAAGTAGGATTCTTTCTGCTGTTATTTTGTTCTACATTACATTTCAAATTCTTATACTTAGCCATAACCTATTATATAGTACTACAACACAGAAAAACTTGTCTTTAGATTTTAATTTATGAATAAACATCCTCAACAAAATTTTTCAAGTGGGTATTATCAGAATACAACTCCCATCTTACACATGTTGAACATATTCTGAAGATAGAAAACATTCCTTCATAGAAAACTACTTGTACTAGACTTAAAGAAAACAAAATGATCGGTACAAAGGCTGAACACACAATATTTTTAGATATTGGACACTAGTTCTCAGTAGAAGAATGGGGATTTATTACCTTAAAAAGTAGCATATTTCGATAAGTATTTGTTCATAAATACATGTTATTCCCCTATTTGGTGAAGAATATGCCAAAAGCCATTTAAAACATTGGAGAAAGCAAAGTTAAACTGAGTAGAGTTGAAAAAGAGTGCTTGAAAATACAGCATTATATCATGACAGTGCAACAGTTTTAAGCTTTGTTATTATCAAACTGAATGTAACAACAACTCAAGAGGTATTTCTAACTCAACACCAGGAACTGTCTTGTACTCTATATACAAGCACAGTTATTCAAGATGTAAAATTTGATATATTTAATTGCATCTCCAAATATGAAAAGCTCTCTATCTCAGTGTGTGAAAGATTAATGCCATGTTATATAACTGACAAACATTAAATACTTCAAATATTCACTCATAGTGACAGATGGAACTGCAATGTAATGTCAAGAAATGATGTCTTTCCAATACCTTACATCTTACACAAAACTACCCTGTTTTTTTAATCACCTTAAATTAAGAAGCATCTTTCATTTACATAGATTACAAAACTAGGTTATCATTACTCTTATTATAGCTAAGACTAATGGGTCAAGCTTATCAGTTGTACTATAGTCTTGATTTAGTTGTTTGGTTGTTCTAGATTTAAATATATTTTGCAATCTTACTACTGAATTTTATTTACAGAATTGTGCAAGTATTAGGACAAGAGAATATTTTGTCATTCTTTCTATTTTATGGGAGAAGTTCTTCCACACTATTACAGAATGTAAATTTAAATATAATGGTAATGCTTCCCTGATTTCCACTGAGTTAAATGAGCCAGGGTAAGAATGTTCATTCTTTAGAAATCCCACATATTTGTACCAAGGGCACATCATAAGGGTTCTGGTTGAATAAACACACTAATCAAATTTAGGGTCTGAAATAACTGTCATAATACAACATGTAGTGTTTTAACTGTACAGAAAGAAGCTAGCATATGGTACTGGTATTTGCTAGAAGCAAACAGTTTAATAGCGCGCCCCACAAATAAACCTTGATAAAAGTGTTTAACACTACTTAAAAAGTTTTGTTGTCATACCACAGCCACAAATAAGCATAGAGAATTGTTAGTATAGCAGAAGGTTTGCATAAAAGTTTTGTTATGCTGGATGGACTTTCTGACCAATTGTTGTAGGCTAAGCACTCCTCAAACACTGTCCAAGATCAGGAGACTCAAACAGGCAAGTTTGAGAATGGGAAACAGAACACCTAAACTCAATTATACTGATGCTAAACATACACAACCATGTACCAATTTTCAAATATTATAGAGACTGAAATCTATTAATAAAAAGTACAAAGCTGGGCTGTTGATGACTGGAAAAGATTGTTACGGACAGATGAGGCCAAGTTTGAAATATCTGCATAGGTTGCACCTACAGCAGAAGAAAGATACTTGCCTTAATGCCTAGCACCTACCATGAAGTTGGGGGCAGGCAGATGATTTGGAGATGTTTTTTTTCTGTTAAAGCAACAGGTGATAATTATTAAATAGATGGAATAATGGACAAGTAAAAATACCATCAGATATTGAACCATCATGGTATATGCAGTGGTTTGCATATTATTGGTAAAGGATTCTACCACCAAGAAGATAACAGCTCCAAACACTCATTCAACCTATACAGAAATTATTTATCTAAGAAAGATGCTGTTGAGTCATTCAAATGATACAGTGACCCCCAAAAAGCCCTAATCTCAACTGAACTGAGCAGATCTGGGATTTGATAGATCAAAAACTTAACTCAAAAGTTGCTTCCACAGAAACTCTATGCAAGTGTATTAAACACTGAGTAAAATCCCAAAGGACACTAAGTATGTTGCTACAATGCCTGAAAGACTGTTTTCAGTTATTAAAGCAAAAGAAAGACAATATTAACTGTTTGCTGAACCCAAGCATTTCCACCAAGTTTCTGTTGTACTAAGTATTAACAAAATTTTGATGTTTCAATCTGTGATTTACCTTCCACTGTTGTTTGAAAGTAGCCTCAAAACTAATTACACTACATAACAAATTTTGTTTGTGGATAGTATGTGTTATTTCTTAATTGCTTATGTTGTAAAGTACAGAAAATGGCCATTATTCCCTTCAAGCTTTGCTTCTGTTACCTGGATAATGAAATTTAGAAATTAACCTATTTTCTCTGTAAAAACAGACAAATTTGCACATTTTCATTCACATAAGGTCTGAATAAAACATATGAATCAAGATGTACATGTATTTATACTAAAGATATACAAAAATATACAAGTAGTTTTGAGGTTTGCAACTGTAATGTAAATCACTTTCACGTATCAGCCCCCAAATAAAGTCTCCCATTATGTTTTTGTTATATGCTCCCTGGTCACAAAAGCAAAGTTTAAAGAGAAAAATAGGTCTTTTCCATTTGGTCTTTTCCATTTACTTTAGGCATAAGCAATTGGGAAATAACACTTTCTGTCCAGAAACAAGAAAAAGTAAAAATTTTGTTAGTGTTATTGACTTTGTCCCAACACTTTTTTACATAGTGTTGACTTTATCCCAACACTTTTGCACAGTACTTTACGTGTTTATTACATTTCATTTATCCTAACAATTACAAGTGTTTGCTACTTTTATATTTCTGACCTGATCATCTTAAAAGTATAAACTTTGGTCCAATATACTCTTGTTTTATGTCCCTTTGATTTGTGTGTTCTAAAATGTACACTGGAAAGACAAGTTATTAAAAGTACTAAGAAAAACAAGGTTACTAAGGCTTATTTCAAAATGTCTTGAGGGTAAAGCAGGTGGTGAATTAGGGTTTTTATGTAAACATTTTTTATATTTCTTAAAAGGTAACTAAAATGTAAAATTAAACAAATTGTCAGGAAAAACAAATTTGAAAATTTGAGAAAACCACACATGCCGCTGTTATATGATGCAAATAAACAGCTTGTTTATAATAGCTCTCACAAGGTGACCCACTGCTATATTAAACTAGCTAGTTATGGTTCAAAGACAAAGTTAAATGAAAGATACAAGATGTGGTGGTAACCTCAGGTTGTTCAGGTTAAATATAGGTATTCTACAATCTGCAGTCATTTAAAGAAAAATGAATCACTTTTACTACATATTTTCCAACTTTTGCTAGAGATTATTTCATTACACTTACTACCAAGGTAAAGGATATAAAATTAAATATTTTTATCAAAAGAACTTCATTTAAGATCTCAGAAGTACTAAAAATAAAATATGAAAACTGTAGGGTGAAATAAGTATCTTTATTGTTAGCATGAAAATCACCTCTCATACTAACTCAGTGATGGTCTCAAAAAGTTAGTAAAACATGTGTTATATGATGTGTACTTGAAATTTACACGTGTTTTAAGAAGATAACTCAACTTTACTAATTACATGTTGAGTCTTCAAAATGACCAATCACACAAGTGATCACCCAGGTTCCACAGGTGGATGTACATCACTTACATTACAGGTTACCAGTAGTCAGCTTTTATAAAACAAGTGCTATACATTTTATAATCAATGTAATTTGCTTACATGCATATCCAAGATTTAAACAAATAAAAATATCTTTTAAATATACCATGGCAACTAGAATTTTTATAAAAAATACCTATATAAACATATGGTAACTAGAATTTTGTTTTTCAGATCTTTTTTTTTAAATAAAAAGGTACAAAATCACTGAAATACATACACAAAAACAGTTACCCAACCAGATTAGACTGCAAACAAACATACCCACATAGGTGAGAGAGACTCCAAAATAACTTACCTACTTAAATTATTACAACTTCCCAGCACTTGTTCATGTAGTATTCTTTCATACTCTTGGTGTTTTCTGATAAAAATAATTTTTTTAAAGCTCACACACACACTAAAAAAGAACAAATACTATCAATGCAGACTACTACTTCCATAGTTAAAGTTACACACAAGATAAAATGTGATAACACCAGTTAGCAGGAACATAGAAACAGAAGAATTTTAAATTTTCAAAAGTTACATCGCATCACAAGGTAATCGAATTCACTAAAATACAAGAATGACAAAAACATGAAACTCTACTGAGGTAACTAATTTGAGCAACAGTGAATAACAACAAAAACATTTAGTGAAATTAAGGTTAATCTCCTAATGCTCCATGTTGAACATTAAGGTATCTCATCAACAACTACAACTGTTAGTGAACCAAGATTAAATGCAGTGTATAACAAATTTCTTGAATACCCCAAGCTTGATAGTTAACAAATTTCTCATGCACAGTTCTCTGTACATAAGATACTATTGGTTTCTTCTAAAAATCAATGTTGGTAGATTCACACAAACACACCTATATTTTGAAAGTCAAGTTTTAAAATCCAGTTTTCGTATACATACCCTTGTTGCATTTCTTCTTTTGTAAAACTAGCTGCTTCATCTCCCAATTCATGTAAGTACATGCAATCCTGTCAAACAGAAATATACGATAAATTTCAAACCAACCTTTTTATAATTGTTGTCACGACTTATCAGTTAATTACATCCTGTGAAAAGGAGATTCTTACTTCATCAAAACAATATATACCAGCTTCTCAGAGTGCATTAAAAAGTTTAGTAACTACTACATATGTAGCACTGAAGTTGAGATGTAGTAAACTTCAGTAACTAATCTGTCTAAAAATAAATTTACAAGAATCCAGAATACCTGCCATGAACAAAGTCATTTCTGTAAGTGAAATGGCCGTGGAGCTGTTACAAGTTTTACCCCAAACACTAAATACAATGCTAATAAATCACTGAAGAATAAATAATTTTGGATAATTTGTCTGAACAGAATCAGAGATAAACAAGCCACAAAATGACATTTACTTTAACTATTAATTTATACTTGAAGTTAAAAATCTTTAAAATGTACCACTAAATTTTTCACGATTAGTCTAATTTTTACTTTTTCATCATTTATGTTTGAGACTTAAGTCCCAAAGCAGCATAAAAACTGAAATCAATTTTCATTTAACTATCAAACTGTTTGTCAGAGTTTCCCATTTTGATAAGGCTTAATTGTAATTTTGAATGTAGTGTTAGCATGAAACTTATTTCAGCACAAATAATAAGTGATAAACTAGTTAAGAAAGTACAGTAACAATGTAAACAAAATCTTCACTAAATGTTTTAACAAACATAAGATCAGATTCTTCTGTATCTAAATTCAATCTTCAATTTTCAGTGGAACTTCTGCACTTAGTCCTTCAGCAACAAGATTAGTGTAACATATACAAGTACTTATACTTGATGCAGAAGGTGCACCTTCACAAAATATGGTGGATTTCAGTAAGGATTGCAAGTCTTTTACATTATACGTTTTTAATAAAGTATTTTTACTAAAGATTTGTTTATAAAAAGTGTTTTGTTACTGGTCAGAACGCAAAGTGGTTTTCATGTTACAATTAAAAACTTCATCCCAAAAATCTCAAATATTGTGTAACCTCAAACAGAGGTTGGCAAACTCCTTCTACACAGGGGCCAGAAGCCATGTCTGCAAGTGGCTGGAGGGCCACATTAAGTTGCAAACTTGAATTCTTTTTTAGGACCACCCCTGGCCAGATGGATGTGATATTTTGTTTGAGGACTGTTGATGGTTTGTTATATAGTCAGATCCTGCCTGTAGGTGGCCAACCACTGCTCTAAAATTCCTGAATACAGTTCAAACATTTGTTTTCAGTACAACTTTATATTTTGTCCATTATTCCTTCTACTCTAACTATAAGGGAGTGGGGGTGGGTCTGTCATTTTGACTTTTTAACCACCACAAAATAGTATTAAATATAAATTATGCTTTTTTTCTTTTTAGAATGACTAAATTAACATGAAAATATTTGCTCTTAATAGTTTAAATCTCAAAATAAATGTTTATTTTTTTTTTTATATTAACTGTCCAGTCTATCTGGCTAACATCACAGAAATTGCACTGATGGTGCACACACACACACACACACACACACACACGTTACAATATCCAATAACAAAATTTCCCTTTATTCTTTACAAAATGACATCTTTGTTGTGTTTTAGTCATACCACGACATACAAAAATCAATATTTGTGTGTTCTTTTAATTTATTAATTTAAAAGTAATAATTAATTAAAGCAGAAACTTTAAAAACTTCATGCAAAGTTAAATATTTCACCACTTACAGCCTTAGGACATTGCTGGTTTTTCAGGAAGTGGCTACAATACTTGGTTGTCCCTAAAGACACTTTCAATGTTCTACCATCAACATGTATGTTATTTACGGCTTGAATAGCCCTGAGGGCATCTTCTGCTCGATAGTACATGACATATGCACTAGCACTTGGACCCTGCAAATGAAAGAGCACATAATTAAAATCAAAAATTTTTTTCTTTGGTATTACAATAAAATTTTGAACACTAATCTTCTTAAAAACAACACAAAAACCATAATCTTCATTCTATGGGTGAAGGTAAACCCTCATTACAATAGAATTTTGAACACTAATCTTCTTAAAACAACACAAAAACCATAATCTTCATTCTATGGGTGAAGGTAAACCCTCATTACAATAGAATTTTGAACACTAATCTTCTTAAAAACAACATAAAAACCATGATCTTCATTCTATGGGTGAAGGTAAACCCTCATTACAATAGAATTTTGAACACTAATCTTACTCTGAATTCTATGGGTGAAGGTAAACCCTCATTACAATAGAATTTTGAACACTAATCTTCTTAAAACAACATAAAACCATGATCTTCATTCTATGGGTGAAGGTAAACCCTCATTACAATAGAATTTTGAACACTAATCTTCTTAAAAACAACATAAAAACATGATCTTCATTCTATGGGTGAAGGTAAACCCTCATTACAATAGAATTTTGAACACTAATCTTCTTAAAACAACATAAAACCATGATCTTCATTCTATGGGTGAAGGTAAACCCTCATTACAATAGAATTTTGAACACTAATCTTCTTAAAACAACATAAAAGCCATGATCTTCATTCTATGGGTGAAGGTAAACCCTCATTACAATAGAATTTTGAACACTAATCTTCTTAAAAACAACATAAAAACCATGATCTTCATTCTATGGGTGAAGGTAAACCCTCATTACAATAGAATTTTGAACACTAATCTTCTTAAAAACAACATAAAAACCATGATCTTCATTCTATGGGTGAAGGTAAACCCTCATTACAATAGAATTTTGAACACTAATCTTCTTAAAAACAACATAAAAACCATGATCTTCATTCTATGGGTGAAGGTAAACCCTCATTACAATAGAATTTTGAACACTAATCTTCTTAAAACAACATAAAACCATGATCTTCATTCTATGGGTGAAGGTAAACCCTCATTACAATAGAATTTTGAACACTAATCTTCTTAAAATCAACATAAAACCATGATCTTCATTCTATGGGTGAAGGTAAACCCTCATTACAATAGAATTTTGAACACTAATCTTCTTAAAACAACATAAAACCATAAGGTAAACCCTCATTACAATAGAATTTTGAACACTAATCTTCTTAAAAACAACATAAAAACCATGATCTTCATTCTATGGGTGAAGGTAAACCCTCATTACAATAGAATTTTGAACACTAATCTTCTTAAAAACAACATAAAAACCATGATCTTCATTCTATGGGTGAAGGTAAACCCTCATTTCATAAAACTTAAGTTACCAGTAATTAACATTTCAGTAGCTAAATAAAAGTCAAGTGAGTCCACTTATCTTTGACTTACAATATTTTTATTTTCACTAAACTGCCACTGTTCAGCATATCAAAATATAGTCACTCCAACAAAGTACTGTTGTATCAATTAAACTCGGAGAAAACACAAAATTCTGATAGCTTGAGGGTAAGATTTTGTGGGTTCTTGCCAAGTTTCTTTTTAAACCTTTTCCTTAGCTAGTTAAGATGTTTATCATTACCATAACTGCTTTCTTTGGCATAATTACAATAAAGGAAACAAAGAATAATAAAAAATAACTAAGCATTTACCAATTCAGTTAGCCAATGATGTATGTATGACCTCTGTCAAAGAACTTAAAAACAAATGCAAATTAAGCACATACAAAACTAAACAGGTTCCCAGTATCAACAAAAAGATTGTAAATCAAACAAACCTGTGAACCTGCATATGATGTGCTGTGGTTGACAACAACTTTGTGTATCTTCCCAAACTTTCCAAAATAGTCATGTTTCTTTAGCACCTCTGCTTCTGCAAGTCTGGGAGGTAAGCCTACAACAAACACTAGATTTTTCTGTACAACCCTGCCAAAAGTAATTATCATACTTGAGATCCATGGTATTGCATTTTAAGTTAATCAAAACAGCTATAAACAACTCTCTCAGCAATTAATTACATTAAATGCACACATTGTAAATATGTAACAGACTGAAATTACTAAAATAAAATTATGGAACAATCCTTTTCTTAAAAACTATAATATACTGATATTAATATTGAACTGTTAGTTATAATTCTGTTATAACAGAACTAAAACAATTTATTTATCAATATGGTATCAAATTATTTCGTGCCATATTTGTTGGAAAACTGACATTTACAACATCTTTGAACATATGATCTTCATTCTTCAATATCCTAATTACTGACTTGTATCTGTTCCACTGTATACAAGCATAATACAAAATCAAATATCAAAACTGTACAATAACAAAGGATAATCAAAACCAGATATATACATACACACACACACACATGCATGTATAATTTAATTTTTAATGTTTTAAAAATTATTACTTGGATAAATCATTTACATTATAACTACAAGAATAGTCCATACTATAGATGGAAGAATCACGTTTATAATAACCATACTTAAGTGTTAGTGCAACAGAAAATAGGTTATGTTACTATAAAATCAATACTGTAGTCAAACAAGGTAACATTTATGATATTTAAATCACAACTTGCACAACAAAAGGTGTGGGTATAGTGCTGATAACTCAAGTTTTTGTTCATTACAATAAGATAACTATCTCACAGTATATTCTCTGTTGCACAAAAATTAATAAAAACATTTTTTCAAAATAACTGTACTCATTTCTTCAGTTTTCTTTATACAATACCCTTTTACTGCATACCTTAAATTAGCCAAGTGTTTCCTGTTTTCTGATAGTTTCTGCTTTCTTTGCAAATCCTTCTGTTTCTTTTCATTCTTTATTTTCTGCAACCTAAACAGTTAAACAATCTTTACAAAGTTGGTCCTACATGTACCAAACATACTACTTCCACACAAATGTACAGAAACGTATTAGTAGTTTGAATGCACCTACAAGATCAACTCATATCTTCCAGACTCTTTTACTAGGGATCAAACCATTTCTTACTACTGGCTGCAGAACTACATAGAAATGGCTGAACTTTTGACCATCCAAAATAACAATGAAAAAATTTACAGGGGGATTTAACCATGTTGCATTGTTAGTGTATTCCACCAACCTTGTGACAAAGTAACCCAGTTTCCATACACTATATTATATCACACTCAAAATGCATTGCTAAAAAACTTAACACTTAACACACCAGTTTATATACCTCAAATATTGAGTCACTTTTGAATATGTACATAATCATGTGACAACCTACCAATAGTATTGTCACAGATACTGGCAGAGCTAGTTCCCACCTACCAATAGTATTGTCACAGATACTGGCAGAACTAGCTCCCTCTGATGATCCCACTCAATTTGTACTTTCAAGAATTAGCAGTATCTAAAATGAGTGGAGGTAAGTACCTCTCAGAAATGTTAAGAAAATATTAACTTCCAATATGGTGTTAGCTTTAACAAAGCTATAATCCCACACTGAAAAGATAAAGACAGTGTAAGCATCTAACAAGTAAACGAACAGGTGTGATCTTCACCTTACAAAAAGAAAATGAACCTGATATGGACAAGAAAGATGGATGTGCACAATTGTAAACTTCTACTTCATACTTGGGAGGAAAACCTCCTAGGTCCATTACCCTAGTGACTGAAAACCAATAAGAACTCCCATCTTTCATGGTGTCAGAAAAACATAGGGGGAGGAGGTGGAATTTGGTGGGGACCCCAGAGGGACATCACACTGGAGAGTGCAATGAATGCTTGCAATACTCTATTTTAAAAAGCAGAATGTCTCAGATTTATGCAATGAAAGTGTTGGCAGGGATGGATAAAAATTCCTTTTGCTTTACTCAATACTCCATGAGCAACTGTTCACCTTTGAGTTAAAGTTACATGTAATAAACAGCAAATGCTAGTCACATGAAAAAAAAAGTTTAAACACTGCTATGCCAATCAAGAAAGAGGGAATTGAGCAAGAACATAAGAGGAAACTACTTGAACCAGTATCAGTGATACAATATTATAAGTGGAGGGTGAACATATGCAACATACACATTCAAATGAGAAACTAAGGGATATGTAGACTGGTACACCAAGTATTAAACATTTTCTGCAATGCTTTGGAGAGTAAGAAAGGTAAAGTTATGTGACAGAAGGTAATACCATATATCAGATAAATTATAGTTTTCATTAAACTTTAGATCTTTTGTACACAAAAAAAAACCTTACTTTCTAATCAAATATTTTTACTAAAGATCTGTCTTTGAATATATGGAGTGAAAGTTTTGCCTGCTGCACTTACCATATTAGCAGTAAAAAGGTTTCTTTTGAAAAATGCAAGTTTCATTTCTGTAAACTCAATTTCTTTCAGTTAAACTACATAGTATTTTCTCTATCTTAATTGTATGGACTTTGTTATCAACCTCGAAATTAAAAGAAAAATACTATCCTTTTTCCCCTTTCTTAAATGGCTGCAAATTACAATAAGGAAATACAATTATCATTATACATCTTACAGCTCATAACAGCTAATATCCATTTATATTTAATTTTGTGGTTTTATTACCATACAAACTGATGAATAACCCCACCACATAATTTAGAATCACAAACAACAAAGCTTGAATTATTATATTGAATGTACAAGCTGTTTTTGCAAGCATACTTTGTGAAGAATTAGATATTACTACCATTTTTACCTAGTCTAACTTAAGTTTCTAAATTCTCAACTGTAGTTACTAAACAGAGGAATCCTCAATAGCCACGTCACCTGAAATACGTTTTTCACAGAATACCTTTTTTTTTTTTTTTTTTTTTTATTAGCTTATATTTTGTTGCTCCAGTAACACCAAGTACCTGTGATGCACACACCCAATTTGATTACTCATTAGGATTTCTACTACTCTACCACTCAAATTGAAATTCTTTCAGGCAGGGTTAGAGTAAATTAATCTACAAGACCTTGGGCATTGTCAAATACATACTACTATAAGGGTTTGACATCCTGAGCCCAAAACAGTAATTAGATCAAGTCAGTTAAGAGATGGAGCTTTGAACTAAAAGTTTGTACCTAAAAAAAACACCAGCTCATCTATGAGCCTCTAAACCACAACTAACACGGATACACATACAAGACAATAAACAGGTGCTTGTCAGTATAATATTTTGGTATCAACTGTTAGCACATAAAAGTCTAGAACTATATGCTCAATGTCCTATAACTATCATAATTTAGATACGATTGTTGCTCTAAAAAATAAAAATAACTTTCAAACTGAAAATGAAATAGACAATACGGTGTAAAGAAAACAATGTTATTTAATATATTAAACTTTTGGCTTTACTGGTTTTAAAAAACTAGTTTAAAACAACCACTGGGAAACAGTGAAAGAGTGGGATATAGGCAGGTCTGATTTTCTAGTTTATGGCTCCATAAACATAACAAAGCTACAGTCATGATTTTCCTTTTAATAGATGTTAAAAATGTATCTCAAAATGACTGGTATGGGTAATAAAAATTAAGTAGAAAACAACATTTTGACCTTCTTAGGTCATCTTCAGATTATAAACTTCAACATCCATACCAGCAATCTTGAGATACATTTTTACTTCAAGTAACCATTTTCTTTTTTGTGGCACAAACATTACAACTGTTAATAAAAACACTCCATGTAAATACTTCAAATATACTTTGAGAATGATTTTTCTTGCATGATATAACATCTAAAGTTTAATACATCAAGTTGTATAATTTATGAACACGTGTACAAAAAAAACTTACTCTTCTTGTGTTAGAGGTTTGAAGTCTGCAGGGTCTTCTGGATATTGCTAGCAAATATTAGAGAACAAAATTATTGCCTGAATTAATATGTATTATTCCTACAAACATTAAGTTTGGGTTATGACCAAAAGTCATATGAATGTGTGGGTTAGTAAACAAACTTTGAAAATAATGGCTTATTTATCAGCAAGTCAGATGCTTCTGCAATAAAGCTAGTTAATAAGCTATGACCAATGTCCACAGATGGATAAGAAGCAGACAAATGTTGGAAACAACCAAGTTAGTCTTACAGTATCACCACACTTTAGTACATTCTTTAATATTAATATTAAAATACAAAATAATCTACAAAACCTATGATAGAACTACAAAAACAAACTAGATATTGTAATGTCTTGTTTATGCATTTATTAGCATAAATTACATTACTTCTAGATCATAACACTAACTTGAAACAAATAAATATGAAACTAATGAAATGTGATAACTACATACTAAGTTAGACCTCCTCTGGCATTGTAGTTTTATTAACCTTAACAACTACCTTTCGACACGCAGGACATAAACCATTTTCATCTGTTCTAATTCGGTGCCAGCAAAATCGACAAATCTAGAGTGTTAAAAAAAACAAAAAACATCTAAGTGAGAAAAAATATAATCTTTGTTGTTTAAATCTGGAAATAACTAAAAAGTGATGATTTACACTGCAAGTCTTCTTAACAAGGAAAAAAATACTTAAACCTAAGTCTTTAACTTTCAATTCCTTACTAAAAAAAGTGGATGAACAGTGTAGCTACGTGCTTTCAAAACAAATTTGAAGAATTTCTAAGCAAAGTAACATAGGTTTACAACTTGTGTATATTTATTACAATCTTCGTTTGTGCTAACACCACTTCAGTTTGTCATAGTTATAATGGTACTACAGAAAATAATCTTCACATCTTAGTATGTCCTTACCTGATACCCACAAGTGCAAGGAAAAAAATTTATGTCATCCAACTCCAAAGGTTCCATACACAAGGGACACTACAACAAATAAAATGCTAATTTTAATATTTGTACTTTACACACCAATGTATGATAGTAATAAGATCTGAACACTAGGTATGTTTATTTCTTAATGCAATACAAGTATTTTTTTCTAAGCAATCTTTCCAATAAACAGAATGACAAGTTAAAACTAGATAAATTTTATAGACAAAGTACAATGTTAAATACAAATAACTTTAGTTGTATACTTCAAAATAAATATGTAATTTATACTTTTCCCAGACAAGTGGCAAAGCAACTACTATACAATATTTACAAGAATGTATTGAAGATGTACATTCAAACACCAGAGTATGATGCAACCAATATTATATAATAAATTATCATATTCCGGAAAATAAAACTGCAGGTAACCAACTTAGATAATTAAACCCCAGTAATGGCATGAATCAACACACACTTGCTATACTACATAATAAAACTGGCATCAGTACAACATAACACTCACTCTAGCAACAGATTAATTAAAAAACCTAGAATTCTCAGCTTCAGTGTGGTGTTGATCAGATAGTAAAACTCCAAACAAAGTTTATCTTTTCATTCAAAAACTTCCTCAAAGAGCTGCTTGAAATTATATTTTTAAATAAATATTAATTGGTTTTTTCTCCATGTTAAACAAGACTGGGATTAACATAACACTATCTTTTTTCCCTGCATCACTCAATCTGATATCTATTACTTTATCATTTTCCCTAATAAGCAAAGATAAAAGCTGTGCAAAAAGTGAAAAATGGTGCCTTATGAACAAAGTTTTTAACCATGATTAGAATATTATTTGATACCAAAAACACTGAAGCATTTACAGTCAAAGTACTCTCTAATATTAAAGTTTTTAAACAATGAGAAGGAACAACAAACATGAGGAAAGGACAAAGATCTTCACTGTTGGTGTTATAGACACATTTTGGTTCTATGAAAGTGAATTTCATCTTAAAGTTTTTGCTCATGTTGATAGACAATTATTTGTTTATAAAAATGGGTGGAAAAGTTGCTGACTAAAACACCAGGCTGAAACAGATTGTAAGCCACACAGACAAACTGAGTTGACTTACTAAGAAAGTTGCTGATACACTACAATCACATTTGTAAAATTAACACAAGTGTCAAATGTGAAAGTTAGAAAAATAGTTTCACTTCAACAATTTCATCTTTTAAATTGAATAATAAAATCAGAATAATTAACCATCCTTCACCAGAAAACAAAACCTCGAATTCATCAACTCTACATCTAGTAGCACTGACTCAGCTTTCCAAGGTCCTTTGTGAACAAAGGGAGTGAGG
This sequence comes from Tachypleus tridentatus, assembly GCF_004210375.1. Taxonomy (NCBI): domain Eukaryota; kingdom Metazoa; phylum Arthropoda; class Merostomata; order Xiphosura; family Limulidae; genus Tachypleus; species Tachypleus tridentatus. Next base: position 12,727,847 of record NC_134828.1, read on the forward strand.
ACTTAAAATATCTGGAGATTAAGGGTTTGTTCACATAAAAGTGAACAGTTTTGGTATTCCTAGTCAGAATATTTACTGAAGTTTGAACAACTGTAGTAAACGTAGCAATTGCTTAATAAAATGGAATATCTCATGCACCTGAAACATTTACAACTGCAAATTCAGTTTATGCCAAAGACCAAGCACTATATGTATGACCAAATAAAAGCTACCTCGCCAACAAGAGTTTCTTTACAAAATTAAACAATGATTATTTAAAAACTAAAAAGTTACAAAATGTCACTATTTACATAATACCCAAGTAACATAAGAGCACATACCTCAGGATTTTGATCCTCAAATGAAGACATTTTGGCTTGAATTTTTACTTGGCAAAATCAGTACACCTTGATAGCTAAATTACTGGGAAAAGTTAATTGAGAAAAAATTAGTGCAACATTTTAAACAATTATGTAATAGGACCTACTTTGTAATAAAAGATACCAACCCTAAAATTTGTTTGTTTGGGTGGGAATGGAACAACTTTAATATACAGAAGGTTATTACTTACAAATGGCTGAGTTTTTAGTCATAGCTACATATTTTTTAAACATTTACTGTTCATACTCTTGATAAGATAAAGATATTAAAGGTTTGACTTGGATATTTAAATTGTCAAGGGCTTATATAAATCATATTTACAAACTTTCACATACACAGATGGCCTCAGTAACTTTGTGAAATTTTCTTAAGAAAAGCTATTTAACTTATCAAATTATTAGCCTAAATAATTCTACAGATGATGGTACTGATTGTTATAAGCTACTGTCAAGTGTGTGATAATGAAGTCTAGAGATTTCAATTCACAGACAGCCAATCTCCGAGCTCTACTATTGACTGAATATTCCAAGTTCAAAGTAGAAAGTTTCTTGACCACTACATCTGGCTATGTTTTTAAAACTTAAGTCACAACTGATGCACAAAACTTGGTCTCATTAAGCAATAAATTTGTACAGGCTCATGAAACACTTGGTATTCTTCATCTATTCAGTACTGTGGTGAATCAACTGATATTTAAACTATTTGATCATTTCCACAAAAACAGTTGCAGACTAGAAGAGGAAGCATTCCGGTTATCTGTAAATGACACTAGGTCTGATAAGGAAAGGTTAAAGTAGCTGATTTTAGAATTTAACTAAATTTAAAGACAGAAAGGGACTTGTTGATCAATCTAGACTATCTCATTCAAACTTAAAAAAACACTTAAGCCAGTCCTGAAAATTCAGATACTAATCAAGCCTTCCATTAAACTCCTCAATATTAACTGTATCCACATCTGAAGGCAGGCAACCCATTCAAAACACCAAACAACCTCTTAAAAAAAGCAGACTCTTTACAACAAGTATGAAAAAATCATAAAACCATCAACTCCCCTTATCTTAAACACCTCAATCAAATCCTCCCAAATCAGTTTGTAAAGTAGTAACAGCATCCTCAAAAATGCCAACACCCAAATCTTTAATATCACCAAAGCTACTGAACATTCCTTCACCTAGATCCTTGACGTAAACCACAAAATGCAAACTCCTTAATATCAAGCCCTGAGGTACATCACTTAACATTACTCCAGATAAAATTCCATTTATAACAATTCTGTTTCTTCCATTCAGCCACTTTTTATATCAAATGAGCCAATTAATTCTCTACATCTAGGGGTCATTTTACAAAAGCCTTTTATGTAGCATCTTGTAAAATATTTTCTGAAGATATAGATATGCTTAATCGACACTGTGCCCTCTTGTATATAAGCTGTAACCTCTTCAACATTGTCAAAGTATTAGGAAGTATTCCAAAATGTGTACAAAATCACTTTCATCTCACTGTTTTGGAATAGAGTTGTACACATACCCATTAAGTCCTGAAAAATATGCTTTAATAAGTACAATGCTACAAATCCTGGAAAAACAGCTGTTTTAAATAAAGGTCATGGAAAAGTTGTGACACCTTGCAAAATATTTTCTGAAGATCCATCTAGACCGAATCCTCATTCATATTCTAACCTACATAAGCATTAGTCCTTTCAAATAAGGTCAAAAGATTAGTAAATGATTTTTCACTAATGAAACCACAATGACTATCCCATAAACTTCACTGAATGAATTTCCAAAATAACCTTTTGTCACTTTTTAAGATTACCCACAACTGGTGCGAGACTGATAAAAGACTATTAATTACTGGGACAATTATTATCACGTCCATTCAGTTGTTAGAAGCTATTTTTCTAAATAACTGTCTTGTGGAACAAGTTGCCATCAGCAGTTTCAAGATTGGAACTACACAAGGTGTTTATGAACATGTGAGCTCTCACACACATACCACTATCAGCAGTAAAAAATCAATCATTTCACAACAATAGAAAAAAAATGTTTTCTGTAATATAAATTGGTTCAATCTTTCAGGAACAGGTGTCTGAATGCAACCTTGAAGGATCAGGTAGCCTGCTTTTGTCTGTTTGTTACAGTATTCCTTTCTGTGTTTACTATTACAGCATGTATTTAAGATATGCTGACACATTCATAAAGTTATATATAGTTTTAATGTATTAAATGGACAAAGCTCAAACAGTTTAACATGTACATATAAACAAAGCTATATTACCATAACTTTTAAAAGTAGATATTTAAATTTCTATAATGCTAAATTATCTAAATAGGAAGGCAATGTTCAATAGCCTTGAACAACATTTAAAATGTCAAACCAGAAAAAATACAAATAATGCTAAATGGTTTTGACTTAAAATTTAATCCATTAAATCTGATCCAATTCTGAGTAACTGTAAAACTGTCCTAAAACACTCATTAAAAAAAAAAATCACCGTTTCATCCATATACTATAAATGAACTAGTCTTTTCAGTTAGCAATGTTCTCTTTCACATTCACTATTTTTCCGTTACAGTGGAACAAAACAAAAGAAAAACTTAAAATTTCTAATACCCACAGAACTTTAATTTCTAACCCTTCTCAAAATTGGGATTAAGCTGTTAAAAAGTTAATTTAACGTCTAAAGACAAAGCCATGCACTCAAGTACAAATTAAAATAGTTTTACTTTATTACTTAGAATTTAGTAAATTCAAATTTTGTTAATTTCTTTAGCAACAACTGAACAATGGAAATATACCAAGTTTTTAATTTTAATTCTTAAGCCTAGTCTAGAAACTATAGTTAGCTAAATATTACAAATGAGTAATACTATGTATGTGCCAACAGCAGCCTTGTACCAGTAATGCACTATTCTATAAATTTCTTTTCAGAGCGATAACTTTGTGATACACAAAAGGAAGTTCAAACATTTTTTCTCAAAGATAAGTTGTTCTCAAGCATACACCATTTCCCACATTTTATGTCTACAATACTTACACAATACAAAATCAAGTATCAAATAAAAATATTCTACAACTCTTCATTCAATTTATACTCAACAGATTACTTTTGCCTACCTGTCAAGACACATTAAACTGCGCAATAATTTGCGCAACTAACCCGGATGCAAGAAATATTTCAAAGAAAAACAAAATTATATTTAAAATACGAATATGTTCAAAACAACGTAGATACAAGCTGCAAAATCAATGTTTTTATAAAACTTCCGTTAATATCAACCATAAATATTATGATAATTAATGATATAATATGTACGAAAGGGTTACAAAAAACTACCAATCAGTGCTTTGAAAAAATCACGTTTACTGAACATGTACGGGCATACGTACGTGGTGTTATAATAACAAACGTTGTAAAATGATAAAAACAATAACATGTAATTCTCTAAATATTGATATATTGATTACTATAACAAACTAAAAACAAAGTTAGGAATAAGAATAATGTCTTACTACATGATGCCATCCATGAGTTCTTGATATATTTAATCTAACTATAAAAGTTACAGGTAGGTAATTTCACTTTATTTTCATTTGTTTGTTTGTTTGTTTGTTTGTTTTGAATTAAGCACACAGCTACACAATGGGCTATCTGTGCTCTGCCCATCACGGGTATCGAAACCCGATTTTTAGCGCTGTAAGTCCGCAGACATACCGCTGATCCACTGGGGGCGCTTTATTTTAATACCAAACCCTGAAAAGTCTAGAATTAGAAAATTTATAAAGCACAGGAGAATAAAGTTAAGATATATTAACAGTTCCCTTCCTTACTTTCTCACGTTAGTGATATATTATTACTATATTACTTAAAACTAATATTCAGAAAACTATCGTATAAGTTTCATGGTTCAGGAGTAACGGCAACGCATTGCTTTGTTCGCAGTTGGCTGGTTAATAAAGGAGTAATTGTGTCAGTATAAAAATGTTTGTTTGATTTTGGTCTTGAATTTCGCGCAAAGCTGCACGAGGGCTATCTGCGCTATCCGTCCCTAATTTAGCAGTGTAAGACTAGAGGGAAGACAGCTAGTCATCACCACCCACCGCCAACTCTTGGACTATTAACGAATAGTGGGATTAACCGTCACATAATAATGCCCCCACGACCGAAAAGGCGAGCATGTTTGATGTGACGAGGATTCGAACCCGCGACCCTCGGATTACGAGTCGAATCCCTTTACCACCTGGTCATGCCGTGCCCAAAGTGTTTGAAAATAGTAACTTTTGTGATGTATTAGCTCAAAGCTACCTGATGGGTTATGGAAAATCGAACCCCCGAATTTTAGCATTGTAAAATTTCTGTATTCATAACATTGAATTATCAGGAAAAGCTAGTTATATATATCTTTTTTTAATACAGTCAAATACTTTAAAACTTTAAAGTTACTCGAGGACTATCTGTGCTAGCCGTCCCTAATTTAGCAGTGTAAGACTAGAGGAAAGGCAGCTAGTCATCACCACCCACCGCCAACTCTTGGGCTACTCTTTTACCAACGAATAGTGGGATTGACCGTCACATTATAACGCCCCCACGGCTGAAAGGGCGATCATGTTTGGTGCGACGGGGATGCGAACCCACGACCTTCAGATTACGAGTCGCACACTTGGCCACGCCAGGCCTAAAAGTATCTTGAACAATTTCCAAAAACCTATACCTTTTACTATAAGACTCGAAATTTTCCCAGTACTCTTGAAATTAAAATTTTCCATAATAATAACGTCTTTTTCAGCTACCATACTGACCTCGTTATACAGTTTCTTATTAACGTCAACATTCTGACATGGTGGTTTATAACATCCCAATTACAAGACTTTTTCCTTTTATATCCACTAACATTCACCCAAACTGACTCAGTCTCATTGCTATTTTTTAATACGCTCTAACTCAACAGGATACAATTCATTCCCCACATGCAAATTTAATCCATCCCATTTTTAAATACTCCACTTTGAGTAAATAATATGTATCCTGGTATTTCAAACATCTCCCTCGTCAAAATTGTTCAAATCCAACGAAATCTACGTGATGCCAATAATATCAAAATTTTCAGTCTCCAAAGCTGCTTTGAACTCCTCTGAATCACTCAAACTGTGGGTGGATCACTTTTTACAATTAACCATTTCTTCTCATGGACTATTTTGTGTGCAATGATTTATAGAAACACTGTCGGTGCTTCTGCTTGCTGGTTCCAAAACAAGTTCTAGATTTCGATGCTTTATAGTTCTAGTAATAAGTCACTAAGCTTTGATTGATTTGCATTGGCCAATGCACTGGATTTGACTTTCTCGCCTTTGTGAATCTTTTCCTCATGATTGGTTCTATAGTCTGAGTCAATTTCCTTTCCATATTTTTCACACATGGCATGCCAGGTAATGTCGTTTACACAGCTTTTTGGTATTGGACAATGACGACGTTTTGGGAAATTATGGCTTCTAAGGATCTGAAATTAAAAAGCAAGGTCTTTAGTAGACTGGTAATGAATGCTTGCAAAGTGAAATTCCTTGGAACATACAGGCAATATGCATATTTATCATCAATAGGGCATTATAACACTGAATATCGGTAGATCTGTTTTGCGTGTAATTTATGAATATTGCTAACTTTTCTCAACAATCATATATTTCATGACAATGACAGCTTTAAAGCACAATTTCTGTAAAAATATGATATTTAACACCTTTGAAATAGGAATAAATATTAAATTCAAGATAAAATATTTCCACCAGTTACACTATTAAGGACGCCCCCCGCTAGTACAGCTGTATGTCTACGTATTTACAACGCTAAAATCAGGGGTTCGATTCCCCTCGGTGAGCTCAGAAGATAGCCTATGTGGCTTTGCTATAAGAAAAACACACATACACTATTAAGCTTAACTTTCTACCTACACTGGTAAGGAAGTGCAGAGAATTCTTGATCTCAGAAAATAAAATTACTGTTTTCCTTGTTTGCCCAGATCTGAGGAAACAATCTGCCCAAATAATTCTCTTAACCAAGATTTGGGAGGCAATTTCCCCCTGGCCCTAAACCCATACACGTGCATGCTTACCTTTATCCAGGTTTCTTTTTATTTTGTATGCATGTTTTAACTGGTATTTCTGGCCTTCCTCAAAAATTTTGAGTGTTGGAAAAGGCCCACTTTGTTCAGTTTCAGTAAAATTTAGTCTGAGTCTTTATTTGCAATGTAAATACTGTAAAGTTTTTATTGTTTATTTCTGATTTTTGTTTGTTTGTTTCTAATCTCGCAAAAAGCTACTCAAGGGCTATCTGCACTAGCCGTCCCTAATTTAGCAGTGTAAGACAAGAGGGAAGGCAGCTAGTCATCACCATCCATTGCCAACTCTTGGGCTACTCTTTTATCAACAAATAGTGGGATTGACCATAACATTATAAGACCCCCACAGCTAAAGGGGCGAGCATGTTTGGCGTGACGGGGATGCAAACCCGCGACCCTCAGATTATGAGTCGCACGCCTTAACCCACCTGGCCATGCCGGGCCCTTATTTCTAAAATGAAAATATTGTAACAAAATGTAACAGTTGCAATGTGTTCTATCGTTTAGTAGGCTCTTTTGAATTGCTCAGTGAAAGTAATATGAAAACCACTCCACCTAACTATAACAAATTAACTAATTTTTACAATATTTTCTACAGGACATATCCATTTTGTTGCAAACTGTAGGCCAAAGTTCACAAACAATCTATTTTCACATAGACTCTGAAACTGCCGTAGGCTTAATACACTTTTAACTTTTAACAGAAGTTTCCTTTATTAATAGGAAATGATAAAAAATTACAGATTTAAACGATTAACTTACAGAAGCACTAACTCTCATTAAATAACTTTACGTGATCAGTTTTCTCTCATTTAACACTACTCTTCGTTCATGTACTGAATACTTCAATAATTTCTGAATCACTTTTCAATAATTGCTTAATAAATACTTCGATGACTTCTTATTTACTGATAACTCGTGTTTCTAGTCGAAGTTACCAGATCTTGACGTCATTACTACTATAAACTTTCCATGTATTTTAGGACTACTTTCATGAACTTACTTGAACATACCCTCTGGTCGACATCCACGTTAAAACGATGAAAATATAACTTAAAACACAACCAACTGCTTAGGTGAGGACGTAACTTTCAAGCTTCTCATTTACCATAATATCTTAATTACTATTAAGGTCAAGAAATATTATATTTATCATTATATTACGGAATCTTCTTTTTCGATAGCATAAGAATAAATTGCTCATTCTTAACATATATTAAAAAAAATATTAGTGAGACGAATACAGAGTTAAATGTATGACAGATTGCTTGTTTGCATTGAATTTTCGTGCAAAGCTACACAAGAGCTATCTGCGCTAACCATCCTAATTTAGGAATGTAACACCTCCTGGGCTACTCTTTTAACAACGAATAGTGGGACTAACCGTAGCATTATAATGCTTCCACGCCTGTAAGGTCCAGCTTGGCCAGGTGGTTAAGGCACTTGACTCCTAATCTGAGTGTCGCAGGTTCGAATCCCTGTCACACCAAACATGCTCGTTCTTTCAGCCGTGGGAGCGTTAAAATGTGACGGTCAATCCCACTATTTTTTGGTAAACGAGTAGCCCAAGAGTTGGCGATGAGTGGTGATAACTAGTTGCCTTTCCTCTAGTCTTACAATGTTAAATTAGAAACGTCTAGTGCAGATAGCCCTCGTGTAGCTTTGTGCGAAATTCAAAAGAAACCAAACAACGTCTGTAAAGGCGAGGATGTTTGATTTAACTGTATTCGAACCCTTGACCATCATATTAGAAGTCGAGCGACCGAATGACCTGATCGTGCCGGGATCGTGGGATAAATTAAAAGTATGGTATGTTTTAAAACAATTCAGTCGAACATTCGTTGTGAAACTACCACTGCTAAAAAAAAGCAAAGATGTTTTGAAAACACATAAGCATAAAAGGTTTAAATATTGTCATACAATTATGGCAGGTTGAGATACGGAGTTTAATTAAATATATAGTATACATGGATTAAGCCTAAGAAAAGAAACTTTTTCAGCTATTAACTGACAAAAATATCAATATATTTTTTATCGATGTTAAATTGATAACACGCCGACTATGTTTTGAAAACAGAAACCACACAGAAAATACTAGACAAATGAACGTTGGTAAATTTATGAGTAGACGAATTTTTCTTTAACTCTGAATAAGTGACAACTTTGTAGTATTGATGAAATGTTTTTAATAAATTGTCGTAAAGTCAATGTGCGATTTTCTTATAGCAAAAACACATCGGTGTCTCTGGTGAGATGCATTGTACGAGTAAATCCATAAACTTACCGCTTTACTAGCGGGAGACCTGATGTAAGTTACTATACAACACTATTAAACTTTTGCTTATACATTTTAAATTTAGGTTAAATAGTTAGCACATAGAATCACCTCCAAAAGTTGTAATATTTTTAAAACGATACCCAAAATCTGAGCGCTTTCGAATGGTTGACTATTCTTCTTCAGAAGAATAAATTTTAAATTACTGTTATGATTTACATTTTCAGTTAATTTTATTAATGACTAACAGATGGCGCAAGGGTGTAAAGTTTCGATTGATGCAAAATGGCGGCGTATCGTTGGGCATAGTGCGTACTGAACTGATGGGTACAAAATAGGGTGTGAAAATATAAGGATTATGTAGTGTTCTGTGTGATTTCCAAGGTCTTGTGTTAAGGAGAAAACATTATGACATCGGAGAGGTATGATAATATTTATTGTATTTCAATTTATTTTCAACTACTAAAAAAATATAAGTTTTCGGTGTAGGTCTTGAAATTGAAGAAGTCGAGCCTAGAACTAGAAGTTACGCCTGATGGGTGACTTATTATTAGTAAACTATATGGTTCTCTACAGCGTAGTAAAAGGCCCGTGTATTTGTATCCGAAAATTAGTATTTCATACTGAAGATACGTTTATAAGCTGTCGCTGAGTACTTAGTAAAAATATTTTTATTTTAACTAAGTAATCTGATTAATGTATATACTTGCTGAATCTGCAAAATGTATAATGTATAGGTATACTTACATTACCAGACATACAAATTAGTATTTCGACATATGCTTCCGATTTGAGTCACACTCACACTAATTATAGTAGCAGCTACTAATGGTTTTCTTGTCTTTAGTCTGCTGCAACATGCAGTGATTACCTATTGTATTTTTATCTGATGCTACAAAATTTATTGATAACCTAAGTATAAAAAATAGTAAAGCTACAAAACAGGAAATCTAATTTCAATTTTACATTTTTTTTATTTTATAGTGAAATGAAAAAAATTACAAGTAGATGTACAAGCCAGCTTATAGTAATGATGTGAACGTTTTGTGATAAAATACTTTTTTTTTATCATGGAATTTCAGAAACTTGATAAAGACGGAATAAATTCCACTTTATCAGTTCCATTCCAATACACAACAGTAAATTACTATAAGAACACTGATAAATATGGTGGTCTTGTGATTGGTCAGTATCATTTAGCTTGTCATTAAAAGTTAGAAATAGCAAAGTTAATAAAATTGACTTTGTTTCATCTCCTGAATATGTACTGGTTATTAGTTTTTGATGAATTGTGAAAAACTGACAGTTCTCCTCACGGGTTCTTTAATATCTTAGATAATTATGTTTTCTGCAAATATCTCTCTTTCTGAGTGGCAAAGCTTACTAAATCATTAAGTTTTTGGCAATAATTTCATATTATGCTCTTAGTTTTATATCATTATAGATTTATTTTTATTATTCCTTTTTAATTATTAGGGTTTGTGATATTTGTTATTTTGTGGGTGTTTTTTTATTCAGTCTCATTTTGTTTCAGTTTGCAAGGACTTCTTTCAAGTTTCAAGAGATTGAATTGCTGCATTGACCATGATTAAAAAACATTTGAAACTCCCAACTGTTAAATAAGTACTGTGTTTAAACATCTCCCATTGTAGCATAATAAATGGCCAGATTTGTTTGTTTTATTAAAATATACTAGCTGATGTACCTACTCACTGCATATGATGGTGTAGTGGGTGACATACAGGAATCAAAACACCAATATATCTCTGTTATTCCAGGTGGGGATTGGGGAGGTTTGGTGAAAATTGGTCCAGTGGTTTGCCATTTGTAATGGACACACACATATATACACATTTGTCAGTGGTTTAGGTATGTAGCCTAATGTGATCTGCTATAAACACAGATCTAATTATTATTCTTACTTGGTTTGGAGTATTTTGATGTTGTATACACTCTTGTGTTCCATCAGTAAGCTATTTATTAGGATACTCAAGCCCTTTGGCTGATACTTGTTACATCTTAAATGGCCCCCTCCTTTGGAAACTTGTTCAAAATGAAGGTTTAGTTTCAGAGATATTTTACAGACAATATGGCTGTGTATGGTGTTTTGAATAGGCTCTACATGTTTTCACTTGTTTAGCAAGATGGATATATCTTACTTTCCTGTTCATATTTATATCCTAGAAGGATAATAGATGGAATAATTGAAAAATTTATTAGCCACACACGTGCAAACACTGCTCATGGTTAGTGCAATTCATGCACATGCCTTCACATATTTCTTTATTTCCAATTATGAATAGCAAAAGAAGAATTAAAAAAAAACTCAGTAGTGTGGCTCAGAAGATCCCAGAACAATACAGAGGTGTGTGTGCCAAACAAAAACCAGAAAGAACTGATAGCATCATGATATGAGTGGAGTACAAGCAATAAGCCTGAGCAATCTTATTTTGAGTAACAGGTTTAAGTTCAAAGGTCTTACAACGTTATGTTCTAATAAATACTGTTTCTGGAACTTCTTGAATCATGATAATGTATTGTTTGTGACCTGAATTTTAATTCTTTTAAATTTTTTTTTTCATAATTAATTTATATGAAAAGCTATATTTAGCATGGTTTTAATTGATGTCAGGTCACCTAGAGAAAAATATAAGGTAAACAGTTACATAAGTTGACCTTTTAACCTCCAGAATACTCTTGTGTACATATAGATTTTCAACAGTATGAAGGTATATCTCATATAGGCTCATGCAGAGACTAGGCATGACCTAGTGGTCAGTTTGTTCCAGGTTCACATTCCATTACTGTGACAATAGACACTTGATTTGTTGACTTGACCTCTGTGTATTTCAGAAAGTAAACTGCATCCATTGTGGAAAACCATCACAACTGTTATTTCCTGTGACAATTCTTGACACACTATTGTGTTCACATATTATCAGCTTGAGAACTCTTTTTTTTTTTTTTTTTTAAGATTATTGTAAACTGATATATACTGGATGTCCAGTAATTATGTTAACTTTATTAAACCTTCTAATCTATGTTATACATCTTCACACTTATATATGGTGTGTGTTTTGCTACTGTGACATTCCATGTATGTGCCTCCATTGGTGTCCTAAAATTCTAGAAACAAAAAAATAGTAAATAGTTTTGTTGATGATGTTGCTAGACACCCTCTATATCAGTGGTTCCCAACCAAGGGTGCTTGTACCCTTTGGGGGTGTGAGATAACATTTGTTTTGGCCACCTTCACCTTTATTCTAAAATAAGTAATTACTGTGAGGGGTGCAAGAACATGTTAAAAATTTTTTAGGGGTGCAGGGCATAAAAAAGGTTGGGAACCACTGCTCTATATCATGTAAATACCTGCAGCCTAATACGTGTACATGTATGATGTAAATCCTGTAGACAAATATGTGTGTATCATATTAAGTTCTGCAGCCCTATAGTGTGAACTCCTGTTGGAAGATGCACATGTGCCATAAACTCGTGTAAATAGATGCATGTGTATCATTTAAATTCCTAGATGGACATATTTGTATCATGTAAACATCAAGAAACAAGTACACATGTATCATGTAAACAAGTACAGGTAGATAAATTTGAATGAGATAAACTCCTGCATGGGTGTCATGTAAACATCTACAGACTTACATCTATATGATACAAACCCCTACAGACAGGTACTTGTGTGTCATGTAAGCATCTACAGACTTACATCTATATGATATAAACCCCTACAGACAGGTACTTGTGTGTCATGTAAGCATCTACAGACTGTTACATCTATGTGATATAAACCCCTACAGACAGGTACTTGTGTGTCATGTAAACATCTACAGACTGTTACATCTATATGATATAAACCCCTACAGACAGGTACTTGTGTGTCATGTAAACATCTACAGACTGTTACATCTATATGATATAAACTCTTACGTGTGTGTCATGTAAACATCTACAGACTGTTACATCTATATGATATAAACCCCTATAGACAGGTACTTGTGTGTCATGTAAACATCTACAGACTGTTACATCTATATGATATAAACTCCTACGTGTGTGTCATGTAAACATCTACAGACTGTTACATCTATATGATATAAACTCCTACGTGTGTGTCATGTAAACATCTACAGACTGTTACATCTATATGATATAAACTCCTACGTGTGTGTCATGTAAACATCTACAGACTGTTACATCTATATGATATAAACTCCTACGTGTGTGTCATGTAAACATCTACAGACTGTTACATCTATATGATATAAACCCCTACAGACAGGTACTTGTGTCATGTAAACAGCTACAGATTAGTCTGTAGGAATTTATATCATATAGATGTAACAGTGTGTAAATGTGTGTGTGTCATGCAAGATCCTGTTGTAAAATATATATCGTACACCGTATGTAGATGTTAAACTATTAAAATTAACCTATAAACAAAGAAAACCTGGATTAATTTCACTGAAAAACCAGTTACTAGCAAGCTCAACGTTGCTGAAATAGTCAGTTATTAACCAGCTCACAGTTACTGTCTAGCTCAACGTTGCTGAAATAGTCAGTTATTAACTAACTCACAGTTACTGTCTAGCTCAGCGTTGCTGAAATAGTCAGTTTTTAACTAGTTCACAGTTACTGTCTAGCTCAACGTTGCTGAAATAGTCAGTTATTAACTAGCTCACAGTTACTGTCTAGCTCAACGTTGTTGAAATAGTCAGTTACTAACTAGCTCACAGTTACTGTCTAGCTCAACGTTGTTGAAATAGTCAGTTACTGTCTAGCTCAGTGTTGCTGAAATAGTCAGTTACTAACTAGGTCAACGTTGCTAAAATAACCAGTTAATAGCTAGGTCAGCATTACGCCTTCATTGGCTCACTCAAAGCCACATATTGGAGACACATTACAAGCTTTAATGGGGTAATAATATGTAAGTATATATGCTCAGCAGATGAGAACATCTCTAATGCACCTGTTGTTGAATTGACAGAATAGAAACCCTGTTGACTTCAAATTAAATGTGCAGAACTATTTTTAAAAAATTATTTAATATTTTTCTCACTATCACTCGTTTTCAGAGGTCTACGACGTGTAAAATTGGAAACACTTCCACGTCTATAAGAACTGTGGACGTTTTGTTTTCTTTATAAACTTTATTTATAGTGTGATGCATGAGTAGTATTTCGAACTGCGTAAGGGGAAATAAACATCAGTTGGTTTAGTGTTCACAAAAGCAACTTTTTTTGTTGTTTTTAGGCCTAACATTTAAACAGTTTATAAAAATTAAATAGAAACCCTCAACCCGAGCGCTTTCGAGAGGTGGACCTTTCTTCAGGGGGAAACTGGGACAGGTCCACCTTTCGAAAGCCCTCGGGTTGTAGGGTTTGTATTTCGTTTTTATCAGGACTTCTTGGACCTACAGGGTGGCCCGTAAGTCCCTACCCATCCATATATCTTATGGATGTATCCAGTATATCTATGTGCTGTCCCTCATTCTCGCTGCAAAATATTATGTGACGCCACGTTCTGTGAGACATTTTCCTCAACATAGAAAGGGTTATTGTTCCAAATGCCGCGGTAACAGCTGCCTTCAACTCATCATTAGTATTATAACGTTGTTTAGACACAATGTGGATGGGTAGGGACTTACGGGCCACCCTGTACATGTTTTTAGAACATCATGAATTTAAACAGTTATTTCACGACTGTTTGGTACCAAAACTATTCGTCTTATAAAACATATAACACAATAAATAAGGGGCCGGTCTGTGCAGTGGGCATAACACAAATGAAAAGCTTTTCGCTTGGCGACAAACAAACAAAACCAAAACGAGCGTGATTTGTTTTGATTATACACCTGAATCATACTCGTCTGGAACTCAACCATTCCAGCATCAGGAAGAAGATATTATGATGTTGGTCCAGTGTTTTTATAATGTCACGAATATTTCATGTGCCTTGTTCATTGCTAATAACACTTTGATTGTCAAAAGGGTAATAAAATCAGTTACTTTCAATATCTTTGAAACTTTCTAAACACTTGCTGAAAATCAACATTAGTATAATTTTATCATCAGGATGTCTTGTGACGAAACGAAGTAAAAAGATAAAAGATTATATTGTTGTCAGTCGACCATGTTTCTTATTACTTAACAATCCCACACGCCTGTGAGGTGTACATTTCTTCAAGGTAAGTGGGAGAAGGTTTGTTAGCTTACATGGGAAAGCGGAATTGTTAAAATATTGAACCGTGTAGATGGCATTCTCAGATAATACGTTGTAACAAAGGGGCGTTCACAACGGTTTGTGTATTACGTGACAATGTTAGTTGGGAAATAATAATAAGAAAGAAACGCATATTCGTTAATTGGGTGGGTGGTGGTGAGACCTTAAAAGTTACCTTCCGTCGTGGGATATTTTGTATCTACTAATAAAAAAAAAACAAACGCGTTTCGTTTCAGACCTAAAGTTAAGGATGTTAATTGTGCTATTTTGTTAAAAGTTAGGTAAGTATATCAAAGGTGGGGTCAAGTGGTAATAGCAGCAGCTGTGAACCGCTAGGTGGCTCACGTGCGCTTCGAGTCGTCGACGAAGTTGAGTGGCATACACTGTTTGCATAGAAGTAATCGAAAAAAATAAGGCTAAGATAATAAACGTATGTTAAAACAGGAAGTTACAAAACTTTAAACCTAGTAAAGAAACAGTTGTAAAACTTTTAAATATACATTTCTGTCGACTTCTGAACAAATGGTTTTTGTTAGGTAGTAGTACCATGAAAACCACAGGCGGTTTATGTTGTACAAAACTGGCCAGGTGGTTAAGGTACTCGACTAATAATCCGAGGGTCGTGGGTTCGAATCCACATCACACCAAACATGCTCGTCCTCTCAGCCGTGGGGACGTTATAATGTGACGGTGAATCCCACTATTTGTTGGTAAACGAGTAGCCCAAGACCCTGCGGTAAGTGGTGATGACTAGCTGCCTTCCCTAGTCTTACACTGCTAAATTAGGGACGGCGAGCGCAGATAGCCCTCGCGTAGCTTTGCGCGAAATTCAAACCAAACCAAACTACACGTGCGTGTGATGTTTAGGTTACCAGGAAACTAAGAAAACCATCAACCAGTAAATCGTTCTATGTATAAACAATTTAGAAACACAAATTGTTTAAGAACCCACCAGGTATTGGCCCCTTTGTTATTTCTTAGGTTAAACATCCATACAAGGCTAAAACGTATCTTAACTGAACAGATGCGGTTCAGTGTCCTATTCGCAGTCTTAGGGTCGAGGGTTCGAGTTACTATCACACCGAACATGATCGCTTTTTCAACCATAAGGATGTTATAATGTTACGATCAATTTCACTGTTTGTTGGTGAAAGAGTAGCCTGAAAGTTGGCGACTGGTGGTGTTGACCAGCTGCCTTCTCTCTGGTTTGTCATTACTAAAGTCTGGATGCATAATCCTCTGGAAGCTTTGCGCGAAATTCAAGGACCCATCTTTAGTTTAGTCACCCCAGAGAGCAGTGAAATGGGTCTTTTATGTACAACGCTCTCGCAGAAGTCACGTGAAACACAACTGTTCGCGATGTGTGATTTTTACTGAATAACAAACTAGGTGAAAGTGTGTATCGAATATTTTTCTGGGTTACCATACATGGTATTGAAAGGGGTCAGAGTGAATACAACTTTTGATATAAGTAAAAGAATATTCAGCTATAAACTAACAAACGCAGGGGGAGAAAAAAGCCCAAGTGAACCAGACCCTCCCAGGTCTACAAATCACGACACTCAATGCTGTCTAAGTGAACCAGACCCTCCCAGGTCTACAAATCACGACACCCACTGCTGTCCAAGTGAACCAGACTCTCCCAGGTCTACAAATCACGACACCCACTGCTGTCCAAGTGAACCAGACCCTCCCAGGTCTACAAATCACGACACTCACTGCTGTCTAAGTGAACCAGACCCTCCCAGGTCTACAAATCACGACACCCACTGCTGTCCAAGTGAACCAGACCCTCCCAGGTCTACAAATCAGGACACCCACTGCTGTCCAAGTGAACCAGACCCTCTCAGGTCTACAAATCACGACACCCACTGCTGTTCAAGTGAACCAGACTCTCCCAGGTCTACAAATCACGACACCCACTGCTGTACAAGTGAACCAGACCCTCCCAGGTCTACAAATCACGACACTCACTGCTGTCCAAGTGAACCAGACCCTCCCAGGTCTACAAATCACGACACCCACTGCTGTCCAAGTGAACCAGACTCTCCCAGGTCTACAAATCACGACACCCACTGCTGTCCAAGTGAACCAGACCCTCCCAGGTCTACAAATCACGACACCCACTGCTGTCCAAGTGAACCAGACCTTCCCAGGTCTACAAATCACGACACCCACTGCTGTCCAAGTGAACCAGACTCTGCCAGGTCTACAAATCACGACACCCACTGCTGTCCAAGTGAACCAGACTCTCCCAGGTCTACAAATCACGACACCCACTGCTGTCCAAGTGAACCAGACTCTCCCACCTACAAATCACGACACCCACTGCTGTCCAAGTGAACCAGACCCTCCCAGGTCTACAAATCACGACACCCACTGCTGTCCAAGTGAACCAGACCCTCCCAGGTCTACAAATCACGACACCCACTGCTGTCCAAGTGAACCAAACCCTCTCAGGTCTACAAATCACGACACCCACTGCTGTCCAAGTGAATCAGACCCTCTCAGGTCTACAAATCACGACACCCACTGCTGTACAATGAAAATTCAAATGCCCAGGAAAGACTGCCAAAAGCAACCTCTATACGTTCATAAAAAACACTGAGAGACAGTATCATACCGAAAATGGTACCCCCCCAAAAAAAACACTGAGAGACAGTATCATACCGAAAATGGTACCCCCCCAAAAAAAAACACTGAGAGACAGTATCATACCGAAAATGGTACCCCCAAAAAAAACACTGAGAGACAGTATCATACCGAAAATGGTGCCCCCCCAAAAAAACACACTGAGAGACAGTATCATACCGAAAATGGTACCCCCCAAAAAAAAAACACTGAGAGACAGTATCATACCGAAAATGGTACCCCCAAAAAAAAAAACACAACTCTCTCTTAGCTTTGTTAGTCAACAGGGCAATCAGGTGCCCTTCCTCATTCGAGTTGGCGAAACAACTTTTGTGTAAAACAACAGAGGTTAGTAAAATGAAAAACACCTTTATGTTTTAGAAAGGAGAGAAATAAACTTGACAGAATAACCATTGGATGTCCAACCAACAAAACATAGGACACCTGAATCAACAACTAAATATGAGGAGAAAATTAGGGGAAACTAAGCTGTTATGCTAAACATTTAAGACGAGTCAGGCACAAATGAAAATAAATGTTTAGCTAACAGTCGCATACATGTTGAACACGTCACAGTTTTTTCTGTTGTTTCGCAAGTTATAATCAAATACGTGTGACATTGAAGTCTTTTCAGCGTGTTTCTAATTTCCTTTTTTAAGCGATTTAATTAGCGTACAATTACATCACGTAATTACTGACCTTGACATGTTCACAAATGTTTCAGTTTTCGAACCCTTTGTTTTGTGTGTGTGTGTGTGTTTATATATATGTATTCTTCTTTGGAAGTCCCAAAATATTTCATAACGTCGCTCATCATTGATACCTTATATTTGTATGTCAAAGTTGCAGTATGAATATTGTATGAATACTTTTTGCCGGGTGACGTGAACATTGTTTAAACGTTATTGTGTCTGTTGCCATCCTGACGTCAGTAGTGCACCGTACGTTTTCACATCTGCCGCCTTAACAGTGGAGACATCGTGCAAGTGCTTTTGCCTTTATTTAGCGAATATTGTTCGGCAATTGTTGTAATTGCCGGCGTAGAGACACGGATAACGTACAGATTTTTTAATAGGTATATTTGTACCACCTGACATTTTGAGATGAAAAACACAGTTACGTATAAATACAATGTGATCATTAGTGTATTTCAGGATGACGGGTTTGTTTGTTTTTTTTTTTTTGGAATTTCGCACAAAGCTACTCGAGGGCTATCTGTGCTAGCCGTCCCTAATTTAGCAGTATAAGACTAGAGGGAAGGCAGCTAGTCATCACCACCCACCGCCAACTCTTGGGCTACTCTTTTACCAACGAATAGTGGGATTGACCGTCACATTATACGCCCCCACGGATGGGGGCGCGAACCCGCGACCCTCGGATTACGAGTCGCACGCCTTACGCGCTTGGCCATGCCAGGCCCAGGATGACGGGTATGGGTGTTATTAACTCTTTTATTAATAAAGCAGAGAACAACGTTTCGACCTTCTTAGGTCATCTTCAGGTTAATAGAGAGTAATAATATGTAAAAGTCGTGGCAGGTATTCCGATTTAACACTTAGCATCTTAAGAAGATATGCAAAGCAATCGATGGCGCCCTACTCGTGAAGTTGAATTTAACTGGGCTGGTGATTAATGGCTAAACCGACAAGATTTAACGAGATTATGCTGCAATCTGGTGACAAAGGTCCATTGGTGGTCCGCGAGAGGTAGAGTTTGCAACTGACTTTTATACAAATACTTGTTAATAACCTAACATCAAACTGCAACGCCCTCTACGATACCGTACCCGTTTACGCTGTCGTTCCGAAGACATGTGCCCGGCCATGGTCGGCTACAAACTCTCTCTTTGTTAACCCGAAGATGACCTAAGAAGGTCGAAACGTTATTATTTGGTTTATTAGTAAAAGTTTTAATATCCATACCAGCTGTCCCGAGATACCTTTTTACTTCATGTGGGTTTCTCATCATCACAATTATTTGATAATTAATAAGTACTGTATTCGCCAATGATACGTCAATAACGTGTGACAACTTGAAGAAACATGTAATGTGTTCACCAAACAAAGAATCAGTTCGGTCATTCTTCTAAAACATTGTCAACTTACTAACACATGTATACTGTCAACGGTGTGTCATGATAAGTTTACAATGTTTTATGAGAACGATGAAGTCATTCATCATTTGGTGAACACATGTTTCTTCAAGTTGTCATATGTTAATCTTGTTACAAGCTAATTTGTACCATTGTCATACAAGTTAGCTTGTACCGTATCGATGGGTTGGCACATACACTGCTGGCCAAAATTTTAAGGCCAATGAACGTAAAGAAAAAAAAATATGCATTTTGTGTTGTTAGACTGAACAACTTATTTGAGTTGAGCTTCGAAAGATAAAAATAAGAAAAGGGGGAAAAAACAAAAACTTTTTTAGCATTTAATAGGGAAAATGTGAACACTATGAAATTAGTCTAAATACTAGCTGGTCAAAAGTTTAAGACCATACCAAAATGAAGTCCTAAACAGGGTAGAAAATGCCCAACAAGAGGTCTCAGTAGTGAGTTGCACGGCTGTCACTGCAAACATTCGCTTTGGCATGGTCGATATAAGCGTTTGCAGAAGGCTGGCTGGAATGTTATTCCAAGTGGTGAAGATGGGTTCTCGAAGATCATGCACTGTTTGGAATTGACGTCCATTTCTCTATACTTCCCTTGCTATCCACCCCCAAACATTTTCAATGGGGTTTAGTTCAGGTGAACACGCTGGATGGTCCATGAGAATCACGTTATTCTCCATGAAAAAGTCCTTTGTCCTGTGGACATTGTGGATTGCAGCGTTGTCCTGCTGAAAGATCCAGTCATTTCCACACAAGCAAGGGCCTTCAGTCAATAAGGATGCTCTCTCCAACATGCCAATGTAGCCAGCTGCTGTTTGACGTCCCTGTATAACCTGAAGCTCCATTGTTCCATGGAAGGAGAAAACACCCCAGATCATGATGGAACCTCCTCCACTGTGTCGTGTAGAAAATGTCTCCGGTGGGATATCCTTATCGTGCCAGTAACGTTGGAAGTCATCTGGACCATTCAGGTTAATTTTTTTCTCATCAGAGAACAAAACCTTCTTCCATTTTCTATGTCCCATGTTTGGTGCTTCTCAGCAATGTTTAACCGAACTGTTTCTTGGTGTGGAAGGAGGCGTGGCCTTTGAAAACGTTTACGGTTTTTAAAGCCTTTCTCTCGTAAATGCCGTCTTATTGTTCTTGAGCTGCATTCTGCGTCCGTAAGGGCCTTAATCTTGTTCGACGATGGGCTGGTGTCTTGCCAGCTACACTGTAATGTATCAATGGGTTGGCACATGTTAAAGGAGTTGTTACTAGCTATCCCGTAACGTATCGATGTTTTTTTTTTGGATGTAATTATAACCATTATTGAGACCTGTTTATATTGCGAACTTTTCTTCGTGCTTTTAAACGAAATATTACCTGAAATTATTGAGTTTTTTAGTAGACTAATTTGCACAATGCTTTCTGAAAGTTA
The DNA here is from genome assembly GCF_004210375.1 of Tachypleus tridentatus. Taxonomy (NCBI): domain Eukaryota; kingdom Metazoa; phylum Arthropoda; class Merostomata; order Xiphosura; family Limulidae; genus Tachypleus; species Tachypleus tridentatus. The sequence goes on from NC_134828.1 coordinate 12,748,992, forward strand.
TAAAGAACAGTATTGTAAAAACGGTTAATTTTCGCCTTATCAGGTTTAACTATTTTTCTGTGTATGTGGTTAATCTATATGTATGTACTGTAGTGTTTAGTTGCACATACGTGTGTATTTCAGTGTGATATTCGTTTAATCAATTTTTAAATTTTGTTGTACTTGTGCAGATCCTTACGTCGGTACACCACTTCGTGTTGCGATTGTTCTGTCTACCACCCCTCTTTTGTGATAATGAAACCTATATTAAGCTACTCATTATTGTTAGATTTTCTTCCACTATTCGGTTCCTGTGTTAGTTAACTTTCACGTTACAAAACGTGATAATAATTACAACTTAATCAGCATTTTATGTACAATATTGAGATTTATTATGGCTACCATGAGACCGTCTCCGGGCTTGTATTTTTAATAATTTTAATACAGCTGCGAGAGTCTTGTAATGTGATTATTTGTACCGTTTAATGTCATTTTCACAAACGCAGAAATATTTGCACTTCAGTTGTCTTACGTTTCTTATTTCCGCCTTCTATTCGTAACATTTCTGTTTGTCTGTGTGGTTTTGGACCTGGTAATTATGTATAATCAAAATATCTCGCATGGCCATAAGAAAAACGTACAAATATCTACACATTTTAAAGTTCCAAGAAACATAAAGAAAACTAATAAATAGACTAGAGCATCCTTGCTTATACGAGCAATTAACGTTGGAAGCAAAATAGATCTATGAGCATTGTTGGTACTTTTGAGTAGCACGTGCCTTGTCAAGTGTTTATTGCCTGAAGTGGACGTGATAAAAGCTATCAGACTCGCTGTATAGTGGAAGGAAAAACGAATAAGCTCAAAGTATATAGTCATTTTAAATATATACATACTCACGTGGTCGTAGCTGGGTGTGTATCTTGTACCATTACAAAACATATCCGTTTTAAGGTTTGCCAAATTACATGTTAGTTATTGCTCTGTATAATGCCACATTTTATGTTGTTTTCACCGATGTATTTTTTTTTAATCAGAGTATGACGGAGGGGTTCCTTTTAAGTCGGATATTAGTTAAACGACGCGTGTGTTGATTTGTGTTAGCGGCTCACCACTTTTGTGCATGTTTAAACGGTGATGACGTTTGTTGTGACATGAATCACGAGAGCCAATCATTGTCGGAGGCCACGACCGCTTTCTAGGTGTTGGTGTTTAAATTATTTTGCGGTGTATTATATATGTGAATTTAAGTATCACGTCGGTGTAGGTCAGCATCCTTCACAGATCTTCGCCTTGAAACAGAAGCCGTTTAAAATTACCCCCACCTACAGAAGTCAAGATATGCACACTGCTTTTCACAGATTCAGCCCAGCAAGCCCTATTCAGAGCTCCGAATTTTCCGAGTGGGGGACCATCGAACGCACGCTATTTTCAGCTGATTTTATGTGTCAGTTTCAAAGTCAGTATCTTCCATTAGTAATTATTTCTCCACTTACAGTCTTTTTTTCTAAAATCTCGTGAACAGACGGTTGTAAATGTATTACTTCTCCCAATAAATCTGTTTTTGTTTTTTCTTACCCTCGAAGCCTTTCTTTAGCACTGTGATAAGGTCGCTGGTTGTTAATAGTATGTCACGCCAGCTGTTTTCCGTGCAGGTAGGCTTGGCACGGTAACAATACGATTTCTTCGTGTGTGTGTTTTTTTTGTTTGTTTGTTTCTCCCACGAAATCACGCTGCTTTTAATAAAGAGATATAGACCAACTGATCTGATTGAAGCTAGAAATGACTTTTTTTCTTTGCTCGTATTATGAAAAAGCGAATCTTTCTTTCGCATAGTTTATATGTTTCATTGATGGTAGTAACGACTTGTTTACTCCACGCTGGTTGTGACGTACACGTCTTGGGGCCGCGCGTGACTTACTGGTTATCGTGCTAGGACTGAATCTGAAGGTACGTGGTTTCGCTCCCTTGCGTAAAAAAATTCACTTCGCATTCTGGGGTCGTAGGAGCATTATAAAATGTGAATGTCGAATCTCACTATTCTGCCAGACAAAAGTCGCCCAAGAGTTGGCGGTAGCTGTTGTTGGCGAGTTATTAACTGCAAACATTCAGTTCAAAATTAGGGACAACTATACACAGATAGCTCTTGTCTACTTTCAATTAAAATAAGAAAAAAAAAGTCTGATACAAAGTAACCATTCATAAGAGCGTTCGGTGAAGACGAATGCTTTGGAAGAATTCCAGGCATGCGCTTTCAGCAGTGTTAGGCTTATGTTTCACTGACAAATCAACGTGATGAAAGGGATAGTTACGTTGAAGTATATATATTGTTACGTTGGTAAAATATTGCTTTGTAAGTTGAAACAGAAATCGTGTACTGATAATAATAAATAAAATATCCCGTCTCCTGACGAGTTGTGTCGCAGAATGAGAAATGACAAAAATTGTTCCTAGTAATGGGAACTAGGAAAATTAATATAATGTTTCTTAGCATAAACAAATTTGAAACCTATATGAACAGTGCACAAACGTGTAAGTTGTTTGGCTTAAACAGTTTTTTTTTCTTCTTGTAATTGGTTTGCGACTCAAATTTGGGGCCGTATGTGAGCTAGAAGCGACGTTTAAATATCATTCAGTCGGACAAGGGTCAGAAGGATGATTGATAATGAGCTGACGTTCGACTCGTAATCTGAGGGTCGCGGGTTCGAATCCCCTCGCACCAAACATGCTCGCCCTTTCAGCTGTGTGGGTGTTATAATGTTACGGTCAATCCCACTGTTCGTTATTAAAGAGTAGCCCAAGAGTTGGCAGTGGGTGGTGGTGATTAGCTAGCTGCCTTCCCTCTAGTCTTACACTGCTAAATTAGGGACGGCTAGCGCAGAAAACCCTCGAGTAGCTTTGCGCGAAATTAAAAAAAACAAACAAACAATCTTACAACCTAATGTCAAAAGTTACCCAAAACAAGTCAGGGTGAAACAGTAATTACCAGTCAATAATAGACTAACGTTGGATGACTGTAAAATGTAGAATTCTAAATGCTTTGTATACTATACAGTCGGTGTCTTTTGGGAACCAATCCGTATATTATATATGAAATGGAGTGAAAACATAAATAATCAATGCACGTAATATTGAATTTTATTTCATACATTCGTAGAATACATTCAATTTCAGTTAGGATGAAGAATATCACAAAATACGCAGTAAAAATCCAATAGAATCCAAAGAATGATATAGGTATGATAGAACTGTACGTAGAGCAACTCTACATTATATGTAACACTGTAAAGTGTGTACTTGACTGTAATATGACCGAGTTATATATTCCTGATTATTGGTATGCAGTTTATCATGGTCATGTCAGGATTGGCATCAGTGTAATGTAACTAAGAGATTAGGACTTACGTACAAGAAAGACAAAATCGAATCAAAAACGTCTCGATTATTACAGATCAGTCGAATTGACTGACCTCGTAACCATTTTGTACTCGTGCATTTTAGAGGAAACATTAAATTTTATATTGAAATTCATGAAGAGATAATCCATACACAGCAGTATCATATTTATATTGTTATTTTCATTCTTTTGGCACTGCCACCCCTACATCGTTTTACATTTACAAAATGTTTTTATTATTTATTTTATACTTGTGTCTGTTGGAAACATTCTAAACCGATTCACGTGGTGGTTCTTTCTGGTAATGAAATATCTGTAAGGGCGAAGAAATGACAAAACAAAATACAATAGTGTTTTATAATAGCATTCCTAAAGTATTTTTATTTTTTATTCACTGATAAAAATGGTTAAATATTTTATCGGACAGTGGAAACTACAGGGTGGCCAGTAAGTCCCTACCTATCCATATGTTATTATGTTATATTCAATAACACTAATGATGAGTTGAAGGCAGCTGTTACCGCGGCATTTGGAACAATAACCCCTGCTATGTTGAGGAAAATGTCTCACAGAACATGGCGTCGCATAATATCATGCAGCGAGAATGAGGGACAGCACACAGATACACTGGATACATAAGATATATGGATGGGTAGGGACTTAAGGGCCACCCTGTAAATTCATGAAATTGCATTTATTTTTGTTTGTATTTTCTTAGGGTGGACTGGGTCGAGATTATTGAACCTCGCACCAAAGAACACATCTATGCCAATTTGACGACTGGCGAATGTGTATGGGATCCTCCACCTGGTGTGAAAATGTAAGTTTCATTTTTAGCTTTCGCACAAAACTACAATTTTTATAGGAATTTGTAGTGAATATTTAAACTGTTTAAATTAAGTTTTCTTTATTTGATTAATTCTAATTGTACTTTTTATAAAAGTTTGAGATATCGTGACGAACTAATGTGTCGTATTAACTGGACCTAAGGTTCAGTACGGCTAGTTAAGTTTCGTAGAATAATTTCAACCCACCTACGTGGCTATTTAGGGTATGCATCATGTAGCACGTGCTTTCCGTGTTACTAACTAGACTTCATCAACGGGAGCGTGACATTTAAACTACATGGTTTGTAGAATAAAGAACCGTGTCTATAGGTGTAAAATACTCGTTCTGTGCATCAATAAGAAAGTTAGGTAGAAATGAAAGAAGATATTCCTAGGACTATCTCCGTTTTGTTCAGAAAATGTAGAGTTTCTCTCACCACATTTTAGGGTTTATCTCACTATCTGTATGTCGAATTTCGCCCAGTGTATCGGGTTTCTCTCACTGTGTGTTTGGGTTTGACCCGCCTTGTGTGTGCGTGCGTTTTGTTGTTGTTTTTACTTTCTACATGTCAGTTCACCCACTGTAAGGGTTCCTTTCACTCGTGTTAAGTTTGACCGACTGTGTTGTTTTTACTACTCCTATGTCGAGTTTCATCCAATGTAACGAGTTTCTCTCACTGAATGTTGGGTTTGACCCATTGTGTTGTTTTTACTACCTGTATGTCGAGTTTCACCCACTGTAATGGGTTCCTCTCGCTATATGTTGTGTTTGACCCGCTGTATTCCAAACTTCGCTCACTAGCCATTGTATGTCGAAGTTCACTCACTGTAATGGGTTCCTCTCGCTATATGTTGTGTTTGACCCGCTGTATTCCAAACTTCGCTCACTCGCCATTGTATGTCGAAGTTCACACACTGTAATGGGTTCCTCTCGTTTTATGTTGTGTTTGACCCGCTGTATTCCAAACTTCGCTCACTAGCCATTATATGTCGAAGTTCACTCGATGTAATGGGTTCCTCTCGCTATATGTTGTGTTTGACCCGCTGTATTCCAAACTTCGCTCACTAGCCATTGTATGTCGAGTTTCACCCACTGTAATGGGTTCCTCTCGCTATATGTTGTGTTTGACCCGCTGTATTCCAAACTTCGCTCACTAGCCATTGTATGTCGAAGTTCACACACTGTAATGGGTTCCTCTCGCTATATGTTGTGTTTGACCCGCTGTATTCCAAACTTCGCTCACTAGCCATTGTATGTCGAGTTTCACCCACTGTAATGGGTTCCTCTCGCTATATGTTGTGTTTGACCCGCTGTATTCCAAACTTCGCTCACTAGCCATTATATGTCGAAGTTCACTCGATGTAATGGGTTCCTCTCGCTATATGTTGTGTTTGACCCGCTGTATTCCAAACTTCGCTCACTAGCCATTGTATGTCGAGTTTCACTCACTGTAATGGGTTCCTCTCATATATGTTGTGTTTGACCCGCTGTATTCCAAACTTCGCTCACTAGCCATTGTATGTCGAGTTTCACCCACTGTAATAGGTTCCTCTCGCTATATGTTGTGTTTGACCCGCTGTATTCCAAACTTCGCTCACTAGCCATTGTATGTCGAGTTTCACCCACTGTAATGGGTTCCTCCCGCTATATGTTGTGTTTGACCCTTTGTGTATTCCAAACTTCGCTCACTAGCCATTGTATGTCGAAGTTCACACACTGTAATGGGTTCCTCTCGCTATATGTTGTGTTTGACCCGCTGTATTCCAAACTTCGCTCACTAGCCATTGTATGTCGAAGTTCACACACTGTAATGGGTTCCTCTCGCTATATGTTGTGTTTGACCCGCTGTATTCCAAACTTCGCTCACTAGCCATTATATGTCGAAGTTCACTCGATGTAATGGGTTCCTCTCGCTATATGTTGTGTTTGACCCGCTGTATTCCAAACTTCGCTCACTAGCCATTGTATGTCGAGTTTCACCCACTGTAATGGGTTCCTCTCGCTATATGTTGTGTTTGACCCGCTGTATTCCAAACTTCGCTCACTAGCCATTGTATGTCGAAGTTCACTCACTGTAATGGGTTCCTCTCGCCATATGTTGTGTTTGACCCGCTGTATTCCAAACTTCGCTCACTAGCCATTGTATGTCGAAGTTCACTCACTGTATGCCAACGTTTTGAGTGAAACTAGACGATTTTCAAACAGCTCATATTTCGTACATCTTTCTGTAAAATTGCAGTAAGTTTCGAAACAGTTGTAGTTTACATTAGTTGACAACTAATTACTCTAGAGAGACACTCTTAAAGCTGAGTTGTAGTCCAAGTGGGTCCATATTTGTTATACTGTAGTAAGTTTTGTAACATTCACTGTTTTTCTAGTTTTGATATTAATGTAGATGAATGAAAACTTGTTGGCATGACATGTTTTCTCTCGTCTTTATGAGTCAATACAATATTGATATAATAAACCTTTATATAAGTACAGACACACTCGTCACATGCTGTTTCTGAGGAGAGAAGTTTTAAATGTTGAGAAACAGCCTCTACGGTCCGAGTGGGTTCATTCTACGCCTCCAGGTGTACACTAATACCGATTGCTTATTCATGGCCCAGATTAGAAAGCTATTGTGGATGGTGGGCGTCAGGAAGCGACAACGGACAGCAGCTAAGATGTGAGGCGAGCTTGAATAGTGAAATAACAAAAAGTTACAGTTTGTAGCACAAACCCTTGTTTTGTTAACACTTTAGTTTTTTCATGGATTACTGCTGTGTGAAGTTGGGTAAACTGTAAGGCTGCAGTGAAAAATCGTTTAGCAGTTTGACTACCTGTTGTATGTATTGTGTTTGTCTTTGCCTAACGTCCAAGTTTTCGGCTTTTCATATTGTAATATAAAGTCCAAGCTGTCTGCGTTTTGTGTCGTTGTAGAAAGCCCAAGCCGTCGGCGTTTTTTTTTTTTTTTTTTTTATAAGAGTGACATTTAAATACTACTATCAGATTAGAGTAATTCACGAGTTGGCGGAAGGTGATATTGGGTAGTTTACCTTCCCATTATCCTATCATTTCAAAACTGGACATCTGACGCAGATAGCCTCCGAGTAACTTTGGTTGAAATTCAGGAAACTAGCAGTTTATTTGAGCTGTAGTTTCGTAAATATAATGTAAAAAGATCCTCAGATCGTCTCGGATTTGGTGAGATAGTAGTATCCGCAGATTTCTGACCACGATGTTAGGGTTCCGTGGAATGTACATCTGAACACAGGAATCCCCTCCCCCCTTTGTCACAGTAGTTCGTAAACATGTCGTGCCTCCGGCACTGTTTTTTCTGTCTTGGAGATAAAGAATTAGGTCTGTTTCATACAAAGGCTATTTTTTAGTTTCCATATGGTACCTGCTTCTAGATGTCGTATGCCATCACGGAATCCTGGGTAATTATTCTGTCAAACAGGCACTTAACACAATTGAATAGAACAGCTATTAGGAATAAACAGTGTAGGCGTGTGTTGTTTGCGTCTAAAGAAAGATCACCTAAGACATTTCTTAAAGACCCTGTTAACAGAACAATAGACTGCTTGCTTCCAAAGAAGTCATTCAACTGTTTTAAGGTGGAATGTCCGATGTTGACCTTTCAGCGCCCTCTGGTTTTAATTGTGATACAGTTGAAGAAACTGTTAAACTGCCTTTTCACTAGGTTCTTCTTGTAGTTGATGCACAGGAAATACTATTGTTGTTATTGTTTTGAGTATTTCATGGAGTCAGAAAAACATGTGGGTTCAATAAATCGATTAGTGACAAATAATTGATAATTGATTATTTCAGATGGTATGTCGGAACATTTGCTGTTAGATCTATAACTTAACGCATGTTTGTTTGTTAATAGGAGACTTCCAAATCACTGTTGATCTTGTACATAAAGCACCTATGCTCGTAGATGGAGGTTACCAGAAGCACGCGTTTCCCAAAGTCTCCCTTCGAATGTGAAATAGAGACTCATTCTTTGTAAATGTTTCAGCTTTGAATTCAATGGTCGTAATCAACGTAGCAAATAAGGTTACCCCAATTGTCGGTCCTCCTCACCCCACAAACTAACATTCGTTGCGCCACCTTTACCAACCAATCAGTAATAAGTGTTTCACATGTTATTGTATTACCTGACAACCGTTTAATAAAACAAGTCACTCCACATCTATTTCCAGACAATATTTCATAACTTTTACCAAAGAATTTCAGTGTAAAGCTATGATGGAGAAGATTAATTTACCAAAGTATCTTAATGTAAAGCTATGATGGAGAAGATTGATCTACCAAAGTATCTTAATGTAAAGCTATGATGGAGAAGATTGATTTACCAAAGTATCTTAATGTAAAGCTATGATGGAGAAGATTGATTTACCAAAGTATCTTAATGTAAAGCTATGATGGAGAAGATTGATTTACCAAAGTATCTTAATGTAAAGCTATGACAGAGAAGATTGATTTACCAAAGTATCTTAATGTAAAGCTATGACAGAGAAGATTGATTTACCAAAGTATCTTAATGTAAAGCTATGATGGAGAAGATTGATTTACCAAAGTACCTTAATGTAAAGCTATGATGGAGAAGATTGATTTACCAAAGTATCTTAGTGTAAAGCTATGACGGAGAAGATTGATTTACAAAAGTATCTTAATGTAAAACTATGATGGAGAAGATTGATTTACCAAAGTATCTTAATGTAAAGCTATGACAGAGAAGATTGATTTACCAAAGTATCTTAATGTAAAGCTATGATGGAGAAGATTGATTTACCAAAGTATCTTAATGTAAAGCTATGACAGTAAAGATTGATTTACCAAAGTATCTTAATGTAAAGCTATGATGGAGAAGATTGATTTACCAAAGTATCTTAATGTAAAGCTATGATGGAGAAGATTGATTTACCAAAGTATCTTAATGTAAAGCTATGATGGAGAAGATTGATTTACAAAGTATCTTAATGTAAAGCTATGATGGAAGATTAATTTACTATCTTAATGTAAAGCTATGATGGAGAAGATTAATTTACCAAAGTATCTTAATGTAAAGCTATGATGGAGAAGATTGATTTACCAAAGTATCTTAATGTAAAGCTATGATGGAGAAGATTGATTTACAAAAGTATCTTAATGTAAAGCTATGATGGAGAAGATTGATTTACCAAAGTATCTTAATGTAAAGCTATGATGGAGAAGATTGATTTACCAAAGTATCTTAATGTAAAGCTATGACAGAGAAGATTGATTTACCAAAGTATCTTAATGTAAAGCTATGATGGAGAAGATTGATTTACCAAAGTATCTTAATGTAAAGCTATGATGGAGATTAATTTACCAAAGATTGATTTTGACCAAAGTATCTTAATGTAAAGCTATGATGGAGAAGATTGATTTACCAAAGTATCTTAATGTAAAGCTATGATGGAGAAGATTAATTTACCAAAGTATCTTAATGTAAAGCTATGATGGAGAAGATTGATTTACCAAAGTATCACTGTGTAAAGCTATGACAGAAAAGATTGATTTACCAAAGTATCTTAATGTAAAGCTATGATGGAGAAGATTGATTTACAAAGTATCTTAATGTAAAGCTATGACAGAGAAGATTGATTTACCAAAGTATCTTAATGTAAAGCTATGATGGAGAAGATTGATTTACAAAAGTATCTTAATGTAAAGCTATGATGGAGAAGATTGATTTACCAAAGTATCTTAATGTAAAGCTATGATGGAGAAGATTGATTTACAAAAGTATCTTAATGTAAAGCTATGATGGAGAAGATTGATTTACCAAAGTACCTTAATGTAAAGCTATGATGGAGAAAATTGATTTACCAAAGTATCTTAATGTAAAGCTATGATGGAGAAGATTGATTTACTAAAGTATCTTAATGTAAAGCTACGACAGAGAAGATTGATTTACCAAAGTATCTTAGTGTAAAGCTATGACGGAGAAGATTGATTTACAAAAGTATCTTAATGTGAAACTATGATGGAGAAGATTGATTTACCAAAGTATCACTGTGTAAAGCTATGATGGAGAAGATTGATTTACCAAAGTATCTTAATGTAAAGTTATGATGGAGAAGATTGATTTACCAAAGTATCTCTGTGTAAAGCTATGATGGAGAAGATTGATTTACAAAAGTATCTTAATGTAAAGCTATGATGGAGAAGATTGATTTACCAAAGTATCTTAATGTAAAGTTATGATGGAGAAGATTGATTTACCAAAGTATCACTATGTAAAGCTATGACGGAGAAGATTGATTTACCAAAGTATCACTGTGTAAAGCTGTGATGGAGAAGATTGATTTACCAAAGTATCTTAATGTAAAGTTATGATGGAGAAGATTGATTTACAAAAGTATCTTAATGTAAAGCTATGATGGAGAAGATTGATTTACCAAAGTATCACTGTGTGAAGCTATGATGGAGAAGATTGATTTACCAAAGTATCACTGTGTGAAGCTATGATGGAGAAGATTGATTTACCAAAGTATCTCTGTGTAAAGCTATGATGGAGAAGATTGAGTTATCAAAGTATCTCTGTGTAAAGCTATGATGGAGAAGATTGATTTACCAAAGTATCTTAATGTAAAGTTATGATGGAGAAGATTGATTTACCAAAGTATCTCTGTGTAAAGCTATGATGGAGAAAATTGATTTACAAAAGTATCTTAATGTAAAGCTATGATGGAGAAGATTGATTTACAAAAGTATCTTAATGTAAAGCTATGATAGAGAAGATTGATTTACCAAAGTATCACTGTGTAAAGCTATGACGGAGAAGATTGATTTACCAAAGTATCACTGTGTAAAGCTATGATGGAGAAGATTGATTTACCAAAGTATCTTAATGTAAAGTTATGATGGAGAAGATTGATTTACCAAAGTATCTCTGTGTAAAGCTATGATGGAGAAGATTGATTTACAAAAGTATCTTAATGTAAAGTTATGATGGAGAAGATTGATTTACAAAAGTATCTTAATGTAAAGTTATGATGGAGAAGATTGATTTACCAAAGTATCTCTGTGTAAAGCTATGATGGAGAAGATTGATTTACCAAAGTATCTCTGTGTAAAGTTATGATGGAGAAGATTGATTTACCAAAGTACCTTAATGTAAAGTTATGATGGAGAAGATTGATTTACCAAAGTATCTCTGTGTAAAGCTATGATGGAGAAGATTGATTTACCAAAGTATCTCTGTGTAAAGCTATGATGGAGAAGATTGATTTACCAAAGTATCTCTGTGTAAAGTTATGATGGAGAAGATTGATTTACCAAAGTATCTTAATGTAAAGCTATGATGGAGAAGATTGATTTACCAAAGTATCTCTGTGTAAAGTTATGATGGAGAAGATTGATTTACCAAAGTATCTTAATGTAAATTTATGATGGAGAAGATTGATTTACCAAAGTATCTTAATGTAAAGCTATGATGGAGAAGATTGATTTACCAAAGTATCTTAATGTAAAGTTATGATGGAGAAGATTGATTTACCAAAGTATCTCAGTGTAAAGCTATGACGGAGAAGATTGATTTACCAAAGTATCTTAATGTAAAGTTATGATGGAGAAGATTGATTTACCAAAGTATCTCGGTGTAAAGCTATGACAGAGAAGATTGATTTACCAAAGTATCTTAATGTAAAGCTATGATGGAGAAGATTGATTTACCAAAGAATCTTAATGTAAAGCTATGACGGAGAAGATTGATTTACCAAAGTATCTTAATGTAAAGCTATGATGGAGAAGATTAAACGTTCGATCAGCATTTCAGAACAAAACTATTTTAGCCTTAGAAATACTGACTCCAGTCGGGTTTTTTTTAAAACTATTTATACAGTATTTAACTTGGGGGTTCATTGTTGTGTTGTTTACAACGTCCCGAATAAGGGTTCATTATTGTGTTGTTTACAGCGTCCCGAATAATATACGAATCTCATATAAATATTTTTACAAAAGTATTATAATTCATATAATACTTGGTGAAAACATACACATCTGATATTTCATAGGGATGAAGTAAAATTTACTTGTGTGGGTTTTCTAACAACTTAAAAAGTTGCATATGGTATCCAGTTACTGCTATCCCAAACACATGCACCTTAGTATCTCATGTCACGGCCCGGCATGGCCAAGCGTGTTAAGGCGTGCGACTCGTAATCTGAAGGTCGCGGGTTCGCATTCCCGTCGCGCCAAACATGTTCGCCTTTTCAGCCGTGGGGGCGTTATAAAGTGACGGTCAATTCCACTATTCGTTGGTAAAAGAGTAGCCCAAGAGTTGGCGGTGGGTGGTGATGATTAGCTGCCTTCCCTCTAGTCTTACACTGCTAAATTCGGAACGGCTAGCGCAGACAGCCCTCGAGTAGCTTTGTGCGAAATTCAAAAACAAACAAACAAAACAATCTCATGTCACGCTATTTTATATACATACATGAGTATATCTTTAGAACTTAAACATGTTTATTTTATTACCACGAATAGCACCCTGGTATGTGATTAAAGCGTTCCTTTTTCCCCATGAGGATGGTATGGCAGTTTTTAATCGAGTAGAACAGGAAAGAAAAATTCCCGCTTTTTTTTAGTATCAACATTCCTCTTGCGTCACTTTGTGAGTCAGGCCTAATTTTTCCCATTTTAGCTAACTGGCCAGTTAGAGGTGTAGATTAATATTGACACAGACAACTGTAGCATCGGTAACACTTCTTCACTATTTGCATCACACGTTCTACGCCATGGACTGTAGAACACAGTATGCAAGTCTTCTGATGTGAGGTCACACTATTGTATTGTTAGTGACACCTTGTGTTTGGACTGAGAAACTAACAGGTTTAAAAAAAAAATACAGACCAATCGTATGTCACGCCTGTTTGTTTCTAACGTAAAGAATAATGTTACTGACTTGTGACACAAGCCTTTATTTTCCTTTAATAAAAAAACCGTGACACATTTTTTGGCATATTTATTATTAACAAGTAGAAACTTCATTATTTTTATTTTTACCCCGAAAAATTACGATTTTTTATCTTTAATAAAAAAACCGTGACACATTTTTTGGCATATTTATTATTAACAAATAGAAACTTCATTATTTTTATTTTTACCCCGAAAATTTACGATTTTTTATCAAGCTCGTTTTAAATCGTGAATTTCTTTGATCTTGACTAAAGGAGAAAAAAAGCAGCAAAAAACGGCATTGCGCATGTCTGATGTGGATTCTACTTCTCGTTTGTGGCACAGAATCGCATATCTGCAAAGAAAGCAGTGTTTTTATGAACATGTTTGTCGTATGATCTTTATGCTTTTATATTTTAACGATAATAAACATAATTGATATTTTAAAGGGAAATAATACATTTCCTGTTTATTTTATTGGGAGTTTTAAATAGGCTCACACGAACAGTTTTGGTTTTAACTCAGCGCTACTGTGAATACTATAAGTAGTTCAGTTTATTGTTTTAATAATAGTATTAGAATTAGTAACAATTAAAGCAATATGGTAACACTGGACAACAGTTAAAAAACTTTGAAACAACCGATTTATCTGTGATGTAAATTTTCGTATTTAGGCTACTGACAGTAGATATGATACACACGAGATAATATGATATCCCTCTATTCAGTAAATATTATTCCCCGATAGTACAGTGACACGTGTATGGAATTAGAACGCGGTGAATACAGAAAATAGCCAAATGTGACTTTGATCTGAAACAGCCAATCAACATTAACTTGTATATCCCCCCTCATAGTTTTAAGACTTCGAAACTTTAACGCTAGAAATTGGGTTCAGAAACCCTTTGTGGGTACAGCACAGATAACCCATCGTATAACTTTACGCTTGACTGCCTGCCTATACACTGTTCTTAATTAAAGTCTGATGTGCGCTCTTCGGGCGCCATCTTGTAGTAGTCGTTGCTGTTAGTTACTATATATAGTTGCTATATATGAATGTAACATAAATATAATGCCTGGCAGGGCCAGGTGGTTAGTGCGTTCGACTCCTAATTTGAGGGTCGCGTGTTAGAATTCCCATCATACCAAACATGCTCGTCCTTTCAGCCATGGCAGCGTTATAATGTTACGGTCAATCCCACTATTCGTTGGTAAAAGAGTAGCCCAAGAGTTGGCGGAAGGTGGTGATGACTAGCTGCCTTCCCTCTAGTCTCACACTGCTAAATTAGGGACGGCTAGCACAGATAGCCCTCGAGTAGCTTTGCGTGAAATTAAAAAACAAACAAAAACACCACTGTTTCCAGTTTGATTTAAAGTTAAACATACGTCGGTAATATAATATATTGCATGATAACACAGTGGTGCAGTTATCAAAGACGTCCACTGTTCTAATACCATTCCTTGTATTGCGTGAATGTTCTTGTGGTATCTGAATTTACTAATTTTGTGTAATGTTCTATATGTTACATATCGTATTTCTTTCTTAAGTGAAATCGTGAGCAGGAACCTTTATAAAATATACCAGAATTTTGTAAAATATGTTGTTTGGGATTCAGTAAATATTATAAAAGTAAGTTCAAGATATAACGCGAAAATACAATACCTTGTAACCCGATCGACAGTTTGCCCGTTGCGAAGACAGGTTCACAGCTGGAAAGCGGCTTGTTAGAATACAATATATTGGTCTATTTATTTAGACCAATTATTATTTAGACCTATTATTGGCATGGCCAAGCGTGTTAAGGCGTGCGACTCGTAATCTGAGGGTCGCGGGTTCGCATCCCCTTCGCGCCAAACATGCTCGCCCTTTCAGCCATGGGAGCGTTAGGATATTATAATGTGACAGTCAATCCCACTATTCAGTGTAAAAGAGTAGCCCAAGAGTTGGCGGTGGGTGATGATGACTAACTGCCTTCCCTCTAGTCTTACACTGCTAAATTAGGGACGGCTAGCACAGATAGCCCTCGAGTAGCTTTGTGCGAAATTCAAAAACAAACAAACAATTTATTTAGAGCGAAATAAGTTGCGTACGATAATGACACAAAATAACGTTAGAATAAAGTGAAATTAATTGAGAGGTAATAGAATAGGGTAAATTAGCTCAATAATTTGAAATACTTTTTAATGTGACAGTTAATAACCAAGCATTAAAAAATAAAAATCCAAATCTATATATAGAGAGACAGAATATATGAACTTTATAACCGAATACAAAAACAGAAGCCTACCAGTGGCACAGTGGTATGTATGTGGACTCCCACCGCTGAAAACCGGGTTTCGATACCTCTGGTTGGTAGAGCACAGATAGCCCAATGTGTGGCTTTGTGTTTAATTGTAAACTAACAAACGAAGACAGACGAATGTCCTCCACTGAAACAGCAGTAGATCTACGGATTTACAACGCTAAAATCAGAGGTTTGATTCCCCTCGGTGGACACGGCAGATAAAACACACACACAAAGAAGCGAATACAAGATAAAGCACCATGTCGAGAACAATAGGTTATATAGCATTAATTAGAAATAGTAAATCTATATATAATACAAAGTAAATAGAAATTAATTTCCAAGTTTTCTTGTATTCGAAGTTTTTAAAGAATTTATGTAAACTCCGTTATTAAATGTTGTAACCGAAGTCTTATACCACCTTATTTGCATTTATGAATAATAATATACAGAACATAATAACGTTCACGACACACTAAAGATTTGACCGAAATCAGATGACTAGAAAAAAATTGAAGATCTTTTTTTATGGCCAATCAAAGTCTCAGATGTTAGAAGCAATCTAAGATTGTTTTTGTGGACAGACACATCAACAATTGAGATATACAGTAAGAGAATGCGACCAAAACGTTGTATTTCCTTTTCGGAGACCCACTGACGTATCTGGTCTGTTATTTGTCTTATTTGTGTGTGTGTGTTTTCTTATAGCAAAACCACATCAGGCTATCTGCTGTGTCCACCGAGGAGAATCGAACGCCTGATTTTAGCGTTGTAAATCCGACGATTTACCGCTGTTCCAGCGAGGAACTAGTCTTATCTATGCTATTGATTATTAGAAAGTAAAGAAATTTTAAGGGCAATATTTTTGTTTACCTTATTTTCATATTATTTACACACGTAACTTGCTGTACCAGAATGTTCCAGAATAAGGGTGAATGTTATGTGTTTGTATTTAACCCGTGTTTCACTGCTACTAAAAGCTCTAAAGTTTCAAAATAAATAAGCCTCAACGCATTTCTGCGTGAAACTAAATATAAATATATGGTTTATTTTATCTTTTTTTATTTATTTAAACGGTTTTCCGCCGAATAACTTTTATAATGGTTACGTAAGCTCATAAATACAGATGTAGGTGGGCACGTGTTTTCAGACGTTGGCGTACATACACGGCAAAGGTAAGTAAGTAACTTGTATATGTAGAACATATAACTTTGTTTTTCTTTCTGTACTATAGCGTTTCATTGTCTTGAGATTACATGCTCTTTATCTGCTTACTTCTACCTAAAGGTAAGACGTTACTGCATTCAACGTACACTAATATACCAGATTTGTTAGTCGTAATAGGCCGGGCGTGGCTAAGTGGCTATCGTGCTCAGACTGTGAATCTTAGGGTTCACGGTTCATAGCTCACTGTCTCAAAAATGCACTCTCCACTTTCAGGGCCGTGGGTATGCTGTACGAGTGACGTTCAATCCAACTATTCTTTCGGATAAGGGTAGCCCAAGAGTTAGCGGTGGGTGCTGTTCATTAGCTGCCTTTCTTCAGCTCAGCGAATTCAAAAGTCAAGAATTGCCATTCGCAGTTAGCTCCTCTATGTTGTTTTGCGCGAACATTCTAAATAAAACAACAACAAAATCGTTTTGTGACCGGTTTATATGTAACTTAACATATCTGTAAAAAGTAGATTCCACAATGTGTCGCGGGTGATCTACTGTAGTCCCATCTTGTGACGGTGAAGTTAACCCTGACATCATCAAGTTGTGACGTGGTTTGGCAGTGGTCTTCGTGAAATCACGAATCCAACGAGAAACAGTGGTAACAAATCTTCACAGTCAGTGAGGGATTAGATAGGAGTTCTGACCGACAGAAAGAGGTTACTTATCCCTGCTAAGAAAGGGGCGTTTCCAGCCTTTACTGTCACAAAATACAGACTGATTGATGAATAGTGTTATTGCTACAAAAATAGTTTCGTTTTACATGTAAAAACTGGAGGCTACCTCACCAGGTGGAGTTTTTAATTGATTATCTCAATTTTGACTGTTTTTCGTGAGTATAAAAATTAATCAGAAAATTAGCTTGTGATTTTTTCAACCTTATTAGTGGGGAAAAAAAGGAAAATAACATCTGTTGGTTCTGTGTATTGCCGTTAGTCAAGCAAAGTTGCCTGAAATGTACACTACGTGGCACTGTAGTGAAACTTACCTAAGAAATACTGTTCTGGTATAAAAATAGGGAGATGGATCTTAAACCGTTCCATGTGACCATGGTTGGTCACATGGGGCCCGGCATGACCAGGTGGGTTAAGGCGTTCGACTCGTAATCTGAGGGAACGCGGGTTCGAATCCCCGTCGCATTAAATATGCTCGCCCTTTCAGCTGTGGGGGCATTTTAATGTTACGGTCAATCTCACTATTCATTGGTAAAAAGAGAAGCCCAAGAGTTGGCGGTGGGTGGTGATGACTAGCTGCCTTATTTGCAGTCTTACACTGCTAAATTAGGGACGGCTAGCGCAGATAGCTCTCGTGAAGCTTTACGCGAAATTAAAAACTATTTACATTGTGTTATATTTTTTTTACTTTATCTAATTAATATTAGGAGTTAACATTGTTCCTCCATACGTATGATTGTGCTTCTGTGCTGCAGTGTTTCTTGTGTGGGCAGTATGTTTAAATATTTGTAAATCATTGCATACTATTTTACGATATTATCAGCTGTTTTATATTATAGTGGAACGTTTGTCATTCTTTTATTATTAATTATGGCTGTGGACCTACTTTATATTATCTAATCTGAGAGTGCCATCTGCTGCCCACAGTCTCGTGTTTGGAGAAATATTGGGAATAAAATGCTGTGGTAGTTTTAATTTATTCGTTTTCGATGTATATTGTGCAGCTTGCAATGAATTCCCCGTCTCCCACTTGTCATTAATAACAGGATTCTATGGTAGTTCGCTAAGACAGCTTACAACGAACCCCCCCTTCTCCCACTTGTCTCTAATTATAGTGTTCAGTGGTAGTTCGCTAAGACACTTTGGTTCGGCATCCTGTCCGCTAGAATCAGTATAGGGGCTACAGGTACTAGTGTGGAATCTCTTTACAGTAGGTCCTCCTTGTTAATGACTTCTCCTGGGTGTTCTGTGTAGTAGTTTGGGTGGACCCCTGGTGATGGCGGGATTCGTCAAAGCTCAGCCCTTGATGTTGGCGCCACACCATCGTCTGATTGTGATGTTGAAAGTCGACCGGGTTCCTCTTTGAATTTATTTACATTTAGGTGTAAACCACCTGGCATTTTAAATTTTAAGTAATGCAAATTAATAACTATTTTGTTGTATGACTTAAGCGCCATCTAGTACTAGCTCTAGTAACTGATTATTTTTTTGCTTGTATCAAATTGTTTTTGTGTGCATTTGTAATTAAGCTCGGGATGGTGATAAGTCGGTAGAAACTGTAGTTAGAAACGTTATGAAGATTAAACCGATGACTTTAAATATTCATTTAAACATAGAATAGACGCACACAAAATTGTTTTTCAACTGGTTTTTGTTGTATATTATGCCTGTTCATTGTTTCAGTATTGAAGACAGTGAAACATGAATTAAAATAAGATTTTGTATCACATGTTATACGTTTGTAACAATATAACACTTTTACCTGGTGATAATTAACAATTATATGTACATGGGTGTAACATAAAGTCATCAGAGAAACTAGTTTTTATTCAGTAGTACTTGTTTCCATCTGGAAACACCCTGTAAATAACAAATAATATATGTCTGTTGATTTTGATCTGTAGCTTCTTAATGTTCTCCATTATTATTATTGAACTTTGAGTACTTTTGTGATTGTGAAAATTATAGAATTTTAAACCAAATTAAATGTTATTTTATTTCGAGGTGAAAATTTAAAAAAATGTAAAAAAATAATTAAAAAACCTAATTTGTTGACCGTATTTCGTGACAGCAGAGTTACAATTATTTGCTCATCACCAAAAATATAGTCCACATTGTTTTATTATAACTGTTAGATCTTTGTTATTGTACACCAACTTAAATTGTAGTCTATATTATTTTATTACAATAATGCCATTCAATTGTAATTGTCCTGCAGTAAAAAGACAGATGACAACCAGTGGTGGGAACTTTTTGACCAGAACACTTCCAGGTTTTACTACTACAATGCTACAAGCCAGAAGACAGTGTGGCATAGGCCACAGAACTGTGACATCATTCCCTTGGCAAAACTCCAGGTGACATCCTAGTTTATGTAATATTTATGTACACATTTGTTTGGAGACATCCACCTTCCATTTTCTTTAATAAGAAGAAAATGCTGTTTACTGTTTAGTTAAATACATCTGTTTATCACTGAGTGTTAATATATTTGTTAAAGTTGTAAACTTTTAGTACAATGATGGTCATTAGGTCACAACTGAAGGTCAGAAACACTGGACAAAGGGTAAGTAATGATTTGATACAAAAAATTCACTTTTTCCTTGAATTTCAGAGCCAGGATTAAGACATAAAATGCAGTTTAGTCTATAATATTTCAACACGGAAAAATCTCACTTGGACGTGATATTAGATGGGATGATGTTTTAATATGGTATGATAATAGTTATCTGAACTGTACAATATATTAAAAGAATTCATGAGTTCTTGTATTAATTACAGTACAGTTGTTCTGTGTGCCACAAAAGCAGTTAGTACTAATTTTGTAAAGGCTTTTAAGGATCTTAAAATTATCTTGTTATTATACTAAAATTGACGTGGATTAATATAATGCTAACTTAATTGTTACATTATTACTAGTAGCCTTTTATTTAGGAAGATAAACATGAAGAAAGATATGAGTGATGTTCCCTGCAGAAAACCTAATTTTTTTCTTTGCTCCATCTATCTGGTGATCAGTGTACAGTGCTGGTACTATAAAACTTCTGTTCCTTTTCTAACTAGTTCCTATGTCTGTATCAAATCTCTCAAACATTTTGAAGTACAGTACACCCTTTCATAAAACACTGTAGGTGTAATAAAACCCTGACCCTGGTAGACAATAATAATCAGTAAACACAGTGTAAGACCAGTACATCTTATGGTGACATCCCACTGAAGGTTCACTTTTACATGACATCTGTAACTAAGTTATGAAAAAAAAAACAACCCTCAAATCTTTAGCATCTAATGACTTACATGGCATGGTTATATTTATACAAGGCAGTTAATGTACTCACATTTCTTATTAGTTTCATACATATTATGAATATATCTACACTGCTAGATAATTGGCATATTGAAAGTAACCATGGCAGTTTGATACTATGTTTAATAGTTGTATTTTCCGTTATGGTGTTATTACCGGTAGAGTTGTAAGAATCAACTCCTTTCAGGCCTCTTTCATTACGGCTCAGATCAGTGAGTATTATTTGATATTTGTATGTGTTTCTTTAATTATTTAAAAAAAAATTGTAACCCGTGTTAAGCAGACCTTGGACAAACGTTTAAATGTTTATTGACTTAGTGGTCTTGGATTTCTAAAATAACATTATGACAAAATGTTTATGGAGAATGGAAAGGCTTGATGGATAATATAGTGATTTCTCTTTCTAATTCTAGGAGGTTATAAAATTGGAACTGAATAGAAAGCTGAAGTAGGTTTATATCAGTTTAGAAGAGAAGGAATTTTGTTCTAACAACAGAAACAAAAAATCTAATCTTAACTTATGAATCAACTGTGAAAGATGGCATTGAAATAATAATTGACATATACGTGATGAAAATATAAATATCATTTTTACTTTTTTAATCTGCTTCCTTTCTGTTCCTTGCTTCACAATTTCCTCATGTTTCCAGATTGTGAGTTATGACATTGTACTGATGATGTTGTGTAATGGATGGCATGATAAACATGATTGTTTTGAATTAATTTTAGCCTGATTTGAAACTTGTAAGTCTGACATCTTTTTTACTGAAGATATTGTGCATACACTTGAAAAGCACAATATGAACACTTGTGAATACATTTGTGTCACAGTTTACATTTTTTTAGCCATGAATGTTACCTTTATTTTGAGTCTCTCAAATTCTTAATTTATTGATAGATAACCTGTATTATTGGATGAACTTTATTTTGTAGTTTCATTCAGAAAGAACAAACATTGGGTGTTGTTATTAGCTTCATGTAGTAAAGAACATTGTTTGTTTTATTAAATTGTTATCATTATTATGATTCAGAAGATAACACATTGTATGTTGTTTTCAACTGTTTTAATTATTTAAATAAGACACTGAGCAATTTCCACAGCCAGTGATATTGCAAGTGTGACATAATAGCTAATAAAATTTTATCTAAGGTACTGTGCTCTGTGATGAAATTTCATCTCATTTTTCTTATTTTTTCAGACTCTTAAACAAAATACAGAAGTACTGGACGAAGAAAAAACAGGGGTCAAGAAGGAGTCGGTGGGCACACAGACCTCTACAAAAGGACTTGTAAGTTTTTACTTGAAAGGTAGCACTGCTATGTAAGAAACACTGTTGTCATTTAGTGGTATTAAGTTTTGATGCAGAATATAGGAGCTGGAGTCTTTCATATGTAGAATAAGAAGGCCTAAGAATGTTCTTATTATCTAGAACTAAACTTATTGAATCTCTTAATGAAGATATTTAAAATTGCCTTATCGTGGAAAGTATTAGCTTTAAGACTTGTCAGTGGGTAATAGTGACATATAATATTACCATCTGAAGTATTGTTTAGTTGTTACTAGTAGGTTGTACTGACATATAATATTACCATCTGAAGTATTGTTTAGTTGTTACTAGTAGGTTGTACTGACATATAATATTACCATCTGAAGTATTGTTTAGTTGTTACTAGTAGGATAATACTGACATATAATATTACCATCTGAAGTATTGTTTAGTTGTTACTAGTAGGTAATACTGACATATAATATTACCATCTGAAGTATTGTTTAGTTGTTACTAGTAGGTACTGACATACTGACATATAATATTACCATCTGAAGTATTGTTTAGTTGTTACTAGTAGGTAATACTGACATATAATATTACCATCTGAAGTATTGTTTAGTTGTTACTAGTAGGTAATACTGACATATAATATTACCATCTGAAGTATTGTTTAGTTGTTACTAGTAGGTAATACTGACATATAATATTACCATCTGAAGTATTGTTTAGTTGTTACTAGTAGGTTGTGTACTGACATATAATATTACCATCTGAAGTATTGTTTAGTTGTTACTAGTAGGTTGTACTGACATATAATATTACCATCTGAATTGTTTAGTATTGTTTAGTTGTTACTAGTAGGTTGTACTGACATATAATATTACCATCTGAAGTATTGTTTAGTTGTTACTAGTAGGTAATACTGACATATAATATTACCATCTGAAGTATTGTTTAGTTGTTACTAGTAGGTTGTACTGACATATAATATTACCATCTGAAGTGTTGTTTAGTTGTTACTAGTAGGTAATACTGACATATAATATTACCATCTGAAGTATTGTTTAGTTGTTACTAGTAGGTTGTACTGACATATAATATTACCATCTGAAGTATTGTTTAGTTGTTACTAGTAGGTTGTACTGACATATAATATTACCATCTGAAGTATTGTTTAGTTGTTACGGTTGTAGGCAATACTGACATATAATATTACCATCTGAAGTATTGTTTAGTTGTTACTAGTAGGTTGTACTGACATATAATATTACCATCTGAAGTATTGTTTAGTTGTTACTAGTAGGTTGTACTGACATATAATATTACCATCTGAAGTATTGTTTAGTTGTTACTAGTAGGTAATACTGACATATAATATTACCATCTGAAGTATTGTTTAGTTGTTACTAGTAGGTAATACTGACATATAATATTACCATCTGAAGTATTGTTTAGTTGTTACTAGTAGGTTGTACTGACATATAATATTACCATCTGAAGTATTGTTTAGTTGTTACTAGTAGGTAATACTGACATATAATATTACCATCTGAAGTATTGTTTAGTTGTTACTAGTAGGTTGTACTGACATATAATATTACCATCTGAAGTATTGTTTAGTTGTTACTAGTAGGTTGTACTGACATATAATATTACCATCTGAAGTATTGTTTAGTTGTTACTAGTAGGTTGTACTGACATAATATTACCATCTGAAGTTTTGTTTAGTTGTTACTAGTAGGTAATACTGACATATAATATTACCATCTGAAGTATTGTTTAGTTGTTACTAGTAGGTTGTACTGACATATAATATTACCATCTGAAGTATTGTTTAGTTGTTACTAGTAGGTAATACTGACATATAATATTACCATCTGAAGTATTGTTTAGTTGTTACTAGTAGGTTGTACTGACATATAATATTACCATCTGAAGTATTGTTTAGTTGTTACTAGTAGGTTGTACTGACATATAATATTACCATCTGAAGTATTGTTTAGTTGTTTAGTTGTTACTAGTAGGTAATACTGACATATAATATTACCATCTGAAGTATTGTTTAGTTGTTACTAGTAGGTAATACTGACATATAATATTACCATCTGAAGTATTGTTTAGTTGTTACTAGTAGGTTGTACTGACATATAATATTACCATCTGAAGTATTGTTTAGTTGTTACTAGTAGGTAATACTGACATATAATATTACCATCTGAAGTATTGTTTAGTTGTTACTAGTAGGTTGTACTGACATATAATATTACCATCTGAAGTATTGTTTAGTTGTTACTAGTAGGTTGTACTGACATATAATATTACCATCTGAAGTATTGTTTAGTTGTTACTAGTAGGTTGTACTGACATATAATATTACCATCTGAAGTATTGTTTAGTTGTTACTAGTAGGTTGTACTGACATATAATATTACCATCTGAAGTATTGTTTAGTTGTTACTAGTAGGTTGTACTGACATATAATATTACCATCTGAAGTATTGTTTAGTTGTTACTAGTAGGTAATACTGACATATAATATTACCATCTGAAGTATTGTTTAGTTGTTACTAGTAGTAGGTATGTACTGACATATAATATTACCATCTGAAGTATTGTTTAGTTGTTACGAGTAGGCAATACTGACATATAATATTACCATCTGAAGTATTGTTTAGTTGTTACGAGTAGGTTGTACTGACATATAATATTACCATCTGAAGTATTGTTTAGTTGTTATGAGTAGGTTGTACTGACATATAATATTACCATCTGAAGTATTGTTTAGTTGTTACCAGTAGGTAATACTGACATATAATATTACCATCTGAAGTATTGTTTAGTTGTTACTAGTAGGTAATACTGACATATAATATTACCATCTGAAGTATTGTTTAGTTGTTACTAGTAGGTAATACTGACATATAATATTACCATCTGAAGTATTGTTTAGTTGTTACTAGTAGGCTGTACTGACATATAATATTACCATCTGAAGTATTGTTTAGTTGTTACCAGTAGGTAATACTGACATATAATATTACCATTTAAAGTATTGTTTAGTTATTACTGGTAGGTAATACTGACATATAATATTACCATCTGAAGTATTGTTTAGTTGTTACTAGTAGGTTGTACTGACATAATATTACCATCTGAAGTATTGTTTAGTTGTTACTAGTAGGTTGTACTGACATATAATATTACCATCTGAAGTATTGTTTAGTTGTTACTAGTAGGTTGTACTGACATATAATATTACCATCTGAAGTATTGTTTAGTTGTTACTAGTAGGTTGTACTGACATATAATATTACCATCTGAAGTATTGTTTAGTTGTTACGAGTAGGCAATACTGACATATAATATTACCATCTGAAGTATTGTTTAGTTGTTACTAGTAGGTTGTACTGACATATAATATTACCATCTGAAGTATTGTTTAGTTGTTACTAGTAGGTTGTACTGACATATAATATTACCATCTGAAGTATTGTTTAGTTGTTACTAGTAGGTACTACTGACATATAATATTACCATCTGAAGTATTGTTTAGTTGTTACTAGTAGGTAATACTGACATATAATATTACCATTTGAAGTATTGTTTAGTTATTACTGGTAGGTAATACTGACATATAATATTACCATCTGAAGTATTGTTTAGTTGTTACTAGTAGGTAATACTGACATATAATATTACCATCTGAAGTATTGTTTAGTTGTTACTAGTAGGTAATACTGACATATAATATTACCATCTGAAGTATTGTTTAGTTGTTACTAGTAGGTAATACTGACATATAATATTACCATCTGAAGTATTGTTTAGTTGTTACTAGTAGGTAATACTGACATATAATATTACCATCTGAAGTATTGTTTAGTTGTTACTAGTAGGTTGTACTGACATATAATATTACCATCTGAAGTATTGTTTAGTTGTTACTAGTAGGTTGTACTGACATATAATATTACCATCTGAAGTGTTGTTTAGTTGTTACTAGTAGGTAATACTGACATATAATATTACCATCTGAAGTGTTGTTTAGTTGTTACTAGTAGGTAATACTGACATATAATATTACCATCTGAAGTATTGTTTAGTTGTTACTAGTAGGTAATACTGACATATAATATTACCATCTGAAGTATTGTTTAGTTGTTACTAGTAGGTAATACTGACATATAATATTACCATCTGAAGTATTGTTTAGTTGTTACTAGTAGGTTGTACTGACATATAATATTACCATCTGAAGTATTGTTTAGTTGTTACTAGTAGGTTGTACTGACATATAATATTACCATCTGAAGTATTGTTTAGTTGTTACTAGTAGGTAATACTGACATATAATATTACCATCTGAAGTATTGTTTAGTTGTTACTAGTAGGTAATACTGACATATAATATTACCATCTGAAGTATTGTTTAGTTGTTACTAGCAGGTAGTACTGACAATAATATTACCATCTGAGTATTGTTTAGTTGTTACTAGTAGGTAGTACTGACAAATAATACCATCTGAGTTGTTTAGTTGTTAAACTGACATGTAATAATATTATTATTGCTTAGTTGTTACTAGCAGGTAGTACTGTGCAATAATATTATTAGTTGTTGCTCGTAGGTAGTACAGTAAAATAATATTATTAGTTGTTGCTTGTAGGTAGTACAGTAAAATAATATTAGTTGTTGCTCGTAGGTAGTACTGTAAAATAATACTATTAGTTGTTGCTCGTAGGTAGTACTGTAAAATAATATTAGTTGTTGCTCGTAGGTAGTACTGTAAAATAATATTAGTTAGTTGCTCGTAGGTAGTACTGTATAATAATATTATTAGTTGTTGCTCGTAGGTAGTACTGTAAAATAATATTATTAGTTGTTGCTCGTAGGTAGTACTGTAAAATAATATTATTAGTTGTTGCTTGTAGGTAGTACTGTATGATAATATTATTAGTTGTTGCTCGTAGGTAGTACTGTATGATAATATTATTAGTTGTTGCTCGTAGGTAGTACTGTATGATAATATTATTAGTTGTTGTTCGTAGGTAGTACTGTATGATAATATTATTAGTTGTTGCTTGTAGGTAGTACTGTATGATAATATTATTAGTTGTTGCTCGTAGGTAGTACTGTATGATAATATTATTAGTTGTTGCTCGTAGGTAGTACTGTATGATAATATTATTAGTTGTTGCTCGTAGGTAGTACTGTATGATAATATTATTAGTTGTTGCTCGTAGGTAGTACTGTAAAATAATATTATTAGTTGTTGCTCGTAGGTAGTACTGTAAAATAATATTATTAGTTGTTGCTCGTAGGTAGTACTGTACTATAATATTATTAGTTGTTGCTCGTAGGTAGTACTGTACGATAATATTATTAGTTGTTGCTCGTAGGTAGTACTGTACGATAATATTATTAATTGTTGCTAGTAGATAGTACTGTGCAATAATATTATTATGAATATCCCATGTACCTGATGGTATTGGAAAATCAAAAAATGTTTATCAACAAGGAGAACAAGGACCATCTAGAAATAGGCTTGCAGTAATTCATGCCCCAGTCATGGTATGTAAAGTTTGGTATGATGAAACAGGTAAGGATCCACAATCACAAAGATCAGTGGCAAAAGCTGTCAGGCAACATGAAACATATCATTAGTGGCAATGTGCTTTGTAGTTACCATGAGAAAAACCTGTACACTAAATAGGTGAAGTGAAGAAAAAGTATTATTGGCCACTATTCAGTTCTTCATATTATATAGCCAAACAACAGAAGATACAAAAACTTGGTTTTCCATAAATTGTTAAATCTCAGAGTCTAAGTTCAAGGGAGGTCCAGTTTAATCTACATCTTTGACCAACATGTGTTATTAGGTTATATTAGTTTGGAACACAACCAAGAAAATTCTCTATTCAGAAGTGATGCTAAACGGTTGTGTGTGCACATGGTAAATATACTTTAAGCAGTTGGAAAATACAATCACTGTTCCATATGAAGACATACCGAGTAAGTTGTCAAAGGGAACACATTTGGATTTCTGTGCAATTGAAATAGTAATAAGTACATTGGGAAACTGTTGAATTCTAGACTATTTAGCCCATGGATGGCATGCAGGGAGGACTTTGTGATTTGGGCATGACAGCCTGATGATAAGATCTTTTGAAATGGAAACTATGATGCTGGTCTTTTATCAAGAAACACGCTTGGCAGACGTGGACTATAACGATGCAAAAGTAGGTTGTGTAATTTAACACTGTTTGTGGTGGAGAATAACACTGACGTATGGAGTAACGTCCTAAACTATCAACTGAAGTGAAGTTATATCATCTAACATTACTGGATACTGTGTAGTGTTGTCATATAATACTATCATTCAAGTGAAGTTTTATCATCTAACATTGCTGCATACTGTGTAGTGTTGTCATATAATACTATCATTCAAGTGAAGTTTTGTCATCTAACATTACTGCATACTGTGTAGTGTTGTCATATAATACTATCATTCAAGTGAAGTTTTATCATCTAACATTGCTGTATAATATGTAGTGTTGTCATATAATACTATCATCTGGAGTGAAGTTTTGTCATCTAACATTACTGGATACTGTGTAGTGTTGTCATATAATACTATCATTCAAGTGAAGTTTTATCATCTAACATTACTGTATAATATCTAGTGTTGTCATATAATACTATCAACTGAAGTGAAGTTTTATCATCTAACATTACTGTATAATATGTAGTGTTGTCATATAATACTATCATTCAAGTGAAGTTTTATCATCTAACATTACTGTATAATATCTAGTGTTGTCATATAATACTATCAACTGAAGTGAAGTTTTATCATCTAACATTACTGTATAATATGTAGTGTTGTCATATAATACTATCATTCAAGTGAAGTTTTATCATCTAACATTGCTGCATACTGTGTATTGTTGTCATATAATACTATCATTCAAGTGAAGTTATATCATCTAACATTGCTGCATACTGTGTTGTGTTGTCATATAATACTATCATTCAAGTGAAGTTTTGTCATCTAACATTGCTGCATACTGTGTAGTGTTGTCATATAATACTATCATTCAAGTGAAGTTATATCATCTAACATTGCTGTATAATATGTAGTGTTGTCATATAATACTATCATTCAAGTGAAGTTATATCATCTAACATTGCTGTATAATATGTAGTGTTGTCATATAATACTATCATTCAAGTGAAGTTTTATCATCTAACATTGCTGCATACTGTGTAGTGTTGTCATATAATACTATCATTCAAGTGAAGTTTTATCATCTAACATTGCTGTATAATATCTAGTGTTGTCATATAATACTATCATTCAATTGAAGTTTTATCATCTAACATTTCTGCATACTGTGTAGTGTTGTCATATAATACTATCATTCAAGTGAAGTTTTATCATCTAACATTGCTGTATAATGTGTAGTGTTGTCATATAATACTATCATTCAAGTGAAGTTTTATCATCTAACATTGCTGCATACTGTGTAGTGTTGTCATATAATACTATCATCTCAAGTGAAGTTATATCATCTAACATTGCTGCATACTGTGTAGTGTTGTCATATAATACTATCATTCAAGTGAAGTTTTGTCATCTAACATTGCTGCATACTGTGTAGTGTTGTCATATAATACTATCATCAAGTGAAGTTTTGTCATCTAACATTGCTGCATACTGTGTAGTGTTGTCATATAATACTATCATCTGGAGTGGAGTTTTGTCATCTAACATTGCTGCATACTGTGTAGTGTTGTCATATAATACTATCATCTGGAGGGAAGTTTTGTCATCTAACATTGCTGCATACTGTGTAGTGTTGTCATATAATACTATCATCTGAAGTGAAGTTTTGTCATCTAACATTACTGGATACTGTGTAGTGTTGTCATATACTACTATCATCTGGAGTGAAGTTTTGTCAAGTTTTGTCATCTATCATCTGCATCTAACATTGCTGCATACTGTGTAGTGTTGTCATATAATACTATCATCTGGAGTGAAGTTTATTCATCTTTAGTGCTGTATAGTTTGTACCATTGTCATATAAAGCTAAAACTGATGTGATGTTTTAGCATTATCTTTTTCAGTATGTATGTATGTATGTTTTCTTATAACAAAGCCACGTCAGTAAATAATTTTCAGTGCAGTGTTGTTAGAAGTCTTGCCTTTCTGCAGTAAGATATTGTGACAATTAAGAGAAGTGTCTTGTTTATATTTTTTTCCTTTTACTTCCATAATTTGTTGTATTACTTCATCAAAACTGTATATGTAAATGATTTATTTGTATTTTTAGTTCTTAATGATTTAATCCCAAGTTATTCCACTGACTAATAGTTATTGATTAAACGTGTATTTACTTCCAGTTTGTTGCACACCTCAAGCTCAGTGCTTAGAGGTTATTTATAGGATATTTAATTTAAATAAGGAAATCCAGAAATCTATTTCTATTATTTCTGTGAAAAGTAGGATTAACTCTTACTGCTTCCTTTATCACACTTCAAATCCCAAGGAAGAGATAATCAGGAAGATATGTTTATTTAAATTTTACGCAGCATACATTAAGATGGATTTAATAACAAAGAAAACGTTATCCATGAAGGTATGTGGTAATTGGCACATCATTAGTTTCCAATATTCTGTATAGATCAGTTTTGTATACTGGGTGAGTTATTCATGCCCCTTATAAAGTTAGAAATTTTAGCTTTACGAAGAGAGGAACTGTATATTTAATGTAAACTTCTGAATGCAGATGCGTGAAGACCTTCCTTGCTTCATCAGATCGTCAGCTGTATGTGTGTCAACACAAACTAGCCCTGTGTCTTCACCCCAACTACGACGTAAAGTAAGTACTTCAGCAAATGAAGTTGCTGTAGTGGACACTGGAGTATCGTTGTTGTGTCCATACCAAACATTACCTATTACTGGTGAGAAAATGTGAGATGCTATAATGTTTTTCTCACTGGTATGTTGTCACTTTCATTGCACGTAACTGGTTCAGAAACGGACAGATACTCAATCCCCTGTTCATTTGTTCTGCTAGCTTTCAGGAAGAACACTTGTTTACTCATTGTAGCAGTGGCTTTTGTACAAAAAAAACAAACTTGCATGAGCCTCACCTACTTTCCTTTTTGCTTGTAATAAGACTTGCATAATACTGCTCTATTTTATTATACATCTGTAACTAATGAGTCTTTAACTAAGACATCTGTTTTAATGACAGCTTAACTTCCATTTGAATTTGTAACTGTGTGCAGAATGCTGAAAAGTTTGATCTAGTTTTATTTTAGAAATGTTTAGATCATTCTTGCTTGTAGTTCAGTATTAGAAAGTGTTTTTGTTCTATAGTGTTTATTATTCATAAGTACTAGAGTGTATGATATCGGTTACATAACTAACTTTAACCTTTGCCTCTATTTCTGCTGCTTGTTGCCACATCCTTTGATTTAAACAACTTCAGACCATTTTCCTTCTGAAACATTGTTGCTTTTGCTAAGCTTGAATGGGCCTTTCAACCCTCTTTCTTTATCCAGTAGCAGTTTTGTAGGTTCAACTGCTATCCAATCATACTTTTCTTTCTACTTCTTTGGGAAAGTTTAAAACATTAACTATACTTAAAAAGACAACTCTGAGTAAATATTGTATCAGTGTACTTGAAACACATCAGTATCAGTGTACCTGAAACACATCAAAAAGACTCTAATGTAAAGAGAAATGAGAAGATTGCTCTAACTTCTAGTACACTTTTATTATGAGCACTTGATAAGTTATTAAGTAATTGTACTGACAACATACTGAACTGTGAAAACTGCATAACACTTTTGTATTCACTCATAGTGTTTAAATGTTCAAATGTACTCAGTGAGATCACTTGTTTTTCAAGTACATATATATATTTCTATATGGTGGTTTCTGTTTAAAACCAAAAGCAAGAAGTCAAACATTATTGTTCAGTCTTCAGGGTATTTGGTATATTTCTGGTTATATATATATAGGATGTTTTCTGTATAAAAGAAGCAAAAAAATTATTACATGTACCTAATTATTCTTCAGGGTATTTGCATTATGAATTTTTTTTCCCAACTATTTCTTTTGCTATATTTTAAGTAATTGGAGATCTGGTTTTAAAATAAAATGAGAATAAACCCATTTTCCATGTTTCATAAATATAATGTAGTTCATCTATTAGTTGTTGGGTTTTCATAAATATAATGTAGTTAATCTATTAGTTGGTTTTCCATAAATGTAATGTTCATCTATTAGTCCTTGGGTTTTCATAAATATAATGTAGTTCATCTATTAGTTGTTGGGTTTTTTGTTGCTGCTGTTATCCTACTTGAATATGTGATATTTGAAAATGATTAAATTGGAAGTGTTCCTTTTGGTACTAGTTAAAAATATAATTGTGATGAACAAAATTGAGAAAAGGTACAACAGGGTTTTGTAGTTTTGGGTTTTCAGTCTCTGTATCTGTTTAACTGTGTTTATGTGAAGATGAGAGAGAAACGAACTTTCCATACGATGTAAAACTGATGTGTAATAGTATAAAAAAAAGTTTTAGTACAAGCAACTGTATAAAGACTGTTAGATTCAACATGCAGGAATGTATTAGTTATTTTAGGATTTATATTCATTTTGCCATCAGTACAAGAATAATGATGAATATTAAATGTAACAGTAGTAGAAAATTCATCATTGTATAATTTAAAGATTGCTTCATTGTAGTTTCGTATAATTGATGCATTAAAAACAGTGACTTCATTATTTTTTATAGCACCATCATCGACATCATCACCACCACAAGCACACCCCAAGCCCTTCCTCACCTCTTCATCCTCCTACGTCAGGTCAACTTTTCAATGGAGACACACAGGAAGAAGAGAGGCCAAATGGTGACCAGTCGTGTCAGACTTCTTGGCACTACCAACCTTCCCGCTCCCAAGATTCTGGACGCTCTAGTGATTCTAGTTCTGTTTCCCAGAGTCGAAACTCTCTAGAAAGTAGCAGGTATACAAGAGATATTTGTGTGTATTAAGTTCATGGCTAATAAGTTACTACTGTAACATTATGTTTCATGTTAAGTATGTAAGGTTTCTTTGTGTGTTAAATGTTACTAATTAACCCATTTACGTTACTTCTTCAACAGACAGCTAGAATTCTCGTCTCAGCTAAAACCATCTATCTTAGAAGACTCTACCCAGCAAGTTCTCAGATATCAATCAGGAGCAGACTTCACTCGACAGACATCACTAGATTTAGAATGTTCACAGTCTCTTGGCTCATGGAAACACCACAGTATAGATTCACCATACCTGGGTGAATGGGGTGCAACCCTCGGACAGTATTCTAAGGATCGGGAAGTTGGCAGTCGGGCAGATCACGTCATTTGGAATATCCTCATCGGCGACACAGAAGCGAAGTAGTGTCTCCTAGTCAGAGAGAAGATGCTGTTCTTCCTAAGTATTCAGAGAAGTTTAGTGCCGACAGAAGACAGAGTTCAGGTATCAGCCCATCTCTGACTGATCCGAGTAGACTGAAGAGCAGAGAGGTGAGTATTGAGTCTTTCAGAAGAAAACAGAGCTCTCCTGATAGTTCCACGTTGTCTGCGGACTCTCCCGTTCTTGGATGTGACTCCAGTCATGCAGACCATGGACGGAACGTGACGCCTACAAAGTGGTTGACTCGAACTAATCTGGAATCCCAATACCCTTCCTCTAAAAAGGGTGAAGAAGATGATGTCTGTCTGGAATCTTACTTTAATAGCTCCTTCCCAAGCAAGTCTCAGCAAGCTAAGGAAAGAACTTCCCACAATGATGAGCCAACTCCACTGTACAGTAACCTGGATTATCCTGGTTTGTGGGATGGTGACACAGAAAAAGGTTCATATCTGTTACCATTACAGCACTATTTACTGGAACAAGCCAAACTTTCAGGTTAGCTTCTTCTTTTATTATGAGACATAATAAACCTTTTAAAGTGTTTTTTTTGTGAACAGTCAAAAATAACTTTTACTTTTAACCCAAAACACAGGATTTAGTAATATTATACCTTATTTATATTACAGACCAAACAATTGAAAATCTCTTCTTTGCTGTAGGGTACAAGTTTGGGGATCTTTTTGCTGATGACAAAGACTCTTTGTCTCTGAGTGATGAGTCAGAGTGTAGACGTGATGAAGATGATGACTTTGCTGATGATGAGGGAATGAGTCATCAAGATTCATCTTCTCAAGAATACCTGGACGAGACCAGATTTTTGGACGATGATGACGACAGTGACACCTTTTGTGGTCCTCTCACATCACCATCTCAACTGAGAAACAAAGTTAGTCATAAATTATTAGGTAGGGAAAACTGCTTTCTGCTTAATAATACATCTTGTACTCTTTGTTTTTGTTACTTATATCATTTATTAAATTCTTAAATACATTTCTGTAAGTTAATTTGAGTAAATGAAAACAGCATAAACACTGAATGAAGTGTCTTTTATTTTTGTATTAACCTTTAAATTGTTTAGTTTCACTTTTTTTCACTATTTTTTATTCTACATAAACCTAGAGTGCTTAATTTGTTTTTATTCTACATAAACCTAGAGTGCTTAATTTGTTTTTATTCTACATAAACCTAGAGTGTTTAATTTGTTTTTATTCTACATAAACCTAGAGTGCTTAATTTGTTTTTCTGTATTATGCGAGTGAATGTCTGCAACTTTGATGCTTAGATCCAAGGCTAGAAATGGACTTTGGTGAAAGTGACAATAGTAGTATCTTCTCCACATCCTCACCAGTGTTACAACACCGTGGTGGTCCTGTTCCTCCGTCGTCCTTAGCGTTAAACACGCAGCATGCTTCTCTTCGTCGTAAGCGCACAGAGTCTCCTCCGTTATACTCTCCAGTTCTCGAGAAATCTCAGGTGGCTTGTTTTCTCAAGTTATATGTCTTACTGTGTATTTGGTTTAAGACAAATTGTTTTTTTTTCTGTTAAATTGATAAGTTTTGTCAGTCTTGTGTAGGCTTGAAATTATCACAAGTGTGTTAAATATAAGAGTGTTTAGTTCTGTCAGTCTTGAATAGAGTTGAAACTGTCACAAGTCTATTCTGTTAGTTAATTAGATACTAAAAGGATCTAGTAGGGTTTTGGACAGTTTTTATTTTATTTGTTTTAATCTTTTATTTCTTTTTCCTTCTTTTTGAGAAACTTTGTTAAAATTAATTCTGTACTTCAAGTAGATAACCTCAAGTGGAGAATTTTGTATCTATCACTGCCATTATCTAAATGGTATATCTACAATGAACTTGTTTGGATAGTGTTTTGTTGTTGTTGTTTAAATAGAAGCAAGTATTTCTATGGTTGAGTTTTTTGTACCATTTATTACTGTCATTGTTTATTATGTTTGACTGTTCTAACATTTAACATCTTACTTTCATCTGTTTCATTCAGTCATTTCAGCCAGACATGGGTCAAGAAAATAACCAACGTCCATCATCCATGATGGCATCTAGCATGACAGAAGGGACTGTTCCAGGACATGTAATATCAGGTTCTCTTCACAGACAGGTAGACATTTACTCTACAGATTCTCTTTCTTTTTTTTCATGAATTTCACTTATTCTGTATTCATGTTAGAAGATGTTGTAAATTGTTTATAAGAAATTTCCAAACTTAAAACAGTTTTAATTTTTTTTTTTGTGGCTTCTATGATTTAGTAAACTTTTATAAGTGTTTTTGAATGAAAGTGAAGAAGAATATATAAAACAAATAGGTGAGACATGGTATATCTACTGTATCCAATACCAACAAGGCCTTTTGCCTAATACCAGAGCTTTCCAGGCTAACTGAGATATGGCAGACATAACAGTAATTGAACAGTTATTTACATTACAAGACATTGATTGTCATTCTGTTGCTGGAAACAGATTTTAATTACAGTTTGGTGTTACAACATATTGTTCATAATTTGAACTTTAGAAATAATATTTAATAACATTTTATAAACAAGATGATTGTTTCTCTTTCTTTGTAAACAGCAATGTTACAACTTGCTTAACATCATTTTGACTTTAGAAGTGTTAAATACGGTGTTACAATGTGGTGGTTAATTCTGACTTTAAAAATAGTATTTAATAACAAAATATTATAAAATGTTGGTCATAATTATTGCTGTGGAAACAGTGATTGATAACATTAATTTATAACTTGTTAATTATAATTATTTTGCTTTCTCAAACAGTGGTGTTGGAAAGTTGTATGACAATATTTTAGTTATCTTTCAGGCCATTAGAACAGTGTTTGAATAATATGGGTGGTGTTACTTTCATATTTCACGCAACTTGAACTGTTTTTGAAAAAAATTAGTTATATAACAATACTTCATATTTCAAACTACCATAACAGTGTTCTTATAACATGGGTGACATTACACGACATTCATGTTTCAAGCCACTAAAATGTTTTTGGTATGAGAATATTTATGTCCTGTACAGGATGCTGCATCCTATTTTATCCAGTTAATATTATTTTATTGATTGTTTTTTGTATTTTTGTAGAAGGTAGTGTTGCTAGTACAAAATTAGTTGTCTTCAGGAGTTTTATTTCTTATAGCAAGCTTATTAAGAGCCTGACATATATTTCAATCTACTGGAATCTTCTGTTAACAACAGTAACAACAATGTGCCAGTATCTTAATTTTCTTTGTCTCTTACGTTATTTGTGTGAGTGCTATGTTTCATGCTGTTAAGGAGATACATTCACATTGCTTGTGGGTTTTATTTTTCTTTTAGGCTGGTGGTAAAATGACAACTGGTTTCTATAAGGACAAGAAACCACCTTCAGAAAGTGACATAGAAAAGTATGCCCAAGATAATTTAAACAGACATAAGAAAGGAATTTTTAGGAAGAAATTTACTATACAGGATATGTTGACCTGGTCAAAGGTTAGTGACCTTTAGTACAAACTAATGTAGAGCTAGTAAACATTTTTCCAGTAAACTTGGAAGAAAAAAAAATTGGTAGAGATTCATTGAGCTTATGCTGTTCTATGTTTAGGATTTAATCAGGAAACCTATGATAATGACCACGGACAAGGCACTCAAAAGAGATGCTTGTGAAGTTTTTAAACTGATTCAGACCTACATGGGTGATCGCAAAGCCAAGAGTGGACAGTCAGTGGATGCTGTGGCTCTAGACATAGCCACCAGGGGTTGGAGTAAACAAGCTCTGCGAGATGAGCTTTATATCCAAATATGTCGTCAGACAAATGACAATCCGAAGAGGTAACTTTTCCTGAGTTGTCCTGAAGAATGTATTTTCACTTTTTTAATTTCCACTAAGAATGTTTTAATTTCAAGTGAAAGTATTATTTTAAAAAGTTAAATAAAACATTAAGTGTAAAACTTCAGTCTTACTTATGTAACTGAATCTTTTATTTTTCTATTTCTCCTAATTTTGGAAATTTGTAAAGGAATTTTATTACATCGAAAGGTGTGGCTTTGTGGTTTTATAATTTTCAAATGAAATGTAACACACCGAAAGCAGAGATGGAAATAAAATTGTACCTTCTTTCACTTTGCATGTTTTGTTACTATTGGCACCACAACCTTATTTGTTTATCATGTATTTGAGTAGTCGTTTTTTATTGGTATCTTGAGAAAAAATGAAATTTGTTCAAGGTTTTAACTAGTTAAAAAATCAAATTTGTTCAAGGTTTTAACTAGTTAAAAAATCAAATTTGAAGATAATGATTCTTATATGACATTATTATCATTACTTGAATAAACAAATATTTAACAACAAAGTTCACGTATATACGTTTTTGTAGAATAATTTCTCCAGGAAAGTTTCTTGATTTGAGAATAAGATTAAACTATATTCTCTCACAAGGAAAAAATAATCATGTCACAAGGTAAATACTTTCTCATTAAATTATAAAACAACCAAGTAATATCTTCATGTCACAAGGTAACTAGTTTATCTATAATTCCTGAAGTCTAGTAATCTCTTCATGTCACAAGGTAACTAGTTTATCTATAATTCCTGAAGTCTAGTAATCTCTTCATGTCACAAGGTAACTAGTTTATCTATAATTCCTGAAGTCTAGTAATCTTTTCATCTCACCAGGTAACTAGTTTATCTGTAATTCCTGAAGTCTAGTAATCTCTTCATCTCACCAGGTAACTAGTTTATCTGTAATTCCAGAAGTCTAGTAATCTCTTCATCTCACCAGGTAACTAGTTTATCTATAATTCCTGAAGTCTAGTAATCTCTTCATCTCACCAGGTAACTAGTTTATCTATAATTCCTGAAGTCTAGTAATCTCTTCATTTCACCAGGTAACTAGTTTATCTATAGTTCCTGAAGTCTAGTAATCTCTTCATCTCACCAGGTAACTAGTTTATCTATAATTCCTGACGTCTAGTAATCTCTTCATTTCATCAGGTAACTAGTTTATAATTCCTGAAGTCTAGTAATCTCTTCATCTCACCAGGTAACTAGTATATTATTCCTGAAGTCTAGTAATCTCTTCATCTCATCAGGAAACTAGTTTATCTATAATTCCTGAAGTCTAGTAATCTCTTCATCTCACCAGGAAACTAGTTTATCTATAATTCCTGAAGTCTAGTAATCTCTTCATCTCACCAGGTAACTAGTTTATCTATAATTCCTGAAGTCTAGTAATCTCTTCATCTCACCAGGAAACTAGTTTATCTATAATTCCTGAAATCTAGTAATCTCTTCATCTTACCAGGTAACTAGTTTATAATTCCTGAAGTCTAGTAATCTCTTCATCTCACCAGGAAACTAGTTTATCTATAATTCCTGAAGTCTAGTAATCTTTTCATCTCACCAGGTAACTAGTTTATCTATAATTCCTGAAGTCTAGTAATCTCTTCATCTCACCAGGAAACTAGTTTATCTATAATTCCTGAAATCTAGTAATCTCTTCATCTTACCAGGGAACTAGTTTATCTATAATTCCTGAAGTCTAGTAATCTCTTCATCTCATCAGGGAACTAGTTTATCTATAATTCCTGAAGTCTAGTAATCTCTTCATCTCACCAGGAAACTAGTTTATCTATAATTCCTGAAATCTAGTAATCTCTTCATCTTACCAGGGAACTAGTTTATCTATAATTCCTGAAGTCTAGTAATCTCTTCATCTCATCAGGGAACTAGTTTATCTATAATTCCTGAAGTCTAGTAATCTCTTCATCTCACCAGGTAACTAGTTTATCTATAATTCCTGAAGTCTAGTAATCTCTTCATCTCACCAGGGAACTAATTTATCTATAATTCCAGGAGTCTAGTAGTCTCTTCATCTCACCAGGTAACTAGTATATTATTCCTGAAGTCTAGTAATCTCTTCATCTCATCAGGGAACTAGTTTATATATAATTCCTGAAGTCTAGTAATCTCTTCATCTCACCAGGTAACTAGTTTATCTATAGTTCCTGAAGTCTAGTAATCTCTTCATCTCACCAGGGAACTAGTTTATCTGTAATTCCTGAAGTCTAGTAATCTCTTCATCTCACCAGGTAACTTATTTATCTATAATTCCAGAAGTCTAGTAATATCTTCATGTCACAAGGTAACTAGTTTATCTATAATTCCTGAAGTCTAGTAATCTCTTCATCTCACCATGTAACTAGTTTATCTATAATTCCTGAAGTCTAGTAATCTCTTCATCTCACCAGGGAACTAATTTATCTATAATTCCAGAAGTCTAGTAGTCTCTTCATCTCACCAGGTAACTAGTATATTATTCCTGAAGTCTAGTAATCTCTTCATCTCATCAGGGAACTAGTTTATCTATAATTCCTGAAGTCTAGTAATCTCTTCATCTCACCAGGGAACTAGTTTATCTATAATTCCTGAAGTCTAGTAATCTCTTCATCTCACCAGGTAACTAGTTTATCTATAATTCCTGAAGTCTAGTAATCTCTTCATCTCACCAGGGAACTAATTTATCTATAATTCCAGAAGTCTAGTAGTCTCTTCATCTCACCAGGTAACTAGTATATCTATTTTCTGAAGTCTAGTAATCTCTTCATTTCACCAGGGAACTAGTTTATCTATAATTCCAGAAGTCTAGTAATCTCTTCATCTCACCAGGGAACTAGTTTATCTATAATTCCTGAAGTCTAGTAATCTCTTCATCTCACCAGGTAACTAGTATATTATTCCTGAAGTCTAGTAATCTCTTCATCTCATCAGGGAACTAGTTTATCTATAATTCCTGAAGTCTAGTAATCTCTTCATCTCACCATGTAACTAGTTTATCTATAATTCCTGATGTCTAGTAATCTCTTCATCTCACCAGGTAACTAGTTTATCTATAATTCCTGAAGTCTAGTAATCTCTTCATCTCACCAGGTAACTAGTTTATCTATAATTCCTGAATTCCAGTAATCTCTTCATAACAAGGTAGCTAATTGTAATTATGGACATTGTGTACTTGAACTTTGTAATCACTTAAAACCACTTTCATAATATTGTAATTTTCAGTCATCTTTATATCTAAGCCATAATTTAATTATAAATTTGTGGACTTGAATGTTATGTCATCTTTAATGTTAGATATTTTGGTATTGACATCTTAAATATCCTTTGAATGTTTTGTTACACATAGTAGTGGTATTTTTTGTAATTTATTGTTATGTAATTTAATGTTTTATCATAGGGAAAGTTTGAAGTTGGGCTGGGAATTGATGGCCATTTGTTTGTCTTTCTTTCCACCATCTATAAAGTTTCAACCTTACTTAGACAGCTATATCAGCCGGCATAAAGATGAAACAGCCCTCGATACACCTGAGGTAGGAGTCTTAAGAACCAGTGAAAAATTATATCTGTGGTCTCTCTATATACAAGCTTTCAGATATTGTTAACTAGGCATTTAATACTCTCTTACATAATAAATGTAGCAGAAGTTCTTTATTGAGGGGAATCTAACTTTTGTATGCCCCAAAATTGAACATGGTTACTGTCATGTGCCAATTAGGTGCTCTACCATCTGAATAAAAGGATTAGTTTGGTTGTTATTGAAAAGTTAGTTCCTATAAATAGTTAGAAGTTATCTCTTTATTT
The DNA here is from genome assembly GCF_004210375.1 of Tachypleus tridentatus. Classification (NCBI taxonomy): domain Eukaryota; kingdom Metazoa; phylum Arthropoda; class Merostomata; order Xiphosura; family Limulidae; genus Tachypleus; species Tachypleus tridentatus. The sequence goes on from NC_134828.1 coordinate 12,789,980, forward strand.
CAAATGGTAAAATGCATCCAAGGTGTATAGATGACATCCTGGATATATACAAAAGTTTGGTTATCATAGAATATGTGATGCCCATGGATACAATGGTATTCTGCAAATGTGTGTGTAAGAGAGGGGAAAAATGTGGCATTTAGGTATCATAAGTTATTATAAAGATTCTTATTAGGTTAAGTGCTTTACTAGCAATAGCTAGAGGTAGACATTGTATTTCAGATTGTAGAGTTTTCACATGGCATACAAGAGGTACCCCGATTGATTCGAAGATTTGCAGAAGTTAGACTGCCACACTTTAACACAGTTGACTTGATTTGTTCTGCTAAACAGCAGGACAGTGAAAAATTTAATTTTTTTAAATTAAAATATTGAGAAAGAAACTTCATTCTTTATATGAAATATAGCATTAATATTTCTTAGTTATTTTCCTTATCTTTATTCAGATAGATCACATTAACACATGAACCTGGAGAAAATTGATCACAGAACTGTTTTTATACTAGTAGACATAAGTATTTTTGTTAAAGGACATAAAGGTCAGGATGCTGTATATCAGGTTAGTTAATTGATTTAATAAATTTTATAAAAAGCCACATTTTTTTTCTTCTTCACAAAGCTTAAAATCAGTCATTATGCTGCTGTAAACAGCAAGAGATTGGAGCGAATTGGGCAGAGTGGAGCTAAGAAAGGACTGAGGAAACCAACACTGGAAGAGATAGAACAGTCTAGAGTGAGTTGCTTGATAACATTCTGTACTATACAAGATATAAATACCCCTAACTGTTATACATTAACTCTGTAGTCACGGGTCAAAGGTCATGCCATCGTGTTCGTTGACTTGGATTCATAATTTTATTCAACTACTGTTTTATGAATTTATCAGTAAGTTTGGTATCAAAATGTAAAAACGATTCAAATTTAAGCATTATACACCAGTTAATTTCTCAGTATAAAAGTAAATTTAAAAAAAGGACAACAACGAATGTGGATTTTTGTGTGTCACGTGGTACACTGAACACAACATTGGTTCATATCAGGTACTTGTGGTGTTCAAGTACAAAATCTGTAGATTCTTATGATTGGGAACTCAAATTACCAATATTGACAAGCTAGGATATAAAATAAGAACCTCTTGTCCTTTTCTATTTGATGAGGTGTCAATACATTTACTGAATCATATATGGTAACTCTGTCCAGCTCTTTCCGTGTTTACAAACTTGTTCACATACACTTACTTCTGTGTATGACACGTGAATAACTAATCAAAAGCTAAGAATATCCCTTTCATGACTTTCTTAGTCTTTTGTAAATATTCTCTTTTTGGGACTCTTTCCTTTCATAGATTTCAGCACTAAGTTAAGATTGTAGTGAGCTCTAAAATTCATATTTGTTTTAGATATAAATACAACTTCATTACCAAGCTTGATAAATTATAGTGGAAATCTGTGATATTGATGTAATACTTTATGATTCTTGGTTATTTTAAAATGTGTGTATATGTGTATACACACACACACATAAAACCTAAAAAAATTAGTTCATTTCATATCCTCTACATGTGAAATTTCATAAGGCTTAGCAACCTATGACAAGCAGAAAAAGAGAACAAGTTTCATAACTAAAAGAGATAATTGTATGCTTCTTTATTTATTGCTCTATGTTTTAATAACAATAAGCTTTAAGAACTTATTTGAAAATAGTAATAACATATTATAACTGAAATGTGACTAAAACACAGCCAAGAACCTTTGTTTGTTGAGTTGTTTTTCTTGGTTGTTTTTTTTCAATTTTAATTCTTTGGTTTAAGATGAATTCCAAAGTTTGTATTTCACAGCTTCTGATACTATTACCACTACTTCAAGTGCTAATACTGGCTTCAGGTCTGAGAGTCTCAACTGATGATTTTTTGGCTATCATTCTTTTGGAGATTGACTGTTATTTAAGGTCTCCTTTTCCTTGTGACACTCTTTGAATTCCTTGCACATTGTCCCATCCTGTCCATGCTGAGAAAGAGTTTGATAGGTTTTTTCCTCCTGCTAACTGTTGCATACCTTTTTATGCATGCCCCATATGATCTACCGGGACTAACTCTGCCTTTTGTGGATATGCTTTCTTGTGTGTGTTACATTTGCATATGATACTGATTCTTCCCCCCCTTGATACCCAGTGTTCCTTGTTTTGCTTCCTTCCTTTGACATCAGGGTTTATGGTTTCACTTCTCTGCAAGCTAATCAATCTTTTCTCAACTTAAATCATAATGAATGTTGTTAAGGAACCATGTACATCTCATAATGAATGTTGTTAAGGAACCGTGTACAAATCATAATGGATGTTGTTAAGGAACCATGTACACCTCGTAATGAATGTTGTTAAGGAACCGTGTACAAATCATAATGGATGTTGTTAAGGAACCATGTACACCTCATAATGAATGTTGTTAAGGAACCGTGTATAAATCATAATGGATGTTGTTAAGGAACCATGTACAAATCATAATGGATGTTGTTAAGGAACCATGTACAAATCATAATGGATGTTGTTAAGGAACCGTGTACAAATCATAATGGATGTTGTTAAGGAACCATGTACAAATCATAATGGATGTTGTTAAGGAACCGTGTACAAATCATAATGGATGTTGTTAAGGAACCATGTACACCTCGTAATGAATGTTGTTAACAAACCGTGTACAAATCATAATGGATGTTGTTAAGGAACCATATACACCTCGTAATGAATGTTGTTAACAAACCGTGTACAAATCATAATGGATGTTGTTAAGGAACCATGTACACCTCATAATGGATGTTGTTAAGGAACCGTGTACAAATAATAATGGATGTTGTTAAGGAACCATGTACACCTCGTAATGAATGTTCTTAACAAACCGTGTACAAATCATAATGGATGTTGTTAAGGAACCGTGTACAAAACATAATGGATGTTGTTAAGGAACCATATACACCTCATAATGAATGTTGTTAAGGAATCATGTACACCTCATAATGAATGTTGTTAAGGAACCATGTACACCTCATAATGAATGTTGTTAAGGAACCGTGTACAAATCAAAATGGATGTTGTTAAGGAACCGTGTACAAATCAAAATGGATGTTGTTAAGGAACCGTGTACAAATCATAATGGATGTTGTTAAAAAACCGTGTACAAATCATAATGGATGTTGTTAAGGAACCATGTACAAATCATAATGGATGTTGTTAAGGAACCATATACACCTCATAATGAATGTTGTTAAGGAATCATGTACACCTCATAATGAATGTTGTTAAGGAACCATGTACACCTCATAATGAATGTTGTTAAGGAACCATGTACAAATCATAATGAATGTTGTTAAGGAACCATGTACACCTCATAATGAATGTTGTTAAGGAACCGTGTACAAATCATAATGAATGTTGTTAAGGAACCGTGTACAAATCATAATGAATGTTGTTAAGGAACCGTGTAAAATCATAATGAATGTTGTTAAGGAACCGTGTAAAAATCATAATGAATGTTGTTAAGGAACCGTGTAAAAATCATAATGAATGTTGTTAAGGAACCGTGTACAAAACATAATGGATGTTGTTAAGGAACCATATACACCTCATAATGAATGTTGTTGAGGAATCATGTAAACCTCATAATGAATGTTGTTTAGGAATCATGTACACCTCATAATGAATGTTGTTAAGGAACCATGTACACCTCATAATGAATGTTGTTAAGGAACCATGTACAAATCATAATGAATGTTGTTAAGGAACCGTGTACAAATCATAATGAATGTTGTTAAGGAACCGTGTAAAAATCATAATGAATGTTGTTAAGGAACCGTGTAAAAATCATAATGAATGTTGTTAAGGAACCGTGTAAAAATCATAATGAATGTTGTTAAGGAACCGTGTACAAAACATAATGGATGTTGTTAAGGAACCATATACACCTCATAATGAATGTTGTTAAGGAATCATGTACACCTCATAATGAATGTTGTTAAGGAACCATGTACACCTCATAATGAATGTTGTTAAGGAACCATGTACACCTCATAATGAATGTTGTTAAGGAATCGTGTACAAATCATAATGAATGTTGTTAAGGAACCATGTACACCTCATAATGAATGTTGTTAAGGAACCATGTACACCTCATAATGAATGTTGTTAAGGAATCGTGTACAAATCATAATGAATGTTGTTAAGGAACCGTGTACAAAACATAATGAATGTTGTTAAGGAACCGTGTACAAAACATAATGGATGTTGTTAAGGAACCATATACACCTCATAATGGATGTTGTTAAGGAACCATGTACACCTCATAATGAATGTGTTAAGGAACCATGTACACCTCATAATGAATGTTGTTAAGGAACCGTGTACAAATCATAATGAATGTTGTTAAGGAACCATGTACACCTCATAATGAATGTTTTTAAGGAACCGTGTAAAAATCATAATGAATGTTGTTAAGGAACCATGTACACCTCATAATGAATGTTGTTAAGGAACCATGTACAAATCATAATGAATGTTGTTAAGGAACCATGTACACCTCATAATGAATGTTGTTAAGGAACCGTGTACAAATCATAATGAATGTTGTTAAGGAACCGTGTAAAAATCATAATGAATGTTTTTAAGGAACCGTGTAAAAATCATAATGAATGTTGTTAAGGAACCGTGTGCAAATCATAATGGATGTTGTTAAGGAACTCTGTACAAATTATAATGGATGTTAAGGAACTTGTCAAGAAACAACATGCTTTTTAACTTTTACTATCATATTTATAACAAAAAGAAGTCTTTTAATGCTAGATTTGCTTATAAATTTACAATAGCTAAGAAACAAATACATTTTAATGTATACAATAACTAAGAAACAAATACGTTTTAACATATACTATGACTAAGAAACAAATACGTTTTAACATATACAATGACTAAGAAACAAAGACATTTTAATGTATACAATAACTAAAAAACAAATACATTTTAACATATACAATGACTAAGAAACAAATACGTTTTAACATATACTATGACTAAGAAACAAATACGTTTTAACATATACAATGACTAAGAAACAAATACATTTTAATGTATACAATAACTAAGAAACAATACATTTTAATGTATACAATAACTAAGAAACAATACATTTTAATGTATACAATAGCTAAGAAACAAATACATTTTAATGTATACAATAACTAAGAAACAAATGCATTTTGACATATACTATGACTAAGAAACAAATACGTTTTAATGTATACAATAGCTAAGAAACAAAACGTTTTAACATATACAATGACTAAGAAACAAATACGTTTTAACATATACTATGACTAAGAAACAAATACGTTTTAACATATACAATGACTAAGAAACAAATACATTTTAACATATACTATGACTAAGAAACAAATACGTTTTAATGTATACAATAACTAAGAAACAAATACATTTTAATGTATACAATAACTAAGAAACAATACAGTTTAATATATACAATAACTAAGAAACAAATACATTTTAATGTATACAATAGCTAAGAAACAATACAGTTTAATATATACAATAACTAAGAAACAAATACATTTTAATGTATACAATAACTAAGAAACAATACATTTTAATGTATACAATAACTAAGAAACAAATGCATTTTAATGTATACAATAACTAAGAAACAATACATTTTAATGTATACAATAACTAAGAAACAAATACATTTTAATGTATACAATAACTAAGAAACAATACATTTTAATGTATACAATAACTAAGAAACAATACATTTTAATGTATACAATAACTAAGAAACAAACACATTTTAATGTATACAATAACTAAGAAACAATACATTTTAATGTTTACAATAACTAAGAAACAAACACATTTTAATGTATACAATAACTAAGAAACAAATACATTTTAATGTATACAATAACTAAGAAACAAACACATTTTAATGTATACAATAACTAAGAAACGATACATTTTAATGTATACAATAACTAAGAAACGATACATTTTAATGTATACAATAACTAAGAAACAATACATTTTAATGTATACAATAACTAAGAAACAAATACATTTTAATGTATACAATAACTAAGAAACAAATACATTTTAATGTATACAATAACTAAGAAACAAATACTTTTTAGTGTATACCTTAACTAAGAAACAATACATTTTAATGTATGCAATAACTAAGAAACAATACATTTTAATGTATACAATAACTAAGAAACAAAGACATTTTAATGTATACAATAACTAAGAAACAATACATTTTAATGTATACAATAACTAAGAAACAAATACATTTTAATGTATACAATAACTAAGAAACAAATACACATTTACAATAACTAAGTATAATGTATACAATAACTAAGAAACAAATACATTTTAATGTATACAATAACTAAGAAACAAATACATTTTAATGTATACAATAACTAAGAAACAATACATTTTAATGTATACAATAACTAAGAAACAAATACATTTTAATGTATACAATAACTAAGAAACAATACAGTTTAATATATACAATAACTAAGAAACAAATACATTTTGATGTATACAATAACTAAGAAACAAATACATTTTAATGTATGTAACTACAATAACTAAGAAACAAGAAACAAATACATTTTAATGTATACAATAACTAAGAAACAAATACATTTTAATGTATACAATAACTAAGAAACAATACATTTTAATGTATACAATAACTAAGAAACAAATACATTTTAATGTATACAATAACTAAGAAACAATACATTTTAATGTATACAATAACTAAGAAACAAATACATTTTAATGTATACAATAACTAAGAAACAAACACATTTTAATGTATACAATAACTAAGAAACAAATACATTTTAATGTATACAATAACTAAGAAACAAATACATTTTAATGTATACAATAACTAAGAAACAAATACATTTTAATGTATACAATAACTAAGAAACAAATACATTTTAATGTATACAATAACTAAGAAACAAATACAAATATACAATAACTAAGAAACAAATTTTTAATGTATACAATAACTAAGAAACAATACATTTTAATGTATACAATAACTAAGAAACAAATACATTTTAATGTATACAATAACTAAGAAACAAATACATTTTAATGTATACAATAACTAAGAAACAAATACATTTTAATGTATACAATAACTAAGAAACAAATACATTTTTAATGTATACAATAACTAAGAAACAAATACATTTTAATGTATACAATAACTAACTAACTAAGAAACAAATACATTTTAATGTATACAATAACTAAGAAACAAATACATTTTAATGTATACAATAACTAAGAAACAAATACATTTTAATGTAAAATAACAAATACATTTTAATGTATACAATAACTAAGAAACAAATACATTTTAATGTATACAATAACTAAGAAACAAATACATTTTAATGTATACAATAACTAAGAAACAAATACATTTTAATGTATACAATAACTAAGAAACAAATACATTTTAATGTATACAATAACTAAGAAACAAATACATTTTAATGTATACAATAACTAAGAAACAATAACTTTAAGAAACAATAAATGTATACATTTTAAAATACATTTTAATGTATACAATAACTAAGAAACAAATACATTTTAATGTATACAATAACTAAGAAACAAATACATTTTAATGTATACAATAACTAAGAAACAAATACATTTTAATGTATACAATAACTAAGAAACAAATACATTTTAATGTATACAATAACTAAGAAACAAATACATTTTAATGTATACAATAACTAAGAAACAAATACATTTTAATGTATACAATAACTAAGAAACAAATACATTTTAATGTATACAATAACTAAGAAACAAATACATTTTAATGTATACAATAACTAAGAAACAAATACATTTTAATGTATACAATAACTAAGAAACAATACATTTTAATGTATACAATAACTAAGAAACAAATACATTTTAATGTATACAATAACTAAGAAACAAATACATTTTAATGTATACAATAACTAAGAAACAAATACATTTTAATGTATACAATAACTAAGAAACAAATACATTTTAATGTAAAACAATACATTTTAATGTATACAATAACTAAGAAACAAATACATTTTAATGTATACAATAACTAAGAAACAAATACATTTTAATGTATACAATAACTAAGAAACAAATACATTTTAATGTATACAATAACTAAGAAACAAATACATTTTAATGTATACAATAACTAAGAAACAAATACATTTTAATGTATACAATAACTAAGAAACAAATACATTTTAATGTATACAATAACTAAGAAACAAATACATTTTAATGTATACAATAACTAAGAAACAAATACATTTTAATGTATACAATAACTAAGAAACAAATACATTTTAATGTATACAATAACTAAGAAACAAATACATTTTAATGTATACAATAACTAAGAAACAAATACATTTTAATGTATACAATAACTAAGAAACAAATACATTTTAATGTATACAATAACTAAGAAACAAATACATTTTAATGTATACAATAACTAAGAAACAAATACATTTTAATGTATACAATAACTAAGAAACAAATACATTTTAATGTATACAATAACTAAGAAACAAATACATTTTAATGTATACAATAACTAAGAAACAAATACATTTTAATGTATACAATAACTAAGAAACAAATACATTTTGACATATACTATGACTAAGAAACAATACATTTTAATGTATACAATAACTAAGAAACAATACATTTTAATGTATACAATAACTAAGAAACAATACATTTTAATGTATACAATAACTAAGAAACTACAGTTTAATGTATACAATAACTAAGAAACAATACATTTTAATGTATACAATAACTAAGAAACAATACATTTTAATGTATACAATAACTAAGAAACAATACATTTTAATGTATACAATAACTAAGAAACAAATACATTTTAATGTATACAATAACTAAGAAACAATACAGTTTAATGTATACAACAACTAAGAAACAATACATTTTAATGTATTGCTACTTATCTGAAATTTCAAGCTGTTAAACATTAAGAAGATTTAATACTCCTTTTTCCCATTAGTACTCGATTCCTTACTCATATATTGTTAATATAAAACTCTTTTAGGTCAGAGAAGGGGGCATATATGTTCCCATAGTAGAGAAAGTCTTTGAATGAATCTGTATGATTTCAGAAGGCACGGCTAGGCAGTGTTCAGTGAATGAACTTTCAGAAACTTTATGAGCCAGTAAGATTGGTGTAACTCCAATGTTGTTAATGTGCTTTGTTATAACTTTGTTTGTGATCATAATTGTATTAGACCAGATCATATGACTTTATATGATGGTTATATAATGGTTAAGAAGTGTAACTTCACCCATTATTTGGTAATTGTATAAAGTCCAGTGTAATGTAGCTTAATTCTTTTGCTTCATGGGAAATTTCATATATATGCCTGCAGAAGTCATGAAAATTATTGGGTTTTTGACAAAAATATTTATAGACTTTCGAGAATGATTGTATAAAGTGTGCAGCTGTCTATTTCAGTTATATATATATATATATATATGTGTGTGTGTGTGTGTGTGTGCGTGCAGTACAACTTATTCGTCAAATTCTCTTATATCTGATGGCCAAACTAGCTTAACTTCCTTTCCTTCCATTTTTTTTTTTTTGAGTAGTTACTTGAGAGAATTAAATTTCTGCTTCTATGCAATGTGATCTGGAGTTGATACTTTTACAGTGGTTGTATAGCATTGCAGAGGTGAATGTGAACAAACATAAATTGATTATATATGTAAAAATGGCTGGTATGGGTAGAGAAGGCTCTATGTTGAGGAGCGAACAACATTTTGACCTTCATCAGAAGAAGGTCGAAAAATTGTTCGCTCCTCTACATAATGCTTTCTCTGCCTATACCAGCTGTTTTTACATATGTAATTTTCTCTACAAATGGGTTTTCTTGTCATTGCGGATTAAACATAAATTGATGTTCTGATGTGTATACAACTGAAATTGACTTGTGCAAACATAAGGATGCATAATTTTACAGAGGTGAAGGTCAACAAACTTGTGTTGACAGTGTTACTTTACAAGGATCAAGGTCAAACATAAATTGGTGTTTTTGCCTGGTTACAAGTGGGTTGGGCAATTTTCTTGGTATTTCATGACATTGCAATGATTATGGTCAATGATCCAAAACTTGTTTTAAGTATTAACTAGATAATAATGAAATGATTGAGAAAAACCTTTCTTGAGCTAAAGTCCATCCAGAAAATGATTAATTTGTTAAAGTTAATTTCAAAGATAAATTTTGTTTTTAACTGCTAGATCCAAATTTTTCGGCCTTCAATGTTTGGCAACACGCTAGAAGAGGTGATGGCGTTACAGAAAGACAGATACCCAAACCGTTGGTTACCATGGATCCAGACAACTCTGTCTGAAAGTGTACTTCAGTGGAATGGAGCACAGACTGAAGGTATCTTCAGGTAAGCAAGCAACCTTTAACTCTACATTAATTTCATAACATTAAACAAAAAAGCCAAAACACAAATGATGCAAAATTTTTCACCTAATATTGATGACGTGTTTGTATTTACTTGATACAACTTGTAATATTTAATTATCATTTAGGAAAAAAGCAAGATATCTCCCAAAATGAAGATTTTAAAACAGTAGATAAAAGATATTCAGTAAGTGTGTTATACTCTCTGATGTATGTGGCTGTAAGGTATCAAAAAGTTTTAATCAAATGAATTTGAGGGTGTAGGAAATCATCAGCTAGTTGCATTGAAGTCATGATTTCTTTAATAATAATTTATGAAATAGATTGTTGTTTAGTAAACGTAGATAGATCATTTTACTTTATTGCAAATTGGTGCTGTTATTGAATACTGATGAAATTTTAATCATTTAGAAACATAAATAATTATTGAATTATTTGTTTGGTCTGTGCTTTCATGTCTATTTCTTGTAGAGAGATATTTTCAAAAATAAGTCTTTTACAGTTTGGTCTGTGAATAAATTGAACAGTTCTGTAACTATGGGGGTGTCAAGAAGCATTGATGTAATGAGTTAGTTCTTCAACTATGGGGTACCAGAGAACATTGATGAAGAGAGTTAACTCTGTATCTATAAGGTGTCAGAATATATTAACAGAGTGAAATAGCCATGTGGCTGTAAAGTACTGAAGAGTTTTAATCAAATGAATTAATCTTGTAACTGTAGGGTGCCAGGGGACATTGATGAAGTGAATGCCATGAAGGTACGGATGGATCAGTGGGAAATAGCTGAGTGTAATGACCCACATGTTCCTGCATCCCTTCTAAAGCTATGGTACAGAGAGCTTTATGAACCTCTTATACCAGACAAATTCTATGATGAGTGTGTGGAACACTGCAACGATCCACAGACTGCAATAAACATAGTAGAAAGGTTACCGGAAATCAACCGTCTCGTGTTGTCATACTTGATACGATTTCTTCAAGTAGGTTCTTTAAAATATACACATATTAATTAATTAAATCTGTGATTATTAACACAGTGTCCAGAGAACCAGCCTAATGTGGAATATCCAAAACAACACAGTCCATTAAAAGAAGTATATTAGCCCTTTCTGTATGGGTAGGGGTCAGAGTGTGTATCGTCACATTTGGTTAATTTACATTCAAAATTTTATTAAACAACTATTTTAGAAATGTATTTAAATACATTTAGCAACAGAATGTAACTTTCAATTCAAATGTTAGTATTATACATTATTTAATTTCTTACTTTAAGAAAACAAATTGTTTTTCTGAGTCACATGGTATATTGTCACCTGCTTTTCCACAGATTACATATTATGATGCCTGGAATACAAGGTCTATAATTTTGACAAATTAAAAACTCAAATTACGAATATTGATGCTACAATCTAAAAGAAGAATCTTCTATTTTTTTTCTTTACTAAGATAACATGATATTTTGTGAATCTACCATAGTGTCTCTTCTCACCAAGATATCATGATATTTAGTGAATCTATCATAGTGTCTCTTCTCACCAAGATATCATGATATTTTGTGAATCTGCTGTAGTATCTCTTCTCACTTCATGTTTTTGAAAATACTGTTACCTATGCCAATTTCTTTTAAGTACATGTTTATAACCAATTGAAATCATTCATTTTGAACTCTGTTTCAATTTCTAAAGTATTTTTGCGGACAAAACTGTTAAAATTGTTTGATAGGTAGAAGTGTGATAGTCAAGGCAATATTCTGATCAGAAGTGATACTTGTTTAGACTCAGATACACCTAAGGTGGGAAGTCTGATAAATTTCAGTGGATTTTTATGTTGTCGTTGTAATAACTTATAATTTTTGTGAGTATTTCAAAATTACATAAAATCTGATTTGTTTTAGAAAAGGGTTTTAATGTTTACTAATAGTGTGCAAAATTTTGTGAGGATGTGCATACATTGTCAAAGTTATAGTACATCTAATTCAGTGGTTCTTAACCTGTGTTCAATGGAACCCCAGGGGTTTGGTGAGTCAGTTCAGCAGAGGTCAAGACACACACACTGTGTGTGTGTCCGTTCTGTTCATCCCACTCGTATGATTTGTGACGTCATGCTCCACTTGGCTATCATTGGCTGCAGCTGATCACGTCACATCACTTGGCCCTAATATTTGTGCTGCAGGGAACTTCGTGCACTTAGCAGTCGACTTGTGACTGTAGTAATTGTGTGTCATTTGTGATTTTATTTTTCCTATTCTTTCAATCCCTTCATACTAACTATGTTGAGCAAAAACAGAAAGTGGTCAGACGAATACGTACAATACTGATTTATGTGTATAACGGAACGTGATGGGAGTCAGCGTTCTCAATGCATGATTTGCAATGCCAAGTTGAGCAATTCTAGTCTAGCACTGGAAAAACTAAGAGAACACTCCCTAAAGCTGCATGGAGATGGGAAATACAAGAACACAATGCTTGCTGAATTCAAGGTAAAGAGAGCCAGGTTTGATGAAAAGGTTACTTTGCCTCTTTTTGGCTTTGTACCCATTGACAAACCGATCCTCAAAGCATCGTATGATGTTGCGTACTTGATTGCAAAGCAGGGCAAACCACACACCATTGGTGAAGCACTCTTAAAACAGCTGTGTTGAAGATGGTGAATATCATGCCGGGAAAAGCTGCTGAAAATAAGTTATCCCAAATTCCTCTTTCAAATGACACCATCAGCAGCAGAATAGATGACATGAGCGATGACATCTTGGCTCAAGAAGTTGCAGATCTGATTTCAAGCCCAGCAAAATTCAGCCTTCAACTCGACGAGACCACTGACGTTTCTAATCTAAGCCAGCTTGTTGTATTCGTGCTCTATTTGAGGAAGGACGAGATAAAAGAAGATTTTTTTTGTAAGGCTCTTACAACAACAACTAAGGCAGCTGATGTGAAGAAACTTGTTTATGACTTCTTCAGAGACAACGATCTTTCGTGGGATATGGTTTCTGCAGTTTGTTCGGATAGAGCTCCAGTCATGCTGAGACGAAACTCTGATTTTGGTGCGTTGGTGAAAGCTGATGCACCACACATCATTGTAACGCACTGTGTTCTGCACAGGCATGCATTGGCAACAAAACCTTGCCTTCAAAACTGGCAGAAGTATTAAAAATTGTAGTGGAATGTGTGAACTTTGTGCGAAATAGTGCCCTGAAGCACCGCATCTTCAAAGAGCTGTGTAATGAAATGTGCTCTGAATTCAAGGTACTTCTGTACCATTCTAACGATCAGTGGTTGTCCCAGGGAAAGGTGCTGAATCGTGTTTTTACCATGCATGTTGAATTAGCCCTGTTTTTGCAAGAGCACCAACATTGTCATGCAGATTGCTTCAAAAAAGTTCATTTTTATTTTGGCATACATGGCTGATATATTCAATGCTCTCAATCATCTCAATCAACAGATGTGGGGTGGTGGAATCAACATCATCGAAGCAGAAGAAAACCTGATGGCTTTTCAAAAAAAGCTACTGTGATGGAAACGATGAACAGAGAATGGTAACTTGGCAAGCTTTCCCCTGCTGGACGACTGTGTAAGTAAGATCGAAGATGTGTCTGAAATCAGAGACATTTCTGTACCCGGGGAACTGAAGCTAGCAAGTGCCATGCACTTAGATGAGCTCGTAAAGTCTCTTGACAGATACTTCCCCACCAGAAAGTCACATCCAACATGGATGAGACAGCCGTTCATGTTTAATGTTGCGACAGCAGATGTCAATGATGAATACCTCGACAAAATCATTGAACTTCAGCAGATCTAGGTTCAACAGCAACTTTTCAGAACAATAACGCTCTCAACGTCTTGGTATCACCAAATCGTAGGGTACCCTCTTATTGCTAAGAAAGCCCTTGAGATACTCATACCATTTGTTACAATGTATCTCTTGCGAGCAATTCTTTTTGAGGATGGTAGACATAAAAACGAAGAAAAGGAACAGACTTTGTTGCGAAAATGATATGAGAGTGGCATTTGCCAAGGTGAAGCTGCGCATTTCTGAACTTGTCTTTGAAAGGCAACAGCAAAAGTCACGTTGATTTGCAGTAAATATTCATTTAGTTATGTTTTTGTGTGATATTCATGTTTTGTTGGTTTTGTTCTTTGAACACAGTGATATTGTGTGCAACTGATGCGTGGTTTATTTTGTGCAGTAATAAAATATCTACTTATGTTTTGAATTTGAAAATAATCATATTTTATTTTTTTAATTACGAAGGGTTCAGTGAATACAAGTACGAAACTTCCGGGGTTCAGTACCTCCAACAAAGTTAAGAACCACTGGTCTAATTTCATGGTTGCTGTAGTGGGAACTTAGTAGGTGCAATGCACCTACCTCATGTCAAAAGGTTTATTTATATCATGAATTTCAGAAGCTACAAGTTATCTATTTTAACAAGCAGTATCTGAATTTTTACATTTTATTTGGGCTGTGGATGTAACGTACATGATGTGTTACTGCTAATAAATTTTAACCTTTTTGTTTTTTTCTGTCTCAAAGGCTTTAAAATATTGTACAGATCTGAAAAATTAACAGAGTCTGAATAACTGTCAACATTGGATGATTTGGGTAGATTTTGTCAGGACTAGGAGTGCTCGGTTGATATCAACTAGAAGTTCTCTGAGAATTATTTTCTTTTGTTTGGCAACTTAAACTATGTAGGATTCACAGTTGGTGACCATCTTCTTGATTAAAAAAAACAACAAAACGTTATAGTCATTAGAGAATAGATATAATAATGCTCAACCACCTTTTCCATGTTGCTGCATTGAAGTAAAATCTGTTAATTTTATTATCTTGTGTGAAATTTTAGAATGAAATAATGGTAACACAATTTCTAATAAGAAGCTGTTGCTAAATCATTAAAGTGTTGCCCTAAATCATTAAAGTTTAAGCCCATTCTCCTTAATGGAAAACAAGAGTTCCTCAATTATGTTTAGCCAAATGTAAAGGAAGCAATTTTTTTTTTCATATATAAACTTTAGAAATTGTAATTCTTTTTATTATTTTTTGATTTGCCTTGCATGCAGCAAGAAATCCTTGGAAAGAAGTTAGGATATTCATAAAATTAGGGTTAATGTGAAGAAGTAGGAAATCAAACCTTGGGGGAAGTCATAAAGATTGGGTTTTAGTTCTTTTAAAGTTATTAATTCATATATTTTTGCATTGTTTTAAAAGTTTTGTAATGTTCTATTTTGTAAGCATACAGAGTTCAGTCTGACTTGAGACAAAATTCTTTCATCATTCCTTGTGTTTCTAAACCATTAACCATAGGTACTCACATGTTTGTAATAGGATGGTGAGAATTGTGTGGATTTTTTTTCATTTAGGTATTTGCAGCTGAACAGAATGCTGCTGTAACTAAAATGGATGCCAGTAACCTAGCAATGGTCATGGCTCCAAACTGCTTACGATTCATGTCTGATGATCCGAGGGTCATTTTTGAGAATACGAGGAAAGAGATGGCTTTTGTAAGGACATTGATTCAGAATCTCGACACTAGCTACATGGAAGGAGTTATCTGATGTTCGAGAGGGAAATGCTGAGGACACAATGGCCCGTGTGTTTAATAACTGGCTGGAAGTGTAACTTAAAAATATGTATTGTGTGTGGTTATAAATGAGGTAAAAAATTGAAGAAAGACCTCTTTTTTTCCAATCTCAGAACAATTGTACTGCTGTAACTTTTGTAGGACTCAGATTTCTCTGGTGTGTGAGTAATTAAAAGTGAGAGCATTTGAATGCACTTAAACTAGTACCACTTTCATGATCTCTAGTTATACAGACAAATAATTAAAAAATAATCATTTTACGTGGATAGAACTGCTGGTTGATGCTTGTATGTATACAGTTCTGTAAATTTTCAAATACTAATCATTGAACTAGTCCAGCTGTGTAAAGCCAATAATGTTCATAAAATTTATTAATGTCATGTAAGGCATTAATTAACACATGATTAAATCTCTTAAGCTGCATTAAAAATGAAACTGCTCATAACATTATTACAAATATGCTACAAAACTATTTTATTTCATTAATAAGATGCAATACTTAGGGATGTTACAGTAAAATCCTGAGATATGGTAAATACCAGAATTTACTGGCAGGTAATGCATTGTTCAATGAACAATATTTGACGGATGATATTTTTCTAAAACTTTTGAAATTTCTTCCCTTCAAATGTCTCACTCTACTGGAGATTCTCCCCTCCAAATTTATGTAAATACGACTAAACAGAATTAAAAAAAAAGAAGAAGCATTAGCTTTGATTGGTGAAGGTTACTATTTACTTGTTTCAAATATTTAGGATAATATGGAGTAGTATTGTCGATTGATTAAGTTTTTCTCCTTTGTTAGGCTTTATTCTCATAAAAAAATAAGGTGTGAGTGGAAACTGGAAATTGTGTTTGTATTGTTCATCTTTAGCCTTTGCAAAGTATAATTCATTGGTTAGATTACAATAAAATGTATGTAGAAATACTCCATCTCTAATCTTTTTTTCCTATGTAGAAATACTCTATCTCTAATCTTTTCTTCCATCAGTTTTTTTTCTTTCTTCTCTCTTTTCAGCCATGAATTTTATCGCTACATATCGTAAGAGATATAAAAACTGCAAATACATTAATAGGAAATCCTACAGTATTCACTTCCAAGATAACAAACTAGGCTTAGAGGTATATTATTTGAT
Source organism: Tachypleus tridentatus (assembly GCF_004210375.1). NCBI lineage: Eukaryota > Metazoa > Arthropoda > Merostomata > Xiphosura > Limulidae > Tachypleus > Tachypleus tridentatus. Next base: position 12,807,287 of record NC_134828.1, read on the forward strand.
ACAGCTGTCAGTTATACTTCAGAGCAGTTGTAGTTTGCTTTTTTCATCTTTATATTTTAACCTGTGTAAAGTTCAAAACCGTGAACATTTTTTCGTTATAACTAGTGTAATTATGCATTAATTTTGTTGACTTTATCTAAAGGACTTGTGCTGTAGTTGTAATTCTTCTGGTTTTGAGATGTTTCAACTGATTTTCTATGGCAGAAACTCAGCCACATGTAATTAAAGTAACTCAAATGGTCTGGGATTAACATTTGTTGAATGTTTCTTGTTTCATTTGGTAGAATAACAGAGATGGACATTATTTATATAAATATAATAAAGTTTGCAAGGAATTAATAGGTTAAAGTGAAGTCAAAAACTGTTAATGAAATTGCTTCTCTAAAGTTTGTTCCACAAACCCTATTCTTATTCATTTCATTTAGTAATTTGAACTAGGTACACATATATGCCTTTAATAATCAACATTAACTTTCATTTTGTAATATTCAAGCTATTGATGCAATGAATAACAAAAAAACAATATCGTTATGGTAAATGTTTGTATTTCTGGTTTCATATTTTATTTTGGAAAAAAAAAAAAAATTTAAGCCTAATATTAATGGCAATTATTCTGCATTATTTGTCATGACATTAATCTCCTTTTAAATGTTCTATTAATTAATTTCTCTTACGTACTCAAAGAATTTAAAATTTACAATGCTCGCTAGATGGTATAAACATTTTACTCTATACTCACAAACACGTCACAGTGTATGTTTGTTTTGGGATTGGCTTTCGAAATACTTGGTGTGTTTGATTATTATTCAGTATAGAGTTTTTCACCACAGTTTAAATATATATGATTTTAATCAAATTAAAAATAAAGTTAAGATTATGTATTGGTTAATTTGGGCTTAGTGTTGAAGGTTTGTGAACCAGTGGTACTACTTCACTTATCCACCATAATCTTATGTGATCTACTGTAAAACAAAAGTATACACTAAGCCTAACAATGTGTCCATGTTGAACCATGTAACTCACATAATTGACACAAGGTCACTGGTACAGGATAAATCAAATGGCTTTAAATCAAAATTTATTACTTATTACAGAACTGAGGAAACACAAGACAGTTCTACATTTCACTGATACATCTTTTATTACAGTCATGGTTTTACTACTAAGGGCATCACCATGGTCATAATGAAAGACATATTTCGGAAATGTACAGCCCCTCAGTGGCACAGTGGTATCTGCAGACTCAAAACACTGTTAGAAACTGGGTTTCAATACCTGTGGTGGCCAGACCACAGACAGTCCATGGTGTAGCTTTGTGCTCAACTTCAAACAAACAAATTGAAATGTACAGTTATCTTTTGTTTCTTCAGTTCTCTGATTATGGAGTTCCAAGTATCAATTTATCACTTATGATAATTGGAGAAAGTTGTACCAAAAGAGCGTAATAAGAATGTTGCTTCTTCATTATTTATTTTTCTTACTCATAACTATTTTTAGGGGGAGGCTTTGCATCATGTTTTAAAAACTGAAACATTTTTCTTAAAGAGAAATAACTTAAGGGTTTATTTTGTTGATACTTTATTAGAAGGAACTAATTATTAGGTTGTTTTTTTTCAGATATACAAGGTTTAGTAAATCAAGAAGTGTTATTTTTGTTTTAAATCACGTATAGTGTATTTCTCTCTACGAATCTGAAATTTCAATAATAAAGTAAGAATAATTGTTATTAAGTGTGCATTAGATTATTTTTTTGTGAATATTAATAATAAACCCATTGATGTCTGTTATTAGTATATTTTTAAAATTATCAGTTTTTGGTTTTGACTTTACAGAATATATTGAATAAATTGAAAATGTTCAAAATTGTTTACTGAATAAATCAACAGAAATAAAAAAGCATGTTATTTTAAAGTAACTTCACAGAGAAGAAATCAAGTTTAGTGCTGATATTTTAGCTCAAATCTCGGCAAGTGTATGTGCCAATGTTTTGAAGAATATACTTAGTTTTCAATGTTTTTCTTATGAAATATGTAACAGATGTGTTTAGAAAGAAAGTGGATTTTGTTAATTATGTTAGATTGAATTTCTAGATATACAAGATCAAACAAAACATGAAAATGTGAAACATGAATTTTATGAATATTGTATTCAGTTTTCCTTGTGAAATGTGAACCTTATGAATATGGTACTCAATTTTCCTTGTGGCATGCTAATTTTAGGAATATAGTATTCAGTTCTCTGTGTGGCTTGTGAATCTCATGAACATGGTACTCATTTTTCTCTATGGCATGTGAACCTTATGGTAGTAAATCAAGAAGTGTTATTTTTGTTTTAAATCACTCAGTTTCCCATGACATGTGAAACATATGAATGTAGTACTCAATTCTTTCTATGGCATGTGAAACATGAATATTGTATTCAGTTTTCCTTGTGAAATGTGAACCTTATGAATATGGTACTCGATTTTCCCTGTGGCATGCTAATTTTATGAATATAGTATTCAGTTCTCTGTGTGGCTTGTGAATCTCATGAATATGGTACTCATTTTTCTCTATGGCATGTGAACTTTATGTATATGGTACTCAGTTTCCCATGACATGTGAAACATATGAATGTAGTACTCAATTCTTTCTATGGCATGTGAAACATGAATATGGTACTCGATTCTCCCTCTGGCACATGAAACATATGAATATGGTACTCAATTCTCCCTATGGCATGTGAAACATATGAATATGGTACTCAATTCTCCCTATGGCATGTGAAACATATGAATATTGTACTCAATTTTCCCTATGGCATGTGAAACATATGAATATGGTACTCAATTCTCTCTATGGCACGTGAATGTTATGAAAATGGTATTCAATTGTCTGTGTGGCATGTGAATCTTAGTGTTATGAAAGATTAGAAAGTATGTGATTGTTTTGGTATTTTATAAGCTTTATATAGAAAACAAATAAGGTTATGATTTCCAGTATAATTAACTATTCTGTCTAGTGTATCTTTCCTCTTTTGTAACTATATATATATATATTTTTACTTGATTTAATGTAGGTATAATTTGACAAACATCTAAAGTAGATATGCAATCTGTTGTCATCATGGTTCTAGGCCTTCTTAACCACATAAAAAAAAAGTGGGTCTTTTAGGTAAAACTGATGAAAATTGTCATTGTATTATTTGTTATCTGTAAATGAAACAGACTTTCCCTATGTGTCAAAGCATTATATAGGCACTTTTGATTTTAACAATATATTTATCAGAAACTAATTTCTGACATTGTACAGAAGGCTGTTTTTGTTTGTACAAGAACACTCCCATGAAATATTTCAGTGTTTTTAACATGTTAATATAATAATCCAGAACTGTATTAAATATTTTTAGTGTAAAATATTCGTTTTACCTAATACAGTTATTGTGGGCTTTTTTATTAGATAATAAACTTTAGTGAAGTGTTTAGATTGATTTTTAGCTGTATGTCTTACAGTTGATAGAAAACTTTGTGTTTGAGACTTCATCCCTGGATGCACTGAATATCTTATTAACTATGAAAGGGCTAGTTGAATTTTGTTAAAAGTGAAGGGACATATGAAAGAAGTAAAAATATTTTAGATTTCTTTGCATATTAATATCAAGCCTGGTAAAAATATTAAAATATTTTTACACTGTGTGTGTGAAAATTATGTATCATCTTTTGTAATGGTTAAACTTCTGACCTATTTAAATTTTATTTTAGAATAATTTTGAACTACTTTTTTTTTTAAATAAAGACATCTTTCCTTTCTATCAGTTCATAATCTCATGAAATTTCTGTGATTTTGACACAGTATTTTTATAAAGTTACGTGTATTATTATTTTATATTAACTCTTCACATACATCTGTTTTATTTTTTAATTGTCACTTAAATATCACACATTTGTATAATTGTTCTGTGTTAACTTCTAACTGTTCTGAATTATTTTTTGACATATTTTATGTACTATTAATAATAGCTTTCCAGTATCACTGGATTTCTTCATGTTAAGATACATTTTTTACTTGTTCAAACAGGTGATTTTCAAGTTAAACTTTTTTAATTTTGTACTTTTAATACGTTTTAAAAATTATTTTTTGACATATTTTATGCCAACACCTGTTCTGTTTTATTTTTTAATTGTCACTTAAATATCACACATTTGTATAATTGTTCTGTGTTAACTTCTAACTGTTCTGAATTGTCTTTCCAGTATCAATTTCTTCATGTTAAGATACATTTTTTACTTGCAAACAGGTGTACTTTTAATACGTTTTAAAAAGCCAACACCTTCTGTTTTCTTGTTTAAATAGTCTGCTTGTTTAGCAGCTGATAAGATCTGCAAATATTATTACAAGTTTTCTACAGCCAGTTTCCGACCACTAGTGATAATTGTTTATATTAAGCTTATGCCAGTAACATTCATTTTGTCTCCTCACAGATGATATTGATGTTTATGGATTATGATGCTATTTGGCATAATAATGATAGTGAAGTTTGTGGTTTGTGTTACTGGCTTACTAACAATAGCAAAGTCTGTGTTACTGTCTTATTGACAGTAGTGAAGCTTGTAGTTTATGTTACTGTCTTACAATAGTTAAGTTTGTGGTTTAAGTTACTGTCTTACTAACGATAGTGAAGTTTGTGTTACTGTCTTATTGACAGTAGTGGAGCTTGTAGTTTATGTTACTGTCTTACAATAGTTAAGTTTGTGGTTTAAGTTACTGTCTTACTAATGATAGTGAAGTTTGTGGTTTGTGTTACTGGCTTACTAACAATAGCAAAGTCTGTGTTACTGTCTTATTGACAGTAGTGAAGCTTGTAGTTTATGTTACTGTCTTACAATAGTTAAGTTTGTGGTTTAAGTTACTGTCTTACTAATGATAGTGAAATTTGTGGTTTATGTTACCATCTTACTAACAATAGTGAAGTTTGTGGTTTGTGTTACTGTCTTACTAATGATAGTGAAGTTTGTGGTTTACGTTACTGTCTTACTAATGATAGTGAAGTTTGTGGTTTACGTTACTGTCTTACTAACGATAGTGAAGTTTGTGGTTTACGTTACTGTCTTACTAACAATAGTGAAGTTTGTGGTTTACGTTACTGTCTTACTAACGATAGTGAAGTTTGTGGTTTACGTTACTGTCTTACTAACGATAGTGAAGTTTGTGCTTTACGTTACTGTCTTACTAACAATAGTGAAGTTTGTGGTTTGTGTTACTGTCTTACTAATGATAGTGAAGTTTGTGGTTTATGTTACTGTCTTACTAACAATAGTGAAGTGTGTGGTTTATGCTACTGTCTTATTCATGACAGTAAAGTTTCTAGTTTATGTTACTGTTGTACTGACAATAGCGATGTTTGAAGTTTATGTTATTGTCTTGATTACAAAAGATATTAATATTTGTGGTTTTCCGTGTTACGTCTTTATCTTTCAATTATTTAAACATTATCAAAAGATAACATTTTGTTTTATCAATCTCAGTAATTGTACAATTCTTAATTTTGTTTTTATTAAATTCCCTCAGAAGGCCAAGCTACAAATCAGTTTTGTTTTTGTCATTGAAGAAAATGTTAATTGGAGAACAATACGTTTTTTTGGTGAAGTGTGAACGAAATTTCTGAAATGAAATTAGTTGTTTGTATATATTGTTGGGTAAAAAAAACCTGACTGTTACAGTATCTCATACTTAGCAGTGTGAATAGAGCCAGATTGAAACTTATATTGTTGCTTATTGTATTAATGTACAGTTTGAGCTGAGCGTTCCTTAAAGGAAATATTTATTTATCTTATTTTATTTTTCAGTTGTTTTTTTTTTTTTGCAAAGCAGTCAGATGCTTTTGTTGACTAAACAGTTTATTGCCAAGTGTTCTGTGAGAGTAATTTACTTATGGAAGTACAACAGAAGCTATTATAATAAATGAAATTATTCACAACTATATATTGTATTTTCTGTTATTTGTGTTTTACAACAAATCTACATATGCATACACGTCCAAAAATTGTAGGGATATCTTAATTACACAAAGTTAGTTATTTGGAATTGCCTGGAAAGTTTTTAAGATATTGATTCATAAAATAACAACTGTAATGGTGTGAAGTATGATTATAATCAATTGTATTTGCCGTAAGATCTTAGGCCTATTATATTGTTGAACACTATGTTCGTAATCTAGCCCCTTCAAGTTCAAGTAACTAGATTACGAACATAGTGTTCAAAAATATAATAGGCCTAACATAATGTTTTATGACAAATATAATTAAACATTTATACCATTAAAATATTGTAATATTTGTAAACATAAGAAGTACCATTATTAAGTTCCCAGTTTTTTAGATAAGGGCATTAAACTCTGGCTTAAATTGAGTCTCCAAAAGTAACTCTGTGTGCAGGAATATTTAATATGAAAAGATAAATGTATATCACTCCCACTACTAATGTGTACCAGAAAATTGTGGTTAATAAGTATTATATATTCAGTTTTAATGTAGATTTTTTGCTAAAGGTAGCTAATCATTAAAATGATGTCAAGAGTCTAGTAATTTTGGGCAGTTTCACGAGAAAAGGGTACATTTTACATGCATATAAATAGAGATAAATATAAAGTGTCTATAATGGCAACTTTTAAAGTGTGATAATCGCAGATTGTATTGTAATAACTGAGTAGAGAAGAATAGTTAGTATTGTCAATTAGGTTCTAAAATAGAAGAACTTGCCAGTATGGACTTTTGATGAAAGAGACACGTGAATAATCAATGCATGAAGATTAAGACTTCAGTAGAATAATTAGTGGATGATTCAATTCAATATTTGTATTGATAATTATCGAACCTATTAAATTATTCGATTGATTACCAAAGAAATTCTTTAAGTAAATTTAATTGTAACTTATATTAACTTCCAGTCACTTCCAAGAACCTATAAACTTAGTATGAAACTGAAAGTCAATTTGATAATCAGTATAACTAAATTAAGCTTACAATTAGCCTTTGAATTTCTGATTAAACATTATTTTTTAACTTAGGCCTATTTCTTGTGTCAAAGTGAATGTAGCTTGTTGAACCGTAATATTTACAAAAGAAATGAAATAATTCATTTTTGTTACATCTACTAAATCTGATATTATTTTTATCAAATAATCAAAGGCCTGACATGGCCAGGCGGTTAGAGTGCTCGACTTGTAATGTGAGGGCCTTGGGCTAGAATCCCTGTCACACTAAATATGCTCACCCTTTCAGCCATTGGGATATTATAATGTTACGACCAATCCCACTCTTCATTGGTAAAGGAGTAACCCAAGAGTTGGTGGTGTGTGATGATGACTACCATCCTTCCTTCTTGTATTTCACTTCTAACTTAGGGATGGCTAGCACATAATAACCTCCTGTAGTTTTGCATGAACTTCAAAACAAATAATCAAAAAGAACTTGTTGAAAGAAAGAACGTGATAACAATATGCTATTATAATTTGGTTGCTTTAACACAGAGTTAATTGATATGATGATAACTTACATGCTAGAAAACAGTCAGAGTTTGTGTCTTTTAATAATAAACTTTTTAATACATAAGGACTTTGTAACAAAATAAAAAGAAACATTTCAGTTTTGTCTGCAAGACACCCTAGAATAAATACTTGAAAAATACTGTTAATGTTGAGAGATTTTCAGTAATTATGATATAAATGTGTGATAGTAACACCTGAATAATAACTGAAGTGTTACAATTACTTGCCTGTAAAAAGTTGTAAATAAAACCAAATTGAAACTTGTACAAGAATATATACAGTATTCTCTAATGTATAGAGCTAAGTAAAAGTTAATAGACATTTTTGCTGGATAACAATTTTGCTAAAGAACAAAGGTAGATGAAAACCTCTAAGGCTTAGACTTATTACTCTTAACAAGCAATAATATTGTTTGTTTTTTTCAATCTTGAAACATTCTCTAAGCTCTAGTAATAGTGTATCCATTATATGTAGACAACGACTGAACAAGAGAACATTCATCTTCATTATCAAAGCTGTCTTTAAACACTCTTTGTTTTTTCAAAAAATATCTTTGATTCCTCTCTTTTTTATAAAGAAACTCATTATAAAGGGTTGGCTTCCACAATTCAACCACCCTGTCAGTGTTGGTGTTGCTCACAGTAACAGTTCTGGAAAACTTGAAGGAATATTTACATCATTCTAAACCAGAGAAAAATGTTCAGAATGTTAAACTTGATATTGATACCTTATTATCACTATCAGATTTCAATAATTTAACAAATTGATATTAATAATAAAACAAAAGCCTTAAGAAATATATTTTCTGGGGTGTCTCACTAGTGATATTATTGAAAGACTGAATTTTAATAACATCGTAACACCATAAGTTAATTTCTAACTTATTTTAATTTTTTTCACTTACACTATAAATAAATATCTATTTAATTTTATGTAAAACATTAGCAAAAGCTTTTTCTGAAATTAATGTACAAATTGTCATCCAGACTTTGTAAAGAAAGCTGGATGGTTTGTTTTGCATTTTGCGCACAGCTACTCGAGGGCTATCTGTGCTAGCTGTCCCTAATTTAGCAGTGTAAGACTAGAGGGAAGGCAGCTAGTCATCACCACCCACAGCCAACTCTTGGGCTACTCTTTTTACCAACGAATAGTGGGATTGACCACAACATTATAACACCCCCACGGCTAAAAGTGCGAGCATCTTTGGTGCAACAGGGATTCAAACCTGCGACCCTCAGATTACGAGTCGATTGCCTTAATGCATCTGGCCATGCTGGGCCATAAAACAAAAAAGGAAGAAACATAAGTAATGTAATTGGCTAATAAAAACAAAAAACATTTCCTGAAACTATTTTGAAAACTATTAGTTGCTTGTTTTTGTGTAACTGTGAAAATTGTTTGTTTGAGCAATAATTTGCAAAAATAATTCTTAGTTAACACACTGTTGATGTGTAACAGTAGAAATATTGCACTATTATTTAATTTATGCAAAATGTGAATTAGTTTACTTTCCTGGACAGTACTCATCAACAAAATTTTTATCCTTTCTCTGCTCTTTTAAATGTTTGTATTTATTTAATAACTGTAACACTATTTTGTGATATTTCTCAGATTTTACCTATTTGAAAATTTAAGTTTCAATTACAAAGGACTTGATCCAACATAGTGGGATATTCATGGATGTGTATATCTGAGGTATTTATAATTTTTCTTAGTTTGTTAATATATTAGCTGGAATCAATAATATATTTTCATGTCTAAATCAAATATAATTTGTGATTTTAAAATAAAATTTGTTTTTGTAAAAGTTGAAAACAACAATCTTTGTTTTTTCTTTTTTTAGAAAATAAAATATTTTGTTAAGACATGCAGAAGTAAAATCCTGGAGGAAGGACAGTAGAATTGTTAAATCATACTTTTACATAGCAGTGATTATTTCTATAATTGTAAACAGGAAATGAAACGTCTTACGAAGAGGTTTGTGAAAACTAAAGATTTTTCTTATGTACACAGCATCTTAAAATATTACATAAAACAAAAGATTGGAAAGTATTTTATACATAAACATCAAAGTAAATGTTTTTAGCAATGTATCATTTTCATCACAAAATTCTACTGGAGTGTGTTACTGGTACTATAATATTAGTAATACAGAATTTTGTGTATCATTTGCAAACAAAGAACTCGCTTTGGCTTCAGAAAGTTTGTGTTTAGCAGCTAATTTTTTTTAAAACCAAAGTCACAGCATAGCTCTTTGGTAGGACTCTGGACTGTACAGCTGATATATCAGGTTCAAAGGCTTTTGGATACCACCAAAAATTCCTTGTGCTTTAAGCTCTGGATGAATTTTTGGAGTAACAATCAGTTCATTAGCATTAATTAACTTGCCAGAATAATACTAATGGACACAATCTCAATCCTTTTTCTGCTGTTTTTAAATGTTCACAGTAAAGTTATTGGTAGAGATCGCTGCAGAAGAGTAATGCTGAAAAGTTTTTATAGACTTCTAAAAATTTTCTAATATTAATATATTTTGTAGTGATTTGGAATAATTAGATATAGTGAAATTAGTAAATAAAAGTAAGATGGTCAAAATTTTAAGAGTTTATTGGTGTAAATTTTACTACAACATTAAAATAGGCATAATATGAGTATTGGTACTTTAGGCCGAGGTATATTTCAACTTCTGGTAAATTGTAAAACAGGTTAAATACATTGTTTTTATTAAAAAATACAATCTAAAACAAGTTTATTATCTCCTTGTTTTAAGTATTAACATGTTTACTTGAACTTAGGTCCATTAGTTTAAATTCAACCTATATTTATGGATAGGTTATAATGAAAATCAGACTTATTACACTGTATTATTAACACTACTTATGCATCAAAGACCAGTTATATTCAGTGCTAGGAAAGTTCTATTTTTAAGTTTTGTGTAATTAAAGATAAACTTTAGTATGAAGACAAAGTAGTGATGCTGTTAAAAAAAAGTGATTTGTTCCTAAATGTTAAGCGTAACAGTACCAGTGTTGACAATAGGCTACTGGTATTTGGTATGGAGTATTTATTTTCAGGCTATAAGTACAAATACAATGGTCAAGACTAGTATAGGAATTAAGCATTCACAGTTTGGTAGGTGTGATGAGTGCAATAAGTGGGTTTTACTTGGGAACTCAGAACAGGAATGTACTTTTAAAGAAGCCAGTGATAAAGATGTGCAATTTGTATGTAGTGGAAGTGGGAGGTTATCCTAATTAAAGTAGAGGCGATAAATAAAGGGAAGTGTTTACTGTTGGAAATGGCAGCAGTATTTTAGGATAAGATTAAGCTTTTGCATGCAAGGAATACCTTAGCTAACAATGACTTTCAAGAAGTTAGAGTACTATTAGGGTTAAAAGTAGTGAATTTAGTTATAATGACCCAATTCTGTTGAGCAACAAATTGAAGCCCTTGGTTTCTGCAGATGACGAACTATTAAAAAGGGAAGGAAAACAAAAGGGTCAGAGAAAGTTGTGGTCCATGAGGTTGTAGATGATTCCTTGACATGGCATGTGAATAGAATTAGTGTGTGGTGTACATACAGTGAAAAGAATCAGAATAGGCTACCCAGGGGTAGAACTGGGAGCAGGAGATATAATCAAGGGGACTAGCAGAGATGCAGTTTTTGTGGTGGATGTTGGGTCTAATAATGTAGCGAAAGGTAGGTCAGAGGAGCTAATTAATAAGTATAAGAGTTGATAAAGGCTTTTAAAGGAAAAGGCCATAACACAATTTTTATTAGGATCACAACCCAAAATTTATTGTGGGAATGAATGTATAAGTAGGTCACTAGGACTAAATTCTAGGCTTAAGTTAGTGTGTAGAGATGAGCAGTTTGGTTGTTTTGGCTTGTGGGATCAGTTCAATGGAAGAAGAGAGGTTTTTGGAACAGGTGGTTTTATGTATTTAAATAAGAGAGGAGCTGGCTTGTTTCTTAAGACTATTAACTTAACTGTAAGGGAAGTTTTAAGTTAGAAGTAGACAATGGTGGAGGCCAGGAAAACTAAATTTAAAAAAAAAATGTTTAGCATAGGAAATGAGTACAGAAGTAGTTATAAGAGTAAGCTTAATTGTTGCTATTGTAAAGTTAGAAAATATGGATTACTTTATAGCACTTGTAGGAATAAAGGGTTTTGATGTATTTGGAAAAAATGAAACATGGTTAAACATTAATGGATTTGATGGCAGAAGTTTCTTTAAAATACAGGGTTACAGGCTATTTGATAGAGTACTGAAGAGGATAGAGTGGCTTTTTATGTAAAATATGAGTTACACCCTGTTGAAGTTGAGGATATCAAAGATAACAGCAAGGAGATTGAACATTTGGGTTTCTATTTGTGGATATATAGGGGAAAAGTTTTTAGTAGGAAGTTGTTACAGACAACCAAATGATACTGATGAAATTAGTAAGAAACGTTACAATTAGATTAAGATTTCAGCTGTTAATTAAGTCATAATTACACTATGTAACAAAATTTTTACTTTTTCTTGTTCCTGAGCAGAAAGTGTTATTCCCTGATTTCTTATGCCTAAAGTGAATGGAAAAGTCCTATTTTGTGACCTGGGTAATGAAATTTTCAAATTTACCCATTTTCCAGAACAATCCAGGTAGATTCAATGCTGAGTAGCTGAATTTCAAGAACTTTCTAGAATGTTGTAGAAATTATGAGAATTTTCAAGAACCTTTTAGAATTTTCTAGAACTTTACATAGTAATATATATATATACAGGAGTTCACCAGTTTAGTTTAGTTCTAGCTGCCTAAGTGGACACATAGACACATTCTGATTTTATCAGAAATGGTATCAAGAAGCTGCAAGCATTCTCCAGATGCATTCTGCTATGTATGTAGCCAATTTATCAAGACAAGAGCAAAAACGTACTCTGTGACAGCATCTGTTAAAATGTGTGACATCTACAAGGCATATTTCAGAATGCCTGTCAGGGATCAAGATAAACCCTGAGCACCTCATTTTATCTACAAGCACTACAAAAAAATTCTAGAAGGTCAGACAGACAATTTTAGCTTGATTGAATCATAAGATTTTTTATTATATAAATTTTAGACCTTTTAAAATTTAAATATCTTTTTTAAATTTCTAGTAGTATAGAAAAAATATCACAAAAAATATTTTGCATGAACCTCTTACACATTAGTTTTGGATGAAATAAATTTATTCTTCATAATAATTATATTTTATAGGATGGTACAAAGGGGAAAAGAGAGCCATGAAATTTGCTATTCCGAGAAGTTGGTGTGAACCAACTGACCACTCAAGCAATTGATACTTCTTCATGATGGTCTCATGTTGGACTGGCAAAAATGCATCTGCTATCATGTATCCGGACCTTCCATCATCCATCGCCCCAGTGCCATATTGCTTTGAGCTCCCTGTACCCACTCCACCAGAGAGAAAGCAGCCATCCTCAGAAGAGATAGATGTTGAAAATCCATATTACAATTTCAGAGGGGCAGCTGGTGAGAGAAAACCATACTATCCCAACCAGAGAGACCTCAATGAGTTGATCAGAGATTATATTTAGGGGCTGATACGTGAAAGTGATTTACATTACAGTCACAAATATCGAAAAACTACTCACTTCTAAACATTTTTGTTCACTTTTGTATAACTTTAGTACAAATACATGTAAATCTTGATTCATATGTTGTTTTATTCAGACCTTATGTAAATGAAAATGTGCAAATTTGCCTGTTTTCACATAGAAAATAGGTTAATTTCTAAATTTGAAGGGAATAATGGCCATTTTCTGTACTTTTACAATGTAAGCAATTAAGAAATAACACATACTATCCAGTAAAGATATTTGTTATGTAGTGTTATGGGTGATTTTAATTTCAGACATATAGATTAGGAAATGCTAAAGTCAAACCAAGAGGTTGAAAGGTTTTTGGAAACTGTTCAAGGTGGTTTTTTTCATCAGTTAGTCAAGGAACCTACTAGAAATAATGTCATTTTAAATTTATTGTCAACTTCTAATATAGAAATAATTAATCGGGTAGAAATTTGAGAACACATGGGTACAAGTGATCATTGCTGCATGTGGATATAAGGAATAATGACATTTTGGTTACAAATTTCAAAAAAGCAAATTTTGAAGAGATACTACAAGAATTATCTGTTGTGAACTAGACATCTGAGTTATTTGGAGATACTAGTTTGATGTGGAAATTTTAAAATATCCAAGGTAAAGTTATACCTTATGGAAAGAATAATGGTAGCTGCAAGTAGAAAACCAGGTTGGCTTACAAAGAGTATAAGACATAAAGCTAAAGAAAAGTATAATAAATTTAAATTGACTGGTAATAAATTTAAATTGACTGGTAATAAATTTAAATTGACTGGTATGACATGATTTGAAAAACTGGAAAAGATCAAACAAAAGTTGACAGAACAGGAAATTAAGATGTTCGGAAATAATGTATGAGAAAAGGTTGGCTGAAAATGTAAACATTAACAGTGAGGATTTCATTAAATACATTAAGGGTAAACAAAACGTTAGAACGGGGGTAGGACACTTGAAGGATAACAAAGGAAAGCTGTTATCCAATGATTATGAGATAGCTGGATTATTAAATTTTGGTTTTAGATTTAAGCAATATTCCGTATCTGGAATAGTTGATAAATGCAAACATCATCAGATAAGATGACAACATTAATTCTGAGCTGGTTTAGGAAAAATTGAGAAGTTTAAAGAATTATAAGACTCCTGAGCCAGGTAATGTTTCCCCAAGAGTTTTAAAGGTGGTTAAAGTTTGGATATGTTAGTCCTTGAATGGTTGGCAGATACCAGAGGATTTGAGATTAGCTAATGTAACTCCTCTTTTCCAAGGGAAGTGATGAGAATTGTGTGAGTAATTGTAAACCCATTAATCTTGCATCAGTTGCAATAAAAATTTTGAAAAGTCATTTAACAAAGTTTAGAATTTATTGGATAGTCAACATGGTTTCACTGAGGGAAAATCATTCAACTTTGAAAAGGTAGCTGCTTATGTTGATGAAGATAAAGCTATAGATTTGGTGTGTGTAGATTTTCGGAAAGCTGTTGACAAAGTACTATGTAAGGCTTCTAAAAAGTATTTCTAAAAGTATGAAGAATAAGTGTGCAAATTGAATAGAACAGTGACTGTATGGAAGAAAACAGAAGTTTGTTACAAATGGAGTTCAGTTGAACTGGAGTAATGTCACAAATGAGGTACCTCAGGGTTCTGTCTTAAGACCTTTGTTCTTTTTAATTTACATCAATAACATAGATAAAGAAGAAAAGTCAATAAATTACTTACATTTGTAGATCATGTTAAGGTCTTGATCAAATGTTGCTAGTTGAAAAAAGGCTGATGCTGCTTTACAAAAAGATTTATATCATTCAGTGAGTTGAGTAAATAAATAGCAAAGATAATGCATATGGGTTATCATCATATGAATTATAGGAGAACAACTGTAACAGTGTAATGAAAGAAATGGATCTTGGCATAATAGTCGATCAGTCTTTAAAGCCATTCAAGCAGTGGGTTATTGCTAGTGGTGGGGAAAATAAGATTTTATGCTGTATCTACAGAAATGCTGAATACAAGTCTAAAGAGGTTATAATGTTATTGTACAGGTCACTGTCACTGGTTAGACCACATTTGTAATATTGTGTTCAGTCTTGGGCTCCTTATATTGGGAGGGACATTGAATTGCTAGAATGGTGCCTGGGATGGAGGGATTGTCAAATATGGAGAAGATGAAATCTGTGAAACTGTTGTCCTGAAAAGAGATCAATCAGAGGGGATCTGGGGATCTGATTGAGGTGTTTAATATTGTAAAGGAAATTAAAAGTGCTGATGCATCATTTTGTTTTTTTATACTTATGTTACAGATGCTGGATGAGTGGCTTAGCCATGCAGAATGGTTGGTTCATCTTAACTGTTGGAGCTTCTACTAACACTATCTACTGTTACAAGACGTATTTGTGTTGAGGTGATGATGCAGTGGGCAAATTGAGTGAGCAGGCACTAAGTCGAGGCTTTACAGTTAAAATAAAGTTTGAGATCAAGATTTCAGTAACATATAGTTAATGGTTATATACATTTTCTAATGACATTTCTTCACTTAGGTTAATATTTTTACTAGCTATACATTTAGTTGTATACTACTAAATATGATACCCGATGCTTAGGAAGGAAGGTATTGAATATTTACAAAGAGTTCAGGTGAGAAATAGTTTGTTGTTCCCTTACAGCAATAGATATTTCAAAGTATTGTTGAGACGTGTATGAATCTGGAGGAGAGCAGCTATTGCTGATGTGGGAGATCTTACTTTTTAGCAGTTATATGGGTTTTTATTTGAATTTTTCTTGGTATCCTCACAATCCATCAAATAGTAAGCAACACTATCTGCAAGTGGTTCCAATATTTAATTGGTTAATTCTGTCCTGGTCATGTGCAATGACTAACGACAGAAACAACTTCCATCAACCGTTGGTCTCAATGGGAGAAGGTGAATCATCAGACACTTCTCTTATATCTGTCCCCACCTTCTTGTTATCAATAGTGAATCAAAGAACCAACTGGCTTCCTTTTTGGGAAGTTTTAATCTGGATAGTCATCAATCAATCACAACTTTAACTCATGCTTACAGCATCTTCAAATTGTCAACTTACTTCCTAGTTTACTACAATAATGCAGCATTCATCATTCTTTCCATTGAAATTGATAGTGTCAATTCATTATAGACTTTATTTATACAGTATCTATGACTTAATCATTCTTTTCACAGACTTTGATAGTGTCAGTTCTGTATAGTCTAAACGTGCAGCAGTTAGTTTCTTAATATATACTCTGGAGTTCATATTGCTAACTGTTTTTTCAAATATCTTTTGCCTATACTTTTTAGTATTGCTGTGGTGCAACTCTCCTTGTTACATATAATCATCTGAGGCACTAAAATATCCAGCAATGCCTCACTTAACAATGGGAATAAGTAGGACTAAGGGACACAAAAATTTTGGTAGGGTAGGAGTTATCTTTAGCTAAGGCAGTTTTAGTTTTCTAACAGAGTGGAATGGATTGTCTTAGATGTTGTAGAGGCAGTAAATTTACGTGAGACTAAGAGAAAGCTTGATAAGTACGTGAATCATAGGAACTGGTTTTAATTTTTTTTTTAATGTATTTATTAGTACTTTTAGTTTAGTTTGGAGGATGGACCAGTAGGTCCCATTTTGTACCATAATCTTATCTGCTTCTATCTGGTATTTCAATATTGAAGTGATGGTAGATTCTATAGTGTTTTTTCTATAAACACAAAATAATTTTCAAGCATGTCATGAATACACTTTTTTAGATAACCACAATGTAATAGTTATCTTTTGGAATCCACCTAATGAGTTAAATAAACTGTAAAAGGCATTGCAGTTTTACGTATGTTCAGCAGTAAGTGACAGTAAAAATGTAATATTTTGATGAATTAAGATGTCAAGTTTATAACACAAGAAACATATATAGTTTTGTTTCTCTCCACTATCTTTGGTAAAGTATACAAAGTAAAATATGTATCACAGTAAAATTGTGTTATAAATTAGTAGTTATACAATCAACTTTCAAAGAATATGTCACCATTAGAGGTTTGTGTATGTTTCATTTTTTTTCTCTTATTGTAGTTTGTGGATTATTGTTAACAGTGAACAGCCTATCACTGTTCCAGATGTGATTTATTAACATTAAGACTGTATAATATATTTAGAACATTGTATTATATTGTTTCTTTGAAATGCATCATATTTGTAGTATATTTAATTTTGGTTTAAATTACTTTTATATTAGTTGAAAAATGGTACATTTTCAAAAGTTCACTTTAGTAAAACGCTTTTTGTATAAATGCTGATCATTTTGTTTTAACCATTGTATTCTTTATGTTGTAATTTTTGTACACTATTTAACTAGTTACTATTTTATATTTAAACAGCAGCTGTTTTTTGACTGATTTCTTTATAACTGTTAAAATATAATTCACATATATTTAACTTCCAGCCATTAAACTGATTAACATAAAAAATAATTCCACAAATGTTTTTCTATTTGTTATTTTAACTATCCATAATCATAACTATGGTTAAATTGATTAATGCCACAGATATAATTTACTAGTGTTTACAGTTATTTCAACTATTCATTAATCAAAATTAATTATAGTAATTAGTGTTACAAAAACAATCGACTAAGTGGAAGTAGTTTCCAATATTTTTTATTATTTCAACAGTCCAGTACTCAAAGTATTACAGTATAGTTTTCCATTATTATATTTAGTTAAGTTTGTTCAGATTAGTTGGTTTGTCATAACTCATAAAAACAATCAAATAATCAAAACTGGAGTTGCCAGTTATTACTCTTTTTTTTATTATTATTCCAACTATTTAAGTAATTACTATTATACTATTTTGTTGTTAAGCGTATAGCTACAGAATAAATTACCTATAAATAAATTACAAAATAAATCAGAGAACATCTGATTACTGTGAGCATCGAAACCTAATATCTAGTTTTGTAAACTGTTTTCTCAGTCCATTAATTAGTACTGTTAACTGAATACAATCAATATATAAACCAATTAATGTATTAATAACAAATTCCAATAAATTTTCAGCTTTATCTGGCATGTTTTTTTTGCTGTTGTGTTTTTAAATAATAGGTTATTTAAGCTGTTGTAGTGCTATTTTTATTTAGAGTGAACTACTTACGAAGAAAGGAAGAACAACTAAAGATATTTTGTCATTTTGTGAATTTATTTTGTGTATGAGAGTTATGAGACCTTAAAATAATATGTAACATGTAATATGTAACATATGTAACATGTGTAACATGTAATATGTAACATTTAAGTATTGTGTATTATTATAGAAAATATATTCTGTGTCATGTGGATAATTTAACTGTAATTGTTAGCTTCTCATTTATAATCTGAACTTGATCTAATTAGTTTAATTAAATCATTAAAAGTGCTGAATGTTTAGAAATGAAATAAACTTGACTCTTGGTGGCTACAGAAGTAATTGAATTTTTAGAATTATGAAACCAACGTTTCAGTTTTGAGTTGGACATCTGTTGTGAAATAATGTTGAATAAATTCACTTTTACACTTTTCCAAATTTTCCTTTATAGTCCTTATAAATGTATGATACATTTAGCTTAGAATGAAGTATATTTTTGTTTTAGTGAAAACCATACACTTACATATTGAAATATAAAACATGACGTTCTTCAAAGGTTAAATATAAAATAAAAATATTTATATTTTTTAGAGTTCTAAAATATTCCCACTTATTGTCAACATTAAAAGAAAATTACATGAAATGTCAAACAGAGAAATTTTCAACTTTATTTGCTTACAAAAAACAACATGAGACACTTTTCTTTAGTGGCAACCTCTTACCAACTCTAAATCCAACAGTTTTAGGTCACACTTCATTCAGCCTTTGTTTGAACTTAACAACATTTTCCACCTAGTTCTAAGTTCACCTAATTTGTATCAGAACATACCTGTTAGATTATTTGTCTGGGTTTAATGATATTTCTCGTGCAGTTGTAAATCCACCTGACTTGCATTAGGCCATATTACTGCCTAGGGTGAAACTCAAATTCTATTCATTACATTATTCACTGAATGGGCTTGAACCACATAAGTCAGTACTTAAGCTATAATGCTAATAAGAAGTTCAGATTTCTAAACAAATTTTTACTTTCAACTTGAAAACTGTAACTGTGCTATTAACTATATATTTCCAATTGTAAAGCCATCAACTCCATAGTACTACTGTTTGTGATGACATCTGTGCCATATTAACTTTATATTTTCAGTCATAGTAAAGTAGAAAATGTAATAATGATGAACAACTTGCCATATTAAAATAATTTTATTAGCAAATACAAAAACAATGCTTGGGACAACAGCCCTTCATCAAGTTTCCACCAAGTCAAACCATGTAAGGGTGATAGAAAACAACCAAGTAACATGCCTCAAATTTGGAACAAGTTCTTAAGCTACAAATGAATTAAGGGAAGTAATGTACAGAATTAATAGTAATTAATAAATTACCAATATAGGTATATGTGTAAATATATATATATATTTGTGTTAGCAAATTTACAGTGTGAAACAGTTTTGATCGAGTGTAAGGTGAATTGGAGAGGATAAAGTAAACATTCCTTTGTGTTTGATTATGCCTAATTTGAATATTAAACAACTTTCTCTTTGCATTACAGCAGAGAGAGCAATTATGAGCCCAGTTATGTCCAACCATCAATCCCAATGGTACTATGCTTTATGATGATGTCACTGCTATGTTAACTTCATATTTTAGTTGTAGAGCCAGTATATCTTGTAGTACTACACTTTATGAAGATGTCATTGCTATGTTAACTTTATTTTTTTAGTTGTTAAAGCCAGTATATCTTGTGTGTGGTACTATACAATGTGATGATGTTTATGTCATATTAACATCACATTTCCAGTTTTGAAAGTATATTCTTTGATGGTACCGTCAGTGATATCTCTTTACTTTAACAAAGTACGTTGTCTATGCTGTAAAATGAGCATTCCCATTTCTCAAGTTGAAAGTTCTTACCATACTAATAGTAACTAATTTTAGCTGAAAGAACTGTTGTACACTGTTAAATAGTGTTATACTTGGAATTATTGAATAAACTGTGTCTTTGTTGCTACCTTTAATTTTTACATTAGTTGTATGATTGCATGTTTTAATACAAAGTAACAGATTCCACTTATTTGTAACAGTTTTAACTGACATAAACAACCTTCAGAGGTTTTCATAAGTACATTTTAAAGAAATAAAGCATTATAGGCTAACTGAATATACAGGTTAAGAAAGAGTATATATAAGTTTGAATATTGAATTTATTATAACAAATTTTTAATTCAGTGCACAACTTGAGAATCGCAAGCTTAGCTTTGACATAACGTGTTCCTGCCTTACTAGAACAAATTTACAAACACAAAGTAGGCAATGATATAACAAAAAATTTCTCCTTACGTGAGTAACATTACAAATTTCCATACAAGAAATCAATATTTATTAATACTATCAAATATAAAAATTTATGTAATCAAAAATATAATATTTCAAATTGTTTTAAAGATAGTCCAGCAAAGTAAAAGCTATATTTAAATAAAAGCATGTAGAATAATACACAGCTAATGTTATAAACGTTTTGAGGCTTGCTTTGTGAATATTTAAAAAAATAAAACAATACTCATTCTTCAACAGCAATGTGCTGTATATATACATGTGTACGTCTACTCTGAAGGTGTATTTTCGTTATCTCGTGTCGGCATTTTGGAATACTTGTGTATAACACCAACAACAGCAAACACAAAATAAGTTATCACTTAACTAGGGATCCTGCTGTACTTATAACAGACAAAAATTTGTGCTGGAATATTCTGATTCATTCTATGCTGTAATGGTTTTGTTGGATAATCTAAGAATTCACTTTTTTGTACTAGAAACTTGACAAGAAGAGCGTGAGCCCATTAGGGATTTTGGGTAGGGCAGAAGACAACTTCTATTCAGATTATAATAACAGCTCACAGGGAAATGTGAAATGAGCTGAGGTTAAGTCCGTTTAACATAACGTTATTTATTTTTTCATTTTCAAGCTGTATTTTTGTGACTTGCAAGAGTAATAGTCTTTATACAGATAACATATCTAGATATAAATAGCCATTTCAGTTGAACATAATCACTTGATGTTTGTAGTTATAAACATTTTTTTTTACATTTCAGAAAATTGGTTCTTGGTTTTGAATATTTAAGGTTAACAATGGTTATATCAATTAAACCTCATACTGAATTATGCTTAGGAGACTTGTCACTGAGATATTTATCGATTACTTTGAGTTGTGTTTTCTCTGGTAAAATATTTAAAAGTATTTTTCTTATACTTTTTTAATTTAAGGCAATACTTGAAATAAGACACTTTGTAAAGTAACCAGAGGTGTAGTGGTAGGATTGCCTCTGTAGTTTTTTGTGATTAAAATAAGAACATGTAAGTATAAAACAAACTAATTGTATGTATAATATTTTCTGGGCCTGGCATGGTCAGGTGGTTAAGGCATTCGACTTGTAATCTGAGGATCGCAGGTTCGAATCCCTGTCACACCAAACATGCTCACTCTTTCAGCCATGGGAGCATTGTAATGCGCAGTCAATCCAACTATTCATTGGTGAAAGAGTAGCCCAAGAGTTGGTGGTAGATTGTGATGACTAGCTGCCTTCACTCTAGACTTACACTAGAAACTTAGGGAGGACTAGTGTAGATAGCCCTCGTGTAGCTTAGCACAAAATTCAAAACAAACCAAACCAAATAATATTTGTTAAAATTAAAATTCTTTACTGGTAAGTGTATGGAAATTATCAAATTAAAACGTCTGAAATTATCAAATTAAAACGTCTGAAATATAGCCAACATGTGCACAAATAATTTAATGGCAGTAAATTTATTTAGATTTTGTTGGAGGTCTAGCATACCACTGTTGGTAACCCACTATAAAAAAATAAAAAGAAGTCATGGATGTTCTAGATGGATTCAATCTACTTTTCAGTGAAATTGTTTAGCCTTACTCAAACACTGAAATAGGTAAATGAAGAAAATACTGGTTAATATAAGACTGTATTTGGATTGGATTGGAGCTTAACATAAGTACAAAACCAATGGAGAAGATACAACAAGAATTAGAGTAAGCACTAGAAACAGTTTTAGCTAGGTAAAAGTTATTAATACTATTCAGACAGAAACCACAATAAAAAAGAAGATTTTTTTAAAGCCTTCCAGCAGCCTTGTTTTATTGACAAAAACAACTGGATGAATTTAGACGTGTGAAATGCTAGATTATTGGTAAAGGAAGTAATTGATGTACTATAAATGTTGTTTTTTTTAAATATATTTTTAGTCTTCATAATAAACTAGTATTTTCTGTGGAGTTTTGAGCTCATTTTGCTTCACCACAGAGTAATCTTTATAAATTTAGGTATATGAATGTTGAATTTTGTCAAATTCATTACTTGGTATTATACATTGGACTAACTGTTTAAATATATATATATATACACACACACATATAATCATTAAATAGTTTGTTTTTGTGATAGTTTATGTTTATATTCTAAATAAAACGTTAACAAAAATTATTTTTACCCATTCTCCTTTCTTTTCTGATGTACTTTTGATTAACTGATGACATGTTTGTTTGAATTTTTTTTTTTTAAGTTGAGTGGAAGTATGATTAATACTTGTATCTTTGTTTTTCTCATGGAATATGTCTTTAAATATAAATCTATATTTTATACTGGAGTTCAATAAACTTGCAGGACTTCCTAATGATCCAACTTGGGAAGTCAAAGTATAAATCCTATTTTTGATTGTTCAAATAATTGGTGAGACTCGAGTTTACACTTTTTGATTGATTTGTCTAAATTTTCTGTATATTTGATTTTGTATGGTTGTTAGAAATCTCATTTCAGTAGAATATAGATATCTTGTGTTGGTAAATGGTGTGGGTCGACTTGCATTATTTCCTCTTTTAAGTTATTATGCCTATTTTGTTGCTCAGTTCTTATAGGTTTTTCTTAAGACGTGAAATAACATACTCCTATCATGTTTCATGCTGGACTAATGGTGCTTGATATTATGTGCAGCAACTCTCAACAATTCACACTAGTGTTTTTGTTATCCAGGGTCAAATTACTTTTGTAGATGTTAAACCACTTAACACTTTTAATATAAAATGTTTCATGATTTTGAAAAAAATCTTTCTTCTCACACACATACTAATTGGATATCATGAGAAAATGTATCCATAAGAGAATAGGTTGCTTACTCCTAATACTGGGGCTAAGACTGGTGATATTTTAACCCCACCCTCAAGAACAGAAAACTGTTAAAACACAGGTACTTATTTTAAGCATCTTGATATATTTGTATGTGAATCCAAGTTGTCAGACTTTCATGTCTGCAAACACATTGATAATGTTGTCGTGCCAGACAAAGCCTAACTATTGTTCAACCTGTAAAATTATGAAACAACCTTCATTTCAAGATAGATCTTCACAAACTCACTGCATGTTGTTTAATAAAACTCAATTTTAATTGCTTGTACCCTTAAGAAATACCGAATATGTCACTTGATTAATGACTTTTTCATGATTGCAAACTTCTCTTAAATTGATTTTTACTGATTGTTTTTAAAACCTAGATTCTGATTGGCTCATTTAGTGATGTAGCTGGTTTTGAATTCTTTGTAAAACTCAATAAGAATGCTCAAATGTTTCAGTTATAGAGATAAGAAAAAGAACCAAAACACAATAATTTTATGCTTTGCCTCAAGAATGGCATAAAATGTGACAAGAAGAGTTTTAAGCATTTTGCTACAAAAATGTGTCAGTTTACAAAAATTTTATGTTAAATACAAATGAAATATAGGCTTAATGTAAAAAAACAAAACAAGTATATGTTAAGGAAATGACACATTAATTTTAGTAACTTTTTAGTATAATTAACTGGAAATCTGTTTTAAATCATTTAAATTTTTTGCTAATGTAATTTTTGCCCTTAATGTACTAGATAGTTAATAATTTTTTCTATGTTGGATATATTAATTGTCTCAAATCAAGATGTAACACTTTAATATTCTTTTACTTAGTTATTTATTCTACATTACTAAACTGTTTTTTTCTGTTAAAGGATTCTTAGGATTTGATAATGTGATTTTATATGAAGCCATTTGCTGGAAGGCCAATGACAGAACGTTCTGATTCATTGTCTGACCTGGGTCCATCTGTCATGTGATAAAATCTTCTGAAACAACATCCCAGATGAGTACTTGTCAGCAGTGAAAGGAAATTGTAAACTCTGGATGGAGGTTGCAACAATTTCAGAATTAAACTGTTGTTTATACCTAGACAAGTGCTGTATTTGTTAAACTCTGGATGGAGGTTGCAACAATTTCAGAATTAAACTGTTGTTTATACCTAAACAAGTGCTGTATTTGTTAAACTCTGGATGGAGGTTGCAACAATTTCAGAATTAAACTGTTTATACCTAAACAAGTGCTGTATTTGTTGATATTAAAACACTGCCATCATCTGTAGAATGTATGTACAAAATCGGTTTAAGAACGTCTAATCATCAATTGTTATGTATCTTGTAATGTTAACAAGTAAGGTTAGAATATTATTTGGTGAAAGATTTTTTTCTGTGAAATTTATCTAAAAGTGTTCAATATTGATATGTACAAAGGTTCCATTGTTATGTTTAATTATGTGCTGTGTAGTGTTTATTTGTTGTGCAAGTTAAAAGTTGTAAATAAATTAGTGCTAACTTCAACATGTACAACAAAACATTAGTGTATGATTGAACTGAAAAGAAAAAGGGGTGAAAAAAACGAAATAAAGCAAGATATTTGCCTTCAGGTTTAGCATTAAAGTAACTAACGTATAATTATTTACTGTATAACTAACAATTATTATGTTTTTGGAGTAACTGTTTCTGGTTGTGCGACTTTCATGTTTATTTTACTAGGGTTCATAGTTTTGTATTTTAAGATTTCAAATGCTAAAAAGCTGAAATCTTTTCAAAATTTTTACTAGCAAAGAAAAGAAAGAAATGCATAAGAACATAGAGCCTTGTATTTAGGAACTTTATTGAAATATTCATGGTATGCTGAAAGAATAATCTAGATGCATATAAATCTGTCTTATTCGACCATAAGACTCAAAATATGTACTAACAACTATCGAGTAATGTGTAAACTTGTTTTGTATGTAGACAAAAATCTTGGTGACTGGTCAGTGCATTTTTAAACTGTTTACACACATAAGTGCAGCTGACAAACCACTTGTTCGAGAATGCTGATCTATATTCTTAAGAAATCTCATCATCTATTTCACTAAACATTTGAGATTTTAAATACAAGTGACTTGTTTTCTATTTTCACTTTTGTATAAATAAACATCTATACCATTTTGTGAAATTTAACAAAATACTTTGTATTGAAAATATTGTTATAAATTATTAAAGGTAATAAGAAGAAAAAAGAATTAGTGATCTACTAATGGGTTCGGTTTTACTATCTAACAACTGTAAGTGAAAGAGCTTGGTTCTTTTCCATACTATATTCTTTGAAAGCAAACTTGTGGTCTTTGTCTTCAAAAACAAAACTGAAACTTAAACGTGTGACTATATATAGAGTATAGGTGAGTCTTTATTGGCTTACTGAAGGGATAGCAGTAATGTACCTGCCATAGGTAGCTAGGGTCGTTATAACTTTTAGAAACTTTGCTATTTATAAACAGTACACATTACTATTCGTTCTATGTGATATATTTATTGTAGTTCCACATTTTTATCCTCAGTAAAAAAAATTTTGTTACATGATAGTTTGATTAATGTTAATGAAAATTTGACATCACAAGCAGTAATGTAAGTTTTGTGTACAGACAAAACAAAACGGAAATATGAAATCAAAGTATGAAAGTATGAGATGCAAATTATTTAATTACAAGGTACTTAATAACCCCAATTCCAAATGCAGAAAAAAATATTATTTGGCCATGGTTACTAAAGTTTTTCAAGATAAAAGTTGAAAACTACTGATGTGTGGGTTTTTAAGATATACTCCTGTTTACAAGTACGTTATTGTGTTTGTAAAAAATGTAATATTAAGCGTTACAATGGAAAATGCCAACAAATTAAGAATTTAAATATGTTAACTTATAATTGAATGTTATTAAAATTAAGATTCCATCACGGAAAACAGCCGAGAGGGCGCTATAATGTGACGTTGAATCTCTCTATTCATTGGTAAAAGAGTAGCTCAACAGTTGGTGGTGGGTGATGATCACTAGCTACCTTCCCTCTAGTCTTACACTGCTAAACTAGGGACAGCTAGGGCAAGTTGCCCTCGTATAGCTTTGCGAGAAATTCAAAACACAAACCTAAAATTAAGAACACAATATGAAAATATTCCAGTTTTATAAGAGACGTTATAATTTATCCCGAACGAATTTCCGATTTGGTATGTTGCATACGTTTCGCATTAGATTTTAAATAGCCGGAAATTTTAACTTAGAAGTTAATTAAATCTCGATATATGTTAAATTTATTATATTTGTCAACAAGATCGATACACGCAATTTTCTATCTTAACATGGCCAGGTGGGTTAAAGCACTCGACTCGTAATCTGAGGGTTGCGGGTTCGAATCCCCGTCGCACTAAACATGCTCGTTCTTTCAGCCGTGGGGACATTATAATGTAACGATCAATCCCACTAATCGCTGGTAAAAGAGTAGCCCAAGAGTTGGCGATGAGTGGAGATGACTAGCTGCCTTCTCTCTAGACTTATACTGCTAAATTAGAAACGGCTAACGCAGATAGCCCTCGTGTAGCTTTGTGCGAAATTCATAAAACAAGCAAACAAACATTCGATCGCATACAGCTGTTTTAAGAGTTTTATTTTAATGTGAATTCGCAGTTAGCGTGCTGAGCTACGGGTGAGAAACCCAAAAATCGAGCCTACTTTATCCAGTACCTTCTCTTTCATTTGTAGGCAAGTTATAAAAACGACTGTTAATCCCTCTAACTAATTAAAGGGAGAGCCGTGGGGAGGGTGATGTAAGTTGTTACTGACTTGTTGCTCTCTATCATTTTGGTTAGAAACTTTATATTAAGAAGAGCTGTATCTGAACTTTATGGTCTCTGACTTGGCCGCTTAGCCCTTGAGTCACTTAAGGTGCCGATTGTGATGAAAACATCAAAATGACTTGTTGATGCTGCTCACCTGTTGTACTTCATTAAGATCATATGATTTTAATCAGCTCAAAGCAGCACCACAAATATTAAAATGATTTCTTAAGAACCACTATACGCGTTGTTAGTTCAAAAAATATTCCCAGAAAAAGTTCCATCTTCATATTACCCATATTATACATATATAAAATTGCATATTTTTTTCGGAGTTACTTCTGTAACATATTTTCAGATTATCATTATCTGAATATCTCGTCTTGCATCTCATTCTTCATGGTAGCTTGGAATATAATTTTAAATATCAGAGTATGGTTATTTTTTTCTTATTTTAAAATTTAAAAAATGGGTCTTATTTTAAGTTAAGCTTGAAATTTAAGAAATTATAGGAAACTTTTAGAGCGTCCATGTTA
This sequence comes from Tachypleus tridentatus, assembly GCF_004210375.1. Taxonomy (NCBI): domain Eukaryota; kingdom Metazoa; phylum Arthropoda; class Merostomata; order Xiphosura; family Limulidae; genus Tachypleus; species Tachypleus tridentatus. Next base: position 12,835,081 of record NC_134828.1, read on the forward strand.
TTATTTTTAAGTTGTTTGCTTTCTCAAATTCTAAATTAGGATGTAAAAGAGAAATGAATCAATTAAGCAAATAAAAGTGATTGTATTAAATTTATAAATACATGTTTTGAATTGACATACAGTTACAAACAATATAATATTTAAACAATATACATGTGTTAGTTTTTATCATATATTTTAAGTATATATAATTGAAAGCGTCATCTAGTGGGTGAACTGTAGAATTCAGCTTAACATTTAGAGTCGCCGGGAGGTGAGAGACAGTAGTTACTTGTGTAGACTTTGTGTTGGCTGGTAAAGATTGTGTAGTAGTTGCGGTATTTTTGATTTGTGCTAATGTTGTAATTTTTTTTTTCCATTTCTATGATATAGCTGTTAGAATTAACACAAGTGTACGAAAGTGTCTTAATTATTGCAAAAAGACAATGTGGTAAGTAGTATTATTCATAGAATAATTGTAATGTATTATAATTTGTTGTTTAAACTAAAAGGAAAGTATCGAGTATTATTATTAGTATTCGAAATACAAATTGAAGTTTATCTCAAACATCATAATCCCATCGTCATAGTTGTAATTGTATAATGTATAAGTTTAGTTTTGTACTTTATTTGAGATGACAAGTAGCTGTAACGTACTTTGTAAAGAACTATTACTGACTATTGAATTAAACTTTAGCACATATATCATATCACTCTATCACCGTATACAATTTGAAGAAACAACAGTAATACTATGACAATAATGTTGACACATATAGTAGATGTAATTATATTTGCAATTGTTTTAGCTAGGGATACTGTAATCACTGATCGTTGCCAAGTTACTATTTTAACTTGTCATGTTAGTGATCCAGCATTAACTTTAAATGGAAAATATAGCTTCTTAGATGTTTGTGAAACATTTAATTTATACAGATAAGCAACTTATAATTTTGTATTTGTCTCAAGAGCTGAATTTGACATAAGTCAGAACTACAAACCAGATCAGTATCCCATTCTGAACTGCAGGATTGAAAGTAATGTTTATGGGAAAACTTTTACAACAAGCATAAAACAGGAAACTTTTTTTTTAAAGTTTGATTTTATCTTGCACAGTAAAATCAACTTAATTTTCTAGCACAGAGTATATACTATTATTGAAGGCTGGTAATGATGGAATTTTTTTTATGAAGTAAATTTTGCTATAAATTGTAGAAGAACAGGTTATATTAGATAATATTTAAATGTATATAACAATCTAAATATATATAATATGTGACTTTTTGTTTGTTTTTCAAGGGATTTTTCATCTAGAAGAACTTGATTTTGCTTATGGATTCTCAAAACTTGGTGGCTCATCTTAAAATCTCTCTGTCTGGGCAGATGTTTTAGTTAATTTAAATGAGACATTATGTCTGTAACCAGTCAAGCTTTACTCTGTCATCCTTATGTTCTGGAGCCCCACAAACCCAGTGTGACTAGCTTTACGTATAATGAACCTTACTGTCACTCAAGTGAAATGGACACAAGCAATGTGGGATGTGAATTACCCTGTAAGTCTCTGTCCTCTCGGATTACCGGGCCCTCGTGTCAAGCTCTGCGGCATGCGGTAGCAGCTCTGAATCGATTAGATGATTTTACATGTGAAAAAATTGGCTCGGGATTCTTTTCAGAGGTGTTTAAGGTAAGTCAAAAAGTTTAGTTAAAGTTTCTTGTTTATCTGAATTTGATACACATAACATTTATTGAGCTTCTTAGATACAAGTGGATAAACTCAACAACCACTCCAAATAAAATATAGTAGTGTCTGTATTTAATATTTTATTCTTGTGGGTTCAAGAATAAGGAGCTTTGTGATAAAACCCAATTTACGGCACACACACACACACACACGCTATGAATCGTTTCATCTTTTATTTTCAAAAGTTGGCTGATAATAAAGACCAAAACTGGAAAGTAACTTTGAATATAATGAACCTAATAACATGCACATATATATACTTCATGGACAACAAAGAACTTGTTGGTCTATCTAGGCCAGGGGTCCCAACCTGTGGATCGTGACCTCCTGGGGGGTCGCAAGGTCTTGTTAGAAGTAGCTTGGGATAACATTAATTCTATTTCATCAATTACATTTTCGAGTCGCGAGTGCCAAATGGTTGGGAACCCCTGATCTAGGCCATCACTAAACTAAACTTGAAAATAAAAATTCAAATATTGTTTCAAGCCTTTCTATAAATTAACTTTAACTAACTACATCTGAAGGATAGCAACCCTACTAGAAAATTAAGCCTGTCTTAGATGGAGATAGTCCCATCTATCCAAAATTTACATGTTCATTCCCTGGTCTTGTCGTTCTCACCATTAATTACAAATAAAAAATGGTTTATTATCAGTTTCCTCAGTTAGATTCCCTGTTTTCAAGAGACAACAAAGACAACAATATCAATAAATAAAAAGAAAACTGAAGCACATAATGCTTAGAATACATTGGACTGATGTTAAATACCTTTCCAATAAGCAATACTTCTGGCTCTTATCCTAGTTTTATATCCCATGTTCCATCTAGATCATAAAACTTAAGCTATAAATCTGTGTACTAACCTAACAATGTAAAATAATTTTCATAAGGATAAGTATGAACTTCTAGTAGTGTTCATAAGTAGTTTGAACAATATAACTAGGAGTATAAACAAAACTGATTTTAATTAATATTAGGGTGTAATTAATATTATTTTACAAATCATACACATTTCTAGTATGATTAATTTATCTGTTGGACTAATATTTCTCAACATTTTCTTATTGGCTCAGTTTTGAGGAGTCTATGGTTATGTTTTATCACTTTTAAAACAAAATCTCTTCAGCATGCTTAGTTGTACTTGTCAGTAGAACTGTATAACTAATTTCCTCAAGAATACTTCCAAGATTTCTTTATATCACTTGCAGTCTAATTTTAATGACCTTGTCTTAGTGTGAGTTTTTTATGTACTGAATGGGAAAGCAGTTTTATTAATGCCCAGAAAATCATAAACTAGTTAAAAACTGTGTTGAATTAAACATTGCTGTGATAAAGTTATCCCATAATGATAACTTTATTTGTAATTCAATCAGCATTTAGTTGCTCAAATATTTCCTTATGATCTTTCGTAATTTGATCAATTGATTCTTAAATAAACAGTGATGAATGACTTTTGTTTTTTTACCAAGAACGTGTAAATAAACACCTGCACAGAGTTCTTAACTTCCATGATTTCTCACCTCTCAGCGAACAAGACGTTACTCTTTCTGGTGACGAGAAACCCACTTGAAATAAAAATCTATCTCTGAACGGTTGGTATTAACACTTTTATTGATAAGCAGAGAACAACGTTTCGACCTTCGTAGGTCATCTTCAGATGACATAGGAAGGTTAAAATGTTCTCTTCCTATCAATAAGTGTTAATACCCATACAAAATGTTACTCTTATATAAAAAATAACATTGATTGTCATTGTGTTTTGTAAAAAAAATGTTGTCCCTGTCCAAATGTATGTTAGAATATTCATTTAAACATTTGTTGTCGTGCTGCCCCAGGTGCGATCTGTTTGTACCAACATAATTTTAAGATGGTATTTCAAATACAGTCAGCTTACCTGCTGCTCTGCTCAGACTCAAGAGAAATAACTTGTCTGACTTTACCCCTACTAAAAGCTCTGTACTTGTTGAAGAACTGGTTGTTTCTTTTATTATTAAGTTTCAAATAAAATAATTCTTTCTGTTTGATGGTCCTTTAAATATGTCTCTCCTCAAGTCCTCGGCTCGCACGTGATCTTAAACGTTTAGCTTGTCACTTCAACTTTAACATCTGTAGAACTTTGATTTCGAGAACATAGTGCTTGTTGTCTTGTGAGTCTCTTGATATGGACATATTCAAACTTCAGTTTTTTGGACTCGTAACCTGTCTCCAACTATTTAAACATTGCATTCAGTTACCCATCATTTTATATTAAATCTATTTAGATTTAATTAGTTATTCAAAACAACTAAAGCGAAACATGTTGATTTAGTACTTGTAGTATTATACTCTCCATTTAATTTAATAATATATGTAATTTTATGGTAATTTATGTTGTAGTTAATAATACTGTTGCCTCTATAAATAATTTATATACATTTGTTAATGTAACTGAATGGTAGGTGTGTAATTTGATATCCTTGTTTAAGATTGTAGTCTGTATAGGATTATTTATTATTTTATGACAAATATCTTTAGAGAAATCTAGAACTGTTAAGAAATAAAAGTTAATGAAATATAGTAAATGTAGAAAATACTTTGTTTGTAAGCTCATAGGTTACTTAGTGAAAGTGATTTGAAAAAAAAAAAGTACAGTTTTTTGGTGTGACTGTTTTTTGTAAACTTGTATAAATTTAAAGCAAGTTCATTATTTACAGTGCTGGTTATTTCTGTCTAAGATAGGTTTTGTTTTGTAACATGTAAAACAATAAACAAATTACTTCCAAAAAAAGTTTTTATTTTTTGCAGTAAACAATAAAAAAATCAAAAATATAAATAAAGAAAACCACATCTGTAAGTTCTAATATGGTCTGATGAATATTTAACACTTCATATGAGTTGTGTGTTTTAAATAGTAAAAAAATCAGGCTCACACTACATAAGTTTTTATAAATTATTCTTCATACTTGGTGTTTTCTAAGTTTATTCCATCTTAAAACATTGAACCCCATACACAGGTAAAGCTGAATGGAGTCTGACCTAAGAAAACTGTAAAATATCGTTTTTAAGAAGAATCTTTGAGCATTCTGGAATTAATCACTGTTTTATTTATAATATAAATTATAAGCAAGACATTTTCCTAAATGTGACAGTGACTCTTGAAGGTTTTTTTTTTCTTTTCCAAATATTATTTATAATAATAAGAGGTATAAATGTTTACTTCAATACTGTGGGAATAAATCTTATCCCACACTAATGTTTTACTACTGAAGTTAAGTATTATAAACACTTCCTACTGAGAAAATACATACTTTAGTCATGAATCTGTACAAGATAAATAAACAAACTGCTCTCCTGTTTATCATTATCAGTGCTGCTTGTGTAACAGTGCATTAGATGAAATAACATCAAATGTGAGGACAACGAGGGACCTATTGGTCCATCTGGGGTGTCCCATGTACTAAAAAAATGCAGGGGAAATTCTTATCTTTCAAATATTTATCAACATTCCCCTTAAATTTACTGGACCACACAAATGTAAGGCTGCCAGTTTTACAGTCCAATTACCCCTTTAAAAAACTAAATCCTAGCTCCTAGTTTCACAGTTAAGTATGAAAAAAGATGATGCCTTAGTATTGTGATTTTAACAACTTTAAACACCTCAACCAAATTCTAACTGTTTGTTACATTAACCTTTCTTTGCATGACAACCTTTCCATCCTATCCTGGTAAGACCCTCTTTGAAACTTTTCTAACAATTCAGTGTCCTTTGTGAAGTGAGGAGCTAAAGGCTGAACGTAATGTTCTAAGTGTGGCCTAACCAGCGACCTGTACAATAAAATTATAAACTTAGTTAGACTTATATTCAATATTTCTGTAGATGCAACCTCATGTTCTACATATCCTGCCACTAGCAAGCAACAGCACATTGCTTCAATAGCTTAAGAGACTGATAAACTCTTAATTGTGATATCTCACATGTGTTACCCTGAGTTTATTGTAATTAAAAGCCATCTAACTTTTAGTAAAGTAGCATTCAAAACTTTCATATCATGAGCAAGAACTAATTTGTTGACCACTCTTTCATCTGTGTTGGTGATAGCAATAAAAAACAAAAGGTTCTAACCCTGAGCATTGAGGTCCACTTTTAATTACAATCCAGTTTAGCTGTACTTCATTTACAAACCATCCAATCACTTTGGTATCCAGTAAGCTAGCTAACTTTTAGAGATAATTTTGTAAGAAGCTCTTTATACGGCACCTTCTCAGATGCTTTCTAAAAATCCAGATACGTTAAATTTACTCTGTGCCCTCGTATATAGACCGTATATAATCAGTAATCTCTTAAAATAAAATATTAGCAAGCACATATAAGATGAGTTTCATCTCATCATGTCAATATTGCCGTACAGAGATGTACATTAAGTCCTGGAACATCATGTCAATATTGCCGTACAGAAATGTACATTAAGTCCTGGAACATCATGTCAATACTGCTGTACAGAGATGTACATTAAGTCCTGGAACATCATGTCAATACTGCTGTACACAGATGTACATTAAGTCCTGGAACATCATGTCAATATTGCCTTACAGAAATGTACATTAAGTCCTGGAACATCATGTCAATACTGCTGTACAGAGATGTACATTAAGTCCTGGAACATCATGTCAATATTGCCGTACAGAAATGTACATTAAGTCCTGGAACATCATGTCAATACTGCTGTACAGAGATGTACATTAAGTCCTGGAACATCATGTCAATATTGCCTTACAGAGATGTACATTAAGTCCTGGAACATCATGTCAATATTGCCTTACAGAGATGTACATTAAGTCCTGGAACATCATGTCAATATTGCCGTACAGAGATGTACATTAAGTCCTGGAACATCATCTCAATATTGCCGTACAGAGATGTACATTAAGTCCTGGAACATCATCTCAATATTGCCGTACAGAGATGTGTACATTAAGTCCTGGAACATCATCTCAATATTGCCGTACAGAGATGTACATTAAGTCCTGGAAAATATGCTCTAAAAATTACACTGCTAGGAATCCTAGAAAAAACAGCTGTTTTTGAGTCAAGGTAATGGAAAGGTTGTAAAATTTCAGTCTCTGCAATAGATAATTGGAACAATAAATAAAACAAATTTATTTATATTTCATACCAACCATTATGAATCTTTTGCCTTCCAAGATCCGTGCCTTTTGAAATCTCTGCTGGCAGGCATTTTTATAAACAACCATTTAAGTAAAATGCAATTTTATTTTAACGGTCTCAGAAAATTTAATAAGAGTTATGATGGAATTTTCTTTTCTATACTTTGTATGAACTAAACATTAGGGTCTGTGCCCCATTTTCAACATCAACATTTTATAAATTAATTTCTGCAAAACATTATTTGGTCTTGAATTCATTTTTGTCGTCTCAGGAAGTTTAAACAAGATCTTCAACAGTTTTGCTGACATGTCTTCATAACTTCTGGCTCATCTTGTAAAAATGATTGTTATCTTCTGCTTTTAACTGTTTCATGAATTGTTAAGCCTATTAATACTAATTTATTATAAAATACTGTTCCTACTAGCTGACTTGTAATAACCAAGATCACTCCCTGATCATTCATTGACATTATGGAAACACTTTTGGATATTTTTGGTAGTGGAAAAAACATTTTCATTCATTTGTTTGTTAGCATCAGATTATAAGTTGTTGTTTTTTTCCTTTTATAGAAACAATATTTACACGTCTCACTTGATATCTCACTTTATCAATGACTCTTAGTTGATACTGTGTTTGTCTCTCTTGAAAAGTGAAAACATCATTCTTATTACTTGATATATCCACAGTTTTAGGGTATGTGATAGCATTTTAATATTTATTGCCGGAACTATGACAAAAGTCCTCATGGACGTAAAGCCACCAGTTCAAAGATCACGTAACAGATTTAACACGGATTATTTTATTGGCTTACAAGCTGAGGTATCTGTCCCTGACTAGGGATGAATATAAAAAAATTTGATGGATAGATGCTATGAATAATAATGGAATAATCTGAACTTTCACACAGTTTATTTATAACAACATATTATTAACTCATCAAACAGTTTTGTTTAAGCTTTATGAAGTCACTATACTTAAAATATGTTGTATACTATGTGGTTGTCAGTGCGACTTTATGGGAAGAGATAGCTTCAAAAGTAGTGGTGCTTTATGTTACCCACTTTCAACACCCACCTTTTAATCTCCTTTCACACTGTTTCATGTTATTAATTGACAGTCGTTGAACACAGAAATGTCTTGTGGGATAAAGTTGTAAGGTCAAAGTAGGAAATGCATTTAACTCAGAAAACGACTCTTCATATCAGCGTTGAGGTGGCTATTGTCATATAAACATCAACTGAGTTTTTTTTTTTGCAATAGTGGTGACCATTTTTGTCCATTGTATTCTTCCATAGAGTGCTAGTGCATAGTGCACTCTGAAATATATGAGAGGTTTGTTTGCCCTCCCCCAAACTGTGTTTGTTGTGTTGTAGAAAATTTAGTGTGCATGCTTTTTTATTACAAGGCCTAGCATGGCCAAGTGGGTTAAGGCATTCAGGTCATTACCTGAGGGTCACAGGTTCGAATCCCAGTTGCACCAAACATGCTCATCCTCCCAGCCCTGGGAGTGTTATAATGTGACAGTCAATCCCACTATTCATTGGTAAAAGAGTAGCCCAAGAATTGGCAGTGGGTGGTGATGACTATCTGTCTTTCCTCTTGTCTTACACTGCTAAATTAGGGACAGCTAGCTCAGATAGCCCTCGAGTAGCTTTGCGCAAAATTCAAAAAATGAACAAATGATCTGATTACAAAGCCACATTGAACTATATGTTATGTCCACCCAGGGGAATTGAACCCCTAATTTTACCACAGTGAACCTGAAGACTTGCCACCAGGAAATGAAAAATGTATTTTTTGTTGTTGTTGTTTGGTACAAAAACAGGGAGCTGTATGTTGATGTTGTTAACGTGAACTTACATCAAAGATAATAAATGCTCAATAACATCAGTAATGGGGGTGAAGGAGTTGTGAATCCCCTATTAACATCCTTCTCGTTTTAAACTATTATCCCACAACGTTTGTTTGAGTTTGGCCCAGCAGCCTAGGAGTAGTTACTTAACAGACAGACAGACAAGCACAATGATTTTTGTGCATTACATAATAGGTGAAATACAAGTATTAAGACTACCAGACAAACAATTTTCATTGTTTATCCAATCTTAATTGGATACATTAAATTCATCTGAACGCTCTGTTTTGATATTGACGATACTTATTTAACACAAAACTGCAAAACTAGTAGAATGAGGAAGAATGTATCTAATAAGTGACCTTCTGCAATTTGAAGAAATAAAGTAGGGAAACAAATATAAACAAACGCAAAATCAAAGTCCAAGTTATACAGCAACTAAAACCAATATAAAGAAATATTTTTGTACCTATACTAATTAATAACCTGATATCCAACTGCAACGCCTCCTACAATCCAGTATCCGTTTATACTCTCGTCCCTAAGACATGTGTCCGTCAACGATCACATTCAAACACTCTTTCCTAACATGAAGATGACCAAGTAAGTTCGAAACGTTGTTCTCTCCTTACCAATGGAAAGTGTTAATATCCATACCAGCCGTTCTGAGATACAGAAAGGTCTATTCTATATATTGGATATTTGTATTTACAAGAACATTGGAAGTTAGTTATTATTTTGTAGATAAATATTTCGTGACATAAAGGTCGTTTTATAGCTGTTACTGAGATAGGTGTCACTTTAGGAGCTTTCTTTGTTTTTTCCAAAGTAGGAATGACAGAAACATTTATTATTTAATTTTTATACGAATCAGAAAATGCGCGAGTTACTTTACACGTGTTTTTTTTTATCAGATATGTCCTGTTAGCAATAATCATTTATCAGTCATTACATAAGAAATATAAAACCTGCTTTCATAGCAAAATATCTTAATTGGTTTTTAATATCTGTGGGGTGTGTACATGACCTCTTTGCGATTCTGTCTTGTTTAGCGTGGCAAATTACGTGGGTTGTAAAAACTCCATCCAAGCCCGTAACTCATGCAAGAAAATAATAGAACTTGCGGTTACAAGGACATTTCGAGAACACGTTTCGAATTTTTTGTTGTTACTTTATCTATGAAATGGAATATATGGTTCATGGTCAAGCTTGAGCAAACGTAGAACAGTGAATGGTCAATACAGACACCCTCCTGAATGGGGAGATTGCTTTAAGAAAACATTTAGTTCAGTGTTTTCTAAAACTTACTCTTTTAGCAAGCAAAACCCTTTTATACCAGTTAATTTATGTATATAACACTGTAGTACTGATGTTGGGTTAAACTTGTGACACAAGAAGTGATGGTCTTAACGTCGTTCATACGAGTCATTGTAACAACACAAATGATTACTTATCACTGAACAAAACAAAATAGGTTGTATTGTCAACGGAGGTGATAAGTTCAAATGACAGAATTAGTAATATTGACATAAAAGTTTAAAAAACGACAACAAACAACAAATGACCTTTACCCTCCAATTTATCTAGAAACTGAAGGTCGCTTTCTTTTAACTTTATTGAACATCTTGAAATCCCACTAGTTTTTTCACTACAAATTGTGAAAAACAAGAAAATAGTATTAACTTCATTAGGGTACTTTGTAATATTTCTCTCGGAATCCATTTTCCAGTTAATCCAGGCACCGCTCCTCGTGTGGGTTTCATGAGCAAGTTAGTGAAGGACAGTTGTAGGTATGGTTGGCTAAGTAATCGGGTATCGTAGATGTGTGCAGCAAGGCCGGATCTAAGCATCAGTGACCACTGGGGAAAGGTTTAACACGTCTGTTAGGATTTCATGCGCCAGTGAGTGACCAAAACGGATATCTACTTTCATCATGCTGGTAAACAGACAGCTACTCTTCACGGAGTTGTGCAATAATAATAAAAATATGAGTATATGTTGGTGTTAGCAAAGGAAGACATTGTTAGGGAGGAGGAGAGATGTACGATTATTTCCGAAATTCTGTCACTGGAGATCACATCACATGTTCCATTCGCTGCTACAATAATAGATTAACACATAGAGTTCGAACGTTTGTTGAAGGCATGTTATTATAGACTATTTCGTTTTTATTACAAGGACACAGAATTTGTGTTTACTGAGTGTAGCTGAAAAATGTTTCTCGCTGGAAACTCTGTTATAATTAGCTGGTTAAACCCTTGTTAGCCCTATTGGTATAGTTTGTGGTTGTATACCACTAAAGGGATGGTGTTACCACAAGGTTTGACATTATTAGGGAGTGAATACAAGTTTGAGATAGGATTATTTGAGTGGTTGGAGTCTTGGTAATGAGTTCTTAAAAAAAAGAAACGCTTTATTTATTACGACTAAGGGTAACTTAGTTTGGTGATTCATTTGAAAAAAGGGAGCATTGTAAACACCTTCCGCCCCTCTGGATCTGCATATTGTTGTGCTACTCAGGTAAACTGCTTACATTTATAATCAGAAGAATTCGATGTGTATAAATCTTACATTCATTCTGTAGTTAAATTAATTTAATAGTTTCTGAACTGTTGGCTACTCTTGTAAACACTGCTCGAACGGCCCGGAATGGCCAGGTGGTTAAGGTGCTCGATTCGTAATCTGAGGGTCGCGGGTTCTAATTTCCATCAAACCAAACAAGCTCACCCTTTTAGCCGTGAGAGCGTTATAACGTGACGGTCAATCCCACTATTCGTTGTTAAAAGAGTAGCTCAAGAGTTAGCAGTAGGTGGTGATGACTAGCTGCCTTCCCTCTAGTCTTACACTGCTAAATTAGGGACGGCTAGATCAGATAACCCTGGTATAGCTTTGCGCGAAATTCAAAAACAAACATTGCTCGAACTATGTTATCTTCTGTCATTATATATTGTAAATATTGTACTAGTTAAAATGATAAATCTGAGCGAATCTTTAAAATGCGATTCTTTTTAATTCACTAAACATTGTGTGTGAGATTTATGACTGCGTCTTATAACGAGAATATAACAGGTTCCATTTAAAAATATATATTTTCAATAAACATATTGTTACCAGGGCAACACGGTAATTCAGAATTTACTAATATGTTCCATTTTCCAGTTGTTATTTTGTGATGAGAGTCGGATTTCCGAAAGTGACAAAAATGTCTGTTTTTGTGTATACTTGGAATACTAATCCATGAATTTCAAGACTGAGGCTTTGCAAGAAGTCAGAATAACAGAATGTTCGCAGATGATACATTCCACGTCGTATTTCTGTGATATTGGAAGATGTCTCGGTATTGTTTCACTTGGATTGGATGACCTGTTTATGTGACAATCCGCTTTAATCAAATAGGTCACCGTACCGCCAGTTGTTAAGAACACAATTATACTACTGTATAAACTAGACGAAGATGGCATGACATATTCAAGAATTCTAGAATAGTTCGTACTTCATAGCAGTAGGTGGCGTCTTTTTATATGTAACAGGTAATCGTCGTATGAGAATGCTTCTTTTTTTGGTCGTTAAACTTTGACCTGTGCACAAGGGTTACTATTTGTAGAACTGGTTTAACTGAACAATGTAGTTATACGTTTATGGGTTTGTTTGTTTTTCGTATGCCTTTTTGTCTGCCCCAATATTTTTGAAGAAGTTTATTGTAAATGTGCCTACTTTATTTTATAGGTGGTGGAAGGCAGTGTTTTATTCATTTACAATATATTCAAATAAAATGTTTTATTTATTTGTTTGTAGAACATTTTAAAAACAAAAAAGAACGTGTCAAATTTCCAAATTTATCAGACCGACTCGGAATATGTTGTAGTGCATGGTTGTTCGTTCTCCTGTAGGACGTGAGAAACCTGTTAACTTGTCTTTCAGAGGCCTTGTAAGTGCTTCGTACTCGAACGAACTTCATATTTTGAACAAGAACACCGATAGTTCCAGTTAATTCGTTGCTTTAAGAAATTTCATAGCAAAGTACACGTAGAAAAAACAAAACTAAAACTACAAGTAATTGAATGATATTTTGTGTTATCGTAGGTGTACATCAACTGTGTAAAGAATGCTTGTCTTGGGAAGAAAAATTACGTCAAAATACTTCTGTGTTGTGATTCGATGAATTCTTTTGACGTGTGATCACGTGTATGATTTAATTTCGAAGTAATTATTATTTTTAAAAAATGTCATCTTCTTTTTCCGATGCAGAAAATAATGTCTTTTTATGGTTTATATTTTATTTTGTCTACATAATTTAATAATTATTTAATAAAACAAAAACCTGTTCGTTTCCTGCTTTTCCCCTGGAAACGGTATCCAATGAAGTCGGACCAAATAAATTTATGGCGTCAGTACTGCTGGCAACTGTCACGTTTCTATGCACGTGATTATTGTTGAAATCATACTCGTATTTGAAAAATTCGTCTTGTTACGATATCTTTACTCAGTATTCAATTCTTTGTTTCTTAATACGTTTTGTATCTAACTTGGTAATATTGTGGCACAGAAACGTTCATGAGGAGACTTTCAGGAACCGAAACGACAGCTGTAGTGAAATAGTTTAACATATTTCACAAAACAATTTATAAATGAAAGTAAATCGCGTCGTAAGTTAATGTCACCTCCAATATCTTCAACTGAACAATATGTGAAATTGTGACGTTTTTAACTTTTAACAGAACCATATGTCAAAACTTTGTGTTACTGTCGGACTAACACTGTTGGTTTGTTTGTTCTGTTTCGAAAGCCACGCGTGTTTTTATATAAAAACACTGATGTCATCTGTCAAAGTGTTGGCTTTCGACGGAATTTATCAGGACAGGACTTTGCACAGAAGCAAAAGTTTGCACCTGTGCTGTATAGTAAAATGACACAAGTCGTGAATCAGCTATTGTTGACGTGTGTAATTTGTTTGTGAGTTTTAACATGTTTTTGTGTAAATCAGGTGACAATGGTTTATCTCTTATCACATTTTATGTTCTACTTTTAGATACACACGTTACAGTATAATGTTTTGAAATCAATCACCGTCAGTTTAACCTTAAGTTTGTTCATTAATTTACTTTCCATAAGACATTATTATTGTTGCTATGCCTGCTATGATTCTTAGCACTATATTCTTCATCTAGTCCATTAGGGACTTTCAGTATAATAACAGAATTACAGCCAAACTGTTTGCCGTCCGGCATGGCTAAGGTGCTTAAGGCTCTCGACTCGTAATTTGAGAGGGTCGCGGGTTCGAATCTCCGTCACACCAAACATGCTCGCCCTTTCAGCCGTGGGAGCGTCATAAATTGAAGGTCAATCCCACTATTCGTTGATAAAAGAGTAGTCCAAGAGTTGGCGTTGGGTAGTGATGACTAGCTGCTTTCCCTCTAGTCTTACACTGCTAAATTAGGAACGGCTAGCACAGATAGACCTCGAATAGCTTTGCGCGAAATTCAAAACAAACCTTTAAAAACACAATCTCATATATCAGACGGTACGCGGGTAGAACGACCACGTAACTTCCGTTTTATTCAGGTATTGGGAAGTGACGCAAACGTTTGTTCTCACGGCATTATTTTGTCGTAAGAACTTCATCCTTTACTGTATGTCTAAACCTTCACCTTCTAGCAAGCAACAAATGCACTATAATTCTGGATTTGGATTTTATAATACAAACAAAATTTCTGTCCATGTCTCCTAATTCTCCCGAAAAAAAAAACCGATCAGTGAATTAGGAAAAACTGGATTCTTATTTCGGCTAGTGATCAGCAAAAACCAACAAATCAGACATAAGCAAGTGTTACCTACAAAACTAATTTCGGGTACTTGTCTTGAAACAATCCAATTCCTGAGTTTATTTAATTTCTTCAGCCTGTTTTCCTGTTCTGATGTCATTAAGAGTTTTCACTAGATTATCAGGTGATTATCAGAGACTGTTCACCTAGTGGGTTTCACGTTCTGAAACCTTTAAATAATGAACGACTTGAAAAGGAAATACCACTGACTTACTTCTTCCAGCTTGACAGATTACAACAATCTGATCTGTGAATAGAATTACCGTGATATTGGGAATCTGAAAGATATATCAGACCATAAACCATTTTTGGTTAAATAGTTTTTAAGCCGTGTAGTTGTCAGCTTGTACTTACATAGGACAGAAGTAGGTAGGTTACATACGGTATTAAACTTCTCAGTTACTGATAAAATGTAAATACTGTATGTATAAACTGTCATTATTTTATATAAATACAGGAAATCTTTATTTTAAAGCACCATAATAACTTCGTTAATGCTTTCAATCTACAATTACTAACCTCCTTTGAAGTAATGGCGAACGAAAACGACAACGCCACAAGTGGAAGAAATGTGCACTAAATTGTATAATCAAAATCTTTCTGTACCTGTCGTAATAAAAAAAAAAAGTAGAATGTCAAAATAAAATTCACGTCTATCACTGATCACAAATTTACCATGATCAGAGTTAAGAAGTATATATATATATATATATATATATATATATATATATATATTTTTTTTTACAGAGTTGTGTAGGGTAGCTAGGACGAAGCAGGGCGGTTCTGACCCGAAATTTAAAATTTCGTTCTGCTATTTTTATCCATGAGAAAAAAAAACAACCTAAAAATGGGCCACGATAGAAACGAAGAAAATTTTAAGCCCTGTCTTTCTGAACCGTAAGAATCACTATAAATATTTTCCAAAACATTTAAGAAGTCTGTTATAACATTAGAGCGACCTGTTCTTTGTGTATATGCTCTAAAACATAGACAAGACAACTCGTTTCGTTTCCTAGCGACACGATCATTATAATCAACAAATTTATATTCTTATAAACAGAACGGAGATAATTAAGCTAAATGAAACATTTATGATTTTCTTTTATAGATGTGTGTTTTCGTTGTTGTTGTTTTAAATTCTATAAGAATCTGGTTGGTACCAATCCACTTGTAAATAAATACCTTCCTTTACCTTACAGTATCGTCAAGATATTTCGATTCAGTTTCTTTCGTCCATTTTCAAACTCAAGTTATCTGAACATAAAGTTCCACCTGGAACTTGCAGGTTCTCTGGGATAACTGCCTTCGGTTTCTATGTTGTTTTAAACCTCACCTTAGGTGTACGAATGTGTTTGTTTCTTGACAGTTTGATGTTGTGAAATAAAAGTTGCTCTTCGAAAAGCACCTGAACCGTGAGTTTGGTCGATACAGTGTCGTGATTTCCTTTAAGGTTTGTTTATGTAAAATGATCGACCCTCTTGGATGAAGGTTTATACCGTAGTTGTATTACTATTTTTGCAAAAGCGACAACAAATATATTTTAAAAACATATTGAAAACAAGTTTTAAAGATGACAAAACAGGTCGAACGTGTGGCCCAGGGGTTATCTGTTGGGCTGCGCATCGAAGGGTCTAATGTTCGAGACGTGATGCCACTAACACACTTCACATTCTCACTTGTGGGCGCGTTATAAAAGTGATAGTCAATCCAGTTATTTAGGTCAAACAGCCTCATGGCAGCGGTTACTGTGGCTATCTATACTTCTGGTATCAGTAGTTCACAATTCAGAATTGCTATACCTGAATACAAATCGGTGTCTCACCTGCCCACATACCCAGTTCTTTTATTTTAGAAAATCACTACAAGGCCAATAATTGATTTCAACAGTTTTGTTGAAAATAATAATTGTACCTAAATCAGTGTTTTGTAAACAGTTTAATTATTGTGTAATATTTGATTTAGGTCTTATTTTAACAGCAGTATACGTAGTTTCCAGGGCCTTAAACAGTGAAGCTTATAAAAAAAAAAAAACGTAGTTTTCCTTTGAACAAGGACTTTGTGTTGAAGTCAAGGAAATTGTACGTTGTTGTCAGTACAAGTTTTGTAACCCAGTGACCTGAAATATTTAACAAGCAACCCACTTCAATTCACCTGATTACATGTGGTGTAAGGCTATAAGTGGGTGCCATTTAGGCCTAGATCGTAATGATTTACAGTTAGTTTATTACGCGTCTAATTTTCTTCACTATTCCAAACGTTGTTTTGTTCGATTTTTTTTCAGTGAAAGTGTTTGCTTTGTTGCTATTTACTAACGTATACTTGTATCAGATAAATAGAAAATTCGTTGTACGTACGTTTTCTACGTTCTGCAGAAAGTGGATAATATTAAGAGCCCAAAGAATTTGATGATTCATATTGAAGTAAATGCAAATCAGTCGTAAAGAAAATGCTCGGATGTTTGTCTGGCGTACCATGACCCGACAAGTTACCGAGACTGTTTTCCCATGGCTGACCTACTTGCTAACCTGCTTGAGTACATGTTTTTTATTTGAAAACAGTCTTTAGGAGATGTCTTCTTCAGGACAGTTATTTAGGATACTTAATTAATACTTGGTTGTACCACGTTAACATGGTAGAGAATGTTGCTTTCACGTACAAATCATTTGTTTTGTAATAATAACATAATAACAGTGTAGAGTTTTTTTTGGTTTGTTTGGAATTTCGCGCAAAGCTACACGAGGTCTTTCTGCGGTAGCTGTCCCTAATTTTGCAGTGCAAGACTAGAGGAAAGGTAGCTAGTCAGCAACACCCACTGCTAACTCTTGGGCTACTCTTTTACCAATTAATAGTGGGATTGACCGTCACATTATAACGCTCCCACTTCTGAAAGGGAGAACATGTTTGGTGTGATGGGGATTCGAACCCGCGACCTACAGATTATGAGTTGAGTACCTTAACCACCTGGCCATGCCGGTTCCAACAGTGTATAGAATGTCTTTAGGTACGGGTCAATCATTTAGTAGTAATAACATAATAACAGTTTAGCGAATGTCATCTTTAAGTACGGGTCATTAATTTAGTGGTAATAACATTATAACATGTAGAGAATGTCATCTTTAGGTACTGGTCATTCATTTAGTAACTGTAACATAACGGTATAAAGAATGCCATCTTTAGGTACCGGTCATTCATTTAGTAACTAACATAATAACAGTGTAGAGAATGTCATCTTTAGGTACGGAGTCATTCATGTATTAACTGTATCATGATAACAGTACATAGGTTATCTTCATTAAATGACGTGTTTGGAAGAACAAGCATTACGTTTGCTTGGTTAGCGTACGAAGTGTCTTTAATTTGTACGGTAAAGTTTAGCCCGGAAAATGTTTTATCGAGTTGTGGACAGTTTCAGTTCTTTACGTAATTTCCGTAACAGTGTGGGACGTTTAGAAGTGGGAACTGAGAGATGACGTTTTAACTTGTGTAAGTTCAACGATCTTTTCACCATCAACTTTGTAAACAATTTTTTTTTCGATTGGAAAGAAAGATCGTAGAATGTTGAAGTCACTGCCGTAGAAAACCAGAGATAAAAAATATGTACACACGAGTCATTGACATAGATAGTTAAAACATGTTACTGTTATGTACAATACACTTGTTCCTAACAATAGGAAATGGGAGTTCGGGTTTTTATTGTACCATGTATGGAGTTGGTAGTGCCATTTCTCTGTTCGACAGCCGTATTTTTTTCAATACTGTTGTATTTCATAAATGTTAATATAGAAACAATGGTACGGTTGTTGTTCACCGTGTTAGTTATGTGCGCGATTAAGGAATTATTCCATGTTTTGATCTTATTGTGAAAGGGCAAACACCTCTCCAACGATATAAATTGGGGACTACAATTGTGAAAACAACAGAGTGGTTAAATTACTACCTGATCAAACGATACGTGTTTTAGTTTATTTGATACTGTTTAATTTATAACTGTTCCCTGGTAGGACATCAGCAGTTCACGGACTTATAACGCTCATTTCCGGGATTCGATTCTCTGCAGTGGACACACTAGATTACCCAATGTGGTTTTGCCATAAAACAAACAAATGAACCTCCTCCTGGTAAATTTGTGACGTGGGCCTCTGTCTCTAGTGTTTCTATTTAAAATGTGCGATATGGAGGTGTAACGCTAGCATTTCCTGGTAAATTTGTAACTTGAGCCACTATATGTTGTGTTTCTATTTAAAATGTGCGATATGGAGGTGTAACGCTAGCATTTCCTGGTAAATTTGTAACTTGAGCCACTATATGTTGTGTTTCTATTTAAAATGTGCGATATGGAGGTGTAACGCTAGCATTTCCTGGTAAATTTGTAACGTGGGCCACTATATGTTGTGTTTATATTTAAAATGTGTGATATGTAGCTGTAACGCTAGCATTTCCTTGCATATTTATAATGTGGGCAACTACATCTAGCAATTATTGTTATACTCCGTAATGTGGTACTGTAACGCTAGCACTTCCTGGTAAATTTGTAACGTGGGCCTCCAGCTGTAGTGCTTTCTGATAAAATCAGTAATATAAACCTGGAATTGTTTTTAAATCTGTTGATATGTGTCTTAAGTTCCAGTATTTCCTGTTAAAATGGACCTATAGCTGTAGTAATTCATGTTAAAATCTATTGATGTTTACTTGTTGGTATAACAGCAACAATCAGTTTGTTTTCTGTTGTTGTTTTTTTTTATGAGAAGTTAGTTTCCAGTTTTTTGTTCCAAACATACATTATGAGTCACCTGTAAAAAGTAATATAGCTTTTTTATATTTGCACAAGTAATGGTAATTAATCACTCATGGTAACCAAAACAAGTCATGGAGCACGTGTTTTTATATTACATAAAATAACTAAACTTTTAGTTTTTACACTCTGTAGAAACCTCTCAGATTTGACTGTCATCAGTGTGTTCGTGTGTGAGACACAATTTGTGTGTGCATTTTGCTGCCAGGTATGTAGTGTGTGGGTCAGTGATATGGAGTGAGTGTATGTGTGTGTGTGGTCGGTCAGTGATGTGGAGTGAGTGTATGTGGTGTGGGGTCGGTGATCAGTGATATGGAGTGAGTGTATGTGGTGTGTGGGGTCGGTGATCAGTTGTGTGGAGTGAGTGTATGTGGTGTGGGGTCGGTGATCAGTTGTGTATGAGTGAGTGTATGTGGTGTGTGTCGGTGATCAGTTGTGTGGAGTGAGTGAGTGTATGTGGTGTGATACGGGAGTGAGTGGTGATCAGTGATATGGATGAGGAGAGTATGTATGTGTGTGGGGTCGGTGATCAGTTGTGTGGAGTGAGTGTGTGTGGTGTAACGGTGATCAGTTGTGTGGAGTGAGTGTATGTGGTGTGAGGTCGGTGATCAGTTGTGTGGAGTGAGTGTATGTGGTGTGGGGTCGGTGATCAGTTGTGTCGAGTGAGTGTATGTGGTGTGGGGTCGGTGATCAGTTGTGTAGAGTGAGTGTATGTGGTGTGGGGTCGGTGATCAGATGTGTGGAGTGAGTAACTGATCCACAAGTAGAAAGGCTTGTAACTTGACCAAATACTGTCTTTCACTCTTATAAAAAATTAACTTCTGTCAGTTAATTTCTTGGACCCCTTCTCGCCTGAACAAGTTTTACTCATCTCAGTATTTCAAACAGTTAAACAGTCATCATGGTGAACGACCGAAGACATCCTTTGTGTCAGATATAACTATAACTAACTTGTTACGAAATACGAGTAGGTTATCAGCTAGTTCAGACGTGTACCTTTTCTCTAACTCCAGTACATGGATTTTTATTATAATGAACGAAAACTATGACCTGTTTTTTGTTGAGTTTTTGATTTTCAGTGTACGCATCATGGACAATATTAGACTCGTGGTAGTGTCTGTCTTGAAGTACTCATTACACATTAAGACCAAGACTCGTGGTAGTGTCTGTCTTGAAGTACTCATCACACATTAAGACCTAGACTCGTGGTAGTGTCTGTCTTGAAGTACTCATCACACATTAAGACCTCGACTCGTGGTAGTGTCTGTCTTGAAGTACTCATCACACATTAAGACCTCGACTCGTGGTAGTGTCTGTCTTGAAGTACTCATTACACATTAAGACCAAGACTCGTGGTAGTGTCTGTCTTGAAGTACTCATTACACATTAAGACCAAGACTCGTGGTAGTGTCTGTCTTGAAGTACTCATCACACATTAAGACCTAGACTCGTGGTAGTGTCTGTCTTGAAGTACTCATCACACATTAAGACCTAGACTCGTGGTAGTGTCTGTCTTGAAGTACTCATCACACATTAAGACCTCGACTCGTGGTAGTGTCTGTCTTGAAATACTCATCGCACATTGAGACCTAGACTCGTGGTAGTGTCTGTCTTGAAGTACTCATCACACATTAAGACCTCGACTCGTGGTAGTGTCTGTCTTGAAGTACTCATCACACATTAAGACCTAGACTCGTGGTAGTGTCTGTCTTGAAGTACTCATCACACATTAAGACCTAGACTCGTGGTAGTGTCTGTCTTGAAGTACTCATCACACATTAAGACGACTCAGTACTCTCTTCTTTTAATGTGTGTGAAAAGTTCAGAAGTCTGAAGGATCTGGTAAGAACTGGGCTGTTCGGTTGTGTTGTTGTTACTGAACCCAAAAATCTGTCTCTTAGTTAATTATAGGCATCTAACAAATTCGTCAGAGAACAAAAGTTAAAATACTCGTATATCTCTAATCTTGGTCAAAATCAAACTTTGAGCTACAGCAAAAAATCGAGACAAGATGATGCAGGACTAATTGCACAATCGGTTACATACAAACACAGAGAAAAGAAAACTGAACTGGTTATACACAAACATAGAGAGAAAAGAAAACTGAACTGGTTATACACAAACATAGAAGAAAAACGGGAAAAGAGAAAACCGATTACACATAAACGAGATAAAAACTGAACTGGTTTACACGCATCAAGATAATTAAAACTGAACTGGTTACACACTAACACATGTATGGGCTCTCTAAATTATAAACTGCCGCAGCGTCTATATAAAGCTCGTGCAGAGATCGTGTGAACCTAAAGCAAGTGCCGGGAACAAAAACAAACATGGGCTGACCTCTTATCTGAACGTCGCCTTCTTCTCAGCGTACGTTGTGAAGGTGTTTATATCAGGTTCAGAGTCCTAAAGAAAATTATGAACGAATAGTACAAGGTTATCGAGTACGGAAGTTACGTGGTAAGATTCATGTCCTCCAAAAGCACCGTTCCAAATACAAACGGCCCAGCATGGCCAGGTGGTTAAAGCACCCGACTTCGTAATCTGAGGATTGCGGGTTTTAATCCTCATCGCACCAAACATGCTCGCCCTTTCAGTCGTAGGCGCGTTATATGTGACGGCCAATCCCACTATTCGTTGGTAAAATAGTAGCCCAAGAGTTGGTGGTGGGTGGTGATGACTAGCTACGTCCACTCTAGTCTTACACTGCTAAATTAGGGACGGCTAGCACAGATAGCCCTTGTGTAGCTTTGCGCGAAATTGCAAAAATAAACCAGACTGTTATGTGGTCAGCTGCTCAGGGTTTCCTTCTACACAGATTACCGTATGTGCATCATTCATAGTTGCTACGACCTCCTTCATATCCCCAAACGTTTAGTTTCTCTGTCTTCCTATGCTGCTTCGTCCCTCCACTAGCATTTCCAATGTTCTTCCCACTACACCTCTCTCTTCCTTCTTTACTACTTGTCCGAACCGTCTCAGTATTGCTTCTCATATGATTTATATCCTGTGTGTTGGAAAGACCACTTGTCAGTTTCGTACTATCGTCCCTGGAAACCACGTTTTGTGTTTGTTAACGTATGTATTTATTTGTAAGTTTTAATTAGCATACATTTTGTTCCTATATAAATTATTCTACGTGAAGGAAACAGACACGATATCAAATGACGCGAATCAAAGTGATTACCTGAACACTAAATATTCTCAATTTTTGTAGGGTATATATATAAACTGTGAAATTAAGGTTATAAGTATTTTAACTGTGACGAAACGTCGTCTGCTTAAATGTCGTTAAGGGTGATAAAACTACACAGCTGACATGCACTTCTGTTTCATTTCGTGGATATAGGTAAGGCAGCTAGGCGGCAGCACCCACTCTCAGGCTACTCTCGTTTGATCAGATAGTGGGTTCGAACCGTTACTGTTATGCAGCAATCGCAGCTCTAGAGCGTTGAGCGAATGTTTTGTAGCAACGGGTCGCGAACCACGAATTCTCGAATTTAAAGTACGAGTACGCTAACCTTTACCTCGCGCCTGACCATTGTTTAATAGAACAGAGATGTAACATTCACTCTCTTAACGCAATAACAACTTTAACAGATCAAGAACAAATTACCCCCAGATTTACAGCTCGGGTACACCAAACATCTGGCCACGCCCGTACATGTCATTGTAGAGTACAAACTTCGTGATGACGACCAACTTGAAGTAAAAATGTGTCTCAAGACGGCTGGTATGGGTATTAACACTTTTATTAAAATAAAGTGCAGAACAACATTTGGACCTTTGGTCATCTTCAGGTTAACAGAAAGCATTTGCAATTCACTGTTTCCGCGCGCATTTCAAAGGGACGAGAGTGTAAACGGGTGCGAGATTGTAGGTGGCGTTGCAATTATATGTTATTAATTAGTATAGGTATAAGTTGTTTGTTTTGAATTACGCACAAAGCTACTCGAGGACTATCTACGCTAGCCGTCCCTAATTTAGCAGTGTAAGACTAGAGGGAAAGCAGCTAGTCATCATCACCCACCGCCAACTCTTGGGCTACTCTTTTACCAACGAAAAGTGGGATTGACCGTCACGTTATAACGCCCCCACGGCTGGGAGGGCGAGCATGTTTGGCGCGACTCGGGCGCGAACCCGCGACCCTCAGATTACGAAGCGCACGCCTTAACGCGCTAGGCCATGCCAGGCCCTAGTATAGGTATAAAGTCGTTCCTATACATTGGTTTAATTTTGTTTATTTTGAATTTCGCGCAAAGCTACTCGAGGGCAATCTGCGCTAGCCGCCCCTAATTTAGCACAGGGAAGACAGCTAGTCATCACCACCCACCGCCAACTCTTGGGCTGCTATTTTACCAACGTATAGTGGAGTTGATCGTCACATTATAATGCTCCCACGGCTAAAAGGGCGAGTTGCAGTGTTGAAAAATGTGTGAAGGTGTTTTCGTGTGTGTTCTTTGAATCTGGTTTTCATTTTTCTGATTATTTCTCCAATATAAAAGTCGTTACAGTTGTTGCATTGTATTGTAAATAATGTTGGTGTTGTGTTTGTCTGTAGTTTTCACATAGTATAGACTCTAGTTTTGTACCTGGTTTTTAAATAAATTTGGTGTTTACTGGAATATTGTGTTTTGTTATAAGTTACAACATAATAACACTAACGTTTAAATCCCACTGATGGGTAAATGGATGTTGTTGACCAGGTGTTTTGCCTTTAGCTCATCAGTTTAAGGTTGTAGATAGCTAGTGCAGTTAGCCCTTGTGTCGGTTTGCTTGAGTATCCAAAAAACAATACAAGTTTAGCTACATTCTTGGCGCATGTCTTTAAAAAGTCTGTCATAATGAGAGTAATACAGAGGCAAGGTTTCACCACACCATCTTTGGACTGAGAATTAAGGATACCAGTTTTCTGTGTGGATTTCTTTGTGTGGTTGAATCAAGTGTGGTCCTCCTCCATCGTGTCTGACCTTTCAGCTGGATAGTAACTTTTTATATGTGCAGAGAAGTTAATTCGCTGTATATTGGATCTTAGCATGTAATCAAATTAATTATGCTATCCTTGTACCCCTTTTCGTCTGATGGCTATCTTTCATTCGAGGACTCTTTAGCCTTTTGTGTGTGAACTTTCTTTATCCTTGTACTTGGCCTTCGTCTGTGGACTCGCTTTATCCTTGTAATTTCTTTTCACTTACAGCCATATTTAACTTTATAGCTCATGTATTCTGGTCCCCTGGTGGCTCAGTTGCATGTCTGCGAACTCGAACCGCAAGAAACCGGATTTCGATACCCGTGGTGGGCAGAGCAGAGTTAGAAAGCGTGTTTTGTAGCTTTGTGCTTAACATCAAATAAACAAACACGTACTCTGTATCTAACCGTGTTTTAGAAGTGTGGCCTTGAAAAAGGAACTAATGTTACTCCTGGTAAATGATCCTTTCAGAGGAAGGAACAGTTTCTTGAGTATTCTGGTGTTTATGGTCAAATCTATACCTGAAATCCAATTACCTAATTGGTTATGGAAGGCGGTCTTGTGACGGAGCTATAAAAATTTTGCGATAGAACTTGAAACCTAAATAAAGTTGTCTGTTGAGAGTAGGTTCTACTACTTGTATTTTCTAGACTTCCATGTTTCAGCTTGTAGATAATTTGTTAGTTGACATATGTTGATTGTCACATACTTCTGTCTGTACTTGTTGCAAGTTATTGTTTTCTGTTTCTTTAAAAACAGCAAACTTTGTTTATGCAATCTTTTTAGAAACTATGTTGAATTTACTGTTTTTTCGAAGTTGGTCTCTGTTAACACGACTCTGAATCTTAAAACTGTTACAGCTTTGATTTCTGTTTAGCTGATTAGGAACGAAACGTGAAATATGCTGATACTGATTTTATTTTACGTGTTTCTTCAATCAGTGGAAGTGAATGTTCACCACTGTTGTGAAAGTAATCTCCTCTAATTGGCTTTAACCTTGTTGTAAAAGTAATTCTAATGTTTTGATGTTTCTGGAATAAAGCGATTGAAGAACCTTAAAGCTGTTCTTGTATTATCATTTCAGACGACATCATGTTGGTGTCATCTGAGATTAACACTAATAATCAGAATCAGGCCAGCACCTCAGGTTTCTCTCAATTTGTTTTAGATAAGGTAAGGAAATGAGATTAGATTGAAATCCTTTGATTCTCTGATAAGGTTGTATGATGCTGGTAGCCATGAGTCTTAATATTTAATGTTCATATATCATAGTTGCCCTTAGACAAATGTTACGACTTTGTGTAAGATTGTTAGTGTCATTTGTTCTGTTTGATTTCATTATATATCCATCTTATTTCAGTGTATCCGTTTATTGAAGTGATCTTATAATAACCCTGAGGTGGATGGATAGTAACTGTCTGGTTAATGATCATTCAGAAGGTGACTCGATAGCAGTTTTCTGGATTAACTTATGGCATTCATATCTTTCAGAGGTCTCTGCTGGGACAGCGGTAAGTGTTCAGATTTGCAACGCAAAACCATGGGTTCAATTCCCCTCGGTGGACAGACACCGCAAATAGCCCGATGTGACTTTGCTATTAAAAAAAAAACATTTTTTAGGGTGATACATTTGGTTCTGGATCTTCGATAACACTAGTAGTGCCCACCATGGTGTTCCCAGGGAGTACCAGAGTAGTGCCCACCATGGGGTTAGTGCCCACCACGGTGAGGGACCAGAGTAGTGCCCACCACGGTGTGCCCAGGGAGTACCAGAGTAGTGCCCACCACGGTGTTCCCAGAGAGTACCAGAGTAGTGCCCACCATGGTGTTCCCAGAGAGTACCAGAGTAGTGCCCACCATGGTGTTCCCAGAGACCAGAGTAGTGCCCACCATGGTGTGCCCAGGGAGTACCAGAGTAGTGCCCACCATGGTGTTCCCAGAGAGTACCAGAGTAGTGCCCACCATGGTGTTCCCAGAGAGTACCAGAGTAGTGCCCACCATGGTGTGCCCAGGGAGTACCAGAGTAGTGCTCACCATGGTGTGTCCAGGGAGTACCAGAGTAGTGCCCACCATGGTGTGTCCAGGGAGTACCAGAGTAGTGCCCACCATGGTGTGTCCAGGGAGTACCAGAGTAGTGGCCACCATGGTGTTCCCAGAGAGTACCAGAGTAGTGGCCACCATGGTGTTCCCAGAGAGTACCAGAGTAGTGGCCACCATGGTGTTCCCAGAGAGTACCAGAGTAGTGGCCACCATGGTGTTCCCAGAGAGTACCAGAGTAGTGTCCACCTGGTGTGTTCAGAGAGTACCAGAGTAATGCCCACCTGGTGTGCCCAGAGAGTGCCAACAGAAATTAAGTTTTAATGTGTTCTTGTTGCAGGTGCTTGGCTCGTATCTGTTGTCTGACGTTTGATATGAGGAAATTTTAAAACTTTTTGTTGATCTTATAACATCGATAAGTAAAATGTTTGTGAGGTAGTGTCCACTAGCTCACCTGTTGAACACTTTCTTTCTATTAGACCGTGATGTACCATCATTTCATTCATTTAACGTTATTGTTTTATTTTTCATTTGTTGACTTAGCTACGTGCTTGGCCCGGCATGCCCAGGTGGTTACGACGCTAATCTCTTTATCTGAGGGTCGCGGGTTCGAATCCCCGTCACACCAAATATGCTCGCCCTTTCAGCCGTGGAGGCGTTATAATGTGACGATCAATCCCACTATTCGTTGGTAAAAGAGTAGCCCAAGAGTTGGCGGTGGGTGGTGATGACTAACTGTTTTCCCTCTAGCCTTATACTGCTAAATTAGGGACGACAAGAGCATATAACTGCCGTGTAGCTTTGCGCGAATTTCAAAACAAACAATCACTTCTGAAATTAGGGACGACTGGCGCAGATAGCCCTCGTATAGCTCTGCGCGAAATTCAAAAGAAACCGTTCCAGAGAGATAAAGATATTCAATAATTTCCTCACCATTCTTCCGAGGTTAATGTTGGGTTACCTGTATTGGTTGAAGAGGTGATTTATGTTACTCAAGTCTGGCTATACGTTTTGCATTACTGATTATAACAATTGTGCTCTGACACAATTAACAGGAATACTATATCAGCTTAACAAACACGTTTTTTTCCTCCTCTGTTTTATTTGTTTTTGTCCTTCAAATGACGTTATTTTTCAAAACCTGGTTAGTACATGTTGGAGGGATTTAGAAGTTTTGAAAGTAAAGGTAGAAAGTAAAACAAGAACCTTTAACCTCCAGTTGATAGTAATAAAAACGTTATTTAAGCCAACGGTTCACCATTGCGGCATCGCCAGGGCTCGTACAAAACTGAACACATACCAAATAATTCTTGTACTACGTACGAACTGTTATAAAGTCGCAACGTTGAAACGTTAGCTGAAATAAAATATTTTTATTATTATCAGCTGGAGAGTAAAGTCCGTTTTTTTCTTTCCTAACTTTTTGTGATATGTTCACACACGAAAACTGATATGTACTCATTTTTTTTTAAGGACTGAACCAGATAGTTTTGAATGTATATATTTACACACACACACACGCGCGCGTGCAGTTTGGATACAGCTTTTGGTGACAAATAAATAACACGAATTAGATTAATATTTTTCAAGAATATGCACACGTGTGAACTTAGTATTGTTATGCAACTTAGTATCATTAACAATAAATTACTCTAAGTTTATAAAATGTTATTGATTCTCTTCTCTGGCTTTATAATTTTTTTTGTAGATTAAAACTCAATTATGCTTTCACTTGTTATTTTAGAAAAACTATATTCACTGTACTTGCTGCTATTCTTGGTAATATTTGCAACAGTAGCGCAATTCTAACTAGTATTACTGCCCCGAATGGGTCAGTGGCAAGTTATGGACGTACAACGCTAAAATCCGATGTTCGATCCCATGTGGTGAACAGGAGGCAGATAGTCCATCACGTGCAATAAAAACAAAAAACCAGTGTTAATTCTCCCTTCTTACGTCTGTTCCTGTTTAAAGTGTCGCCAAAAATGCAGGAAATAGATTTCAAACATTATTTTTTATGACTTATATTCCAAGAAAGGAAAAACTCGTGAAAATGTGGTCCTACAGAGTTTAAAACTTTATTATATACTCCCATTAGATTTTTTGTCAAATAACGGACGTTTTTTTTCTTCAGGAGTGGATATTCGCGTGTCTAAATACATCTGTATGTTCGCGTTGTGTGTTTGTTAGTACACCCACTCTTCTCACAGTTTCAGAGCACATTTGTCAAAAGGTCGCCACTGGATGATCTTGTGTGTATGGCGTAGCCCCTCCGCGATTAAGAGGGACAGAATCTAACTCGGAAGACATCACAAAGTTTTAATTGCTGCTGTACCTAAATTTGGCATCGGATGTTTTGTTTCTGGTCCCATCCCACACCTTCTGGACCATGAGTGCTGTCATTTGTGAGACTGTATTCGTGGTCCCACCCAGGACAAACGTAATACTTGTGTTCAGGTAACACAAGTGACCTCTCAACGGGGTTGGTTGTTCAGGTAACCCTTTAAGGAAACTATAGATTTTTTTTTTTTTTGAATTTCGCTCAAAACTGCACAAGGCCTGTCTGCGCTAGTCGTCCCTAATTTAGCAGTGTAAGACTAGAGGAAAAGCAGATAGTCATTACCAACCACCGCCAACTCTTGGGCTACTCTTATCAACGAATAGTGGGATTGGTTGTAACATTATAACGCCCCCACGGCTGAAAGGGCGAGCATGTTTGCTTTGACGGGGATTCGAACCCGTGACCCTCACATTACGAGTCGAACGCCTAAACCCACCTGACTATGCCGGGCCAGCTATAGAAATAACTGGGAATAATGGATGCAACTGAGAGGTGGACTGGGACCTTTGAATTGTAAGAGGAACAATCAAACCCTGTAGCTGAGAGCGGGAACTTTATGTTAGTTTATATAATATACAGCTGTGATTTTACTAAGATTTGTTTCATTGTTTCACCGAGATAATAAAAAAATATATTAACGTTCATAATTCATACACGTACATTAATTGCAATCCGTATTTCGTTGTATAGAAGAATATCTCAACATTGAAGAAGAAAGCTCGGTAATTCTTGATGACGAGAAACCCACTTGCAATAAAAATGTATCTCAGAACGGCTGGTATGGGTATTAACACTGTTATTGTATCTCAGAACAGCTGGTATGGGTATTAACACTGTTATTGTATCTCAGAACGGCTGGTATGGGTATTAACACTGTTATTGTATCTCAGAACGGCTGGTATGGGTATTAACACTGTTATTGTATCTCAGAACGGCTGGTATGGGTATTAACACTGTTATTGTATCTCAGAACGGCTGGTATGGGTATTAACACTGTTATTGTATCTCAGAACGGCTGGTATGGGTATTAACACTGTTATTGTATCTCAGAACGGCTGGTATGGGTATTAACACTGTTACTGTATCTCAGAACGGCTGGTATGGGTACTAACACTGTTATTGTGTCTCAGAACGGCTGGTATGGGTACTAACACTGTTATTGTATCTCAGAACGGCTGGTATGGGTATTAACACTGTTATTGTATCTCAGAACGGCTGGTATGGGTATTAACACTGTTACTGTATCTCAGAACGGCTGGTATGGGTATTAACACTGTTATTGTATCTCAGAACGGCTGGTATGGGTATTAACACTGTTATTGTATCTCAGAACGGCTGGTATGGGTATTAACACTGTTATTGTATCTCAGAACAGCTGGTATGGGTATTAACACTGTTATTGTATCTCAGAACGGCTGGTATGGGTATTAACACTGTTATTGTATCTCAGAACGGCTGGTATGGGTATTAACACTGTTATTGTATCTCAGAACGGCTGGTATGGGTATTAACACTGTTATTGTATCTCAGAACGGCTGGTATGGGTATTAACACTGTTACTGTATCTCAGAACGGCTGGTATGGGTACTAACACTGTTATTGTGTCTCAGAACGGCTGGTATGGGTATTAACACTCTTATTGTATCTCAGAACGGCTGGTATGGGTATTAACACTGTTATTGTATCTCAGAACGGCTGGTATGGGTATTAACACTGTTACTGTATCTCAGAACGGCTGGTATGGGTATTAACACTGTTACTGTATCTCAGAACGGCTGGTATGGGTATTAACACTTTTGCTGATAAGAAGAGAACAATGTGATTTGACCTTCCTAGGTCATCTTCAGATTAAGATTTAGTATATCATAAAGGTAATAAAAGTGTCATCCAGTATATCATAAAGGTAATAAAAGTAAGATTCTTAACCTGAGGATAACCTAGGAAGGTAGAAACGTTGTTCTCTTCTTATCAGTAAGTGTTTATACCCATACCAGCCGTTCTGAGATACAACGGTCGAAAATGCTCGGGTTATAGTTTTTATTCATTTAAAATGGTAAAAAAGAACTAGGACCCATTGTTTGCAACGTAATCAGTGGTTGGCTACACACCACATCATCAAAGTTTGGATATAGTGAAGTCGAGCACAGGCTTGTGTCGTACTACGAGGTTTGATACTTTGTTCCTTCTACTTGCCCCCACCCCTACCAGTGGCACAGAGGTCTATCTGCGAACTTTCAGCGCTAGAAACCGGATTTCAATATCCTTGGTGGACAGATAACCCGTTGTGGAGCTTTGTAACCGGGTAACAGTTGTGTAATTCTTAGTTGTCGCATATTGTGTAATATTTATGCAAACTCCAGCTGGTGTCCTTTGGCTTCCATCATGGTGGTGGGCCCCACATACTGAGATGGCATTCTTTGGGCTGTCAAGTTGTGCCCCAACAGCTACTATTTGTGTTTCGTATTCACGTGTGACCAAATTTTACTTACTGCTCCTTGCCCTGGTTCGAAAACACTGTATTCTATACTGCAATGAATTGTCGCTGTTAACAGTTAATAGTAGAAACGTGCGTAAATGGAAAAATGAACATTAAAGTTAGCCTGTCAGTGGCACAGTGGTATTTCTGCGGACTTGTATCACTAGCATCAAGGTTTCGATACCCGTAGTGCGCGGAGCACAGATATCCCATTGTGTAGCTTTATGGTTAACTTTAAACAACTACGACTAGTAGTATAAAGTGATTGATAGAAAATATGTAGAAATTGTTTATTTAGCTCATACATTTTGTTTAAAGAGACGACATAGATATAGATACGTTTTGTTAGGAAGGAGTTACCCGTTAGTCCTAAAGCTGGGACCTGAAATAAACCTTTTTTATAAACTGTTAGTCCTAACGCTAAGGCCTAAAATAAACCTTTTTTTATAAACTGTTAGTCATAAAGCTAGGGCCTAAAATAAACCTTTTTTTTATAAACTGTTAGTCGTAAAGCTAGGGCCTAAAATAAACCTTTTTTTTTATAAACTGTTAGTCGTAAAGCTAGGGCCTAAAATAAACCTTTTTTTTATAAACTGTTAGTCGTAAAGCTAGGGCCTAAAATAAACCTTTTTTTTTTATAAACTGTTAGTCCTAAAGCTAAGACCTAAAATAAACCTTTTTATAAACTTATTGCAAATTGTAGGATTAATCTTTTTTCAGAATTTTTAGATATACTTGTAACAGCGTTCAATATATATGTGTATATAGTTAGTTTGTTTTTTCAGATAATCCAAGGAAAACTAAAAAGCAGCTGTGATTATAAAATAGAATAATATTTGCATACAAATGCTTCCTGTGTTTTATTGAACGACAATCTATGTAGAATACAACATAGAAACGTTTTTTGTTTTTGTTAATAACATGGCATTTGGTTTCTGACTAATATTATAAGAGCTGTTTTCCTTTTGTTCGTGGGGAATGAAAGGATTGAATGTAAATAGACATTGTGAAGTTAACCAATCTTTCCTATGTTTTATTGTAACAGTCTTGTCTGTTTTAACTTGGTTAGAATTAGGTTATCACTAGCACTAGTTTGACTGTTCGTATCACTTATGTAGTCGCTCTACGGAATTATCTAAAAGAAAAATACCAGTGTTTAGGCTTCGTTAATTTTTATTGTAATTTATGCTGAGCGAAAATCTTTGTTGATCTTACCGTGTTGTTAGAAGCACAATAACAGGATCATCTTGTGTGTAAAAACAGGCGCGATTGAGAATACTTTAACACTTATCACTCCCTTAACACGTTCTGCGTAGAAAGGTAAAGAAATGTGGGATCAGAAGTCGGGATTAAAGATTAAAAGGTGAATATGAAGACCTATCACCATTAAGTTAATCCGGTTTCGAGGAATTCCACCTATAACCATGAAGAAGAGTATGTTGATTTTCCAGAATTTTCCGTCCACGTGTCACCGATTCTTTCTTGTAAATTATTTATCCGCCAACCTGTTTTAAACTATTAAAACTAAGCCTGAAATAATTTGATTTATCGGCTGAATATTACCCAAGAATAAATTAGTGGCATTGAAGTTGTATATATTTGATAGAAGATCACTGTAGTAAGTAAATGTCATATCAAAACACATGTGTTACTTTAATGACATTTTTCGTACAATGGGATTGGTCCCACGTAATTTTATAAATACACAGTTTTTAGTGTCCATCCTTGAGTATTCTGTTCTGTGATTAAAACCATCGTTGAGTATCATACTCCACATATTATAATTAATGGACAATAAGGTTAGTAATCTAATAAACACATCTTTGTTGAAACGAGAAACACAACTACAGCCTGCAGAATTATTCCGTGTCTTCAGGTGGAAACGATCGAGTCTTGTTTCACTATTACATTTGTAGATGACTCTCCCTCCCACTGCGAGATTTATTTTTTCATACAAAATAAAAATACGTGAGTTTCACTGTTCAAGGTGGTTAAAAAATGTAAGCTCCTCCGAGAGTGATCTGGGGAGGGGATATGTTTGTCGTCGTGGCAATGAAAGTTCTTGTTCGATAGATTACTCAAGTTTTTTTTTCCTAAATTATGCAACAATTGGCGTGACGTACATAGATTAAACTGTGCTCAAATGAAAAACACAACAGTGTTTATCAGGTACATAGATTAAACTGTGCTCAAATGAAAAACACAACAGTGTTTATCAGATATATAGATTAAACTGTGCTCAGATTAAAAAAGCACAACAGTGTTTATCAGATATTTGTTAGTGAAACACCTTCAGAAACATTTTGTGGTCGACCTTGTGGAAGGGATTCCAAACAGAACTGAAGCTGTTTGATGAAAGAGATTTAAAACTGGAGTTCATGATGGGGAAACCGACTCTTAATGATATAATGAAGACGGTTGATAAAACGTGACATTTTATTTGTGCGTTTGAACGTTTCAGAATAATTTATTCCGTCATTAGCTGAATCTGTAAATCGTGTTATAAAGATGGTTATTACTATAATTGTAATATAACATAATCATTAATTTATTTAGTTAGTAATAAAAGCAGTTAAAGGATGAATAAACCAATCTTTATATATATTACTGTGGCTGAGTTACGTTTTAAATTTTTGAACAATCTTGGGTCTAAAGAGCTTTGAATCATTAAGGGTTAGGCGGCCTTTAGCTATGACTTCCTTTAATATAGAATTCTAGGTCTGAAGGTGTTGTAGTGATGATAGAGAAATCGTTAAAGAAATACTGTGACCTGTGGTTTCTGAATGGTTGAGTGGTTAGGTTTAAAGTAGTGGAAGGTTGGTTCTGTTAGATACTTCTAAGTAATCACGGACTCTAGTTTTCAAGTGTCATTTCGTTTTGCCAATTTCACCACGCATGTATTTTATACAAGAACCATGAACGTGTAAGTTTAGGTATTTGATCTTTGTATTGAAATAAGTGTTTAATGCGGAGGTTATGTGTGTATATTATTTTAAGCTGAATTTGACCTAGCCTCCACATTCGACAAGACGAAATTGGAATTCATTTTGTGAAAAATATTCAAAACAGAAGTGGAGTTATATTGAGAATCAGCTAGAGGTTGTAATTGGTGTTTGCTACGAAACTGACACGTGCAACGTACTGTGCGTCACGATTTTAATACTGGATGTAAACCTAACGTTTTGTAGGCTTAACGTTTGATACGTCTTGCATTACCCATTGTACTACAACATGATTTATGGTAACGTATCGTGAACGATAAATGGATATTACCTATTTTGCTAGTTTTGTCAATAAACAACACATCCTGTTTGAATATATTAAATCTTTAGCAATAAACTACTCACCATTTGTCTTGTGTTCCTAGGTTACGCATCGAACAACGGGTCAGGTGATGGTGCTCAAGATGAACACGTCACTTAGCAACCGACAAAACATGTTGCGCGAAGTTCAACTGATGAACCGATTGTCTCATCCCAACATCCTCAGGTACTTTCTTTTTATTTCCTTTTTTGATTCATTTAATATCAATAAAAAACTCGTTTTTAATTTTTCTGTTTAAAGAATATCTAATCAAAAACGCTTCAATGTAGCTACTAAACTTCCAGTTTTGACTTTCTTCCTTAAGTTCCATGCTCAATCCATTTTTGGCTGTACCTTTGTTTTCACACCTAAGGAGTTTTTGATTAGATGTCATGACTTTTGTCGATACACACCAACAAACCACCCGCAAGTAAGAAAGTAACACCCGTTAGTAACCAACCCTATTAGGATCGCAACCCTATTATTTGGAACAGGCCTATACTTTATGGAACCAACAAGTTTCTTTAAAATGTATGGCGGTAGTTTCTTCTCTCAAACAGTATTAAAAGCTTCCTTTATAGTAACGCTGTGAAATTTAGATTAACAGTTTCTTGTCATCGCCCGTGTGCCTTCGGCACGGCCGTATTGAGTATAATTATTTATGCTTATTGTTTAAGCTAGTATCATGTGACGCTAAACGCTCTTTAGTTAGAATACTTTCATAGAATTTAACAAATTTCTGCTTAAAAGTTGACAATGGATAATTAAAATAACTGTCCCCTCGTATCATACTTTTAAAAAAATTGAGCAAGAAACGGCTAATCCAATTTGCTTGGCGTAACCAATATTTGTGTATCAACACGTCCTTTAACCCTATAGTTTTGCTGCTCAGAATCAGCCCGTCTTTAATCCGAATGACAAAAATATATAAAAAAACGGTTCACTTCTACTCTTAGGTAAACTGCAGTAAAAAGTTTAAACCGATATATCATGTGACTTTTTTGCGTATGCGTGCGTAAATATTTGGTCAAAGTTGATCTTTTAAGTTGAATAACTTTGCACATGTGGCTTATATTTAGACCAAATTTGACACATAGTTGTAGGTACTATAGTCTACCAGTATACATAATTTGATTTCTAAAAATTCCATGTTTGTATATATCAAATAATGTTTCTGTACTTTTGGTGTGAAAAATAAAAGGGGGTTTAGGGTGGACAACTTCAATCAGATTTGGAGATGTTATATATACATATGTCGCGTACTTTTAATTAGATTGCCTTGAAATGTGATATGTGAAGTAAGGGTCCAGTGGAGCATATCCATTATTGGATTGCCTTGAAATGTGACATGTGAAGTAAGGGTCCAGTGGAGCATATCCATTATTGGATTGCCTTGAAATGTGACATGTGAAGTAAGGGTCCAGTGGAGCATATCCATTATTGGATTGCCTTGAAATGTGACATGTGAAGTAAGGGTCCAGTGGAGCATATCCATTATTGGATTGCCTTGAAATGTGACATGTGAAGTAAGGGTCCAGTGGAGCATATCCATTAAATGTGATAGTTTGTATTACCATGGTAGAAGTGGTAAATAGCACTCAGTGTACCCTGCAGGTTGTTTTGTCTGCAAGGTACGCCATCTTCCCAGACATCTCTGTTATGTGGAGAATTCAAGACTGATCAATGTTGAATAAGAATCACTCAGTTCATTGTTTTTAAACCTTTTAATGTTGGTTAGTACGTTACGTAGATGGATGAACAGATGTTAATCTGTATTTCATAAAACGCTATTAGATAAACCTGTTGTATTCTAATCGGCATAATTAATAATAATAATAAAAATCGTGGCAGGTATTACTATTTAACACTTATCATCTCAAGAAGATATGCAAAGCAATCGAGGGCGCTCAGAAGAGACTTTTTCTTCGTCCTATTCGTGAAGTTAAATTTAACTGGGCTGGTGATTAATGGCTAAACCGATAAGATTTAAAGTTAACGAAATTATGCTGCAGTCAGGTGGCAAAGGTCCGTTGGTGGTTCGCGAGAGGTTAAATATTGACCCTTAAAATATAATAAAAAACAAAAAACACAAGAGGATAGGGATCTGTAGATCCAAGAACCTCAGAATTTGCTGTGGGGGGAAAACAGGAGTACCCCTAGAAAACCCACTTTCACGATCAGGGTCCGAATAATCTTCCCTGATCGTGCCCAGAAGTTGCTGTGAAGGAAATCAAGGTTATTAAAGCTTTTTTTAAAAAAACACAACATACACAACTGTAAAACACAACATGCACAACTGTAAAACACGAGTTAAGTCAATGATGGGTCAAAAGATCGATCTAAAGCACCAGGAGTATAAAGATAGGCAGTTCGTGGATATAAAACAGAGTGATTAATTCTATCTGTATCGATGAATCGTTCTATTTCTGTCTGTGACGAATTGGCATTATTACACACTTTAATTTCTATATATACCTGAAAACAAACCCACTTAGGACACCTGCCCACGGTTTCGTCCCTCTACTCACTTGTGAGTGTTGGGGTGAACTCGGTTTCAAACAGGAAGCTTTACATCTGTAGAGTTCAGCTTATGGTTCAGCGATCCTGGACACTTAAACAGATCCACACCATAACTGGGCGGTCTTACGGACACAATTTATCGTCTTCGATATCCTTCTGGTAATAGGAGCACCACATTTCGACCTTCTCCTTCCCCACACACACACACACACACACACACAGGCCATCCAGAACATATTTGCGTTAGGTTTGATTCTGGTGTCTTCAAGCCAGTGGGAATATCTTGTTAACATAATGTGAATGAATATAGGAAAAGGAGAGGTATCGAATTTACATTAGAAACAAGACAGAAAGCGTACACAAACATAATATACAATATTAGCAGACGTTCAACGAAAGTAGAAGATACAAGGGAGTCAGGACCCTCGCGCACATTCAGTTGTCAGTGTCACTTTTTGAGGGTGCCCGTGAGTAAATACCAGATTTGGTGAAAATCGACCCAGGGGTTTGCAAGTTAATAACAGACACACAAACACGCTTGCATTTTTAAAATAATATGGAAATATGATGAAAAGTCCCAGTTCTATACAGAGATAAAAGGGCTACAAACACAAAACATATTGTATGTAATCTGTTCACAGGAAGAGTTGAATATTATACCGTTTATTTAGTCTTTCATAAAACATTTTAAATTCCGACCAGCTTACGTAATGATTCTAACAAATAAAAGAAAAGAAAATACATATTAAAATATACAAACAGCTAAAGCTGCAAATACAATTTACGTAGGCCCGGCATGACCGGGTGGTTAAGGCAATCGACTCGTAATCTGAAGGTCGCGGGTTCGAATCCCCGTCGCACCAAACATGCTCGCCCTTTCAACCGTGGGAGCGTTATAATGTGACGGTCAATCCTACTATTCGTTGGTAAAAGAGTAGCCCAAGAATTGGCGGGGGGGGTGATGACTAGCTGCTTTCCCTCTAGTCTTACACTGCAAAATTAGGGACGGCTAGTGCAGATAACCCTCGTGTAGCTTTGCGCGAAATTCAGAAAACAAACAAATAATGAACGAATGTTGAAAATTAAAAATATATAATAAAAACTGGGAAATCTATCCATGCGCGCTCGCGCACACATTTCCTATGTTTATCGTATATCTTTAGGCTTAGATTAAATTATCAGTAACTTATTCACGTTGTTTCTGATAGTTAAAATTTTGAAAATTACTTCCTTAACTGTTTTAACTACTATACCAAAACAGAGCTATACCCGTATGACTGCGCTGAGAAAAATAGGTCGCACATAAAAAAAAAAAAAAAAAAAAAAAACCGCCGCGTTGTTCCGTGCCTGGTGGCATCCACAACAACAACGAAAGGTTTACTTTGTCGTTGCTATGGTATTCTACAGATTTAAATCAGCTACTTGCAAAATGTTGACATGACTTGGAAACCATGTTATGAATACATTTTGCGCTTGTGTTGACCAGTACTGACTCACGTCTGTTTACTATAATTATTTTCATTCTATTAATATTATTCTTATAGATTAGCCGAGAATTGTGTCCAAAAGGAGAAATGACAAATAAAATGAACATTATTGTTGGACAAGTTTTCTAACTTGTTTATTTTTATGAGATAGAAAATCTTTAATAATCACTATTGTACTAATTACGTATTTGCACCTGTAGTACAAACAAAATGTTTGTTTTAAGAAGAGTAAGGAACTTAAGGATGAATTTAGGGATGTTAGTGAAACTATATTTAGTGCATTACTTGTATATGTAAATTCATTATATCTTTTGTAGACGTATCATTTTTTATGTTCAGTTATTGCTGGTAATATGTTTAAAATATTGTCAATTTCCTATTAGTTTAGTTTCCAACTGCCGAACTTGTATCAAATTGTATTACACTTGTTTGTATTTACCTTCAATGGAAATGTTATGAGAGATGATAAGTTCAAATATTTATAGAATAGAACTAAACATTAGGTCGCAGAGTTAAAACTACATCAGAATAGCTCCAGTACTCACCTGCACTCACACGCTTCATACGTATCTCATGGTTTACAATTGATTCTGGTTGATTTAGTGTGCTACTTCCAAAACACTTATTTTATTTTAACAATTCATTCAAAATGCTATGTGTTTAGAATTGCCACGCTGTCTCCACTGGGGAATTTGAGGGCTTATAACGATAAAGGTCCAGGGTTCAGTTTCCTCTTGTGGTCAGAGCTCAGATAGCCCATTGTGTATCTTTGTGCTAAAAACAACAACAGTTAAGTTAAACCGGATTTTCTAACAATCTCTCATATTTGTCAGGCCTGTGGTATATTTTGATGTCAGGGTATTAGTTCTGTTTATCAAAACTACTCAGCAACACCGAGCTAACAGAACTACAAAGTGAAAAGGGTAAACATTTGTTATTGCGAGAGGTATCTAAAGTAGTAGAACCCATATCGGGATAGAATACGCAATCTGTGCCAGGCATCGTACCCCGTTTCAGTAGCACGGCAGCATGTCTACGGACTTGCATCGCAAATAACCGGGTTTTGATATCTGTGGTGGGCAGAGCACAGATAGCCCATTGTATAGCTTTGCGCTTAATTCAAAACAAGAACTTTCGCAAGCCTCACGTGCTGATTTTCAATAGGAATTGTTTCAAGCCGTTGCGGACATCAGTTATAATATCCATTATAAATTTAACTTTCCATAACTCACTGTGCTATCGTTGGCCTGACCTGTTTGGTATATAGTGGTATTTGGAGTCTACTTTTGGTGTGTTTCGATCTTTCAAATTGGGTCGTTTTCGTTCGGTAATAACATGCTTTTACTGTGTGGCAAGATAACCTACTTTTAATTGACAACAAGGTATATTTAGAATTAGCGGTGGGTGGTTTTGGCTGGCTGCTTTCCCCTTTACTTTATCACTCACCAGGTGGTTAGGGTGCTTGACTCGTAATCCAAGGGTTGCGGGTTCGAATTTCCGTCACACCTAAGATGCTCTCCCTTTCAGCCGTGGGGCGTTATAATGTTACGGCCAATCCAACTATTCGTTGGTAAAAGAGTAGCCCAACAGTTGGCGGTGGATGATGATGACTAGCTGCCTTCCCTCTAGGATTATATTGCTAAATTAGGGACGGCAAACGAAGGTAGCTCTCGTGTAGCTTTGCGCGAAATTCAAAACAAGCAATCGCTTCTAAATTAGGAACCGCCAGTGCAGATAGTCTTCGAGTAGCTTTGTGCGAAATTCCACATAACATATTCTTTCTGTTTTGTGAATACTCACGTGAGTTGCGTAGTCACTTTTAATTTCATCATTCCAAAATAAGTAGCAGCGATGCTGGTTTTTTGTAAGTTGAATCATACAATGAACAACATTTGGGAGTGGAGTGAGTCACCGGGAGCTGAGGTGACGCCAGTTACATCTGTTTCCTTGGCTAAAGTTTGCATTGTCCTTGGGCCGTCATTGTTGAACTTCCGCCAGATGGCAATATTCAAATTTGCTAATAGAACGTGGGTGTCTTGGGGTCGTCTGTCGGTCGTACTAAGAAAACTGGGTGTCATTCAACACCTCTTGAAACAGGATGATTGTAACACGAAGTAAATTATTCGAATGTGATTTGACGAATACTATATGACACTCTAAAGCTATATTTATTCTCGAACCAGTAAACAGGAGAGCAAATAATGCTCAAGTGTTATTACTTGTATCAAGTGAAGATAAATATAGGATTTATGACCGAGCATCTAATGTTCCATCTAATAAGCTCGAAACTTAATCAGTTATAGCAATAATTATTAAATACACAACTTGTACTAGGCTTGTATGTAAAAATAAACGGTAGATCTGTAGTAATACATATAACACAGAGATGTCGACATATGAAACTTCGCCCTCATTGTACTACATGACATTATGTAAGCTTTATTGTCATTAAATTTCCATATTTTTGATAATGATACGCTCTTTACACCACTATAATGTGAAAAGTTTACCATCACTGTGTCGCTGTCATTGTAACATTGTGAAATGTTTAACCACATTCTGTTGTTGTTATTGTGCCATGCTTAACCACATTCTGCAGTTGTTATTGTGCCATGCTTAACCACATTCTGCAGTTGTTATTGTGCCATGCTTAACCACATTCTGCAGTTGTTATTGTGCCATGCTTAACCACATTCTGCAGTTGTTATTGTGCCATGCTTAACCACATTCTGTCGTTGTTATTGTGACATTGTGAAGTGTTTAACCACATTCTGTAGTTGTTATTGTGCCATGCTTAACCACATTCTGTCGTTGTTGTTGTGACATTGTGAAATATTTAACCACATTCTGTAGTTGTTATTGTGCCATGTTTAACCACATTCTGTCGTTGTTATTGTGACATTGTGAAATATTTAACCACATTCTGTAGTTGTTATTGTGCCATGCTTAACCACATTCTGTTGTTGTTATTGTGACATTGTGAAATATTTAACCACATTCTGTAGTTGTTATTGTGCCATGTTTAACCACATTCTGTCGTTGTTGTTGTGACATTGTGAAATATTTAACCACATTCTGTCGTTGCTATTGTGAAATGTTTAACTACATTCTGTCGTTGTTATTGTGCCATGTTTAACTACATTCTGTCGTTGTTATTGTGCCATGTTTAACTACATTCTGTCGTTGTTATTGTGCCATGTTTAACTACATTCTGTCGTTGTTATTGTGCCATGTTTAACTACATTCTGTCGTTGTTATTGTGCCATGTTTAACTACATTCTGTCGTTGTTATTGTGCCATGTTTAACTACATTCTGTCGTTGTTATTGTGCCATGTTTAACCACATTCTGTCGTTGTTATTGTGCCATGTTTAACCACATTCTGTCGTTGTTATTGTGCCATGTTTAACCACATTCTGTCGTTGTTATTGTGCCATGTTTAACCACATTCTCTCGTTGTTATTGTGCCATGTTTAACCACATTCTGTCGTTGTTATTGTGACATTGTGAAATGTTTAACCACATTCTGTCGTTGTTGTTGCGACATTGTGAAATGTTCAGCCGCATTCTGTCGTTGTTGTTGCGACATTGTGAAATGTTTAACCGCATTCTCTCGTTGTTGTTGCGACATTGTGAAATGTTTAACCACATTCTCTCGTTGTTGTTGTGACATTGTGAAATGTTTAACCACATTTTCTCGTTGTTGTTGTGACATTGTGAAATGTTTAACCATATTCTGTCGTTGTTGTTGTGACATTGTGAAATGTTTAACCATATTCTGTCGTTGTTGTTGTGACATTGTGAAATGTTTAACCACATTCTGTCGCTGCCGTTGTGATGCTGTGAAATGCTTAACCACATTCTGTCGCTGCCGTTGTGATGCTGTGAAATGCTTAACCACATTGTCGTTGTTATTGTGATGCTGTGAAATGCTTAACCACATTGTCGTTGTTATTGTGACATTGTGAAATATTTAACGACATTCTGTAGTTGTTATTATGCCATGTTTAACCACGTTCTGTCGTTGTTGTTGTGACATTGTGAAATATTTAACCACATTCTGTCGTTGCTATTGTGAAATGTTTAACCACATTCTGTCGTTGTTATTGTGCCATGTTTAACTACATTCTGTCGTTGTTATTGTGCCATGTTTAACTACATTCTGTCGTTGTTATTGTGCCATGTTTAACTACATTCTGTCGTTGTTATTGTGCCATGTTTAACTACATTCTGTCGTTGTTATTGTGCCATGTTTAACCACATTCTGTCGTTGTTATTGTGCCATGTTTAACCACATTCTGTCGTTGTTATTGTGCCATGTTTAACCACATTCTGTCGTTGTTATTGTGCCATGTTTAACCACATTCTGTCGTTGTTATTGTGCCATGTTTAACCACATTCTGTAGTTGTTATTGTGCCATGTTTAACCACATTCTGTAGTTGTTATTGTGCCATGTTTAACCACATTCTGTAGTTGTTATTGTGCCATGTTTAACCACATTCTGTCGTTGTTATTGTGACATTGTGAAATGTTTAACCACATTCTGTCGCTGCCGTTGTGACATTGTGAAATGTTCAACCACATTCTGTCGTTGTTGTTGCGACATTGTGAAATGTTTAACTACATTCTGTCGCTGCCGTTGTGATGCTGTGAAATGTTTAACCACATTGTCGTTGTTATTGTGACATTGTGAAATATTTAACCACATTCTGTAGTTGTTATTGTGACATTTTTAACTACATTCTGTCGTTGTTGTTGTGACATTGTGAAATATTTAACCACATTTTGTCGTTGTTGTTGTGACATTGTGAAATATTTAACCACATTCTGTCGTTGTTGTTGTGACATTGTGAAATATTTAACCACATTCTGTCGTTGTTGTTGTGACATTGTGAAATATTTAACCACATTCTGTCGTTGTTGTTGTGACATTGTGAAATGTTTAACTACATTCTGTAGTTGTTATTGTGCCATGTTTAACCACATTCTGTAGTTGTTATTGTGCCATGTTTAACCACATTCTGTAGTTGTTATTGTGACATTGTGAAATGTGTATCCTCATTCTGTTGTTGTTGTTGTGATATTGTGAAATGTTTAACCACATTCTGTCGTTGTTATTGTGCCATGTTTAACCACATTCTGTAGTTGTTATTGTGCCATGTTTAGCCTCATTCTGTCATTGTTATTGTGACATTGTGAAACGTTTTTGAAGGTTAAAACGTATTTTTTTAACCCTCATACACACGGTGGGGGTCAAAAATGGGCCCACTTGTGTTTAAATATCAAAGGTGTGACTTTCGGGCCTAAAAGTGTACCTAATTTAATCTATACTAATAACATACTATACTAATACGTTTAACATGTATTTTATGCAAATGGGGTATTACACCCTTTGTCTAATGTCGAAATTCACGTTTTCCACATTGGGGGTCATTTTTGACCCCCGTTTAAAAAACTCAATTACATTTCTGGTAAACAATCAATTAATATATTGATATGAAATTTTGTGTTCTAGAACATTCTAGAACACTATAAATGTTCTCGAGCATTCTAGAATATTCTTATCTACGTTGCATAGAGAGCCCTCAATCGATGATGAATCAGGAAAACCTGAAATAATATCATACTATAACTCCATCAACGGAGGAGTCGATACACTAGATCAAATAGTTAGATTCTTTTCCACTAAAAGAAAGACCAGAAGGTGGCCAATGGCACTATTTTATAACATTCTTGATGCTGCCGCATACAATGCTTTCCTTCTCTATCGCCAGCGCCATCCAGAATTCGCATCAAAGTACCAAAAGAGAGCAAGACGTGAATTTCTGAAGTTGCTTACTGATGAATTACTGCCTGAAGAAGATACAAATG
Organism: Tachypleus tridentatus; assembly: GCF_004210375.1. Taxonomy (NCBI): domain Eukaryota; kingdom Metazoa; phylum Arthropoda; class Merostomata; order Xiphosura; family Limulidae; genus Tachypleus; species Tachypleus tridentatus. Next base: position 12,879,420 of record NC_134828.1, read on the forward strand.
AAGTGATCCCTCCAAAAAGACAAAGTTGCTGAAGAGAACGTTAGGAAATGGTGTCAAATATGCGCACGTGATTCAAGGAAAAACACTTCTTCAAAGTGTATCAAATGTAGTAAAATGGCTTCCAATGACCATAAAGCTACCCAGAGTGTATGCATAAATTGTATAGAATAAATATTTTGTCCAAATGTATACTTTGCTTATATGAAAATAATTTTTTTTAATATTTTTGGTGGGGGGTCAAAAATGACCCCCAGTGTGGACAACGTAATTTTTTTGAGTGTGTGTACTAGGGTTAACAAATCCTCTTTGAACAAGATCATGTTATGGATTGGAGTGTATATTTCTAACAGGATGTATCAATGATTTGGTAGAGTGAAAGTAATCAATAACATTTTATGTGTCGCAGGTTCGTGTTTCAAAGTTAAGTATTCACAAGCTAATTTGACATACGTTCAGGTTTTGTATTGATGTAAAAAGCGAATAAAATATTTCAAAATTTGTATTCTGCTGCATATCAATCGTTCGTGATCTAACGAGACATTCACGAATCATTAGCCACATTTAAACGAAACGTATTATACTTTTTTAATATTATCTTTTAAGTTCATGCCAGTTCTTGTTTTGTACACGACCTCATACATCTCAATTCCACCTGAGCTCGCGCAATATAGTTAAATGTGACGTCACTAATTTTGCTTATAGAGAGCTGAAAACTGATCATTTTTGTTGTGATTTTCAGGTTCATGGGGGTATGTGTTCACGAGGCCCAGCTGCACGCCCTTACTGAGGTACGTACGGTTTTCCTGTGTGTTTTTAAAATTATCTGTAATGTCTTAGTTTTTCATACATTGAAAACAACAACAACAGTAAGATAGGAGATATTCTTTCACCCCTTCCAAACGTACTTCCATTGGCTGTTTGTTTGTTAAAAAATTGCGGACGTTCGTTCGAATATCAGCCACTATTGTAAAACACAAAATGGCTCACCTCTGTGTTGATTTGGTACAAGTATGTTTGATTGACTGTAATTGTGTAGAGTATAGGTGGAGCTGTTATGCTAGAGCACGTGATTTTAAACTGAGGAAGAATCTACCATTAATTACATGTATTTATGTGTTGATATTTATCTTTCACTTTCTTGACTTGTAGCTCAACCTGAAAGCCATAACTCAAATTCAACAGTAATTATGTTATTTAGATAATTTTGTTTCTCTAGAAATACCGGTGTGTTGATCCGCTTGTACAACCTAAATGGTACTACTTTTCTTAGGTTATTAATGTGTTATTACTCTTGTACGACATAATGGTGGTACTATTCTTAGGATATTAATGTGTTATTACTCTTGTACGACCTAAATGACACTACTTTTCTAGGATATTAATGTGTTATTACTCTTGTACGACCTAAATGGTGCTACTTTTCTCAGGATATTAATGTGTTATTACTCTTGTACGACCTAAATGGTGCTACTTTTCTCAGGATATTAATGTGTTATTACTCTTGTACGACCTAAATGGTGGTACTTTTCTTAGGATATTAATGTTATTACTCTTGTACGACCTAAATGGTACTACTTTTCGTAGGATATTAATGTGTTATTACTCTTGTACGACCTAAATGACACTACTTTTCTCAGGATATTAATGTGTTATTACTCTTGTATGACCTAAATGGTACTACTTTTCTTAGGATATTAATGTGTTATTACTCTTGTACGACCTAAATGGTACTACTTTTCTTAGGATATTAATGTGTTATTACTCTTGTACGACCTAAATGGTACTACTTTTCTTAGGATATTAATGTGTTATTACTCTTGTACGACCTAAATGGTGCTACTTTTCTCAGGATATTAATGTGTTATTACTCTTGTACGACCTAAATGGTGCTACTTTTCTCAGGATATTAATGTGTTATTACTCTTCATAAGACATAAGTATTAAAATTATTACATTTTGAAACGCTACATCTTTAATGTAGGCTTTTAGAAATTTTCACTATAGTAATAGTGTGGTTGTAATACTATGTTTGTCATATCCATTTCCGACGATGCGTTTTGCTTAATCCAGAGCTCATCAGGCCAGCTTTTATACAACAAACATAGTACTGGTCAGAACGATATTTATGTAAGCCATTTGGTACAGTTACAGTTGTTATGGTGGGTACACCTTTTACAAGCTGGCAAAGAATGATTGTAACTAATTGTTTGTCGTGATACAGTATAATAATGTTATATGGTGTGGTCGAAACAGAGTATATAATACACTCATTCTTGAAAATCTCTAAGAGACATCATACAGAATGTATTGTTTGAAAATGTAATATGTTTAATGCTAATATTTCATGATAAGAATAAATGTATTACTGCTGGTAGGCTCGAGAGATGGTGGTGGTTCCCAAGGAGTCTTTGTGTGTAGATCTTGTTCATAGTTTCCATGGAGAGAGAGAGATCTATTGACCGTATTAAACTACGTAATGTTTATTGTTTCCATGGAGAAAGATATATATTAATCTTACTAGACTAAACACATGTTGTTTATTGTTTCTATGGATAGATACATCTATTGACCTTACTAAAGTAGGTCATGTTGTTTATTGTTTCCATGGATAGATATGTATCTGTTGACCTTACTAGAGTAGGTCATGTTATTTATTGTTTCCATGGAGAGATAGATCTATTGACCTTACTAGAGCAAGTCATTTATTGTTTCCATGGAGAAATATATCTATTGACCTTACTAGAGTAGGTCATGTTATTTATTATTTCCATGGAGAGATACATGTATTGACCTTACTAGAGTAGGTCATGTTATTTATTGTTTCCATGGAGAGATATATCTATTGACCTTACTAAAGTAGGTCATGTTATTTATTATTTCCATGGAGAGATACATGTATTGACCTTACTAGAGTAGGTCATGTTGTTTATTTTTTCCACGGAGAGAGATATATCTATTGACCTTACTAAAGTAGGTCATGTTATTTATTATTTCCACGGAGAGATACATGTATTGACCTTACTAGAGTAGGTCATGTTGTTTATTTTTTCCACGGAGAGAGATATATCTATTGACCTTACTAAAGTAGGTCATGTTATTTATTATTTCCATGGAGAGATACATGTATTGACCTTACTAGAGTAGGTCATGTTATTTATTGTTTCCATGGAGAGATATATCTATTGACCTTACTAAAGTAGGTCATGTTATTTATTTTTTCCACGGAGAGATACATGTATTGACCTTACTAGAGTAGGTCATGTTGTTTATTGTTTCCATGGAGAGATATATATCTATTGACCTTACTAAAGTAGGTCATGTTATTTTTTCCACGGAGAGATACATGTATTGACCTTACTAGAGTAGGTCATGTTGTTTATTGTTTCCATGGATAGATATGTATCTGTTGACCTTACTAGAGTAGGTCATGTTATTTATTGTTTCCATGGAGAGATAGATCTATTGACCTTACTAGAGCAAGTCATTTATTGTTTCCATGGAGAAATATATCTATTGACCTTACTAGAGTAGGTCATGTTATTTATTGTTTCCATGGAGAGATAGATCTATTGACCTTACTAGAGCAAGTCATTTATTGTTTCCATGGAGAAATATATCTATTGACCTTACTAGAGTAGGTCATGTTATTTATTATTTCCATGGAGAGATACATGTATTGACCTTACTAGAGTAGGTCATGTTATTTATTGTTTCCATGGAGAGATATATCTATTGACCTTACTATAGTAGGTCATGTTATTTATTATTTCCATGGAGAGATACATGTATTGACCTTACTAGAGTAGGTCATGTTGTTTATTTTTTCCACGGAGAGAGATATATCTATTGACCTTACTAAAGTAGGTCATGTTGTTTATTATTTCCACGGAGAGATACATGTATTGACCTTACTAGAGTAGGTCATGTTGTTTATTGTTTCCACCGAGAGAGATATATCTATTGACCTTACTAAAGTAGGTCATGTTATTTATTATTTCCACGGAGAGAGATATATCTATTGACCTTACTAGAGTAGGTCATGTTATTTATTGTTTCCATGGAGAGATATATCTATTGACCTTACTAGAGTAGGTCATGTTGTTTATTGTTTCCATGGAGAGATATATCTATTGACCTTACTAGAGTAGGTCATGTTGTTTATTATTTCCACGGAGAGAGATATATCTATTGACCTTACTAAAGTAGGTCATGTTATTTATTATTTCCATGGAGAGATACATGTATTGACCTTACTAGAGTAGGTCATGTTATTTATTATTTCCACCGAGAGAGATATATCTATTGACCTTACTAAAGTAGGTCATGTTGTTTATTATTTCCACGGAGAGATACATGTATTGACCTTACTAGAGTAGGTCATGTTATTTATTGTTTCCACGGAGAGAGATACATGTATTGACCTTACTAGAGTAGGTCATGTTATTTATTGTTTCCATGGAGAGATACATGTATTGACCTTACTAGAGTAGGTCATGTTATTTATTATTTCCACGGAGAGAGATATCCATTGACCTTACCCATACTTTTGAAAGGTAGACTGGATAATGCTACTGCCCTGTGAGAGTCAGAATATTGAAATTTGTTTGCATAACGTGTGGTTATATTTTACATAATGATTGAAGTGCCATTTCGAACGTATACATATGTTACTGAATAGAATCCTTTTTTTTATAACCTTTCTTGGGCGCCTGTTTACCGTGTCGGATTATGATCAATGTGATTAAGGTTAGCCTGAAGTTATAGAAATCTCGCGTCTTGTTACATCTCTGTTCCAACACAGAATCACTCTGGATTCCTTTTGTTAACATTTCAAGGTTGGGTAATCTTGGAGCAGGTTAACGCACGCTTCTGTTTATAACCAAGCTATCATCATTGTTATAGCTGGTGTTGCAGTCAGCAATGTGTTGTTGTTTTCTTCAGGCGTTTGATAGTTAATAGACCGTTTCCTTGAAAACTATTTAATTATTTGCAGATTAATGAAAAACACATTATAAAGCAAAAGTGGAAGCAAAAACAGTAACATTGTGAACTGCTGAAGTTGTTATTATAATTATCAGCGATACGCTGACAGTAATTTCATGAACTAACGTCATTGAACAAATGTGCCGACTGGAGCTTATAATTTGATATTCACGGATATGAACATAAAAGAGCAAACAAAAAACTTCAGTTTTGAGTCTAGTCCAAGGCCCACGCGTCTTGTTTTACGGCTAGGTTTAAGAAACCTACACGTACTTGACTAAATATAACGATCTGAAGAAGTCGCCATTGTTGTTTCTTATTGTCTACAAAATTCAGTATAGAAATTCATGAAACAACATTGTGTTTCATTATTGTATTTTTATACAATCTAATAGAAGTTCGAAACAGTAATTGTAGCTCATTATTGTATCTTTATACAATCCAGTACAAGCGCATGAAACAGTAATTGTAGTTCATTATTGTATCTTTACAATGTTTGTTGTTGTTTATTTCTTCACAAGTATATGTGCCATGCGAATGACAATTCTAAAATCGTTTTCTGTTAAAGTTCTCACTTATAATTCGATGTGAAAGTGATTTTCAGGTAGTAAACACGTGACAGTAGTAATTGCATTAGGAGACATCTTTTAGTATGCTGGCTGGTTGAAGAGAATTGCGGGTGTATAAGTGGCCAAGAACCTGACTTGATGTTTGATATTTTACTTGTTGCCATATCGTTCATCATCAGTCACACCTTCGTGTGATGGCGTGAGATTTTCTTAGTATTATATGTCATGTTTGCATGTGAAGAACTGCTTATCTGAGTGGTGCTGTGGTTATCACTTGGATTAGAGTTCCACGGAGGAAATAGACTTCTGTTCTTGGAACATTCACCGACATTTTTACACGCACTTTGATTGTTGTTACCCACAGTTCTTTGCTTGTTTTTCTGCCATTATTATTCCATGATTTTTTTAAGGTTGTATCATAGTCTCTAAGATGATTATCCATAGTCCTTACAACAGTCCTATTTGTTATGGGGAGAAATTCACTATAAACACTTTTATTTATTTAAAGCCCAGAGATATAAATTTTGAGTGGATTGTTTTTTGTTTGACTTAATAACAACCCGACCACTAATGTGGTCATCATCAGGTAATAGGGTTTATGGTGGGAAATACTACGCGAGAGAATTTTATTCCAGTTTAGAAAACGTGCAGGGCGACACCTGTGTTTTGATTTAAATGAGAGTTTGGTTCATTTATAATTAATGCTTCATTTATTTTTCTTCTATTAAAGTTGTTTTCATTGTATAATATTTAAAAGTTGTTGATGTTACTTGTATGTTGATTTGTTGTGCTGTGTTCGTAAGTATGTGATAGTGGATTGTTATGTTCTCTAGTCCTTATGTTCAGGTTACGTCCTGTTCCGCTTAAGTAAGTGTTATCACATCGATATATGTAGATACTGCTGTCGTCGATATTGTCAGAATAAACCTTCTTAAGATGAAATTTAATTTTAGTGTTCGGTTTTTGAATACAAGTAACTTTACTGTTTGTATTATGTGTGTTTCGAAATGTTTATGATGTTTCTGGTTATACAGCTGTGATGTGGTAAGATACCTATTAGTGTGTCCGAATTTCTGTATCTTGTATCCTTTATGGAGTTTATGTCGTTTTCTGTTTCTTTGTTTCTGTTATTAAGTTTGTTTCATATACTTGGTTAAGGTGCTGGTGACAGTGTGTTTAGGGAAGTGACATTTGTTAATTAATATGTCAGATATTGATTCTAGTTTATGTTGCGGATTATTACATATTCTTGTAAACACGTGATAACATCTTGATATTTTGTTGAAGGGGCGTGGTCTCACATTATACAGTTGTATCATTATCAGGTTTGTGAAAGATTTTCATGTTAAAATTGTGGGAGTTTCTTTCTATTGTCATGTTCATGTAATTTAAAACCTCGTTTTTTATGAGTGAATTTAGTGTTAGAAGGAACTTTGTCTTCCATTTCACAAAATACGTCGTTGACGTATCTGAACCAGTGTGTAGAGCTGTGTTATAATAGCCGGACTACTTTGTAGATGAACAGTTCACATAATCCAGATGATAGAGGGCTGCTTAGGCAGTCTATTTGTACACAAGTTTTAGCGTTACAGGTGAAATTTATTTTTAGTGCAAAGTGGAACAAGTCTTTCAGAATTCCTCTTGAGAAGGATTTCTGTACGCGGTGAGGGGACCTCCCAGTCAAGGTTTTGTGTTTTTGGTTTACCTCCTTTGGGATGAGAACACCCACCCACATGTTTGCTGCGCGTAACGATATGAAGGAGAGGAGATGATCCTGGTGATTTAAGAGGTGTGTGGGGTGCTGCAACACCCCACTTTGGCCTTTAATTTCTGTAGACGGTGGCTCCTCAGGGTGCATCCTGTTTAGCTAGGATTAACTGACTACCAGCGTTGGGCGTTCTCAACAGGCGTTTTGGATGTTATATATGATTCTGGTGTAGTGGTCACGAAGCCCTAGCGTTGCTGCATTGTCCTTGTTTGGCAGTGCAGTGCGTCCTCTCGTTGGACTCCGTGGTAGGTGGGTCCGGTGGGCACAGAATCATTATTTATTATGGATTCCCAATTTTCCAAAAAATAAAATACAAAAAATAGCTTATAGGTAAACGACCATGCATAGATGACTCTGTTACACAATTACCATCAAAGTCAGATCCTATACCTCGTTTTTAAATTCTTCGTTTTTTATATGACACGTTGTTAGGGCAAATGTCTTCCTTTTTCATTGAGAAGGGATAGTGAGGCTTGTTGGCTCTCCCAAATCAGTCAGAAAGTTGTACTCTAGAGATATCTACACCTACACTTAGTGAATTACTTCTGATGTCGAAAATCATTGGGTATATATATAAGGCCACTCCACATGCTACTTTGAATTCCTCCCGAAGAGTGATCGTTGAGAAAGATTTAAAAACCCTCATCGAGTCAGAGGTTCTCGCTGGTTTCTCCAACCAAAACGTTTCTGCTGTATGCGGTATCTTTACTAGCAAGGATTGAATTATGTTTTGACAGAAGTCTTAATTTTGACTTTCACATCGCCAAGTCCATCTTCTTCTGTCAAGGAAGTTAATCTGAACTGTAGAGGCCAGCCATGCATTTATAAACCTCTCAGATGTTTCCAGTGTCATCAGTTTTGAACACTCAAAGGCATCTTGTCGTGTTTCTTTGACGCATACTCGTTGTGGTGACAAAGATCATGCCCCCTACTAGTATCAACTGAACCATCACTGCGTCATTTGTGGTGGTTGCCACCACTCTTACAATCGACTTTGCTATAAGTGGGTGAAGAGTAAAAGGTACAAGATTTACATACTGACCATAACGTTTTATTCTCCAATGTTCGGAAGTTATTGTTCCCACCTACACCTCAGATATATGCTGCTGCACCACGTTCCACTACTATAATGGGAGTGCAGACAGATTTTTCTCTACTTCCAACAGAGTTATTCTGAAACCTTGTGAAGAGTATTTTGCTGTTTATAGATAAACGAGTTGGCAAGACCACATCTAATCCAATTTCTGCCCCATCATTCCTTCCAGTGACTGCCCAGGTCAACTTCCTTTGTCCTTGGCTTCTGGTATCTGTTCGGGTCCATCTTCTTTGGCCTCGAGATGCATAATGATTATTCGATAACGCCTCCAGTCGCAGGGATCTACGTTTAATGACAGAAATCTGCCCACTTGATCCAGGGCAGGATTCATTGAAGTCAACAGATTACTTCTAATAAAGAAAGTCAGTGTAGTCGTAAATAGAAGGGTTCTCCGACCAATTCTCCTCCAACCAATTAAAAATGGTTACATTAATGCAGTGAAACTGTCGAGTTTTCCATTCTAATCTGGATGGCATTAAAACCTTGATCAATTTCTGTCATCCTGTGTGTCTTTCCTTACAGGAAACATTCCTGAAACCTGCTGATACAGTCACTTTTTGCAGTTTTCTTTATATTAGAATTATAGGTTGTGTAATGGACGAGTGCATGGAGGGCTGGCACTGCTGGTCGACCTGAATGTGTCCACCTTGTTTCTGCTATCGATGCTCCATTGGAGATCATAACGTTTGTGTTTTCTTAGGTTGTACCATCAGTGTTTCTTCTGTTTACCTGTATCGTGTGGAGACGTACGATCAGTCAGACCTCAATGCTCTCGTAAAATAGTTTCTCACTTTTCCATATTGGGTGACTTTAATTGATACAATCCGCTCTGGGGTGATGCTGATTTTGATGAGAGAGACGGGTTGTTCTCAGAACACGATCTGTCTCTCTTAAATACTGGTTCGTTTACATATATTCATGTATCTACTAAAACTTTTGCTGCTATTGATCTATCCATCTTTTTCCCTTTACTTTTCACTCGTTCTTTTGGTTTTTGTTTTTTTGGGGTGTGTGTGATTGTAACCCACGAGGCAGTGAATATCTATAGTTCTCAGGGAAATTGGCCATGGTCGAGGTCACCCATCCCAAGTGCTACGCTGAAAGTTGGATCCAGCTGAATGGCATTCTTTCACCTCTCTCTCGGAACTGATCCTGCTGTTGATAGTCTGCCATCTATTGATAACTGTGTGTAAACAGTAATTGATTGCATCGTTCAAGCTGATGTTTATTCTATACCTAAACCTTGACACACTTCCCATGTTATCTTCGTCCATTGTGGTCTCAAGCCTGCCAGCAGATAAAAAAGGTCCATTTCTGAGCCTGTGAATGGGTATCCCACTCTTTCTAACCGCATCACTTTCCAGCAGACTTGTGCCCATTCTTAGCAGGTCAGATAAAAGAGCCTAAAGGAATCTTGGATTAAGTTTATGACTAGCTAGCATCTTTTCTACTACCAGTTCCAAAATAATATGGGACAAGATTTGGAAAGTCGGTGGATGGTATGCTTCCCATCTTCTATTTATCTTGCTCTCCAATGACCAGGGAATTACTAATGTATAGAGCATTGCCGATACTTTAATTGAGATCTCTGCTTATCTTTCCACCTGTTTTGTTTTTCTCCCCTGCTTTCTTGGCCATCAAATCTTGGGCAGAGCAGTTACCTCTTTCCTTTTGGGCCAATAATCTCTATGGCTGTAGTTTGCCCTTTACACTGATGAAATTCTAACTCACTCTGCTAGGTCTGGCAATAGATTGGTTAGATCTGATGATATTCACTATGAGATGCTGCACCATCTCTCTTTTGCCTCTCTTGCTCTTCTTGTTGTTTTAAACCAACTCTGGCAAGAAATCGTTTTTGCTGATGCTTGGTGCAAAGCTATTGTTTTAGTTTTTTCTAAGCCTAGGAAGGATCCCACTATTCCTTCTAATTATTGTCCCGTTTTTCCTTGACTTGCTGTTTCTTTAAGGTCGTGAAGAGGATGATCAATGCATGTCTTATTTGGTTCTTTGAAACAATCTCCTCTCGCTCACCTGGTGCAGATTGTGTTGACAGGCTTTACTGTCGACCACCTGATTTGACGTTGCACACTGATCAGGAAAGTATTCCTCAAGAGAGAACATTTTGTTTCTGTCTTTTTTGATCTAGAGAAAGCCGTATGACTACATGGAGGTAAGGAATTTTGCGGAACCTCTATTCATATGGTTTTGACTCTTTTCTGTTCTTTCACACAGGGACTTTGAGTCTATCTGGAGTGTGTCTTGAGCGTCACACTTTTCAGTATTGATATCAATGCTTTCACAATACAACTTCCTCCTAATGTTGCAAATGGGCTCTATGTTGATGACTTTCACATCTCATGTCGGTTATCGAGTATGAGGTTTATCGAGAGGCAGCTCCAGACTGTTCTCAATTGCTTGTTGAAGTGGACCACAACAAACAGTGTTACCTCTTTTTTTTTTCAAAACCGTGTGCATGCATTTTTGCCACCAGTGGGGTCTACACCAAGCTTCGTCTTGGTGATGTTGTTCTTCCTATGGCCCCCGAGGCAAAGTTCTTGGGGGTTATCTTTGACTGTATCTTTTCATTCCTCTCATAAAACAAATGTGCATCAAATGTACTGGGGCATGGAACATCCTCTGTGTTCTCTCTTCAGTCTCTCAGGGAGTAGACCAACGTTCTATGCTCAAAGATCTATCATGTCCTCATTTAATCCAGCCTAGGTCTCTGGTCAATGGTTCTTCCAGGGCCTAAACCTTGAAGATGCTGGATTACATTCACCATCTGGGCTTTGGCTCTGCATATGGACTTTCTGCACTTTTTCAGTTCAGAGTTTGTACACTGAGTCCCATGAACCTCCTTTTAACCTCTATCATTTGCAACTTTATTTGCAGTATGCTTCTAAACCTCAATCCTTACCACAGCATCCCCCCTGAGGTTATGTCTTTTTTCCTAATTGGGCTGTGCTCTTTTGAAATAAAATGTCTCTCATTCTTTCTTCCGGCCTTCATATCCAGTTGCAGCTGGTTGAAGTTAGTCTGCCATTGAATGATATTGCTATCTCCACTAATCAGTCCATTTCATCATGGCTTATTACCTTTCTCAGATGTAACCTTTTCTGTAGTCATCCGAGGAAGGCGAATACTCCAGGTTGGAAGTACCGTCTTCTCCTTGGTGAACATTTTTTTTGGAATTTTCAAGAATTAGAAGTGTGTAAAATAATAGTTTCACAACCACACTATGTTCATCATAGCTATTGCCAACGACGCGTTTTGCTCAAACCAGAATTCATCAGGCTGGCTAAGACCCAAGAAATGCAGTAGGTATAGTTGTTTGTAATCATACTTGGCTATCTTAAATAACACGTTCACGCCATAACGATTGCTATGCTATAATTCCCCTTAAGATGATTTTGATTGGTAGCATTTATGTGTGTTGTTTAATAAATATTGCATGCTCTACATTTTATGGTTGTGTTAAATGGTGACTGTCAGTGTCAGATCAAACGTTCAGTTGATTTAGCCCATTATGTTGGTAATTAGTGATTACAGCCAATCAGTATTGAAATTTTATTAACAATTTAACTTATTTCTGGTGAACCATCCCACATTTCGGTCAAGTCTCGTAAGAAGGATCTTACGTCACGTCTGTGGAAGGGCGTGGATGAGTGAACGTTAGACCCAATAAAGGAAGAATACAACGTATAAAACAGCCAGTGATAATGATTAGCTTGATTACGTCAGTTTTTTTAGATTTACAGTCTTGAAGAAGTATCTCTTAACTGAGTATTTCCGTGAAATTTAACTACTAACTTACTTCCTAATAGTTTGTAATAACTAATTAATCGTGTTTTGTAGCAAAGCAAAACGTTTTATTAAATTCGTAGAGTGAGAAGACTACATGTAGAGTTCACAAGTAGTCACAATATTGAAGAAATCTCACACAACAAGGTTATGTCACGTGTCTGTTTTCCAACGTTTCTTATAGATATGAGGGCCAGTCGACATGTTGAAAACATCTCTCTCTGTTCAGAGAAGAACTGTTAGTTTGTACACAAGCTATATCATTTAGTTTTGAAAACCAGATAGGAAAATTGTGTGCGTTTGCACTTTCTTATAGCAAAGCCACATTAGGCTACCTGCTACGTCCACCGAGGAGAATCGAACCCCTGATTTTAGCATTGTAAATCCGAAGACTTACCGCTGTTCCACCGGCGGACTGATAGGAAAATTTTGTTTCTTCCAGTCGACGTTAGATGGCGAGCACAATGTTATATTATGTCATCTGAAGATATAAGGAAGAAATGCAGGGTTTGAAGTAATAAATTAAATCAAGTGTGTATTTATTTGCATAATTTGTTTCACACGTAATTTACTTTACAACTGTGTTATTGCATGTTAAAAATAATATTACAATTACATTAATACTTTCACTAGCCCTTCTTCGCAGCCTGAGTATTTGTTGATGCTTTAAGTGCTTCTTGATTGACTAACATAGTAGATTCCTCCAATCCTGGGCCAAAATAAAAGGAATTCTTGGTGATCCAGTTGTTGAACAACCAGCATACAAGTGACAATGTGAAAAACAAAGTGTTTTAAGATATAACCCTCTCACTTTTGAGGATCTGACCTCGTACTTTGTTTGCAACTTTTCCTGGCAAAATTATGGATGTTTAACAATTTTTAATGAAATAACTCGTATTTGTTTTAACATGTTAATAGAAAGAAATATCAGGAATAAAAACTGGTCTAAGACTGTGGAGCTATCAGCTAAACAAACGTTAAAAACTGGTCCAAGACTGTGCAGCTATCAGCTAAACAAACGTTAAAAACTGGTCTAAGACTGTGGAGCCATCAGCTAAACAAACGTTAACAACTGGTCTAAGACTGTGGAGCTATCAACTAAACAAACGTTAAAAACTGGTCTAAGACTGTGGAGCCATCAGCTAAACAAACGTTAATAACTGGTCTAAGACTGTGGAGCCATCAGCTAAACAAACGTTAATAACTGATCTAAGACTGTGGAGCCATCAGCTAAACAAACGTTTAAAACTGGTCCAAGACTGTGGAGCCATCAGCTAAACAAACGTTTAAAACTGGTCCAAGACTGTGGAGCCATCAGCTAAACAAACGTTTAAAACTGGTCCAAGACTGTGGAGCCATCAGCTAAACAAACGTTTAAAACTGGTCCAAAACTGTGGAGCCATCAGCTAAACAAACTTATATTTACTGTGGGTGTGACCCGGGCATTTCTTTAAAGGAAGTGTTCTTGCTGGTACTAAACAACACAGGTATTGGAGTTGTGTCAGTGTTATAATATTTCAGTCAGTGACACAATTGTGATGCCCCTGGTCACGTTTGACTCGCGTTGCTGCCACCTGACGAAAATGTATGTTTGAAAGAAGAATGAAGTTATGCAGGCAATATAACTTTACTTTTGGATATACAATCAGCAGTACAGGGATAATTTTACATGAATATTTCGAACCTTTAAATGTGCCTTCTGATGACATCAGGTCACTTATAACTTTTTGTGGATCATTTTGACCAGAACAATTTTGCACCAATCAAAAACTACCTGTTACCAATTTCTCAAGTTTCTCTTCCAGTGTTAAAAAACAACATAACTCAATAGTATTACTTACCAGTGAATATTGTATACAGTAAACTAATACTGCAAAAGGAAGGTTTGGAGATCCATCACTTCAGTCATTAATTACTAAGAGTTATCCCTTGAGTTACCTCCAAACTCCTATATTTTCTTATGTCATTACAGTCGCACACCACTAGGAGATGCCAGAAGCGTTGAGAATCGAGACCTGTTGATATTCGTTATGATTGTTTTATTATGTCCAATCAGAAACTAAAACTATCGTTGGTTTTAAGGTCACGCATAAGAATTAGGTATTGGTCCTTGCATGTGGTACTTAGAAATGGATATTGGTCCATCTCTGTCATGCTCAGAGCACTGTTTTAGAGTTGTCTCAGACAAACGAAAAATGATAATATAACCCTAACCATTCAGATAATTTTTAATACTGTGTTACTGTTAAATGCAATTACTGGCGTCACTACTTGATGGCCCTAGTCATGTTTCAGTAGGCGATATATGTCAGTAATTATAAAACACAAAATCAACACAACTATTTACACCTTTTAGAATAAGGTTTATTACCATTTTAAATCGTGCTTACCTGGGTAATACTAACCAGTTAGAAGACTACTGTTTGATAACTATATTAATCTACAGTTTAATAACTGCATTAAACTATAATGATAACTATTAAAATACTGTTTAATAACTACATTAAACTATAATATGATAACTATTAAAATACTGTTTAATAACTACATTAAACTATAATATGATAACTATTAAAATACTGTTTAATAACTACATTAAACTATAATATGATAACTATTAAAATACTGTTTAATAACTACATTAAACTATAATATGATAACTATTAAAATACTGTTTAATAACTACATTAAACTATAATATGATAACTATTAAAATACTGTTTAAGAACTACATTAAACTATAATATGATAACTATTAAAATACTGTTTAAGAACTACATTAAACTATAATATGATAACTATTAAAATACTGTAAGAACTACATTAAACTATAATATGATAACTATTAAAATACTGTTTAATAACTACATTAAACTATAATATGATAACTATTAAAATACTGTTTAATAACTACATTAAACTATAATATGATAACTATTAAAATACTGTTTAATAACTACATTAAACTATAATATGATAACTATTAAAATACTGTTTAATAACTACATTAAACTATAATATGATAACTATTAAAATACTGTTTAATAACTACATTAAACTATAATATGATAACTATTAAAATACTGTTTAATAACTACATTAAACTATAATATGATAACTATTAAAATACTGTTTAAGAACTAACTATAATATGATAACTATTAAACTGTAAGAACTACATTAAACTATAATATGATAACTATTAAAATACTGTTTAATAACTACATTAAACTATAATATGATAACTATTAAAATACTGTTTAATAACTACATTAAACTATAATATGATAACTATTAAAATACTGTTTAATAACTACATTAAACTATAATATGATAACTATTAAAATACTGTTTAATAACTACATTAAACTATAATATGATAACTATTAAAATACTGTTTAATAACTACATTAAACTATAATATGATAACTATTAAAATACTGTTTAATAACTACATTAAACTATAATATGATAACTATTAAAATACTGTTTAATAACTACATTAAACTATAATATGATAACTATTAAAATAACTACATTAAACTATAATATGATAACTATTAAAATACTGTTTAATAACTACATTAAACTATAATATGATAACTATTAAAATACTGTTTAATAACTACATTAAACTATAATATGATAACTATTAAAATACTGTTTAATAACTACATTAAACTATAATATGATAACTATTAAAATACTGTTTAATAACTACATTAAACTATAATATGATAACTATTAAAATACTGTTTAATAACTACATTAAACTATAATATGATAACTATTAAAATACTGTTTAATAACTACATTAAACTATAATATGATAACTATTAAAATACTGTTTAATAACTACATTAAACTATAATATGATAACTATTAAAATACTGTTTAATAACTACATTAAACTATAATATGATAACTATTAAAATACTGTTTAAATAACTATTATTAAACTATAATATGATAACTATTAAAATACTGTTTAATAACTACATTAAACTATAATATGATAACTATTAAAATACTGTTTAATAACTACATTAAACTATAATATGATAACTATTAAAATACTGTTTAATAACTACATTAAACTATAATATGATAACTATTAAAATACTGTTTAATAACTACATTAAACTATAATATGATAACTATTAAAATACTGTTTAATAACTATATTAAACTATAATATAATAACTATTAAAATACTGTTTAATAACTACATTAAACTATAATATGATAACTATTAAAATACTGTTTAATAACTACATTAAACTATAATATGATAACTATTAAAATACTGTTTAATAACTACATTAAACTATAATATGATAACTATTAAAATACTGTTTAATAACTACATTAAACTATAATATGATAACTATTAAAATACTGTTTAATAACTACATTAAACTATAATATGATAACTATTAAAATACTGTTTAATAACTACATTAAACTATAATATGATAACTATTAAAATACTGTTTAATAACTACATTAAACTATAATATGATAACTATTAAAATACTGTTTAATAACTACATTAAACTATAATATGATAACTATTAAAATACTGTTTAATAACTACATTAAACTATAATATGATAACTATTAAAATACTGTTTAATAACTACATTAAACTATAATATGATAACTATTAAAATACTGTTTAATAACTACATTAAACTATAATATGATAACTATTAAAATACTGTTTAATAACTACATTAAACTATAATATGATAACTATTAAAATACTGTTTAATAACTACATTAAACTATAATATGATAACTATTAAAATACTGTTTAATAACTACATTAAACTATAATATGATAACTATTAAAATACTGTTTAAGAACTACATTAAACTATAATATGATAACTATTAAAATACTGTTTAATAACTATGATTAAACTATAATATGATAACTATTAAAATACTGTTTAATAACTACATTAAACTATAATATGATAACTATTAAAATACTGTTTAATAACTATATTAAACTGTAATATGATAACTATTAAAATACTGTTTAATAACTATATTAAACTGTAATATGATAACTATTAAAATACTGTTTAATAACTATATTAAACTGTAATATGATAACTATTAAAATACTGTTTAATAACTACATTAAACTGTAATATGATAACTATTAAAATACTGTTTATAACTATTAAACTATAATATGATATCTATTAAAATAAATAACTATATTAAACTGTAATATGAATAACTATTAAAATACTGTAATATGATAACTATTAAAATACTGTTTAATAACTACATTAAACTATAATATGATAACTATTAAAATACTGTTTAATAACTACATTAAACTATAATATGATAACTATTAAAATACTGTTTAATAACTACATTAAACTGTAATATGATAACTATTAAAATACTGTTTAATAACTACATTAAACTGTAATATGATAACTATTAAAATACTGTTTAATAACTATATTAAACTGTAATATGATAACTATTAAAATACTGTTTAATAACTAAATTAAACTGTAATATGATAACTATTAAAATACTGTTTAATAACTAAATTAAACTGTAATATGATAACTATTAAAATACTGTTTAATAACTACATTAAACTGTAATATGATAACTATTAAAATACTGTTTAATAACTACATTAAACTGTAATATGATAACTATTAAAATACTGTTTAATAACTACATTAAACTGTAATATGATAACTATTAAAATACTGTTTAATAACTATATTAAACTGTAATATGATAACTATTAAAATACTGTTTAATAACTAAATTAAACTATAATATGATAACTATTAAAATACTGTTTAATAACTAAATTAAACTATAATATGATAACTATTAAAATACTGTTTAATAACTATATTAAACTGTAATATGATAACTATTAAAATACTGTTTAATAACTATATTAAACTATAGTTATTAAAATACTGTTTAATAACTATATTAAACTATAGTATGATAATTATTAAAATACTGTTTAATAACTACATTAAACTATAATATGATAACTATTAAAATACTGTTTAATAACTACATTAAACTATAATATGATAACTATTAAAATACTGTTTAATAACTACATTAAACTATAATATGATAACTATTAAAATACTGTTTAATAACTACATTAAACTATAATATGATAACTATTAAAATACTGTTTAATAACTACATTAAACTGTAATATGATAACTATTAAAATACTGTTTAATAACTACATTAAACTGTAATATGATAACTATTAAAATACTGTTTAATAACTACATTAAACTGTAATATTATAACTATTAAAATACTGTTTAATAACTATATTAAACTATAATATGATAACTATTAAAATACTGTTTAATAACTATATTAAACTGTAATATGATAACTATTAAAATACTGTTTAATAACTATATTAAACTGTAATATTATAACTATTAAAATACTGTTTAATAACTATATTAAACTGTAATATTATAACTATTAAAATACTGTTTAATAACTATATTAAACTGTAATATGATAACTATTAAAATACTGTTTAATAACTATATTAAACTGCAATATGATAACTATTAAAATACTGTTTAATAACTATATTAAACTGCAATATGATAACTATTAAAATACTGTTTAATAACTATATTAAACTGCAATATGATAACTATTAAAATACTGTTTAATAACTATATTAAACTGCAATATGATAACTATTAAAATACTGTTTAATAACTGTATTAAACTGCAATATGATAACTATTAAAATACTGTTTAAATGCTGTATTAAACTGCAATATGATAACTATTAAAATACTGTTTCATAACTATGTTAACTTACAGTTTGATAACTTTATTAAACTAGAATTTCGTGTAGTGTAATTTTGAAGCTGTTACTAGTGATGTATAGTCTAGTTTTTGGAATGTTAAGAAGTTACTTCCACTTTAGTGATATCTGTTTTCATTTTCAACGAATCTGTGCAACCGAAGTCGCATATAAACATACCATCTTGTAGTTTTGCTATTATGCAATAGTTTTATAAATAGAGGGCGTAATCCAAGTATGTTCGAAAGTGTTGACGCCAGTGCACGAGGTGTCATAACCCAGGGAAGTAGGACCACATCCTGAGTTTGGCCCTCGCTACTCACTCAATTGGTTTTTCAGATGAATTGAAGTACTTTTACCAAATCAGTGCTCTTTTCTTACGCATCATCCGAAATCTATTAACATACACGAGCAATAAATGCGACTTGTGAAAACGTTGTTTTCAGTTGGACATAATTTTGTATGAAATCAATGAATTCGCACACTAAAACGATCCCAGCCATAGATCAGTGGTACATCATGTGTAAAAAAACGAATTTTACCTTTCATTGCTCAATGAATATAATTTCACATTTAGATTTAACTTTTGAAACACGTTTTACACGAGTTTTCGAAACCTGTTTCCTCTTTAACTCACGTTTTCCGTGCCCACGTTCTAAAAAAAACACATTAGGGGTAGTAGAAAATGTGTAATTCAGCTTTGTTGTAGAAACATTGTTACTGAACAAACAAGTTTCGTCATTGTTGTAACTAAATATTGTATAACAACAAAAAGTCTGCATATACAATTTGTATTATGGAGTCAAAATTATAAAGCGAGTTTCAAACGGCGGATGTATCGGCTCAGTTTTTTAGCCGTTTACATTTATTGCTATACTCTTATCAGTAAAGGGTGTGGCTTCTGTCATTTCTTGTTGTGATTGGTTGTTAAATATACATTTCACATTAGTGATTTTCTCTGAAACGTTTTAATGGAACTTTTAGGTTTTGAGAGAGTGTTCATTTTACAATAACTGAGCTTGCGTTAAGCTTCTATGGCGCCCCCTAGTGTCACAGTGGTATGTCTGCGGACTCGCGCACTAGAAACCGGGTTTCGATACCCGTGGTGGGCAGAGCACAGATAGCCCATTGTGTAGCTTTGTGCTTAATTCCATGACATAAATGCACATCTTTAACGGCCCTTTTGGATTTAAAAGAATTTAAACAGGAGAAATTTAAGAATACCTGAAACGAACTTACCACAAATACGATAAAATGTTTATTAGAATATTCTCGGGAACATTAGCATCAATTCTTTAATTATTGATACACACAACACACACAAATATATATGTATCAATAATAAAACATATTTCCAAACTGGTATTTATTGCTTTGTTTCAGTCTTAAGGACACTGGTTGGTTGGTCCTTTGTTAGGATTTCGGAGTTTGCGACATGGGTTGAAATCTTTTGATACCACGAAATATTTCTCGATATTTAAGCTGTGGAAACAAAAATAAAATTACAATCATTCCCTTACAATTTAAGGACAACGAGAGGTCCTGTTCATGAATTTAGGACCTCTCGTTCAGTAGATGTATAAATAGAGAACACTCAGAACCAGTCCTTATCGTTCATACGTTTATCAAGTATTCCTTTAACTGGTTAACATAACTGCATCTTCGACATCTGAAACCAACCTATTTCAAAGGCTAACCACCCTGTTAGAAAAATAAAATTATCTCAGCTGAAGATCACTCCTACCATGCTAAATTGTACATTTGTGTCCCCAAGTTCTATACTTTTCATAATTAAATACGAAAAAAAGCTCGTGCATCATCACTGTCAATTTCTTTAATAATCTTAAACAACTAACACAGAACTTTCCGACTCTTCTTTCAAGAAAAAAACAGTTTCAGATATGTTAACCTGCTCTTGTATGTTAGCCTTTCTATCTCAAGTATCATTCTATTACCTCTCCTCTGAATCTTTTCCAATACTGCGATGTTCGTGCTAAGGTAAAGAGGTCAATGACTTATACTATGACCTTATAACGTCTTTAGACTAGTGTTCTTCTCATGGATAGCGAGTAGCGGAGTGTTGTAGACTGGCTATCTTTCCTCTTAGAGAGAGAGATGATTTAGCAGCTTTACAATAAATACAAGTAACCCTAATCTCTCATGGATAGCGAGTAGCGGAGTGTTGTAGACTGGCTATTATTCCTCTGAGAGAGAGATGATTTAGCAGCTTTACAATAAATACAAGTAACCCTAGTCTCTCATGGATAGCGAGTAGCGGAGTGTTGTAGACTGGCTATCTTTCCTCTGAGAGAGAGATGATTTAGCAGCTTTACAATAAATACAAGTAACCCTAGTCTTTCAGGGATAGTGAGTAGCGGAGTGTTGTAGACAAGCTATCTTTCCTCTGAGAGAGAGATGATTTAGCAGCTTTGGAATAAATACAAGTAACCCTAGTCTCTCATGGATAGTGAGTAGCGGAGTGTTGTAGACTAGTTATCTTTCCTCTGAGAGAGAGATGATTTAGCAGCTTTGGAATAAATACAAGTAACTGTAGTCTATGGTGATGTCAGATGAACATTCACAAATTTTGTGGTAAGGGTTATTGTTTTATAATTTTATTTCAGTGTTATAGTTATTATTTTTACCGAACTGTAGCAGACGTTTCTTCTTGTTTTTTATGTATACTGAAACTTTTAACAACAAGCCATGTAAAGCTGATAATATCCACGTTCACTGTTCATGTGAGGTTGGTAATGTCCACGTTCATTGTTCATGTGAGGTTGGCCATGTCCACGTTCACTGTTTATGTTAAGTTAATAATCTGTGTTCGATAGTAATGATGTTGTAATGGTTATTTTTCGTGTGATATCTAAAACATGTTTCACCATTCTGTTTGAAAAGTAACACACCCAACCGTCGGCTACCTCTACAAGCACGTTTTATACAATATCACTTACAACGTTGTGTAACATGAGCAATATGCATTATTGCACTTTGAAATACAGTCTTATAGAATGGCCTTATCTCTACCAAGGAAGTTCAAACATTTCGGGTTTACTTCTACCAGTTTTCTACCTCCTACGTGTTGCTTTAAATGATTGCTTCACTTAATAGATTAACAGGATGAACACATCGGTCTATATATATGTGTGTGTGTGTACATACGTGGTTTTAACATTATTGTAACGGCTAAAAATGTTTGAGATTTTAAAATTAAAGTTCTTAGAACGTTACCTGTCATATCGACCGTACATTAAACACCCAACTTGTTCTCAGTGTAGTACTTTCTAGTAAAAAGAAAGTATAATTACATTTCAACCACACGCTGTTATAGCGTTTTATTAAATATCAGAATCAACCATTGTTGTACAATACTGCTGACGAGACTTGTTAAATATCAGAATCAACCATTGTTGTACAATACTGCTGACGAGACTTGTTAAATATCAGAATCAACCATTGTTGTACAATACTGCTGACGAGACTTGTTAAATATCAGAATCAACCATTGTTGTACAATACTGCTGACGAGACTTATTAAATATCAGAATCAACCATTGTTGTACAATACTGCTGACGAGACTTATTAAATATCAGAATCAACCATTGTTGTACAATACTGCTGACGATACTTATTAAATATCAGAATCAACCATTGTTGCACAATACTGCTGACGAGACTTGTTAAATATCAGAATCAACCATTGTTGTACAATACTACTGACGAGACTTGTTAAATATCAGAATCAACCATTGTTGTAAATACTGCTGGCGAGACTTGTTAAATATCAGAATCAAACATTGTTGTACAATACTGCTGATGAGACTTGTTAACTATCAGAATCAAACATTGTTGTACAATACTGCTGATGAGACTTGTTAACTATCAGAATCAACCATTGTTGTAGAATACTACTGACGAGACTTATTAAATATCAGAATCAACCATTGTTGTACAATACTACTGACGAGACTTCTTAAATATCAGAATCAACCATTGTTGTACAATACTGCTGACGAGACTTGTTAAATATCAGAATCAACCATTGTTGTACAATACTGCTGACGAGACTTGTTAAATATCAGAATCAAACATTGTTGTACAATACTGCTGATGAGACTTGTTAACTATCAGAATCAAACATTGTTGTACAATACTGCTGATGAAACTTGTTAACTATCAGAATCAACCATTGTTGTAGAATACTACTGACGAGACTTATTAAATATCAGAATCAACCATTGTTGTACAATACTACTGACGAGACTTCTTAAATATCAGAATCAACCATTGTTGTACAATACTGCTGACGAGACTTGTTAACTATCAGAATCAACCATTGTTGTACAATACTACTGACGAGACTTATTAAATATCAGAATCAACCATTGTTGTACAATACTACTGACGAGACTTCTTAAATATCAGAATCAACCATTGTTGTACAATACTGCTGACGAGACTTGTTAAATATCAGAATCAACCATTGTTGTACAATACTGCTGACGAGACTTATTAAATATCAGAATCAACCAGTTATTGTTGTACAATATCGCTCTTTTCCTTTGTATAGAAACACGTGAAGTTGTTAGATTTGTCTTAAGGTAAATCACTACAGTATATTTATAACATAGGTATTCGAGATGTGATTTCAACTAATCCACCGCTTCTGAGGTGAGACGTATTTATGTAATCATACCACGACATTCAGTGTTCAAGAACTAAACAACAAGTTTATAAACGAATATAGGTGTCGCTTTATAATTTAGAGAAGAACTTTGTTGGTGATTCCAGCAAGTTAACTGCAGATTTAAAGAAATAGTATTTTTTATGATATTTAATTATTATGTTAATAGTACATCAATGGAGGAAGCCTGGAGCAGCTGAATCTTAACACAAACGAGCCGCTCCCATGGCCAGTGAGGGTAAAGTTGGCACTGGACATCGCTCGGGGGATGGCGTACTTACACTCACGAGGGGTGTTTCACCGTGACCTGACGTCCAAGGTATTGTCATTATGTCCCCCCGTTTTTCATACCACAAAGAAATTAAGAGTGAGATAGCCAGTTAATCGGAGCTTACGTTTATTTGTGATCGACACATAAGTGTTAATATATTCTAGTTGTATAAAAAATGAAAGGTTTACAGTAAAGTCTCAACTAAAATATGAAGGATTTTCTTGCTGAATCAGGCAGCTCTGGTGAGGTGTTGCTTCATACAGTGGTATGTATTTAAAGTTATGCCTACTTGCGACGCCGAAAAGACAAACGTAATAATACGCATGATACTATGTAGATAAGGATTTTGATAAACTTGTATTAAATTTGATAAAACCATATCGATCACTCTTATCATATTATTTATTAATAGATATGATGTCAATCTAGATTGCATTCGATAACCAAACTGTGAACCTGACCTTGGAAGTGCCATGTCAGCAACGCTCTGACATTTGATAGGAGTGTTGTGTTGATCTCACAGTGACAAATAGTATCTTCCCTTAAAGCTGTGTTAGGAAGGCCCTGACATTTGATAGGAGTGTTGTAGTTGTATTGATCCAACAACGACAAATTGTATCTTCCCTGAATTTAGAAATGCTGTGTTAACAAAAACTCAACATTTGGCTTGAGTATTATGAACGATTTTGTTTTTATCGATGTTGAAAATATTAATTTTAACAAGCGCGTGCCATATGACTTAATAATATAAATATAATATTCTAATCACAAGTAACTTAGTTTTTGCTAAAGATGTAAATGTTATATTAAATGCGCTTTGACATTTGGGCTGTATAAATAGATCTTCTCAGAGCCTTATTATAGAGATGATGAGTAATACACCAGATGAGCCAATTTCCTTGGAGATTTGGGTGGTACACGAACTTCCTGTAGTTTCAGAAAGCGATTAGCGACAAACAAGGAAATTTCTATCGTAGCATATACTTATAACACCCAATAATCAATCAGGCCTTTTTTTTACTTCCGCAATATTAACCAAAAATCTACTGTTGCAATAGTATTATTTAGACCTGAATAAGTTCTACTGTTGCAATAGTATTTTCTAGACCTGAATAAGTGAATCACGGTATAGGGGATATTTGGCGGACATGACGTATGAAAAGTTATAGTAAGTCATGGAATTTATCTCAAACATCTCTTTTCACCCCTTATTTAATAATAATAATGTAGTGAAACCGTACAGTTCTCGTAAAAAAAAATAGAGCAAAAACACTTTGAACCCACGCTGAGACAAGACATTGGTGGGTTAATAGCACGCAGTGTGACGACCGTGCAACATGATAAACATAGGCAGGTCTATTTTAGGATATGTTAAGATTGTTCTCGGTGTGATCCACTAGGTAGCAGCGTCGTACGTCCCTGAGCGATTGAATTACAGTATTTTTATTTTTAAACTTAGCGTTTGATGGAAATGTGTGTAATAAGTTTGTTTTGATACTGTAAAAATGCACAGTGAATTTTATTGGACTAAATCCTTTACAGTTTAAAAATTACTTTTCATTGATTGGTTGATACTTCCTCCAGAATGTTCTCATCAAGAGAGAAAGTTCCGGAATGACGGCTGTTGTCGGAGACTTTGGTTTGGCAGAAAGAATACCGGATAATACGAGGTGTGGTCTTTCACGCTTAAACCAAAACGTTTATTATAAAGATTTCGGACACCTTGTCAGTCGTTTCAATTATTAGAACTTTATATTAAATACAACAAAAACACACAAAACTTGTTGTAATGTAGATAATCCACTGAAAACCAACGTTTTTTGTAGTGACGTACACAACCCATTAAAATCTCGTGGCTTGTAGTAAAGTACATAACCCACAAAAAAGGCCTGCATTAAGGTACATAACCCACTAAGAACCCACATGGCTTGTAGTAAAGTAACAACCCACTAAGAACCCACATGGCTTGTAGTAAAGTAACAACCCACTAAGATGTCACATGGTTTGTAGTAAAGCACATAATCTAGTAACACAAGACTTGTAGTGAGGTATATAACCCACTAAGATCCTACATGGCTTGTAGTGAGGTATATAACCCACTAAGATCATACATGGCTTGTAGTGAGATGTATAACCCACTAAGATCATACATGGCTTGTAGTGAGATGTATAACCCACCAAGATCATACATGGCTTGTAGTAAAGTACACAACCCACTAAGATCATACATGGCTTGTAGTAAAGTACACAACCCACTAAGATCATACATGGCTTGTAGTAAAGTACACAACCCACTAAGATCATACATGGCTTGTAGTAAAGTACACAACCCACTAAGATCATACATGGCTTGTAGTAAAGTACACAACCCACTAAGATCATACATGGCTTGTAGTGAGATGTATAACCCACCAAGATCATACATGGCTTGTAGTGAGATGTATAACCCACCAAGATCATACATGGCTTGTAGTGAGATGTATAACCCACCAAGATCATACATGGCTTGTAGTAAAGTACACAACCCACTAAGATCATACATGGCTTGTAGTAAAGTACACAACCCACTAAGATCATACATGGCTTGTAGTAAAAGTACACAACCCACTAAGATCATACATGGCTTGTAGTAAAGTACACAACCCACTAAGATCATACATGGCTTGTAGTGAGATGTATAACCCACCAAGATCATACATGGCTTGTAGTGAGATGTATAACCCACTAAGATCATACATGGCTTGTAGTGAGATGTATAACCCACCAAGATCATACATGGCTTGTAGTAAAGTACACAATCTACTGAGGTCTCACATGGCTTGTAGTAAAGTACACAACCCACTAAGATCATACATGGCTTGTAGTAAAGTACACAATCTACTGAGGTCTCACATGGCTTGTAGTAAAGTACACAACCCACTAAGATCATACATGGCTTGTAGTAAAGCACATAATCTAGTAACACAAGACTTGTAGTGAGGTATATAACCCACTAAGATCATACATGGCTTGTAGTGAGGTACATAACCCACTAAGATCATACATGGCTTATAGTAAAGTATACAACCCACTAAGATCATACATGGCTTGTAGCAAAGTACACAACCCACTGAGGTCTCACATGGCTTGTAGTAAAGTATATAACCCACTGAGGTCTCACATGGCTTGTAGTAAAGTATATAACCCACTAAGATCATACATGGCTTGTAGTGAGATGTATAACCCACTAAGATCATACATGGCTTGTAGTAAAGTACACAACCCACTAAGATCATACATGGCTTGTAGTAAAGTACACAACACACTAAGATGTCACATGATTTGTAGTAAAGCACATAATCTAGTAACAAGAATTTTTGTAAGGTTCATAACTCACAAACAAGATCTGTTTTAAGGTACACAACCCACTAAGATCTCACATGGTTTGTAGTAAAGAACATAATCCAGTAACACAAGACTTGTAGTGAGGTATATAACCCACTAAGATCATACATGGCTTGTAGTGAGGTATATAACCCACTAAGATCTCACATGGTTTGTAGTAAAGAACATAATCTAGTAACACAAGACTTGTAGTGAGGTATATAACCCACTAAGATCATACATGGCTTGTAGTGAGGTATATAACCCACAAAGATCATACATGGCTTGTAGTAAAGTACACAACCCACTAAGGTCTCACATGGCTTGTAGTGAAGTACACAACCCACTAAGGTCTCACATGGCTTGTAGTGAAGTACACAACCCACTAAGGTCTCACATGGCTTGTAGTGAAGTACATAACCCACTAAGGTCTCACATGGCTTGTAGTGAAGTGTACATATCTCACTGGCAAATTTAGTTCAAACAAAAAGTTATTTTTTAATTGTGTCATTTATATTTATGTTATTGGAATTTGGTAGACCTTATACATATATCTTGTATAAGTTATTATATATATTTTATTAAACTTTAAAAAGGTGATACCTTGTAAGAAATTAATTTTGTTCATATACATGTTACATACCTGTGTTAGTGACTGTTAAAGTATCATTAGAAAATGCTTTATATTCATATGCAACTTTGGAAACAAATTGTTTTAAGACCAGAATAGAGGTTTAATAGAAACATGATTAGAAATTATTGAAATATTAAAAAAAAAAAAACAGAACTATGCAGATAAACAAAATGTCCGGTACAAACTTTATATCATACAAGTAAATGTGATATTTACAGGAAGAATGTGGTTATTAGAAAATTGTTACTTTCTATCAATAAATGGTTGTGTTATTGGGAATGTTGACCAGATATTTGAAAGTGAAGTGTCTTTACCTTTACATGACTGTGATATGTGACGTAAATGTATTGTTTTAACAACAGAATTAACGTTCACTAAAAATAGAAGAAATTATTTGGATATGATTTTGATTTTAGACTAAAAAGTGTTTTGTTTACAGATAATAAAATATGAAAAAAAATGTACAATTAAATTAGTCACTGAAATGCTGGAAAACTTTAAGCAATGTATTTACATTTTTGAAATGTGTCTTAGTTGTGATTGAACGGGTCTGTTGGGTAGATTATAGTTAGAAAAGAAAGTTTGGTATATTAATTGTTGGTTGACTTTATTATAGTAGTGAAGGGGAGATTGATATATTAAGTTTGAAATAAATTCCTTTTTTTATATTTATTTTAACTTGGTTGATTTCATAAAAAACCTTTCTCATTTCTTTTGGTGGTGTCTTATAGTGACCATACCCATAGACTTCCAGTTGTTGGATCTCCATATTGGATGGCACCAGAATGCTTAAAAGGAGAATGGTACAATGAGAAGGTAAGATAATCTTTGTTGAAATCTGGGATGTCAGCCTTGGCCTTTGCATTGCCATCTTTGCCATTACCAGTTCTCTCTGTAAAACTTAGACGCACACTAATTTCTCAGACCTTTCCAAAATTACAAATCTCAGTCTACGAACTATCAATCATAGACCCCCTTGTTAGAAGATTTATTAAAAGCCCACTTTAGTTAATTGTAATCTTTAAGAGTGTATTAAGGAAGGTATTAATATCCCTGAACACCTCAGCTGAGGAAAGTTTCCATTTAAAACTAAACAGCTGCCACAAATAAAATGAAAAAACAAAGGTAACAGTGGTAAGATAGATATCATGAAACAAACAAACAAACAGGGAACTGGTAGTGAATACAGCCTATTATGGTTTTATACATCACTGACTGATTTAATTTAACTTATAATTATACTTAAGTTGTCTTATAAGAACATCAGTAAGTGTGGTTTGAAGTCAAAGACCAAGATGATGTGATATAATGAGAGAAGGTGTTGTGATTTGGATGGTTTGGGAGTGATTTGGTAGTGGCAATTCTCCAAAGATGTCTGCTTGAGTTAGGATGACAATGGTAGGCTTTAACAGTTGTAATTTGACATGGAGATAGTAGGTTGTGAATAGTTGTATTTCTTGTTTGTGTTACAGTTTCAATAAGTCTGAAGAAGGACCTACTTATGTTGTTGTTAATATCCATATTTCATGTGTGTTTTACAACTGTAATAGGTCATGGAAATAAACTTGTGCATACTCCTGTTTTAATTCTGATACTTAGTGTGTTTCTTATTTTAATTTATTACTGAATATGCTAGTTGTAAGTTATTTAGTAGTTTATATTTAACGTAAGTTAGATAGAATGGTCTAATGTCTGTAATGTTTTGTTTTTGCAGGCTGACATATTTTCTTTTGGTATAATTCTGTGTGAAATGATCGCTAGAATTGAAGCAGATCCTGACGTTTTGCCCCGCACTGAGGTGAACAAAATCTTTTCAATATTAGATGTAATTGAAAACATTGGTATTACTAGTATTACTTTTAAAAATATACAGTATAAAATAAATTATTATTAATTTTGTTCGTAATAATTATTAATATCATATGTTGAATATTTTTTTGGCTGTACGTTATTGGCTTATATTCTTTTAGATATTTTTGTTTTAAATATTTTTTCACTCTGATTGACGTCTAATTTGATAATTGTTGTTGTATCTTAAGCTTATGAAATGCAAGTAAACGATGTATGTTTCATTAATTTTAATTCTTGAAGAGATAATGCACTAACCACTCCTAAGTTTAAAGATGTACTTTTTATGTTAGGAAGCCTGTCTATTTAACTAGAGAGTGACAGATCATGGGTCAAAGGCCATCTCATCATGTGTTTTGACTTACTTTCAAAATTTTATTGAACCTCTATTTTATGAATTTATGTCCATAATGTGGTTCCAAACTGTAGATTATAATTTAATTTATTATGTTATACATTATTTGATTTCTTAATTTAAAAGTAAATATTTAAAAAACATGCACCTAAACATCGATTTTTATATGTCTCATGGTATGTTGGATCCAGAACTTGTTCAAATTAAATGTTTCTGATATCACAATGCAAAGGCTATACATTAGTACAAATTAGGAACTCAAGTTACAGATATTTAAAAGCTAGATTGTAAAATAAGAATCTCCTATGTTTTTTATATTCTGTACTAAATGTACTAAATCAAACAAAGTTGTCCCACTTACCTACTTCAATATTTGGAAACAGTCTCTTACATATACTTACGTATATATGTGACACACAAATAACTAATCGACAGCTCAAAACGTCCCACAAATGGTTTTCTCAGCCATTTTCAAATACAAGGGAGCCATCTCTTTCTTTTGAGACAAACTTTGTGGGAGCAAGTTGAGTTGTTGGCCTGTTTGAATTTTTATATTTTTTTAGACACAAATACAGCTCAGTTACCAAACTTTATAAGTTATAATGGAATTTTGGGATATTAATTTAGTAGCTTATGATTTGTTGGTTATTCAAGTGTATATATAAATCCTTAAAAATTTTCTTTCACATCCTCCATGTTCGAAATTTCTTAAGATATTGCATCCTACTACAAGCAGTAACCAAATACAAATGTTGGAAGTAGAAGAAATAATTATATGCTTTACTTCTGTTTATTCTTCTATGTTTCAAGAAAAGTTAAAAAAGTTATTTCTAAATAGTAATATTGTATTATAACTGAAAGGTAGCTGTATTTTACAAAATACTAGTCTAATAAAATACAGTTGAAACAGGTTACTTTGTATAGGGTAGTTTTATATTTTCGGATCTAATAATATTTAGTGTACATGCTCTGCATTATTGTAACTTGAATCAAGTTAACTAGCAGTGTCAGAAAGGTCAGTATACATAAGTGGTTATGAGATCAATACAATCTGTCGAAATCAGACAGATTCTGATTTCATAATGAAATTAACAGATAAAATATAAAGTTTTTCTTTAAAAACATTTGATAATTATCTGAAGGTTATAAAGATTTCACATATGAAATTTTAAAACTTTCTGATGCACAAAAGTGTTTTTAATTTTAAAATGAAAATTACTCAGCATGTTAGATAGTCATCATTCTGACAGAATGAAATTTCTGAGAAAATCTTTAAGTAAAAAATATTAATACTTAATTCAAAAACCTGATATTTTGTGTACAAAAGCCTTGTAAACTTTATCAATAACCTGCAAAATTTTATAAACATATCTGTATATTACCAAAAATCATAGCATAATTACTCTCATGGATACTTTTGTGGTTACAGGCTGGGTGAATTCCACCCATCCTGTAATTAAAGGATTAACAATGAGATGTGTAGTTTTAAAACGAAATATCTATAGCCATGGTACTGAATGTCAGATAGATTTAAAAAATTTTATGAGTTACAAGAAGGTTAAAACAATGAATGTAGAATAACTTCATCTGTGTTATTTACATATTGTTTCTTCAGAACTTCGGAGTAGACTACAAAGCATTCAGCAAAATGTGCCCAGACTGTCCTCCAGACTTTCTTAAGTTAGCATTGTGTTGTTGTAGGGTAAGTTGTGTACCTCCAATGTGTTAAAATCCTATTTCTTGTTATATGCTATAGAATTACAGTTGGAAATGAAATAAGTGTAAAGATAGCTTCTAGATTTTTATTGTTTTCGTGTAAAATGTTTTTTAAAAATGATCTTAAAACATAGTAACGCTTTACTTTATACATGAATATTTGTTCTTTTTCTGTTATATAAGTGTTTACCACATTTTTCTCTTTATCCTGTAACTTAGATTGATCCAAAACACCGTCCATCCTTTACCGTAATTATTCAAGAACTAGAAACTATGATGTCCCTTGAAAAACCTCGGTTCATCGATGTAGCATACAGAGTAAAACAAAGTGGAGAGCAAAGTGAAGATGAAACAGACAACTATAAGAGTGTGCAGGCAATATGTAAGAATCATTATTGTGTGGTCTGTTTCTCTGAAAAACATCGTTGATTTATATATCGCATCATTCTCAAAGCATATAAAAACATTATAGGCGTTAGAAACTCCTATGAACATTTTCATTCCAGAGTGTCTAATCTTTATTGTATTGGTGGGCCTAAACATCAGCAAGTCACTGCTTAACTTATATTAAAGAACAACACACACACTCATGCACGTAAAAACAGTATTATGTATATGACTACTAAAGGCTTTTTGTTGTAAATGGGGGAGATAGTCCTGTGGTAGAGGTTTGAATATCAGAGCTGTGTTTCAAATATTTCAGATAGAAAGTAGCTGATTTGGTGTTGCTATCTGGCTGCTTTCCATCTGGTCATAGCTCAGTATTAAGGATGTTAGTAGCTTTACTTTATATATGAATATTTGTTTTAATTCTCTACCCTATAACTTTTAGATTGTTCCAAAACATTGTCTATCTTTTACCATAATCAAGGATTAGAAACTCTGATTTGATGGCAGCTGATAACCATATTAGCTTTGCCAGACAGCTATATATAGCTGTTAATAGAAGCTTTGCCGGACAAAAGATATATATAGCTGTCAATAGAATATTTACAGCCATAATATGTTCCTTTACATTTTAGTAAAGGGGTACTAGATAACTAATCAATAAACTTCTAAAACCTTCTTTTCATCAGCTACCTTGAGAAAGATAGCAATTTGATTGAACACAGCATCAAAATCTTTGCTCGAGGCTCAAAAAATGTGTACAAACTACTGCAGTAAATACAATTTATTCAGCAGAGTTGTTGGACCAAGCTGATTTTAACTGGTAAAGCAAATAAAAATTAATTCTACTAAACCTTTTCCAAACTTGTTTAGAATTTTTTTAATTGTAGAAAGCTTAATTTTGTTGGAAGAAACCTAAAACACAGTGTAATTATTAAATGTTTTTAAAGAAAACAAATTTTGTTTTTAAGTTGCAGTTGTGGCTAGCAACTTGAAATAATTTGGATAATCTAAATTCCGACTACCATAAGAGGTATTAATAAACCCTGAGGACATATAACTCTAAAAATCAGGTTTTCATACTCATAATTTTCTTTATAGTCATAAAGATTGGCAACTCTAAAATAGCCATTCAAATTCTGTATTACTTCATCACTAATGTTTAGTGTTTACTAGACAGATCAGAATTCATTGTAAAATGTTTAGTGTTTCTTAGATAGATTAGAATTCATTATAAAATGTTTATAGTGTTTTTTAGATAGATCAGGATTCATTATGAAATCTTTATAGTGTTTCTTAGATAGATCAGGATTCGTTATGAAATCTTTATAGTGTTTCTTAGATAGATCAGGATTCGTTATGAAATTTTATAGTGTTTCTTAGATAGATCAGGATTCGTTATGAAATTTTTATAGTGTTTCTTAGATAGATCAGGATTCATTATGAAATCTTTATAGTGTTTCTTAGATAGATCAGGATTCGTTATGAAATCTTTATAGTGTTTCTTAGATAGATCAGGATTCGTTATGAAATTTTTATAGTGTTTCTTAGATATATCAGGATTCATTATGAAATCTTTATAGTGTTTCTTAGATAGATCAGGATTCATTATGAAATCTTTATAGTGTTTCTTAGATAGATCAGGATTCGTTATGAAATCTTTATAGTGTTTCTTAGATAGATCAGGATTCGTTATGAAATTTTTATAATGTTTCTTAGATAAATCAGGATTCGTTATGAAATTTTTATAGTGTTTCTAAGATGGATCAGGATTCATTATAAAATTTTTATAGTGTTTATTAGATAAATAAAGATTGGATCTAGTTATTTTGTACCAAACATATGAAACTGAGATACTGCTTTCAATCTCAAGATTCGTAGTGTAAGATACTAGCTCATTTTATCACCCATTCTCTTTCCCTTGACAAAAACAATAGATAAAATAAGACTATAACATAACAGGAGTTTTACATTATACAATTAGGTCAGTGGAAAGTAACGGGAGTTTTACATTATATTACTGTAAGGTCAGTTGAAAGTAATAGAAGTCTTGCATAATAATATGTGGTTGGGTCAGTAGAAAGTAACTGGAGTTTTAAATAATAATATGTGGTTAGGTCAGTAGAAAGTAACGGGAGTTTTAAATAATAATATGTGGTTGGGTCAGTAGAAAGTAACGGGAGTTTTAAATAATAATATGTGGTTGGGTCAGTAGAAAGTAACTGGAGTTTTAAATAATAATATGTGGTTAGGTCAGTAGAAAGTAACGGGAGTTTTAAATAATAATAATATGTGGTTAGGTCAGTAGAAAGTAACTGGAGTTTTAAATAATAATAATATGTGGTTAGGTCAGTAGAAAGTAATGGGAGTTTTAAATAATAATAATATATGATTAGGTCAGTAGAAAGTAATGGGAGTTTTAAATAATAATAATATGTGGTTAGGTCAGTAGAAAGTAATGGGAGTTTTAAATGATAATAATATGTGGTTTGGTCAGTAGAAAGTAATGGGAGTTTTAAATAATAATAATATATAGGTTAGGTCAGTAGAAAGTAACGAGAGTTTTAAATAATAATAATAATGGTTAGGTCAGTAGAAAGTAACGGAGTTTTAAATAATAATAATAATGGTTAGGTCAGTAGAAAGCAACGGAGTTTTAAATAATAATAATATGTGATTAGGTCAGTAGAAAGTAACGGGAGTTTTAAATAATAATAATAATGGTTAGGTCAGTAGAAAGTAACGGGAGTTTTAAATAATAATAATATGTGATTAGGTCAGTAGAAAGTAACGGGAGTTTTAAATAATAATAATATGTGGTTAGGTCAGTAGAAAGTAACTGGAGTTTTAAATAATAATAATAATGGTTAGGTCAGTAGAAAGTAACGGGAGTTTTAAATAATAATAATATGTGGGTAGGTCAGTAGAAAGTAACAGGAGTTTTAAATAATAATAATATGTGATTAGGTCAGTAGAAAGTAACGGGAGTTTTAAATAATAATAATATGTGGTTAGGTCAGTGGAAAGTAACTGGAGTTTTAAATAATAATAATATATGGTTAGGTCAGTAGAAAGTAATGGGAGTTTTAAATAATAATAATATGTGGTTAGGTCAGTAGAAAGTAATGGGAGTTTTAAATAATAATAATATATGGTTAGGTCAGTAGAAAGTAACGGAGTTTTAAATAATAATAATAATGGTTAGGTCAGTAGAAAGTAACGGAGTTTTAAATAATAATAATAATGGTTAGGTCAGTAGAAAGTAACGGAGTTTTAAATAATAATAATATGTGATTAGGTCAATAGAAAGTAACGGGAGTTTTAAATAATAATAATAATGGTTAGGTCAGTAGAAAGTAACGGGAGTTTTAAATGATAATAATATGTGATTAGGTCAGTAGAAAGTAACGGGAGTTTTAAATAATAATAATATGTGATTAGGTCAGTAGAAAGTAACGGAGTTTTAAATAATAATAATATATGGTTAGGTCAGTAGAAAGTAACGGAGTTTTAAATAATAATAATATGTGGGTAGGTCAGTAGAAAGTAACTGGAGTTTTAAATAATAATAATATGTGGTTAGGTCAGTAGAAAGTAACTGGAGTTTTAAATAATAATAATAATGGTTAGGTCAGTAGAAAGTAACGAGAGTTTTAAATAATAATAATAATGGTTAGGTCAGTAGAAAGTAACAGGAGTTTTATATAAATAATATGTGATTAGGTCAGTAGAAAGTAACGGAGTTTTAAATAATAATAATATGTGGTTAGGTCAGTAGAAAGTAACTGGAGTTTTAAATAATAATAATATATGGTTAGGTCAGTAGAAAGTAATGGGAGTTTTAAATAATAATAATATGTGGTTAGGTCAGTAGAAAGTAATGGGAGTTTTAAATAATAATAATATGTGGTTAGGTCAGTAGAAAGTAATGGGAGTTTTAAATAATAATAATATGTGGTTAGGTCAGTAGAAAGTAACTGGAGTTTTAAATAATAATAATATGTGGTTAGGTCAGTAGAAAGTAACTGGAGTTTTAAATAATAATAATATATGGTTAGGTCAGTAGAAAGTAACTGGAGTTTTAAATAATAATATGTGGTTAGGTCAGAAGAAAGTAACGGGAGTTTTAAATAATAATAATATGTGGTTAGGTCAGTAGAAAGTAACTGGAGTTTTAAATAATAATAATATGTGGTTAGGTCAGTAGAAAGTAACGGGAGTTTTAAATAATAATAATATGTGGTTAGGTCAGTAGAAAGTAACTGGAGTTTTAAATAATAATAATATGTGGTTAGGTCAGTAGAAAGTAACGGGAGTTTTAAATAATAATAATATGTGGTTAGGTCAGTAGAAAGTAACTGGAGTTTTAAATAATAATAATATGTGGTTAGGTCAGTAGAAAGTAACGGAGTTTTAAATAATAATAATATGTGGTTAGGTCAGTAGAAAGTAACTGGAGTTTTAAATAATAATAATATGTGGTTAGGTCAGTAGAAAGTAACTGGAGTTTTAAATAATAATAATATGTGGTTAGGTCAGTAGAAAGTAACTGGAGTTTTAAATAATAATAATATGTGGTTAGGTCAGTAGAAAGTAACTGGAGTTTTAAATAATAATAATATGTGGTTAGGTCAGTAGAAAGTAACTGGAGTTTTAAATAATAATAATATGTGGTTAGGTCAGTAGAAAGTAACTGGAGTTTTAAATAATAATAATATGTGGTTAGGTCAGTAGAAAGTAACTGGAGTTTTAAATAATAATAATATGTGGTTAGGTCAGTAGAAAGTAACTGGAGTTTTAAATAATAATAATATGTGGTTAGGTCAGTAGAAAGTAACTGTAGTTTTAAATAATAATATGTGGTTAGGTCAGTAGAAAGTAACTGTAGTTTTAAATAATAATAATATGTGGTTAGGTCAGTAGAAAGTAACTGGAGTTTTAAATAATAATATGTGGTTAGGTCAGTAGAAAGTAACAGGAGTTTTAAATAATAATAATATATGGTTAGGTCAGTAGAAAGTAATGGGAGTTTTAAATAATAATAATATGTGGTTAGGTCAGTAGAAAGTAACGGGAGTTTTAAATAATAATAATATGTGGTTAGGTCAGTAGAAAGTAACGGAGTTTTAAATAATAATAATATGTGGTTAGGTCAGTAGAAAGTAACAGGAGTTTTAAATAATAATAATATGTGGTTAGGTCAGTAGAAAGTAACTGGAGTTTTAAATAATAATAATATGTGGTTAGGTCAGTAGAAAGTAACTGGAGTTTTAAATAATAATAATATGTGGTTAGGTCAGTAGAAAGTAATGGGAGTTTTAAATAATAATAATATATGGTTAGGTCAGTAGAAAGTAACGAGTTTTAAATAATAATAATAATGGTTAGGTCAGTAGAAAGTAACGGGAGTTTTAAATAATAATAATAATGGTTAGGTCAGTAGAAAGTAACGGGAGTTTTAAATAATAATAATATGTGATTAGGTCAGTAGAAAGTAACGGGAGTTTTAAATAATAATAATAATGGTTAGGTCAGTAGAAAGTAACGGGAGTTTTAAATAATAATAATATGTGGGTAGGTCAGTAGAAAGTAACAGGAGTTTTAAATAATAATAATATGTGGTTAGGTCAGTAGAAAGTAACTGGAGTTTTAAATAATAATAATATGTGGTTAGGTCAGTAGAAAGTAACTGGAGTTTTAAATAATAATAATAATGGTTAGGTCAGTAGAAAGTAACGGGAGTTTTAAATAATAATAATATGTGGGTAGGTCAGTAGAAAGTAACAGGAGTTTTAAATAATAATAATATGTGATTAGGTCAGTAGAAAGTAACGGGAGTTTTAAATAATAATAATATATGGTTAGGTCAGTAGAAAGTAATGGGAGTTTTAAATAATAATAATATGTGGTTAGGTCAGTAGAAAGTAATGGGAGTTTTAAATAATAATAATATGTGGTTAGGTCAGTAGAAAGTAATGGGAGTTTTAAATAATAATAATATGTGGTTAGGTCAGTAGAAAGTAACTGGAGTTTTAAATAATAATAATATGTGGTTAGGTCAGTAGAAAGTAACTGGAGTTTTAAATAATAATAATATGTGATTAGGTCAGTAGAAAGTAACGGGAGTTTTAAATAATAATAATATATGGTTAGGTCAGTAGAAAGTAACTGGAGTTTTAAATAATAATAATATATGGTTAGGTCAGTAGAAAGTAATGGGAGTTTTAAATAATAATAATATGTGGTTAGGTCAGTAGAAAGTAACGGGAGTTTTAAATAATAATAATATATGGTTAGGTCAGTAGAAAGTAACGGGAGTTTTAAATAATAATAATATGTGGTTAGGTCAGTAGAAAGTAACTGGAGTTTTAAATAATAATAATATGTGGTTAGGTCAGTAGAAAGTAATGGGAGTTTTAAATAATAATAATATGTGGTTAGGTCAGTAGAAAGTAATGGGAGTTTTAAATAATAATAATATGTGGTTAGGTCAGTAGAAAGTAACTGGAGTTTCAAATAATAATAATATGTGGTTAGGTCAGTAGAAAGTAACTGGAGTTTTAAATAATATGTGGTTAGGTCAGTAGAAAGTAACGGGAGTTTTAAATAATATGTGGTTAGGTCAGTAGAAAGTAACAGGAGTTTTAAATAATAATAATATGTGGTTAGGTCAGTAGAAAGTAACTGGAGTTTTAAATAATAATAATATGTGGTTAGGTCAGTAGAAAGTAACTGGAGTTTTAAATAATAATAATATGTGGTTAGGTCAGTAGAAAGTAACTGGAGTTTTAAATAATAATATGTGGTTAGGTCAGTAGAAAGTAACTGGAGTTTTAAATAATAATAATATGTGGTTAGGTCAGTAGAAAGTAACAGGAGTTTTAAATAATAATAATATATGGTTAGGTCAGTAGAAAGTAACAGGAGTTTTAAATAATAATAATATGTGGTTAGGTCAGTAGAAAGTAACGGGAGTTTTAAATAATAATAATATATGGTTAGGTCAGTAGAAAGTAACTGGAGTTTTAAATAATAATAATATGTGGTTAGGTCAGTAGAAAGTAACGGGAGTTTTAAATAATAATAATAATATGTGGTTAGGTCAGTAGAAAGTAACGGGAGTTTTAAATAATAATAATATGTGGTTAGGTCAGTAGAAAGTAATGGGAGTTTTAAATAATAATAATATATGGTTAGGTCAGTAGAAAGTAACAGGAGTTTTAAATAATAATAATATGTGGTTAGGTCAGTAGAAAGTAACGGGAGTTTTAAATAATAATAATATGTGGTTAGGTCAGTAGAAAGTAACAGGAGTTTTAAATAATAATAATATATGGTTAGGTCAGTAGAAAGTAACGGGAGTTTTAAATAATAATAATATGTGGTTAGGTCAGTAGAAAGTAACAGGAGTTTTAAATAATAATAATATATGGTTAGGTCAGTAGAAAGTAATGGGAGTTTTAAATAATAATAATATGTGGTTAGGTCAGTAGAAAGTGGCAGGTGTTTTTTATAATAATATAGTAATGTCATTAAAAAATGAAACAATAGCAGTTGAGAATCAAAAAACATTAAATACTTTTTCTTCAGCACCAAAGTAGTGGTCAGTCATGAGTAGCACTGACTTCTCTGGGTTGTTTGTTTTGTAATTTTCCTATATTGCTGTTTGAAGTATTATGAAGGCATAACATATCTGCTTTGAGAAAGATCACAGCCCTAATTTACGCTTTTTGCTACATATGGAATGAAATTAAAGGTTTTTTTATGTATGTGTAGTAATATCCTTCACAGTAGAAGCTTTCCTCCCATGTTTAAGTTTGTAGATTTATATTAGTTTCTGTGTGAATTTAATAAATGTGTGAAAGAACTTCTCCCAAATTTCACTCAAGTTTACCATAAGTAATATTCTGGTATTTTTCTAGTTAATAATCGTAGGAGTTGGTGTGAAGATAACCAGCAGCTAATGCCAGTTGAAACACCACGTAAGTGCAGGTCTTCTACTGCATCTCCTGTGGTTACCCCAAAGGATATTGGAGAAGTGATGTCTAAGGATGATCCCCACTACAAGCCCAACAGCAGCTCACAAAATCCTTTCAATACACATTTCATATTTAAAGGACAGAAAAAGATAGTGGAACAAACAGTAGTTATGTCTCCCAGCTTGACATACGACCTTCCATCTCCTTCAGGAGCTTTGACTCCTCCTGGGACTCCCATCACTCCTGACGAATGTCCATCTTCACCAAGAGAGACCCTTTCTGCAGGACTTCAGAGACTTTCTGTTCACTCTAGAGCTCCTTCCCCGACATTACTACAGCAGACTCTAAAAAAAATTTACACCTACAAGTCGAATGTTACAGTTCCAGAGCCCTGCAATACCAAAAAGGTTGTTAATAGTTCCGTCCACGATGACTCGGGAGAAGAAGAAAAAGAAAATGTAGGGTTAGCATTGTGCCCGCAAGGTTCCACTTTATCACCGCTGTTACAGCACAGTCAAGTCCTCGTTAGTGCCAAAGTACATAGTTCCTGTACTGATTCTCTGTCAACAGAACAGTGGGAGTCCATTAAGCAGTTTACGTGTTGTCAAAATGAGGAATGGAAGTCGGAGAAAGATTCTAGTCGTGAGGCTCTGGGGAGGAAGAGACCTTCTTCCTACCACTCAGATGACTCTGGTTGCTATTGTGGAGTTCCCTGCACTTTGCAGCTACCAGAAATAGTTCCATTAAATTTGAGAACTGGTCATGATGATACAGAGTCTAGTATGGAAGACTTGAGCAAGCATGAACAATACTCCATTAAAAAAACCTTTACAGCTTTTACCACCAGTCAACCAACACAAAACAGATTGCTGCAACAAGAAATGAAGTCCACTTCAGGTGTTTCTGTTGACCACGGAAAATGGACAAGACTCCCTAGTCAAAGTTTAATATGTCGTGAAGTGACAAAAAGCTGTGAGGCCATATTGCAGCAGCCACATGCTTGTAATGGTGGAAAACTCTTTCAGTCTAGGTCGACAGCAAACTTTCTCTAGACAATAGAGGAAATACAGAACAGAAAGGTTTGTAAAACATTGTTGATTTCCCTTTATGTGAATAGATTTAAAGTAATTCATACATTTCTTGAAATGGTACATCAACTGTTTCTGTTAAACTGTAATAATACTCAACAGAGTTAGGCTTTAACTGAAGAGATGAGTTTCATGTTTTGCACCAGAAGAACTGCATAATTAATATTTTCTTTACAATATAGCTTAAGTGGAAAAAAGTGTTTCATATTTCATTTTATCTGTACTTGTAGTGAGATGTAGAATGTTACTAAAAAGAAATATTGTAATATCATTGTGTCTTAATTAATTATGGTTCGAGTATTGTACTTTAGTCTTTTGTTACATGTAACAATACTCACTTTTAAATTTTTTATTACAACCAGTTTCTATTTCTCTGATTCAAAAGAAAAAGATTTATAATTACCATATTTATCTTACCATAATTACCATATTTATCTTACCATAATTGTCTTTTTAGATATCTTTAAATCTCACTTTATTCAATAAGTCGTATACAAAAAACAGCCTTGTGGTACTTCAGAGAAACTGTTTCTTCTTTCTTACCATCTAACACATTACTTTGCAGCTTCCAGAAAAATTCTCTTTTGTAAAAGAGGTTTCAAGAAGTTGTGTATAGGAAGTAAAAAATTATCTTCTTCCTGAAAATATGAAAACCAGGATTTATATTAATGAATAGAAATTGCATTTTTCAACTATAAAATCATTTTAATATATGTTGAACAATTCAAATTAATCTTCAGCTTCAATGTTTTTTGTAGATTTTAAGAGATTCCTGAATGATAATTGTCTCTTGAAAATGTTAAATTTCTGTTTTTTAAATGTAGGTTATGCTCATGAAATTTATGTTCATAATGCATTTATGAACTCAGATTTTAACTTAAAATACAAGTCTGGATTTATAATAGTACTGTATGCCATTCTTTTTTGTGTCAAGTATTTTATTAGTTTTGTCTATTTTATGTGATGAGGTGTTTATTAACACACTGTTGTTCTGTAGGTAGCAGTTCAGGAAAATGTTTTCTGTTTCCTTTGTTGTGTGTTAGTGGTCCGGGTAATATGCCGTTGTTTTCCGTTTCAGTTTTTGTATGGTAAAAGAGCTCAGTAGTACTTCACTCACCTGACGTGTACTTTGGACTATTCTAAGTTACTAAGTTAATCTCAGTTGTTACCATATAGTGTCTGATAATGAAGTTACGAAAATAAACATTGAGTACTTTAACGTGAACTTTCTGGAACAAAAGAAGGTTGCCAGCATTTTATTTTGTATTTAGTTTCCCATAATTTTGTGTAAATAGCATTATCATATTGTTTTCGTAAGCTGTAGTGATTACATTTAATTACAGCTGTATGACTACAATAAACCTTTTGCTCTTGAGTTATAATAATAATAATAATAATATTTACAGGTCACTTTTCTTATAATTATGTGAAATGATTTTCTCAATTATTATATTTGTTTCATTTTTACAGAACAGACTCAACAAATGTTCAACAGCAAGAAATGAGTAAACACAAAATGGTTTTAAAATGTATAGATAGTAAAGTTTATTTTTAACTTGTTATAAGACTGTTTAAAAAAAATTAGTCCTAATTTTTTAAAAAATATAATGTGGACTTGTAGATGCATTACTTCAGTTTTTACATAGTTTTAAGTGTAGGAATGTAGACAAGGTTGTGCAACTGTAATCCAAAGATTTGTGTTTGTTACTAGATTAGCAACACATTCTCAATTAACAGTATTTTTGAGTTAAATCTCAACTGTTAAAATTAAGCATGGTTTTAAACTGTGTACTTCTTCTGCCAAGTATTTGATTGCTGTACCTGTGCAGTTTTTAACGTTGACGGCATGTGATATGTCTCCAGTATGTTTTATTGTGGATTTGCGTCTGAATAATTTTTTAAAAATAATTCATAACCCACTGGTTGAAGAGAACTGGATAAGAATTTCTCTCTGACATCAAGTAATTTGGTGAAACTTGTTTATCTTAACTCCAAATAAAGTACCTGACTTTATTTATTCAGTGGGTAATCAAATGTGTTGACGAGAACACTTTATTTATTCAGTGGGTAATCAAATGTGTTGACGAGAACACTGAAGCAAAACAAATGTTCTGAAGGAAATTCCTATTGTTTTGTAAAACTGGCATGAACATTTAACTTTTTTTCTGTTGTGATCGGGATTTGCATGTGATATATTAAATTGTTAGTTAAATTGAATGGAACTAGGAGCGGACAGTTGTTTTAAGTGTTTGGGTTTCTTCGAATTTTCTCTTATAATTTTGACAACAAGCTTGCTTGTAGCAGTATCAGTAACTTAACTGTTTCATTCTAATATTTTATTAAACATGAAAGGTTTTAACCATGAAAGTAATAATTAACTTTGGTAATTTTTTTAAGTTTCATAGTTTTTACATTTTTTATTTGGATACATTAGGTCAGATCCATTTTAGTTATTTCTTTGGGGCACTTAGCTTGTCAAACACTAGAAGTTCTAATGTCCTGTTCTGTTTTAAACTGAACAGGCCTATTTCACACGTTGCCATCAATAAAGTTCTTCACACTTGAATAGATAGAAGGAATTATTTTTGAGAAACATAATTCGCCCTCATGTACTTTTAAAATTATTTTGGAGTATGTAAATGTGTGTAAGAAAAGTTTGTTGTTGTTTTTTGTAGTAGATTAATATATTCTTGAAGAACGTGTGTATGGAAATCCCAGGTTATTAGT
This sequence comes from Tachypleus tridentatus, assembly GCF_004210375.1. Classification (NCBI taxonomy): domain Eukaryota; kingdom Metazoa; phylum Arthropoda; class Merostomata; order Xiphosura; family Limulidae; genus Tachypleus; species Tachypleus tridentatus. The sequence goes on from NC_134828.1 coordinate 12,923,549, forward strand.
CTAATAGATCATTATGAAAAAGAACTCATAGAAATAAAATATAGCTACAACTTTCTTGTTGTCTTACGAACTGTTTGTTTTTATTTTCCCAAATAGTAAAAGGAAATAATAAACATAAATAGTTTATAAAATAAAATGACAAAAATTACTATGTTTTTTGTTGGTTTTTTTGTAGTTTGCTAGCATGTTTGATTTTTCAAAGAAACAATATTACTCACTACATAGTGAGTTTACTGATCTGTAAACTGTTTACTGGAAACACCTTTAGATCTTTACCTACAGGGTCTGCACAAGTAGTGGCAAGACGTTAAATTTGTAATTAGTGACTTGTTTTTGATGGAAAGACCTACTGGTGTCGGTTACCGACTTTAAATGAGCAATCATATTACAACTGTTTTCTGTGTGTCAGGCTGATATTTTAAAAACATATTTATTCATTTTTAAACTGCTCTTCTAAAATCTTGCTTTTTCATATGCAGACAGCTTGTTCCTAGTGAGTATAACGTGAAGGTTTATGTAAGGCAGCTACTGTCCAGCGAGTATAACATGAAGGTTTATGTAAGGCAGCTACTGCCAGCGAATATAACATGAATGTTTATGTAAGGCAGCTACTGCCCAGCGAATATAACATGAATGTTTATGTAAGGCAGCTACTGCCCAGCGAATATAACATGAATGTTTATGTAAGGCAGCTACTGCCCAGTGAATATAACATGAAGGTTTATGTAAGACAGCTACTGCCCAGCGAATATAACATGAATGTTTATGTAAGGCAGCTACTGCCCAGCGAATATAACATGAATGTTTATGTAAGGCAGCTACTGCCCAGCAAATATAACATGAATGTTTATGTAAGGCAGCTACTGCCCAGCGAATATAACATGAATGTTTATGTAAGGCAGCTACTGCCCAGCGAATATAACATGAATGTTTATGTAAGGCAGCTACTGCCCAGCGAATATAACATGAATGTTTATGTAAGGCAGCTACTGCCCAGTGAATATAACATGAAGGTTTATGTAAGACAGCTACTGCCCAGCGAATATAGCGTGAAGGTTTAGGTAATAACTTGTGCTCAGAAAATATAATAATAAGGTCTGTATAATAACTTGTTCCCAGTAAGTTTATCATGAAGGTCTATATAACAACTTGTTCCCAGTAAGTTTATCATGAAGGTCTATATAACAACTTGTTCCCAGTAAGTTTATCATGAAGGTCTATATAACAACTTGTTCCCAGTAAGTTTATCATGAAGGTCTATATAACAACTTGTTCCCAGTAAGTTTATCATGAAGGTCTATATAACAACTTGTTCCCAGTAAGTTTATCATGAAGGTCTATATAACAACTTGTTCCCAGTAAGTTTATCATGAAGGTCTATATAACAACTTGTTCCCAGTAAGTTTATCATGAAGGTCTATATAACAACTTGTTCCCAGTAAGTTTATCATGAAGGTCTATATAACAACTTGTTCCCAGTAAGTTTATCATGAAGGTCTGTATAACAACTTGTTCCCAGTAAGTTTATCATGAAGGTCTATGTAACAACTTGTTCCCAGTAAGTTTATCATGAAGGTCTGTATAATAACTTGTTCCCAGTAAGTTTATCATGAAGGTCTATGTAACAACTTGTTCCCAGTAAGTTTATCATGAAGGTCTGTATAATAACTTGTTCCCAGTAAGTTTATCATGAAGGTCTATATAACAACTTGTTCCCAGTAAGTTTATCATGGTCTATATAACAACTTGTTCCTAGACAGTATAGCGGAAGTGTCTATACAACAGCTGGTACCCAGGGTATTAAGCATGAAGAAGGTTACTTAGAGTTGCTTCAGTTTTGGATTGAAACTTTATTATTTTTGTTTCATGAAGTCGACTGTACTTTAAGGAAATTCGCTAATTTGTCTCACAGACACTGTTAGTTCTTCCTTGGTTATGTTTATGGTCGGTACTTAAAATAACTGTCGGTTTACTGATTACTGTTTTGTTTAACAAACTTTGAAGTATTTAACGCATCAGCTATGTGTACAATAATCCGTTCGTGTGTTCAAAAGGAACGAACCTTTAAAACCATTTGGCAGTCAAGATACCACTGCCTATATGTAAAATAGTTAAATCCGAATTATCTAGTCACAAATGTTTTAATATTTTTCACGTATTTCGCTGATGTTGAATTACGTAACGTGGTAGATATGATTTATAGTTTATTATTATATGGAGAGGGTATTAATCGGATTAAAATGTTGAATTTGGTATGGATAAATGACATTTAGGGTTAAGTGAAATATTAGATCTGCCACACGTTAATTTCATCTTGTTTTTTAACATGTAAAATCTGTCTGATTTTGATGCTTCGACTACGATAATCTACTACTGATACTCGAGTGGTAAGGTTCATGAGGTTAGTAAAAAAAGCTCACATTGAGTCACATTTCAGCTGAGAAATCGTGATATTTCGATAACTGGAAATTTACATTGTTTTAAATATTTTTCTGAATATCAGGACCTGAAAAACATGCTGGTAAGCTAGAACTCAAAACGTTAGATCTTCCATGAATAAACTTTATTTGACGAAATACTTAGTCTTGTGAATATCACTTTTAATCGTTCTGTATTACAGAAGCATCTATTTCGTTAAAAATAAGTAACAACACACATCAGGACTAAAGTTTCGTACAGATTTTGATTATATATTTATGTTATCACTCCGCTACAAATATTTAATAATCAGTGTGTATATATATAAAAATACCCCTGTGGGACAGCGCTAAATTTACAAAAAAAAAAACCGTTAAAATCCGAGGTTCGATTCCCACGGTGGATGCAGTTTATAGCCCAATGTGGCTTTGGTGTAAAACAAACAAAAATCAAAATATATATAAAATAACACTGTACTTAAGATGTTTCTCCAGCACAAAAAATATAGTTTATGTACGTCTTATTTTATGTCACGAGCCCGGAGTTGTCTAGTGGTTGACCTGCTGGGGATTGAATAAAATCCAAGCTTCCGAATGTTACAGTTGTTCAGGTTTTTACAACAAAGTCCTGGCCAAGAAAAGCTTGTTCGAAAATAAAATAAAATAAATGTAGCAGTAATTAATGTAAATTAACATTGTTTTCTTTTTAAATTAAACAATGTCCATTGGTGGAACAGCGGTATGGCTACAGACTTGCAACCTTTAAATCCGGGAGTTCGATTCCTGCAGTTGACACGGCAGATAGCTCAAGGTGGTTTTGTTATAAAATAAACATATGGCAATATTTATTACTCGCAAAACTGTTTGTGTCCCTAAAAAAAAAAAAAAGAGGAGGGGGACCTCACCTTTGTGAACTGTGTCCGGTTTCATCAAGAAGTAACAAACATACGAACTCACACGATCCATAAATCTAATCAATCAACGATCTCTTCTAGACTCACTGCACCTAGCTTGACGTTTTACAGCGTTCAAATAGCCTTTTACACTTTTTAAATAAAATTCCTAGTGTGAAGTTCTCTCGAAATAACAAAAATGTAAAATTTCATGCAGAATATTTTCAGGGTGAAAAGAAGAGAAAGAATTAGCTTACATTTCAAAGGGAGAAAACGTTCATAAAAGGACCGTTTATGTCAAGTTTCATTGTTAATATTAATTTGTCACTTGCTTACCCCTCACATGGAAAATATTTCAGACTCGGAGTCTAGTTGGCTAGTTGTGGCTCTGTTGGATCTGGTAATAACGTTTTTCAAAACGAGACTTGTCAAACGTCTACCTAAATTCTACTTGTTGTTATCACAATAGTTTAATTTCTTATTTTGATTCCCATACGATTGACGTAGTCTTCATCGATGAAATCTTTAATCTACTCGTTTATATAGTGGTATTTCTGGACGTAACTACAGTCAACACACTATTTTTGAGAACAGTATGACTTTTATATATATAGCCATTATGGATGTGTGGCACTGTCTGATTAGTTATATTACAGCCACTCGCAGCGTAAACTACCAGAACGTGACTATAATTTGGTGTAGTTCATTTTCTTGTAATAGAGGTCACGCGATTCCATAATATTTGCATTTTATATCCATTTCATTCATAGATTCTGTAATTGTTTACAACAAAGTATATTTAAGTTTCATTTTGTAATGTTGAGCAATCTTTATAAATTGATTCCCATAATAAAAGCGTGTATTCTTACATTTTGTTTTGTAATTAGTGATCAGATTTTCTGATTTATCATACTTTCTTTATTGACTACAAAGACAACCACAAATCTTTTATTTTTCCTTATACGATCAAAACTCTCCTCGAATTATCTAAAATTGAAAACAAGTTAGTTGTAAAAACAATACAAAATGTGGCAGTTTGTTGCTTAATATCAAAACAGGAATAATCAAATACAAAACATATTAGTAATTTTTATTCATATCGTATTATTTAACAAAACAAATATTGATATAAGTTAAATTTTCGTTATTTTAATTTGATGTTTTTAGAGGGCGTGTCACTTTAATAAAAATTCACAAATGCAACCTGAAAATACGTAATATTATTGTAAACGTTAACGATCGAATGACTGTGAAATATTTAGAAAGTAGGGTACACTATAAATACTAGAAACAGTGATGCACAGACAAACAGTTTGTGCAGTGATTAAAAAGCTTGTGAAATTCAGATTAGTATCGGTTATTACGTATACGTATTCAATCACTCGATCGATTAACCATGGAGTTATACAATTCACGCGCATTATACGCTAGTCGTTCCATCAGTAGCGAATACATTTCTGTTGAAAGTGAAAATATTTGTGCACTATTGCCAACAACTGTGTTTCAGTGACAGTAGCCTGTAGTGAACGTTGAGGAAGAAATAAACTAATTTGTTATCGTTACATGGACTACACCTTGCATTATTTTCATCAAATAATTTTAAAGAACCCGGACAAGATTTGGTTTGGTTTGTTTAGAAACTTTAGATTAAGCACAAAGCTACATAATGAGCTATTTGTGGACTGCGCACGGGTATTGAATTTAGATATATATATATAATTTAAAAACTCAAAAAAGCTTATTTTTTTATTTGAAGTTCACTCCAACATCTTCAATGGGGTGACCAGAAGACCCAGTTTTGACAGCACACTCCCCACATTTTTTCTTTTTTTGGTAGTTTGTCCAAAGATAAATTATCGGGACGCACAAAACGTACCGGTTTTATAATTAGGGTATCAAACTTTCAGTATTACGTTGAATCACGAATGTAATAGGCATACGTGTCTTGATCATTTATCAAACACGTGCTTTCCTGCTTCAAACTTTTTTTTATAACTATTTAATGAAATAAACAATAATAGAACTTCCACGTTTTTTTCCTTTGTCACAAAATATCCTAAAAGTTCAATGTAACGCTAATACCTAACAGAAGATTTTGAAAACGTTATGGACTGTAAACTAAGTCTGGATATGAAGAAGCCTATATTAAGACGAAATTGACAAAGTGAATAATAAATATTTCTTGGATGTATAATTTGTCTATTATTGCTCATTTATTTTGTGTTTACCCCAGAACCAAGTTACATTATTTCAAAAAGAATGTCAAAGTTAATATATTTGGAAATACTGTAGAAACGTTCAATAAGTTTAAAGTAAATTAAAAGTAGGATAAATTATTTCGAATTTGTAATCACAATTTGGACATTACGGGGAAGGATTGGGCTGTCCTGGTGTTAGAACTTGTACGAGGTCTGTTCAAAAAATACGCGGACTGTTTGAATTGCGCGGCTCCAGTTGGTTCCAGGGGAATCCGCTTGGTGTCGCTAGGTTCGCACAGATCAGCTGATCACGACGCCATTTCCCGATTGCAAATATCTTCATTTGTGTATTAGCTACGCGGTTTTAAATGAAGTGCGATTTTTCGTTTGGCGGATTTCAGAATGAATGACCTGAAGGAGCAACGACTTGCTGTGAAATTTTGTGTTAAACTTGAAAAATCTGCGACTGAAACTTTTGCTATGCTTAACACGGCTTACGGTGATGTTGCTATGAAGCGTACGGCATGTTTCAAGTGGCATGAACGTTTTAAGGATGGTCGACAGTCCATTGAAGATGATGAGCGTCCTTCCACGTGAACTGACGACACACACGTTGACAAAATCAACACCCTGGTGCGGGCAAATCGACGTCTGACTGTCGGGGAGCTTGCTGAAGAGTGTGGGATATCAGTTGGATCTTGTTACGAGATTTTGACCGAAAAATTGAAGATGCACCGCGTTGCTGCGAAATTTGTGCCTCAGAACTCGTGAGTTTTTGGCCAAACACTCGATCACTGTTCCCCTACTCACCTGACCTTGCTCCTTGCGATTTTTTCTTGTTCCCCAAACTCAAAAGACCCTTGAAAGGAAGAAGATTTGAGACGATTCCCGAGATTAAGGCAAATGCGACGAAGCAGATGGAGGACATTACAAAAGAAGCGTACCAGGACTGTTTCAACAAGTGGAAACACCGTTGGGATAAGTGTGTGCGTTGGGGAGGAGAGTACTTTGAAGGGGTCCCAGGCCTGTAACTTCTAAATAAAGTACATTTTGTTTTATGACGTCAGTTCGCGTATTTTTTGAACAGCCCTCGTATGTTCACGTTGCTTGTTATCACACCATACCTAATACAGTACACACAAGAAGCCTTTGTTTGTTTCTGTACTGTTTTGAATAAGTTTATTGGCAAGGTTGTTTTTTTCATATCCAAGCAAAATACTAAAAAAAAACGTTATTAAGTACAATATTAAGTCTTTTTACTACGCCACTGAATAATTTTATTATAAATATATTGTGCAACATCTTTCACGTGCAAATAAGTATTTACATAGTTTAAATCAAAATTGTAAAAATAACAAGCTTTCTAGTCCATTTATCTGGTAACTTATTAACATAAATTTCAAATTCAAACAAAAAAAAATTATAAAGTTTTGAATACTACGTTAGCTGGATGTAATCCAGTATCATTTAATGTAGTTTTAAGGGTCATTACATTTAAAACTGCGAAAGTAGTAAGCACAAGAATGATTAATAATGAAGATTTATCTTTTATTTTTTAATAAATATGTCAACCTACTGCAAATTAATTTAGTGGTGTAGTAAGTTCTGAAATCAGATTAACTGTTAAAACATGTGAACGAAATGACTAAACGCTATGTAATTCTAAACAGCATTTTCGCCAAGGTTTAGAAAATGAGTAACTCATTAGTTTTCTTGAATTGTTTTATAGGTGTTTAGGGAGAACAACGAACAAATCGACTATCTAGTGCATTTAAAGAATAAAATATTTGAAGATTGTCATTCACATAAATGTCAACAGAAGTTTGATCATACCCAGAGAGTTATGCACACTTTAATTTTGCTAATAAGTCTACCAGTATTCGCATTTGTAAAGATATGTCCAATAATGTTAGTGACAAATCTTATAAAGAAAAAAAAAGACGTCATAATGTTAAACCTAGCCAGATAGGCCTAATAACGTCTACTCGAGCTTTCAGTTAAGGCCTTGTATTCGTCTAAACTCTTATTAGAGTATGTAAATTGAGCAGTCGGGAAGCCTAATTCTAACTGGACAAGTTCATGAAATATTAAATTTTGAACAAGTAAGGCAACATTAGCTGAAGAACTGCATATACACGCAATGTCACATATAGTTTTTTTGTTGCTAGTGCTGGTTTATGTCTTCTTGCGATCTTGGTGACCTTTTTATCTTGTATATTTAAAAGTGAAGCCCAGCAAATGTAGTGAAATGTTGCAATTTATAATTCTTACCACGCTCGCGCTTGTACGAAGTTTACATTTAATGTTTATAAAATAGCAGTAGCTTCGCTGTACAATTTCTAAAAATTATAATTCATAAAGAAGGCACATTAAAGTAAGGGTAACTTTCTAGCATCACATTATATGAATTAAATCTACCTGAAAGATTAATTAATTAATCCTTTCTAGTTCAATAAAACAAAAGTCAGAGTCAAGATAATCACGGAAAGTTGGAATAAGGCTATATGTAAGTAAAACAGCTCAGCGTCTCAACTCATAAAATGTATCTTATTCTATTCAAGAAGCTAGAAGAAAGTTATATCCAACTAAAAAGATCTGAAGATATTTATAAAATTTGGCTTACAAAGATGTAACAATGTCAAATTCAACTCATGAGACTGTAAAAATATCGCATTCAACACACAAAACTAGAACGGTATTATATGTACATTTAACCGCGAAAACGTTGACAACAAACCTGTAATAATGTTACATTAAACTCAGAAAGTTATAATAATATTATTGAACTTCCAAAACTACAACAGCGACACATTTACCTCGAATAACTTAAATAAATCACATTATTGTTTTATTATCGCGTTTAAAAAGGCTTGAACTTTGTGTCACGCACTATTACAAGCTCGAGCATAGTTGTTCTAATACAAAACTAGTTAAAAGTACACAGTCGTTTAAGAAAAAAAAAAATCGGCTCATTAAGTGAACCAACAAAAATTTACTACAAATGAAGCCAGAGTAGAAAGAGTTATATCTTATTTCGGTTACAAAGTTACCAGAAAAAGGCGTTTTCTTAAGTGCTGGAATTTATTTGCATGTTGACATCTGGTAATGTAAAGCAGATATTGACTTAGCACTATTTATTATAGCAAGAAAGCATAACTACTTCTACCAAAGACCTGCTGATTTTCCTCCTGGTGGGTTTTGAATTCGTTTTCCACTCAGTTTGATACCTTTGTCGTCATCAATTTGTGCTCCTAAAAAATAACATATATATTACACATTCAGTACTTATGAACATACAAACCAAGAATGGTAACCATAATAAGTTGTTGTTTACAACTCTAGCATAGTTTACAGAACCGATAACTGAAATGTTGAAATAATTAACTCAATAACACTACTTAAGACTCTTTTATCATGGCCTTGGTGTTGCAAAGGGCAGTGGCAGTGGCTATCCGAGTGCCCCAAGCAACGCTACGCAACAAAATGGAGAAGAATCTTTGTCTAAGTCATGTGTACATACGTTGCTTCTACGACATATCCTTTCAACTGTTGTATACCTTAAACAACTGTAAAATGAAACGAATATTCATGCTATTACATACAAAGATATACAGATATTATTACAGTAAGTGTTTTATGCAAAGCAAATAGGAGTAGGAGTGTGCTTTGTACATGACAGCTTTTAAAGGGAGCCTTTTGCAATGGAAACTACGCTGCAAGGTTGTTGTCAAGATTAACGGTAGTCAGCTAGAGCATGACCGGACGTGGCGGTAACGATTGTAATAATCTGATAAGGCTTTTAAAATCATTGTCACATAACGTACACAGCCTTTGTGTGTAAACCTTGAATTTTAAATTCCCATACCAACAGTAATATATCATGTTGTTTTTTCAGCACTTACAAATACGTTATTTCTAACACCGAAGTAATAACGAAAACGATGTTACATAGATTTAGTTAATACTGATTTGTTATAAATTAGCGACAAGCAAGAGATTTTTAAAAGTAAAACTATACTTACTTTTTACATAATTTGTTTTGAGAAACTTCTTACATACTGTTTCAGTGGAACTTTAAGCAGAATATGCATAGCAGGTTTTAGAACTAATATATACTACATGGCCAAAAATATGTAGACACCCCTTCTAATTGGTGGGTTCAGCTATTTCAGCCACACTCCTTGCTAAAAGGTGCATAAAATCAAGCATACTGCCAAGTAATCTCCATAGACAAACACTTGCAGTAGAATGGGTCGTGCTGAAGAACTCAGTGACTTTTAATGGCACTGCTATAGAATGCCACCTTTCCAACAGCTCAGTTTGTCAAATTTCTGTCCTGCTAGAGCTGCCCTGGTCAACTGTAAATGCTGTTATTGTGAAGTGGAAACGTTTAGGAGCAACAATAGCTCAGTCACGAAGCGGTAGGCCACACAAGCTCATAGAACGGGACCACCGAATGCTGAAGCACGTATTGCGTAAACATCGTCTGTCCACAATTGCAACACTTGCTACAGAGTTCCTACTGCCTCTGGAAGCAACGTCAGCACAAGAACTATTCGTCGAGAGTTTCATGAAATGGATTTCCATGGCCAAGCAGCCGCACACGTGCTTAAGATGCCAAGCATTCGGCTAGAGTGATGTAAAACACACCGCCATTAAACTCTGGAGCACTGGAAACACGTTATCTAGAGTGATGTAAAACACATCGCCATTAGACTCTGGAGCAGTGGAAACACGTTATCTAGAGTGATGTAAAACACACCGCCATTAAACTCTGGAGCAGTGGAAACACGTTATCTAGAGTGATGTAAAACACACCGCCATTAGACTCTGGAGCAGTGGAAACACGTTATCTAGAGTGATGTAAAACACACCGCCATTAAACTCTGGAGCAGTGGAAACACGTTATCTAGAGTGATGTAAAACACACCGCCATTAAACTCTGGAGCAGTGGAAACACGTTATCTAGAGTGATGTAAAACACACCGCCATTAGACTCTGGAGCAGTGGAAACACGTTATCTAGAGTGATGTAAAACACACTGCCATTAGACTCTGGAGCAATGGAAACACGTTATCTAGAGTGATGTAAAACACACCGCCATTAGACTCTGGAGCAGTGGAAATACGTTATCTAGAGTGATGTAAAACACACCGCCATTAGACTCTGGAGCAGTGGAAACACGTTATCTAGAGTGATGTAAAACACACCGCCGTTAGACTCTGGAGCATCGGAAACACGTTATCTAGAGTGATGTAAAACACACCGCCGTTAGACTCTGGAGCATCGGAAACACGTTATCTAGAGTGATGTAAAACACACCGCCATTGGACTCTGGAGCAGTGGAAACACGTTATCTAGAGTGATGTAAAACACACCGCCATTAGACTCTGGAGCATCGGAAACACGTTATCTAGAGTGATGTAAAACACACCGCCATTGGACTCTGGAGCATCGGAAACACGTTATCTAGAGTGATGTAAAACACACCGCCATTAGACTCTGGAGCAGTGGAAACACGTTATCTAGAGTGATGTAAAACACACCGCCATTAGACTCTGGAGCAGTGGAAACACGTTATCTAGAGTGATGTAAAACACACCGCCATTAGACTCTGGAGCAGTGGAAACACGTTATCTAGAGTGATGTAAAACACACCGCCATTAGACTCTGGAGCAGTGGAAACACGTTATCTAGAGTGATGTAAAACACATCGCCATTAGACTCTGGAGCATCTGAAATACGTTATCTAGAGTGATGTAAAACACATCGCCATTAGACTCTGGAGCAGTGGAAACACGTTATCTAGAGTGATGTAAAACACATCGCCATTAGACTCTGGAGCAGTGGAAACACGTTATCTAGAGTGATGTAAAACACACCGCCATTAAACTCTGGAGCAGTGGAAACACGTTATCTAGAGTGATGTAAAACACACCGCCGTTAGACTCTGGAGCAGTGGAAACACGTTATCTAGAGTGATGTAAAACACATCGCCATTAGACTCTGGAGCAGTGGAAACACGTTATCTAGAGTGATGTAAAACACACCGCCATTAGACTCTGGAGCAGTGGAAACACGTTATCTAGAGTGATGTAAAACACACCGCCATTAAACTCTGGAGCAGTGGAAACACGTTATCTAGAGTGATGTAAAACACACCGCCATTAGACTCTGGAGCGGTGGAAACACGTTATCTAGAGTGATGTAAAACACACCGCCATTAAACTCTGGAGCAGTGGAAACACGTTATCTAGAGTGATGTAAAACACACCGCCATTAAACTCTGGAGCAGTGGAAACACGTTATCTAGAGTGATGTAAAACACACCGCCATTAGACTCTGGAGCAGTGGAAACACGTTATCTAGAGTGATGTAAAACACACTGCCATTAGACTCTGGAGCAATGGAAACACGTTATCTAGAGTGATGTAAAACACACCGCCATTAGACTCTGGAGCAGTGGAAATACGTTATCTAGAGTGATGTAAAACACACCGCCATTAGACTCTGGAGCAGTGGAAACACGTTATCTAGAGTGATGTAAAACACACCGCCGTTAGACTCTGGAGCAGTGGAAACACGTTATCTAGAGTGATGTAAAACACACCGCCGTTAGACTCTGGAGCATCGGAAACACGTTATCTAGAGTGATGTAAAACACACCGCCGTTAGACTCTGGAGCATCGGAAACACGTTATCTAGAGTGATGTAAAACACACCGCCATTAGACTCTGGAGCATCGGAAACACGTTATCTAGAGTGATGTAAAACACACCGCCATTGGACTCTGGAGCATCGGAAACACGTTATCTAGAGTGATGTAAAACACACCGCCATTGGACTCTGGAGCATCGGAAACACGTTATCTAGAGTGATGTAAAACACACCGCCATTAGACTCTGGAGCAGTGGAAACACGTTATCTAGAGTGATGTAAAACACACCGCCATTAGACTCTGGAGCAATGGAAACACGTTATCTAGAGTGATGAATCACGCTTCACTATCTAGCAATCTGACGGACTAATCTGAGTTTGGCGAATGCCAGGAGAACGCTACCTGCCTGAATACATAATAACAACTGTAAAGTTTTGTGGAGGAGGAATAATGGTCTGGGGCTGTTTTTCATGGTTTGGGCTAGGCTCGTTAGTTCCAGTGAAGGAAAATCTTAATACTACAGCATACAATGACATTTTAGATAATTGTGTGCTTTCAACTGTGTGGCAACAGATTGAGGAAGGCCCTTTTTTGTTTTGTGCACAAAGCGAGGTCCATAAAGATATGTTTTGCCGAGATTGGTGTGGAAGAACTTGAATGGCCTACACAGAGCCCTGACTTCAACTCCATCGAACACCTTTGGGATGAAGTGGAACACCGACTGCGAGACAGTGCCCGAACTCGTTAATGTCCATGGTTTTGAAACGGGACATTCAACAAGCACATATGAGTGTGATGGCGGGTGTCCACAAACTTTTAACCATGTAGTGTGTATATATATATGAATAGAAACTGCAACTGACTGTTGAAAGAAAAGGAGACAATATTTTGGCTCTTCTACTGAGACCTTTTTTAGGTATTTGTGTCAGATAACATTGTGTATGAACAATTCATTTGTACAGTGCTACTCCTGATTTCAAACGATGGTGAACCTTTTTCCAAACCTCCTCTCCTACCCCTTTTTATAACTTTCCACGTCATTTTACACCACATTTGACTCACTAAAGGGACTTCTTTCCCGATAAACTTAGAACGTACGAGTTACCCTACTGACCATCTTAGGTAATGATTCAGCATCTAGGGTTGAAATTAAATGGTGTTTATTTACACGTTTACTGGTTCGAACTTTTTAAAAATCTAGATAACAATTATTAAACAATATTAAACTTCATGTTATGGCTCTCTAACACATTTACCCACCTGCAAAAAAAAAAATAGATTTTTACTGGTGAAAATAATCTACAAAACAATTCAACAAACTGGGGAAAACAACATGGTTTTCGATACCTGTGGTGGGCGAAGCTCATAACATGTAGGTTTGTGCTAAACAGCAACCAAACCAAAGTAGTTATATGACACACACACACATATTAGTTTGTAATAACTCTTAGAATTAATACATAATTTAAAAATAAGAGTGTTTTATACAAGAACAAACAAAAGTACCCTACCCCACTGACGTTCCGGAAGAGTTCACTTACATTATTTCGTGGACTTTAAAAAGTTAATCATGTTTCACTCAGAGCCACCATGAAAAGTAATTGTTCAACATTTCAGTCATGCTAAGAACAGCTCAACAATAACATACGATAAATCTACATTTTTTATTATTTCAAGTTACGTCACATTTTGTACAGTTAGTGATAGTGCAATTACCCTAACAGTTTAGTGTAGAATATCCTGCGTGAGTTTAGTGTAAAACGCAGACTTAGCGCTAACCGTATCTAATAATTGTTTTAAAATGTGCTTAATGTAATAGCAATATCAGTCAGTGTGTGCGTGTTTTGTTTGTACGCTTAATAAACATAAAATGCTTAATGTTTCAATTGCAGTAGTCTTTTTTTTTAATCATTTCTGGAGGACTTACCAGAAAGACTAAAGGTAGAGTCCTGCAAGTTACGAACCCCACTTCGGGTAAGGGGGCGAGAGTAGAATTCCGAAGGCTGGGGTATTATCTCCGTCACCTCGACAGCTTCATCTGGAGTCTCTCCTTCAAAGTCATCTTCAACGGCAACGCTTTCATATGGTTCTCTTTCAACTTTGAAAGGTTGGCATGCCTGGTAAATGATAAAGCATTTTTTAGTTGACTAAATACTTGTAATACAGAAGGTTGAACAATAATACACCTCCAGATCAGTTGTCTTACAATCGTAAATATGACCGTCTACAATGTGATACAAGATTTCTTGTAACCGAATACACATTATCGGAAAAATTGCGGGTATAAACTACAAAATTACTGAATTGTTGTCTATTGTATTTGGCTATAAACTACAAAATTACTGAACTATTGTCTATTGTATTGTACGAAAAGGAACGTGTCAATAGTTAACACTGCTTGACTGTCATCCAACCAATCACAGTGTGCCTCACCAAGATAATGTCTATAAAAGTACAGACAATCAAACTATTTCCACTAGTAATATTGTAAATACACTCGTGGTCCCATGGGCAGAAATATTGAAAAAGTATAGTTTTGTTTGAACGCTACATGTGACAAACTGATATAATATTTCTTCCTTCATTAAGAAATTTGTGAAAACTTTAAAAAGAGTGTGTGAAACTAGTACTGTTCATAACATAAAAGGCCAGATAGAAAGTCTAAACTCTCTCAAAAGTGATATTAAACACCATCTACAAACCTTGTCAATGGTCTAGTTCTAAGTACCGATGTGAATGTTGTATCCAGGATATTAATATACATATCAACAGGAAGTGGCCTCAGTGGATATTTAAAAAAAGATATACCCAAATCGAAAGGCTAATGTTTACAATAAGACCATTTCATAAGACTGGTATGGCCAGGTGGTTAAAGCACTCGACTCGTAATCTGAGGGTCCCGGGCTCGAATCCCTCTCACACCAGACATGCTTGATCTTTTAGCCGTAAGGGCGTTATAATGTGACGGTCAATCCCACTATTCTTGGTAAAAGAGTAGCCCAAAAGTATGCAGTGGATGGTGATGACTAGCTGTCTTCTCCCTAATCTTACACTGCTAAATTATAGACGGCTAGCGCAGATAGCCCTCGTGTAGCTTTGCGCGAAATTCGAAACAAACCAAACCATTTCATATAACTGACTTACTATGGTAAGCGGTTTTTAGTTTAGTGTGACTGTAGCCTAGAAATTTAGGAAAGCAAAATGTTTTAAAATAATTTTAACCGTGCTATAGGGTTATTGACAACAGTAAAAATGGATGAGCAAAGCTGGAAGAGAGAAAACTAGTATCACAGTCAACATACTTCACTGGAATAAAGCATGTTGGGATATTAATAGAAGTGTAAGTTATACACTGGACCAGTTATGCAACATATGTGGTGAAACGATACTTAGAAGGTTTATATATAAAAAAGGAACACATCATGGTTTTTCCTACACGAAGTTCCATTGTTGATATTATTAAAGTTATATGGAAGCTGAGGAAGTGAAACGATAATTAAACTGAATTATGGGAAGTGATATAAAACAGTTATAAGAATAATTCATTGGTAATCTTATGATAACATAAAAACAATATGTACGACTCTGTTTAAAGTAAGTACAAAACAGTGTAGCATTGTAGAACTTACTCACTTCACTTTAGTATTTTATGTAATAATAACATATGGCAGTGCTAATAAATTTACCACTTAGGTGTAACTGCCCATTGTTTGTGACTGTTGTATGTGCATCACCTGTGTGTCTCCTTAATCATTTCCAATACTGTATGTCATCCATTCATAAGACATTTTATCTTAAAACAGCAAGTAAATGAAAGAAGTTATTGATTTGCTTAACAAAGTGTTAAAGAGTGAAGTACTATTGGGATTATTGCCATGAATGTGGATAATAATAAGGAAACCAAACAAATGTTGAATGGATATACTGTAACAATTTTAATTTTTTGTATTATGACACTACATACTTCAAGTCATACCAGTATATACAACTTACTTTTAGTTCTGACCGATGAAGATAGCTTGCTTTGATCAAAAGTTATTGATAATTAATATTTTCTAAATTAAATGTTTAGTTATTTGCTTCGTTAAACTGTTTGACAACAGACTTGGTTAGACTCCTACCTTATCCTTTGCTCGCACGCAGAAGAAGATGTGTGGACAAAATGGTGGTGTTTCAACAAATTTTCCCCCTCCCTTTGTCACTTGCAACTGGAAAAATCAATATATTAACGTATGATAGTTATAACTGTAAACAAACAAAATATATCAATGAAAAAGTTCAAGTTTCTCTAAACTAATCCCTGAACTAATCATCATGTTCTGAACAGCCATTAACTTGTCTGTCTTCCATTCACATTAAAAAGTATAATGTGACATTGCTAAACCTAAGTACTTTCTCAACCTGTGTAAATGTTGTGAAGATAAATCGAATTATTAAAAAATAAGCTTGTAATGTAACAGAATTAAATTTTTTTTATTTAACATTTTTAAGCAGATTCCTAAAACAGTTATTATGACCTGTTCTGATACATTACTTTAAAATATTTGTACGTATTCAAGATATCCACATTCCCTACCTAACGTAACAATTCCATATACCGCATAAATTTCAGTTATTTTAACTTACACTGACCGTAATCAAGAAGGTTTCCATCAGTTATCACAGTTTCAGTTATTTTAATTTACACTGACCGTGATCAAGAAGGTTTCCATCAGTTATCACAGTTTCAGTTATTTTAATTTACACTGACCGTGATCAACAAGGTTTCCATCAGTTATCACAGTTTCAGTTATTTTAATTTACACTGACCGTGATCAACAAGGTTTCCATCAGTTATCACAGTTTCAGTTATTTTAATTTACACTGACCCTGATCAAGAAGGTTTCCATCAGTTATCACAGTTTCAGTTATTTTAATTTACACTGACCAACGGTTACCTGACCCTGGTCCACAACAACCTTTCCACCAGCTATCACAACATCGGCCACTCCATGGCACTTCATTCCTTCAAATATATTAAAGTCTGCTTGAGAGTGATGGGTTTTGGCAGAGATAATACGTGTTTGCTCCGGATTCCAAACAACGACATCTGCATCTGATCCAGCCTGGATTCGGCCCTATGCGTATATAGAAGATTTAACTCTTGTGTATCAAATTAGACAATCCTTAAAAATCAGTGTCGTGTTTAATTTGTTAATTAACTTTGTAAACTCAACTTTCATTTGCTCACTATTTAGTTTCCCCTCGGACAACTTATTACCCTATGGTGTCATTAGTTGTACTGACTTCACTTTCAGGTAATCACAAATACCAAGAGGATCGCCAGGATATGTAGCCTGGAGTGTATTCTACTGTTTCGACTAAGCTTGAGACTGGATACAATGTACATAATGTTCAAAGCAATCTTTATTTTAAACAAAAAGCAGTCAAAGTAAACGAGTGTATTGGACGATAGGATAGCGCCTTTAAGACATAGAACGAGAATGATGAATCTTCTATCTTTTTGTTATGATATTCTGCGATAAGGTGTCCAGTGTTAGAGAATACAATAACAATATGAAAAATGTAATAGCGCCATCTCTTTAAGTGTACATGCCTTACTCACGCCACCGTCTATAAACTCTCATAGCAAAAGACGGAAACTATAAGCTCAAGGTATCATCAGACTTGCCAATGGCTGAGGCAACTGCTAATACCTTCATAGTGTATTCAAATTATATATACTAGAGTAAGCTTCTCCGCGAGAAAACTCGTGACACCACAGTAGAGTGACCCAGGACAATATGTGACTAGGGTAACAGCAATTTAGCTCTATTTTATAGCCAACTGTCTACAGTAAAACACATAAATGTGCCTGCTTGCATGAAAATGAGAGAGAAAAAAAGGTCTTGAAAGTTTGGTGAAACAAGAAAGATCCCCGCCAGAAAAAAACTAAAAAGGTTTTATACAAACAAATGGCCTAAGCATGGACAACCCAGTATCACCAGTTCGAGCCAATATTTTTATGACACAAGTTCAAATACAAGCAATTAACACAGCATTACATCCACCACTATACTGGTACAGATATGTAGATGACACGATTGCAGGATTCAAATCTACAGAACACATACTTAATTTTTTCAATCACATTAACTCTATACATCCCAACATTAACTTCACATGTGAACAGGAAGAAAGCAATCAAATATGATTTCTTAACTTCAAAATTACAAGAACCGATACACAATTTAAAACAGAAATCCACCGAAAAATCACCCATACTGGACTATACATTCCTTGGGACTCAGCACATGAAACAAAACAAAAACTCAATATACTAAGAAACCAAATAAACACAGACATAAAACTATGCTCGCCAGATAAAATTAACGACGAATTAGACAAAATAAAACAATACTTCATGAACATCAATAAGTTTCCTCCACAAACCGCAGAAAACATTATAAACACCTAGACAGAAAGCAAAACGAACCAACTAAAGTAAATATACCCCACGATTTAAAAAATCACGAAACCATATACTGCTGCATACCATATATTCCCAACATCAGCAGACAAATAACCAACATTTGACAAAAACTAGTTACAAAATATGACATTCCAGTTAATACCAAATTTATTCAAAAACCATGCACAAAACTGAGGTCTATACTGTGTAAAAACTACACTGACAAACACCACACCAACATTATTTATAAAATACAATGTGATAACTGCCTCAACTTCTATATTGGAGAAACAAGTAGAAAAATGGAAACCAGATTCAAAGAACATAAAAAGTCACCTTCACACGTTTTCGAACACTGCAAGTCAAATAAACACAACATAACCCATAGAAAACACTCAAATACTAAATAAAGAAACAAACATAAACAAACGCAAAATTAAAGAAGCCTTACTTATACAACAACTTAAACCCAAAATAAACCAATATAAAGGAACGCCTTTATACCTATATTAATATAATAAAATAAGTAAAATTATATATTCAAACATCTAACACCGCCCTCTACATTCCGACACTCAGTTACACAACCTCTTCCAAACATGTGGTTAGCTTCCGGTCAGTTACCTCTTTCTTTGTGAACCTGACAATGACCGAAGAAGGTCGTAACGTTGTTCGCTCTTCTATGTAAAATATTTTCTCAACCCAAACGAGCCGTTTTTGCATATATATATATAAAGGTTTTGTTTGTTTGTTTGTTTGTTTTTTAATTTCGCACAAAGCTACTTGAGGGCTATCTGTGCTAGCCGTCCCAAATTTAGTAGTGTAAGACTCGAGGGAAGGCAGCTAGTCATCACCACCCACCGCCAACTCTTGGGCTACTCTTTTGCCTACGAATAGTGGGATTGACCGTTACGTTGTAACGCCTCCACGGCTGGGAAGGCGAGCATGTTTGGCGCGACGGGGATGCGAACCTGCGACCCTCACATTACGAGTCGCACGCCTTAACACGCTTGGTCATGCCGGGCCGAACTAAAAAGGAAAGAACCGCAGAGTAAACTTTACAAACTAAACTAGGAGTCAAATTGTATACACATTAAAAGTTAGCAGTAATATTAGTTATAATTTCAGGCCACATAATATTGTAACGTTCCATAAGAAACATATACCACAGATGCTCTAGATGTTGTAAACTAATTTTAGATAATAATTCATTGCTTGTTTTCCTTGCTGATACATTTAGTAATCCACAAAATAAAGTCCAATAACGAAAATTCGATCAACAAGGTTTTCATCAGTTATCACAGTTTCAGCTATTTTAATTTACACTGACCCTTATCAACAAGGTTTCCATCAGCTGATTGGACAATTATTTAAATCTTTTAGCTGACTGCTTTATTTATCGTAATACGCAAGTCTTAAAGAACACTAGGCTGAGCATGATTATGGTTTGGAATTTTGTAAATTTGATTTTTACGACCCGGCAAGGCCAGGTGATTAAGGTATTCGACTCGTAAGCTGAGGGTCGCGGGTTCGAATCCCCGTCACTCCAAACATGCTCGCCTTCCCAGCCATGGGGGCGTTATAATGTTACGATCAATCCCACTATTCGTTGGTAAAAGAGTAGCCCAAGAGTTGGCGGTGAGTGGTGATGACTAGCTGACTTCCCTCTAGTCTTACACTGCAAAATTAGGGAGGATTAGCGCAGATAGCTTTCGTGTAGATTTGCGCGAAATTAAAAAAAACAATAAACAAATATGATTTTTAGGTAGCGAAGAAATTGTAACACGAACCTTGTATCATCAAATAAACACATTATCCATACTAGGGTTTTACACTCCATCACTTAATGCTATTTTTCAGTTTCTTGTATGTTTATCAAACGATTATTAACAAACTTGTACAACTTATTTTGGAAAAAACTTACTTTCCGTGGGTAGATGTTGAAGATTTTGGCTGCATTAGTGCTAGTTACAGCCACAAACCTGCTGGGATCCAGTTTTCCCATTACCTTATTTAGGTGAAAAGAAAGAAAACATGTTGTTATAACAAGACTTTTAATTCAAATAAATAAACAAAAGACATATAAAAGTTGGACGTAAATTTAGTTTCCTTGCAATCTAAATATAATTACCTAAGTTTTAACAGTTTGTTTTCACATGTAAATATGATTAGATTACCCGAGTTTAACAGTTTGTTTTCACATGTAAATATGATTAGATTACCCGAGTTTAACAGTCTGTTTTATCATATAAATACTGTTATCTGTCTTTAACATGATTGTTATACTTTATTTTATAAACATAAGAACCAGGATTTCACCCATTCTTCGAGTGCTGACGTCAAACTTACCACACCCTTTTCCCACACAATTGACATTCTTTCCTCAATCCCGTTTACTCCGTGAGGAATCATTGTAAAATCACTCTGTCCAAAAGCCTTCTGATTGGCTGAGAAGGTGCAGTGGTTACTGGCAGTGATTTGAATATCTCCGCTGTCGGAAACAAGTTGTATTAAAACAGTGATCAAAATATTTACGTGTAGCCTTAAAATAAATATCTGGTACTAGAAAACTAACCAGAAAAGAAATAACTGTTAGCCTTAAAATAAACATCTAGCACTGGAAAACTAAACAGAAGAAATAACTGTTAGCCTTAAAATAAACATCTGGCACTGGAAAACAGAAAAGAAATAATTGTTAGCCTTAAAATAAACATCTGGCACTGGAAAACAGAAGAAATAACTGTTAGCCTTAAAATAAACATCTGGCACTAGAAAACTAAACAGGAAAGAAATAATTGTTAGCCTTAAAATAAACATCTGGCACTGGAAAACAGAAGAAATAACTGTTAGCCTTAAAATAAACATCTGGCACTAGAAAACTAAACAGAAAAGAAATAATTGTTAGCCTTAAAATAAACATCTGGCACTAGAAAACCAAACAGAAAAGAAATAACTGTTAGCCTTAAAATAAACATCTGGCACTAGAAAACTGAACAGAAAAGAAATAACTGTTAGCCTTAAAATAAACATCTGGCACTATAAAACTAAACAGAAACGATTTTTTCTTTTTTTTTATAAAGAGGGTTGGATTTTTGGTTTTAAATTATCAAAAATTACCTTCCCAGTAAGTTCATCAAATCCACTGGAGTGGACGGGTCTGTGCAAAGGGGTGGAACTGTAACATGACCGGCAGCATGACGCCAACATGCGTTTAGATAATGTGAACCGTCAGTTCCGAGTGCAGCTGCTATCGTGTCAGCATAAAGTTGACATCCTAAAAGATAAAGTAAGAATCAGCATCACTGTGAGGGTAGGAGACACACTCTCGTTGTCAGAAAGTTTTCTGGGAAGGAAAATGAAGAAAAACGTTTGAACGATACATCAGTTCAATGCGTACCACACATACAGAAAGTTAACCCTAGAATTACTAGCGGGTTTTATCGAATATCTATACACATTTTCCAAACTGTTCATGCACCAAATTACATGACGTTTCACTCATACCCCCCTCCCCAATAACATGTAAGTTATATTTTAAGAAATTCAAAGAAAGATGCGAACAATATCTCCGTTAGACCCATTATTTCCTGGCGTGTTTTAAATTTAAAAATAAATATAGCTATTCAGGCTCAGTGGTGACACTGAAGACTAATAATTCTAAAAACCTGGTTTCGATATTCCTGTTGACACAACTCACTGCGTAGGTTTAGGCATAACAGCAACCAAACAACAGATGACAATAGGTCAGTACGGGTGACCACGAGTACACGAACGAGAAGGTCGAGGGTCAACTCTTTTATGAGTTACAAGAGAGAATGATGGTAGTGTTTTCATTACAAAAACAAATTTTGTTTGACAGAGAGAAAGGTAAATTCATGACTTATTATACACCTAATATTACTTGTCTCTAGGCTATTGAACTCTATGTGTAACAAGGAAAAGTTAGCAATTTGTTAAAAGTAGGGAACTATCGCAAGGCCTAGGGGCGCTGTTTAACGCAGAAATAGTTCTACCAAGAACAAGAATAAGCGAACTTAGAGAAAGTAGTTGTCACTACTAGTGAATGAATCCAAGTGGAAGTCGGTTACCATCTGCTGTATGAGATAATGTGGTTAGTTTAAACTGCTTTGCTAGTGTGAACTTCAAAAAACATTCCAACATTCTTAAATTGATATCATGTTAAACATTTTGTAAAATAGATAAAATTATTTCTAAACCACACGAGAACATATACCAAACCTTCTTCTCTTCTTTTGGCAATCACTTTGGCAGCACTTGGGCTCATGACGTGTAGAATAAAGAGTGGACAATTGACCTGATTTGCCAACACAGATGCACGGAAGGTGGCTTCAGCCTCGACCTAAACCCAATAAGTAGAGCATCACAAAATTTAAGTTTATCAAGAGTTGAAGTATGACACAGCCTAGAGGAGGTTATTAAAATTACCAATAACTGATCTATGAAAACAAGTGTGACACAATCTAGAGGTGGTTATTAAACTTACCAGTAACTGATCTATGAAAACAAGTACGACACAACCTAGAGGTGGTTATTAAACTTACCAGTAACTGATCTATGAAAACAAGTATGACACAACCTAGAGGAGGTTATTAAACTTACCAATAACTGATTTTGAAAACAAGTACGACACAACCTGGAGGTGGTTATTAAACTTACCAATAACTGATCTATGAAAACAAGTGTGACACAACCTAGAGGTGGTTATTAAACTTACCAGTAACTGATGTATGAAAAAAAGTACGACACAACCTGGAGGTGGTTATTAAACTTACCAGTAACTGATGTATGAAAACAAGTGTGACACAACCTAGAGGAGGTTATTAAACTTACCAGTAACTGATGTATGAAAACAAGTACGACACAACCTAGAGGTGGTTATTAAACTTACCAGTAACTGATCTATGAAAACAAGTATGACACAACCTAGAGAAGGTTATTAAACTTACCAATAACTGATCTATGAAAACAAGTATGACACAACCTAGAGGTGATTATTAAATTTACCAATAACTGATCTATGAAAACAAGTGTGACACAAACTAGAGGAGGTTATTAAACATACCAGTAACTGATGTATGAAAACAAGTACGACACAACCTGGAGGTGGTTATTAAACTTACCAATAACTGATCTATGAAAACAAGTGTGACACAAACAAGAGATGGTTATTAAACTCACCAGTAACTGATGTATGAAAACAAGTACGACACACCCTGGAGATGGTTATTAAACTTACCAGTAACTGATCTATGAAAACAAGTGTGACACAACATAGAGATGGTTATTAAACTTACCAGTAACTGATGTATGAAAACAAGTACGACACAACCTAGAGGTGGTTATTAAACTTACCAGTAACTGATGTATTAAAACAAATGCGACACAACCTAGAGGTGGTTATTAAACTTACCAATAACTGATCTATGAAAACAAGTACGACACAACCTAGAGGTGGTTATTAAACTTACCAGTAAATGATGTATGAAAACAAGTACGACACAACCTAGAGGAGGTTATTAAACTTACCAATAACTGATCTATGAAAACAAGTATGACACAACCTAGACGAGGTTATTAAACTTACCAGTAACTGATCTATGAAAACAAGTATGACACAACCTAGAGGAGGTTATTAAACTTGCCAATAACTGATCTATGAAAACAAGTATGACACAACCTAGAGGAAATTATTAAACTTACCAGTAACTGATCTATGAAAACAAGTATGACACAACCTAGACGAGGTTATTAAACTTACCAATAACTGATCTATGAAAACAAGTATGACACAACCTAGAGGTGATTATTAAACTTACCAGTAACTGATCTATGAAAACAAGTACGACACAACCTGGAGGTGGTTATTAAACTTACCAGTAACTGATCTATGAAAACAAGTGTGACACAACATAGAGATGGTTATTAAACTTACCAGTAACTCATCTATGAAAACAAGTGTGACACAACATAGAGATGGTTATTAAACTTACCAATAACTGATCTATGAAAACAAGTATCACACAATCTAGAGGTGATTATTAAACTTACCAGTAACTGATCTATGAAAACAAATACGACACAACCTGGAGGTGGTTATTAAACTTACCAGTAACTGATCTATGAAAACAAGTGTGACACAACATAGAGATGGTTATTAAACTTACCAGTAACTGATGTATGAAAACAAGTACGACACAACCTAGAGGTGGTTATTAAACTTACCAATAACTGATGTATTAAAACAAGTACGACACAACCTAGAGGTGGTTATTAAACTTACCAGTAACTGATGTATGAAAACAAGTACAACACACCCTGGAGGTGGTTATTAATCTTACCAGTAACTGATCTATGAAAACAAGTGTGACACAACATAGAGATGGTTATTAAACTTACCAGTAACTGATGTATGAAAACAAGTACGACACAACCTAGAGGTGGTTATTAAACTTACCAGTAACTGATCTATGAAAGCAATTGTGACACAACATAGAGATGGTTATTAAACTTACCAGTAACTGATCTATGAAAACAAGTGTGACACAACATAGAGATGGTTATTAAACTTACCAGTAACTGATGTATGAAAACAAGTACGAAACAACCTAGAGGTGGTTATTAAACTTACCAGTAACTGATGTATTAAAGCAATTGTGACACAACATAGAGGTGGTTATTAAACTTACCAGTAACTGATCTATGAAAACAAGTGTGACACAACATAGAGATGGTTATTAAACTTACCAGTAACTGATGTATGAAAACAAGTACGAAACAACCTAGAGGTGGTTATTAAACTTACCAGTAACTGATGTATTAAAACAAGTGCGACACAACCTAGAGGTGGTTATTAAACTTACCAATAACTGATCTATGAAAACAAGTGTGACACAACCTAGAGGAGGTTATTAAACTTACCAGTAACTGATCTATGAAAACAAGTACGACACAACCTGGAAGTCGTTATTAAACTTATCAATAACTGATCTATGAAAACAAGTGTGGCACAACCTAGAGGTGATTATTAAACTTATCAATAACTGATGTATGAAAACAAGTGTGACACAACCTAGAGGTGGTTATTAAACTTACCAATAACTGATGTATTAAAACAAGTACGACACAACCTAGAGGTGGTTATTAAACTTACCAGTAACTGATGTATGAAAACAAGTACGACACAACCTAGAGGTAGTTATTAAACTTGCCAATAACTGATCTATGAAAACAAGTATGACACAACCTAGAGGAAATTATTAAACTTACCAGTAACTGATCTATGAAAACAAGTATGACACAACCTAGACGAGGTTATTAAACTTACCAATAACTGATCTATGAAAACAAGTATGACACAACCTAGAGGTGATTATTAAACTTACCAGTAACTGATCTATGAAAACAAGTACGACACAACCTGGAGGTGGTTATTAAACTTACCAGTAACTGATCTATGAAAACAAGTGTGACACAACATAGAGATGGTTATTAAACTTACCAGTAACTCATCTATGAAAACAAGTGTGACACAACATAGAGATGGTTATTAAACTTACCAGTAACTCATCTATGAAAACAAGTGTGACACAACATAGAGATGGTTATTAAACTTACCAATAACTGATCTATGAAAACAAGTACGACACAACCTAGAGGTGGTTATTAAACTTACCAGTGACTGATGTATTAAAACAAGTGCGACACAACCTAGAAGTGGTTATTAAACTTACCAATAACTGATCTATGAAAACAAGTATGACACAACCTAGAGGAGGTTATTAAACTTACCAGTAACTGATCTATGAAAACAAGTACGACACAACCTAGAGGTGGTTATTAAACTTACCAGTAACTGATGTATTAAAACAAGTACGACACAACCTAGAGGTGGTTATTAAACTTACCAGTAACTGATGTATGAAAACAAGTACGACACACCCTAAAGGTGGTTATTAATCTTACCAGTAACTGATCTATGAAAACAAGTGTGACACAACATAGAGATGGTTATTAAACTTACCAGTAACTGATGTATGAAAACAAGTACGACACAACCTAGAGGTGGTTATTAAACTTACCAGTAACTGATCTATGAAAGCAATTGTGACACAACATAGAGATGGTTATTAAACTTACCAGTAACTGATCTATGAAAACAAGTGTGACACAACATAGAGATGGTTATTAAACTTACCAGTAACTGATGTATGAAAACAAGTACGAAACAACCTAGAGGTGGTTATTAAACTTACCAGTAACTGATGTATTAAAACAAGTGCGACACAACCTAGAGGTGGTTATTAAACTTACCAATAACTGATCTATGAAAACAAGTGTGACACAACCTAGAGGAGGTTATTAAACTTACCAGTAACTGATCTATGAAAACAAGTACGACACAACCTAGAGGAAATTATTAAACTTACCAGTAACTGATCTATGAAAACAAGTATGACACAACCTAGACGAGGTTATTAAACTTACCAATAACTGATCTATGAAAACAAGTGTGGCACAACCTAGAGGTGATTATTAAACTTATCAATAACTGATGTATGAAAACAAGTGTGACACAACCTAGAGGTGGTTATTAAACTTATCAATAACTGATGTATGAAAACAAGTGTGACACAACCTAGAGGTGGTTATTAAACTTACCAATAACTGATGTATTAAAACAAGTACGACACAACCTAGAGGTGGTTATTAAACTTACCAGTAACTGATGTATGAAAACAAGTACGACACAACCTAGAGGTAGTTATTAAACTTGCCAATAACTGATCTATGAAAACAAGTATGACACAACCTAGAGGAAATTATTAAACTTACCAGTAACTGATCTATGAAAACAAGTATGACACAACCTAGACGAGGTTATTAAACTTACCAATAACTGATCTATGAAAACAAGTATGACACAACCTAGAGGTGATTATTAAACTTACCAGTAACTGATCTATGAAATTAAGTACGACACAACCTGGAGGTGGTTATTAAACTTACCAGTAACTGATCTATGAAAACAAGTGTGACACAACATAGAGATGGTTATTAAACTTACCAGTAACTCATCTATGAAAACAAGTGTGACACAACATAGAGATGGTTATTAAACTTACCAGTAACTCATCTATGAAAACAAGTGTGACACAACATAGAGATGGTTATTAAACTTACCAATAACTGATCTATGAAAACAAGTACGACATAACCTAGAGGTGGTTATTAAACTTACCAGTGACTGATGTATTAAAACAAGTGCGACACAACCTAGAAGTGGTTATTAAACTTACCAATAACTGATCTATGAAAACAAGTATGACACAACCTAGAGGAGGTTATTAAACTTACCAGTAACTGATCTATGAAAACAAGTACGACACAACCTAGAGGTGGTTATTAAACTTACCAGTAACTGATGTATTAAAACAAGTACGACACAACCTAGAGGTGGTTATTAAACTTACCAGTAACTGATGTATGAAAACAAGTACGACACACCCTAAAGGTGGTTATTAATCTTACCAGTAACTGATGTATGAAAACAAGTGTGACACAACATAGAGATGGTTATTAAACTTACCAGTAACTGATGTATGAAAACAAGTACGACACAACCTAGAGGTGGTTATTAAACTTACCAGTAACTGATCTATGAAAGCAATTGTGGCACAACATAGAGATGGTTATTAAACTTACCAGTAACTGATCTATGAAAACAAGTGTGACACAACATAGAGATGGTTATTAAACTTACCAGTAACTGATGTATGAAAACAAGTACGAAACAACCTAGAGGTGGTTATTAAACTTACCAGTAACTGATGTATTAAAACAAGTGCGACACAACCTAGAGGTGGTTATTAAACTTACCAATAACTGATCTATGAAAACAAGTGTGACACAACCTAGAGGAGGTTATTAAACTTACCAGTAACTGATCTATGAAAACAAGTACGACACAACCTGGAAGTCGTTATTAAACTTATCAATAACTGATCTATGAAAACAAGTGTGGCACAACCTAGAGGTGATTATTAAACTTATCAATAACTGATGTATGAAAACAAGTGTGACACAACCTAGAGGTGGTTATTAAACTTACCAATAACTGATGTATTAAAACAAGTACGACACAACCTAGAGGTGGTTATTAAACTTACCAGTAACTGATGTATGAAAACAAGTACGACACAACCTAGAGGTAGTTATTAAACTTACCAATAACTGATATATGAAAACTAGTGTGACACAACATATAGATGGTTATTAAACTTACCAGTAACTGATGTATGAAAACAAGTACGACACAACCTAGAGGTAGTTATTAAACTTACCAATAACTGATATATGAAAACAAGTATGACACAACCTAGAGGAAATTATTAAACTTACCAGTAACTGATCCATGAAAACAAGTACGACACAACCTAGAGGTGATTATTAAACTTACCAGTAACTGATGTATGAAAACAAGTGTGACACAACATAGAGGTGGTTATTAAACTTACCAGTAACTGATGTATGAAAACAAGTGTGACACAACCTAGAGGAGGTTATTAAACTTACCAGTAACTGATGTAAGAAAACAAGTACGACACAACCTAGAGGTGGTTATTAAACTTACCAGTAACTGATCTATGAAAACAAGTATGACACAACCTAGAGGAGGTTATTAAACTTACCAATAACTGATCTATGAAAACAAGTATGACACAACCTAGAGGTGATTATTAAACATACCAGTAACTGATGTATGAAAACAAGTACGACACAACCGGAGGTGGTTATTAAACTTACCAGTAACTGATCTATGAAAACAAGTGTGACACAACATAGAGATGGTTATTAAACTTACCAGTAACTGATGTATGAAAACAAGTACGACACAACCTAGAGGTGGTTATTAAACTTACCAGTAACTGATGTATGAAAACAAGTACGACACACCCTAAAGGTGGTTATTAATCTTACTAGTAACTGATCTATGAAAACAAGTGTGACACAACATAGAGATGGTTATTAAACTTACCAGTAACTGATGTATGAAAACAAGTACGACACAACCTAGAGGTGGTTATTAAACTTACCAGTAACTGATCTATGAAAACAATTGTGACACAACATAGAGATGGTTATTAAACTTACCAGTAACTGATCTATGAAAACAAGTGTGACACAACATAGAGATGGTTATTAAACTTACTAGTAACTGATGTATGAAAACAAGTACGAAACAACCTAGAGGTGGTTATTAAACTTACCAGTAACTGATGTATTAAAACAAGTGCGACACAACCTAGAGGTGGTTATTAAACTTACCAATAACTGATCTATGAAAACAAGTGTGACACAACCTAGAGGAGGTTATTAAACTTACCAGTAACTGATCTATGAAAACAAGTACGACACAACCTGGAAGTCGTTATTAAACTTATCAATAACTGATCTATGAAAACAAGTGTGGCACAACCTAGAGGTGATTATTAAACTTATCAATAACTGATGTATGAAAACAAGTGTGACACAACCTAGAGGTGGTTATTAAACTTACCAATAACTGATGTATTAAAACAAGTACGACACAACCTAGAGGTGGTTATTAAACTTACCAGTAACTGATGTATGAAAACAAGTACGACACAACCTAGAGGTGGTTATTAAACTTACCAATAACTGATATATGAAAACTAGTGTGACACAACATAGAGATGGTTATTAAACTTACCAGTAACTGATGTATGAAAACAAGTACGACACAACCTAGAGGTAGTTATTAAACTTACCAATAACTGATATATGAAAACAAGTATGACACAACCTAGAGGAGGTTATTAAACTTACCAGTAACTGATCCATGAAAACAAGTACGACACAACCTAGAGGTGATTATTAAACTTACCAGTAACTGATGTATGAAAACAAGTGTGACACAACATAGAGGTGGTTATTAAACTTACCAGTAACTGATGTATGAAAACAAGTGTGACACAACCTAGAGGAGGTTATTAAACTTACCAGTAACTGATGTAAGAAAACAAGTACGACACAACCTAGAGGTGGTTATTAAACTTACCAGTAACTGATCTATGAAAACAAGTATGACACAACCTAGAGGAGGTTATTAAACTTACCAATAACTGATCTATGAAAACAAGTATGACACAACCTAGAGGTGATTATTAAACATACCAGTAACTGATGTATGAAAACAAGTACGACACAACCTAGAGGTGGTTATTAAACTTACCAGTAACTGATCTATGAAAACAAGTGTGACACAACATAGAGATGGTTATTAAACTTACCAGTAACTGATGTATGAAAACAAGTACGACACAACCTAGAGGTGGTTATTAAACTTACCAGTAACTGATGTATTAAAACAAGTACGACACAACCTAGAGGTGGTTATTAAACTTACCAGTAACTGATGTATGAAAACAAGTACGACACACCCTAAAGGTGGTTATTAATCTTACCAGTAACTGATCTATGAAAACAAGTGTGACACAACATAGAGATGGTTATTAAACTTACCAGTAACAGATGTATGAAAACAAGTACGACACAACCTAGAGGTGGTTATTAAACTTACCAGTAACTGATCTATGAAAACAATTGTGACACAACATAGAGATGGTTATTAAACTTACCAGTAACTGATCTATGAAAACAAGTGTGACACAACATAGAGATGGTTATTAAACTTACTAGTAACTGATGTATGAAAACAAGTACGAAACAACCTAGAGGTGGTTATTAAACTTACCAGTAACTGATGTATTAAAACAAGTGCGACACAACCTAGAGGTGGTTATTAAACTTACCAATAACTGATCTATGAAAACAAGTGTGACACAACCTAGAGGAGGTTATTAAACTTACCAGTAACTGATCTATGAAAACAAGTACGACACAACCTGGAAGTCGTTATTAAACTTATCAATAACTGATCTATGAAAACAAGTGTGGCACAACCTAGAGGTGATTATTAAACTTATCAATAACTGATGTATGAAAACAAGTGTGACACAACCTAGAGGTGGTTATTAAACTTACCAATAACTGATGTATTAAAACAAGTACGACACAACCTGAGAGGTGGTTATTAAACTTACCAGTAACTGATGTATGAAAACAAGTACGACACAACCTAGAGGTAGTTATTAAACTTACCAACAACTGATATATGAAAACAAGTGTGACACAACATAGAGATGGTTATTAAACTTACCAGTAACTGATGTATGAAAACAAGTACGACACAACCTAGAGGTAGTTATTAAACTTACCAATAACTGATATATGAAAACAAGTATGACACAACCTAGAGGAGGTTATTAAACTTACCAGTAACTGATCCATGAAAACAAGTACGACACAACCTAGAGGTGATTATTAAACTTACCAGTAACTGATGTATGAAAACAAGTGTGACACAACCTAGAGGAGGTTATTAAACTTACCAGTAACTGATGTAAGAAAACAAGTACGACACAACCTAGAGGTGGTTATTAAACTTACCAGTAACTGATCTATGAAAACAAGTATGACACAACCTAGAGGAGGTTATTAAACTTACCAATAACTGATCTATGAAAAGAAGTATGACACAACCTAGAGGTGATTATTAAACATACCAGTAACTGATGTATGAAAACAAGTACGACACAACCGGAGGTGGTTATTAAACTTACCAGTAACTGATCTATGAAAAGAAGTGTGACACAACATAGAGATGGTTATTAAACTTACCAGTAACTGATGTATGACAACAAGTACGACACAAACTAGAGGTGGTTATTAAACTTACCAGTAACTGATGTATTAAAACAAGTACGACACAACATGGAAGTGGTTGTTAAACTTACCAGTAACTGATGTATGAAAACAAGTACGACACACCCTGGAGGTGGTTATTAATCTTACCAGTAACTGATCTATGAAAACAAGTGTGACACAACATAGAGATGGTTATTAAACTTACCAGTAACTGATGTATGAAAACAAGTACGGCACAACCTAGAGGTGGTTATTAAACTTACCAGTGACTGATGTATTAAAACAAGTGCGACACAACCTAGAGGTAGTTATTAAACTTACCAATAACTGATCTATGAAAACAAGTATGACACAACCTAGAGGAGGTTATTAAACTTACCAGTAACTGATGTATTAAAACAAGTACGACACAACCTAGAGGTGGTTATTAAACTTACCAGTAACT
Organism: Tachypleus tridentatus; assembly: GCF_004210375.1. Taxonomy (NCBI): domain Eukaryota; kingdom Metazoa; phylum Arthropoda; class Merostomata; order Xiphosura; family Limulidae; genus Tachypleus; species Tachypleus tridentatus. The sequence goes on from NC_134828.1 coordinate 12,956,420, forward strand.
GATGTATGAAAACAAGTACGACACATTCTGGAGGTGGTTATTATTCTTACCAGTAACTGATTTATGAAAACAAGTGTGACACAACATAGAGATGGTTATTAAACTTACCAGTAACTGATTTATGAAAACAAGTACGACACAACCTAGAGGTAGTTATTAAACTTACCAATAACTGATATATGAAAACAAGTATGACACAACCTAGAGGAGGTTATTAAACTTACCAGTAACTGATCCATGAAAACAAGTACGACACAACCTAGAGGTGATTATTAAACTTACCAGTAACTGATGTATGAAAACAAGTGTGACACAACATAGAGGTGGTTATTAAACTTACCAGTAACTGATGTATGAAAACAAGTGTGACACAACCTAGAGGAGGTTATTAAACTTACCAGTAACTGATCTATGAAAACAATTGTGACACAACACAGAGATGGTTATTAAACTTACCAGTAACTGATCTATGAAAATAAGTGTGACACAACATAGAGATGGTTATTAAACTTACTAGTAACTGATGTATGAAAACAAGTACGAAACAACCTAGAGGTGGTTATTAAACTTACCAGTAACTGATGTATTAAAACAAGTGCGACACAACCTAGAGGTGGTTATTAAACTTACCAATAACTGATCTATGAAAACAAGTGTGACACAACCTAGAGGAGGTTATTAAACTTACCAGTAACTGATCTATGAAAACAAGTACGACACAACCTGGAAGTCGTTATTAAACTTATCAATAACTGATCTATGAAAACAAGTGTGGCACAACCTAGAGGTGATTATTAAACTTATCAATAACTGATGTATGAAAACAAGTGTGACACAACCTAGAGGTGGTTATTAAACTTACCAATAACTGATGTATTAAAACAAGTACGACACAACCGAGAGGTGGTTATTAAACTTACCAGTAACTGATGTATGAAAACAAGTACGACACAACCTAGAGGTAGTTATTAAACTTACCAATAACTGATATATGAAAACAAGTGTGACACAACATAGAGATGGTTATTAAACTTACCAGTAACTGATGTATGAAAACAAGTACGACACAACCTAGAGGTAGTTATTAAACTTACCAATAACTGATATATGAAAACAAGTATGACACAACCTAGAGGAGGTTATTAAACTTACCAGTAACTGATCCATGAAAACAAGTACGACACAACCTAGAGGTGATTATTAAACTTACCAGTAACTGATGTATGAAAACAAGTGTGACACAACCTAGAGGAGGTTATTAAACTTACCAGTAACTGATGTAAGAAAACAAGTACGACACAACCTAGAGGTGGTTATTAAACTTACCAGTAACTGATCTATGAAAACAAGTATGACACAACCTAGAGGAGGTTATTAAACTTACCAATAACTGATCTATGAAAACAAGTATGACACAACCTAGAGGTGATTATTAAACATACCAGTAACTGATGTATGAAAACAAGTACGACACAACCGGAGGTGGTTATTAAACTTACCAGTAACTGATCTATGAAAAGAAGTGTGACACAACATAGAGATGGTTATTAAACTTACCAGTACTGATGTATGACAACAAGTACGACACAAACTAGAGGTGGTTATTAAACTTACCAGTAACTGATGTATTAAAACAAGTACGACACAACCTGGAAGTGGTTATTAAACTTACCAGTAACTGATGTATGAAAACAAGTACGACACACCCTGGAGGTGGTTATTAATCTTACCAGTAACTGATCTATGAAAACAAGTGTGACACAACATAGAGATGGTTATTAAACTTACCAGTAACTGATGTATGAAAACAAGTACGACACAACCTAGAGGTGGTTATTAAACTTACCAGTGACTGATGTATTAAAACAAGTGCGACACAACCTAGAGGTAGTTATTAAACTTACCAATAACTGATCTATGAAAACAAGTATGACACAACCTAGAGGAGGTTATTAAACTTACCAGTAACTGATGTATTAAAACAAGTACGACACAACCTAGAGGTGGTTATTAAACTTACCAGTAACTGATGTATGAAAACAAGTACGACACATTCTGGAGGTGGTTATTATTCTTACCAGTAACTGATTTATGAAAACAAGTGTGACACAACATAGAGATGGTTATTAAACTTACCAGTAACTGATGTATGAAAACAAGTACGACACAGCCTAGAGGTGGTTATTAAACTTACCAGTAACTGATCTATGAAAACAAGTGTGACACAACATAGAGATGGTTATTAAACTTACCAGTAACTGATCTATGAAAACAAGTGTGACACAACATAGAGATAGTTATTAAACTTACCAGTAACTGATGTATGAAAACAAGTACGACACAACCTAGAGGTGGTTATTAAACATACCAGTAAATGATGTATTAAAACAAGTGCGACACAACCTAGAGGTGGTTATTAAACTTACCAATAACTGATCTATGAAAACAAGTGTGACACAACCTAGAGGAGGTTATTAAACTTACCAGTAACTGATCTATGAAAACAAGTACGACACAACCTGGAAGTCGTTATTAAACTTATCAATAACTGATCTATGAAAACAAGTGTGGCACAACCTAGAGGTGATTATTAAACTTATCAATAACTGATGTATGAAAACAAGTGTGACACAACCTAGAGGTGGTTATTAAACTTACCAGTAACTGATGTATTAAAACAAGTACGACACAACCTAGAGGTGGTTATTAAACTTACCAGTAACTGATGTATGAAAACAAGTACGACACACCCTGGAGGTGGTTATTAATCTTACCAGTAACTGATCTATGAAAACAAGTGTGACACAACATAGAGATGGTTATTAAACTTACCAGTAACTGATCTATGAAAACAAGTACGACACAACCTGGAAGTGCTTATTAAACTTACCAATAACTGATCTATGAAAACAAGTACGACACAGCCTAGAGGTGGTTATTAAACTTACCAGTAACTGATCTATGAAAACAAGTGTGACACAACATAGAGATGGTTATTAAACTTACCAGGAACTGATCTATGAAATCAAGTATGATACAACCTAGAGGAGGTTATTAAATTTACCAGTAACTGATCTATGAAAACAAGTACGACACAACCTGGAAGTCGTTATTAAACTTATCAATAACTGATCTATGAAAACAAGTGTGGCACAACCTAGAGGTGGTTATTAAACTTACCAGTAACTGATGTATTAAAACAAGTACGACACAACCTAGAGGTGGTTATTAAACTTACCAGTAACTGATGTATGAAAACAAGTACGACACACCCTGGAGGTGGTTATTAATCTTACCAGTAACTGATCTATGAAAACAAGTGTGACACAGCATAGAGATGGTTATTAAACTTACCAGTAACTGATGTATGAAAACAAGTACGACACAACCTAGAGGTGCTTAATAAACTTACCAATAACTGATCTATGAAAACAAGTATGACACAACCTAGATAAGGTTATTAAACTTACCAGTAACTGATCTATGAAAACAAGTACGACACAACCTGGAAGTGGTTATTAAACTTACCAATAACTGATCTATGAAAACAAGTACGACACAACATAGAGGTGGTTATTAAACTTACCAATAACTGATCTATGAAAACAAGTATGACACAACCTAGAGGGGTTATTAAACTTACCAGTAAGTGATGTATGAAAACAAGTACGACACAACCTAGAGGTGATTATTAAACTTACCAGTAACTGATGTATTAAAACAAGTGTGACACAACCTAGAGGTGATTATTAAACTTACCAGTAACTGATGTATGAAAACAAGTACAACACAACCCAGAGGTGATTATTAAACTTATCAATAACTGATGTATGAAAACAAGTGTGACACAACCTAGAGGTGGTTATTAAACTTACCAGTAACTGATGTATTAAAACAAGTGTGACACAACCTAGAGGTGATTATTAAACTTACCAGTAACTGATGTATGAAAACAAGTATGACACAACCTAGAGGAGGTTATTAAACTTACCAGTAACTGATGTATGAAAACAAGTACGACACAACCTAGAGGAGGTTATTAAACTTACCAGTAACTGATCTATGAAAACAAGTACGACACAACCTGGAAGTCGTTATTAAACTTACCAGTAACTGATGTATGAAAACAAGTACGACACACCCTGGAGGTGGTTATTAATCTTACCAGTAACTGATCTATGAAAACAAGTGTGACACAACATAGAGATGGTTATTAAACTTACCAGTAACTGATGTATGAAAACAAGTACGACACAACCTAGAGGTGGTTATTAAACTTACCAGTGACTGATGTATTAAAACAAGTGCGACACAACCTAGAAGTGGTTATTAAGCTTACCAATAACTGATCTATGAAAACAAGTATGACACAACCTAGAGGAGGTTATTAAACTTACCAGTAACTGATCTATGAAAACAAGTACGACACAACCTACAGGTGGTTATTAAACTTACCAGTAACTGATGTATTAAAACAAGTACGACACAACCTAGAGGTGGTTATTAAACTTACCAGTAACTGATGTATGAAAACAAGTACAACACACCCTGGAGGTGGTTATTAATCTTACCAGTAACTGATCTATGAAAACAAGTACGACACAACCTGGAAGTGGTTATTAAACTTACCAATAACTGATCTATGAAAACAAGTACGACACAACATAGAGGTGGTTATTAAACTTACCAGTAACTGATCTATGAAAACAAGTATGACACAACCTAGAAGAGGTTATTAAACTTACCAATAACTGATTTTGAAAACAAGTACGACACAACCTGGAGGTGGTTATTAAACTTACCAATAACTGATCTATGAAAACAAGTATGATACAACCTAGAGGTGGTTATTAAACTTACCAGTAACTGATGTATGAAAATAAGTACGACACAACCTGAAGGTGGTTATTAAACTTACCAGTAACTGATGTATGAAAACAAGTGTGACACAACCTAGAGGAGGTTATTAAACTTACCAGTAACTGATGTATGAAAACAAGTACGACACAACCTAGAGGTGGTTATTAAACTTACCAGTAACTGATCTATGAAAACAAGTGTGACACAACATAGAGATGGTTATTAAACTTACCAGTAACTGATCTATGAAAACAAGTGTGACACAACATAGAGATGGTTATTAAACTTACCAGTAACTGATGTATGAAAACAAGTACGACACAACCTAGAGGTGGTTATTAAACTTAACAGTAACTGATGTATTAAAACAAGTGCGACACAACCTAGAGGTGGTTATTAAACTTACCAATAACTGATCTATGAAAACAAGTGTGACACAACCTAGAGGAGGTTATTAAACTTACCAGTAACTGATCTATGAAAACAAGTACGACACAACCTGGAAGTCGTTATTAAACTTACCAATAACTGATCTATGAAAACAAGTGTGGCACAACCTAGAGGTGATTATTAAACTTATCAATAACTGATGTATGAAAACAAGTGTGAAACAACCTAGAGGTGGTTATTAAACTTACCAGTAACTGATGTATTAAAACAAGTACGACACAACCTAGAGGTGGTTATTAAACTTACCAGTAACTGATGTATGAAAACAAGTACGACACACCCTGGAGGTGGTTATTAATCTTACCAGTAACTGATCTATGAAAACAAGTATGACACAACCTAGAGAAGGTTATTAAACTTACCAATAACTGATCTATGAAAACAAGTACGACACAACCTAGAGGTGGTTATTAAACTTACCAGTAACTGATGTATGAAAACAAGTACGACACACCCTGGAGGTGGTTATTAATCTTACCAGTAACTGATCTATGAAAACAAGTATGACACAACCTAGAGAAGGTTATTAAACTTACCAATAACTGATCTATGAAAACAAGTACGACACAACATAGAGGTGGTTATTAAACTTACCAATAACTGATCTATGAAAACAAGTATGACACAACCTAGAGGGGGTTATTAAACTTACCAGTAACTGATGTATGAAAACAAGTACGACACAACCTAGAGGTGATTATTAAACTTACCAGTAACTGATGTATTAAAAGAAGTGTGACACAACCTAGAGGTGATTATTAAACATACCAGTAACTGATGTATGAAAACAAGTACGACACAACCGGAGGTGGTTATTAAACTTACCAGTAACTGATCTATGAAAAGAAGTGTGACACAACATAGAGATGGTTATTAAACTTACCAGTAACTGATGTATGACAACAAGTACGACACAAACTAGAGGTGGTTATTAAACTTACCAGTAACTGATGTATTAAAACAAGTACGACACAACCTGGAAGTGGTTATTAAACTTACCAGTAACTGATGTATGAAAACAAGTACGACACACCCTGGAGGTGGTTATTAATCTTACCAGTAACTGATCTATGAAAACAAGTGTGACACAACATAGAGATGGTTATTAAACTTACCAGTAACTGATGTATGAAAACAAGTACGACACAACCTAGAGGAGGTTATTAAACTTACCAGTAACTGATCTATGAAAACAAGTACGACACAACCTGGAAGTCGTTATTAAACTTACCAATAACTGATGTATGAAAACAAGTATGACACAACCTAGAGGAGGTTATTAAACTTACCAGTAACTGATGTATGAAAACAAGTACGACACAACCTAGAGGTGATTATTAAACTTACCAGTAACTGATGTATTAAAACAAGTGTGACACAACCTAGAGGTGATTATTAAACTTACCAGTAACTGATGTATGAAGACAAGTGTGACACAACCTAGAGGTGATTATTAAACTTATCAATAACTGATGTATGAAAACAAGTGTGACACAACCTAGAGGTGGTTATTAAACTTACCAGTAACTGATGTATGAAAACAAGTACGACACAACCTAGAGGTGGTTATTAAGCTTACCAATAACTGATCTATGAAAACAAGTATGACACAACCTAGAGGAGGTTATTAAACTTACCAGTAACTGATGTATGAAAACAAGTATGACACAACCTAGAGAAGGTTATTAAACTTACCAGTAACTAATCTATGAAAACAAGTACGACACAACCTAGAAGTGGTTATTAAACGTACCAATAACTGATCTATGAAAACAAGTACGACACAACATAGAGGTGGTTATTAAACTTACCAGTAACTGATCTATGAAAACAAGTATGACACAACCTAGAGGAGGTTATTAAACTTACCAGTAACTGATGTATGAAAACAAGTACGACACACCCTGGAGGTGGTTATTAATCTTACCAGTAACTGATCTATGAAAACAAGTGCGACACAACCTGGAAGTCGTTATTAAACTTACCAGTAACTGATCTATGAAAACAAGTGTGACACAACTTAGAGGTGATTATTAAACTTATCAATAACTGATGTATGAAAACAAGTATGACACAATCTAGAGGTGGTTATTAAACTTACCAGTAACTGATGTATGAAAACAAGTACGACACAACCTAGAGGTGGTTATTAAGCTTACCAATAACTGATCTATGAAAACAAGTATGACACAACCTAGAGGAGGTTATTAAACTTACCAGTAACTGATGTATGAAAACAAGTATGACACAACCTAGAGAAGGTTATTAAACTTACCAGTAACTAATCTATGAAAACAAGTACGACACAACCTAGAAGTGGTTATTAAACGTACCAATAACTGATCTATGAAAACAAGTACGACACAACATAGAGGTGGTTATTAAACTTACCAGTAACTGATCTATGAAAACAAGTATGACACAACCTAGAGGAGGTTATTAAACTTACCAGTAACTGATCTATGAAAACAAGTACGACACAACCTAGAAGTGGTTATTAAACGTACCAATAACTGATCTATGAAAACAAGTACGACACAACATAGAGGTGGTTATTAAACGTACCAATAACTGATCTATGAAAACAAGTACGACACAACATAGAGGTGGTTATTAAACTTACCAGTAACTGATCTATGAAAACAAGTATGACACAACCTAGAGGAGGTTATTAAACTTACCAGTAACTGATGTATGAAAACAAGTGTGACACAACATAGAGGTGGTTATTAATCTTACCAGTAACTGATCTATGAAAACAAGTACGACACAACCTAGAAGTGGTTATTAAACGTACCAATAACTGATCTATGAAAACAAGTACGACACAACATAGAGGTGGTTATTAAACTTACCAATAACTGATCTATGAAAACAAGTATGACACAACCTAGAGGGGGTTATTAAACTTACCAGTAACTGATGTATGAAAACAAGTACGACACAACCTAGAGGTGATTATTAAACTTATCAATAACTGATGTATGAAACAAGTGTGACACAACCTAGAGGTGGTTATTAAACTTACCAATAACTGATCTATGAAAAGAAGTATGACACAACCTAGAGAAGGTTATTAAACTTACCAGTAACTAATCTATGAAAACAAGTACGACACAACCTAGAAGTGGTTATTAAACGTACCAATAACTGATCTATGAAAACAAGTACGACACAACATAGAGGTGGTTATTAAACTTACCAGTAACTGATCTATGAAAACAAGTATGACACAACCTAGAGGAGGTTATTAAACTTACCAATAACTGATTTTGAAAACAAGTACGACACAACCTGGAGGTGGTTATTAAACTTACCAATAACTGATCTATGAAAACAAGTATGACACAACCTAGAGGTGGTTATTAAACTTACCAGTAACTGATGTATGAAAATAAGTACGACACAACCTGGAGGTGGTTATTAAACTTACCAGTAACTGATGTATGAAAACAAGTGTGACACAACCTAGAGGAGGTTATTAAACTTACCAGTAACTGATGTATGAAAACAAGTACGACACAACCTAGAGGTGGTTATTAAACTTATCAATAACTGATGTATGAAAACAAGTGTGACACAACCTAGAGGTGGTTATTAAACTTACTAGTAACTGATGTATTAAAACAAGTACGACACAACCTAGAGGAGGTTATTAAACTTACCAGTAACTGATGTATGAAAACAAGTATGACACAACCTAGAGGAGGTTACTAAACTTACCAGTAACTGATGTATGAAAACAAGTACGACACAACCCAGAGGTGATTATTAAACTTATCAATAACTGATGTATGAAAACAAGTGTGACACAACCTAGAGGTGGTTATTAAACTTACCAGTAACTGATGTATGAAAACAAGTGTGACACAACCTAGAGGTGATTATTAAACTTACCAGTAACTGATGTATGAAATCAAGTATGACACAACCTAGAGGAGGTTATTAAACTTACCAGTAACTGATGTATGAAAACAAGTACGACACAACCTAGAGGTGATTATTAACCTTATCAATAACTGATGTATGAAAACAAGTGTGACACAACCTGGAGGTGGTTATTAAACTTACCAATAACTGATCTATGAAAACAAGTATGATACAACCTAGAGGTGGTTATTAAACTTATCAATAACTGATGTATGAAAACAAGTGTGACACAACCTAGAGGTGGTTATTAAACTTACTAGTAACTGATGTATTAAAACAAGTACGACACAACCTAGAGGTGGTTATTAAACTTACCAGTAACTGATGTATGAAAACAAGTATGACACAACCTAGAGGAGGTTACTAAACTTACCAGTAACTGATGTATGAAAACAAGTACGACACAACCCAGAGGTGATTATTAAACTTATCAATAACTGATGTATGAAAACAAGTGTGACACAACCTAGAGGTGGTTATTAAACTTACCAGTAACTGATGTATGAAAACAAGTGTGACACAACCTAGAGGAGGTTATTAAACTTACCAGTAACTGATGTATGAAAACAAGTACGACACAACCTAGAGGTGATTATTAAACTTATCAATAACTGATGTATGAAAACAAGTGTGACACAACCTGGAGGTGGTTATTAAACTTACCAATAACTGATCTATGAAAACAAGTATGACACAACCTAGAGGTGGTTATTAAACTTACCAGTAACTGATGTATGAAAATAAGTACGACACAACCTGGAGGTGGTTATTAAACTTACCAGTAACTGATGTATGAAAACAAGTGTGACACAACCTAGAGGTGATTATTAAACTTACCAGTAACTGATGTATGAAAACAAGTGTGACACAACCTAGAGGTGATTATTAAACTTACCAGTAACTGATGTATGAAAACAAGTATGACACAACCTGGAGGAGGTTATTAAACTTACCAGTAACTGATGTATGAAAACAAGTACGACACAACCTAGAGGTGATTATTAAACTTATCAATAACTGATGTATGAAAACAAGTGTGATACAACCTAGAGGTGGTTATTAAACTTACCAGTAACTGATGTATTAAAACAAGTACGACACAACCTAGAGGTGGTTATTAAACTTACCAATAACTGATCTATGAAAACAAGTATGACACAACCTAGAAGAGGTTATTAAACTTACCAGTAACTGATGTATGAAAACAAGTATGACACAACCTAGAGGTGATTATTTAACTTATCAATAACTGATGTATGAAAACAAGTGTGACACAACCTGGAGGTGGTTATTAAACTTACCAATAACTGATCTATGAAAACAAGTATGACACAACCTAGAGGTGGTTATTAAACTTACCAGTAACTGATGTATGAAAATAAGTACGACACAACCTGGAGGTGGTTATTAAACTTACCAGTAACTGATGTATGAAAACAAGTGTGACACAACCTAGAGGTGATTATTAAACTTACCAGTAACTGATGTATGAAAACAAGTGTGACACAACCTAGAGGAGGTTATTAAACTTACCAGTAACTGATGTATGAAAACAAGTACGACACAACCTAGAGGTGATTATTAAACTTATCAATAACTGATGTATGAAAACAAGTGTGACACAACCTAGAGGTGGTTATTAAACTTACCAGTAACTGATGTATTAAAACAAGTACGACACAACCTAGAGGTGGTTATTAAACTTACCAATAACTGATCTATGAAAACAAGTATGACACAACCTAGAGGAGGTTATTAAACTTACCAGTAACTGATGTATGAAAACAAGTATGACACAACCTAGAGGTGATTATTAAACTTATCAATAACTGATGTATGAAAACAAGTGTGGCACAACCTAGAGGTGATTATTAAACTTACCTGTAACTGATGTATGAAAACAAGCGTGAACAACCTAGAGGTGGTTATTAAACTTACCAGTAACTGATCTATGAAAACAAGTGTGACACAACCTAGATGTGGTTATTAAACTTACCAGTAACTGATGTATGAAAACAAGTACAGTTACGACAGAAAGTGTTCGTACCCGTGCGCCCCGAGTGGTTTTTTGCTCATAAATTTAAAAGTATCACGAATAGGCTAATAGACGTAAAATATATTATAAATATTATACAAACACACATCTACATAAATTTTTATATAAACTAAACTACAAGTAAACTGTTTATAAACAAATAACCAAGAATAGGAGGAGCAGAAAGTGTTCGTACAGTTCAGAACGTGTGAAAAAACTTATATTCCCGTAACAAGTATATTTAGTTTGGCGAATAAACTACATTATATCATTCCAGAACTAGACACTGTGTTCATAATTATTGGAATTTATCCAACAAAAATTGTACTTCAGGCAATTTAGCGCCGTCTCCGTCATTATCTGCTTGGTCATCATGGCGAACAGGAAACAACTGTACAGTGATTTAAAGAACCGAATTATTGTAAAATACAAGTCTCGTGTGTCTCTTTCCGGTATTGCTACACAACTTAATGTGCTGAAATCTATTGTTCAAAGCATAATTGCCAAGTTTAAGCTTACAGGATCAACTGCTAACCTCCCTCGTTCCGAACGCTCCACCAAAATTCCAAGAGGAAGGTTCTCAGAGAAGTTGAGAAGTTAGTAGGAACCCTCGTTTAACACGTAATGACATACAGAAACTGCTAAGGGAAACTGGGGTTGAAGTAAGCACCTCTACAGTTATGAACATGTTACGCTCTTCTAGGTTCAAAGCATGCCGTCCTCGTAGAACTCCATATTTAAAGCCTGTTCATTTAGAAGCACGACTGAGGTATGCAAGAAAGCATGTAGATAAACCCTTTACCTATTGGAAGAGTATTCTTTGGTCAGACGAGAATAAACTCGAGCTTTCGGCCACAATGATGTTCGCTATATTTTCCGTAAGAAGGGGGAACGAAATCTTCCAATGAACACCGTCCCTACAGTTAAACACGGAGGTGGCTCGATCATGCTATGGGGTTCCTTCGGCTCTTCTGGTGTACGCAGCCTTCACCGCGTCAACGGAATCATGAAAAAAGAAGAGTACGTTGATACATTAGGCACTTATATCAAGAATGATGCTCGGAACTCGCGGCTTGAGCGTCGTTGGATCTTCCAGAAGGACAATGACCCAAAGCACACATCGAAATATGTGCAATCCTGGTTGCAGAGAAACCATATAAGCGTTATGGAGTGGCCATCGCAGTCACCCGATCTCAACCCAGTTGAAAACGTTTGGCATGAGTTGAAGACCAGAGTTCATCAGCGTCATCCGAAAAACTTGCCCCTCCTATGTTTGGTTATTTGTTTATAAACAGTTTATTTGTCGTTCAATTTACATAAAAAATTATGTAGATATGTGTTTGTATAATATTTATAATATACTATACTTTCATCTTCCTAATCGCGATACTTTTAAAGTTATAAGGAAAAAAACTACTCACGACGCAGGGGTACGAACACTTTCTGTCGTAACTGCATGACACAACCTAGAGGTGGTTATTAAACTCACCAGTCACTGATCTATGAAAGCAAAATGTGGGATATGACACAGCCTAGAGATGGTTGTAAAATTTACCAAGAACTGCAGATTTAATACAAGATGTGGAGTATTATAGAACATAGAAGTGGTCATTAAAGCATATGTGAACAGATTATAATAATATCAGGACATTTTAGTGGATAAGGTACAAACAGTACAATCATCTTCTTACTACAAGCTAATAGCTTAATACTGTTAAAATTTACTGAGTATTGTAACTAGTCCCTGCACAAGCTCAGTGAATATGTAAGGATAATTATGAATGGGTTATCCTTTGAATTATTGTCGGAAGTCATTAAAGAAAATTGTTTTTACAACTAGCAATATATCAAATGGATCAGATAAGCAGGCAGCCATCACCTCAACCATACTTTATATATATATAAGTGTTTAGAGCTCACCATACTATATATATATATAAATGTTTAGAGCTCACCATACTATATATATATATATGTGTTTAGAGTTAACCATACTTTATATACATATATGTTTAGAGTTCACCATACTGTATATATATATATATATAGATATGTTTAGAGCTCACCATACAATATATATATATGTGCTTAGAGCTCACCATACTGTATATATATATATATATATGTTTAGAGCTCACCATACTGTATATATATATATATGTTTAGAGTTCACCATACTCTCTATATATATATGTTTAGAGTTAACCATACTCTATATATATATATGTTTAGAGCTCACCATACTTTATATATATATATGTTTAAAGTTAACCATACTTTATATGTATATATGTTTAGAGTTAACCATACTTTATATATATATATGTTTAGAGTTAACCATACTCTATATATATATATATGTTTAGAGTTAACCATACTTTATATATATATATGTTTAGAGTTAACCATACTTTATATATATATATGTTTAGAGTTAACCATACTTTATATATATATGTGCTTAGAGCTCACCATACTCTAGATATATATATGTTTAGAGCTCACCATACTTTATATATATGTGTGTGTTTAGAGCTCACCATAATATATATATATATATATGTGTTTAGAACTCACCATACTTTATATATATATGTATGTTTATAGCTCACCATACTCTCTATATATATGTGTGTTTAGATCTCACCATACTCTTTATATATATAAATGTCTTTAGAGCTCACCATACTTTCTCTCTCTATATATATGTGTTTAGAGCTCACCATACTCTCTCTCTCTATATATATATATGTGTTTAGATCTCACCATACTCTCTCTATATATATATATGTGTTTAGAGCTCACCATACTCTATATATATATGTTTAGAGCTCACCATATGAGCTCTCTCTATATATATATGTTTAGAGCTCACCATATGAGCTCTATATATATATGTGTGTTTAGAGCTCACCATACTCTCTCTATATATATATATGTTTAGAGCTCACCATACTCTCTTTATATATATGTGTGTTTAGAGCTCACCATACTCTCTCTCTTTATATATATATATGTTTAGAGCTCCGTTTCATTAATGTAGTACTTGTTTGTCCACTTTTCTTACTGCTCCCCTATTGACATCAGCTAGAAATGTGTTCCTTTATATTACTAATTGTTGAAATTCAAGCATTTTTTTTACACCTTGCCTCTTTAGATCAGCTACAGATATGTCTCTTTAGGTTATTAACTGTTGAAGGTGAGGTTTTGTTAATTCTTACAGATATGTCTCTTTAGGTTATTGACTGTTGAAGGTGGGGTTTTGTTAATTCTTACAGATATGTCTCTTTAGGTTGTTAACTGTTGAAGGTGGGGTTTTGTTAATTCTTACAGATATGTCTCTTTAAGTTATTAACTGTTGAAGGTGGGGTTTTATTAATTCTTACAGATATGTCTCTTTAGGTTGTTAACTGTTGAAGGTGGGATTTTGGTAGTTCTTACAGATATGTCTCTTTAGGTTGTTAACTGTTGAAGGTGGGGTTTAGGTAGTTCTTACAAATATGTCTCTTTAGGTTGTTAACTGTTGAAGGTGGGGTTTTGTTAGTTCTTACAGATATGTCTCTTTAGGTTATTGACTGTTGAAGGTGGGGTTTTGTTAATTCTTACAGATATGTCTCTTTAGGTTGTTAACTGTTGAAGGTGGGGTTTTGTTAATTCTTACAGATATGTCTCTTTAGGTTATTAACTGTTGAAGGTGGGGTTTTGTTAATTCTTACAGATATGTCTCTTTAGGTTGTTAACTGTTGAAGGTGGGATTTTGGTAGTTCTTACAGATATGTCTCTTTAGGTTGTTAACTGTTGAAGGTGGGGTTTTGTTAGTTCTTACAGATATGTCTCTTTAGGTTACTAACTGTTGAAGGTGGGGTTTTGTTAGTTTTTACAGATATGTCTCTTTATTTTGTTAACTGTTGAAGGTGGGGTTTTGTTAGTTCTTACAGATATGTCTCTTTAGGTTACTAACTGTTGAAGGTGGGGTTTTGTTAGTTCTTACAGATATGTCTCTTTAGTTTGTTAGCTGTTGAAGGTAGGGTTTTGTTAGTTCTTACAGATATGTCTCTTTAGGTTATTAACTGTTGAAGGTGGGGTTTTGTTAATTCTTACAGATATGTCTCTTTAGGTTATTAACTGTTGAAGGTGGGGTTTTGTTAATTCTTACAGATATGTCTCTTTAGGTTGTTAACTGTTGAAGGTGGGGTTTTGTTAATTCTTACAGATATGTCTCTTTAGGTTATTAACTGTTGAAAGTGGGGTTTTGTTAATTCTTACAGATATGTCTCTTTAGGTTGTTAACTGTTAAAGGTGGGGTTTTGTTAGTTCTTATAGATATGTCTCTTTAGGTTACTAACTGTTGAAGGTGGGGTTTTGGTAGTTCTTACAGATATGTCTCTTTAGGTTATTAACTGTTGAAGGTGGGGTTTTGTTAATTCTTACAGATATGTCTCTTTAGGTTGTTAATTGTTGAAGGTGGGGTTTTGTTAGTTCTTACAGATATGTCTCTTTAGGTTGATAACTGAACTGTTGAAGGTGGGATTTTGGTAGTTCTTACAGATATGTCTCTTTAGGTTGTTAACTGTTGAAGGTGGGGTTTTGTTAGTTTTTACAGATATGTCTCTTTATTTTGTTAACTGTTGAAGGTGGGGTTTTGTTAGTTCTTACAGATATGTCTCTTTAGGTTACTAACTGTTGAAGGTGGGGTTTTGTTAGTTCTTACAGATATGTCTCTTTAGGTTACTAACTGTTGAAGGTGGGGTTTTGTTAGTTCTTACAGATATGTCTCTTTAGGTTACTAACTGTTGAAGGTGGGGTTTTGTTAGTTCTTACAGATATGTCTCTTTAGGTTGTTAACTGTTGAAGGTGGGGTTTTGTTAGTTCTTACAGATATGTCTCTTTAGGTTGTTAACTGTTGAAGGTGGGGTTTTGTTAGTTCTTACAGATATGTCTCTTTAGGTTGTTAACTGTTGAAGGTGGGGGTTTGTTAGTTCTTATAGATATGTCTCTTTAGGTTACTAACTGTTGAAGGTGGGGTTTTGGTAGTTGTTACAAATATGTCTCTTTAGGTTACTAACTGTTGAAGGTGGGGTTTTGTTAGTTCTTACAGATATGTCTCTTTAGGTTACTAACTGTTGAAGGTGGGGTTTTGTTAGTTCTTACAGATATGTCTCTTTAGGTTGTTAACTGTTAAAGGTGGGGTTTTGTTAGTTCTTATAGATATGTCTCTTTAGGTTACTAACTGTTGAAGGTGGGGTTTTGGTAGTTCTTACAGATATGTCTCTTTAGGTTATTAACTGTTGAAGGTGGGGTTTTGTTAATTCTTACAGATATGTCTCTTTAGGTTGTTAATTGTTGAAGGTGGGGTTTTGTTAGTTCTTACAGATATGTCTCTTTAGGTTGATAACTGAACTGTTGAAGGTGGGATTTTGGTAGTTCTTACAGATATGTCTCTTTAGGTTGTTAACTGTTGAAGGTGGGGTTTTGTTAGTTTTTACAGATATGTCTCTTTATTTTGTTAACTGTTGAAGGTGGGGTTTTGTTAGTTCTTACAGATATGTCTCTTTAGGTTACTAACTGTTGAAGGTGGGGTTTTGTTAGTTCTTACAGATATGTCTCTTTAGGTTACTAACTGTTGAAGGTGGGGTTTTGTTAGTTCTTACAGATATGTCTCTTTAGGTTACTAACTGTTGAAGGTGGGGTTTTGTTAGTTCTTACAGATATGTCTCTTTAGGTTGTTAACTGTTGAAGGTGGGGTTTTGTTAGTTCTTACAGATATGTCTCTTTAGGTTGTTAACTGTTGAAGGTGGGGTTTTGTTAGTTCTTACAGATATGTCTCTTTAGGTTGTTAACTGTTGAAGGTGGGGGTTTGTTAGTTCTTATAGATATGTCTCTTTAGGTTACTAACTGTTGAAGGTGGGGTTTTGGTAGTTGTTACAAATATGTCTCTTTAGGTTACTAACTGTTGAAGGTGGGGTTTTGTTAGTTCTTACAGATATGTTTCTTTAGGTTGTTAACTGTTGAAGGTGGGGTTTTGTTAGTTCTTACAAATATGTCTCTTTAGGTTACTAACTGTTGAAGGTGGGGTTTTGTTAGTTCTTACAGATATGTTTCTTTAGGTTGTTAACTGTTGAAGGTGGGGTTTTGTTAGTTCTTACCTCTTCAGGTCTGCTATAGATATGTCCTTCAGGGCCAGTAATACCCATGTTTAACATTCTCTTCTCATTCTAAAACAGAAATAAAATATTTAATGTTGCAAATAATTTTATGTGTGAGAAATTAGATCTAAAATCTATATGTGTTTATGAAAATCTGAAATTTGGTATTTTATCATAGCACTAAAAACATCAATTAAAAATACACGGTTGTAATTATTTATTTTTCAAAAGAAATGACTAAATCTATGTCTTCAATTTTTAAGAAGTGATTTATGATGCCTACCTCATCAATTATGTCTCCATTTTCAGCATGCACCATTGCTACCGCTCCTAACTTCTTGCATGCATGTAACATCTGCAGAAGTTCACCATCTCGTAGCATGTACTGGTCTTTGTAAGTCATGTAAGCCTTGAATGAATTTATTCCTTATAAAGGAAGAGTGAAACAGAAAGTTTAGTAGAAATGAAACTCACCTTAACGATACATTTGAAAATAACTGAGATGGAAGTTAATAATGTCCACAGAAAATCTGGGTACGTCAACTTGTCACATTTGTTGTAACAAGAAACCCACTTGAAGGAAAAATGTATTGCAAACTCTCTTTGTTAACCTAAAGATGACCTAAGAAGGTCGAAACGTTGTTCTGTACTTTATTTTAATTAAAGTGCTAATACCCATACCAGCCTTTTTAAAAAAGTATATAACTTGCCACTTTATTAGAACCCCCCTACTTGATATCATAATGACAGCATAGTCTCAGTGTGACACAGACTCTAAAAGATTTTGGGAGGTGCTCGTTTTCTTTGTGGATGTTCTGTGATGGAGTACGTTTAGCAATTTGTTCGCAAATGTTAGCAAAATATAATAGTAGTAAATCACGTATTCAGGTTCATCCCAATAATACACAACAGGATTTAATGGATACTCTAATTAAAAGTTAATGTAATCGAATTCTTGTTATGTCAGTCTTCAAACCAGTCTTGGGTAATATGATCACAGAAGTTTGTTAACAGTATCACCTTGAAAAGATCCTTAACTATCAGGACAGGAATGTAATATTGTGAGGTATACATGACTGACTACATTATGCTAGTACACTCTGGAAGTTTATGGCCCACCCCTTGCATCAAATAGTTATACCACGTGCTAACAGCATAAACTGTCTCAAGTTCGTCATGTGCCAGATGAACTCCCTTTCAGTTGCTACTGTTGGCGAACTCTGATGAACTCCCTTTCAGTAGCTACTGTTGGTCGATTCTGATGAACTCCCTTTCAGCAGCTACTGTTGGTGGATTCTGATGAACTCCCTTTCTGTAGCTACTGTTGATAAGGTCTAATGACAAATAGTTTTGAATAATTAGAAGAAACAGCTTCTACTAGAAATGCTTCTGTTCAACAGGCACATTCATAACCTTCTTGGAAAGTCTGTGAAATAAATGTTATTACCGACTATCTTGGAAATTGATTAAGGTATTACTATGTCTCTATATTTATAAATCAGTTACTTGAAACATTACACGATCAGTTTTATTCTGAATAAGTAGAGTGCTATTTAAAGTTGTATGTGTGTTATTAGTCACAACTGGTTATAATAACATACTTCTGCATCCTCACAACCTCCAATAAGAAATTACTAGTTATTGTTAAAGGATTGTAGAAAATTAGGTATAGTTAACATAAACTTCTTAAGGAGTTTTCTGTCATTAATCAAACCCACAGTACTATCTGCCCTCAAATTATTGTTAATTCAACACCACAGATCCACGCAAAGATAGTTAAATTATTGATTCGTGAAAACCAAAGATATAGTCCACTCTCTCCTAGAAAATAAATTAAGTTTTATTCATATTTCTAACACAGTCTGTTTTGAAGAACCAATACCTTTCTCTTTTACTAAAACTTCCATTTCTTCTTCGGTTTTCTCAGTCCATTCAGGTATCACTATGTGTAAAGCATAATCACAGCAGACATTTTCATCAGCCACTTCTCTCCTCATCTCGTAGGACTTGAGAAGCGATGAACTAGAAGACTCCATCACAAAATCCACTATTCAAATAAACCAATGTAAGTAAATATTGCTTTCAACTGGAAATACTTGTTGATACAAAGCAACTCAAAGTATTATTGATAAGTCAATAAAACACGTAGATTAAAAAAAAATTGGTTAGAAACAAAATATACGGAACTCTGTAATCTGATGACTTTTGAAAGGTGGATATTTCTCCATCTTCGTCAAAAGTGCTCAGGTTTTTGGGTTTTGCATTCGTGTTTTAAAATATTATTGTTGTGACTTGGTAATGAAGAAACCTATAAGGAATGTATGATGTGTCAACAGTATCGTTCTCTTATTATTGTTGTGAGTTCTATTAAGTTCATCAGAATATTATGTGGTATACCGCAAACTCTAACAAACTTTAGTGAACATAAACCAACCAAACTAAAGTGAAATGTAAATATAAAACTACTGTCCAAAAGAGAAAGACTCCCTAATTATTACTGAAACCAAAATTAACTGGAATAACATTATGATACTCAAGTGAGAACAGCAAAGACAACAAATTCTGTAGTTTTGTGCTTAATAACAAATTAAAACCAAAAAACGATTCTTATTCTCAACAGATATTATTTGTTAAATATTACCACAATGAAAAGGTTCCTGCTTCTTAGCAGAAATAAGCTGTCATTACAGACTACTTACTAATCATTGTATTTTTGCCTGGTATCAATTACTACACACTACTTACCAACCATGGTATTTCCATCTGGAAACCATTACAACAGGCTACATCCCAATCATGGAATTTGAACCTGGTAACAATCACTAGAGACTACTTACTTAATAATGGTATTTTAACCTGGTAACAATCACTAGAGACAACTTATTTAATAATGGTATTTTAACCTGGTAACAGTCACTACAGAATACTTAGTAACCATGGTATTTGAACCTGATATCAGTTACTACAGAATGCTTACCAATCATGGTATTTCCACCTGATTTTAGTTAGTACAGACTACCTACTAATCATGGTATTTCCACCTGGTATCAGTTTCTACAGACGACTTACTAATCATAGTATTTGAACCTGGTAACAGTCACTACATACTATTTACTTAATCATGCTATTTGAACCTGATATCAATTACTACAGAATACTTACTGATCATGGTATTTGAACCTGGTATCAGTTATTACAGAATATTTGCTATTCATGGTATTTAAACCTGATAACAGTCACTACAGACTACTTACTAATCATGGTATTTGAACTAGGGAATAGTCACTGCAGACTACTTACTAATCATGGTATTTGAACTAGGGAACAGTCACTGCAGACTACTTACTAATCATGGTATTTGAACTAGGGAACAGTCACTACAGACTACTTACTAATCATGGTATTTAAACTAGGGAATAGTCACTGCAGACTACTTACTAATCATGGTATTTGAACTAGGGAACAGTCACTACAGACTACTTACTAATCATGGTATTTGAACTAGGGAACAGTCACTGCAGACGACTTACTAATCATGGTATTTGAACTAGGGAACAGTCACTGCAGACTACTTACTAATCATGGTATTTGAACTAGGGAACAGTCACTGCAGACTACTTACTAATCATGGTATTTGAACTAGGGAACAGTCACTACAGACTACTTACTAATCATGGAATTTGAACTAGGAAATAGTCACTGCAGACTACTTACTAATCATGGAATTTGAACTAGGGAACAGTCACTGCAGACTACTTACTAATCATGGTATTTGAACTAGGGAACAGTCACTGCAGACTACTTACTAATCATGGTATTTGAACTAGGGAACAGTCACTGCAGACTACTTACTAATCATGGTATTTGAACTAGGGAACAGTCACTGCAGACTACTTACTAATCATGGTATTTGAACTAGGGAACAGTCACTGCAGACTACTTACTAATCATGGTATTTGAACTAGGGAACAGTCACTGCAGACTACTTACTAATCATGGTATTTGAACTAGGGAACAGTCACTACAGACTACTTACTAATCATGGTATTTGAACTAGGGAACAGTCACTGCAGACTACTTACTAATCATGGTATTTAAACTAGGGAATAGTCACTGCAGACTACTTACTAATCATGGTATTTAAACTAGGGAATAGTCACTGCAGACTACTTACTAATCATGGTATTTGAACTAGGGAACAGTCACTGCAGACGACTTACTAATCATGGTATTTGAACTAGGGAACAGTCACTGCAGACTACTTACTAATCATGGTATTTGAACTAGGGAACAGTCACTACAGACTACTTACTAATCATGGTATTTAAACTAGGGAATAGTCACTGCAGACTACTTACTAATCATGGTATTTGAACTAGGGAACAGTCACTGCAGACTACTTACTAATCATGGTATTTAAACTAGGGAATAGTCACTGCAGACTACTTACTAATCATGGTATTTGAACTAGGGAACAGTCACTACAGACTACTTACTAATCATGGTATTTGAACTAGGGAATAGTCACTGCAGACTACTTACTAATCATGGTGTTTGAACTAGGGAACAGTCACTGCAGACTACTTACTAATCATGGGATTTGAACTAGGGAACAGTCACTGCAGACTACTTACTAATCATGGTATTTGAACTAGGGAACAGTCACTACAGACTACTTACTAATCATGGTATTTGAACTAGGGAACAGTCACTACAGACTACTTACTAATCATGGAATTTGAACTAGGAAATAGTCACTGCAGACTACTTACTAATCATGGAATTTGAACTGGGGAACAGTCACTGCAGACTACTTACTAATCATGGTATTTGAACTAGGGAACAGTCACTGCAGACTACTTACTGATCATGGTATTTGAACTAGGGAACAGTCACTGCAGACTACTTACTAATCATGGTATTTGAACTAGGGAACAGTCACTGCAGACTACTTACTAATCATGGAATTTGAACTAGGGAATAGTCACTGCAGACTACTTACTAATCATGGTATTTGAACTAGGGAACAGTCACTGCAGACTACTTACTAATCATGGTATTTGAACTAGGAAACAGTCACTGCAGACTACTTACTAATCATGGTATTTGAACTAGGGAACAGTCACTGCAGACTACTTACTAATCATGGAATTTGAGCTAGGGAACAGTCACTGCAGACTACTTACTAATCATGGTATTTGAACAAGGGAACAGTCACTGCAGACTACTTACTAATCATGGAATTTGAACTAGGGAATAGTCACTGCAGACTACTTACTAATCATGGAATTTGAACAAGGGAACAGTCACTGCAGACTACTTACTAATCATGGTGGTTCCTCCTGCTAATGCTGCCTTTGTCCCATGGTAGAAATCATCCACAGATTTTTCTCCCATAAAATTTATCCCAAGTTGTGTTTGAGTGTCAATTCCACCTGTAGATATAACATAAATAAATCCATTTTTGATTTTCTTCGAAAATAGAAGTGTTTAAAAGTAGGAAGCTGAAATTCAAAATAGGAGAAACACTAGTAGTATTAGAAGGTGTTATTAAAACTGGAGAAACCCTCGTAGTAATTTTGGGTGTTATTAAAGCAGAAGAAACACTTGTTGTAATAGAGGGTGTTATTAAAGCAGAAGAAACACTCGTAGCAATAGAGGGTGTTATTAAAACAGGAGAAACTCTCGTAGTAATAGAGGGTGTTAATAAAACAGGAGAAACACTCGTAGTAATAGAGGGTGTTAATAAAACAGGAGAAACACTCGTAGTAATAGAGAGTGTTATTAGAACAGGAGAAACACTCATTGTAATAGAGGGTGTTATTACAACAGGAGAAACACTCGTAGTAATATAGGGTGTTATTAAAACAGGAGAAACACTCGTAGTAATAGAGGGTGTTAATAAAACAGGATAAACCCTCGTAGTAATATAGGGTGTTATTAAACAGGAGAAACACTCGTAGTAATAGAGGGTGTTATTAAAGCAGAAGAAACACTTGTTGTAATAGAGGGTGTTATTACAACAGGAGAAACACTCGTAGTAGTAGAGGGTGTTATTAAAACAGGAGAAACACTCGTAGTAATAGAGGGTGTTAATAAAACAGGAGAAACCCTCGTAGTAATATAGGGTGTTATTAAAGCAGGAGAAACCCTCGTAGTAATATAGGGTGTTATTAAAACAGGAGAAACACTCGTAGCAATAGAGGGTGTTATTAAAACAGGAGAAACACTCGTAGCAATAGAGGGTGTTAATAAAACAGGAGAAACACTCGTAGTAATAGAGAGTGTTATTAGAACAGGAGAAACACTCGTTGTAATAGAGGGTGTTATTAGAACAGGAGAAACACTCGTTGTAATAGAGGGTGTTTAGTAAAAGAAAGTTAAAAATAAATAAAATGAGAATATATGAAGTGTGTTTTCATTACCTGGAATGACAAGTTTTCCTTTAGAGTTAATGGTTCTGGTTCCTTCTGGGACACTGAGATCAGTTCCCACTTCTCTGTAGAAAATAACAAAATAGTTTGGTTACGAAGTAGACACGACGGACAAGTTCTTAAAACACCTTGCTTGTAATTTGACATGCAAATACATATAAAGCATAAACATCAGTACTTGAGGTACACTGTGCTTGGATGGACAAAGATTTGACATATATTTGGAAAGTTGTCTGTTTTAATAATCCAAACACCTTATTTCTATCTGGTGTGGCCCCAGCATGGCCAGGTGGTTAAGGCAGTTCACTCATAATCCGAGGGTCGCGGATTCGAATTTCCATCACACCAAACATGCTAGCCGTTTCAGCCGTGACGACGTTATAATGTGACGATCAATCCCACTATTCGTTGGTAGAAGAGTAGCCCAAGAGTTAGCGGTGGGTGGTGACTACTAGCTGCCCTCCCGCTAGTCTTACACTACTAAATTATGGACGGCTAGCGCAGATAGCCCTCGTGTAGCTTTGCGCGAAATTCAAAACAAAGTTATCTGGTGTGCGGGAGAAATACTTTAGTACCTTTACTGATGGAACAACTTATTAGCAGTCCGTGCACTCACGTGGATAGATATTGTAGTTCTAAGTTACTAGTTTATTTGCATTTGATACAGATATTGACATACGTTTGTTCAAGGAATGTCCTAAAGTATCGTGTAAAGGTGCAAAATAACTGTGTCTCTGTCTCATCTTCTTGTCTTGAACAGAAGCGTGAAAGAAGGAAATACAGATGTGTCTGTTTTATGAAAAGGTCTGTGATTTTAAACCTATTACTCACTTAATGACTCCATCTTCAATGTAGACGTCGCCGTCAAATATAATATCGTGGTTTACGATTGTTCCATCGACTATGAGCAGACGCTGTCGTTGATTCTGGAAAGAGAAAGTCATTGTTCTGAAATACATCAATACTCACTAACGTATTCACTGAACGACGGGGGTATAAGACGTTCCTGGGTATGACGTAGAAGATGGGGTCAGATACGAACGCTGATTTTTATGTCATTTTTCTAGGGACTCTGAGAGTACATGCTTGATTTGGTGACAATCGGTTCAGAAGTTCGCTAGTTACTTTAGTGAATTAATGGTTTAGATGTACTTTTTAAATGTAGGACAAGTGTCTGCATGCGATACAATTGTATTAAAATGTATCGTCATACGTACGTAAATATATCAGTGTAAAAAAAACAAGTTTCTCCCTTATTATCTTTGTTTGTTGTCCCCGTTGGGACAGCGGTAAGCCTACGGATTTACAACGCTAAAATCAGGAGTTCGATTCCCTCTGTTGTTTTGTTCGTTGTTATTAAGCACAAACATACATAAAGGGCTATTTGTGCTCTGTCCACCACGGGTATCGAAACCAAGTTACTAGTACTGTAAGTCCTCGGAGATACCGCTGTGCCACTGGGGGGGATTCAGACTGAATAAAAAAAAAGACTAAAATATTGATAGCGGGAAAATACTGGGGGACAATGATATGCGGGCACCCACTTTAACTACTAGGGCTACGTGCCTTTCCAAGCACGAGTAAATGGAAAAGATTTTTCAGACTTCCATAAACAAGCAAGAACAGTAAAAGTAGGCTTATGGAAATCCTGGGGCAAAAATATTCTGCTTTCCTCCTCCACGGTTCCTCCCTTCAAATATTACGTAAGTGAGATAATATTATAAATTATAACATAAGTAAAATAACACTATGTTTCATATTGTATCGTGTTATATCACTGGTGAATACAGAGACCTCTAAAGTTGTTATATCACTGGTGAATACAGAAACCTCTATAGTTGTTATATCACTGGTGAATACAGAGACCTCTATAGTTGTTATATCACTGGTGAATACAGAGACCTCTATAGTTGTTATATCACTGGTGAATACAGAGACCTCTATAGTTGTTATATCACTGGTGAATACAGAGACCTCTATAGTTGTTATATCACTGGTGAATACAGAGACCTCTAAAGTTGTTATATCACTGGTGAATACAGAGACCTCTAAAGTTGTTATATCACTGGTGAATACAGAGACCTCTAAAGTTGACTCGTAGGGACCCGTTGAATTGACGCGTCTTTCCTATCCACAGATGGACCTTTCACGAGTTACATCTAGGTACCAAGGAGGTCTTAGAGTCCCAAATACGTTAATGTTGTGTATTTGACGAGTATTTCTGTCATCAGGCTGTTAATTTGGTGTATTTTACAACATACATCTAAACCAGTATATGATACATCACAATGTACATCTATATCAGTCTATGATATATCACAATGCACATCAATATCAGTTTATGATATATCACAATGCACATCAATATCAGTTTATGATATAGATGTGCATTATTAATTTGGTGTATTTTACGACGTACATCTAAACCAGTATATGATATATAACAATGTATATCTATATCAATCTATGATACATCACAATGTACATCTATAGCAGTCCATGATACATCACAATGTACATCTATAGCAGTCTATGATACATCACAATGTACATCTATAGCAGTCTATGATACATCACAATGTACATCTATAGCAGTCTATGATACATCACAATGTACATCTAAATCATTCTGTGATATATCACAATGTACATCTATACCAGTCTATAATACATCACAATGTACTCATAAACCAGTCTGTAATATATCACAATATACATCTATATGAATCGATAATACAGTACAATTTACGTCTAAACCTCTTTCTGATACAATACAATGTACGTCTAAATGTGTCTCTGATGACGTACAATGTACGTCTAAATGTGTCTCTGATACAATATCGTGTACGTCTAAATGTGTCTTTGATACAATACCATGTAGTCTAAACGTGTCTCTGATACAGTACAATGTACGTCTAAATGTGTCTCTGATACAATACCATGTACGTCTAAACGTGTCTCTGATACAGTACAATGTACGTCTAAATGTGTCTCTGATACAGTACAATGTATGTCTAAACGTGTCTTTGATACCGTACAATGTACGTCTAAACATGTATGTGATACCGTACAATGTACGTCTAAAGGTGTATGTGATACCGTACAATGTACGTCTAAAAGTGTATGTGATATTGTACAATGTACGTCTAAACGTGTATGTGATACAGTACAATGTACGTCTAAAAGTGTATGTGATACCGTACAATGTACGTCTAAAAGTGTATGTGATATTGTACAATGTACGTCTAAACGTGTATGTGATACAGTACAATGTACGTCTAAAAGTGTATGTGATACCGTACAATGTACGTCTAAACGTGTATGTGATACCGTACAATGTATGTCTAAACGTGTATGTGATACCGTACAATGTACGTCTAAACGTCTATGTGATACCGTACAATGTAGTCTAAACCTGTTTCTCATACAGTACATCAAAAGCAGTGTATTATCGATCACGTATATTTCACCTATCCTGATACATCACAATATACGTCTAAATACGCATTAAAATTCTGTTTAATAAATACATGTGGCAGTAAAAAATAAACTACCCGTGAATGGTATTGTATTTAACAAATTTGGAAAGTTTATTAAGAATATACGAATTTCTTTATTATTAATGTTGTTATTTTGCATGTTTTGTTTTTCTGTCGATAGCTTTGTTTATTATAAAATCTTGAGCTGGTAAAAATGTTTATTGTTAGTCTTGTCGAATTTTACTACCACGAGGCCTCTCTGGCCTGCAGATGCTAGGCCACTGATGGTTCGCCCTGGACTATGTATACTTCATTACAACATACGAGACGGACAATATGGAATCGATATTTAAATAAACTAGGTATGCTTGTAATATAATCACCCATTGAATCTCTTCTCTTTTCTGATTTGCCATATCAACTCTCCTTTTACGATTTTCTCCACTGTATGTACACAGACACGTATTTTACTCCATAATAAAAAATATTAATCAATTTAGACCTTTAGGATCTAAGAGCCTCACAACCGGCTGCAATCGACTTCCGCTGAGGGAAGGATTTCCGTTAGAAGGGGGTGTGGTCACAGATGCCCAATGATAGTGACGAGGGAGCAAGTTCGTACTCCTAAATCGTAAAATTTCCTCTCCAAGAATCTTGAAATTGAAACAAGGAGTTTGAAACACAAACGGCAAAGTTTAGTACTATGGTTATAAGTAATATAACCCGAATTTTATGATGTTTTGTTTGTTTTTTTCAAACTTCTTGAATTATGTCTGTTATTGGTACTTATAGTACACTCTTTCTGGAATGAGACAGAGGATGGTTCGTCCCCCGCTGGTACAGCGGTAAGTCTTCGGATTTACAACGCTAAAATCAGGGGTTCGATTCCCTCGATGGGCTCAGCAGATAGCTTAATGTGGCTTTGCTATAAGAAAAACACACAGAGGCTGGTTCAGAGAGTAGTTAAGACAAGGACTTAATATAAAGTTACCAGATATCTTTGAAATGATTTTCCAAGTAAAGTTTTGGAATATTTACAGTAACAACATTTAGCTAGCATCCAAAAGTAATATTATTAAATCAAATTATATTTCACCGATTTGGGTCCATAAATGTTAACTTTCATAAATACACAATATCTCACAGTTTCAGTCTCTCGGACTTTCTATGGGTAACCTTCACTAAATGTTGAAATGTGCGCCACTAGTAACGAATGTTACATATAAAACAAAGGAAGTGAAATGTTTCAGCGTCACTCTAATCACTGTTTTAGAATAACATTCGTAGCATCTATTATCCATTCAAACATCAGTAATCTATCATGCACTTAAGGCCCGGCATGACCAAGTGTGTTAAGGCGTGCGACTCCTAATCTGAGGGTCGCGGGTTCGCATCCTCATCGCGCCAAACATGCTCGCCCTTTCAGCGTGGGGGCGTTATAAGGTGACGGTCAATCCCACTATTCGTTGGTAAAAGAGTAGCCCAAGAGTTGGCGGTGGGTGGTGATGACTAGCTGCCTTCCCTCTAGTCTTACACTGCTAAATTAGGGACGGCTGGCACAGATAGCCCTTGAGTAGCTTTGTGCGAAATTCCAAAACAAACAAACAAACTATCATGCACTCAAACCGCCACCTATGATTATAAACACTAACTATATATTATATTGTATTACATGTAAACATCGTTAACTGTAGGTTATCTACAGGATTTCCGATAATTCTACTGCCTGTTTAGTTTATTTCACAAAGTTCAAATCTATTCAGTTTTAACAATAATTTAATAATCATGAATTCTCACCCAATCTTGGAGTGTCGATGGTTGTGCCTCAATTTTTTCCACTTCCTTTACAACTAAAATTTCTTTTATCTCCTTTGGAGATTCTTTTTGAACATCTTCAAGGTCTTTCTTAGTCGAACTTTTTGGAGGGCTCTCTCCTATTTTAATGGATTTCAGCTCCGTGTCACTAACAGTGGAAAAGAACACGTCGTGTCGAGGTCGTCTGTGAGATTTAGGGGTTCCTTCGTCACTTTCAGAGCTTCGATAGGGTGAAGAGGGTGAAGAAGCCATCTTGGGCACCAGATGAAGGAGTGTGGACCTTTTTCTTTATTAACACAAAGAGCTATAGAACGTTTGTAACAAATGTGATATCTTATGTTCCTTCTTATTCTGAATTACATTTTGTTTGGTTTGCGCGTTTAGTAATTACGAATCTGCTAAAATAGTAACCTTTCATTAATTTGTAAGGATCTATATAATGGATTAAATGAACTTCTATATTTATAGTTTTACATAGCGAAGGACATTTCATTCTGTGTTTGAAGTTCTACTTAATGGATTAGTTAACCTAATTAGCTATTCACACACTTTCAAAGGAACCAAAATGAAATCTCTTTCTTCGTAATTACATTATTCGAATTTGAATCAGCTCTGCAGTCTCTTTGTAATCATTTCAATGGATAACGTGACTTACCTTATCGCTGATTATTAAGATAATGGAAAACTGGAGATTTAAAGATCTCCTGTTGCAGCACCTCAGAAATCCCAAGTCACTGGTACATTCTAATCTGGAACTTGAAATACCCCGTGGTTTGATGAGAGATCAGATCACCATCATATAAATATCCACGTACATTCACCTAAGGTGCACCAGACACTGCAGAGAAAATACTTATCCACGTTTCAGGGCCGCATGAGGTTGTCTACTGCAAAGATCGATAGAAGAAGCAAGATATGTTCTCCACACGCTATCTTGTATACTACTGACCGTTGTCAAGGCAACATGCCAATGTTATTTCTTATTCTATGTGTGCGCCATCTAGTCTGATGATTCACTAACCTTAGTAAAATAACTGTTAAAAGGAATCGCTGTATTACCATATCGTTTTTCTTTTCTTTACATGTTCCTTTTTTCTTTCTATCTAATTTTTTTCGCACTAATTATACTAATAAAAAATCACTGTTTTATTTGCTAATGTTTCGAGGCACAAAATCAATTTGTCAGCTAAATACCTTTTCGTTCAAATTGTTTATAATATATTTTATTTTCTGAGGAGTAGAAACTCGTTGTTCGGTAAGGCGTCCTGCAGAGTGATACAATGTGGATTACACCACTATTACACATATTATTACTTTAATTTGTTAGATCTTGTAATGTGTCGTTCTAATTCCAAAAATGATTTCGGTAATTTGTCGTTAAGTGCAAAGTTTTAAGTGGGTATCTCTGTTGTGTCCTATGTAGAAATCTAATAATAAATTTTAGCTTTATAAGCTCTTAGGTTTACCATTAAGCCTACAGAGAGGGGAGTTTTAAAAATGAAACATTAGTTCTTATGCCATTATTTCTCTTCAATGTTAAAATTAGATAGTTATTAAAAGAAAGAAAGAAACAAAACACATAAGCAATTGCTACAAGAACACAACACTGATTCAGTTATCAGCAAAAATTATAATTTCTGCTGACGAAAATGACCGGTAGATGGCAGTAAACAATCCTACGTCTTTGTTGGATGACAGAAATGTTTTTGGGTAAATTCTTATCAAAGGTAAAATTACTGACTTGTTTTATAAATTGATCATTAAAGGTTAAGTCTATGTATTACATAATTTTGAATAATTTTAGTTTTAGCCTATTACAATACTTACTACAAAGAAAAAAAAACAGTTTCCAAGATAGAATACGTATGGGACACCAGGAGTTTCTTTGTTTGTAATTAAGCACAAAGCTACACTACACAATGAGTTGTCTGTGCTCTTTTCACCAACATTATCGATACCCGGTTTCTAGTGTTATAAGTCCTCTGATATACCTTTGTGCCACTGGAGGACGACACCAGGTGTAATTGACTGGATTAGTTGCAGTACAAATGACATTTTTCTTTAATTTTTTATGTGACTGGACCCACAAGCAGCTTGGTGTATAAATAGTTCATGCGTTAATAAAAAAATATAGGTTAATTAGATTTTTATATTCATGTTTGGATCACTTCAAAGAAAAACAGAAATATGTGCAGTATTAAAATAAAATAGATGACGCTTGTTGGAATAAAAATATTTACAATGAATTTGGAAATGTAAACACTTTTTCTCTTTATAATTAATTATTTTATAATAGAACCAGAAAATCAATGTGAATACAATATTGAATATTCCGGCATCATTCTACACCAGATCAGTTCGATCTTTTATCGTAGAGAATAATAACTCTCCAGAGCCATACCTAGACTTTACTATAAAAAGGTATCCTTTCTATTTATTGTCACGATGTTTTACCTTACAAGAAACTGACTGAAGGGTCCAGCATGGCTAGATTATTAGGGTACTATACTGACAATCTGAAGGTCATGGGTTCGAATTCCCGTCCCACCAAACATGGTCGCCCTTTCATCTGTGGAGTGCGTTATAATGTTAAAGTCAATCGCACTGTTTGCTGGTAAAAGAGTAGCCTAAGAGTTGGCGGTGGGTGGTGAGACTATCCACCTTTCCTTTAGTCTTTCACTACTAAATTAGAGACAGTTTGTTTGTTTGTTTTTTTAATTTAGCGCAAAACTACTCGAGAGCTATCTGCACTAGCTGTCCCTAATTTAGCAGTGCAAGACTAGAGGAAAAGCAGCTAGTCATCACCACCCACCGCCAACTCTTGGGCTACTCTTTTACCAGCGAATAGTGGGATTTACCGTCACATTATAACGCTCTCACGGCTGAAGGGCGAGCATGTTTGGTGTGACGGGAATTCGAACCCGCGACCCTCAGATTAGGAGTCGAACGCCTCAATCTACCAAATTAGAGACAGCTCGCGCAAATAGCCCTCGTGTAACTTTGCGCGAAACTTAAACAAAGCCAAACGCTGAAGTGTCGAGAAAACTTAATTATTAATGTTTGAATAACAACAAAAACTGTTCCTTTGTTACAATCGTTACTATTAACAGATGTTGTAAACATATTATACAGCCGGTCGTGACCCATTGATTAACAAAACATTGCGCCTTGAAGCTGTGGGTGTGTTATAAGAGTAATGGCCATGTCTCACTATTTAATTAGAGAAACCAAGTCCAGTTACGAGGTCTGTTCAAAAAATACGCGGACTGTTTGAATTGCGCGGCTCCAGTTGGTTCCAGGGGAATTCAATTGGTGTCGCTAGGTTTGCACAGATCAGCTGATTACGACGCCATTTCCCGATTGCAGATATCTTCATTTGTGTATTAGCTACGCGGTTTTAAGTGAAGTGCGATTTTTTCGTTTGGCGGATTTCAGAATGAATGACCTGAAGGAGAAACGACTTGCTGTGTAATTTTGTGTTAAATTGGACAATCTGCGACTAAAACTTTTGCTATGCTTAACACGGCTTACGGTGATGTTGCTATGAAGCGTACGGCATGTTTCAAGTGGCATGAACGTTTTAAGGATGGTCGACAGTCCATTGAAGATTATCAGCGTCCTGGACGTCCTTCCACATCAACTGACGACCCACACGTCGACAAAACAACACCCTGGTGCGAGCAAATCGACGTCTGACTGTCAGGGAGCTTGCTGAAGAGTGTGGGAATCAGACGGATCTTGTTACGGGATTTTGACCGAAAAATTGAAGATGCACCGCGTTGCTTCGAAATTTTGCCTCAGAACTCGTGCGTTTTTGGCCAAACACTCGATCACTGTTCTTCCCCACCCCCCCTACTCACCTGACCTTGCTCCTTGCGATTTTTTCTTGTTCCCCAAACTCAAAAGACCCTTGAAAGGAAGAAGATTTGAGACGATTCCCGAGAATAAGGCAAATGCGACGAAGGAGCTGGAGAACATTACAAAAGAAGCGTACCAGGACTGTTTTAATGAGTGGAAACACCGTTGGGATAAGTGTGTGCGTTGGGTAGGAGAGTACTTTGAAGGGGTCCCAGACCTGTAACTTCTAAATAAAGTACATTTTGTTTTATGACGTCAGTCCGCGTATTTTTTGAAAAGCCCTCGTATATGGAAAACGAAAATGATTTAAGAATATTTCGCTCTTTTAAATCTACACGAATATACGTTGATAATTTATACAATAGGGAGCTACTATTCACGATATTTAAAATATTACCCAATTTTTGCGGTGTTTATCATTCCCAGCCTTGACTCCGAGCTAGCCTGACGTGTTTTTCTCCCAGCCTTGACTCCGAGCTAGTCTGACGTGTTTTTTCTCCGGCTGCTAAACCAGAATGACTTTCTCATTGCCCGGTCCTGCTGTGCCGATCCCGCCTACGGTCTCACCGGTAATCGTCGACGGCCTGCCACCCAACCTCTCGCTCCTCCAAATCTCCACGTTCCTGGCGCAAGCCAAGCCTGGCGCCTCCCTTGACCCGTCCAAAACAAGAATTATTCGCCGCGGGGGAATTCTTCTCCAACCATCGACACCTGCTGATTTATCTTATTTCTGCGAGCCCTGGAATTCACAGTATAATATTAAATGTGCACCCACCAAGAGCCCTACGAACCTTTTCACCGTTTTCCTGAGTGGAGTTCACCAGTCAATCCTACCAAGTGAAATTAAACAAGCCATTGAGAGCCAAACACAATCTGTGATTCACGCCGTGCACCGAATATTCTCGAAAACCACCAAGCATCCGACCCGCTACATGAAAATTGTTACAACCACCAAACAGCATGCCGACTCCATCCTGCGTAACGGGTGCTATTACCATATTTTCCATTTCAGTGCTGAACGTCCCCATCGACGCTCATATAACCCGAGACTTCCCATACAACTATTACCTGTTTTGCCCCCATGGTTTCACCTAAACTACGCATACACCCCCGCAACACACTGTTAGCCCATTACCTGTACAACTGCCCTCCCACTCAACCCATATCCCCATCAATATGACCCACAACTTCACTCAGACAACTGATGACACCTCCGCCGGCCAAGCATCGATCAAACCACAATATTGTAGCAAATTTACCCAGACTGTGCCCAGTCCAATCAATCTGAAAACAGTGCCTGAGTCTAAACCTCAAGATCTCCACCATCTCGAAAGCCAGCCAAGCCCAATTGTCCAGGAAGCATAAATCTTCCCAAACAATAGAGGAATTTCTTTAAAACCCATCTTTGAAAGTTCAAACTCATAGTTTACCGCAATCAAGCCCAACTCAGACCGATGATGACGACCAAGATACTGACCTAGATTCTATCCCCAAGTTAAGTTCTATAAGATCTCCGTTTGGACTACACCGTAGCGACCCAGTGTGTCTAAATCCCGATATGATCTGGGAAAGGTATCGCCTATTTATCGAAGAACATTACCTATCCCTTCGTTAAACCTTCGTTACAAATTTCCCTGCTATTTAAGGCACGATTAGGGTAGACTATTCGGCGCCCTGACCGTGAAAGTGGGTTTTCTCGGGGCACTCCCGTTTCCCCCCACAGCAAAATTTTTGGGTATGCCTATACCCAGGCCCTGAAAAGAGGTACGTCGTCCTATCCCGAACTTCTCCTGTATCTTTCTACACTCCTCCACTTTATGTACCGCCCCTCCCTTTCTCCTCTGACTTCGTTTGTCTCCTGCACTACCATATCCAACAGGCTCTAGAAATTACCCAATAATCCAGGTTCCTCATCGAGAGGTCTTGAACCCTCAATCATGCGTGGGGTTGAAGAGAAACAAAAGTTTCTGAGCGCCCCTGGTTTACCTTAGGGCCCCCCTAAGGTCTTTAAAACCAAAACTACTGTCAAGTCTAAATAATAATAATTGCGGTGTTTATACAAACCTCTTGTCTTAGCTTTATAATATTTGTACCCTAAAAATCCCGTAAATACAGAAATTGACTGCTCTGCACAATTGTTTTATTTTAGTATAATATTAATAAAACGTAGAAGCACAGATAAACAATATATCAAGTTATTCTGAGTACATGTTCTTTTGTGTGTGTTTTGTTATAGAGAAACTACTTCGAGCTATCTAATGGGTCCACAGAGAATAATTAACTTCATGATTTTAACGTTGTTAAATCCGAAGACTTAACGCTATGCCACTCATGTTAATTGCCGTAGTTGAAAATTTTAACACGCATTTTACTATTTATTTTTATTAACTTTAAATAAATAACTCAGTGAGGAATGTCATTATTAGATTGAACACAAACAGCCAACCCAGGAAGGAATGTCATTATTAGATTAAACACAAACAGCCAACCCAGGAAGGAATGTCATTATTAGATTAAACACAAACAGCCAACCCAGGAAGGAATGTCATTATTAGATTAATCATAAACAGCCAACTCAGTGAGGAATGTCATTAGATTAATCATAAACAGCCAACTCAGGAAGGAATGTCATTAGATTAATCATAAACAGCCAACTCAGGAAGGAATGTCATTATTGACTTTAGAATACATATCCAATTCGAAATTGATTATTTTAACTGTATCTCAGAACGACTGGTATGGGTATTAATACTTTTATTGATAAGCAGAGAACAACATTTCGACCTTCCTAGGTCATCTTCAGGTTAATCTGAGATACATTTTTATTTCAAGTGGGTTTCTCGTCATCAAGAATGATTTTAAACGTTTATGTTTTCTTCAATAGTTTTTGGTAAGTAAAACCAAAAAGTTTAACAAAGAAGAATTATTTCATAACTGTAATTAATTTAATTTGTTATAAGACAACATTAGTAGCTTAATCGTATTTTTGAATACTAGATTTTTTTTCACTCACTTAAGGCTATTCCATAGATAAGGATTGTAATAGTATTAAAATCAGTCTGTATCTGTTCTATCCGTTGCCGACGAAGCGTTACGTTTAATACCAGAACTTATCAGATGAACTGGGATAAAACATACCCAGTAGTGGTCGTACTGTTTTTTGTTAGAATAACCATTGTTAATGTGTAAATCCTTTTGTTGGCGAAGTTTGATTATAATCAATGTAATTTGTCGTATAACAAAATATGTCTCATGTAAATTATATGATAGACTGTAACCAATATTTGCCAGCCAAAGTTGTTCGCACCGTAGTAATTCTGCTAGAAATGTTTACTACAGGGAGTTTTGTCTTGAATTTCGCATAAAGTTACGCGAAGGCTATCTGCGCTATCGTCCATAATTTGTCGTCCATAATGTAAGACGAGAGGGAGGGAAACTAGTCATCGCCATCTTGGGCTACTCTTTTACCAACGAATAGTGGGATTAACCGTCATATTATAAAGCCCCCACGGCTAAAAGGGCAAGCATGTTTGGTATGACGTGGATTCGAACGCGCGACCCTCGGATTACGGGTTGAGTGCCCTAACCACCGTGCCATATCAGGCCTACCAGATTGATACATACGACTTTATATTTCTGAGATACTGAACTGCAGACGAAAAAAAGAAGTTTTTAGAAAACCTTATCCCTCACTGGGTGTCGACAGAAAATTATAAAATCTCTGACCGCTTTCGACAAACTTTCATTTTGAGTCCAGAAAATGTTATTTAAGAATGAAATAGAGTGATATGTGTTTTCATGTAAACTTCTCTTTTCTACCACATGGGCCCGGCATGGCCTAGCGCGTTAAGGCGTGCGCTTCGTAATCTGAGGGTCGCGGGTTCGCGCCAAACATGCTCGCCCTCCCAGCCGTTGGGGCGTTATAATGTGACGGTAAAAGAGTAGCTCAAGAGTTGGCGGTGGGTGGTGATGACTAGCTGCCTTCCCTCTAGTCTTGCACTGCTAAATTGGGGACGGCTAGCACAGATAGCCCTCGAGTAGCTTTGTGCGAAATTCCAAAACAAACAAACAAAATCTACCACGTGACTCGGTGTTGCGTTTAACAGTTTATAACGTTACGAGTCGGACTTCGATAGCCAGTTGCATATCTTTGTCTTAACCACCGACAAACCTACCAGAAAACATTATACAAGCATCTGTTGACAGTGGTACATCAGAATCAGTGTGTTAAGTTATATATAAATAATATGACAGGTTGGACAAACTGGAAGAGCGTTTCGAAGTTTCCTCTTATGTGTGTAAAATCTTAGTTAAATATAACCACAACTTTGAATTTTCAGATGTTGAAATCACTGAGAGAGAGAAAACAATACACATCGTGTAAACATTGAAAAGTTCTTTACCAAGTCTAACATTACTAAATATATAGATGAAACATTACATTTTACCAAGCCTAACATTACTAAATATATAGATGTAACATTACATTTTACCAAGCCTAACATTACTAAATATATAGATGTAACATTATATTTTACCAGGCCTAACATTACTAAATATATAGATGTAACATTATATTTTACCAAACCTAACATTACTAAATATATAGATGTAACATTATATTTTACCAAGCCTAACATTACTAAATATATAGATGTAACATTATATTTTACCGAGCCTAACATTACTAAATATATAGATGTAACATTATATTTTACCAAACCTAACATTACTAAATATATAGATGTAACATTATATTTTACCAAGCCCAACATTACTAAATATATAGATGTAACATTATATTTTACCAAACCTAACATTACTAAATATATAGATGTAACATTATATTTTACCAAGCCCAACATTACTAAATATATAGATGTAACATTATATTTTACCAAACCTAACATTATTTTACCAAGCCTAACATTACTAAATATATAGATGTAACATTATATTTTACCAAGCCTAACATTACTAAATATATAGATGTAACATTATATTCATTCTCATATGTCTTTTCATTAGCTAGCTGTTGTTGTTTTGTACTAAATTATCACTTAATGACGTAACATAATTACTGACTACTAATCATAGGAGTAAGTTTTGTTCAAAGCCTGACCCCTGACGGAGTTATGTAAACATAACCAGATGTAGTGATTTTAATAAAAAAGGTGTTTAAATATATTTATTTGTTATTCGTATTTTAAAACTGACTAAGAATGTGAGATAATCCACTTACCACTGTTTTAATATTACTGTCGTAAGCACAACAAATCAACAACGGTTGTAACGCTCAACTCATATTTAGCCTCAGATGCTTTGGTAGAACATTTGGTAAGTTTAAAGTACCATGAAGGATACACGAACACACCATTGTTTCTATGGATCTCTTTATTTGGTGCATACAATCATTGTAGCCTACTATGGACATAACAAAATAATCAACCATCGGATTCCAAAAACACAGGTTTCATCATCGTCGAGATAACTCATGGCTTGATACACTTGTCATTCTTATAAATTATATAAATATAGAGCGAATAAAAACTATATTCCTTATAAGTAATATAATTTGTTCTTCACAAGATTTTCTAGTTTAACAAAATATTAATTCAAAGTCCATGAAGACCCTTCTGTACGATTTGCATTTAGGCTTCATTTGTTTGTTGCTAAGCCTACTTCTAGTAGGAATTATATGTAGGTTAAATCAACAGTTAGTGAGTAAACAGTGTCATCAGAGATTGGTACTTTTGTAAGATTATTTTTTCTTTACCGCTTTTTTCTTCTGTGTTAATTATTCTTGCAAGTATAATTTAAACAGTTAAAGAGCTGTTTCCCACATAGACATCAAACGATTCAACATATATCTATAAATAAAATTATTATGTTTATTAATGGCTTCTATAGTCAATTAATTATTTTTGTTTTCATTATTCTATTTCTGATGTAATACATTATTGTCATAAAACATGCCACACACAAGTGAATATGTGGAGCTCCACCTAGTTTTTAAAACGTCAAACTTTACATCTCACGACGTCAGACACAGATTGAATAAAAGTTGTATTGTTCTTGATAAAACTCGTTAATCTCATAATTTGGTTATAAATTTGTTTACATTGTTTAATTTTTTTTGCCCATAAAGAAAGGGCTTCAAAATAGTTCTTACTTTATAATTATTTGTTTAAACACCAAATATAATTGTCTAAAAGGGATAAGACGAGAGTCATACAAAGTCTTGAGTGTTGAAAGAAACAATAGTTAGGAGGTAAAATTCTACGTTTCCAAGGCTACAAAATTTTGTTAGATGTGCTTAACAGAAATGATTCCGGATATTTCTGTTGGAAAGGAACTTTTTTTTTTTTAAAAAAAAGAAGAATATAGAAATAATCATTGAAAAGAAATGCTATTTTATGGTAAAGCGCGAATCATCACC
Source organism: Tachypleus tridentatus (assembly GCF_004210375.1). Taxonomy (NCBI): domain Eukaryota; kingdom Metazoa; phylum Arthropoda; class Merostomata; order Xiphosura; family Limulidae; genus Tachypleus; species Tachypleus tridentatus. The sequence goes on from NC_134828.1 coordinate 12,995,866, forward strand.
AGTACAAATTCGTCCATTTTAACATGTATCATTCAGCGACAACAAACCAAGATTAATTATGTACACACACGACACATAAATAAGTTTCAGAAAACACTATATCGACTGTTTGAGTTCCATACCAAGTTTAACAGCATCACCAAAAATAGTAAGTTGTTACAGATTCGATACAGCCATTTCAAATCATTAACACAACGCAAACCGAAGTGCATATTTCTTTTAACGTGGTTTGGCATTTCATACAAGTGATTCACAACATATGGCAGCAGAAAAAGAAAAGAAAAAAATATTTTTATTGGCGACGAAATATTTAACACGTTAGAATAATTTAACATTAAATTTTAACTTGAAAAATAATAGACTTAACAGCTAAAAGTTATTATTATCACTCGAAATCATATTTGTATTTTGTTTAACTTTACAAAAAATATAATTGTGTTATCTCTCATTTTAACTCTTTCGCTACTGTTTTAGTTTCGTCTCCTATTTGTGTACGGTTTTTTTATAGCACAACATAAGGCAGACAACCTTCAAGCTTTTCCAAAACCTAGTTTAGATACATTTACCTGTGATGAAAAATTGCCGACAGAAGGAAAAAATACACAACAGTAGTTCATTAATTGAAGTTACATTTTCCAAAAAAAAATAACTGTGTTGCGAGAGGAGTTGCGATATTTTAGTTTCAGTATTACATTGTCTTTCCTTTTATTTACGATTGTTGCTGTCTTTTTGACATAGTTTGAAAAGTATGTGTTAACATAAATAGTTTTAAAAATCTGTCAATAAAATATTTGTCAGGTAAAGTTTGAATACGTTAGATTGATTGTGTTTGAATGTTACGAAAACTTTGATATTAAAATTTTTCATTTATTTTCTTTAAAGTTACTCCTTTAGAAATTGCAGAGTATTTATTCTCTGTGTCTAATATTTTGCTCCTCCCACTATATTGGGGGATCTCTACCAGTAGGTGGTAGTCCGTGAGAATATTCTTGTTGAGAAGGTCCACTGGAACTTCGACGAGAGCGACTTGGAAACTGTGGAAAACCTTTTGGCAATTGAGGAAAGTTTGGGAATTGTCCTGAAGATGGGGAACTGAATGATCCAAAGCCACGACCTTGTTGTGAATATTGGGAACCTCCGGGATGAGCTGGGTTAGCAGAAGGAACGTGAGGCGGAGGACCAAAAGAAGGAGGACCTTTAGGAGCTGCCGGTGGCTGACCATGAGGAGTATCAGAACCGGAATTATGAGGAACTTCTGGAAACTGTGGGAAACCTGCTGGAAGTTGTGGAAAGTTTGGGAATTGTCCCGGAGAAGGTGCACTGTGATCTTGCTGTGCAGGTGGGGCACTTTTAGGTGGAGGTGGGCCATAAGATTGGGGACCACTAGGAGGAGGTGGGCCATAAGATTGGGGACCACTAGGAGGAGGTGGGCCATAAGATGAAGGGCCGCTAGGAGCAGCGGGTTGTGGTTGTCCCTGCTGTTGTGGAACTCCACCATATTGATAACCAGGATATCCTTGACCCTGAGGAGCAGCGGGTTGAGGTTGTCCCTGCTGTTGTGGAACTCCACCATACTGATTACCAGGATATCCTTGACCCTGAGGGGCAGCACTTCCCTGCCGTGGTGCACGTTTTTGGTGTGCTTGTCCTCCGTATAAGAAGTTTTCTGGATAGTACCTTGGTGATAGAGCAAAGTGTTGTTTGGGCCTCTGTTCAAGGGGCTGAAAATACACGTTTGTTAATATTTGAAAGCGATAAATCGCTAATTCAAAGCTGTAAGCATATGCAAAGTTAGAACAGATATTCCACAAATACACAGAATAAACATAAATTAAATATTAATTAAAGATCACGAGTCTCATCGAAATAAGGTTCCTTTCCTATTAGCGTGTGATCTTAAATTCAAAGGTTTTTTATATGTTTTTAAATTAATTTCAAAATAGTCTCTCTATATATTTTACCGGACCTATTTTTTAACCTTTAAAGTCAACTAAACGTCCAGCGAATTTTATTAAACCTTGACCTTGTCCTATCATACTAAGTATCCAACCCCAGACGTTCCACAAACATTTTGAATTATGTACTAGCAACAGGAATTCTCAAGAATAATAAAATAAAAAAGTAAACGATGTTTACAGAAAAGAATGGCCTTACCAGTACAATACAGAATCAATACATAATAAAACCTTGACCTCTAACAAAGTGTACTTCCAATCTAGTCAATCCTAATTAACCTCTGACCTCTAACAAAGTGTACTTCCAATCTAGTCAATCCTAATTAACCTCTGACCTCTAACAAAGTGTACTTCCAATCTAGTGATCTTCAATAGTTTGTAGCCTCTGACATAGTGTACTTCCAATCTAGTGATCTCTAATAGAGTCTGTGACCTCTGATTCAGTCTACTTCCAATCTAGTCATCCCTAATAGAGTCCGTGACCTCTGAAATAGTGTACTTCCAATCTAGTCATCCCTAATAGAGTGCGTGACCTCTGAAACAGTGTACTTCCAATCTAGTGATCTCTAATAGAGTCTGTGACCTCTGACTAAGTCAATTTCCAATCTAGTCATCCCTAATAGAGTCTGTGACATCTAACTGTAGTTTCAAAGGTATAATTTTTACCTCTAATGTGTTCTCAGTCAGTTCTTAGACTGGATACTGAAATAATTTTCAAACTACACGCTTGAAAATAAAAAAAAAAGGAAGATACAGAGATCTTTGTTTGTACACAATCAATTCACTTTTGTTTTGAACCTTTAACTTCATTGTAGCTTCTCACGCAATGATTAGCAGCTGTCCGTTGTTTGTATACAGCAAAGCGATCTTCAAGGGTGTTCTCGACTACTTACAAGGAAGTAAGGCAGACGATTTATTAAACAAGTGAGTAGTTCAGTGCAAAAAAACAAAACATTTAATATAATGACGTAAGCATAAAACATTATGTATTTAAAACGTACATTCCTTATCTAATCGTTCAAGAATTATAAGAGTGTACAATAATAGTATTCCAACCACACTTTGTCTGTCATAGCCACCTCCGACGACGCGTTTCACTCACTCCAGAGCTCATCGGGCTGGCTGTGATACAACAAACACAGTGGTGCTCGGAACACTATTTACACAAGCCTTTTGTTTTGACGTGAACGCCCCTTAACAATTCTTACCTTATAAAGGTAATCGTTAACCACGTGGTATTTTTCTGATTGGGAACAAATATCCTGACTGGATGGAACACAGTTCAAGTGCACCTGGTGAAACACTGTTCCTGCTGGGCACATCCAGGAATGCTTGGAGCCTCCCACACAATAATGGAAAGCTCGACAGTCAACACTGTTATCAGCATAATATCCATCATTCTTTCCACTGCACCCGAACTTGGAATTCCCCAAGAGGACTGACAAGGGATCCTGTGTGGTTGGTTTTTCCTTCTGAGGGGGACCTGCCCCATTTAAAGCTTGCTGAAAGAGTGAAAAGTTTATGTTAGTACACTATTTTAAGACCTTCTTTAGCCACCAAATAAATTAGTACAAGTTTAAAACAAAAGAGTCTGTCGAAACTGTGGTTGTTCAAAAGCCAAAAAGTTAAACGAATCCCATTAAGTGGACTTGTCCAGAGTACTGTAATGTCATGCAAAATAAGATGTTTTACAGGGGCATAAGATTATTTTACTATGTTACGGTAAAAGTGTTGTGTTCTGCAATACGATATTGTCGTCGTTTCTTAAATGCAAAACAATAGAATTGACCATGGGCATTCTGTCCACCAAGGAAGATCGAACCCTGGATTTTAGCGTTCAAAATCCATAAACATAACTCTGATCCACCGGAGAACTTGGAAAAAAGACCCATTTCCCGACTTTCTTTGTTTGATTTTGAAATTCGCGCAAAGCTACACGAGGGCTATCTGCGCTAGCCGTTCCTAATTTAGCAGTGTAAGACTAGAAGGAAGGCAGTTAGTCATCACCACCCACCGCCAACTCTTGGGATACTCTTTTACCAACGAATAGTGGGATTGATTTTAACATTATAATACCCCCACGTCTGAAAGGGCGGGCATGTTTGGTGCGACGGGGATTCGAAATCACGACCCTCAGATTACGAGTCGAGCGCCTTAACCACCTGGCCATGCCGGGCCGTTTCCCGAATTTAAAATCAACTTAAAAGTTGTGTCTGTGATAAATCAATTAATATAATAACGTATACTTAATGTGTGTGTGTTTTCTCATAGCAAAGTCACTATCTGCTGAGCCCACCGAGGGGAATCGAACCCCTGATTTTAGCGTTGTAAATCCGAAGACTTACCGCTGTACTAGCTACACCTAATGTTTATATCTTTATTGCAGCCATTCACATAAATTAAAGGTTACGTTGAAATTAGGCTTAAGTATGTCACCATTACAGAAGGTTAAAGCATCGTTCAACTGTGCTCTTAGTAACATTTTTTTTTCTAATAACGATGCGGGAACTGAAAAAGATCAAACAGTTCTACATAAAAAAAAACATACTAGACTTTGAATCCAAGGGTTGCCAAAAAATCGTTATAGTACCATAAGTGTGTTATAAGTGTGACAGTCTAATATCACACCATTCAACTAGAGTAATTGCTACTAGATACTTTCCTCAGACGTTCCTAGTTTATAATCACGAACAGCTAGTACAGATACCTTCTAAGTAATTTGCACGAATAAATTGTTTGTTTTGTTTGTTTTTTGAATTTCGCACAAAGCTACTCGAGGGCTATCTGTGCTAGCCGTCCCTAATTTAGCAGTGTAAGACTAGAGGGAAGGCAGCTAGTCATCACCACCCACCGCCAACTCTTGGGCTACTCTTTTACCAACGAATAGTTGGATTGACTGTCACATTACAACGCCCCCACGGCTGAAAGGGAGAGCATGTTTGGTGTGACCGGGATTCGAACCCGCGACCCTCAGATTACGAGTCGCACGCCTTAACATGCTTGGCCATGCACGAATAAAAAAAACAAGAACAAAAACTAATATGTTTCTTTAATGAATCATTATCAGGGTAAAAACTTATATTTTAATACCTCATAAACAATACTTACTCCAGGAAAAGATCCAGGTCTAGGACCACCAGCTTGTGGAGGACCATATGCTTGTCTTGAATAGCCACCTCCTATTGGGGTCTGATGCCTTGAAGCAGCAGGTGGGGCATATCTTGCTTGCCGCTTATCCTATTTAAAGCACAAAAAGGAAGAGACATTTAACGCAATTAGAACAGCCACTCTTGTTATCGCATTATTTTATGTGTATTTATTTTATGTGTGTGTGTGTAATAACTGTAGCACATGGTCGTTAATCAAATGACCAAAAAGTAGAAACAGACCGCGGGCTGAAGTTTCAGAAACAGTGGTGATATTTCATATTAGGGCTATTTTAAAATAGACGTATCATACTTTAACTTAGTTTATATATACGAAACATTAAAAATTGAACAATACGATTGTTAATATGATGAAGATATAGCTTATGAATGAAGAACAGCTTTGTGGCTCGTATTCATGACATAGCGAATGGTTCTACAAGGTAACAAAGGTCTCTACTGTTATTGCTTCCTTGCATCTAGAACTATCTTTGTTGTCTGTGACTGATTAAGGCCATGGGTAACTACTATTTGCTTTCTATTGGCGCGGTCCTGTTGCGAAATTATCCATTTTTGTTGTCTATGTTCTGTTTAAGACCATGGACAACTACCGTTTGCCTTTGTTTTTGTGGTTATGTTCTGGAAGTATCAATTTTTGTTGTAGACCGTCTTTGTTGTCCATGACTGACTAATACAAGAGAAAACTTACTGGATATCGTGGTAACATAAAATGTGTAATTTCACTCAAACAGAATTTTTATAAATCAAAACAGTTGAGTGACATAATAACACAGAGCATAACGTTAATCAATTATAACACTGGAGTGTTAATGTGTAGTAACACACAGAACATAACGTTAATGTACCATAACACTAGAGTTACTGTGTAGTAACAACTGTAACTGCTGTATAGATTTCTATAGTAAATAATTATCATATCAAAACTTCTTACCCTATCTCCTGTAACCACACAAATTCCTGTAAAAACAAACAGAAAACCACTGAATGTTAATTATATTCTTCAGCATTACAAACCAGTAAAAGAATAGCATTCTACAATATAATAAATATTTTTGTAGTTAAGTTTTAAAAATGTGATACAATTTGACTCGTCAGAACAGACACTTTCGTTTTCATGAAAATCTACATTGAATTCTTTTGTTTCATAATTTGGTTTGTTTCGAATTTCGCTAGCCGTCCCTAATTTAGCAGTGTAAGACTAGAGGGAAGGCAGCTAGTCATCAACACCCACCGCCAACTCTTGGGCTACTCTTTACCAACAAATAGTAGGATTGAACGTCACATTATAATGCCCCCACAGCTGAAAGGGCGAGTATGTTTGGTGTTACGGGGATTCGAACCCACGACCGTCAGAGTCGAGTGCCTTAACCACCTGGCTACGCCGGACCGTTTCATTATGTTCCTGTAAAAATTACTTAAACGGCTATTTGCGTACTATCATTCGTAATTTTGAACTGATGGACCGCAGTGACAACAACTAGTGAGCACTTTTTGTCTCATTCAATAGAGACTTGACTATCACTCTTTTACCACGGGTGTGAACTTTGAACCCTCGGACACTAACCATTGAGCCACTGCCAAACTTTGTTCTTGAAATTCATTGAACCAATTCTTAAATTGTTAACTGAAAAACAAAAACAAGTCACTAGCGAAATTATCACAGTGATCTTAACATGTTTCCCTTTTTACTGAGTCTAAAGGCATTAACTAAATTATAACAGTGCCCTCTTAATTTAAACCCGATACTTCATGGAAAGCTTGTTTGTTTGTTTGTTTTTTGAATATCGCACAAAGCTACACGAGGGCTATATCCGCTAGCCGTCCCTAATTTAGCAGTGTGAGACTAGAGGGAAGGCAGCTAGTCATCACCACCCACCACCAACTCTTGGGCTACTCTTTTACCAACGAATAGTGGGATTGACCGTTACATTATAACGCCACCACGGCTGAAAGGGCGAGCATGTTTAGCGCAACCGGGATGCGAACCCGCGACCCTCAGATTACGAGTCGCACGCCTTAACATGCTTGGCCATGCCGGGCCTTCATGGAAAGCTGTCATCCAGAGTGACCACATTGTTTTCTAGTCGAATGTTTTAATATTAAAGTGATCAAATTGATTGCTGGTTGTACGGTCTATATTACAGAGTCGCCACGCTGCTTTCTAATGGTGTCGTCTGTGGCACAGATTCGTCATTCTATTTTCTGGTAGTGTTATCTATACGACAAAGCCGTCGTACTGATTTCTGGTAGTATCGTCCATATGACAGTCGTTGTGCTGCTTGCTGGTCGTATTGACTATATGATAAAGTTGTCGTGCTGGTTTCTGACCATATTGTCCATATGACAGAACCGCCGTGATGGTTTCTGACCACATTGTCCACATGACAGAGCCGCCGTGCTGGTTTCTGACCATATTGTCCACATAACAGACTCGTCGTGCTAGTTTCTGACCACATTGTCCACATGACATAGCCGCCGTGCTGGTTTCTGACCACATTGTCCACATGACAGAGCCGCCGTGCTGACTTCTGACCATAATGTCCATTTGACAGATTCGACATTCTGTTTTCTGATAGTATCGTTTATATGACAAAGCCGTCGTACTGATTTCTGGTTCTATATGACAGAATAGTCGTATAGATTTCTGGTTCTATACGACATAGTCGTATTATTGTTAACAGCTTTAATATTAACTGGTCGATTAAGAAGTGACCGGATCAAAATTGAAATGTTACAAGTATTGTCAACCTTGGAAAACAAAACGAGAAACAATTTGCTGAAACTCACGTATTCATAAATTAATAAACGTTTTTAAACTGTAAAATTGATGTTTTAATAGCGCCCTCTATTACATGATCACAACATAACCTTAAACCCTTTTTCTAAAAGTCTACACATTGCTGCTTAGTTAAAGTTTTGAAAACTGGTTTTCTGGAAAGGTCCAGATCTTCTGTGATTTGGTTACATATTTAAACACGTTTTTGTTATAGCTTTTCGGTTCTCTGTCGATTTATATTTAAAAGAAAAACGTGTTTGCTGCCAATATCTAAATTGTTAATTTTGTTTATATGTTAAACACTCGTGGGTACAGTCGTCAGCTTGAACCAATTTTGAACTCGACAAAAACATGCACTGCACTTTGGAACCATTATACGACTGACGGTAAAATTCCACTATTCGATAAGAATTTCGTCTCGTAATATTAGGGTCACGGGTTCGAATCCCCGTCGCACCAAACATGCTCGCCTTTTCAGCTGTGGTGGCGTTATAATGTCTTGGTCAATCCCCCTATTAGTTGGTAAAAGAGTAGCCCAAGAGCTGGCGGTGGGTGGTGGTGACTACCTGCCTTCCCTTTAGTTTTACACTGCTAAATTAGGGATGGCTCGCGCAGATAGCCCTTGAGCAGCTTTGCGCGAAATTAAAACAAACAAACAAACAATCGATAAGAGTTGGTGATGGGTACTCTAGTCTTACCAGTTCAAAATTAGGGCTGGTTATACGCAGTTTGCCCTTGTGTAGCTTTGAGCGAAATCCTGAAACAATGTTACTTATGGTTCCAGAAATATAATTACAGAAAAAAATAAAATATATAATAAACTGTCATAAGAATGGATGATATATTCTGAGTTACATATAATGAAAGAAAATAAACTTATGATGTAACGTCACCAAATTCATATAATACAACTCCGAGCTAATCTTTAATAATTTCCACATTTGTAACGTTTTATAAAACTCATTTTTGACGAGGAAAGAAAATACGAGAAAATTGTATTGAATAATTAAATAGCTTTTGTTTTTACTGAACAATGGAGAATCGAACAATCTCTATTTGGACTTCACTTACCGACCACTAGAATGAGACACACCAACAGCTTCATATCTGATTCTTATCTGTAACAAAAGAAAACTGGTGTAAGTTGTACGTCCACAAAGATTACTTCAATCTGGTATTCACAAAGCCCCTCCTTTAACACGTGAATTCACGGGATAAAACAAAGATGGTCAAAGGTTGTGGTGCTATGAACAAGTAGGCATTGGCCAACAGCTCGAGAACTTACTATTAAGTTAATAACCCCGATGTTCTAGAAGGTTCTCTGAAGAACTATTGGTCAGTAATCAGAAATAGCCTCTGTTTTTAATGTAAAGAACTACTGACCTACCATCCTCGAGCTTATGACCAACATTACGATATCTTTGCGTGGTCAACATAATCAATTTACCAGAATTTTGGACAAATTACAAATATCACTTAAAGGTGAACCAGTTGAACTTACCGTCTCACCCACACAAGCACCGAACAGGAAGTGTGAAAAGTGAGACGCGAACCAGGTTTTTATGTGACAACGCCATTTTGGTTTAACCTAGTTTTCTTTGCCTGAGCTTTAAGAGGGTGGGGTAGTGCTACATTACCCCCCCCCCGTGAATTACCTCATTATTCTTCAACCTTCGCAGATTTCAACAATCGAGACATATCACACACAAAGCATATTTAGGCTAGCGACTCGGACCACGCCCTTCTCGTGCTCAGGGTTGTGATTGGCGAAAGTAACGCGCACAACTTTTTACTTTGCCCTAATTCCGCTTACAACATAACCGGTAGTGCACTTGTTCGCCGTATTCCACTTAAAGAAAGAAAAAAAAAATTAAAAATACAGTTCACGGCAACATGTGTCATATCCTTTTATTTCTACATTCACATGTTTTTCATTTTTGTTTGTTTTTTGTCAATCAGTATGAACGCGCTCCAGCCTCTCCCACGTGTTTCAAATGTTTTAAAGTCACAAAGAGCTACTAGTACCATATAATGGCCTTAGCTAAGCCTACTATTACAATCACTTGTATCTAGGATCCTGTTTCTTCAAAGTACATGAACAAGTAGTGAGCGAAGACAACTAATACAATAAGTCCGTTGCCCACTACAGGTTCAATATTATATTTTTGTAATACTATATATTATATAGAGAAGTGTATGTTTTTTTTTTAATTCGTCAAAGTTTTATTTTCTTCCCAGATTGTACTGTTCCTGTGTCACGTGATACTCAACTATCAACTACCATGTTCTCACGAGACTATCCATTAACATACCACATAATCCGTTAACGTTTATCAATATGTATGCAGGTCTCGAACAACAACGAAAAGCGATGTTTTCTACCTGAACAATAAAACGCTTTCAGACATACTAAAGGTATAATATTACTTCCTAATCTATTTGGTGTAATATTTCGGTAGGGGGCGTAACCGGGAAGAGAGAGGAAGTTCGAACGACCACTACAAACATTCTAAAAGGTCGTCTGTTGTTATTGCACTAAAGAAACACTTGTCTGTCATGCAAGTCACTTTGATTTATTGTGTAGAAAGAAAGCTTCGATTCTGGGGCAAATGATGTGCTTTCCCACTTTGTGGTGCTGGCTATGCCACTTGGCTTCACTAACATTTTCTTATTTATTTGTTGTAATATTTCAGTAATCGCTTCAACTATAATCTTTTCATGTATTTAATAATAGTGTTTGCTCATAAGTCTTTGATAGTAGTGTTTGCTCATAAGTCCTTCTAGTTACCTTTAATTTTTTATTGGGGCCCGGCATGGCCTAGCGTGTTAAGGCGTACCACTCGTAATCTGAGGGTCGCGGATTCGCATCCCCGTCGCGTCAAACATGCTCGCCCTTTCAGCCGTGGGGGCGTTATAATGTGACTCTCAATCCCACTATTCGTTGGTAAAAGAGTAGCCCAAGAGTTGGCGGTGGGTGGTGATGACTAGCTGCCTTCCCTCTAGTCTTACACTGCTAAATTAGGGATGGCTAGCAAAGATAGCCCTCGAGTAGCTTTGTGCGAAATTCAAAAACAAACTTAATTTTTTATTTAGATATGACGTATCTAAGATCATCAGAGATAAAACATATCCAATACTATTAGAGATAAGACGTACCCAGGGCTATCATAGACAAGCCTTTTCTAAGAAGATCGGATAATAGGTATACCTAGGATTATCAAATATAAGATACATCTAGGACTATCAAAAACAAGACATGCCTAGAATTATCGGAGATAAAGCATACCCAGGACTATCAGAAAATAAGGTATAAGTAGGACTATCAGGGATAATGTGTATTTAGAACTATCGGAGATAAGACATACTAAGGACTCTCAGAGATAAGACTTACCCAGGAATGTCAAAGATAAGGCATGTTCAAGACTATCAGAGATAAGACTTACCAAGGAATGTCAAAGATAAGGCATGTTCAGGACTATCAGAGATAAGACTTATCCAGGAATGTCAAAGATAAGACATACTAAGGAATATCAGAGATAAGACTTACCCAGGAATGTCAAAGATAAGGCATGTTCAGGACTATCAGAGATAAGACTTACCCAGGAATGTCAAAGATATGGCATGTTCAGGACTATCAGAGATAAGACTTACCCAGGAATGTCAAAGATAAGGCATGTTCAGGACTATCAGAGATAAGACTTACCAAGGAATGTCAAAGATAAAGCATGTTCAGGACTATCAGAGATAAGACTTATCCAGGAATGTCAAAGATAAGACATACTAAGGAATATCAGAGATAAGACTTACCCAGGAATGTCAAAGATAAGGCATGTTCAGGACTATCAGAGATAAGACTTACCCAGGAATGTCAAAGATATGGCATGTTCAGGACTATCAGAGATAAGACTTACCCAGGAATGTCAAAGATAAGGCATGTTCAGGACTATCAGAGATAAGACTTATCCAGGAACATGAAATATTTTGACACGCCAGGACTACCAGACACGAGACATGCTTAGTTAGGGTTGATGTTCTAAATAGATTAAGAAATTTTCCTGATAAAAAGTGCGAGAAATGATTGAAGTTAAAGAAATAGTAATGTTTTAATGGTGGCTCAACGGTAAGTTTGAGGTTTTTAACACTAAAAATCGGTTTTTAACATAGATTAGAAAACTCAGAATATCAGGGAATGTTGGTTTTTGTTCAGTTCTAGAGAGGGGGCTATCCTTACACAAGGCTGTTATAACGAAGAGAAAATTACCTGTGTGAAAACAGAAATAGAATCATTAATAGAGTGACGGTTTTCAAGAACAACATTAAGAGGATGACGTAGTTTACGTCAGATCAACAGATCCTGTGAGTTACTCTAGTCGAAAAAAACAAGAGACACTGTTATCACATATTTTGAAACTAAATCAGGTCTTGGAAATAGTGAAACTTCAGAGCGTATAAATGAAAAAACACAAAAAGAGAAGAACAGCCTTGGACATAGCACCAAGTTTCGTGTGTAAAATCACTCAAATCTGTGTCTGCAATATGGTCGACGTTATGTTACCTACGTCATGGTTTGAAATTATTTCTTTAAAATATTTCTTATCCTTACCTTCAGTGAGTATATGGTTTAAATAACGTAAAAGGACTGACGTAAATGCCAAAGCATACACGTAATTAGTTCTGCCTTAATTACACACACTTTAATGATAGGATTGGATCGTTGATTATAATTTGAACTTTGACCTTCAGCGGGCTGTTTTTTTACGCTCGAATCGTGCAACTTATTAGAAATTCTTTGTAAATTAATTCACGGTATAGTAACCTAAATAAATGTAGACGTGTGAATAACCTTAGGCCTAATCTACTATTTGCTATTATACAGTTTACCAACTGTTTAACGATTTTACTACAGATTTATTTACTCTTTCGTCATAGGTAAAATGTAAATTATGATCTGTGACGTAGAGGCTTAATACATCCTTTGTTTCGCCGCACCCTCTGAGGTAGATTGCAATTTCTAGTATTCAAGGTTTATAAACACAGGTTGTATCGGCTAACCGAAGAAATACACTTTGGGCTCATATAATGGTGATTTACATATAATATTTATTGAGGTTTTAAATATATAAACATAGTTTATTCGATTCTTTGTTCCAAGTTAAGCGCAAAACTACACGGCGAGTTATCCGTGCTCTGCCTAGGTTATCGAAACCAGGTTTCTGGCGTTGTACGTCCGCTGATATACCGCTGTGCCACTGAGTGGAAGGGGCCTATAGTTTTTATTAAGATATGTATTTAACAAACTTAATGTTTCTATTTGACTGTTTAATTCTAAATTCACAAATGATACGTATTATCCGTTAATAAGTCATATATCCGAGATTATACATATTTGATGGTAGTTATATTTCTATACCCCGTTCTGTGTAATGTTTCACTTCAAACTAAGAATAGTGTACAAAGTGACGACAGAGAATGTGACATAAATTATAAACTAAACTTGGGTCACTTGTCTTAGGCTTAAGCTAACAAGCTTTTGAAGGCTTTCTCTTTAACTGACTAGATTTAAATTTTATCCATATTTCTTTACTATTATCACTCACAATTTAATAAACATTATAATTTTTGTCATTAGCACAATAACTTCTAAATGGTTAACCCCTGACATTTATGTTCCTGTCTCGTTCTTGTCCAAAACGAAAGACCGACTAATACAGCGAACAACCTTGAACCAGTTTTCGTGTAAGCCTTGATAACTATCACCTATCACTTTTAACATTTTTTTCTTTCACTTTGCCCAAGGAAATCTCTTAATATATTTATTCAGGTCTCTCGATTCATGTTTTTCATTACCACAGTGAAGAATTCGAAACATGCCCTAATTAACGACTTGTACTCGCCATAATTTCTATATAAACGAAAAACAAATGATAGATATATATATGTTTGCATTATAGCTGGCACCGTTATTAAATTATGTTAGACGTATCACACGTACCAACAAGGGTGTAGTGGCGTTGGAGTGGTACGACACGTGAAATACAGCAGACATTGGTTCAGAATACGGTTCTGTACACGGTAACATCCCATGTGTGAAAGACATTTTCGAAGGGTTTCGTCATTATAAAATTTACCACTTTATGACTTTGTTTGATATTGTAACTTATAAAGCTATTTGTGAAGACGAGTAAAAAGAGTTGTTTCTAAAATAATATATAATATACAAATAATAAACAAGTCACGCGTACTATAATACTGATGTTTTTAAATAATTATAAGCAGTATAACAATTTATCATTACAAAGTCAATGAAAGCTTAGAATTTTAGATACGAAAAATATATTATTTAGGTAAGGAAGTTTCAACAAACGGTGATATTGTAAAATGATACTTGTTCTACGAGTTAGGCCTATAACATAGCAATTGTAAATAGAAAATAAAACAAAAGTATTATTGTAATATAATACTTAACAGACTGATTTGAAAATGGAACTGTATTAACCTTACATAAGTTTTCTATGGTCTTCACGAACCTCAAATATATGTTTTAAACAAAGACGCCGACAGATGGAAGCACTACAGGTTTGTTTTCTCGGTAGCTTCAGTATTTGACCAGTTTGTGTTAAATTGTTATATTTAGTTTATTCAGGTGATAAAAAAGAAATATATTGGTCTGAACGTTCAACATCGGAAATATGAGATAAATCTAGGCGTAAACATCTGCAGTAATATTTCAAATAACATAAGATAAATTACTAGCAAAAATTTCAGTTTCAAAAACTATCAAATGTATGAGTTAATTATATTTTAATTCAAATAGCAACAATAGTGCTTTTCGGACAACAATAACACAGATAGTGATATTTAATACATTACTTGTTGTTATCTTTTTATTTATACGGATTTTTTTCTGATTTAATAAGTAATACTCCTTCTCATGTTAGTGTAATCTGTATAAAATTCCTCGTTTTTTACACTGGTTAGGATTAAACTTATTAACAACTTACAACAAGATGTATTATTTAGTACTGGAATATATTTCATTTGGATTACAAATAGATAGATGCACATGCTTGTAAGGGGGGCGATGCAGCAGTTATGACCTCACTTCTAACCTTTCACCCTTACAGATAAAAACGTGTTTAAAGTAACAAGTCGTATACCATCAAAATGCACTATTTTCAATGAAATTTACAAAATCCCCAAAAGTCATGCTTTAGAACCCTCCCTTTAGACCCCTCGTATGTTTATCAACTCCTGTACTTTTCCTCCAAACGTAAAAACACTACCAAGTTTTATAAATTTGTGCTTACGCTAGGATAAATATATTCATTATATGGACTGGAAATTATTACCAAATAAAACACTGAAATATCGTCTAAAGGGTTTTCGACTTTTTTTCATTCTACGGGTTGGAAAAATCTCTGTAAAAAAACTCATGGATCTTGAAGGGTACTTATGGTTTACTTGGTGGACCTTAAGAGATACTTATGGTGTGAGTACGAAGTGGTGGTGTTGGTCGAAAGAGACTAGATTTCGCTGTCTGAACTTCAGTTGCTCCTCAGTGGCACAGCGGCAAATCTGAAGATATATTGCTTACAAATCGAGTTTCGATACTCAAGATGGCATAGCACAGATAGCCCATTGCATAACTTTGTACTTAACTACAAACAAATAAATTGAACCTAAATTAATCACAAATCACTGTTTCCTCGTCATCTTTTAGGGATTGTAAGTACGTAAGACGAATTGATGGCTGTCGTTTCTGTCCAGACCCCGCTGAGGGTGTTATGAGCGATAACACAGACACACCTCCTAGTTGGAACAGGAGAAGGACACCAACTCCCTTGCCCACCACATCCCGCACCTTTCGAACCACCCTGGACAAGACATTGGATCCGTTTCTAGGATTGGCTTGTGTTATGTTCAAAATATGATTACATACAAAAACGTTCATATAATTCTGATATACGAAACTATAACCCTGAATATCTCATTCCAGCTGGGATAAGCTAATATTACTACACACACAAAAACAACTGTAAACCAAATATTTATAAAATATTTTCACTTTTAGAATATAGTGCTTATTTCCAAGGACTTAAGATGCATGTATTCTTGGGAAAAAAAACTGTAATAAAATAAAAGCTACACAAGGGCTGTTTGCGCTAACCATCCACAACCTTCATCAGAAAGATTAAAGGGAAGGTAACTTGTCAACAGCATCCATCGCCAATTCTTTGAATACTTTAATCAAATATAACAACATCATGGTCCCAAAGTGCTGACGTGAAAGTTGTAATTCCTTTTGCTCCCTACTGCCCACCAAATAATCCTAAAAATACCTTTTGAAAAGACATGGCAGACTACAGTGTCTTATGGATTAGTAGCTAACTGTTGGGCTATGGAAGTGAGGTCCGAAACTCAAAACATTTTTCGCAGTTTCAGCTGTGGATAAAAGTGACAATTAATTTCACTACCCGGTTTAAAAAACTGGACAAAACTTTTTCAGTGACATGCACAGCT
This sequence comes from Tachypleus tridentatus, assembly GCF_004210375.1. Lineage (NCBI taxonomy): Eukaryota > Metazoa > Arthropoda > Merostomata > Xiphosura > Limulidae > Tachypleus > Tachypleus tridentatus. Next base: position 13,012,284 of record NC_134828.1, read on the forward strand.
GGCTGTCTTCTCTCTAGTTAACTGTTGAAAATTAGAGACTACTATGTTTTAATCGTATGTCTTACCTGGTCGTTTATTCCACGTGCACAAAATGTGCCTAGAAGGTTGAATTAATCGATTCCAACTCGTCTGCGGTCTTGTATCCGTGGTTGTTGATTTCCCTTAAGCCTAACTAGATGAACTAGGATAAAGCCGAACTGAGTATCTTGGTACGTTATATTCATATAAAGAGGAGTCTGCATCGTGGAAATATTAAATTATTGTGTGATTCATTATAATTAAAGAAAATATATTTCTGTTACAGATTACTCTATCCGTTTCATTTGAGGCAAGTCGGCTTAAGGTTTCAAAGCCTGCTAGATCTCGAAGCTTACCAAATTTGGGGAGTTCTAGCTTAAATATTTTTTGGCTTGCCAACGTAAAATCGTTAGGCCTACCAGTTTAAGATGTTGATACTTGCTAATTCACATAAAGCCTAACAGCTTAAGATTTTGAGGCCTGCCACCTATAGGTTGTTGGCAATGAGGAATAATATTAAACTCTGAAAAGCACATAAAACAGAGGAACCTATTTTCAGTTAAAACCTGTTATTAGTTCTGTCACTTCTTAATACTGAACTCATACTGATGTTAGAACATATTTTCTAAACATGGAACTTCAATAATCCTAATTGTTTAGGCAACGTTATAATCACTAATGACTTTCATTTAACATCCAAATCTTTTTAGGGTAATACATTTTCTAGTGAGCCTTTCACCTGAAAGTAAAAGCATTCTTTCATGATGTTAGGAAAACACCTCGGTTCAGAAAATAAATTTAAGTCAGAAATATAAAGCCCTATGACCACGAGCGCTTTTGAAAGCAGATCTTTCTGCACAAAAGGCAAAGAAAGATAAACCTTTCGAAACTGCTTGAATTATAGGATTTTGTATTTCTGTGTTAAAAAAAAATCTTAATTTTACATTTGATGAAAACTGATGTTGAAACTTACCGCATTTAAAGACGTTTATGTCAAACTTGTCCTTTATTTATATAAAACGTCAGAAACAAACTCTCGTCAAAAAATCGACAGTGGAACAACTTTACTTTATTTCTAACCGGAACACGACTTATTCAAAATGAGGGCTCTGAGCGAAACGAATGAGTGACGAGCTCGCTAGAAGGATAGAAGATTTTTGAGATTTTAAAAAACCTAAGGGAGAACGTGCAATATCTTTACTATCTTATATAAGTAGGTCATTTGCTGGTTTCTCTAATCTGAAGTCAATTAGCCGAGCCGAAACGAGTTAACAAATATTTGTAACACCGCTAACAATTCGAATAGGCGTGATTCCAAGTCTGAAGGCTTTCGGTTACGCTGCCGAAATATTCCAGCCTAAACGTGCATTATAGTTGATACCCTTGGAATACCTACCGTCCATTAATAAGAAACAGAAAATTTACGTAACTTACTTGCGTACATAGAAATAAAACAAATGGTAATACCGACTATATAGGTCAACCTTGGACAACAACCAACTTATACAGGTCTCTATGTATATCTACGTGTGTATAAGTCACGTTTTATTCTGAGAAAGTTACTGCATAAAAAATATTTAGGTATTAGGGTTTATCATGGGTGTTTTGAAACTTGACAAGAGCAGAACATATTTGATTGTATTGCGTCGGGACATATGTTTGTCAGACTAACAACAAAAACTTGGTTTGTAGTGAAATTAAACATTAAGCTGAAGAAAGCGGATATTCGCATGTGCAGGATGGCTTGTGAAGTAACCTCAAACATGAACTGAAAATCAAAACCGGAATAACAGACAAACTTATTAACCAATAATCAATAACCTACTGAAACAAACCTCAAAAAGAAATAATAATAAATCATACCAAACCCACTTTTTATAAATCTCCAATTATTGCCTAAACTTTCAAAAATGTTCTGGTCATTAATACACACCTACCATGTGATAAAAATACCATCAAGAACTAGACAACTGTCATCTACAGAGTCTATCCATCAAGAACTTGATAACTGTCATCTAAAGAGTTTATTCATCAAGGTCTTGACAACTGTCACCTAAAGAGTCTATCCATCAAGGACTTGATAATATTCATCTAAAGAGTCTATCAGTTAAGAAGGTAATAAATCTCATCTAAAACAAAAAGTTGATAATTTTCTATTCAAGATCCATTAACAACTTAAAGATTCTCGTCTAATGAGCCTATCTAAAAAAAATTTGCTACCTCTCGATTAAAGAGTCTATCCATGAAGGACTGGATAATTCTCAAATAAAGAGACCATTCATGAAGGATTTGATACTTTTCAAATAAAGAGTCTAACCATGAAAAACTTAATAATTCTCAACAAAAGAGTCTATCCATGAAGGATTTGTTAATTTTCAAATAAAGATTTTATCCATTAAGGATTTGTTAATTCTCAACAAGAGTCTATCCATCAAGGACTTAATAATTCTCAACTAAAGAGACTAACCATCAAGAATTTGTTAATTCTCAACTAAAGAGCCTATCCATCAAGGATTCGTTAGTTTTCAACTAAAGAGTCTATCCATCAAGAACTTGATAATTTTCAACTAAATAGTCTATCCATCAAGGACTTGATAATTCTCAACTAAAGTGTCTATCCATCAAAAATATCATAACACTCAACTAAAGAGTCTATCCATCAAGGATTTCTTAAATCTTAAGTATAGAGCCTGTCCATCAAGGATTTGTTAATTTTCAAATAAAGAGCTAATTCATTAAAAATTTATTAATTCTCAACTAAAGAGTCTATCCATCAAGAACTTGATAATTCTCAACCAAAGAGCCTATCCATAAAGAATTTGTTAATTTTCAACCAAAGAGTCTATCCACTAAAAATTTTTTATTTCTCAACTAACGTCCCTAAACATCAAGGATTTGTTAATTCTCAACGAGAGTCTATCCATCAAAGACTTGATAATTCTCAACTAAAAAGTTTAACCATAAACAATTTGATAATTCTCAATTAAAGAGCCTATCCATCAAGAATTTGTTAATTCTCAACCAAAGAGCCTATCCATAAAGGATTAGTAAATTCTCAACTAAAAAATTAATCCATCAAGGACTTGATAATTCTCAACCAAAGAGTCTATCAATCAAGGATTTGTAATTTCTCAACTGCAGCCCCTATACATCAAGAATTTGTTAATTCTCAACTAAAGAGTCTAACCATCAAGGATTTGTTAATTCTCAACTAAAAAGTCTATCAATCAAGGAATTGATAATTTTGAAATAAAGAGTCTATCGATCAGGGATTTGTTAATTCTCAACTAAATAGTCCTCCCATCAAGGACTTGATAATTCTGAAATAAAGAGTCTATCCATCAAGGGTAAGATAATTCTCAACCAAAAAGATTATCGATCAAGGATTTCTTAATTCTCAAACAAACAGTCTATCCATCAAGGATTTGTTATTTCTAAACGAAAGTCACTATACATCAAGAATTTGTTAATTCTCAACTAGAGTCTATCCATCAAGGACTTGATAATTCTCAACTAAAGAGTCTAACCATCAAGAATTTGTTAATTCTCAAGTAAAGAGTCTATCCATCAAGGACATGATAATTCTCAACTATTTGGTCTATCCATCAAGGACTTGATAATTCTCAACTAAAAGGTCTATCCATAAAGGGTTTTTTAATTCTCGACTAAAGAGCCTATCCAAGAAAGATTTGGTAATTCTAAACCAAACAGCCTATCGATGAAGAATTTCTTAATTCTCAACCAAAGAGCCTATGCATAAAGAATTGGTTAATTTTCAACCAAAGATCCTATCCATCAAGAATATATACCAAAGAGTCTATCCATAAAAATTTGTTAATTCTCAACCAAAGAGTCTATTCATAAAGAATTTGTAAATTCTCAACCAAAGAGTCTATCTATCAAGGATTTGTTAATTCTTGACAAAAGAGATTATCGATCAAGAATTTCTTAATTATCAACCAACGAGCCTATCCATCAAGAATTCGTTAATTCGTAACTAAAGAGTCTATCCATCAAGGACTTGATAATTTTCAACTAAGGCGTCTATCAATCAAGGCCCTGATAATGTTCAACTAAAGAGGCTATCCATAAAGGATTTGTTAATTCTCGACTAAAGAGCTATCCAACAAGGATTTGGTAATTCTCAACCAAAGAGCCTATGGATCAAGAATATGTTAATTCTCAACCAAAGAGTTTATGCATAAAGGATTTGTTAATTCTCAACCAAAGAACCCATCCATGAAGGATATGTTAATTCTCAACTGAAGAGTCATTTCTTTAAGGATTTGTTATTTCCCAACTAAAGTGCTTAACCATCAAGGACTTGATAATTTTCAAATAAAGAGTCTATCGATCAGTGATTTGTTAATTCCAAACTAAAGAGTCTATCAATCAAGGATTGGTCAATTTTCAACCAAAGAGCCTGTCCATTAAGGATTTGTTAATTCTCAACTAAAGAGTCTATCCATCAAGGACTTGATAATTCTCAACTAAAGAGTCTATCCATCAAGGATAAGATAATTCTCAACCAAAGAGATTATCGATCAAGGATTTCTTAATTCTCAACTAAATAGTCTAACCATCAAGAATTTGTTAATTCTCAACCAAAGAGATTATCGATTAAGGATTTGTTCATTCTCAACCAAATAGCCTATTCCTAAAGAATTCGTTAATTCTCAACCAAAGAGTCCAACCACCAAGAATTTGTTAATTCTCAACTGAAGAGTCTATCCATCAAAGACTTGATAATTCTCAAATAAAGAGCCTATTCTTCAAAAAATTATTAATTCTCAACTAAAGAGTCTATCTGTCAAAGATTTGTTAATTCTCAACTAACGAGCCTATCCATAAAGGATTCGTAAATTCTCAACTAAAAAGTTAATCCATCAAGGACTTGATAATTCTCAACTAAAGAGTCTATCCATCAAGAATTTGTAAATTCTCAACCAAAGATATTATCGATCAAGGATTTGTTAATTCTCAACCAAAGAGTCTATCCATCAAGGATTTGTTAATTCTCAACCAAAGAGATTTTTGATCAAGGATTTGTTAATTCTCAAGCAATGTGTCTATCCATCAAGGATTTGTTAATTCTCGACTAAAGAGCCTATCCATCAAGGATTTATTAAATCTCATTCAAACAGATTATATATAGATCAAGGATTTGTCAATTTTCAACAATTGAGCCTATCAATCAAGAATATATTAATTCTCAACCAAAGAGTTTATCCATAAAGAATTTCTTAATTTTCAACCAAAGAGTCTATCTATCAAGGATTTGTTATTTCTCAACTAAAGTCCCTTTACATGAAGGATTTGTTAATTTTCAACTAAAGAGACTATCCATCAATGATTTATTAATTCTCAACTGAAAAGTCTATCCATCAAGGACTTGATAATTCTCAACTAAAGATTCTATCCCTCAAGGATTTGTAAATTCTCGACTAAATAGCCTATCCATCAAGGATTTGTTAATTCTCAACCAAAGAGATTATCGATCAAGGATTTATTAATTCTCAACCAGCGAGCCTATCCATAAAGGATTTGTTAATTCTCAATTAAAGAGCTGATCTATCATAATTTGTTATTTCTCAACTAAAATCCCTATACATGAAGAATTTCTTAATTCTCAACGAAATAGCCTACCCATAGATGATAAATTAATTCTCAACTAAAGAGACTATCCATCAATGATTTCATAATTCTCAACTGAAAAGTTTATCCACCAAGGACTTGATAATTCTCAAATAAAGAGTCGATCCATCAAAAACTTGATAGTTCTCAACTATCCATCAAGGATTTATTAACTCGCAACTAAAGAGTCTATCCATGAAGGATTTGTTAATTCTCAGCTAAGAAATCTATCTATCAAGGATTTGTTGATTCTCAACAAAGAGCGTATCCATGAAAAATTTGTTAATTCTCAACTAAAAAGTCTATCTATAAAGAATTAGTTAATTCTCAAATAAAGAACCTATCCTTGAAAATTTTTTAAAATTCTCAACAGAAGAGTGTATCCATCAATAACTTGATAATTCTCAACTAAAGAGTTTATCCATCAAGTACTTGATATTTCTCAATTAAAGAGCCTATCCATCAAGTATTTGTTAATTCTGAACCAAAGAGATTATCGATCAAGGATTCGTTAATTCTCAAATAAAATCTATCCATCAAGGACCTGATAATACTCAACTAAAGAGGCTATCCATGAAGAATTGATTAATTCTTGACTAAACAGCCTATCCAAAAAGGATTTGGTCATTCTAAACCAAAGAGCCTATCTATCAAAAATGTGTTAATACTCAACCAAAGAGACTATGCATAAAGAATTGGTTAATTTTCAACCAAAGAGCCTGTCCATAAAGGATTTGTTAATTCTTAACCAAAAAGTCTATCAAACAAGGAATTGTTATTTCTCAACTAAAGTCCGCATACGTAAAGGATTTGTTAATTCTCAACAAGAGATTCTCCATCAAGAACTTGATAATTCTCAACTAAAGAGTATACCGATCAAGGACTTGTTAATTCTAAACTAAAGAGTCTATCCATCAAGTATTTGTTAATTCTCAACTAAGAAGCCTATCCATCAAGCATTAGTTGATACTCAAACAAAGAGATTATCGATTAAAAATTTGTTAATTCTCAACTAAAGAGCCTATCCATTAAGGATTTGGCAATTCTTAATCAAAGAGATTATCGATCAAAAATTTGTTAATTCTAAACCAACGAGCCTATCCATTAAGGATTTGTTAATTCTCAACCAAAGAACCTATCCATCAAGAATTCGTTAATTTTTAACTAAAGAGTCTATCCATCAAAGACTTGATAATTCTCAAATAAAGAGTCTATCCATTAAAGCCGTGATAATTCTCAACTAAAGAGGCTATCCATCAAGGATTTGATAATTTTCAAGTAAAGAGGCTATCCATCAAGGATTTGATAATTTTCAAGTAAAGAATTTATCCATCAAGAACTTGATAATTCTCAACTAAAGAGTCTATCCATAAATTACTTGATAATTCTCAACTAAAGATTCTATCCATCAGGGATTTGTTACTTCTCAACTAAATAGTTTATCCATCAAGAACTTGATAATTCTCAAATAAAGAGTCTATCGATGAAGGATTTGTTAATTTTCAAATAAAGATTTTATCCATTAAGGATTTGTTAATTCTCAACAAGAGTCTATCCATCAAGGACTTAATAATTCTCAACTAAATAGTCTAACCATCAAGAATTTGTTAATTCTCAACCAAAGAGATTATCGATTAAGGATTTGTTAATTCTCAACCAAATAGCCTATTCCTAAAGAATTCGTTAATTCTCAACCAAAGAGTCCAACCACCAAGAATTTGTTAATTCTCAACTGAAGAGTCTATCCATCAAAGACTTGATAATTCTCAAATAAAGAGCCTATCCTTCAAAAAATTATTAATTCTCAACTAAAGAGTCTATCTGTCAAGGATTTGTTAATTCTCAACTAACGAGCCTATCCATAAAGGATTCGTAAATTCTCAACTAAAAAGTTAATCCATCAAGGACTTGTTAATTCTAAACTAAAGAGCCTTTCCATCAAGGATTTATTAATTCTCATCTAAAGAGCCTATTCATCAAGGATTTGTTAATTTTCAACTAAAGGATCTGTCCTTCAAAGACCTGATCATCATCATCTTGAAAAACCTGTTTAACAAATACCTAGTCATTCTCAATCAAAATCCCGTCCAACCAGGACTTAATCAATTTTAACTTATAACAAATACCTGGTCATCTCAATCAAAATCCCGTCCAACCAGGACTTAATCAATATTAACTTATAACAAATACCTAGTCATTCTCAATCAAAATCCCGTCCAACCAGGACTTAATCAATATTAACTTATAACCAATACCTAGTCATTCTCAATCAAAATCCCGTCCAACCAGGACTTAATCAATATTAACTTATAACAAATACCTGGTCATCTCAATCAAAATCCCGTCCAACCAGGACTTAATCAATATTAACTTATAACCAATACCTAGTCATCTCAATCCAAAGCCCGTCCAACCAGGACTTTATCAATATTAACTTATAACCAATACCTAGTCATTCTCAATCCAAAGCCCGTCCAACCAGAACTTAATCAATATCAACTTAAATAATCTATCGTCACAGTTGACAGTTAGTGAGAAAATACACTTTAGTACTTATTGTTTGGCAAAATAATTACTTTTTGAAAACTTGATTGTTCATTGACAATATTATACCATAAAAAGGTTTCAGAAAACCATTTACACACGTTATAAACTGTTATTTTTGTGTTAAAAATCATAATATAAGACTTCTACAGGATAAGTTTAGTTTGATGAAAACATGCAAATTCGCAAACTATTAAAAATTCTTGATAATTAGTCATTAAAGCTCCCATGCTGTCATAAATCCAGGTTTAGATATTCATCGTAGGCCCAGCACAGATAGTCCTTTGTTTAGCTTTATACTTAGACAAGAAACAAATGAATCTTTGTATGAACAATTGTGTTGTTTCTGTTAACAAATTACGTTTAATAACACACTTTCAAGCAAGATTTTATTAGTTGTTTACCTGATGTCAACCAGTTGAGATGCAGATGACGATGGTTATTAATAACACACTGTTGTTATTTTATAAAAATAGTTATATAAAAATAATTTATAATCAAATATTCCGTATTTTTTATAAAAAATGTTCTTTTAGAGTGGGGCCAGAGGTAGCTAGAATGACGGGCTGAGGATGGGAAGATCTCATGTTTCAAGTTTTTCAGGTTTTATAAACTCTTTATAACTTTTGTTATTCTTTCAAAAAACAAGACAAAGTTCTTATAGAGACAAGTACAAGTGGCTAGCTGCCTTTTTCCTGGTCAGTAGCTAAAAGTGACTTTTATACCAGAATCTGGGGAGTTTTTGACCTGACCGTTTAGCCTATTCACTTGAAAACGTCAATCCATTTCTCTCGATGTAATCTATTGTATTAACTTCCTATTGTTTTGCTTTAACATAGTTAGTAAATTAGTCACGTAATGCTATTGGCTTAACTGTGCACTTTTCCTGTAAATGTATACTGATTTTTATTAGAATTGCTTAAAATACATGAGCTTATCACTTCTGTTCATTTTTACTTGTTTTTTTCATCAGTCACAAAGCTGTAATAATGGGTTTACCGTGCTGTGCTCGCTGCAGGGATCGAATCCCGATTTTGCTGCTCTCCTGTTTAAATGTCTAATGTAAAGAACTAAAAACTGCTAAACGACTGAAGAACAAAGAATCTGCGTTAGATTTTAACACAGTGACCAGAACATGGGACTAGAGTTGATTTTTAACATAAGGCTCACTCCCTGTGTTTGTTTCTTTGTTTTGAAATTTTACGCAAAGCTACACGCAAAGCTTAATTTAGCAGTGTAAGACTAGGGAAAGGCAGCTAGTTATCACCACCCACCTACAACTTTAGGGTTACTTCAACGTCCCCACGGTTGAAAGGGCGAGCATGTTGAGTGCAAAGAGGATTCAAACCCGCAATCCTCAGATTACGAGTCAAGATCCTTGACCACCTGGCCATGCCGGGAAACACTTCCTCTGACAAAGTAGAAATCTTGAGGAGCTATCATGCTATGACACTGTTTTTCATATACCTGGTGGAACATCACGAATAGTCTATTGTATAACTTTGTGTTTAACTACAAATAAACCAGGAAGTCAGTATCATCAAACGTCTCAAATTAAACAGAACTGCAACAGATACGTTTTTGTTGTCGCTGCTTATAAGTTTTCCCTTAAAAAAAAAAAAAAAAACTTGACGCTGCATTCTCCTGGTCTATTTCAAACAACGTGAAAGTCATGCTCGTGTGGTGGGTGATAAATTGTGTTTGTGACTCAGATAATCAAAATATCAGCAGCATTAAAACAAAATCACACATAGCACTAGCACCTGGTCATTGCTTCTTTATAAATTTAACATATTTCATGCTTGACAAATACTATTAAACTCGATAAGTCTACTTATGACGTGGGAGATTTTTCGTTTTTCGCAAGTTCATCAACTGTTCTCGTCCGGGTTTGAACACGTTGCTCGCGTACAAATACACGTACTATGATACGCCCTGATTAATATATCAGATAATTTCACGTTTTGTGAATATTATTTTCGGTAATTCTTGTTACGGAAAAGAAAACAGGTGAAAGCATTCATAAAATAACTGAACTGAAAGGTTTATAGAATATAACAACAGGATAATAATAATAAGTGATACTGTGTCAAAACCTGTTTAATTCATCTTGGTCGTATATATAAACCAAGCCTAAGACTAGAAACACACATCAAAGTATTGTTTGTTTGTTTTGAATTTCGCGCAAAGCTACACGAGGGCTATCTGCGCTAGCCGTCCCTGATTTAGCAGTGTAAGACTAGAGGGAAGGCAGCTAGTCATCACCACCCACCGCCAACTCTTGGGCTACTCTTTACCAACTAATAGTGGGATTGACCGTCACATTATAACGCCTCTACGGCTGAAAGGGCGAACATGTTTGGTGTGACGAGGGTTCGAACCCACTACCCTTGGATTACGAGTCGAACGCTTTCACCCACCTGGCCATGCCCTGGCAACCTCAAAATATTAACTCCGATAAAGTCTCTGTTGAAGAATGTTACAATTAAAAATTAAAAGTTGCATAATTTCAAAACATTTACTAATTAGTTGAGACGAAATCTGAAGTTTTTGGTGAATACAATTTTACGTCGTTTTCGTCTTCGTCTCGATAGTAACCACCATGTTAACAGGTGGCGCTAACAAAAATTCCATAATAAAAAATATTTCACTATCTGTTGTATCCAAAATAAAACATGATAAATTTAGGGAAAAACGAAGGCTAATACTGAACAGTAGAGTTTCCGTAACGTTTCGGAGTTACAAACTTCAAAGGTTTCCAATTATTCCCGTAATTCTACTACTCATTACAGTAAAATATCATTTAAACCAAACTTATTTTTTCCATAAAATGATGTAAGTTACATGTCGCCGCTAGATGGCGCTATACTCGTGTAATAATTGTTGTTGTTGTTTTTTCCACATAATGAAACATTCGAAAGTGAAGTTATTGAAATCACATATTCTATGAATAAACAAATTTAAATGCAACCATTGAATTAGAAAATTTATTTCAAAAAGTTGACAAGGAAACCGTAGGTAAACTCAGCAGCCAGTGCAATGGAACAAAGACCACGGATGTTTCTTAGATTCTCAAAAACATTTAGTACTTCGACACAGACGTATAGTAAATCTTTATCAGTACAGATACAGGGGTGATTACTTTAATTACAGTAACGACTAATGGTCAGGTTTACTAAACAAATTATAATACTGTCTATTAATTACACAGTTTTGGAGAAAAAAAACGTTTATCAGCATGTTTACATAAAACATTTATTGTACGTACAATAATGTGTGTATACGAAACACATACTGTCATGTAAACATAACGCCATCATGTTCAAATAATTATAAGTGTTTATAATATACCATTTAAGCCAACATAGTGTGTTTAGAGTGTAATAGTATCATTCATATCGTTATGTTGTGTTTATAATACAATAGTATCCTTCATGTCATTATGTTGTGTTTATAATACAATAGTATCCTTCATATCGTTATGTTGTGTCTATAATACAATAGTATCCTTCATATCGTTATGTTGTGTTTCTAATACATTAGTATCCTTCATGTCATTATGTTGTGTTTATAATACAATAGTATCCTTCATATCGTTATGTTGTGTTTATAATACAATAGTATCCTTCATATCGTTATGTTGTGTTTATAATACAATAGTATCCTTCATATCGTTATGTTGTGTTTATAATACAATAGTATCCTTCATATCGTTATGTTGTGTTTATAATACAATAGTATCCTTCATATCGTCACATTATGTTTATAATACAATAGTATCCTTCATCTCGTTATGTTGTGTCTATAATACAATAGTATCCTTCATATCGTTATGTTGTGTTTATAATACAATAGTATCCTTCATATCGTTATGTTGTGTTTATAATACAATAGTATCCTTCATATCGTTATGTTGTGTTTATAATACAATAGTATCCTTCATATCGTTATGTTGTGTTTATAATACAATAGTATCCTTCATATCGTTATGTTGTGTTTATAATACAATAGTATCCTTCATATCGTTATGTTGTGTTTATAATACAATAGTATCCTTCATATCGTCATGTTATGTTTATAATACAATAGTATCCTTCATCTCGTTATGTTGTGTCTATAATACAATAGTATCCTTCATATCGTTATATTGTGTTTATAATACAATAGTATCCTTCATATCGTTATGTTGTGTCTATAATACAATAGTATCCTTCATATCGTTATGTTGTGTTTATAATACAATAGTATCCTTCATATCGTCACATTATGTTTATAATACAATAGTATCCTTCATCTCGTTATGTTGTGTCTATAATACAATAGTATCCTTCATATCGTTATGTTGTGTTTATAATACAATAGTATCCTTCGTATCGTTATGTTGTGTTTATAATACAATAGTATCCTTCATATCGTTATATTGTGTCTATAATACAATAGTATCCTTCATATCGTCACATTATGTTTATAATACAATAGTATCCTTCATCTCGTTATGCTGTGTCTATAATACAATAGTATCCTTCATATCGTTATGTTGTGTTTATAATACAATAGTATCCTTCGTATCGTTATGTTGTGTTTATAATACAATAGTATCCTTCATATCGTTATATTGTGTCTATAATACAATAGTATCCTTCATATCGTTATGTTGTGTCTATAATACAATAGTATCCTTCATATCGTTATGTTGTGTTTATAATACAATAGTATCCTTCATCTCGTTATGCTGTGTCTATAATACAATAGTATCCTTCATCTCGTTATGCTGTGTCTATAATACAATAGTATCCTTCATATCGTTATATTGTGTTTATAATATAATAGTATCCTTCATATCGTTATGTTGTGTTTATAATATAATAGTATCCTTCATATCGTTATGTTGTGTCTATAATACAATAGTATCCTTCATATCGTTATATTGTGTTTATAATACAATAGTATCCTTCATATCGTTATGTTGTGTCTATAATACAATAGTATCCTTCATATCGTCACATTATGTTTATAATACAATAGTATCCTTCATCTCGTTATGTTGTGTTTATAATACAATAGTATCCTTCATATCGTTATGTTGTGTTTATAATACAATAGTATCCTTCATATCGTTATGTTGTGTTTATAATACAATAGTATCCTTCATATCGTTATGTTGTGTTTATAATACAATAGTATCCTTCTTGTCGTCACATTATGTTTATAATACATTAGTATCTTTTATATTGTCACATTATGTTTATAATACATTAGTATCTTTTATATTGTCACATTATGTTTATAATACATTAACCACAGATGGTGACACAATGAGCGGATTATTTGCAATAATGGTACGGTATCATTTATGATAACATTTTTGTTGATATTAGGCACAAATATCACTTTTAAAAGCATAATATTTTTCAAAATTTTTATTTTAAAGACAAAAGAGGAAGTGGGTTTTGGAAAAAGACGGGTAACCTTTTTATATGTTATTTAATAATATTAAATTGCGAAATATTTAACTGCCATCTATTGATGTAGAAGAGAGTTATAAATTAAAAGCTTCCTCAAGTGACAGTAATTATTCATATGACGATAAATTGAAGTGTATTTCCTTTATATTTAAAATACTGCTTTAATAAACCTTTTTATATAAAAAAGAGAATATACAAAATATGGTAATATACAAAATAATGAAGAGATATACACAGAATGAATAATTTAGGTACATTTTCTAAAAATATTTAATATTGTCAGTAGGAATTTCGACTTGAAAAGGTGTTTATTTTTTAACTATAAATTAATTGTTATGTATTTGAAGAAATGTTATTTATTATTGTTTTATTAGCAGAGAACAGTGGAATAATATACATAGATATGTGTATATAACCTTTTACACTGGTTAAACTTACACAACATAATGGTTTAACTTAAGCTGAGAAAAGCTGTCATTAATATTATAAATAAAAACATTATTAAGGTCTTCGAGTACCGAAGTTTAAGACTTAATTTAGTTCAAATAATATGCAAGTAAAACTGAAAAGAAATCAGTGTTTATTTTGTATCACTAAAGTGCCTGGAGTTGATAGCATGACAGATTCTGGAGTAGGAAGGGTTATAGAGGGCGCTTCTGTTGTCGACAGTTCTTGTGCCTGAGGTTGGTCTGAGATTTCGGTGTCAAATCGAGGGCGTCCAAAGGATAACAAGTGTGTCCGCTTCTTAAATCTACTGAGACCCGAGCTGATGGACCCTCCCACTCTTGACGAGAAGACTCGTCTGGGTATTAATGTTGTAATTTGTTTGGAAATGGTAGTTAGTTCTACATGATTTTCGATTTTGAGTTCAGGTAACGAAATAGTTCGATTAGTTGAAGGTTTTACTTCTTGTATACCTTTGTTTAGACGTCTAGAGTTTTTTACTTTTCCATGTTTGGAACCAGAGTTAAGGATTTCTATTTCTGATTCTTTTGAGGACTCGTGCTTTTCTCTTAGATTATCGGATTCTGTTTGAATTGTTCTTTTCGGTTGTTTAAAACTGGAAGTTTCTGTTTTATCTTTTGTTTTTTTTATTTTCTTCCTACCCCTGAAACGATTTCGTGGTCGACGAAATCTTCTTACAAAAGAAGATCGCCGTCTTCCACTTCTAAGAGAGTCAGATCGAAAGTGAGGAGATTTAATCCGCACAGATCCTCCTAAATCTTTTTCGATTTCTACAGAGCTGTTTGTCTCTTTATTTTTTTCAAAGTTATTGCTTGGAACAGAATGACGTGGCAAAGTAGTCGAAGAAATTGCAGCAGACGTAAATTGTGAAAGTGATTTCTGACGAGGCAGTGGGAGATGACGAGATACTGATGTCAGACTTGGTGGAAACATCTTTTCTTGGTGGTCGTCATAACCACGAATAAATAAGCCGTCACTGTCTTTTAGTTCAGTAACCAACGGGTCGCCATGTGGTCTTCTTGGGGAATTTAATGTTTGGCGTAACGGCTGTGAAGGGCCATTAAACTTGTCTTTCGTCTTTGATCTATACGAAGATTCCGACGGTGGATGTAATGCTTCTATTTCTGCAACGCCATCATGTGTTCTTCTAAAAATTAAACTTTTACGTTCAGGGCTGTTTTTTTCTTGGACAGCTGATAGGAAAGTTTTAGTTTCTTGAACACCTGGGTGGGATAGATTCTGGTTTTGTGTCTGGGTTTCGTATAACCTTGGTGATGGTTTCTGCAGTACCTCAGACGAACTTTGTGCTATTGGTTGATTTTTATGTATATTTTGACGCCTTAGCTTTCTACCATAGTTTCTTTTTAAAGGAATCTTTCGTCTAGCATTATATCGTGAAGAATTCCTTGAATGTTGTCTTGAAGTACCACGTGATTGAGAGTTTTTATCAGGAAAAAATTTAGTCTGAATATTTTGTTTCTGATGTGGTCTCTGCACCAGAGGTTCTATATTTTCTGGATACTTATCCATTGTTTCAATTCTTACTCCAAATGGTATTTTTACGTTTTCGTCTTCATCTTGGCTCAAGAAAGGCAATTCTGGAGGGTAAGTAGATTTTGGTAAAAAAGGATCTCTTATTGGTGATGCGGTGGAAGATAACTCTTTTGGTTTTTCTACTAGTAGATGGCTCTTATACTCAATGTTACTTTGGTCAACGTTGTACGCTTCAGAGTCTGGTCTATATTTTTTTCTATCGTCTCTTTCAGTTGTATGACTTTGAACGTATCTTTGATGATTGAAATGGGCTTCAGGTCTTAATCTTCGAGAACCTTTTGTAATTTTTCCTCGTGATGATGTTCTAAGACCACTTCCACCATGATTTAGTCTTGGTTCTGAAAATGTTTTGTGAAGTCGGGGTCTTCGGAAAATGTTTCTTCTATAGAAATTTTCATTAGGCCTTTGGTGCCTATCTAATCTGAAAACATCTTCTGGAGGTTCTACATTGAAGTGAGCTCTGGGAGGGTTTCTTTGAGAATTATCAATATTATACTCAGTTCTTTGTTCTTTACTATATCCTAGAAAGTTTTCTCGATGTCTTTTATTTGCAGCATTTCTTCCATCAAATTCTTTAGCAGGTTTTCTTATTTCACTGTTTGGTGTCAATCTTCCTAGAAATTCTCTTCCAGCAAGGTGTTTGGAAGATACTTTTGTATCAAGAAATCCTGGATTTTGTCTTATTATTTTACTGTTTACTGCTCCTACTGGTCTTCTGACTACCAAAGATGGTTGTTTAGGATTATTCGGTTCAAAAAAATCGTATTCTTGTATTTTTTTCTCACCATATTGTGAAATTGCTTCCTCAAATGGGGGTCTTTTTGAATGTTTAGGGTCTCTAAAATTTTGACCAAGTATTTTTCTATCATTTACTAAGTCAAAACTTTCATGGAGATGCTGTTGTGGAACGTGGCCATTTCTCACATTTTGGTAAGGTCTTTGTCTTGCATTGTCTTGTAAGTATCTTGAATGTGGAACCAAAGCAGGGTCTTGAAAGAACTCCGAGTGATCAAGAAATGGGGGCTTACTATTTGTTGACACAAACCTGGGTGGGGGAAGGGGCTGGAAGTGGTTAATTTGCAGGGGACTATCAGATTTCCCAAAGCCATAAGGGGATACTTGTTGATGTTGATCAGAGAAAATTTGTTGTGTTTTAGTTGATGGTCGTTGAAGAGTATATTTATCTAAATTCAAAACTGGTCTCTGTGACGACGTAAACAGTGAAGGTTGAAACGCAGGATATGTTTTGGAACTATGTTCAAACAAAGGTGAAATGTGTCTTTGTGAATATGGGCGTTTAACAGAATAAGAAACAGGAGGGTTTTGAAAGACTGTTAGCTCAGTTTGTTGTTTTGATGAACTGTGATATTCATCTGATGGAATTCGAAACGAATTTGATGCTTTCTCAGTATCTTGAATGTCACTCTTTCCTGAATCACGTTCATCGTCTCCAATTACAATAGATTGAGAAAATTGATTTGGAGTTTGTTTAAAAGATGGCAAAATTCTCTGATTCTGTATATCAGAGTAATGTTGTTGAAAGGGGTTTCTTGCTGGAAACCGTCGAGGTTCTCTTTGAAAATCTGCTAAGAACCTATGTTCGAATGTATCTTTAAAAAATGGACGAGTTTTTGAAATGGACTTTTGAAGTGTTTGATTTTCTTTGCCATTTCTATAGTCTCTTAATAAAGACTTCTGATAGGAAAATGGGTATTCTTCAGAAGACAAAGGGCGGATAAATACATCTGTTTCCTCACTGTTTCTTGACTGACTGTTAACCAACTGACGACGACGTCTAGTTTTTCGTACGCTATCTTGCTGAGCTCCCCCTGTAGTTTTAACTTGTAACTCATGAATAGTGGAAGGTATATTTACATCGATAACAGCGGGGATCCACCTTTTCCTCTTTAAATAAGACACTCTTGAGATACTCAAAGGAGGGAAGTACACGAGTTGTGAAAATACGTTTGTGGCTGGGAAAGAAAGAAACGGTTTCTGGAAGGAAGAAAGTCGCTTTTTAATGTCCTCTTTTTGAACATTTTTAAAGTTTAAGTTTTGATGTTTCCTTCCCTTTACCTTAGAGCCTTGAATTAAGAAGGGATGTTTAAGACTGTTTATCACACTGTTTAAATGTGTTGTAGGGAATAAGAGGGAATATCGGGAAGTATCGATTAAGGTAGGCAGAACTTCTGTTTTAACAAGATCTTGAATCTTTAAAGGGGGAGTCACAGGAGGATTGTCGTATTTCGCTGGCGGTTTAGAAATGGTTTCTTTCTGGCTCTTTGTTGTGGGAAGTAAAATGTCTTCTTGTGACGTCACGTTATGCTGAGAATAAATACGTTCGTTCAAGTGAAACGACTTCTCAGGCTGTGCACAGGCACGTGCTGTCTGATAGTCACATGTCGAGAGTTTCTGGTTGAACGACGACTCTGGGGGACAGATGAACGTAAATCTTTCACCATTGTCTTTACAGTAGTGGAACACTTTGCAGCTGAACGTTCTGTCACCGTAGTATCCTTCTGTTCTCAAGTGGCAGTCGAAAGTCACGTGGGGTATAATTTTGGACAGAGAATCTTGAGACTGGGAGGTGGTCTTATACACGTTTTGTCGTTTTACCTGAGATTTGACAAAAACAAAAACTAAGGTAAAATGGATAATTTATCGATAGACAAAATAATGATTGTCTGAACAGGCAGAAACATTTTTGTGTGCTTTAATTCCAACATTTGTAAAACCAGGAAAAATAATAGCTAGTATTATCTTCTCTATTACAACATAGAAAGCATAACTGGATCCAAAGAATCGGTAGAGGAGAGGGCGCTGTAGACAAAAATGTAAATAAAACAATATAACAACTGATGCAACAGTGGCTTCAATCTGAAATTTCTAGAAACAAAATAAAGAATTAGTTACACGTAATATGTAGGATAAAAATAAATTCGTATGAGTTTTTCTTATTATTTTCCCCCATAGAAATTAAATTTTTATTAAAAATAATTTTATGATAAAGGGGCTGTCAGTCCTCTGCCTTCCCTGTGGTTCCTCCAGTACTTAGCCACACATCACAAACAGACTAGTATCATGTTTACATGGCTGAACATTAACACATTCTGTTTTGTATTAGAACTATATTAGCTTGTTTTGAATCACAAAGTTACACAATGGATTATTTGTACTGTGCATACGACAGGTTTATATAACAACGAGTTTTCAGCGTCCAGATAATTACTCTTAAGCTACATTTGTGGAGATGAAGAACGAAAGAAACATTTTATTATAAAAACAATTACAAAAAAAATATTTTTGGAGTTATTTCGTGAACGTAAGGTTTCAAGACTGTCACAAAATGTAAATAGGGAGTTACATAGGCGGTCGGCCCGGCATGGCCAGGTGGGTTAAAGCGTTTGACTCGTAATCTTATGGTTGCGGTTCGAATCCCTGTCGCGCCAAACATGCTCGCCCTTTTCAGCCGTGGTGGCGTTATAATGTTATGGGTAATCCCACTTTTCGTTAGTAAAAGAGTAACCCAAGAGGTGGCGGTGGGTGGTGATGACTAGCTGCCTTCCCTCTAGTCTTACACTGATAAATTAGGGACGGCTAGCGCAGATAACCCTAGAGTAGCTTTGCGCGAAATTGAAAAACAAAACAAATACATAGGCGGTCTGACATTGCAGATGGCAAACACCAATTATAAGAAGAAAAGACACTTTCTTAAATAATATCAGTCACTAAAGTAAATATTTAACCAGTTATTTCAACACTTTATCAAGTTGATCCAAAACAATAGAACAACTATTGCTATAGTTAGTTATTTCAACACTTTATCAAGTTGGTCCAAAACAACAGAACAACTACTACTATAGTTAGCTATTTCAACACTTTATCAAGTTGACCCAAAACAATAGAACAACTATTGCTATAGTTAGTTATTTCAACACTTTATCAAGTTGGTCCAAAACCATAGAACAACTACTGCTATAGTTAGTTATTTCAACACCTTATCAAGTTGATCCAAAACAATAGAACAACTACTACTATAGTTAGCTATTTCAACACTTTATCAAGTTGACCCAAAACAATAGAACAACTACTACTATAGTTAGTTATTTCAACACTTTATCGAGTTGACCCAAAACAATAAAACAACTACTGCTATAGTTAGTTATTTCAACACTTTATTAAGTTACTTCTAGGGCTGTAATTCAATCGTGGCAACACCTTATTAAGTTGACCCACAATAAATGGATAGTATAAGTACATGCACAGGTGAAATTTCTTCCGTAATGTTTCCACCAGAGCAAACTGGACAGTAGTTTATTACGCAGGTCAAGAAACGCTAGGCCTACTTCGGCTTTAGTGCGTAGGATCGAACTAGGCCAAACTCTATGTGGTATAGATTTTGATTCGTCTTTTGTTCGTAACTGGTGGAAGGTATCAAAGCACCTTTTTAGCTGCAAATCTGGTGGTCGTTAGAGAGAGAGTGAAAGAAAAAAGGACATTTATGACCATCTTGTAAGTGGCACAAGTAAGAATCACACGCTCTATTTTCTTCTGCGCTATCTTAAAATTAAATGTATGACATCATTTGAAGCTTAATAAACGAGGGATATGACAAGAAAGAAAACCTTTTTCAGGGAACTTTTGGTCTTCCTTTTGTTTCCGTTGTATTACCGTATCTCCCACAGTGAAAGTCGTGGTTAATAAAGCGTGTATTGGATAAATGAGTGAGAATTGTTATAATTCATGACGAGAAAACCCACTCGAAGTGAAAATGTATTCTAAAGGGAGTTGATATGGATATTAACAATGTAATTGAAATATAGAACAGAACAACGTTTCGACCTTCTTAGGTCATCTTCAGGTTATTTAAATTAAAGTTTTAATACCCATGTCAGCCGTCTTTAGAGCACAAATTGTTATAATCACCTACGTTTGGATATGTGAGATGTTTCCAGTTCCTACAGTGAGGTTTAGTATCTGACAGACACAAGTGACAGGCTATTGGTTTTTATTCTGGTGACAATTGAGATTCATAGTGTTAATAATGTCTAAAGGATTTTTAAAGTGTGACTTAGCAATTATACCGTTTTATGACATGAGGGGTCTGAATCTTAAAACGTAGCTATCAATTAGATAAACCGGACCAGTCATTTTTTATCGTATATTGAATATATTATCTTCTGGTGTACACTTGATGAAAGCCAACCTCATTCTGAATAAGTATATCATGGTGTGTTACGTTACTACATGTAGAGTGACAATGGATCAAGATGACTCATGTTACTACATAAAGAGTGACAGTGGATCAAGAAGGCTTATGTTACTACATGTAAAGTGACAGTGGATCGAGAAGGCTTATGTTACTACATGTAGAGTGACACTGGATCAAGATGACTTATGTTACTATGTATTGCGAGAAAGTGGATCAAGATGAGATTGGTTATGCTACTTCATACTCTGAGAGAGTGGACCAAGATGAGATTGGTTATGTTACTTCATACTCTGAGAGAGTGGACCAAGATGAGATTGGTTATGTTACTTCATACTCTGAAAGACTGGACCAAGATGAGATTGGTTATGTTACTTCATACTCTGAGAGAGTGGACCAAGATGAGAATGGTTATGCTACTTCATACTCTGGGAGAGTGGACCAAGATGAGATTGGTTATGTTACTTCATACTCTGAGAGAGTGGACCAAGATGAGATTGCTTATGTTACTTCATACTCTGAGAAACTGGACCAAGATGAGATTGGTTATGCTACTTCATACTCTGAGAGACTGGACCAAGATGAGATTGGTTATGCTACTTCATACTCTGAGAGAGTGGACCAAGATGAGATTGGTTATCTACTTCATACTCTGAGAGAGTGGACCAAGATGAGATTGGTTATGTTACTTCATACTCTGAGAGACTGGACCAAGATGAGATTGGTTATGCTACTTCATACTCTGAGAGACTGGACCAAGATGAGATTGGTTATGTTACTTCATACTCTGAGAGACTGGACCAAGATGAGATTGGTTATGCTACTTCATACTCTGAGAGAGTGGACCAAGATGAGATTGGTTATGCTACTTCATACTCTGAGAGAGTGGACCAAGATGAGATTGGTTATGCTACTTCATACTCTGAGAGAGTGGACCAAGATGAGATTGGTTATGTTACTTCATACTCTGAGAGACTGGACCAAGATGAGATTGGTTATGCTACTTCATACTCTGAGAGACTGGACCAAGATGAGATTGGTTATGTTACTTCATACTCTGAGAGACTGGACCAAGATGAGATTGGTTATGCTACTTCATACTCTGAGAGAGTGGACCAAGATGAGATTGGTTATGCTACTTCATACTCTGAGAGAGTGGACCAAGATGAGATTTGTTACGTTATTACTTCATACTCTGAGAGAGTGGACCAAGATGAGATTGGTTATGTTACTTCATACTCTGAGAGACTGGACCAAGATGAGATTGGTTATGCTACTTCATACTCTGAGAGACTGGACCAAGATGAGATTGGTTATGTTACTTCATACTCTGAGAGAGTGGACCAAGATGAGATTGGTTATGCTACTTCATACTCTGAGAGACTGGACCAAGATGAGATTGGTTATGCTACTTCATACTCTGAGAGACTGGACCAAGATGAGATTGGTTATGCTACTTCATACTCTGAGAGAGTGGACCAAGATAAGATTGGTTATCTACTTCATACTCTGAGAGAGTGGACCAAGATGAGATTGGTTATGTTACTTCATACTCTGAGAGACTGGACCAAGATGAGATTGGTTATGCTACTTCATACTCTGAGGGACTGGACAAAGATGAGATTGGTTATGTTACTTCATACTCTGAGAGACTGGACCAAGATTAGATTGGTTATGCTACTTCATACTCTGAGAGAGTGGACCAAGATGAGATTGGTTATGCTACTTCATACTCTGAGAGAGTGGACCAAGATGAGATTGGTTATGCTACTTCATACTCTGAGAGAGTGGACCAAGATGAGATTGGTTATGCTACTTCATACTCTGAGAGACTGGACCAAGATGAGATTGGTTATGTTACTTCATACTCTGAGAGACTGGACCAAGATGAGATTGGTTATGCTACTTCATACTCTGAGAGAGTGGACCAAGATGAGATTGGTTATGCTACTTCATACTCTGAGAGAGTGGACCAAGATGAGATTGGTTATGCTACTTCATACTCTGAGAGAGTGGACCAAGATGAGATTGGTTATGCTACTTCATACTCTGAGAGAGTGGACCAAGATGAAAATGGTTATGCTACTTCATACTCTGAGAGAGTGGATCAAGATGAGATTGGTTATGCTACTTCATACTCTGAGAGAGTGGACCAAGATGAGATTGGTTATGTTACTTCATTCTCTGAGAGACTGGACCAAGATGAGATTGGTTATGCTACTTCATACTCTGAGAGACTGGACCAAGATGAGATTGGTTATGTTACTTCATACTCTGAGAGACTGGACCAAGATGAGATTGGTTATGCTACTTCATACTCTGAGAGAGTGGACCAAGATGAGATTGGTTATGCTACTCCATACTCTGAGAGAGTGGACCAAGATGAGATTTGTTACGTTATTACTTCATACTCTGAAAGAGTGAACCAAGATGAGATTGGTTATGCTACTTCATACTCTGAGAGAGTTGACCAAGATGAGATTTGTTACGTTATTACTTCATACTCTGAGAGAGTGGACCAAGATGAGATTGGTTATGTTACTTCATACTCTGAGAGAGTGGACCAAGATGAGATTTGTTATGTTATTACATACTCTGAGAGAGTGGACCAAGATGAGATTGGTTATGTTACTTCATACTCTGAGAGAGTGGACCAAGATGAGATTGGTTATGTTACTTCATACTCTGAGAGAGTGGACCAAGATGAGATTGGTTATGTTACTTCATACTCTGAGAGACTGGACCAAGATGAGATTGGTTATGCTACTTCATACTCTGAGAGACTGGACCAAGATGAGATTGGTTATGTTACTTCATACTCTGAGAGACTGGACCAAGATGAGATTGGTTATGCTACTTCATACTCTGAGAGAGTGGACCAAGATGAGATTGGTTATGTTACTTCATACTCTGAGAGAGTGGACCAAGATGAGATTGGTTATGTTACTTCATACTCTGAGAGACTGGACCAAGATGAGATTGGTTATGTTACTTCATACTCTGAGAGAGTGGACCAAGATGAGATTGGTTATGCTACTTCATACTCTGAGAGAGTGGACCAAGATGAGATTGGTTATGTTACTTCATACTCTGAGAGAGTGGACCAAGATGAGATTGGTTATGTTACTTCATACTCTGAGAGACTGGACCAAGATGAGATTGGTTATGCTACTTCATACTCTGAGAGACTGGACCAAGATGAGATTGGTTATGCTACTTCATACTCTGAGAGAGTGGACCAAGATGAGATTGGTTATGCTACTTCATACTCTGAGAGAGTGGACCAAGATGAGATTGGTTATGTTACTTCATACTCTGAGAGACTGGACCAAGATGAGATTGGTTATGCTACTTCATACTCTGAGAGACTGGACCAAGATGAGATTGGTTATGTTACTTCATACTCTGAGAGACTGGACCAAGATGAGATTGGTTATGCTACTTCATACTCTGAGAGAGTGGACCAAGATGAGATTGGTTATGCTACTTCATACTCTGAGAGAGTGGACCAAGATGAGATTGGTTATGCTACTTCATACTCTGAGAGAGTGGACCAAGATGAGATTGGTTATGTTACTTCATACTCTGAGAGACTGGACCAAGATGAGATTGGTTATGCTACTTCATACTCTGAGAGACTGGACCAAGATGAGATTGGTTATGTTACTTCATACTCTGAGAGACTGGACCAAGATGAGATTGGTTATGCTACTTCATACTCTGAGAGAGTGGACCAAGATGAGATTGGTTATGCTACTTCATACTCTGAGAGAGTGGACCAAGATGAGATTTGTTACGTTACTACTCATACTCTGAGAGAGTGGACCAAGATGAGATTGGTTATGTTACTTCATACTCTGAGAGACTGGACCAAGATGAGATTGGTTATGCTACTTCATACTCTGAGAGACTGGACCAAGATGAGATTGGTTATGTTACTTCATACTCTGAGAGAGTGGACCAAGATGAGATTGGTTATGCTACTTCATACTCTGAGAGAGTGGACCAAGATGAGATTGGTTATGCTACTTCATACTCTGAGAGACTGGACCAAGATGAGATTGGTTATGCTACTTCATACTCTGAGAGACTGGACCAAGATGAGATTGGTTATGTTACTTCATACTCTGAGAGACTGGACCAAGATGAGATTGGTTATGCTACTTCATACTCTGAGAGAGTGGACCAAGATGAGATTGGTTATGCTACTTCATACTCTGAGAGAGTGGACCAAGATGAGATTGGTTATGCTACTTCATACTCTGAGAGAGTGGACCAAGATGAGATTGGTTATGTTACTTCATACTCTGAGAGACTGGACCAAGATGAGATTGGTTATGCTACTTCATACTCTGAGAGACTGGACCAAGATGAGATTGGTTATGTTACTTCATACTCTGAGAGACTGGACCAAGATGAGATTGGTTATGCTACTTCATACTCTGAGAGAGTGGACCAAGATGAGATTGGTTATGCTACTTCATACTCTGAGAGAGTGGACCAAGATGAGATTGGTTATGTTATTACTTCATACTCTGAGAGAGTGGACCAAGATGAGATTGGTTATGTTACTTCATACTCTGAGAGACTGGACCAAGATGAGATTGGTTATGCTACTTCATACTCTGAGAGACTGGACCAAGATGAGATTGGTTATGTTACTTCATACTCTGAGAGAGTGGACCAAGATGAGATTGGTTATGCTACTTCATACTCTGAGAGAGTGGACCAAGATGAGATTGGTTATGCTACTTCATACTCTGAGAGACTGGACCAAGATGAGATTGGTTATGCTACTTCATACTCTGAGAGAGTGGACCAAGATGAGATTGGTTATGCTACTTCATACTCTGAGAGAGTGGACCAAGATGAGATTGGTTATGTTACTTCATACTCTGAGAGACTGGACCAAGATGAGATTGGTTATGCTACTTCATACTCTGAGAGACTGGACCAAGATGAGATTGGTTATGTTACTTCATACTCTGAGAGAGTGGACCAAGATGAGATTGGTTATGCTACTTCATACTCTGAGAGAGTGGACCAAGATGAGATTGGTTATGCTACTTCATACTCTGAGAGAGTGGACCAAGATGAGATTGGTTATGCTACTTCATACTCTGAGAGACTGGACCAAGATGAGATTGGTTATGTTACTTCATACTCTGAGAGACTGGACCAAGATGAGATTGGTTATGCTACTTCATACTCTGAGAGAGTGGACCAAGATGAGATTGGTTATGCTACTTCATACTCTGAGAGAGTGGACCAAGATGAGATTGGTTATGCTACTTCATACTCTGAGAGAGTGGACCAAGATGAGATTGGTTATGCTACTTCATACTCTGAGAGAGTGGACCAAGATGAGATTGGTTATGCTACTTCATACTCTGAGAGAGTGGACCAAGATGAGATTGGTTATGCTACTTCATACTCTGAGAGAGTGGACCAAGATGAGATTGGTTATGTTACTTCATACTCTGAGAGACTGGACCAAGATGAGATTGGTTATGCTACTTCATACTCTGAGAGACTGGACCAAGATGAGATTGGTTATGTTACTTCATACTCTGAGAGACTGGACCAAGATTAGATTGGTTATGCTACTTCATACTCTGAGAGAGTGGACCAAGATGAGATTGGTTATGCTACTCCATACTCTGAGAGAGTGGACCAAGATGAGATTTGTTACGTTATTACTTCATACTCTGAGAGAGTGGACCAAGATGAGATTGGTTATGCTACTTCATACTCTGAGAGAGTGGACCAAGATGAGATTGGTACGTTATTACTTCATACTCTGAGAGAGTGGACCAAGATGAGATTGGTTATGTTACTTCATACTCTGAGAGAGTGGACCAAGATGAGATTTGTTATGTTATTACTTCATACTCTGAGAGAGTGGACCAAGATGAGATTGGTTATGTTACTTCATACTCTGAGAGAGTGGACCAAGATGAGATTGGTTATGTTACTTCATACTCTGAGAGAGTGGACCAAGATGAGATTGGTTATGTTACTTCATACTCTGAGAGACTGGACCAAGATGAGATTGGTTATGCTACTTCATACTCTGAGAGACTGGACCAAGATGAGATTGGTTATGTTACTTCATACTCTGAGAGACTGGACCAAGATGAGATTGGTTATGCTACTTCATACTCTGAGAGAGTGGACCAAGATGAGATTGGTTATGTTACTTCATACTCTGAGAGAGTGGACCAAGATGAGATTGGTTATGCTACTTCATACTCTGAGAGAGTGGACCAAGATGAGATTGGTTATGCTACTTCATACTCTGAGAGAGTGGACCAAGATGAGATTGGTTATGTTACTTCATACTCTGAGAGACTGGACCAAGATGAGATTGGTTATGCTACTTCATACTCTGAGAGAGTGGACCAAGATGAGATTGGTTATGTTACTTCATACTCTGAGAGAGTGGACCAAGATGAGATTGGTTATGCTACTTCATACTCTGAGAGAGTGGACCAAGATGAGATTGGTTATGTTACTTCATACTCTGAGAGACTGGACCAAGATGAGATTGGTTATGCTACTTCATACTCTGAGAGAGTGGACCAAGATGAGATTGGTTATGCTACTTCATACTCTGAGAGAGTGGACCAAGATGAGATTTGTTACGTTATTACTTCATACTCTGAGAGAGTGGACCAAGATGAGATTTGTTACGTTATTACTTCATACTCTGAGAGAGTGGACCAAGATGAGATTGGTTATGTTACTTCATACTCTGAGAGAGTGGACCAAGATGAGATTGGTTATGTTACTTCATACTCTGAGAGAGTGGACCAAGATGAGATTGGTTATGTTACTTCATACTCTGAGAGAGTGGACCAAGATGAGATTGGTTATGTTACTTCATACTCTGAGAGAGTGGACCAAGATGAGATTGGTTATGTTACTTCATACTCTGAGAGAGTGGACCAAGATGAGATTGGTTATGTTACTACTTCATACTCTGAGAGAGTGGACCAAGATGAGATTGGTTACGTTATTACTTCATACTCTGAGAGAGTGGACCAAGATGAGATTGGTTATGTTATTACTTCATACTCTGAGAGAGTGGACCAAGATGAGATTGGTTATGTTACTTCATACTCTGAGAGAGTGGACCAAGATGAGATTGGTTATGTTACTTCATACTCTGAGAGAGTGGACCAAGATGAGATTGGTTATGTTACTTCATACTCTGAGAGAGTGGACCAAGATGAGATTGGTTATGTTACTTCATACTCTGAGAGAGTGGACCAAGATGAGATTGGTTATGTTACTTCATACTCTGAGAGAGTGGACCAAGATTTGTTACGTTATGTTACTTCATACTCTGAGAGAGTGGACCAAGATGAGATTGGTTATGTTACTTCATACTCTGAGAGACTGGACCAAGATGAGATTGGTTATGCTACTTCATACTCTGAGAGAGTGGACCAAGATGAGATTGGTTATGCTACTTCATACTCTGAGAGAGTGGACCAAGATGAGATTGGTTATGCTACTTCATACTCTGAGAGAGTGGACCAAGATGAGATTGGTTATGCTACTTCATACTCTGAGAGACTGGACCAAGATGAGATTGGTTATGCTACTTCATACTCTGAGAGAGTGGACCAAGATGAGATTGGTTATGCTACTTCATACTCTGAGAGACTGGACCAAGATGAGATTGGTTATGCTACTTCATACTCTGAGAGAGTGGACCAAGATGAGATTTGTTATGTTACTTACTTCATACTCTGAGAGAGTGGACCAAGATGAGATTGGTTATGTTACTTCATACTCTGAGAGAGTGGACCAAGATGAGATTGGTTATGCTACTTCATACTCTGAGAGAGTGGACCAAGATGAGATTTGTTACGTTATTACTTCATACTCTGAGAGAGTGGACCAAGATGAGATTGGTTATGTTACTTCATACTCTGAGAGAGTGGACCAAGATGAGATTGGTTATGCTACTTCATACTCTGAGAGAGTGGACCAAGATGAGATTGGTTATGCTACTTCATACTCTGAGAGAGTGGACCAAGATGAGATTGGTTATGCTACTTCATACTCTGAGAGAGTGGACCAAGATGAGATTGGTTATGCTACTTCATACTCTGAGAGACTGGACCAAGATGAGATTGGTTATGCTACTTCATACTCTGAGAGAGTGGACCAAGATGAGATTGGTTATGTTACTTCATACTCTGAGAGAGTGGACCAAGATGAGATTGGTTATGTTACTTCATACTCTGAGAGACTGGACCAAGATGAGATTGGTTATGCTACTTCATACTCTGAGAGACTGGACCAAGATGAGATTGGTTATGTTACTTCATACTCTGAGAGACTGGACCAAGATGAGATTGGTTATGCTACTTCATACTCTGAGAGAGTGGACCAAGATGAGATTGGTTATGCTACTTCATACTCTGAGAGAGTGGACCAAGATGAGATTTGTTATGTTACTTCATACTCTGAGAGAGTGGACCAAGATGAGATTGGTTATGTTACTTCATACTCTGAGAGACTGGACCAAGATGAGATTGGTTATGCTACTTCATACTCTGAGAGACTGGACCAAGATGAGATTGGTTATGTTACTTCATACTCTGAGAGAGTGGACCAAGATGAGATTGGTTATGCTACTTCATACTCTGAGAGACTGGACCAAGATGAGATTGGTTATGCTACTTCATACTCTGAGAGACTGGACCAAGATGAGATTGGTTATGCTACTTCATACTCTGAGAGAGTGGACCAAGATGAGATTGGTTATGCTACTTCATACTCTGAGAGAGTGGACCAAGATGAGATTGGTTATGTTACTTCATACTCTGAGAGACTGGACCAAGATGAGATTGGTTATGTTACTTCATACTCTGAGAGACTGGACCAAGATGAGATTGGTTATGCTACTTCATACTCTGAGAGAGTGGACCAAGATGAGATTGGTTATGCTACTCCATACTCTGAGAGAGTGGACCAAGATGAGATTTGTTACGTTATTACTTCATACTCTGAGAGAGTGGACCAAGATGAGATTGGTTATGCTACTTCATACTCTGAGAGAGTGGACCAAGATGAGATTTGGTTATGTTACTTCATACTCTGAGAGAGTGGACCAAGATGAGATTTGTTATGTTACTTCATACTCTGAGAGAGTGGACCAAGATGAGATTGGTTATGTTACTTCATACTCTGAGAGAGTGGACCAAGATGAGATTGGTTATGTTACTTCATACTCTGAGAGAGTGGACCAAGATGAGATTGGTTATGTTACTTCATACTCTGAGAGAGTGGACCAAGATGAGATTGGTTATGCTACTTCATACTCTGAGAGACTGGACCAAGATGAGATTGGTTATGCTACTTCATACTCTGAGAGAGTGGACCAAGATGAGATTGGTTATGCTACTTCATACTCTGAGAGAGTGGACCAAGATGAGATTGGTTATGCTACTTCATACTCTGAGAGACTGGACCAAGATGAGATTGGTTATGCTACTTCATACTCTGAGAGAGTGGACCAAGATGAGATTGGTTATGCTACTTCATACTCTGAGAGACTGGACCAAGATGAGATTGGTTATGCTACTTCATACTCTGAGAGAGTGGACCAAGATGAGATTGGTTATGTTACTTCATACTCTGAGAGAGTGGACCAAGATGAGATTGGTTATGTTACTTCATACTCTGAGAGAGTGGACCAAGATGAGATTGGTTATGCTACTTCATACTCTGAGAGAGTGGACCAAGATGAGATTGGTTATGTTACTACATACTCTGAGAGACTGGACCAAGATGAGATTGGTTATGTTACTTCATACTCTGAGAGAGTGGACCAAGATGAGATTGGTTATGCTACTTCATACTCTGAGAGAGTGGACCAAGATGAGATTGGTTATGCTACTTCATACTCTGAGAGAGTGGACCAAGATGAGATTGGTTATGCTACTTCATACTCTGAGAGAGTGGACCAAGATGAGATTGGTTATGCTACTTCATACTCTGAGAGACTGGACCAAGATGAGATTGGTTATGCTACTTCATACTCTGAGAGAGTGGACCAAGATGAGATTGGTTATGTTACTTCATACTCTGAGAGAGTGGACCAAGATGAGATTGGTTATGTTACTTCATACTCTGAGAGACTGGACCAAGATGAGATTGGTTATGCTACTTCATACTCTGAGAGAGTGGACCAAGATGAGATTGGTTATGTTACTTCATACTCTGAGAGAGTGGACCAAGATGAGATTGGTTATGCTACTTCATACTCTGAGAGAGTGGACCAAGATGAGATTGGTTATGCTACTTCATACTCTGAGAGAGTGGACCAAGATGAGATTGGTTATGTTACTTCATACTCTGAGAGAGTGGACCAAGATGAGATTGGTTATGTTACTTCATACTCTGAGAGACTGGACCAAGATGAGATTGGTTATGCTACTTCATACTCTGAGAGACTGGACCAAGATGAGATTGGTTATGTTACTTCATACTCTGAGAGAGTGGACCAAGATGAGATTGGTTATGCTACTTCATACTCTGAGAGAGTGGACCAAGATGAGATTGGTTATGCTACTTCATACTCTGAGAGACTGGACCAAGATGAGATTGGTTATGCTACTTCATACTCTGAGAGAGTGGACCAAGATGAGATTGGTTATGCTACTTCATACTCTGAGAGAGTGGACCAAGATGAGATTGGTTATGTTACTTCATACTCTGAGAGAGTGGACCAAGATGAGATTGGTTATGTTACTTCATACTCTGAGAGAGTGGACCAAGATGAGATTGGTTATGCTACTTCATACTCTGAGAGAGTGGACCAAGATGAGATTGGTTATGCTACTCATACTCTGAGAGAGTGGACCAAGATGAGATTGGTTATGTTACTACTCATACTCTGAGAGAGTGGACCAAGATGAGATTGGTTATGCTACTTCATACTCTGAGAGAGTGGACCAAGATGAGATTGGTTATGTTACTTCATACTCTGAGAGAGTGGACCAAGATGAGATTTGTTATGTTATTACTCATACTCTGAGAGAGTGGACCAAGATGAGATTGGTTATGTTACTTCATACTCTGAGAGAGTGGACCAAGATGAGATTGGTTATGTTACTTCATACTCTGAGAGAGTGGACCAAGATGAGATTGGTTATGTTACTTCATACTCTGAGAGAGTGGACCAAGATGAGATTGGTTATGCTACTTCATACTCTGAGAGAGTGGACCAAGATGAGATTGGTTATGCTACTTCATACTCTGAGAGACTGGACCAAGATGAGATTGGTTATGCTACTTCATACTCTGAGAGAGTGGACCAAGATGAGATTGGTTATGCTACTTCATACTCTGAGAGAGTGGACCAAGATGAGATTGGTTATGTTACTTCATACTCTGAGAGACTGGACCAAGATGAGATTGGTTATGTTACTTCATACTCTGAGAGACTGGACCAAGATGAGATTGGTTATGCTACTTCATACTCTCATACTCTGAGAGAGTGGACCAAGATGAGATTGGTTATGCTACTTCATACTCTGAGAGAGTGGACCAAGATGAGATTGGTTATGTTACTTTCATACTCTGAGAGAGTGGACCAAGATGAGATTGGTTATGCTACTTCATACTCTGAGAGAGTGGACCAAGATGAGATTTGTTATGTTACTTCATACTCTGAGAGAGTGGACCAAGATGAGATTGGTTATGTTACTTCATACTCTGAGAGAGTGGACCAAGATGAGATTGGTTATGTTATTACTTCATACTCTGAGAGAGTGGACCAAGATGAGATTGGTTATGTTACTTCATACTCTGAGAGAGTGGACCAAGATGAGATTGGTTATGTTACTTCATACTCTGAGAGACTGGACCAAGATGAGATTGGTTATGCTACTTCATACTCTGAGAGAGTGGACCAAGATGAGATTGGTTATGTTACTTCATACTCTGAGAGAGTGGACCAAGATGAGATTGGTTATGTTACTTCATACTCTGAGAGACTGGACCAAGATGAGATTGGTTATGCTACTTCATACTCTGAGAGAGTGGACCAAGATGAGATTGGTTATGCTACTTCATACTCTGAGAGAGTGGACCAAGATGAGATTGGTTATGTTACTTCATACTCTGAGAGAGTGGACCAAGATGAGATTGGTTATGTTACTTCATACTCTGAGAGAGTGGACCAAGATGAGATTGGTTATGTTACTTCATACCTGAGAGAGTGGACCAAGATGAGATTGGTTATGTTACTTCATACTCTGAGAGAGTGGACCAAGATGAGATTGGTTATGTTACTACTCATACTCTGAGAGAGTGGACCAAGATGAGATTGGTTATGTTACTTCATACTCTGAGAGAGTGGACCAAGATGAGATTGGTTATGTTACTTCATACTCTGAGAGAGTGGACCAAGATGAGATTGGTTATGTTACTTCATACTCTGAGAGAGTGGACCAAGATGAGATTGGTTATGTTACTTCATACTCTGAGAGAGTGGACCAAGATGAGATTGGTTATGTTACTTCATACTCTGAGAGAGTGGACCAAGATGAGATTGGTTATGCTACTTCATACTCTGAGAGAGTGGACCAAGATGAGATTGGTTATGTTACTTCATACTCTGAGAGAGTGGACCAAGATGAGATTGGTTATGCTACTTCATACTCTGAGAGAGTGGACCAAGATGAGATTGGTTATGCTACTTCATACTCTGAGAGAGTGGACCAAGATGAGATTGGTTATGCTACTTCATACTCTGAGAGAGTGGACCAAGATGAGATTGGTTATGTTACTTCATACTCTGAGAGAGTGGACCAAGATGAGATTGGTTATGTTACTTCATACTCTGAGAGAGTGGACCAAGATGAGATTGGTTATGCTACTTCATACTCTGAGAGAGTGGACCAAGATGAGATTGGTTATGTTATTACTTCACTCTGAGAGAGTGGACCAAGATGAGATTGGTTATGTTACTTCATACTCTGAGAGAGTGGACCAAGATGAGATTGGTTATGTTACTTCATACTCTGAGAGAGTGGACCAAGATGAGATTGGTTATGCTACTTCATACTCTGAGAGAGTGGACCAAGATGAGATTGGTTATGCTACTCATACTCTGAGAGAGTGGACCAAGATGAGATTGGTTATGTTATTACTTCATACTCTGAGAGAGTGGACCAAGATGAGATTGGTTATGCTACTTCATACTCTGAGAGAGTTGACCAAGATGAGAGTTGTTACGTTATTACTTCATACTCTGAGAGAGTGGACCAAGATGAGATTGGTTATGTTACTTCATACTCTGAGAGAGTGGACCAAGATGAGATTGGTTATTATTACTTCATACTCTGAGAGAGTGGACCAAGATGAGATTGGTTATGTTATTACTTTATACTCTGAGAGAGTGGACCAAGATGAGATTGGTTATGTTACTTCATACTCTGAGAGAGTGGACCAAGATGAGATTGGTTATGTTACTTCATACTCTGAGAGACTGGACCAAGATGAGATTGGTTATGCTACTTCATACTCTGAGAGACTGGACCAAGATGAGATTGGTTATGTTACTTCATACTCTGAGAGAGTGGACCAAGATGAGATTGGTTATGTTACTTCATACTCTGAGAGACTGGACCAAGATGAGATTGGTTATGCTACTTCATACTCTGAGAGACTGGACCAAGATGAGATTGGTTATGCTACTTCATACTCTGAGAGAGTGGACCAAGATGAGATTGGTTATGTTACTTCATACTCTGAGAGAGTGGACCAAGATGAGATTGGTTATGTTACTTCATACTCTGAGAGAGTGGACCAAGATGAGATTGGTTATGTTACTTCATACTCTGAGAGAGTGGACCAAGATGAGATTTGTTATGTTACTTCATACTCTGAGAGAGTGGACCAAGATGAGATTGGTTATGTTATACTTCATACTCTGAGAGAGTGGACTGAGAGAGTGGACCAAGATGAGATTGGTTATGTTACTTCATACTCTGAGAGAGTGGACCAAGATGAGATTGGTTATGTTACTTCATACTCTGAGAGAGTGGACCAAGATGAGATTGGTTATGTTACTTCATACTCTGAGAGAGTGGACCAAGATGAGATTGGTTATGTTACTTCATACTCTGAGAGACTGGACCAAGATGAGATTGGTTATGTTACTTCATACTCTGAGAGAGTGGACCAAGATGAGATTGGTTATGCTACTTCATACTCTGAGAGAGTGGACCAAGATGAGATTGGTTATGTTACTTCATACTCTGAGAGACTGGACCAAGATGAGATTGGTTATGCTACTTCATACTCTGAGAGAGTGGACCAAGATGAGATTGGTTATGCTACTTCATACTCTGAGAGAGTGGACCAAGATGAGATTGGTTATGTTACTTCATACTCTGAGAGAGTGGACCAAGATGAGATTGGTTATGCTACTTCATACTCTGAGAGACTGAACCAAGATGAGATTTTTTACGTTATTACTTCATACTCTGAGAGAATGGATCAAGATGAGATTGGTTATGTTACTTCATACTCTGAGAGAGTGGACCAAGATGAGATTGGTTATGTTACTTCATACTCTGAGAGAGTGGACCAAGATGAGATTGGTTATGCTACTTCATACTCTGAGAGAGTGGACCAAGATGAGATTGGTTATGCTACTTCATACTCTGAGAGACTGGACCAAGATGAGATTGGTTATGCTACTTCATACTCTGAGAGACTGGACCAAGATGAGATTGGTTATGCTACTTCATACTCTGAGAGAGTGGACCAAGATGAGATTGGTTATGCTACTTCATACTCTGAGAGAGTGGACCAAGATGAGATTGGTTATGCTACTTCATACTCTGAGAGAGTGGACCAAGATGAGATTGGTTATGTTACTTCATACTCTGAGAGACTGGACCAAGATGAGATTGGTTATGCTACTTCATACTCTGAGAGAGTGGACCAAGATGAGATTGGTTATGTTACTTCATACTCTGAGAGACTGGACCAAGATGAGATTGGTTATGCTACTTCATACTCTGAGAGAGTGGACCAAGATGAGATTGGTTATGCTACTTCATACTCTGAGAGAGTGGACCAAGATGAGATTGGTTATGTTATTACTTCATACTCTGAGAGAGTGGACCAAGATGAGATTGGTTATGTTACTTCATACTCTGAGAGACTGGACCAAGATGAGATTGGTTATGCTACTTCATACTCTGAGAGAGTGGACCAAGATGAGATTGGTTATGTTACTTCATACTCTGAGAGAGTGGACCAAGATGAGATTGGTTATGCTACTTCATACTCTGAGAGAGTGGACCAAGATGAGATTGGTTATGCTACTTCATACTCTGAGAGACTGGACCAAGATGAGATTGGTTATGCTACTTCATACTCTGAGAGACTGGACCAAGATGAGATTGGTTATGCTACTTCATACTCTGAGAGAGTGGACCAAGATGAGATTGGTTATGCTACTTCATACTCTGAGAGAGTGGACCAAGATGAGATTGGTTATGTTACTTCATACTCTGAGAGACTGGACCAAGATGAGATTGGTTATGTTACTTCATACTCTGAGAGAGTGGACCAAGATGAGATTGGTTATGCTACTTCATACTCTGAGAGAGTGGACCAAGATGAGATTGGTTATGCTACTTCATACTCTGAGAGACTGGACCAAGATGAGATTGGTTATGCTACTTCATACTCTGAGAGAGTGGACCAAGATGAGATTGGTTATGCTACTTCATACTCTGAGAGAGTGGACCAAGATGAGATTGGTTATGTTACTTCATACTCTGAGAGAGTGGACCAAGATGAGATTGGTTATGTTACTTCATACTCTGAGAGAGTGGACCAAGATGAGATTGGTTATGCTACTTCATACTCTGAGAGAGTGGACCAAGATGAGATTGGTTATGCTACTCCATACTCTGAGAGAGTGGACCAAGATGAGATTGGTTATGTTACTTCATACTCTGAGAGAGTGGACCAAGATGAGATTGGTTATGCTACTTCATACTCTGAGAGAGTGGACCAAGATGAGATTGTTATGTTACTTCATACTCTGAGAGAGTGGACCAAGATGAGATTGGTTATGTTACTTCATACTCTGAGAGAGATGGACCAAGATGAGATTGGTTATGTTACTTCATACTCTGAGAGAGTGGACCAAGATGAGATTGGTTATGTTACTTCATACTCTGAGAGAGTGGACCAAGATGAGATTGGTTATGTTACTTCATACTCTGAGAGAGTGGACCAAGATGAGATTGGTTATGTTACTTCATACTCTGAGAGACTGGACCAAGATGAGATTGGTTATGCTACTTCATACTCTGAGAGAGTGGACCAAGATGAGATTGGTTATGTTACTTCATACTCTGAGAGAGTGGACCAAGATGAGATTGGTTATGCTACTTCATACTCTGAGAGAGTGGACCAAGATGAGATTGGTTATGCTACTTCATACTCTGAGAGAGTGGACCAAGATGAGATTGGTTATGTTACTTCATACTCTGAGAGAGTGGACCAAGATGAGATTGGTTATGTTACTTCATACTCTGAGAGAGTGGACCAAGATGAGATTGGTTATGTTACTTCATACTCTGAGAGAGTGGACCAAGATGAGATTGGTTATGTTACTTCATACTCTGAGAGAGTGGACCAAGATGAGATTGGTTATGTTACTTCATACTCTGAGAGAGTGGACCAAGATGAGATTGGTTATGTTACTTCATACTCTGAGAGAGTGGACCAAGATGAGATTGGTTATGTTACTTCATACTCTGAGAGAGTGGACCAAGATGAGATTGGTTATGTTACTTCATACTCTGAGAGACTGGACCAAGATGAGATTGGTTATGTTACTTCATACTCTGAGAGACTGGACCAAGATGAGATTGGTTATGCTACTTCATACTCTGAGAGAGTGGACCAAGATGAGATTGGTTATGTTACTTCATACTCTGAGAGACTGGACCAAGATGAGATTGGTTATGCTACTTCATACTCTGAGAGAGTGGACCAAGATGAGATTGGTTATGCTACTTCATACTCTGAGAGAGTG
Organism: Tachypleus tridentatus; assembly: GCF_004210375.1. NCBI lineage: Eukaryota > Metazoa > Arthropoda > Merostomata > Xiphosura > Limulidae > Tachypleus > Tachypleus tridentatus. The sequence continues at coordinate 13,050,265 of NC_134828.1, forward strand.
GACCAAGATGAGATTGGTTATGCTACTTCATACTCTGAGAGAGTGGACCAAGATGAGATTGGTTATGTTATTACTTCATACTCTGAGAGAGTGGACCAAGATGAGATTGGTTATGTTACTTCATACTCTGAGAGAGTGGACCAAGATGAGATTGGTTATGTTACTTCATACTCTGAGAGAGTGGACCAAGATGAGATTGGTTATGCTACTTCATACTCTGAGAGAGTGGACCAAGATGAGATTGGTTATGCTACTTCATACTCTGAGAGAGTGGACCAAGATGAGATTGGTTATGTTACTTCATACTCTGAGAGAGTGGACCAAGATGAGATTGGTTATGCTACTTCATACTCTGAGAGAGTGGACCAAGATGAGATTGGTTATGTTACTTCATACTCTGAGAGAGTGGACCAAGATGAGATTGGTTATGTTACTTCATACTCTGAGAGAGTGGACCAAGATGAGATTTGTTATGTTATTACTTCATACTCTGAGAGAGTGGACCAAGATGAGATTGGTTATGTTATTACTTCATACTCTGAGAGAGTGGACCAAGATGAGATTGGTTATGTTACTTCATACTCTGAGAGAGTGGACCAAGATGAGATTGGTTATGTTACTTCATACTCTGAGAGAGACTGGACCAAGATGAGATTGGTTATGCTACTTCATACTCTGAGAGAGTGGACCAAGATGAGATTGGTTATGTTACTTCATACTCTGAGAGAGTGGACCAAGATGAGATTGGTTATGTTACTTCATACTCTGAGAGACTGGACCAAGATGAGATTGGTTATGCTACTTCATACTCTGAGAGACTGGACCAAGATGAGATTGGTTATGCTACTTCATACTCTGAGAGAGTGGACCAAGATGAGATTGGTTATGTTACTTCATACTCTGAGAGAGTGGACCAAGATGAGATTGGTTATGTTACTTCATACTCTGAGAGAGTGGACCAAGATGAGATTGGTTATGTTACTTCATACTCTGAGAGAGTGGACCAAGATGAGATTTGTTACGTTATTACTTCATACTCTGAGAGAGTGGACCAAGATGAGATTGGTTATGTTATTACTTCATACTCTGAGAGAGTGGACCAAGATGAGATTGGTTATGTTACTTCATACTCTGAGAGAGTGGACCAAGATGAGATTGGTTATGTTACTTCATACTCTGAGAGAGTGGACCAAGATGAGATTGGTTATGTTACTTCATACTCTGAGAGAGTGGACCAAGATGAGATTGGTTATGTTACTTCATACTCTGAGAGACTGGACCAAGATGAGATTGGTTATGTTACTTCATACTCTGAGAGACTGGACCAAGATGAGATTGGTTATGCTACTTCATACTCTGAGAGAGTGGACCAAGATGAGATTGGTTATGTTACTTCATACTCTGAGAGACTGGACCAAGATGAGATTGGTTATGCTACTTCATACTCTGAGAGAGTGGACCAAGATGAGATTGGTTATGCTACTTCATACTCTGAGAGAGTGGACCAAGATGAGATTTGTTACGTTATTACTTCATACTCTGAGAGAGTGGACCAAGATGAGATTGGTTATGTTACTTCATACTCTGAGAGAGTGGACCAAGATGAGATTGGTTATGCTACTTCATACTCTGAGAGAGTGGACCAAGATGAGATTTGTTATGTTATTACTTCATACTCTGAGAGAGTGGACCAAGATGAGATTGGTTATGTTACTTCATACTCTGAGAGAGTGGACCAAGATGAGATTGGTTATGTTACTTCATACTCTGAGAGAGTGGACCAAGATGAGATTGGTTATGCTACTTCATACTCTGAGAGAGTGGACCAAGATGAGATTGGTTATGCTACTTCATACTCTGAGAGACTGGACCAAGATGAGATTGGTTATGCTACTTCATACTCTGAGAGACTGGACCAAGATGAGATTGGTTATGCTACTTCATACTCTGAGAGAGTGGAGAGTGGACCAAGATGAGATTGGTTATGCTACTTCATACTCTGAGAGAGTGGATCAAGATGAGATTGGTTATGCTACTTCATACTCTGAGAGAGTGGACCAAGATGAGATTGGTTATGTTACTTCATACTCTGAGAGACTGGACCAAGATGAGATTGGTTATGCTACTTCATACTCTGAGAGACTGGACCAAGATGAGATTGGTTATGTTACTTCATACTCTGAGAGACTGGACCAAGATTAGATTGGATGTGCTACTTCATACTCTGAGAGAGTGGACCAAGATGAGATTGGTTATGCTACTTCATACTCTGAGAGAGTGGACCAAGATGAGATTTGTTACGTTATTACTTCATACTCTGAGAGAGTGGACCAAGATGAGATTGGTTATGTTACTTCATACTCTGAGAGACTGGACCAAGATGAGATTGGTTATGCTACTTCATACTCTGAGAGACTGGACCAAGATGAGATTGGTTATGTTACTTCATACTCTGAGAGAGTGGACCAAGATGAGATTGGTTATGCTACTTCATACTCTGAGAGAGTGGACCAAGATGAGATTGGTTATGCTACTTCATACTCTGAGAGACTGGACCAAGATGAGATTGGTTATGCTACTTCATACTCTGAGAGACTGGACCAAGATGAGATTGGTTATGCTACTTCATACTCTGAGAGAGTGGACCAAGATGAGATTGGTTATGCTACTTCATACTCTGAGAGAGTGGACCAAGATGAGATTGGTTATGCTACTTCATACTCTGAGAGAGTGGACCAAGATGAGATTGGTTATGTTACTTCATACTCTGAGAGAGTGGACCAAGATGAGATTGGTTATGCTACTTCATACTCTGAGAGACTGGACCAAGATGAGATTGGTTATGCTACTTCATACTCTGAGAGACTGGACCAAGATGAGATTGGTTATGTTACTTCATACTCTGAGAGACTGGACCAAGATTAGATTGGATATGCTACTTCATACTCTGAGAGAGTGGACCAAGATGAAATTGGTTATGCTACTTCATACTCTGAGAGAGTGGACCAAGATGAGATTTGTTACGTTACTTCATACTCTGAGAGAGTGGACCAAGATGAGATTGGTTATGTTACTTCATACTCTGAGAGACTGGACCAAGATGAGATTGGTTATGCTACTTCATACTCTGAGAGAGTGGACCAAGATGAGATTGGTTATGTTACTTCATACTCTGAGAGACTGGACCAAGATGGGATTGGTTATGCTACTTCATACTCTGAGAGAGTGGACCAAGATGAGATTGGTTATGCTACTTCATACTCTGAGAGAGTGGACCAAGATGAGATTGGTTATGCTACTTCATACTCTGAGAGAGTGGACCAAGATGAGATTGGTTATGCTACTTCATACTCTGAGAGAGTGGACCAAGATGAGATTGGTTATGTTACTTCATACTCTGAGAGACTGGACCAAGATGAGATTGGTTATGCTACTTCATACTCTGAGAGACTGGACCAAGATGAGATTGGTTATGTTACTTCATACTCTGAGAGACTGGACCAAGATGAGATTGGTTATGCTACTTCATACTCTGAGAGAGTGGACCAAGATGAGATTGGTTATGCTACTCCATACTCTGAGAGAGTGGACCAAGATGAGATTTGTTACATTATTACTTCATACTCTGAAAGAGTGAACCAAGATGAGATTGGTTATGCTACTTCATACTCTGAGAGAGTTGACCAAGATGAGAGTTGTTACGTTATTACTTCATACTCTGAGAGAGTGGACCAAGATGAGATTGGTTATGTTACTTCATACTCTGAGAGAGTGGACCAAGATGAGATTTGTTACGTTATTACTTCATACTCTGAGAGAGTGGACCAAGATGAGATTGGTTATGTTACTTCATACTCTGAGAGAGTGGACCAAGATGAGATTGGTTATGTTACTTCATACTCTGAGAGAGTGGACCAAGATGAGATTGGTTATGTTATTTCATACTCTGAGAGACTGGACCAAGATGAGATTGGTTATGCTACTTCATACTCTGAGAGAGTGGACCAAGATGAGATTGGTTATGTTACTTCATACTCTGAGAGACTGGACCAAGATGAGATTGGTTATGCTACTTCATACTCTGAGAGACTGGACCAAGATGAGATTGGTTATGTTACTTCATACTCTGAGAGACTGGACCAAGATTAGATTGGTTATGCTACTTCATACTCTGAGAGAGTGGACCAAGATGAGATTGGTTATGCTACTTCATACTCTGAGAGAGTGGACCAAGATGAGAATGGTTATGCTACTTCATACTCTGAGAGAGTGGATCAAGATGAGATTGGTTATGCTACTTCATACTCTGAGAGAGTGGACCAAGGTGAGATTGGTTATGTTATTTCATACTCTGAGAGACTGGACCAAGATGAGATTGGTTATGCTACTTCATACTCTGAGAGACTGGACCAAGATGAGATTGGTTATGTTACTTCATACTCTGAGAGACTGGACCAAGATTAGATTGGTTATGCTACTTCATACTCTGAAAGAGTGGACCAAGATGAGATTGGTTATGCTACTTCATACTCTGAGAGAGTGGACCAAGATGAGATTTGTTACGTTATTACTTCATACTCTGAGAGAGTGGACCAAGATGAGATTGGTTATGTTACTTCATACTCTGAGAGACTGGACCAAGATGAGATTGGTTATGCTACTTCATACTCTGAGAGACTGGACCAAGATGAGATTGGTTATGTTACTTCATACTCTGAGAGACTGGACCAAGATGAGATTGGTTATGCTACTTCATACTCTGAGAGAGTGGACCAAGATGAGATTGGTTATGCTACTTCATACTCTGAGAGAGTGGACCAAGATGAAAATGGTTATGCTACTTCATACTCTGAGAGAGTGGATGAAGATGAGATTGGTTATGCTACTTCATACTCTGAGAGAGTGGATCAAGATGAGATTGGTTATGCTACTTCATACTCTGAGAGACTGGACCAAGATGAGATTGGTTATGCTACATCATACTCTGAGAGACTGGACCAAGATGAGATTGGTTATGTTACTTCATACTCTGAGAGACTGGACCAAGATGAGATTGGTTATGCTACTTCATACTCTGAGAGAGTGGACCAAGATGAGATTGGTTATGCTACTTCATACTCTGAGAGAGTGGACCAAGATGAGATTTGTTACGTTATTACTTCATACTCTGAAAGAGTGGACCAAGATGAGATTGGTTATGCTACTTCATACTCTGAAAGAATGGACCAAGATGAGATTGGTTATGTTACTTCATACTCTGAGAGAGTTGACCAAGATGAGATTGGTTATGTTACTTCATACTCTGAGAGAGTGGACCAAGATGAGATTTGTTATGTTACTTCATACTCTGAGAGAGTGGACCAAGATGAGATTTGTTACGTTATTACTTCATACTCTGAGAGAGTGGACCAAGATGAGATTTGTTACGTTATTACTTCATACTCTGAGAGAGTGGACCAAGATGAGATTGGTTATGTTACTTCATACTCTGAGATACTGGACCAAGATCAGATTGGTTATGCTACTTCATACTCTGAGAGACTGGACCAAGATGAGGTTGGTTATGTTACTTCATACTCTGAGAGACTGGACCAAGATGAGATTGGTTATGCTACTTCATACTCTGAGAGAGTGGACCAAGGTGAGATTGGTTATGTTACTTCATACTCTGAGAGACTGGACCAAGATGAGATTGGTTATGCTACTTCATACTCTGAGAGAGTGGACCAAGATGAGATTGGTTATGGTACTTCATACTCTGAGAGAGTGGACCAAGATGAGATTGGTTATGCTACTTTATACTCTGAGAGAGTGGACCAAGATGAGATTTGTTACGTTATTACTTCATACTCTGAGAGAGTGGATCAAGATGAGATTGGTTATGTTACTTCATACTCTGAGAAAGTGGACCAAGATGAGATTGGTTATGCTACTTCATACTCTGAGAGAGTGGACCAAGATGAGATTTGTTACGTTATTACTTCATACTCTGAGAGAGTGGATCAAGATGAGATTGGTTATGTTACTTCATACTCTGAGAAAGTGGACCAAGATGAGATTGGTTATGTTACTTCATACTCTGAGAAAGTGGACCAAGATGAGAATGGTTATGCTACTTCATACTCTGAGAGAGTGGACCAAGATGAGATTGGTTATGCTACTTCATACTCTGAGAGACTGGACCAAGATGAGATTGGTTATGCTACTTCATACTCTGAGAGACTGGACCAAGATGAGATTGGTTATGCTACTTCATACTCTGAAAGACTGGACCAAGATGAGATTGGTTATGCTACTTCATACTCTGAAAGGGTGGACCAAGCTGAGATTGGTTATGTTACTTCATACTCTGAGAGAGTGGAACAAGATTGGTTATGTTACAACGTGCTCTGAGAGAGAGCATAAAGATATGTTATGTTGCTATGTGTCTTGAGAGAGTGGATCAACTAGAACTATGTTAACATATAAAAGTCAAGATATTTCTTCTTCTCGTCTTAATGTGTGGTAGTGTATCAAGGTAAGTCATTACATTAACAGCAAAGCAACATTTGCTGAATCTGTGCTTCAGGTATAATTGTTGAAATATTCAGGTTACACCTCCTTCTTGATTGTCATTTTATGAAAGAAAAATATAGATCGGGTAAAGTTTGAACTTTGTTTTTTGAGTTTCGGGCAAAGCTACACGAGGGCTATCTGCCCTAGCCGTCCCTAATTTAACAGTGTAAGACCAGCGGGTAGGCAGCTAGGCATCACCACCCATCGCCAGCTCTTGGGCTACTTTTTTAACTAACGAATAGTGGGATTGACCGTCACATTATAACGCCCCCACGGCTGAAAGGGCTAGCATGTTTGGTAAGAGGGTGATTCGAACCCGCAACCTTCGGATTACGAGTCGAGTGCCTTAACCACCTGGCCATGCCGGGCCCAGGTTTGAACTTATAGTAATACATATTGTTTAACTATTTTTCCTATAAGCAAAGCGTCGGGTTTGAATCTCTTTTGGTTTTAGTTTTCACTTCTCAGAGACAAATTATACCTTTAGGCCCAAATGACTCAGTTGTATACAGTAAACGTTTTGCTGTTATTACAGGTAATTTTTTTTTTTTTACTATTTATATGAATATAATTATATTATTTCGCTTGATTCAACAGTTTCTAAACAACAAGGCTTGATTACAAATATATTTGTGCACAACCAGCTATATGTGCTCGCATTTTATACAGTGTACTTGAAGCGTTTTCATGAAATGCATGACTAAAAACAGTATTAAACAATCTAAAGAAACATCAAATAAGTGACGACCAAATCTTTAAATTCATTTAAAACTATAAAAGTATCTTACTTCTAGCAGATATGACTTAAAATTCACTGTGATCTAATACATGTCGTTATTTTTGTTGTTGCTGTTGGTAAAGAATGTTTTATAAAACAAACTGTTACGTTTGTTTCAGTGTGAGACTTTTATGGTTCACAAGAAGACAAAAGTATTTAATTTCTAAAAAAAAAGCCACGAGATTGTAAACACCTTTGATTTTTGTCAAATGTTTGCTTGAGAGGGCAAGCTTGAAAGCTTATAACGCTAAAAACCGGGTTTCGATACCCTTTGTGGACACAACACAGGTAGTCTATTTTGGAACTTTCTGCTAAAAAAGGAGTCCACAGTATTACATCTGTAAGTACGAAATATTACAAATCTAAAATCCGGGTTTCGATACCCATGATGATGGGCACAGTACTGTTAGCCCATTGTGGTGATTTGTTTTTAACTGTAAACAAAAAATAGCTCCTCCTACTAAACACCAAATACTTTGTGCTGTAAAGAGAAAGAAATAATTTTTACTGCTACTAGAACCTAACTGTTCACTAATGTATAACATAATGTTTAGGGCCAACAAGGAACGTTTCGATCTATCTTATCTATCTCATCCTCTAAATTAAAAACAAAACAAAACAATAAAAACTATTAAATAAAAGTTGTTGTTCTTTTTTAAAACTTAAAGCCAACATGAAAACACAAGGGAGTTTTTAGTAGGTGATCCAGGTTTTAAAAAGCAACAGAAACTTCATAGATACATTAGGCTTACCAAAATTGGGATGTTAGGCTTAGTGAACTCTGTGGTTGTCACCTTCGTGTCGTCTGCAGAAAATGCTATTGGGAAAAAAAAAAAAAAAGTAAAGTAAAGCTAATAACAGGACACTCATACAAAAAAAAACAACAGTTTGTTTTATTGCTAATCGCAACAAAGATAGCCCGTTGTGTAATTTTGCACTTAACAACAAACAAAATACGAAATCCATATCACATTTCCTGTAACACTGACGTTAAAAATAAAGATGCTAATAACATATTCCTTGAAATGCGTTATTTGTATCATTTCAAATAGGATTATTATATAGCACAAATATTTTCAAAACCCTGACATGGAGTGAACAATTTGTTATTAATAGCAAATAAATATGAACACGTTGTATTTATAGATAACACTACTGTTGTTAAGATAAGACTTCAAGTTAATAATTCTGTTATAGCAACGAAATAATTTAGAATAGTTATAGGTAAAGTTCAAAGTTGATGTACATTTATAATATGGAGGGTACGTTCGTATGTTTACTAACTCTTATTTTGTTTCTGCTTATTTCATTTTTAGCATACAAAGTTCAAGGTCATTATCATACGTCACGGCCTCGAGTTCAAGTGACGAAAGGTTCCTTTGTGTGTTTAGTCGTGTTAGCTTTTCCAAAGCCTTCAGAGAATCTTATTGCGATAATTTCAATCAAATCTGCTTTTCTTTCCAGAACTTTCTGTGTATAACACATTCGTACACAAAAATCTTGTTTTTATAAGTAGGAAGGTCAACCAGTTTTAAAAGAACATCTGTGTATGTTTGTCTCTCTGTTGATGTTCGTTTTTATTAGTAGGAAGATCAAGCAGTTTTAATAGAACATCTGTGTATGTTTGTCTCTCTGTTGATGTTCGTTTTTATAAGTAGTAAGATCAACCAGTTTTAATAGAACATCTGTGTATGTTTGTCTCTCTGTTGATGTTCGTTTTTATAACTAGGAAGATCAACCAGTTTTAATAGAACATCTGTGTATGTTTGTCTCTCTGTTGATGTTCGTTTTTATAAGTAGGAAGATCAACCAGTTTTAATAGAACATCTGTGTGTGTTTGTCTCTCTGTTGATGTTCGTTTTTATAAGCAGTAAGATCAACCAGTTTTAATAGAACATCTGTGTATGTTTGTCTCTCTGTTGATGTTCGTTTTTATAAGTAGGAAGATCAACCAGTTTTAATAGAACATCTGTGTATGTTTGTCTCTCTGTTGATGTTCGTTTTTATAAGTAGGAAGATCAACCAGTTTTAATAGAACATCTGTCTCTCTGTTGATGTTCGTTTTTATAAGTAGGAAGATCAACCAGCTTTAATAGAACACCTGTGTATGTTTGTCTCTCTGTTGATGTTCGTATTTATAAGTAGGAAGATCAACCAGCTTTAATAGAACATCTGTGTATGTTTGTCTCTCTGTTGATGTTCGTTTTTATAAGTAGTAAGATCAACCAGTTTTAATAGAGCATCTGTGTATGTTTATCTCTCTGTTGATGTTCGTTTTTATAAGTAGGAAGATCAACCAGTTTTAATAGAACATCTGTGTATGTTTGTCTCTCTGTTGATGTTCGTTTTTATAAGTAGGAAGATCAACCAGTTTTAATAGAACATCTGTCTCTCTGTTGATGTTCGTTTTTATAAGTAGGAAGATCAACCAGCTTTAATAGAACACCTGTGTATGTTTGTCTCTCTGTTGATGTTCGTTTTTATAAGTAGTAAGATCAACCAGTTTTAATAGAACATCTGTGTGTGTTTGTCTCTCTGTTGATGTTCGTTTTTATAACTAGGAAGATCAACCAGTTTTAATAGAACATCTGTGTATGTTTGTCTCTCTGTTGATGTTCGTATTTATAAGTAGGAAGATCAACCAGTTTTAATAGAACATCTGTGTGTGTTTGTCTCTCTGTTGATGTTCGTTTTTATAAGCAGTAAGATCAACCAGTTTTAATAGAACATCTGTGTATGTTTGTCTCTCTGTTGATGTTCGTTTTTATAAGTAGGAAGATCAACCAGTTTTAATAGAACATCTGTGTATGTTTGTCTCTCTGTTGATGTTCGTTTTTATAAGTAGGAAGATCAACCAGTTTTAATAGAACATCTGTCTCTCTGTTGATGTTCGTTTTTATAAGTAGGAAGATCAACCAGCTTTAATAGAACACCTGTGTATGTTTGTCTCTCTGTTGATGTTCGTATTTATAAGTAGTAAGATCAACCAGTTTTAATGGAACATCTGTGTATGTTTGTCTCTCTGTTGATGTTCGTTTTTATAAGTAGTAAGATCAACCAGTTTTAATAGAGCATCTGTGTATGTTTATCTCTCTGTTGATGTTCGTTTTTATAAGTAGGAAGATCAACCAGTTTTAATAGAACATCTGTGTATGTTTGTCTCTCTGTTGATGTTCGTTTTTTATAAGTAGGAAGATCAACCAGTTTTAATAGAACATCTGTCTCTCTGTTGATGTTCGTTTTTTATAAGTAGGAAGATCAACCAGCTTTAATAGAACACCTGTGTATGTTTGTCTCTCTGTTGATGTTCGTATTTATAAGTAGTAAGATCAACCAGTTTTAATGGAACATCTGTGTATGTTTGTCTCTCTGTTGATGTTCGTTTTTATAAGCAGTAAGATCAACCAGTTTTAATGGAACATCTGTGTATGTTTGTCTCTCTGTTGATGTTCGTTTTTATAAGTAGGAAGATCAACCAGCTTTAATAGAACATCTGTGTATGTTTGTCTCTCTGTTGATGTTCGTTTTTATAACTAGGAAGATCAAGCAGTTTTAATAGAACATCTGTGTATGTTTGTCTCTCTGTTGATGTTCGTATTTATAAGTAGGAAGATCAACCAGTTTTAATAGAACATCTGTGTGTGTTTGTCTCTCTGTTGATGTTCGTTTTTATAACTAGGAAGATCAACCAGTTTTAATAGAACATCTGTGTATGTTTGTCTCTCTGTTGATGTTCGTATTTATAAGTAGGAAGATCAACCAGTTTTAATAGAACATCTGTTTGTGTTTGTCTCTCTGTTGATGTTCGTTTTTATAAGCAGTAAGATCAACCAGTTTTAATAGAACATCTGTGTATGTTTGTCTCTCTGTTGATGTTCGTTTTTATAAGTAGGAAGATCAACCAGTTTTAATAGAACATCTGTCTCTCTGTTGATGTTCGTTTTTTATAAGTAGGAAGATCAACCAGCTTTAATAGAACACCTGTGTATGTTTGTCTCTCTGTTGATGTTCGTATTTATAAGTAGTAAGATCAACCAGTTTTAATGGAACATCTGTGTATGTTTGTCTCTCTGTTGATGTTCGTTTTTATAAGCAGTAAGATCAACCAGTTTTAATAGAACATCTGTGTATGTTTGTCTCCCTGTTGATGTTCGTTTTTATAAGCAGTAAGATCAACCAGTTTTAATAGAACATCTGTGTATGTTTGTCTCTCTGTTGATGTTCGTTTTTATAACTAGGAAGATCAAGCAGTTTTAATAGAACATCTGTGTATGTTTGTCTCTCTGTTGATGTTCGTATTTATAAGTAGGAAGATCAACCAGTTTTAATAGAACATCTGTGTGTGTTTGTCTCTCTGTTGATGTTCGTTTTTATAACTAGGAAGATCAACCAGTTTTAATAGAACATCTGTGTATGTTTGTCTCTCTGTTGATGTTCGTATTTATAAGTAGGAAGATCAACCAGTTTTAATAGAACATCTGTGTGTGTTTGTCTCTCTGTTGATGTTCGTTTTTATAAGCAGTAAGATCAACCAGTTTTAATAGAACATCTGTGTATGTTTGTCTCTCTGTTGATGTTCGTTTTTATAAGTAGGAAGATCAACCAGTTTTAATAGAACATCTGTGTATGTTTGTCTCTCTGTTGATGTTCGTTTTTATAAGTAGGAAGATCAACCAGTTTTAATAGAACATCTGTCTCTCTGTTGATGTTCGTTTTTATAAGTAGGAAGATCAACCAGCTTTAATAGAACACCTGTGTATGTTTGTCTCTCTGTTGATGTTCGTATTTATAAGTAGTAAGATCAACCAGTTTTAATGGAACATCTGTGTATGTTTGTCTCTCTGTTGATGTTCGTTTTTATAAGTAGGAAGATCAACCAGTTTTAATAGAACATCTGTGTATGTTTGTCTCTCTGTTGATGTTCGTTTTTATAAGTAGGAAGATCAACCAGTTTTAATAGAACATCTGTCTCTCTGTTGATGTTCGTTCTTATAAGTAGGAAGATCAACCAGCTTTAATAGAACACCTGTGTATGTTTGTCTCTCTGTTGATGTTCGTATTTATAAGTAGTAAGATCAACCAGTTTTAATGGAACATCTGTGTATGTTTGTCTCTCTGTTGATGTTCGTTTTTATAAGCAGTAAGATCAACCAGTTTTAATAGAACATCTGTGTATCTTTGTCTCCCTGTTGATGTTCGTTTTTATAAGCAGTCAGATCAACCAGTTTTAATAGAACATCTGTGTATGTTTGTCTCTCTGTTGATGTTCGTTTTTATAACTAGGAAGATCAAGCAGTTTTAATAGAACATCTGTGTATGTTTGTCTCTCTGTTGATGTTCGTATTTATAAGTAGGAAGATCAACCAGATTTAATAGAACATCTGTGTGTGTTTGTCTCTCTGTTGATGTTCGTTTTTATAACTAGGAAGATCAACCAGTTTTAATAGAACATCTGTGTATGTTTGTCTCTCTGTTGATGTTCGTATTTATAAGTAGGAAGATCAACCAGTTTTAATAGAACATCTGTGTGTGTTTGTCTCTTTGTTGATGTTCGTTTTTATAAGCAGTAAGATCAACCAGTTTTAATAGAACATCTGTGTATGTTTGGCTCTCTGTTGATGTTCGTTTTTATAAGTAGGAAGATCAACCAGTTTTAATAGAACATCTGTGTATGTTTGTCTCTCTGTTGATGTTCGTTTTTATAAGTAGGAAGATCAACCAGTTTTAATAGAACATCTGTCTCTCTGTTGATGTTCGTTTTTATAAGTAGGAAGATCAACCAGCTTTAATAGATCATCTGTCTCTCTGTTGATGTTCGTTTTTATAAGTAGGAAGATCAACCAGCTTTAATAGAACACCTGTGTATGTTTGTCTCTCTGTTGATGTTCGTATTTATAAGTAGTAAGATCAACCAGTTTTAATGGAACACCTGTGTATGTTTGTCTCTCTGTTGATGTTCGTTTTTATAAGCAGTAAGATCAACCAGTTTTAATAGAACATCTGTGTATGTTTGTCTCCCTGTTGATGTTCGTTTTTATAAGCAGTAAGATCAACCAGTTTTAATAGAACATCTGTGTATGTTTGTCTCTCTGTTGATGTTCGTTTTTATAAGCAGTAAGATCAACCAGTTTTAATAGAACATCTGTGTATGTTTGTCTCTCTGTTGATGTTCGTTTTTATAAGTAGGAAGATCAACCAGCTTTAATAGAACATCTGTCTCTCTGTTGATGTTCGTTTTTATAAGTAGGAAGATCAACCAGTTTTAATAGAACATCTGTCTCTCTGTTGATGTTCGTTTTTATAAGTAGGAAGGTCAACCAGCTTTAATAGAACATCTGTGTATGTTTGTCTCTCTGTTGATGTTCGTATTTATAAGTAGTAAGATCAACCAGTTTTAATGGAACATCTGTGTATGTTTGTCTCTCTGTTGATGTTCGTTTTTATAAGTAGGAAGATCAACCATCTTTAATAGAACATCTGTGTATGTTTGTCTCTCTGTTGATGTTCGTTTTTATAAGTAGGAAGATCAACCAGTTTTAATAGAACATCTGTGTGTGTTTGTCTCTCTGTTGATGTTCGTTTTATAAGTAGGAAGATCAACCAGTTTTAATAGAACATCTGTGTATGTTTGTCTCTCTGTTGATGTTCGTTTTTAGAAGTAGGAAGGTCAACCAGTTTTAATAGAACATCTGTGTATGTTTGTCTCTCTGTTGATGTTCCTTTTTATAAGTAGGAAGATCACCCAGCTTTAATAGAACATCTGTGTATGTTTGTCTCTCTATTGATGTTCGTTTTTATAAGTCACACCAAACTTGCTCGTCCTTCAGCTGTGGGAGTGTTATAATGTTTTGGTCAATTCTACTATTCGTTGATAAAAGAGTAGCCCAAGAGTTGGCGATGGGTGGTGCTGACTAGCTGCCTTCTTTCTACTCTTACACCTCTAAATGAGGGACAGCTAATGCAGATAGCCCTCGTGCAGCTTTGCGTGAAATTCAAACAAACAAACAAACTTAAGTTACGGGTAAACAATCTAAAAATAATTCGAATTTCTTTCAACTTTCGTATAGCAACCAAGGCTCACTAATCTTGTTAGTGTAGTTCCTCTGAAATCTTCGGCTTGATAAAATTAGCATTACTTACCAGAAATAGCAACGGAAAGGAGAACGGTAACCCAGGTAACCATTTTTTGTTTTCTTCACCTCATACTCTCGAATCCAGATCACGAAATTTCAGCCTGTGCGTGAAAACAAGAACGCACTGTTAGGGTTAAGAGATAATTGCGTTTATTTTAACTTCATCAATAACAACAGTTTTACTAGAAAATACGCGCATAACTTTATGCTCAAGAGAAATATATAGGCGTGATTAACATAATTTTAGGCAAAATTTACACACGCACAGATAAAAGTATGTTGATATGGGTGAGTAATTACACGAGATGCTTTGTGCCATATTACACCACAATGCCGGCGATAATAACCTATGCAGTGAGGTAGCGTTTCTCAAACGTTTTTTGGCCATGGAATACTTTTCAGTTGAGAAAGGTTACGGAACACTCATAACATTTTTGTGAGTTTGGTTTTGAAATTAAAAATAGATGCATTAGTTTACAGATATTTATATTACAAGAACAAACAAAAATAAAGAATAATCAGACAGAACACATTAAAAATATATTATTTAAAAACATTCGATAAGAAACTACTTTAAAGTGTAACTAATATTTGATAAAGATTACATTTTAATGGGATTGGTATTTTTGCGTTTTCTGATTATAAATTCTCTTAACATCACGAGCAATATTTGAAAGCTGAATTCTCAAATTAGAGTCAACATCTACTTCTATTCATAGAGTGGATTAAGGCGTTTGATTCGTAATCTAAGGGTCGTGAATTCGAATCCCCGTCGCACCAAACATGCTCGCCCTTTCAGCTGTGGGGACGTTATAATGTGACAGTCAATCCCACTACTCGTTGGTAAAAGAGTACCTCAAGAATTGGCGGTGGGTGGTGATGACTAGCTGCCTTCTCTCTAGTGTCACACTGCTAAATTACGGACAGCTAGTGCAGGTAGCCCTCGCGTAGCTTTGCGCGAAATTTCGAAATAAGTAAAATAAACCAGACATGTAAAGCCAAACGACAAGTAACTTTCATTATACTCTCGTTTCGGTTTGTTATCGCTTGTTTCTAATTTAATATTGTTAGCTCAATGTTCTATCACTTTAAATAGCTCACTGTTAGTAACGGAGTTTTTGGCAATAAAAGACTGAAAACGGTCATCCTTATTTTGAACTGCATCAATATTTTGATCATTTTGTTAAATTTTTTTTGAAGTGTAAAAGGCTTTCATTTCGTTTCTACT
The DNA here is from genome assembly GCF_004210375.1 of Tachypleus tridentatus. Classification (NCBI taxonomy): domain Eukaryota; kingdom Metazoa; phylum Arthropoda; class Merostomata; order Xiphosura; family Limulidae; genus Tachypleus; species Tachypleus tridentatus. Next base: position 13,065,959 of record NC_134828.1, read on the forward strand.
GAGAACCCGTGTAAACACTAGACATGTGAAATATCGATGAAGAGAGTATGTTGTACGCGCAGCGCCCTCTGCATCCATATTTTGCAACGCTAGCAAATACCGATGAGATGCTAGATTTTAACATTATTAATTTATATATTTTATTTATGTATTTAATTAAATTACATATTAATTAATTTTTACATTCTTAAGCCTATAAAATTGCATGGGTATAAACTTCTCCACTAAGATATATATTTTTTTCTTCCAATCGTTATTGTTTAATTCTAATACACAGAAAAATATTTTATAATAAGTTATGGTCGTACAAAAGGTGTTGAATATTTTATTAAAATTTAAGGTCATGATTTTGTCATGAAGTACTTATTAATGTGAAACGGAACACCAGTGTTCCGTGGATCATAGTTTGTGAAACGCCGCAGTAAATAATATGGTCGCTGTTACGTTCTTTTTATTGGAATCTGATACAGCGCCAGTAAAGAAAAAATTGTTTTAAAATATTATCTCTCTTATTGTAGTATAATACCAAACAAATTACCAATCTATAAATCAACCCTGACCGCTATGAGACGTCACGTACCATAACAATCTATAAATCAAGCTACGCCGTTATGAGGCGTTACGTATCTTAATAACCGATATTTTACAAATGCTGATATGAATAGCTCGTGTGTTGCATGCCCAGCCGACCTCTTTAGTTCTGACATTAACGAAAGGCCTCGTCAGCTGCTGCGTGTACCCCACATATACAACCGATATATAAATCATTCTTGGTTGTCACAAGTGCGTTCTATGCCTTATAACCAAGTAATGGAACAATATACCAACTAATTTATTAAAGTTTTTATTATTATTCGTTTCTATAGATACTTGGTAAGGCACAGGAAATCACATTCACGTACTATTTGATTGTTATATTACCAGTTGTTGTTTAGGGATATTGATAACATATATAGGGTTTTGTTGTCACTTACATCATGAAGTGTGTGTGTTTGCTTATAGCAAAGTCGCATAGGGCTATCTGCTGAGTCCACCGAGAGGAATCGAACCCCTGATTTTAACGTTGTTAATCTGTAGACTTACCGCTGTACCAGAGGGGTACGACATCATTAAGTATACGGTTTTAACAGCTGAGAAACGACACTGCAACATTTGTTATTCTAAAGTGGAACGCTGTCGTTTTGTGGTCGCTTATATCATTAAGTATAAGGTTTTACATTTCCACATTTTTAAGGAATATTATTGGTGATTACGTTTGTTTGTTTTTCATATTAACCATAACGATAATCAGTTGTGATAATGCGTTAAAATTATTCAAATATTCAACTTTACTTATGAGAAAGCTTCCTTTAAATTCTCTCAATGCAAATCAGTGGTAAACTTGAGGGATTACAACGTTAAAACTGGGAGTTCAATCATACCGTAGGTATAGCTTAGATAGTTCATTGTGCAACTTATGAAACAAAACAAATAAAAAGTGACTCAACGCAAACAATATTATACACTATGCCTAAAATTTAGTACCATTTCTACCCGCAAACGGTTCTTCCGCAAAGTATATTTTGAAAAAGTTGGTTTTAAAACTGTTATTTCAAGTTTAAATTGTTTTTAATTTGTTAAACACTATAATACTTTATCAGTGAAATACTTAAATAAAAATTTCAAAAATACGGTTCCAAACTTTGCTTAATCTCATTATTTTCTATCTTAGAGGTTATTTTACATTGTTAACTTATATATATAGATTAAAGTCTAGATATCCTCAGCTGACTGAACTTCGTGGTATACTATTGGGATCACGGCCGAAAATATCGCTAACAGCGAGTGTAGCGAAACGGAGAAACAATGCATTATATTCTTCCTCGGTTAAAACGCTAAAATATTATATTTAGTTAGCTATTATCGTCACCAGGTTACATTTTTAGTTATGACCTATATAGATAGCCCTTGTTTTGTTCAGAAATAAATATAAAAACAAGAAAATCGATAACCCAAATTCTTTCGGAACCTCTTCGAATTTCATGGTTGACTTGGAAATTCATTAGATTATTACATATTTCATTGTGTTTTGTTTGTTTGTTTTTCTTTCGTATGTTCGATTTTTTGTTTGTCATAAGCCTTGAACCGTAGAACACTGGAATAGATCGTGAAGGAAAGTTCTGACATTTCCCGTCATACATTGCATGTGATATTTTCAGCATTAGCTGGAAACCTAATCAAACATTCTCTCAAATTAAGAAATAGAACTTTAAACTGTAAAAAAATAAAAAAACAGTCAGTATACGGTAGCCATGTTATACATATCTTCAAGTACATCGGTATCACACACGTGTGTAGGTCAGCGTATACTGACACCAGGCTATGACTTAGGCTTTACCAGTAAGTGTGTGTAGGTTAGCATTTACTAACACCAGGCTATGACTTAGGCTTTACCAGTAAGTGTGTGTAGGTTAGCGTATACTGACACCAGGCTATGACTAAGGCTTCACCAGTAAGAATGTGTAGGTTAGCGTATACTGACACCAGGCTATGACTAAGGTCATAGTAAGTAAGTATGTGTAGGTTAGCATTTACTAACACCAGGTTATAACTGCACCAGTATAACTAAGGCTTTTAGTTTAGTTTTTAACAAATAGAGGGGTTGGATAAAGTTCCGGTGAAAAGATCCCAACTCTTATCTGTAGTTAAGTCGAGTTGACCTAATTCGCTGGAATATGTTGTGATTATACATTTCTCTCCACAGACAAAGATACCGGAACCGTAATGGCAAACAAAAGACGATATTTTGTGGTTACTGATACGGGCGGCAGGTTTACATCAATGTAACAATGGAGACAGCGAAACGAAAACAGGAAGTTGTTTCAAAGAAAAGTGGCTGAAAAGAAAACGGTCTGAGCGGGTTGAAACGCACTGAGATGTGGCTGCTGTTAATATATATGTGTGTGTTTGTAACTTTCAATTAAATAAATGTTTTAAAGAAGTTAAAAACATAAAGATTTGAATACAAACTTGACATGTAACGAGAGGGTTGTTGTAGTTTTGAATTAGACACAAAGCTACATATTGGGCTATCTGTGATCTGCCCACCACGGGTATCGAAACCCGGTTTTTAGCGTTGTAAGTCCGCAGACATACCGCTGAGCCACTAGGGGGCGTAACAAGAGGGAAGTAACAGTTTAGTGCTACATGAATAAAGAAATGTCTTTGGGAGTGAGGAATACAAGCGAGAGGACACCTGGCGCCCTCAGAACATTTTATTATATTTCTAGTATTAGCTAGAGAGAGATTGAATAAAGAAATGTCTTTGGAAGTGAGGAATACAAGCGAAAGGACCTCTGGCGGTCTCGGAACATTTTTTTATATTTCTAGTGTTAGCTAGGGAGAGATCAACAACCAGCTTTGAAACATAATTTATTTTCATTTTTCATTTACCTTTACAGTAGTTCCCCGCTAGTACAGCGGTAAGTCTACGGATTTACAACGCTAAAATCAGGGGTTTGATTCCCCTCAGTGGATTCAGCAGCTAGCCCGATGTGGCTTTGCTATAAGAAAACACACACACCTTTACAGTAGAGTGTTACACGTCACATAAAAAGATCCCTGAAGTGAACGCGCTCTACTATAGGTTTTGGACGTGGAATTCTGTTTAAAACATTTCTGAGAAACATTATTTTATTACTAGACATGGCTTTGACCCAAGTGTTTCCTTGACTTGCTTGTTTGTTTGTTAATAAACACAAAACAACACAATGGACTATCTGTGGTGCGCCCACTACGATAATTGAAACCCAGTCGTTTGCGATGTGAACCTGCAGACTTACCGTTGAAACACTGGGGACAGATTGGTTTGGTTTGTTTTGAATTTCGCGCAAAACTACTGGAGGGCTATCTGCACTAGTCGTCCCTAATTTACCAGTGTAAAACTAGAGGAAAAGCAGCTAGTCATCACCAACTACCGCCAACTCTTGGGCTACTCTTTTATCAACGAATAGTGGGATTGACTATCACATTATAACGCCCCCACGGCTGAAAGGGCGAGCATGTTTGGTGTGACGGGGATTCGAACCCGCGACCTTTAGATTACGAGTCGAATGCCTTAACCACTGGGGATAGAGACGTAACTTTCACATAAGTATTTCTTTCCAGTAACCACTAGAGGGACATCAGTTTGATATAAATGTTTCCTTACAGTACCCACTAGAAGGACATGAGTTTGATATAAATGTTTCCTTACAGTACCCACTAGAAGGACATGAGTTTGATATAAATGTTTCCTTACAGTACCCACTAGAAGGACATGAGTTTGATATAAATGTTTCCTTACAGTACCCACTAGAAGGACATGAGTTTGATATAAATGTTTCCTTACAGTACCCACTAGAAGGACATGAGTTTGATATAAATGTTTCCTTACAGTACCCACTAGAAGGACATGAGTTTGATATAAATGTCTCCTTACAGTACCCACTAGAAGGACATGAGTTTGATATAAATGTTTCCTTACAGTACCCACTAGAAGGACATGAGTTTGATATAAATGTTTCCTTACAGTACCCACTAGAAGGACATGAGTTTGATATAAATATTTCCTTACAGTACCCACTAGAAGGACATGAGTTTGATATAAATGTTTCCTTACAGTACCCACTAGAAGGACATGAGTTTGATATAAATGTTTCCTTACAGTACCCACAAGAAGGACATGAGTTTGATATAAATGTTTCCTTACAGTACCCACTAGAAGGACATGAGTTTGATATAAATGTTTCCTTACAGTACCCACTAGAAGGACATGAGTTTGATATAAATGTTTCCTTACAGTACCCACTAGAAGGACATGAGTTTCATATAAATGTTTCCTTACAGTACCCACTAGAAGGACATGAGTTTGATATAAATATTTCCTTACAGTACCCACTAGAAGGACATGAGTTTGATATAAATGTTTCCTTACAGTAACCACTAGAAGGACATGAGTTTGATATAAATATTTCCTTACAGTACCCACTAGAAGGACATGAGTTTGATATAAATGTTTCCTTACAGTACCCACTAGAAGGACATGAGTTTGATATAAATGTTTCCTTACAGTAACCACTAGAAGGACATGAGTTTCATATAAATGTTTCCTTACAGTACCCACTAGAAGGACATGAGTTTCATATATATGTTTCCTTACAGTAATCACTAGAAGGACATGAGTTTGATATAAATGTTTCCTTACAGTACCCACTAGAAGGACATGAGTTTGATATAAATGTTTCCTTACAGTAACCACTAGAAGGACATGAGTTTGATATAAATATTTCCTTACAGTACCCACTAGAAGGACATGAGTTTCATATAAATGTTTCCTTACAGTAACCACTAGAAGGACATGAGTTTCATATAAATGTTTCCTTACAGTACCCACTAGAAGGACATGAGTTTCATATAAATGTTTCCTTACAGTAACCACTAGAAGGACATGAGTTTCATATAAATGTTTCCTTACAGTAACCACTAGAAGGACATGAGTTTGATATAAATGTTTCCTTACAGTAACCACTAGAAGGACATGAGTTTCATATAAATGTTTCCTTACAGTAACCACTAGAAGGACATGAGTTTGATATAAATGTTTCCTTACAGTACCCACTAGAAGGACATGAGTTTGATATAAATGTTTCCTTACAGTACCCACTAGAAGGACATGATTTGATATAAATGTTTCGTTACAGTACCCACTAGAAGGACATCAGTTTAATATAAATGTTTCCTTACAGTACCCACTAGAAGGACACGAGTTTGATATAAATATTTCCTTACAGTACCCACTAGAAGGACATGAGTTTGATATAATTGTTTCCTTACAGTACCCACTAGAAGGACATGAGTTTGATATAAGTGTTTCCTTACAGTACCCACTAGAAGGACATGAGTTTGATATAAATGTTTTTTTACAGTACCCACTAGAAGGACATGAGTTTGATATAAATGTTTCCTTACAGTACCCACTAGAAGGACATGATTTGATATAAATATTTTCTTACAGTACCCACTAGAAGGACATGAGTTTGATATAAATATTTCCTTACAGTACCCACTAGAAGGACATGAGTTTGATATAAATGTTTCCTAACGGAAACCGCTGGACAGGTGTGAGTTTGATATAAATGTTTCCTCATGGTAATCACTAAAGAGGTATGACCTTAACATAAAGGTTTCCTTTTAATAGCCCCTAGAGGGACATGACCTTGACATAAAGCTTCCTTATAATAGCAATAAGGCGGAAATTTAACACTAGTTAAATTATGAGCAACTGATTCCTATAAATAAGTGTTCTGAAAGGAAAAAAAAAGTCGAAAATCGGATACCAAATTGAATACTAAGCAAATAATAATAAATAACAAAGTTACACATACAACTGCTGATAGTTTCAGTATTTAGTTACTTAATTAAAGTTTAATAACTATCACGACTTTCAGATAATTTTAAATTTACATAATATAAAGAGTTTGAAGTTTATTTTGTTTGGAAAGAAAATTTAAAATAATGTTCATTTATTTGTGTTATAAAAAAAGTCAAATTATTCCATACCTGAGTAAATGTCTTTCTAACCAGGAATGAAAATTATAACTTGACTATCAAACATGAGTGAAACATGTTTCTCGCGTTTCGATCAGACAAAGGTATTATAAATAATACGCCACCTAGTGGTTACAATACTCAGTTCCTGCTTGACTGTATATCATATATTACAGTCTTTCTACACCATCAAGGCCAATTAGTCTTACGTGAAGGAACACGTAACTTACGCTCTATTTATGCTTTCAGCATTGAGACACTTCGGGGGATTTGGATTACAGCTATAAATTGTTGTTTATAGTCTTACTGTCTGATAGACACTTCGGGGGATTTGGATTACAGTTATAAATTGTTGTTTATAGTCTTACTGTCTGATAGACACTTCGGGGGATTTGGATTACAGTTATAAATTGTTGTTTATAGTCTTATTGTCTGATAGATACTTTGGAGGATTTGGATTACAGCTATAAATCGTTGTTTATAGTCTTACTGTCTGATAGATTCTTCGGGGGATTTGGATTACAGCTATAAACCGTTGTTTATAGTCTTATTGTCTGATAGATACTTTGGAGGATTTGGATTACAGCTATAAATCGTTGTTTATAGTCTTACTGTCCGATAGATTCTTCGAGGGATTTGGATTACAGCTATAAACCGTTGTTTATAGTCTTATTGTCTGATAGATTCTTCGGGGGATTTGGATTACATATATAAATTGTTGTTTATAGTCTTACTGTCTGACAGATACTTCAGGGGATTTGGATTACAGCTATAAATCGTTGTTTATAGTCTTACTGTCTGGCAGATACTTCGGGGGATTTGGATTACAGCTATAAATCGTTGTTTATAGTCTAACTGTCTGACAGATACTTCGGGGGATTTGGATTACAGCTATAAATCGTTGTTTATAGTCTTACTGTCTGACAGATACTTCGGGGGATTTGGATTACAGCTATAAACCGTTGTTTATAGTCTTACTGTCTGACAGATACTTCGGGGGATTTGGATTACAGCTATAAATTGTTGTTTACAGTCTTACTGTCTGACAGATACTTCGGGGGATTTGGATTACAGCTATAAATTGTTGTTTATAGTCTTACTGTCTGACAGATACTTCGGGGGATTTGGATTACAGCTATGAATTGTTGTTTATAGTCTTACTGTCTGACAGATACTTCGGGGGATTTGGATTATAGCTATAAATCGTTGTTTATAGTCTTACTGTCTGACAGATACTTCGGGGGACTTCTCTAGTCTCTTGATATTTGAATATACAATCTGATTAATTGATTTATTTATACCTTTATCCCTCCCTCTAAGGCCCAGTATTGCCATGTGGTTAAATCCTTTCCCTCTTAGGCCCAGCATGGCTAGGTGGTTAAAGCCTTTCCCTCTTAGGCCCAGCATGGCTAGGTGGTTAAAGCACTCGACTCGCAATTTGAGGGTCGCGGGTTCTAATTCCAGTTACACCAAACATGCTCGCCTTTTCAGCCGTTTGTACGTTATAATGTGATGGTCAATCCCACTATTTGTTGGTAAAATAGTAGCCCAAGAGTTGGTGGTGGGTGATGATGACTAGCTGCCCTCCCTCTAGTCTTACCCTGCTAAATTAGGGACGGCCAGCACAGATAGCCCTCAAGTAGTTTTGTGCAAAATTAAAAAACAAACAAACAAACAATCCGTCTCTCTTTCCACAACCGTAACGTTCTTCTTGCTTCTTTGACCATATCATAATCAAAACCAGAAGATTGTTTTCATTTTACAGCCATAAAATAAATTATCTTCATTGTTTTTCTTGTATTATTAGAACGTAAGTGTAAGTTACTTGGAGATGCAGAACGTATCATGTGAAGATAACAACCAGATATGTATCTCTGATAACACACTGGCATGTGTAAGTTACTTGGAGGTGCAGAACGTGTCATGTGAAGATAACAACCAGATATGCATCTCTGATAACACACTGGCATGTGTAAGTTATTTAGAAATGCAGGATATGTCAGATTAATATAAGACATTCGTTTCTCACAGTAGCGCAAACGTTAAGTATTACAGAACTAGAAACTGTTGATTCTAGTACATAGTAAACATCAGGTAACATCAAACAGGAACGGTAATCGAATAAAACAAAAACTGTAGTGTGAAATCATCTTAATTACGAGGCCACTGGGTTAACAGGATATTGGGTTTAAGATTAAAAAAATGATCAAACTGAGTCTAAATATAGGATTTTTTAATAGTCTTCACCAGGGGTCGTTAGCCTGTTTTTCTGCCTACCACTTCACGTGCCTATGAGTACGAGAAGCTGTGAAGTGTCAGATCACGAGCTATACGGTACCGTTTCCAGGTGAGTAGTGACGTGTGAGAATTAGTTTTGAAATAACGGTCACAGATACTGCAGCTACTTCTTCACAGCGTCCTCTGTCGGTCTCTTCTTCAAAGATAGTTTGTAACATCAGTGTTGGTATTCACTGAGGCGTGCGGTTTCTTAATTAACAAACAAAACGTGTGCTATTAATAATAAACATGTATCTTGGATTATTATTTAATATACTTTTTTATCGAAAATCTAACACCATTCGCCATCTTCCATTTTTTCTCGTATTGCTAATATCAACAGAAAAGAATTAACCAGCGCGAGTTCGACTCGTGAGGCACTGTGCGTTCCTATGTAGTGTTAATTAAAACATATAAAAACCAATACAAATTTAAACATACTTGTGAATATATGTATCAAATTTTTTTTCCCCTCGGTGGACTCAGCATGTAGCTTTGTTGTAAGATAACACACACACACACACACATCAAGATTTTTCTATTTACTTTTTTATTTCAAAGAAAAAAATGTTGCTGTTTTATTCTCTTATTTCATATAACATGTAACTTAATTTAAGTAGCTCACTATGCACTACCTTTTGTTATCGTTTGGAATTTTAAAGTGGACAGTTCCTTTTTTAAAAACTTTGTGAAGTTATTATGTTACCAGTTCTAAAACTATAACATTATTTATTTATCAACTGATCGATTTACTAAAGGATAAAGCGGGAAAGATGGATAAACAACTCCACCTGCTTATTTCCTACCAAGTCCTGTTAAAGATGATCAGTGTGTGTGGTACACATCAGGATGAGCTTGAAAAGATACGAAACACATGTTTAAGGCTGATCATGAGATAGGCCACCCTCATCACAACCCTGTTACATCTCACAATCCTCAACAGCACTACACAACACAGGTAGATATTACAATAAAAATTATCCACTAGGATCTTCTTGTGCAAAACACAATAAATTATCCACTAGGATCTTGTTGTGCAAAACAATAAATTATCCACTAGAATCTTTTTTGTGTAAAGACCATAAATTACCCACTAGGATCTTCTTGTGTAAAAACAATAAATTATCCACTAGGATCTTGTTGTGTAAAAACCATAAATTATCCACTAAGATCTTGTTGTGCAAAGACCATAAATTATCGACTAGGATCTGGTTGTGCAAAAACCATAAATTATCCACTGGGATCTTCTTGTCTTAAGACCATAAATTATCCACTATGATCTTGTTGTGAAAAAACCATAAATTATCCACTAGGATCTTGTTCTGCAAAAACCATAAATTATCTACTAAGATCTTGTTCTGTAAAGACCATAAATTATCCACTAGGATCTTGTTCTGTAAAGACCATAAATTATCCACTAGAATATTGTTGTGTAAAGACCATATATTATCCACTAGAATCTTGTTGTGTAAAGACCATAAATTATCCACTAGGATCTTGTTGTGTAAAAACAATAAATTATCCACTAGGATCTTGTCGTGTAAAAACAATAAATTATTGACTAGAATCTTGTTGTGTAAAAACAATAAATTATCCACTAGAATCTTTTTGTGTAAAGACCATAAATTATCCACTAGGCTCTTGTTGTGTAAAAACCATAAATTATCCCCTACAATCTTGTTGTGTAAATATCATAAATTATCCACTAGGTTTTTGTTCTGCACAAACCATAAATTATCCAATAGGATATTGTTGTGTAAAGACCATAAATTATCCACTAGGATCTTGTTGTGCAAAAACCATAAATTATCCACGAGGATCTTGTTGTGTAAAACCATAAATTATCCACTAGAATCTTGTTGTGTAAAGACAACAAATTATCCACTAGGATCTTGTTGTGCAAAAACCATAAATTATCTACTAGGATCTTGTTGTGTAAAGACCATAAATTATCCACTAGGATCTTGTTGTGTAAAGACCACAAATTATCCACTAGGATCTTGTTGTTTAAAAACCATAATTAATCCAGTTGGATCTTGTTGTGTAAAGACCATAAATTATCCACTAGGATCTTGTTGTGCAAAAACCATAAATTATCCACTAAAATCTTGTTGTGTAAAGTCCATAAATTAACCACTAGGATCTTGTTGTGTAAAGACCATAAATTATCCACTAAAATCTTGTTGTGTAAAGTCCATAAATTATCCACTAGAATCTTGTTGTGTAAAGACCATAAATTATCCACTAGAATCTTGTTCTGCAAAAACCATAAATTATCCAATAGGATATTGTCGTGTAAAGACCATAAATTATCCACTAGGCTCTTGTTGTGTAAAACAATAAATTATCCATTAGGATCTTGTTGTGTAAAACCATAAATTATCCAATAGGATATTGTTATGTAAAACCATAAATTATCAACTAGGATCTTGTTGTGTAAAACCATAAATTATCCACTATGATCTTGTTGTGTAAAAACGATAAATTATCCACTAGAATCTTGTTGTGGAAAACCATAAATTATCCACTAGAATCTTGTTGTGTAAAGACCATAAATTATCCACTAAAATCTTGTTGTGTAAAGACCATAAATTATCCACTAGGATCTTGTTGTGCAAAACCATAAATTATCCACTAGAATCTTGTTGTGTAAAGACCATAAATTATCCACTAGAATCTTGTTGTGTAAAGACCATAAATTATCCACTAGGATCTTGTTGTGCAAAACCATAAATTATCACTAGGATCTTGTTGTGCAAAACAATAAATTATCCACTACAATCTTGTTGTGTAAATATCATAAATTATCCACTAAGTTCTTGTTCTGCAAAACCATAAATTATCCAATAGAATATTGTTGTGTAAAACCATAAATTATCCACTATGATCTTGTTGTGTAAAACCATAAATTATCCACTAGAATCTTGTTGTGTAAAACCATAAATTATCCACTAGAATCTTGTTGTGTAAAGATAATAAATTATCCACTAGAATCTTGTTCTGCAAAACCATAAATTATCCACTAGGATCTTGTTGTGCAAAACCATAAATAATCCACTAGAATCATGTTGTTTAAAAACCATAATTTATTCCCTAGGATCTTGTTGTGTAAAAACCATAAATTATCCACTAGGATCTTGTTGTGTAAAGACCATAAATTATCAACTAGAATCTTGTTGTGTAAAGACCATAAATTATCCACTAGAATCTTGTTTTGCAAAAACCATAAATTATCCACTAGGTTCTTGTTCTGCAAAAACCATAAATTATCCAATAGGATATTGTTGTGTAAAGAACATAAATTATCCACTAGGCTCTTGTTGTGTAAAAACCATAAGTTATCCACTAGGATCTTGTTGTGTAAAAACCATAAATTATCCACTAGAATCTTGTTGTGTAAAGACAATAAATTATCCTCTAGAATCTTTTTCTGCAAAAACCATAATTTATCCACTAGGATCTTGTTGTTTAAAGACCATAAATTATCCACTAGGATCTTGTTGTGGAAAAACCATAAATTATCCACTAGAATATTGTTGTTTAAAGACCATAAATTATCCACTAAAATCTTGTTGTGTAAAGACCATAAATTATTCACTTGGATCTTGTTGTGGAAAAACCATAAATTATCCACTAGAATCTTGCTGTGTAAAAACCATAAATTATCCACTAGGATCTTGTTGTGTAAAGACCATAAATTATCCACTAGAATCTTGTTGTGTAAAAACCATAAATTATCCACTAGGATCTTATTGTGTAAAGACCATAAATTATCCACAAGGATCTTGTTGTGCAAAAACCATAAATTATCCACTTGTATCTTGTTGTGTAAAGACCATAAATTATCCACTAGAATCTTGTTGTGTAAAGACCATAAATTATCCACTAGGATCTTGTTGTGTAAAAACCATAAATTATCCACTGGGATCTTGTGTAGAAATCATAAATTATCCACTAAGATCTTGTTGTGTAAAGACCATAAATTATCGACTAGGATCTGGTTGTGCAAAAACCATAAATTATCCACTGGGATCTTCTTGTCTTAAGACCATAAATTATCCACTATGATCTTGTTGTGTAAAAACCATAAATTATCCACTAGGATCTTGTTCTGCAAAAACCATAAATTATCTACTAAGATCTTGTTCTGTAAAGACCATAAATTATCCACTAGGATCTTGTTCTGTAAAGACCATAAATTATCCACTAGAATATTGTTGTGTAAAGACCATATATTATCCACTAGAATCTTGTTGTGTAAAGACCATAAATTATCCACTAAGATCTTGTTGTGTAAAAACAATAAATTATCCACTAGGATCTTGTTGTGTAAAAACAATAAATTATTGACTAGAATCTTGTTGTGTAAAAACAATAAATTATCCACTAGAATCTTTTTGTGTAAAGACCATAAATTATCCACTAGGCTCTTGTTGTGTAAAAACCATAAATTATCCCCTACAATCTTGTTGTGTAAATATCATAAATTATCCACTAGGTTTTTGTTCTGCACAAACCATAAATTATCCAATAGGATATTGTTGTGTAAAGACCATAAATTATCCACTAGGATCTTGTTGTGCAAAAACCATAAATTATCCACGAGGATCTTGTTGTGTAAAAACCATAAATTATCCACTAGAATCTTGTTGTGTAAAGACAACAAATTATCCACTAGGATCTTGTTGTGCAAAAACCATAAATTATCTACTAGGATCTTGTTGTGTAAAGACCATAAATTATCCACTAGGATCTTTTTGTGTAAAGACCACAAATTATCCACTAGGATCTTGTTGTTTAAAAACCATAATTTATCCAGTTGGATCTTGTTGTGTAAAGACCATAAATTATCCACTAGGATCTTGTTGTGCAAAAACCATAAATTATCCACTAAAATCTTGTTGTGTAAAGTCCATAAATTATCCACTAGGATCTTGTTGTGTAAAGACCATAAATTATCCACTAAAATCTTGTTGTGTAAAGTCCATAAATTATCCACTAGAATCTTGTTGTGTAAAGACCATAAATTATCCACTAGAATCTTGTTCTGCAAAAACCATAAATTATCCAATAGGATATTGTCGTGTAAAGACCATAAATTATCCACTAGGCTCTTGTTGTGTAAAACAATAAATTATCCATTAGGATCTTGTTGTGTAAAACCATAAATTATCCAATAGGATATTGTTATGTAAACACCATAAATTATCAACTAGGATCTTGTTGTGTAAAACCATAAATTATCCACTATGATCTTGTTGTGTAAAACCATAAATTATCCACTAGAATCTTGTTGTGGAAAACCATAAATTATCCACTAGAATCTTGTTGTGTAAAGACCATAAATTATCCACTAAAATCTTGTTGTGTAAAGACCATAAATTATCCACTAGGATCTTGTTGTGCAAAACCATAAATTATCCACTAGAATCTTGTTGTGTAAAGACCATAAATTATCCACTAGAATCTTGTTGTGTAAAGACCATAAATTATCCACTAGGATCTTGTTGTGCAAAACCATAAATTATCACTAGGATCTTGTTGTGCAAAAAACAATAAATTATCCACTACAATCTTGTTGTGTAAATATCATAAATTATCCACTAAGTTCTTGTTCTGCAAAACCATAAATTATCCAATAGAATATTGTTGTGTAAAACCATAAATTATCCACTATGATCTTGTTGTGTAAAACCATAAATTATCCACTAGAATCTTGTTGTGTAAAACCATAAATTATCCACTAGAATCTTGTTGTGTAAAGATAATAAATTATCCACTAGAATCTTGTTCTGCAAAAACCATAAATTATCCACTAGGATCTTGTTGTGCAAAAACCATAAATAATCCACTAGAATCATGTTGTTTAAAAAACCATAATTTATTCCCTAGGATCTTGTTGTGTAAAACCATAAATTATCCACTAGGATCTTGTTGTGTAAAGACCATAAATTATCAACTAGAATCTTGTTGTGTAAAGACCATAAATTATCCACTAGAATCTTGTTTTGCAAAAACCATAAATTATCCACTAGGTTCTTGTTCTGCAAAACCATAAATTATCCAATAGGATATTGTTGTGTAAAGAACATAAATTATCCACTAGGCTCTTGTTGTGTAAAAACCATAAGTTATCCACTAGGATCTTGTTGTGTAAAAACCATAAATTATCCACTAGAATCTTGTTGTGTAAAGACCATAAATTATCCACTAGGATCTTGTTGTGTAAAAACCATAAATTATCCACTGGGATCTTGTGTAGAAATCATAAATTATCCACTAAGATCTTGTTGTGTAAAGACCATAAATTATCGACTAGGATCTTGTTGTGCAAAACCATAAATTATCCACTGGGATCTTGTTGTCTTAAGACCATAAATTATCCACTATGATCTTGTTGTGTAAAAACCATAAATTATCCACTAGGATCTTGTTCTGCAAAAACCATAAATTATCTACTAAGATCTTGTTCTGTAAAGACCATAAATTATCCACTAGGATCTTGTTCTGTAAAGACCATAAATTATCCACTAGAATATTGTTGTGTAAAGACCATATATTATCCACTAGAATCTTGTTGTGTAAAGACCATAAATTATCCACTAAGATCTTGTTGTGTAAAAACAATAAATTATCCACTAGGATCTTGTTGTGTAAAAACAATAAATTATTGACTAGAATCTTGTTGTGTAAAAACAATAAATTATCCACTAGAATCTTTTTGTGTAAAGACCATAAATTATCCACTAGGCTCTTGTTGTGTAAAACCATAAATTATCCCCTACAATCTTGTTGTGTAAATATCATAAATTATCCACTAGGTTTTGTTCTGCACAAACCATAAATTATCCAATAGGATATTGTTGTGTAAAGACCATAAATTATCCACTAGGATCTTGTTGTGCAAAACCATAAATTATCCACGAGGATCTTGTTGTGTAAAAACCATAAATTATCCACTAGAATCTTGTTGTGTAAAGACAACAAATTATCCACTAGGATCTTGTTGTGCAAAAACCATAAATTATCTACTAGGATCTTGTTGTGTAAAGACCATAAATTATCCACTAGGATCTTTTTGTGTAAAGACCACAAATTATCCACTAGGATCTTGTTGTTTAAAAACCATAATTTATCCAGTAGGATCTTGTTGTGTAAAGACCATAAATTATCCACTAGGATCTTGTTGTGCAAAAACCATAAATTATCCACTAAAATCTTGTTGTGTAAAGTCCATAAATTATCCACTAGGATCTTGTTGTGTAAAGACCATAAATTATCCACTAAAATCTTGTTGTGTAAAGTCCATAAATTATCCACTAGAATCTTGTTGTGTAAAGACCATAAATTATCCACTAGAATCTTGTTCTGCAAAAACCATAAATTATCCAATAGGATATTGTCGTGTAAAGACCATAAATTATCCACTAGGCTCTTGTTGTGTAAAAACAATAAATTATCCATTAGGATCTTGTTGTGTAAAAACCATAAATTATCCAATAGGATATTGTTATGTAAACACCATAAATTATCAACTAGGATCTTGTTGTGTAAAAACCATAAATTATCCACTATGATCTTGTTGTGTAAAACCATAAATTATCCACTAGAATCTTGTTGTGGAAAAACCATAAATTATCCACTAGAATCTTGTTGTGTAAAGACCATAAATTATCCACTAAAATCTTGTTGTGTAAAGACCATAAATTATCCACTAGGATCTTGTTGTGCAAAAACCATAAATTATCCACTAGAATCTTGTTGTGTAAAGACCATAAATTATCCACTAGAATCTTGTTGTGTAAAGACCATAAATTATCCACTAGGATCTTGTTGTGCAAAAACCATAAATTATCACTAGGATCTTGTTGTGCAAAAACAATAAATTATCCACTACAATCTTGTTGTGTAAATATCATAAATTATCCACTAAGTTCTTGTTCTGCAAAAACCATAAATTATCCAATAGAATATTGTTGTGTAAAAACCATAAATTATCCACTATGATCTTGTTGTGTAAAAACCATAAATTATCCACTAGAATCTTGTTGTGTAAAAACCATAAATTATCCACTAGAATCTTGTTGTGTAAAGATAATAAATTATCCACTAGAATCTTGTTCTGCAAAAACCATAAATTATCCACTAGGATCTTGTTGTGCAAAAACCATAAATAATCCACTAGAATCATGTTGTTTAAAAACCATAATTTATTCCCTAGGATCTTGTTGTGTAAAAACCATAAATTATCCACTAGGATCTTGTTGTGTAAAGACCATAAATTATTCCCTTGGATCTTGTTGTGGAAAAACCATAAATTATCCACTAGAATCTTGCTGTGTAAAAACCATAAATTATCCACTAGGATCTTGTTGTGTAAAGACCATAAATTATCCACTAGAATCTTGTTGTGTAAAAACCATAAATTATCCACTAGGATCTTATTGTGTAAAGACCATAAATTATCCACAAGGATCTTGTTGTGCAAAAACCATAAATTATCCACTTGTATCTTGTTGTGTAAAGACCATAAATTATCCACTAGAATCTTGTTGTGTAAAGACCATAAATTATCCACTAGGATCTTGTTGTGTAAAAACCATAAATTATCCACTGGGATCTTGTGTAGAAATCATAAATTATCCACTAAGATCTTGTTGTGTAAAGACCATAAATTATCCACTAGGATCTTGTTGTGCAAAAACCATAAATTATCCACTGGGATCTTCTTGTCTTAAGACCATAAATTATCCACTATGATCTTGTTGTGTAAAAACCATAAATTATCCACTAGGATCTTGTTGTGTAAAGACCATAAATTATCCACTAGAATCTTGTTTTGCAAAAACCATAAATTATCCACTAGGTTCTTGTTCTGCAAAAACCATAAATTATCCAATAGGATATTGTTGTGTAAAGAACATAAATTATCCACTAGGCTCTTGTTGTGTAAAAACCATAAGTTATCCACTAGGATCTTGTGTAAAAACCATAAATTATCCACTAGAATCTTGTTGTGTAAAGACAATAAATTATCCTCTAGAATCTTTTTCTGCAAAAACCATAAATTATCCACTAGGATCTTGTTGTGCAAAAACCATAAATTATCCACTAAAATTTTGTTGTGTAAAGTCCATAAATTATCCACTAGGATCTTGTTGTGTAAACACCCTAAATTATCCACTAAAATCTTGTTGTGTAAAGTCCATAAATTATCCACTAGAATCTTGTTGTGTAAAAACCATAAATTATCCACTAGAATCTTGTTGTGTAAAGACCATAAATTATCCACTAGGATCTTGTTGTTTAAAAACCATAATTTATCCAGTAGGATCTTATTGTGTCAAGACCATAAATTATCCACTAGGATCTTGTTGTGCAAAAACCATAAATTATCCACTAAAATCTTGTTGTGCAAAAACCATAAATTATCCACTAGAATCTTGTTGTGGAAAAACCATAAATTATCCACTAGAATCTTGTTGTTTAAAGACCATAAATTATCCACTAAAATCTTGTTGTGTAAAGACCATAAATTATCCACTAGGATCTTGTTGTGTAAAAACAATAAATTATCCACTAGGATCTTGTTGTGTAAAAACAATAAATTATTCACTAGAATCTTGTTGTGTAAAGACCATAAATTATCCACTAGAATCTTGTTGTGTAAAAACCATAAATTATCCACTAGGATCTTATTGTGTAAAGACCATAAATTATCCACAAGGATCTTGTTGTGCAAAAACCATAAATTATCCACTTGTATCTTGTTGTGTAAAGACCATAAATTATCCACTAAGATCTTGTTGTGTAAAGACCATAAATTATCCACTAGGATCTTGTTGTGCAAAAACCATAAATTATCCACTGGGATCTTCTTGTCTTAAGACCATAAATTATCCACTATGATCTTGTTGTGTAAAAACCATAAATTATCCACTATGATCTGGTTGTATAACAACCATAAATTGTCCACTAGAATCTTGTTGTGTGAAAACCATAAATTATGCACTAGGATCTTGTTCTGCAAAAACCATAAATTATCTACTAAGATCTTGTTCTGTAAAGACCATAAATTATCCACTAGGATCTTGTTCTGTAAAGACCATAAATTATCCACTAGAATCTTGTTGTGTAAAGACCATAAATTATCCACTAGGATCTTGTTGTGTAAGGACCATAACTTATCCACTAGAATATTCTTGTGTAAAGACCATAAATTATTCACTAGGATCTTGTTGTGCAAAAACCATAAATTATCCACTAGGATCTTGTTGTGCAAAAACAATAAATTATCCACTAGGATCTTGTTGTGCAAAAACAATAAATTATCCACTAGAATCTTGTTGTGTAAAGACCATAAATTATCCACTAGGATCTTGTTCTGCAAAAACCATAAATTATCCACTAGGATATTGTTGTGTAAAGACCATAAATTATCCACTAGGCTCTTGTTGTGTAAAAACCATAAATTATCCACTAGAATCTTGTTGTGTAAAGACCATAAATTATCCACTAGGATCTTGTTGTGCAAAAACCATAAATTATCCACTAGGATCTTGTTGTGCAAAAACAATAAATTATCCACTAGGTTTTTGTTCTGCACAAACCATAAATTATCCAATAGGATATTGTTGTGTAAAGACCATAAATTATCCACTAGGATCTTGTTGTGCAAAAACCATAAATTATCCACTAGGATCTTGTTGTGTAAAAACCATAAATTATCCACTAGAATCTTGTTGTGTAAAGACAACAAATTATCCACTAGGATCTTGTTGTGCAAAAACCATAAATTATCCACTAAAATTTTGTTGTGTAAAGTCCATAAATTATCCACTAGGATCTTGTTGTGTAAAACCCATAAATTATCCACTAAAATCTTGTTGTGTAAAGTCCATAAATTATCCACTAGGATCTTGTTGTGTAAAGACCATAAATTATCCACTAAAATCTTGTTGTGTAAAGTCCATAAATTATCCACTAGAATCTTGTTGTGTAAAGACCATAAATTATCCACTAGAATCTTGTTCTGCAAAAACCATAAATTATCCAATAGGATATTGTCGTGTAAAGACCATAAATTATCCACTAGGCTCTTGTTGTGTAAAACAATAAATTATCCATTAGGATCTTGTTGTGTAAAACCATAAATTATCCAATAGGATATTGTTGTGTAAAACCATAAATTATCAACTTGGATCTTGTTGTGTAAAACCATAAATTATCCACTATGATCTTGTTGTGTAAAACCATAAATTATCCACTAGAATCTTGTTGTGGAAAAACCATAAATTATCCACTAGAATCTTGTTGTGTAAAGACCATAAATTATCCACTAAAATCTTGTTGTGTAAAGACCATAAATTATCCACTAGGATCTTGTTGTGCAAAACCATAAATTATCCACTAGGATCTTGTTGTGCAAAACACCATAAATTATCCACTACAATCTTGTTGTGTAAATACCATAAATTATCCACTAAGTTCTTGTTCTGCAAAACCATAAATTATCCAATAGAATATTGTTGTGTAAAACCATAAATTATCCACTATGATCTTGTTGTGTAAAACCATAAATTATCCACTAGAATCTTGTTGTGTAAAACCATAAATTATCCACTAGGATCTTGTTGTGCAAAACCATAAATTATCCACTAGAATCTTGTTGTTTAAAACCATAAATTATCCACTAGGATCTTGTTGTGTAAAACCATAAATTATCCACTAGGATCTTGTTGTGTAAAGACCATAAATTATCCACTAGAATCTTGTTTTGCAAAACCATAAATTATCCACTAGGTTCTTGTTCTGCAAAACCATAAATTATCCAATAGGATATTGTTGTGTAAAGAACATAAATTATCCACTAGGATCTTGTTGTGTAAAACCATAAATTATCCACTAGGATCTTGTTGTGTAAAACCATAAATTATCCACTAGAATCTTGTTGTGTAAAGACAATAAATTATCCACTAGAATCTTTTTCTGCAAAACCATAAATTATCCACTAGGATCTTGTTGTGCAAAACCATAAATTATCCACTAAAATTTTGTTGTGTAAAGTCCATAAATTATCCACTAGGATCTTGTTGTGTAAACACCCTAAATTATCCACTAAAATCTTGTTGTGTAAAGTCCATAAATTATCCACTAGAATCTTGTTGTGTAAAAACCATAAATTATCCACTAGGATCTTGTTGTGTAAAACCATAAATTATCCACTAGAATCTTGTTGTGTAAAGACAATAAATTATCCACTAGAATCTTTTTGTGCAAAACCATAAATTATCCACTAGGATCTTGTTGTTTAAAGACCATAAATTATCCACTAGGATCTTGTTGTGGAAAAACCATAAATTATCCACTAGAATATTGTTGTGGAAAAACCATAAATTATCCACTAGAATCTTGTTGTTTAAAGACCATAAATTATCCACTAAAATCTTGTTGTGTAAAGACCATAAATTATCCACTAGGATCTTGTTGTGTAAAAACAATAAATTATTGACTAGAATCTTGTTGTGTAAAGACCATAAATTATCCACTAGAATCTTGTTGTGTAAAACCATAAATTATCCACTAGGATCTTGTTGTGTAAAGACCATAAATTATCCACTAGGATCTTGTTGTGCAAAACCATAAATTATCCACTAGTATCTTGTTGTGTAAAGACCATAAATTATCCACTAGAATCTTGTTGTGTAAAGACCATAAATTATCCACTAGGATCTTGTTGTGTAAAACCATAAATTATCCACTAGGATCTTGTGTAGAAATCATAAATTATCCACTAAGATCTTGTTGTGTAAAGACCATAAATTATCCACTAGGATCTTGTTGTGCAAAACCATAAATTATCCACTAGGATCTTGTTGTCTAAAGACCATAAATTATCCACTATGATCTTGTTGTGTAAAACCATAAATTATCCACTATGATCTTGTTGTATAACAACCATAAATTATCCACTAGAATCTTGTTGTGTAAAACCATAAATTATCCACTAGGATCTTGTTCTGCAAAACCATAAATTATCCACTAAGATCTTGTTGTGTAAAGACCATAAATTATCCACTAGGATCTTGTTGTGTAAAGACCATAAATTATCCACTAGAATCTTGTTGTGTAAAGACCATAAATTATCCACTAGGATCTTGTTGTGTAAGGACCATAAATTATCCACTAGAATCTTCTTGTGTAAAGACCATAAATTATTCACTAGGATCTTGTTGTGCAAAACCATAAATTATCCACTAGGATCTTGTTGTGCAAAAACCAATAAATTATCCACTAGGATCTTGTTGTGCAAAAAACAATAAATTATCCACTAGAATCTTGTTGTGTAAAGACCATAAATTATCCACTAGGATCTTGTTCTGCAAAACCATAAATTATCCACTAGGATATTGTTGTGTAAAGACCATAAATTATCCACTAGGCTCTTGTTGTGTAAAACCATAAATTATCCACTAGAATCTTGTTGTGTAAAGACCATAAATTATCCACTAGGATCTTGTTGTGCAAAACCATAAATTATCCACTAGGATCTTGTTGTGCAAAAAACAATAAATTATCCACTAGGTTTTTGTTCTGCAAAACCATAAATTATCCAATAGGATATTGTTGTGTAAAGACCATAAATTATCCACTAGGATCTTGTTGTGCAAAACCATAAATTATCCACGAGGATCTTGTTGTGTAAAACCATAAATTATCCACTAGAATCTTGTTGTGTAAAGACAACAAATTATCCACTAGGATCTTGTTGTGCAAAACCATAAATTATCTACTAGGATCTTGTTGTGTAAAGACCATAAATTATCCACTAAAATCTTGTTGTGTAAAGACCATAAATTATCCACTAGGATCTTGTTGTGTAAAGACCACAAATTATCCACTAGGATCTTGTTGTTTAAAACCATAATTTATCCAGTAGGATCTTGTTGTGTAAAGACCATAAATTATCCACTAGGATCTTGTTGTGCAAAACCATAAATTATCCACTAAAATCTTGTTGTGTAAAGTCCATAAATTATCCACTAGGATCTTGTTGTGTAAAGACCATAAATTATCCACTAAAATCTTGTTGTGTAAAGTCCATAAATTATCCACTAGAATCTTGTTGTGTAAAGACCATAAATTATTCACTAGAATCTTGTTCTGCAAAAACCATAAATTATCCAATAGGATATTGTCGTGTAAAGACCATAAATTATCCACTAGGCTCTTG
Source organism: Tachypleus tridentatus (assembly GCF_004210375.1). Taxonomy (NCBI): domain Eukaryota; kingdom Metazoa; phylum Arthropoda; class Merostomata; order Xiphosura; family Limulidae; genus Tachypleus; species Tachypleus tridentatus. The sequence continues at coordinate 13,089,036 of NC_134828.1, forward strand.
TTGTGTAAAAACAATAAATTATCCATTAGGATCTTGTTGTGTAAAACCATAAATTATCCAATAGGATATTGTTATGTAAAACCATAAATTATCAACTAGGATCTTGTTGTGTAAAACCATAAATTATCCACTATGATCTTGTTGTGTAAAACCATAAATTATCCACTAGAATCTTGTTGTGGAAAACCATAAATTATCCACTAGAATCTTGTTGTGTAAAGACCATAAATTATCCACTAAAATCTTGTTGTGTAAAGACCATAAATTATCCACTAGGATCTTGTTGTGCAAAACCATAAATTATCCACTAGAATCTTGTTGTGTAAAGACCATAAATTATCCACTAGAATCTTGTTGTGTAAAGACCATAAATTATCCACTAGGATCTTGTTGTGCAAAAACCATAAATTATCACTAGGATCTTGTTGTGCAAAAACAATAAATTATCCACTACAATCTTGTTGTGTAAATATCATAAATTATCCACTAAGTTCTTGTTCTGCAAAAACCATAAATTATCCAATAGAATATTGTTGTGTAAAAACCATAAATAATCCACTATGATCTTGTTGTGTAAAAACCATAAATTATCCACTAGAATCTTGTTGTGTAAAAACCATAAATTATCCACTAGAATCTTGTTGTGTAAAGATAATAAATTATCCACTAGAATCTTGTTCTGCAAAAACCATAAATTATCCACTAGGATCTTGTTGTGCAAAAACCATAAATAATCCACTAGAATCATGTTGTTTAAAAACCATAATTTATTCCCTAGGATCTTGTTGTGTAAAGACCATAAATTATCAACTAGAATCTTGTTGTGTAAAGACCATAAATTATCCACTAGAATCTTGTTTTGCAAAAACCATAAATTATCCACTAGGTTCTTGTTCTGCAAAACCATAAATTATCCAATAGGATATTGTTGTGTAAAGAACATAAATTATCCACTAGGCTCTTGTTGTGTAAATACCATAAGTTATCCACTAGGATCTTGTTGTGTAAAAACCATAAATTATCCACTAGAATCTTGTTGTGTAAAGACAATAAATTATCCTCTAGAATCTTTTCTGCAAAACCATAAATTATCCACTAGGATCTTGTTGTGCAAAACCATAAATTATCCACTAAAATTTTGTTGTGTAAAGTCCATAAATTATCCACTAGGATCTTGTTGTGTAAACACCCTAAATTATCCACTAAAATCTTGTTGTGTAAAGTCCATAAATTATCCACTAGAATCTTGTTGTGTAAAGACCATAAATTATCCACTAGAATCTTGTTGTGTAAAGACCATAAATTATCCACTAGGATCTTGTTGTTTAAAACCATAAATTATCCAGTAGGATCTTGTTGTGTCAAGACCATAAATTATCCACTAGGATCTTGTTGTGCAAAACCATAAATTATCCACTAAAATCTTGTTGTGCAAAAACCATAAATTATCCACTAGAATCTTGTTGTGGAAAAACCATAAATTATCCACTAGAATCTTGTTGTTTAAAGACCATAAATTATCCACTAAAATCTTGTTGTGTAAAGACCATAAATTATCCACTAGGATCTTGTTGTGTAAAACCATAAATTATCCACTAGGATCTTGTTGTTTAAAACCATAAATTATCCACTAGGATCTTGTTGTTTAAAGACCATAAATTATCCACTAGGATCTTGTTGTGGAAAACCATAAATTATCCACTAGAATCTTGTTGTGTAAAGACCATAAATTATCCACTAAAATCTTGTTGTGTAAAGACCATAAATTATCCACTAGGATCTTGTTGTGTAAAAAATCATAAATTATCCACTAGAATCTTGTTGTGTAAAAACCATAAATTATCCACTAGGATCTTGTTGTGTAAAGACCATAAATTATCCACTAGAATCTTGTTGTGTAAAGACCATAAATTATCCACTAGGATCTTGTTGTGTAAAAACAATAAATTATCCATTAGGATCTTGTTGTGTAAAGATAATAAATTATCCACTAGAATCTTGTTCTGCAAAAACCATAAATTATCCACTAGGATCTTGTTGTGTAAAACCATAAATTATCCACTAGAATCTTGTTGTGGAAAAACCATAAATTATCCACTAGAATCTTGTTGTGTAAAGACCATAAATTATCCACTAAAATCTTGTTGTGTAAAGACCATAAATTATCCACTAGGATCTTGTTGTGCAAAAACCATAAATTATCCACTAGAATCTTGTTGTGTAAAGACCATAAATTATCCACTAGAATCTTGTTGTGTAAAGACCATAAATTATCCACTAGGATCTTGTTGTGCAAAAACCATAAATTATCACTAGGATCTTGTTGTGCAAAAACAATAAATTATCCACTACAATCTTGTTGTGTAAATATCATAAATTATCCACTAAGTTCTTGTTCTGCAAAACCATAAATTATCCAATAGAATATTGTTGTGTAAAACCATAAATTATCCACTATGATCTTGTTGTGTAAAAACCATAAATTATCCACTAGAATCTTGTTGTGTAAAAACCATAAATTATCCACTAGAATCTTGTTGTGTAAAGATAATAAATTATCCACTAGAATCTTGTTCTGCAAAACCATAAATTATCCACTAGGATCTTGTTGTGCAAAACCATAAATAATCCACTAGAATCATGTTGTTTAAAACCATAATTTATCCCCTAGGATCTTGTTGTGTAAAAAACCATAAATTATCCACTAGGATCTTGTTGTGTAAAGACCATAAATTATCAACTAGAATCTTGTTGTGTAAAGACAATAAATTATCCACTAGAATCTTGTTTTGCAAAACCATAAATTATCCACTAGGTTCTTGTTCTGCAAAAACCATAAATTATCCAATAGGATATTGTTGTGTAAAGAACATAAATTATCCACTAGGCTCTTGTTGTGTAAAACCATAAGTTATCCACTAGGATCTTGTTGTGTAAAAACCATAAATTATCCACTAGAATCTTGTTGTGTAAAGACAATAAATTATCCTCTAGAATCTTTTTCTGCAAAAACCATAATTTATCCACTAGGATCTTGTTGTTTAAAGACCATAAATTATCCACTAGGATCTTGTTGTGGAAAACCATAAATTATCCACTAGAATCTTGTTGTTTAAAGACCATAAATTATCCACTAAAATCTTGTTGTGTAAAGACCATAAATTATCCACTTGGATCTTGTTGTGGAAAACCATAAATTATCCACTAGAATCTTGTTGTGTAAAACCATAAATTATCCACTAGGATCTTGTTGTGTAAAGACCATAAATTATCCACTAGAATCTTGTTGTGTAAAGACCATAAATTATCCACTAGAATCTTGTTTTGTAAAGACCATAAATTATCCACTAGGATCTTGTTGTGTAAAAAACAATAAATTATCCACTAGGATCTTGTTGTGTAAAACCAATAAATTATCCACTAGAATCTTGTTGTGTAAAGACCATAAATTATCCACTAGAATCTTGTTGTGTAAAACCATAAATTATCCACTAGGATCTTATTGTGTAAAGACCATAAATTATCCACAAGGATCTTGTTGTGCAAAAACCATAAATTATCCACTTGTATCTTGTTGTGTAAAGACCATAAATTATCCACTAGAATCTTGTTGTGTAAAGACCATAAATTATCCACTAGGATCTTGTTGTGTAAAAACCATAAATTATCCACTGGGATCTTGTGTAGAAACCATAAATTATCCACTAAGATCTTGTTGTGTAAAGACCATAAATTATCCACTAGGATCTTGTTGTGCAAAACCATAAATTATCCACTAGGATCTTGTTCTGCAAAAACCATAAATTATCTACTAAGATCTTGTTCTGTAAAGACCATAAATTATCCACTAGAATATTGTTGTGTAAAGACCATATATTATCCACTAGGATCTTGTTGTGTAAGGACCATAACTTATCCACTAGAATATTCTTGTGTAAAGACCATAAATTATTCACTAGGATCTTGTTGTGCAAAAACCATAAATTATCCACTAGGATCTTGTTGTGCAAAAACAATAAATTATCCACTAGAATCTTGTTGTGTAAAGACCATAAATTATCCACTAGGATCTTGTTCTGCAAAAACCATAAATTATCCACTAGGATATTGTTGTGTAAAGACCATAAATTATCCACTAGGCTCTTGTTGTGTAAAACCATAAATTATCCACTAGAATCTTGTTGTGTAAAGACCATAAATTATCCACTAGGATCTTGTTGTGCAAAAACCATAAATTATCCACTAGGATCTTGTTGTGCAAAAACAATAAATTATCCACTAGGTTTTTGTTCTGCACAAACCATAAATTATCCAATAGGATATTGTTGTGTAAAGACCATAAATTATCCACTAGGATCTTGTTGTGCAAAAACCATAAATTATCCACGAGGATCTTGTTGTGTAAAAACCATAAATTATCCACTAGAATCTTGTTGTGTAAAGACAACAAATTATCCACTAGGATCTTGTTGTGCAAAAACCATAAATTATCTACTAGGATCTTGTTGTGTAAAGACCATAAATTATCCACTAAAATCTTGTTGTGTAAAGACCATAAATTATCCACTAGGATCTTGTTGTGTAAAGACCACAAATTATCCACTAGGATCTTGTTGTTTAAAAACCATAATTTATCCAGTAGGATCTTGTTGTGTAAAGACCATAAATTATCCACTAGGATCTTGTTGTGCAAAAACCATAAATTATCCACTAAAATCTTGTTGTGTAAAGTCCATAAATTATCCACTAGGATCTTGTTGTGTAAAGACCATAAATTATCCACTAAAATCTTGTTGTGTAAAGTCCATAAATTATCCACTAGAATCTTGTTGTGTAAAGACCATAAATTATTCACTAGAATCTTGTTCTGCAAAACCATAAATTATCCAATAGGATATTTTCGTGTAAAGACCATAAATTATCCACTAGGCTCTTGTTGTGTAAAACAATAAATTATCCATTAGGATCTTGTTGTGTAAAACCATAAATTATCCAATAGGATATTGTTATGTAAAACCATAAATTATCAACTAGGATCTTGTTGTGTAAAACCATAAATTATCCACTATGATCTTGTTGTGTAAAACCATAAATTATCCACTAGAATCTTGTTGTGGAAAACCATAAATTATCCACTAGAATCTTGTTGTGTAAAGACCATAAATTATCCACTAAAATCTTGTTGTGTAAAGACCATAAATTATCCACTAGGATCTTGTTGTGCAAAACCATAAATTATCCACTAGAATCTTGTTGTGTAAAGACCATAAATTATCCACTAGAATCTTGTTGTGTAAAGACCATAAATTATCCACTAGGATCTTGTTGTGCAAAAACCATAAATTATCACTAGGATCTTGTTGTGCAAAAACAATAAATTATCCACTACAATCTTGTTGTGTAAATATCATAAATTATCCACTAAGTTCTTGTTCTGCAAAAACCATAAATTATCCAATAGAATATTGTTGTGTAAAAACCATAAATTATCCACTATGATCTTGTTGTGTAAAAACCATAAATTATCCACTAGAATCTTGTTGTGTAAAAACCATAAATTATCCACTAGAATCTTGTTGTGTAAAGATAATAAATTATCCACTAGAATCTTGTTCTGCAAAAACCATAAATTATCCACTAGGATCTTGTTGTGCAAAAACCATAAATAATCCACTAGAATCATGTTGTTTAAAAACCATAATTTATTCCCTAGGATCTTGTTGTGTAAAGACCATAAATTATCAACTAGAATCTTGTTGTGTAAAGACCATAAATTATCCACTAGGTTCTTGTTCTGCAAAAACCATAAATTATCCAATAGGATATTGTTGTGTAAAGAACATAAATTATCCACTAGGCTCTTGTTGTGTAAAAACCATAAGTTATCCACTAGGATCTTGTTGTGTAAAAACCATAAATTATCCACTAGAATCTTGTTGTGTAAAGACAATAAATTATCCTCTAGAATCTTTTTCTGCAAAAACCATAAATTATCCACTAGGATCTTGTTGTGCAAAAACCATAAATTATCCACTAAAATTTTGTTGTGTAAAGTCCATAAATTATCCACTAGGATCTTGTTGTGTAAACACCCTAAATTATCCACTAAAATCTTGTTGTGTAAAGTCCATAAATTATCCACTAGAATCTTGTTGTGTAAAGACCATAAATTATCCACTAGAATCTTGTTGTGTAAAGACCATAAATTATCCACTAGGATCTTGTTGTTTAAAAACCATAATTTATCCAGTAGGATCTTATTGTGTCAAGACCATAAATTATCCACTAGGATCTTGTTGTGCAAAAACCATAAATTATCCACTAAAATCTTGTTGTGCAAAAACCATAAATTATCCACTAGAATCTTGTTGTGGAAAAACCATAAATTATCCACTAGAATCTTGTTGTTTAAAGACCATAAATTATCCACTAAAATCTTGTTGTGTAAAGACCATAAATTATCCACTAGGATCTTGTTGTGCAAAAACCATAAATATCCACTAGGATATTGTTGTTTAAAAACCATAATTTATCCACTAGGATCTTGTTGTTTAAAGACCATAAATTATCCACTAGGATCTTGTTGTGGAAAAACCATAAATTATCCACTAGAATCTTGTTGTTTAAAGACCATAAATTATCCACTAAAATCTTGTTGTGTAAAGACCATAAATTATTCCCTTGGATCTTGTTGTGGAAAAACCATAAATTATCCACTAGAATCTTGCTGTGTAAAAACCATAAATTATCCACTAGGATCTTGTTGTGTAAAGACCATAAATTATCCACTAGAATCTTGTTGTGTAAAGACCATAAATTATCCACTAGGATCTTGTTGTGTAAAAACAATAAATTATCCATTAGGATCTTGTTGTGTAAAGATAATAAATTATCCACTAGAATCTTGTTCTGCAAAAACCATAAATTATCCACTAGGATCTTGTTGTGTAAAAACCATAAATTATCCACTAGAATCTTGTTGTGGAAAAACCATAAATTATCCACTAGAATCTTGTTGTGTAAAGACCATAAATTATCCACTAAAATCTTGTTGTGTAAAGACCATAAATTATCCACTAGGATCTTGTTGTGCAAAAACCATAAATTATCCACTAGAATCTTGTTGTGTAAAGACCATAAATTATCCACTAGAATCTTGTTGTGTAAAGACCATAAATTATCCACTAGGATCTTGTTGTGCAAAAACCATAAATTATCACTAGGATCTTGTTGTGCAAAAACAATAAATTATCCACTACAATCTTGTTGTGTAAATATCATAAATTATCCACTAAGTTCTTGTTCTGCAAAAACCATAAATTATCCAATAGAATATTGTTGTGTAAAACCATAAATTATCCACTATGATCTTGTTGTGTAAAACCATAAATTATCCACTAGAATCTTGTTGTGTAAAAACCATAAATTATCCACTAGAATCTTGTTGTGTAAAGATAATAAATTATCCACTAGAATCTTGTTCTGCAAAAACCATAAATTATCCACTAGGATCTTGTTGTGCAAAAACCATAAATAATCCACTAGAATCATGTTGTTTAAAAACCATAATTTATTCCCTAGGATCTTGTTGTGTAAAAACCATAAATTATCCACTAGGATCTTGTTGTGTAAAGACCATAAATTATCAACTAGAATCTTGTTGTGTAAAGACAATAAATTATCCACTAGAATCTTGTTTTGCAAAAACCATAAATTATCCACTAGGTTCTTGTTCTGCAAAAACCATAAATTATCCAATAGGATATTGTTGTGTAAAGAACATAAATTATCCACTAGGCTCTTGTTGTGTAAAAACCATAAGTTATCCACTAGGATCTTGTTGTGTAAAAACCATAAATTATCCACTAGAATCTTGTTGTGTAAAGACAATAAATTATCCTCTAGAATCTTTTTCTGCAAAAACCATAATTTATCCACTAGGATCTTGTTGTTTAAAGACCATAAATTATCCACTAGGATCTTGTTGTGGAAAAACCATAAATTATCCACTAGAATCATGTTGTTTAAAGACCATAAATTATCTACTAAAATCTTGTTGTGTAAAGACCATAAATTATTCCCTTGGATCTTGTTGTGGAAAAACCATAAATTATCCACTAGAATCTTGTTGTGTAAAAACCATAAATTATCCACTAGGATCTTATTGTGTAAAGACCATAAATTATCCACAAGGATCTTGTTGTGCAAAAACCATAAATTATCCACTTGTATCTTGTTGTGTAAAGACCATAAATTATCCACTAGGATCTTGTTGTGTAAAAACAATAAATTATCCACTAGGATCTTGTTGTGTAAAAACAATAAATTATTGACTAATTTATATGCAAAAAACAGCTCGTTTGGGCTGAGAAAACACTTTACATAGAAGAGCTCTTCTATGTAAAGTGTTTTCTCAGTTCAAACGAGCCGTTTTTTGCATATAAATTTCTCAACAAGTGGGTTTCTCGTCATCACTGAAAATTATTGACTAGAATCTTGTTGTGTAAAAACCATAAATTATCCACTAGAATCTTGTTGTGTAAAAACCATAAATTATCCACTAGGATCTTATTGTGTAAAGACCATAAATTATCCACAAGGATCTTGTTGTGCAAAAACCATAAATTTTCCACTTGTATCTTGTTGTGTAAAGACCATAAATTATCCACTAGGATCTTGTTGTGTAAAGACCATAAATTATCCACTAGGATCTTGTTGTGTAAAAACCATAAATTATCCACTGGGATCTTGTGTAGAAATCATAAATTATCCACTAAGATCTTGTTGTGTAAAGACCATAAATTATCGACTAGGATCTGGTTGTGCAAAAACCATAAATTATCGACTAGGATCTTGTTCTGCAAAAACCATAAATTATCTACTAAGATCTTGTTCTGTAAAGACCATAAATTATCCACTAGAATATTGTTGTGTAAAGACCATATATTATCCACTAGGATCTTGTTGTGTAAGGACCATAACTTATCCACTAGAATATTCTTGTGTAAAGACCATAAATTATTCACTAGGATCTTGTTGTGCAAAAACCATAAATTATCCACTAGGATCTTGTTGTGCAAAAACAATAAATTATCCACTAGGATCTTGTTGTGCAAAAACAATAAATTATCCACTAGAATCTTGTTGTGTAAAGACCATAAATTATCCACTAGGATCTTGTTCTGCAAAAACCATAAATTATCCACTAGGATATTGTTGTGTAAAGACCATAAATTATCCACTAGGCTCTTGTTGTGTAAAAACCATAAATTATCCACTAGGCTCTTGTTGTGTAAAAACCATAAATTATCCACTAGAATCTTGTTGTGTAAAGACCATAAATTATCCACTAGGATCTTGTTGTGCAAAAACCATAAATTATCCACTAGGATCTTGTTGTGCAAAAACAATAAATTATCCACTAGGTTTTTGTTCTGCACAAACCATAAATTATCCAATAGGATATTGTTGTGTAAAGACCATAAATTATCCACTAGGATCTTGTTGTGCAAAAACCATAAATTATCCACGAGGATCTTGTTGTGTAAAAACCATAAATTATCCTCTAGAATCTTTTTCTGCAAAAACCATAAATTATCCACTAGGATCTTGTTGTGCAAAAACCATAAATTATCCACTAAAATTTTGTTGTGTAAAGTCCATAAATTATCCACTAGGATCTTGTTGTGTAAACATCCTAAATTATCCACTAAAATCTTGTTGTGTAAAGTCCATAAATTATCCACTAGAATCTTGTTGTGTAAAGACCATAAATTATCCACTAGAATCTTGTTGTGTAAAGACCATAAATTATCCACTAAAATCTTGTTGTGTAAAGACCATAAATTACTCCCTTGGATCTTGTTGTGGAAAAACCATAAATTATCCACTAGGATCTTGTTGTGCAAAAACAATAAATTATCCACTAGGATCTTGTTGTGCAAAAACAATAAATTATCCACTAGAATCTTGTTGTGTAAAGACCATAAATTATCCACTAGGATCTTGTTCTGCAAAAACCATAAATTATCCACTAGGATATTGTTGTGTAAAGACCATAAATTATCCACTAGGCTCTTGTTGTGTAAAAACCATAAATTATCCACTAGAATCTTGTTGTGTAAAGACCATAAATTATCCACTAGGATCTTGTTGTGCAAAAACCATAAATTATCCACTAGGATCTTGTTGTGCAAAAACAATAAATTATCCACTAGGTTTTTGTTCTGCACAAACCATAAATTATCCAATAGGATATTGTTGTGTAAAGACCATAAATTATCCACTAGGATCTTGTTGTGCAAAAACCATAAATTATCCACGAGGATCTTGTTGTGTAAAGACCATAAATTACTCCCTTGGATCTTGTTGTGGAAAAACCATAAATTATCCACTAGGATCTTGTTGTGCAAAAACAATAAATTATCCACTAGGATCTTGTTGTGCAAAAACAATAAATTATCCACTAGAATCTTGTTGTGTAAAGACCATAAATTATCCACTAGGATCTTGTTCTGCAAAAACCATAAATTATCCACTAGGATATTGTTGTGTAAAGACCATAAATTATCCACTAGGCTCTTGTTGTGTAAAAACCATAAATTATCCACTAGAATCTTGTTGTGTAAAGACCATAAATTATCCACTAGGATCTTGTTGTGCAAAACCATAAATTATCCACTAGGATCTTGTTGTGCAAAACAATAAATTATCCACTAGGTTTTTGTTCTGCACAAACCATAAATTATCCAATAGGATATTGTTGTGTAAAGACCATAAATTATCCACTAGGATCTTGTTGTGCAAAAACCATAAATTATCCACGAGGATCTTGTTGTGTAAAAACCATAAATTATCCACTAGAATCTTGTTGTGTAAAGACAACAAATTATCCACTAGGATCTTGTTGTGCAAAAACCATAAATTATCCACTAGGATCTTGTTGTGCAAAAACAATAAATTATCCACTAGGTTTTTGTTCTGCACAAACCATAAATTATCCAATAGGATATTGTTGTGTAAAGACCATAAATTATCCACTAGGATCTTGTTGTGCAAAAACCATAAATTATCCACGAGGATCTTGTTGTGTAAAACCATAAATTATCCACTAGAATCTTGTTGTGTAAAGACAACAAATTATCCACTAGGATCTTGTTGTGCAAAAACCATAAATTATCTACTAGGATCTTGTTGTGTAAAGACCACAAATTATCCACTAGGATCTTGTTGTTTAAAAACCATAATTTATCCAGTAGGATCTTGTTGTGTAAAGACCATAAATTATCCACTAGGATCTTGTTGTGCAAAAACCATAAATTATCCACTAAAATCTTGTTGTGTAAAGTCCATAAATTATCCACTAGGATCTTGTTGTGTAAAGACCATAAATTATCCACTAAAATCTTGTTGTGTAAAGTCCATAAATTATCCACTAGAATCTTGTTGTGTAAAGACCATAAATTATTCACTAGAATCTTGTTCTGCAAAAACCATAAATTATCCAATAGGATATTGTCGTGTAAAGACCATAAATTATCCACTAGGCTCTTGTTGTGTAAAAACAATAAATTATCCATTAGGATCTTGTTGTGTAAAACCATAAATTATCCACTAGGATATTGTTATGTAAAAACCATAAATTATCAACTAGGATCTTGTTGTGTAAAAACCATAAATTATCCACTAGAATCTTGTTGTGTAAAAACCATAAATTATCCACAAGAATCTTGTTGTGTAAAGACCATAAATTATCCACTAAAATCTTGTTGTGTAAAGACCATAAATTATCCTCTAGAATCTTTTTCTGCAAAAACCATAAATTATCCACTAGGATCTTGTTGTGCAAAAACCATAAATTATCCACTAAAATCTTGTTGTGTAAAGACCATAAATTATCCACTAGGATCTTGTTGTGTAAAGACCACAAATTATCCACTAGGATCTTGTTGTTTAAAAACCATAATTTATCCAGTAGGATCTTGTTGTGTAAAGACCATAAATTATCCACTAGGATCTTGTTGTGCAAAAACCATAAATTATCCACTAAAATCTTGTTGTGTAAAGTCCATAAATTATCCACTAGGATCTTGTTGTGTAAAGACCATAAATTATCCACTAAAATCTTGTTGTGTAAAGTCCATAAATTATCCACTAGAATCTTGTTGTGTAAAGACCATAAATTATTCACTAGAATCTTGTTCTGCAAAAACCATAAATTATCCAATAGGATATTGTCGTGTAAAGACCATAAATTATCCACTAGGCTCTTGTTGTGTAAAAACAATAAATTATCCATTAGGATCTTGTTGTGTAAAAACCATAAATTATCCAATAGGATATTGTTATGTAAAAACCATAAATTATCAACTAGGATCTTGTTGTGTAAAAACCATAAATTATCCACTAGAATCTTGTTGTGTAAAAACCATAAATTATCCACAAGAATCTTGTTGTGTAAAGACCATAAATTATCCACTAAAATCTTGTTGTGTAAAGACCATAAATTATCCTCTAGAATCTTTTTCTGCAAAAACCATAAATTATCCACTAGGATCTTGTTGTGCAAAAACCATAAATTATCCACTAAAATTTTGTTGTGTAAAGTCCATAAATTATCCACTAGGATCTTGTTGTGTAAACACCCTAAATTATCCACTAAAATCTTGTTGTGTAAAGTCCATAAATTATCCACTAGAATCTTGTTGTGTAAAGACCATAAATTATCCACTAGAATCTTGTTGTGTAAAGACCATAAATTATCCACTAAAATCTTGTTGTGTAAAGACCATAAATTACTCCCTTGGATCTTGTTGTGGAAAAACCATAAATTATCCACTAGAATCTTGCTGTGTAAAAACCATAAATTATCCACTAGGATCTTGTTGTGTAAAGACCATAAATTATCCACTAGAATCTTGTTGTGTAAAGACCATAAATTATCCACTAGAATCTTGTTGTGTAAAGACCATAAATTATCCACTAGGATCTTGTTGTGTAAAAACAATAAATTATCCACTAGGATCTTGTTGTGTAAAAACAATAAATTATTGACTAGAATCTTGTTGTGTAAAGACCATAAATTATCCACTAGAATCTTGTTGTGTAAAAACCATAAATTATCCAATAGGATCTTATTGTGTAAAGACCATAAATTATCCACAAGGATCTTGTTGTGCGAAAACCATAAATTATCCACTTGTATCTTGTTGTGTAAAGACCATAAATTATCCACTAGAATCTTGTTGTGTAAAGACCATAAATTATCCACTAGGATCTTGTTGTGTAAAAACCATAAATTATCCACTGGGATCTTGTGTAGAAATCATAAATTATCCACTAGGATCTTGTCGTGTAAAAATCATGTATATACAATATATCGTCGTGCGATTGCACTTTTCAGTTGGGAAATTCTAGGAACACAATAACCCCGCTCATGTCAAACAAATGGGGTATTACATAAAAGGTACGAGACAATTACAGATGGGCAAGGGTCATTCATCCAGCAATTAGGTAATTCATCTTCACCAGATCTCAGACACTCCCATATAGAACAAACATCTATCGCTATTAGAATCTATAGATCACCGTCTGCACAGAAAATGTAAAGCTTACGCAACTGTTAATTAAATACCATGACGGGCAGTCAGTCACCAGTCATTGTGGCCACAAATAATACTTTCACCAAAGATAGCGAGAATGTTGGTGGACAGTAACTGATTCGTATGAGCAGCAACATCATGCATAAGGCTTATAGTGTATCCAAGTTTCCTACAAGCAGCACAAGGATGGAACTGGAAGACATAAACCAACTTCTACTCTGGATTATTGAATTCTTATTGGAACCCAAATAGACAATGTCACTAACTGAATATTTTCGCCTGACTCACAGGAGGCACTACATTAAATTCAGAGTGTTTTACCTCCTGATGGATAACAGAAAGCTAAGTAACTGAACGGTAAAATCAATACATGGGTGCATGTGCCAGGCCATATAGGACTAAAGCTTTAAAAAAGTAAGTGGACAATACATTTAAAAAACAAGACTATGTGTGAAACCCAGCACAATTCCTCTTGCAGAATATTAACCTTTTTTGTATTAATAAGGTGAAATCAACAACCATGGTAAGTATTCTTCAACATTCATATGGAACGAGACTGTTTGTTTTATTTGTTTTTTTTAATTTCGCGCAAAGCTACACAAGGGCTATCTGCGTTAGTTGTCCCTAATTTAGCAGTGTGAGACAGAAGGAAAGCAGCTAGTCATCATCACCCATCGCAAACTCTTTGGTTACTCTTTTACTAACGAATAGTGGGATTGACCGTAACATTATAACGCCCCCACGGCTGAAAGGGCAAGCATGTTTGGTGTGATGGAGATTCGAACCCGCGATTCACAGGTTACGAGTCGAGTACCCTAACCACTTGGCCACGACATGTCTGACTAAAAAGAAAACAAATATTTTATTTATAACACTGAAAGGGCGAGCATGATTGGTGTGACGGGGATTCGAACCAGAGATTCTCAGATTACAAGTCGAGTGCTTTAACCACTTCCTGCCAGAAGGAGACTGCTGAAAGACACATTACCGTATGGTATAAATATGAAAAGCAAAAATGTGGAGTTTACAGGATAGTATACAGTCAGACATTAACTGGTTACATCAGAAAAGGAACTTGTTTTTACCTTCTGGGAAGCAGCTCGCAATTTCTGAGATTATCATTTAGTATTTAACTAAAGTGAAATCTGGCGATGTATCAGAATTCAAAAGGCCTAACATCTGAGATGATGTAAATTACGTGTTTTTTTAACCATCTCATTTCTTTCAATTTGCCCATTTTGGATTTCAAACCATATGTAAAAGTAGCGACTTATATTTATCGGCTTACTGTGTTTCAACTGTAATTTTGTAACTGTACAATTATGTAAATACCGTATGAGGTAAACTTTCATTATTCAGCCCAGCTGACGACTTCTGGTATTAAAAAAAAAGGCCTCCTGGTCAGTGACTGGTGTGAGATAAATTATTTGAAATGTTATTTTTACACACCTCTAGTTTGAAACTCAGGTTACTCTGCTAAACTCTTAATATCTTGTCCAAAATAACTAGAAATTGGTTTCAATAATAACTTGTGGCAAATAACAGTTTCTCACAGTTTGTGCTAAAGATTTGTTCATATAAAGGTTTTTCAATACCTCATGCCACCCAGTTAACATCCAAACGCTCCAAATACTTTCACTTATTCAAAACATCAATAATTTTTATTCTTTAAATTCAAAATCAGTATTTAAAAAAGGTATGAATCATCTGATATATCTCTTTTATTGATTAATTTGATATATTATGTTTTGTAGTGAGATAAATGTATTCAAGTTAAATCTCGAGATCAGACAGTATTGCAATCGTGTCCGTATTTCCGAAAACTAATAAACCGATGTAAGCGAAAATTTTACAAAAGATGAGAAATAATTACAGGGCAATCCTCTCCAAAACTGGTCCAGATTCAAATCCGGATTTACATACTGAAGCACTTTTTATAATGAAGAGATGATGACCTGTTTTGGGTTAATAATTCTACACAGTATAATCTGTCACAAATTTAAGTGGACGTATTAATACTGAGATTCCTCATTACAAAAGTTGATCCAGATGGCTGATTATTATGAATTTAAAAAACATTTCTGAGTTGTTGAAGGTGTATTTTTTACATTACCGAATATAAACACATGCAATCTGGAAAAGAGGAGGAGGGTTAAGAGTATACAATCTCTGATAAAATTATTGTACCAAGTAATACACCTTATAAGAGTGACAGTTGAGTCCACTATTTGATTTACTGTTGGATAAATGTCATCCTTCTAGTCTATTGTCTAACTGCCATCCTTCTAGTCTATTGTCTAACTGCCTTCCCTCTGGTCTGTTGACTATCTACATCCCTCTGATTTGTTGAGTTGCTGTTTTCACTCTGGTCTGTTGACTAGCTACATCCTTTTAATCTGTTGACTAGCTGCCATTCCTTTAGTCTGTTGACTAGCTGCCACCCATCTGGTCAATTGACCAGCTACCATTTCTCTAGTCTGTTGACTAACAGCCATCCCTCTGGTCTGTTGACTATCTACCATCCCTCCGATCTGTTGATTTGCTGCCATTTATCTGGTTTACTGATTATCTGCCATCCCCTGGTCTGTTAACTATATACCATCCATCTAGCCTATTGACTAGCTACCTTTCCCTCTGTTTCATCAGATCAAAATTAGAGCCAACTTGTGTTCTTTGCGTAAGGCCAGGACGGCCCAGTAGTGATTAAATTCACAGTCTAAAATATTTTATCAATTAATATTTTTAATATTAATGAAACTCGTTATTTCGTTAGTTCATAAACCAAATATAATTCTATATAATTTTGACCTGTAAGGTCAGTTACTCCTTTATGTATTTTATGTTAGTGAATGAGTGTGGCCGAGAAGAATTCTGGGATCTATAGTACGAGACACGGTACTACCAAACTCGCCTTACACTTTCGGTCTTGGGTACATTATAACAGAAACGGTCATTCCTGCTATTTGGTTAAGAATGGCCGTTTCAGGAGGTGGGTGTTACTGACTGATTAATTTACTTGTAATTGAAATTAAAACTTTCATTTCTGAGCTATAAGTCCTTGGTCTTACTGTGCAAGATGTTGTTGAAAGTCTCTACTGCTCAAAGAATCTGGAAAATCTACAAAATGGTCATTCTTGAGCCCTTGGTAACCTCAGCTTGTAAGACTCGAACTTTTATTAAACGTTTAAAGTATATTTTCTTTTTTTAAAAAATATATATAAAATGAACTGAACTATATATATCAAATATAACTTCCTTCCCCACATATCTGGTGTAGATGTGCAGCGCGTATTCAACAGCACTCTTTCATATGGAAAGCAGCGTCCTCTTTTGACAAAATAACACACGATTAAATTATGCGGCATTCAAATAA
The DNA here is from genome assembly GCF_004210375.1 of Tachypleus tridentatus. Classification (NCBI taxonomy): domain Eukaryota; kingdom Metazoa; phylum Arthropoda; class Merostomata; order Xiphosura; family Limulidae; genus Tachypleus; species Tachypleus tridentatus. The sequence goes on from NC_134828.1 coordinate 13,106,010, forward strand.
AAGAATAAAAATCGTGCAATTTGGAAAATAAACATTGACATTGGGTGCATGCACAAGAAAGAAAGTAGTGACATTGCCTCCAGTAACTCGTTCACATATAAAGGTTTGCGTGTGTAACTTGACACACCCACTTCCACCACCACCAATAAGGATCTGATGTGAACTTCCGACCACGCCTATGACTGACGGTCGGTGTTTTTGTGTTTCTTTGCTGAAAGTCTTGTCTATTTTAAAGATTGATAGTAGAAAAAAATGCGTATTTGTGGTATAAATACGCTAAAATGTGGGTCGGTGCTCAAAAAGTTCAATACAATTAAAGAACACAATTCGTTTGAGCTAATAAGCTTCACGTATTAGCATGTCTAATTCCAGATATAGGTTACTACAGTATTTCAGAGTTATTTAAACTCCAGAGCAAGTGTCGAACAATATCGCAACTGTATATCTCCATCATTATGATATAGAAGTAAATTTTTGTTACTTTCGAAACACTTAACTGAAAGAGGTATTATTCAATACGTCTTTTGAAAGAAGAGAGCGCCAAAAGATGCGGACAAGAAACAACCGTACATTATTATAATAATTAAATAAACGTCCTTAATTAATTATTGGATTTTAAACTAATAATACTCCACTAAGTTATTGTTGAACTAATTTTATTTTCTATTACTCCATTTTGTACGGATTAGTTAGTTTGTTTCTTGCTTGTTTTTATAAGATCATAACCAAATTGAACTATATGCTGTGTCCACTGCAAAGAATCTAACTCTGGATTTTAGCGTGGTAAGCCCTTAAAATTACCGCTCTCAACTGTACGGATTAGACTTCCAAATAATGTGCTAGTTACTTTTCTGTCCAACAGATGTCAGCCAAATTTTTTCTGGATAATAATTTGAAAGGAGAATTTGGTTTTTCGTTCTCTAAAGGTAAACACTACATACAATCCAATATTCTGTGCTTTACACGCCACTGGTATCGAAACTCAATTTTAGCTTTATAAACCCTTTTATAAAAGTTTTTTGTTGTTGTTTGAAGTGTAGTATAAAATTTATCTATGAAATGTCCTATGCCCAACCGTAAAACAAGAATGTAAGGCTGTAGCTATCGGATATCAAACGCTGTCATGATTACTAGTTTATACGATAACCAAACCCTAATTATTAAATAGTTACTAGTTTTTGTTATACATATAGTAGTTTCTAGCATCTACAAGGGGTTTACAAAAGAGTGTCCCCCTTGAAAATGTTGCTAATTTGTTATACCTTTTATTTGATAACAGAAAAATATGTAAGACTATATGTTTTTAGAATGCACTCGACGAGATCTGTTCAAAGTTGATTTCAAATCCTAATTTTAACACTGGCTTTCGCAAACACCAGAACTTTTCATAATTACATATTATGATAAAATGTTTTGTGCACTTGCTGTTGTTTCGTTGATAAAAGAGTAGCCCAAGAGTTGGCGGTGGGTAGTGATGGCTTAGCAGCCTTCTCTCTAGTCTTACACTGCTAAATTAGGAACGGTTAACGCAGATATCTCTTCCGTAGCTTTGCACGAAATTAAAAAAAAACAAAGACAAACAAAAGCCCATAGCTATTACATACACCTCACCATTATAAGAGGCCCACTTGTAATTCTTTGGTTGTTTGGTTTATTGACCCAATCTATGCTGATAAGTCTTCAGAAGGTAAAACTTCAGCTCATAGCAGACGATACGGCCAATCAAAGAATGTATTAGACCTCTACTTTACAGATTTCCTTTTCAATTTAACCCGACTATACTGAATAGATGTTTATATTTTTATTAACGTCTAAAAAGTTGGATAACTTCAATAATAGCCACTTGATGGCGTTGTTAAACACTGTTTGTTTGTAATTGAGCACAGTGATACACAAAGAGCTATCTATGCTCAGCCCACCACGGGTATCAAAACATTATTTTGTAAGTCCGCAGACATACCGCTAAATATTTCATCTGTCTAACATCTTAATTTATTATTTTAATTTCTAGATACGTGAAACATGATAGCCACTGTTTGAATAAGTAAGACAAGTTTGCTGTCTGTTTGGGTAAATTTGATTACACTTTTCCTAAAAAGTGGCTTGCGTGAATGATAAAAAGCAAACACTACTATGAAGTTTAAAAAATGGCGTAGCTCTACGGGTAAATAGGACCTATTTCTTCAGATACCTCGAAGTTCAAGACTGAACCAAAGAATTCCTACATTGTAACATGCCTCCTGGAGTTTTATGCTAACTAATATTCGTCAGAAGTCTGATTTTTTTTTTCCCCTTAGCTCTTATGTTTATAGACGGGCTTAATAATTTATACCTCTCACAGCTTCATTAGCTCAAGTTTTGTCTTTTTTGTGGTTGATGTGTTCTAAGTAAATGAGTTAGTTATTTTGCATTGTGTTCGAAAAAAGGTTGTAGGCTTAGCTTGACAGTAACAGTTTGTTAAACAAACCAAAGTGATCTTACGAGGTGTGATTCTGGATAAAATAATAGAATCTGGAGAAGCGGAACAACTTACTCCATTCCTTCTAGTAATCGCTGTTGAGCCAACTTACTCTATTCGTTGTAGCAATATCTGTTGACGTAATTTACTCTATTCCTTTTAATAATTCCGGTTGAACCAAATTCATTCATTCTTTTTTGTTATTTATCGCCAGCAAATCACAGGCACAAACTGTAAAGAATTCTGGCTCTATTAATCTCCACATTTGGTGAACCAGGCAGGATTATGTAGCAGTAAACTGTGGTAGAAGAAGACATAAACAACAGCGAAAGTCATGGTTCATACTGAAATGTTCAGAAGAATTTCATGGACTTTCTAAGTCCTCACAAAAGGTTTTTCAAGAACTTTCTGGAAGCTAAAATCTACAACAAAATCTATCGGATTCCATTGAAATTTTATAAGATTCCTATTTATTTGTTTAACATATGATTATTGACTAGAAATAATTTGTTTTGTTTTTAATTTCGCGCAAAGCTCCACGAGGGCTATCTGCGTTAGCCGTTCCTAATTTAGCAGTTTAAGGCTAGATGGAAGGCAGCTAGTCATCACCATCCACCGCCAACTTGGGCTACTCTTTACCAACGAATAGTGGGATTGACCTTCACATTATAACGCCCCGACGGCTAAAAAAAACGAGCATGTTCGGTGTGACACGGATTCGAACCCGCGACTCTTCAATTACGAGTCGAGTACCTAAACCACTTGGTCATGTCGGGCCTCAGTAGAAGGAAAACAAATATTTTATTTACTACGCTCAACACTGCAACACTCATTAAAGTTAGATAAATTGATATATTCTACTATTATAATGCCATGGATTATGAGAAGTTAAAATGGCCTTAATAAACACTCTGAATTTACTGAGGAAGGTTTTCGTTGGGAATTCAGAAAAGTCAAACGTGACATTGGAGAAACTGTGGTGACATTTGTGATGATATGATCAAGTGTAAAAATAAACTTGAGGGATTAACAGATACATTAATAAGTGAACAGTTCATGATCACGTGCTCAACTGACATGTCACTGTTCCTAAAGAAGAGAGCACCAATACGCGTGGACAAAATGATCCAGCTGGCAAAACAGTATGTGGAAGTTCATGGCGAGATTACAACAGGCATGTCCAAGAATAACTAGTTAAAGTTGGAACCAGAAGTGACTGACTAGAAAGAGAATACCCAAAGTTGACAAGAACTCAACAGACAAAATGGAGTGGAGGTGCTATATTTGTTATAAAATGTGGTACATTACAAATGAGTCCAAATCCATTACCATTACCAACAAGCGACAACAGGAATCTAAGCATGAAGCAGTTGGAATTACGTACAAAGATGGTGTTGGCAAGAAACAGAAAAGGGTGATTATCGCCATGGATGAGGAAACAGAGAAGAGGTACCACAAGAAGGAAGTGCTGTCTCCAAGATTAAAGAGTGTACGACTGATGGTTAAAGTTAGAAAATTGGTAAACAGTTCCATTGGTAATTGGAGCATGTGTCAAACATTGAAAAGTGCCAATAAATCACAACATACCAGTAGGCGGAAGCTGCGTCGAGAACAATGAAGTGAAGGTTCTACAAGAGACTGGATGCAGCAGTGAGAACCAGTCTGTTATCTGATGCAAGGTACATCTTTGTGTGCTGATTGATGGGACAGGAAGAAAGTTTCCCATGGCAACATATAAATGGCTGCTCCATAGTATTTGGGAAACTTATGAGCCATGTGTATGAAAGCACTTATCTATGGATTGGCGACTAAAGAAAATTAATAAAAAAGTCCCTTCACTGCAGAAACTTTGTAAAATTGGCTTAGAGAAAGTCAAGCAAAGACAAAAAGGAAACAAACCTACAAAATAGGGGGCTGGAAAGGAAAATTGTACTGGAGAAATTATACACATCAAAGGTAGTCAGATGCACTTCTATGACAAGAATACCAATGATCGACGTTTAAAGGTCAGACAGAAGGTCTTAGTTCTGCTACCCACAGACAACAACAAACATTCTATAGTAGAAAGGGCATCTGAAGTACAGGAAGTGGCCAATTGAATAGATTATAAGGTGAAAGGGGATGGAAATACTAAGATCTATCATGCCAATTTGTTGAAGAGATAATTAAAGTGGGAAGATGTTGTTGTTGTTTGAATTAAGCACAAAGCTACACAATGGACTATTTGTGCTCTGTCCACCACGGGTATCGAAACCTGGTTTTTAGCACTGTAAGTCCGCAAGCATGCCGCTGAGCCACTGGGGGGGGCATGGAAAAAAAACATAACAGGTACAACTATTGAGGCACCGATGGATGTTCCAGATGTAGCTGTTATAGATACAGAACTAGGATGGTGACTTTGTCATAAAACATGAAGACCTAATAAATCTAAATCCATTGTGTGGAAGTGAGATGTACAAAGATGTCAACGTTAGTGAAGAACTGAATAACTAGAAGAAAGCTATTTTCCAGAATACAGACAAGAAGGACCTCAGACAACATAAGAGATCTTGTGAAAGTGAAGCCCTACCAGATGCTCTACGCAAAACAAACAACAAAGGAACTGCAAATGTTAGTGCAGACCATATGAAGAGACTTTGAGTATGACTTGATAAAAGTTTCTGTATCCAGTATAAAAGATATTTTCTTGAAATATTACTGGATATGCAAGACTGTATAATTTAAGTTATTATTTAGTTTATTTCTTGATTTAATATTTAATGATTATTTTGATTTTATAACAAGAATGTTAAAAAATATTTAATTTAAAAGTGATGGCTACGAGAAATTTCACTACGTAACTTTGTACGAGTCGTACTTTGTGTATACAGTTTAATAGCTGTACGATACTTTTGCAATATTTTTGACGTCATCTTACTCGCAACTTCCAAATCTTTATCGTTATGTTTAATATTGTTGTTACTAGTGGGTTAGATAATTCTAATTTGCTCTAATTACGTGTAGGTACAGAAAGGGAGTTAAGTTGATGAACGTAAAAGCGAAGTTAGACTGCGTGTGAGTTTAGCTATAACAAGTAATATCTAACTTAAATTTCACAGCATGTATTGTAATAACACGATAGAGGAGAATAGTTTGTCCTGTCAAATGGTGTTCCAAATAATTGAACTCACCTGTATGGACATTAACGGAAAGGAAACAATTATTTAAAACTCTGGTTACAACTACGGTAACTAACAGTTATAATGGTGATTTTAAAATGGATATTACAGCTTTGTATTGTAATAACAGGGTAGAGTAGAATAATTTGTCTTATCAAAATGTGTTCAACGTAATTGAACTCGTCTGTAAGGACTTTGACGAAAAAGAGACAATTCTCTAATGTTCTGAATAGAAGGGTGACAAATAATAGAGCAGCATTTCTTTGTACATAAGTTTGACTTATTTTGAATATATTATTTTAAAACAAGCATATCGTGCGCTGTACATTTATTACTGAAATTTAACGCCAACAAGTAAAGACACCTACTGTAAAGAATCTGGCCCTATAAAAACCTTACACGTTCATTGTAGTGATTTCCATTTATTCAACTTACTCTATTTTTTGTAACAATTTCTGTTGAACCAACTTACCCCATTCCATATATCAATGCATGTTGAGTCAACTTATCCCATTGTTTGTAATACTTCCTGTTGAGTCAACTTACTCTATTCCATGTAATGTTTGTCCCTTGCGGTAAACAAGGAACAATCTTTGAAGCTACTACATCGGAACATCTCTGTTCTGAAACAAAATAATTTGATTAGAGAAGTTTCTTTGTGTGTGTTATATTTTTCACACTTGTACTGAAAAATTATTTGTTCCAGGAATCTCGTTTGATTTTTAAAATTTCGCACAAAGCTACACGAGGGCTATCTGCGCGAGCCGTTTCTAATTTAGCAGAGAGAAGGCAGCTAGTCAATCCCACTATTCGTTGGTAAAGAGTAGCCCACGAGTTCGAATCCCCGTCAAACTAGCCACCCTAAGAGTACGAGTCGAGTTGCTCGTGGCCATGCTCGTGAGTGTTAGAAGTGATAATGCTTTTAAATATTTTTACAATAACTCACATACACATAGTTTTTACTTTGATGTATTAAATCGGAGTATAGTAAATAACTAACATGCTTCTGAAACAAAACAAGCACATATATTAAAATTTACTGTTAGTGGTTCTAGGCCTAACAATAGTTTGTTAATTTTCTACAACGCCGTAAGTTAAGTTTTTAAATAATGACGAAATCTTTAAATTATATATATATATTATAAAGTAAGTCTAATTTAAAAACAATAAAATACTCTTTAATAGATATATAACGAAATCATAATAATAGTTTCATCTCGTAAAATACTCTTCACTTTCAAATTGTATTTTATTTTCGTCTAGAAGAGAAAGAGGGAGGGAAAAAACGTCTCCACGTGAGAAGTTTTATTATCTAGTGGGGCCCGTAATCCGAGGGTCGCGGGTTCGAATCCCGGTCGCACCAAACATGCTCGCCCTTTCATCCGTGGGGGGCGTTATAATGTGACTGTCAATCCCACTATTCGTTGGTAAAAGAGTAGCCCAAGAGTTGGCGGTGGGTGGTGATGACTAGCTGCCTTCCCTCTAGTCTTACACTGCTAAATTAGGGACGGCTAGCACAGATAGCCTTCGAGTAGCTTTGTGCGAAATTCCAAAAAACAAACAAACTGGTTAGCGTAATTAATATCTGTATCTTTTTTTTAAATATGGCGTCTCCGAAGATGAATATATAAAATATACTTTAATGTTATTTGCGATAAAAACAAAAGTTGAATACATATACAACCAATAGGCTTCTAAGTTTTGTTCTTTTTTTTCTGTTACAGGAAATTCGTAACAACACATGCTACAAAAGTTCTTTATCCCACAACCCTGAGAAACACCTGGCTTGTTACAAAAAAAAACAAAACTGTCTTCAAGATAATGGAGCACCACATCCCACTATACTCCAATTGTTAAAGTGTTTTTAAATCTAACTTTTCCAGAGCGTTGGATACGTAGGAGGGAACTTATTAAACCACGCACTCGTTCACCCGATTTAACCACTTCAGATTTTCATCTCTGTTTTGTTGTGTTTTTTTTTAAACTAAAATCTACCATAACAAACCACGAGACCTTGAAGAACTGGAACATTCAATTCGTGATGCTATCGTATCTATCCCTAGTGATATGCTGGAAAATATTCTCATAATTTCAACGCCAAATTAGATTAATTATAGGTAATAATGAAAGACGTGTATGCGTCCATTAATTATTAAAACTTAAACTTACAAGCATACAATATGTATTTATATTTACTTTTTGTTGTTATCTCAAATAACAATAAAGGTACTGAACTTCATTTTTGGCATATTGATTTTTAGACACCTCTATACTACTAACTGACGTTAATTAACAGTTCACAAAAATTCTGCGTAACTAAACTAATCAGTTATAACTGAACTTCTGGGCCGAGTTATACTAAATACAACATATTTGAACAGCGAAGATAGTGGCCACTACTGCTCATGTTAACCCATCCGTGTCACTGACTGGTCTAATCATCTTTCAGGCATGTAAAACACATACGCGAAAGTCCCAACCTTGACCAGAGACTGCCCAACTCGAGACTGAGTCCTTACGGTTGGGTGGGTTGGACAATGAAGAGAGTTTGGTGGAACAAAAGAAGGAAATTGGGAGGTTTTCTCAAGGTTACCTTGCGCTGTCGACTTTTTTTATATTTAGTTTTATTTTTAAAATTGTGGGACTTATATATGCATGGTTTATTCCTACAGTGGAAAATTCCCCTGCGTGATGGTTCATCAGTAGGTAATAATGCTAACATCAAAGTTTCAATCCCTGATATGAATACAGCGCAACCTTACGTGTAAAACTAACCAAAGAAAACTTAGATTTATGTTACGGTTAACAATGAAGTGATTGAAAAACAAATGAAACTATGTGAACCTAACCCTAACGTTTCATAACTTGTTTGGAAACACGGACAGATAAGAAATCATCATAAATAGGTAAACGAATAAACACTTCACTTTTAGTACTATGAACAAGAAAACACTTAATTGTTGTACTATGAATAAGTAAAAACTTACTTTTACCACTTTGAGGGAGTAAACGTGTCACTTTAACAATAGTTTTCTGTTCGTGAACGTTAAATAATTCAGAATAAGTTCTTGAAAAAGGTGACTTTTTTATTATTATTGATGAACTAGAACTTATATAAATTATGTAATAATCTCTCGCGCTAGTAGCTCGTGGCAGATACGTAATCACCGGCCACTCGTTAGTGATTAACATTATTACAAATCATTCAAAATTATACGATTTCCGCTGTTGCCAGCTTGTTGCTGTGCACGTAATTATCTAGATATTAGCTGTGGCGTGTCATTGTAAAACGTTGTTACCATGTGACGAGTAGAGAGAAGTTGGTTGATAAAAGTGACAAAAACAACAAAAATGACATCATGTCGGAATTTCAAAGGTAAATCCGATTTGTTCAGCCATTCCGTATTTTTTTGAAACCGACAAAATAAAAGAACTTTCCTCTCTGGTGTACCTATTCGCACTGAATTTCTATTTCTACTGACCAGTATTCATAGAGTCGGCAGACTCAATATGTAGGGATGACCAATACACATAATATGAACATGCACACTAAATATCACAAGTGACCAAAAGTTTTACTTTAAAATACATTTGTCACTCGTATTAATTTGTTTCTATACACAACAAGCCGCAAAACAAGGCAAGAAACCTTTGCTAAAATACGAAACCGGAAGGTGACCAACCCACCATATTGTTCATCTTGTTTCAGTCAAGGTAATCCTCCAACTACTATATTACTAACGTCACTTTAAATTTAACCCCACTCTATGGATTTTTGAGCAGTGCACGGTGTCATCGTTTGGTCCTAAAAACTAGACGCAATTTAAAAAAATTAAAATACCTATAATATAAACGATGCTACAATTGTCTCTACAAGTTTGTATTTGTTTTGATAGAAATCTGGTGTATCATTAGAAACCTTAAATACAGAGTGAAATAGGAATTCCAGCCAATAATAGGTTACGATAAGTGTAGATTACTTAATAGGTTTGGTTTGAATTTCGCGCCAAGCTATTCGAGAGCTATCTGCGCTAGCCGTCCCTAATTTAGTGGTGTAAGACTAGAGAGAAGGCAGTTAGTTATCACCACCCACCACCAACTCTTCGGTTACTTTTTACCAACAAATAGTGGGATTGACCATCACTTTATAACGCGCCCACGCCTGAAAGTGCGAGCATGTTTGGTGCGACGGGGATTCGAACCCGCGACCTTCAGAATATGAGTCGAATAGAAAGCCAATCTCTATGTATGAATTGAAGGAGCAAAAAATTCAATACATATAATAATAAAACTTATATACATCAAAGAATACAAAAACTTTCAGTCAGGGGGAAGAATGTAACAAAGAAAAAGTAATAAAAACAATTTGTAAATGTAAAATAATGTAAGGATGGCAAAAATAATGTAAAAAAGAACATAAATCATCCCTACATGACTTTCAATATTAATATTTTATGTTAAACAGCAAAATGCTTACCTGACTTTAATATTACTGCAGTTTGAAGTTATATATTCCTGACTTCAGTATGTAGTTTTTTATCATAATATCATGGTCATGCCAGGCTAGACAAAAATGTAACGTAACTAAAAGCCGAGAACTTACATATAAGTATAACCAGGTCGAGTGGAAACATCTCTTGATTGTTACAGATACTCGCTGATGGGTCGGTCGAACTGACGGGTTTCGTAACCTTTTTTATTTACTTGTGCATTTTACAACATAAAATTAAATTTTAATATTTACGTCATATAGGGATGATATATCTATATCAGTATCATCCCCATATTTTTGTTTATAATATTTTTAGCATTGCCTCCCTATAATATCTAGGCATAGGTAGAAAATACGAAAGCCCTATCCAACAGCCACAAATATCATTTGTTTTCATTAGGTAATGTTAACAGGTGTTAGGTTTACTGGCCACAAAATAACGCCCACTATTTTAAATATTTTGTTTATTTGCTTCACCCAACAAAACCAGTAAGGATGTTTGTCGTGATTAACACCCACTCAACATAATTGTACTGTCTACAGCAATTTTACAGTGGATGTTTTCAAACCTAAGTTATCTGTCAACCCACATTTGAAGTTTAATTCAATAAGCTGATATCAAAGATACGTAAATCTTTGTTTATTTACAGAAGGTCAAAAATGTTTAAACCAGGCTATTTATATCCAAAATATTCAAACCTTTATTTAAACTCAGAATGTTTATACTCGAAATGTTTAAATCTGTATTTTAAGGTCAAAATGTTGAAACATTTGTTAAACTCAAAATGGCCAAATCTTTGTTAAAACTCAAGATATCCAAACCTTTATTTTAAAGCCAAAAATAAGCCTTCAGTCTAAAAGTTAAGACTACTGAAATAAGTCTCAGTCCAAAAGTTAGGACTGTTGAAGTAAGCTGATTGACTGTTGAGACACCTGGTGTTATAACATCACCATGACCGTACGTATCCGTGGCATCACGTTTTCACTAATGGTTATTTTACCGCCGAACTGTACCACTCTAACCAATGTACACACATCGTGTGTTAAAAGTTCCTAATTTTTAAATATTCAAAAGGAAAAAACCAATTCCTAGACCCCCGAATTTAACGACTGTATATGAACGATATTGAGTAGGACAAACAGATCTGTTGTATATATATGTATGTGTGGATATTGAGCAGGACAAACAGATCTGTTGTATATATATATATGTATGTGTGGTTATTGAGCAGGAAAAACAGATCATTTGTATATATATGTCTGTGTTGATATTGAGCAGGACAAACAAATCTGTTGTACATATATGTAGGTGTGGATATTGAGCAGGACAAACAAATCTGTTGTATATATATGAATGTGTGGATATTGAGCAGGACAAACAAATCTGTTGTATATATATATGTAGGTGTGGATATTGAGCAGGACAAACAAATCTGTTCTATATATATGCATGTGTGGATATTGAGCAGGACAAAAAAATCTGTTGTATATATATGTATGTGTGGGTATTGAGCAGGACAAACAGATCTGATGTATATATATGTATGTGTGGATATTGAGCAGGACAAACAAATCTGTTGTATATATATGTTATTGTGGATATTGAGCAGGACAAACAGATCATTTGTATATATATATATGTATGTGTGGATATTGAAAAGGACAAACAGATCTGTTGTATATATATATGTATGTGTGGATATTGAGCAGGACAAACAAATCTGTTGTATATATATATGTATGTGTGGATATTGAGCAGGACAAACAAATCTGTTGTATATATATGAATGTGTGGATATTGAGCAGGACAAACAAATCTGTTGTATATATATATGTATGTGTGGATATTGAGCAGCACAAACAAATCTGTTGTATATATATGTTATTGTGGATATTGAGCAGGACAAACAGATCATTTGTATATATATATATGTATGTGTGGATATTGAAAAAACAAACAGATCTGTTGTATATATATGTATGTGTGGATATTGAGCAGGACAAACAAATCTGTTGTATATATATGTATGTGTGGATATTGAGGAGGACAAACAAATCTGTTGTATATATATATGTATGTGTTGATATTGAGCAGGACAAACAAATCTGTTGTATATATATGTATGTGTGGATATTGAGCAGGACAAACAAATCTGTTGTATATATATATGTATGTGTGGATATTGAGCAGGACAAACAAATCTGTTGTATATATATGTAGGTGTGGATATTGAGCAGAACAAACAAATCTGTTGCATATATATGTATGTGTGGATATTGAGCAGGACAAACAAATCTGTTGTATATATATGTTATTGTGGATATTGAGCAGGACAAAAAAATCTGTTGTATATATATATGTATGTTTGGATATTGAGCAGGACAAACAAATCTGTTGTATATATATATGTATGTGTGGATATTGAAAAGGACAAACAGATCTGTTGTATATATATATGTATGTGTGGATATTGAGCAGGACAAACAAATCTGTTGTATATATATATGTATGTGTGGATATTGAGCAGGACAAACAAATCTGTTGTATATATATGTATGTGTGGATATTGAGGAGGACAAACAAATCTGTTGTATATATATATGTATGTGTTGATATTGAGCAGGACAAACAAATCTGTTGTATATATATGTATGTGTGGATATTGAGCAGGACAAACAAATCATTTGTATATATATATGTATGTGTGGATATTGAAAAGGACAAACAAATCTGTTGTATATATATGTATGTGTGGATATTGAGCAGGACAAACAAATCTGTTGTATATATATATGTATGTGTGGATATTGAGCAGGACAAACAGATCTGTTGTATATATATATGTATGTGTGGATATTGAGCAGGACAAAAAAATCTGTTGTATATATATATATGTATGTTTGGATATTGAGCAGGACAAACAAATCTGTTGTATATATATATGTATGTGTGGATATTGAGCAGGACAAACAAATCTGTTGTATATATATGTATGTGTGGATATTGAGCAGGACAAACAAATCTGTTGTATATATATGTATGTGTGGATATTGAGCAGGACAAACAAATCTGTTGTATATATATGTTATTGTGGATATTGAGCAGGACAAACAGATCATTTGTATATATATATGTATGTGTGGATATTGAAAAGGACAAACAAATCTGTTGTATATATATGTATGTGTGGATATTGAGCAGGACAAACAAATCTGTTGTATATATATATGTATGTGTGGATATTGAGCAGGACAAACAAATCTGTTGTATATATATGTTATTGTGGATATTGAGCAGGACAAACAAATCTATTGTGTATATGAGCAAACAGATCATTTGTATATATATATGTATGTGTGGATATTGAAAAGAACAAACAAATCTGTTGTATATATATGTATGTGTGGATATTGAGCAGGACAAACAAATCTCTTGTATATATATATGTATGTGTGGATATTGAGCAGGACAAACAGATCTGTTGTATATATATGTATGTGTTGATATTGAGCAGGACAAACAAATCTGTTGTATATATATATGTATGTGTGGATATTGAGCATGACAAACAAATCTGTTGTATATATATATATATGTATGTGTGGATATTGAGCAGGACAAACAGATCTGTTGTATATATATGTATGTGTGGATATTGAGCAGGACAAACAAATCTGTTGTATATATATGTAGGTGTTGGTATTGAGCAGGACAAACAAATCTCTTGTATATATATATGTATGTGTGGATATTCAGCACGTCAAACAAATCTGTTGTATGTATATGTATGTGTGTTAATGGTTTAAATGCATTTCCCATAGCTGTTTCACGATGGTTTTCCAGAATGTTTAGAAGGTCCCATACAGAGAAAGACGTCTTGTTGTTTTTTCTCCAAAATCTGGAATGCACGAAGTTGTCGCATGTGAAGGATACTCATTTTGTGAGGTCATCCGTACTGAGCAAAGACACGAATATAGTTCACGACATAAACACATCAATTTTATTTCACAGTACAATGTTTCAAATCCCGTAACTTTTTTTTAAGACTGTTCAGTTATAAAGAAACTGAGTTAACATTTTTTGTTGTTGTTGTTTTCTGGTGAGCCGGTCCACGCCATTTGACCTGTACTACGTTACTTGTAAAGTTTTATTTCACATTTGTAATCCATGGACTTGGACGTGTCCTTTTGGTTTTTATCTGCTTTGTCCTCTTGATATATCCAACAGAATACGTGATTCAAGACTCAAAAAATTACACGCGCAATTTTCGACGTTGCACTTTATTCGGAGATTCGAGGTGAACCCCCCTACCCCCACCGTCTCCCCTCCATAAAACGCAGTCGTTTCATTGGTTTGCACATCCGGCAGCGTCCTCATGCGTTAAGAGACGAAATTATCTACGTCTTCACTGTCTATACACACGTGTAATCTTCAGAAAGGACCAAGACCAAATGAAAGTACGTGTAGGCGTTTTCTCTTAAGCCTTGTGCGTGTATTTCATGGTAAGTATCTTAACAAGGGCTTAATCAGAATGTCTGTCTGTTTATTATTCATATAAAACAATATATTTAAACACCAGCTGTATCCGAATAAAGGAAACAATATACCTAGATTTCGAACAGGCCAAGCGGGACGAATATAATATTTCACATTCAATTTATTTACCATCTACAGCAGCACGTGACACCGGAGTGATTTCTGGTTTCTAATATTTCGGTCAAATATTTATCATACATTTTTAACCTGTTTCTCAGAGAGTCATATTTATAAATAATACTAGTAATATTTGTATCGGTCAATATCAGATTTTATCAGCGGCCTTTAATTTTTTTTCGATATTAAGCCTGACAGACCATTGTTTCGTCCGTTAAAGGTAACGTTTAAAACTCGAAATTATAAACGGGTTGAGACCGTGGGTTACAACTGAACAAGCTGTTAATGGTCTAGCTATTAAAATAAAACGAGTCAAGCACGATAGTCGGGTTTCTTTTACTTTGGTTTTCTTATCAAACAGTATTTAAGCTTCATGTAGTAACTCAATACACAGCGTCTTGTTTGCGCCTAAACAGCCTCCGATTACTCGCTTCAACTGAAGTTGTGTAAAATGTAAAATAGTTCAAGCATATATAAACCGCATGACTACAGAATGACTGGTCTTCGACGTCAAAACTACTATATCGCGAAGTGGAATGTGCTGTCATGTTCGTTATCGCGAAATTTATATATATTCTGAAGTGGAATAAGCTGTCATCTTCGTCATCGCGAAATTTATATATATACTAAAGTGAAATTTGCTGTCATGTTCGTCATCGTGAACTTTATATATATATTAAAGTGGAATCTGCTGTCATGTTTGCCATCGCGAAATTTATATATATACTAAAGTGGGATATGCTGTCATGTTTATCATCGCGAACTTTATATATATATATAATAAAGTGGAATGTGCTGTTATGTTCGTCATCGCGAAATTTATATTTATTAAAGTAGAATATGCTTGCATATTTGTTACCGTCAAAGGTATATATATATGAATAAAACGCCCTATAATCAGAGCGCTTTTCAAGAGGTGGACTTTTCTTCTTCAGAGCCAATTCTCAGTTCGCCCTTGTAGGATCACTTCTTTAAAGCGCTCAGGTTATAGGGCGTTGTATTCCCTTCTATCAAGACTTCCTGAACTTACGTGTTTTTCTAACATCACGAATCAAAGATATATTAAAGTACTAATATGCTAGGCCCCGACATGGCCAGGTGGGTTAAGGCACTCGACTCGTAATCTGAGGGTGGCGGGTTCGAATCCCCGTCACATCATACATGCTGGCCCGGCATGGCCAAGCGTGTAAAGGCATACGACTCGTAATCTGAGGGTCGCGGGTTCGCATCCCGGTCATGCTAAACATGCTAGCCCTTTCAGTCGTGGGGGCGTTATAATGTAACGGTCAATCCCACTATTCGTTGGTAAAAGAGTAACCCAAGAGTTGGCGGTGGGTGGTGATGACTAGCTGCCTTCCCTCTAGTCTTACACTGCTAAATTAGGGACGTCTAGCGCAGCTAGCCCTCGTGTAGCTTTACGCGAAATTCAAAAAACAAACAAACAAACCGATATGTTTATCACTACAGGATTTATATCGTAATGTCGGCTTTCGTTGGTCTACAATTAATAAACCCTATATCTATTAACTCCTACAATGCCAGTATTATTCCCTATTAGATTGCTAACATCCATAAAAGTGTTAAGTATTGAAAAACACATTCTCGATCTAAAGCTAACAGGCTTAACGTCTGTCTTTAAGTAAAGAAACAATAATAATTCTGAAATGGTCCTTTGGGTTTTAAAACAATCTAGAACAGCATTAATAACAAGTTATCGTGTCGTAACCATAGCAATCACTGCACAACATTTACGAGCTATTTTGACGGTGCACATTTAAACAGTCGATCAACTCTGCAGTGCAAGTTATGACCGTCATTCAACAATTTTCATTGTTTACAAATACTTGTTAGAGTCAGCTGCTATTACATGACTCGCCGTTGCAGAAAACTGTTTTCGTCTTCGTAAGCGAAGCTTTTAGTGAAAGTCAATGAACAAGCCGCTCAAACAGAAAAGGAATTTTGTAGGTATATAGAACTCGATGGTAATTGCTAACTGTCTAGTGAATTTCATAAAGTGGTGAAGGTCAGAAAAAGTTCACCAAGCCGTGATGCCGGTCTAACCTCACTCCTGTTCCGGGTCATCTCAGAATTTCATTACGTAAGTTATACATTTCTGGCCCTGGCTCGCTTGGCCAACCGTAGCTGTTCGTTCAGGTGAAAACTGGAAAGGGAGGTTCCGAATTTCTTATCGCTATGACATTCAGGATATAGGCCAAGCCTTGTCGTTTACACACGAAAAATGGTCACACTGATCGAAGCGACAACTCTACCGTCAGGTGTCGCTGCAGTATTAAACGTTTTACTCGCTGGACAGTCTGACCTTGGCCTGTTCGTGAAAATATCTAACCTTACTGTGGAAACGGAACTACGGACACTTACTACGTGCTCTCTCTCCAGTTCTGCCACACAAAGCTTATCTCCATCTCTTGCTGTGTGCCTCCATCTATGTGATTCCGTCCGGTCATGCTATGTTGGCATGGTAACACATAAGACGTTCTTTTTTATATTATTATTAATATTTTATGATATTTGAATGACGACACAAATGTTTGTTTGTTTTATCGTTAAGTGCAAAGTCACACAATGAGCTGTGCTCACCATGAGAATTAAAACTCGGTTTTTCAGCGCCACCGCTGAGCCACTGGGAGAAAAGACAATAATAACTTAATTATTTCAACTTTAAGAAAATAGCTTATTTTCAAATTCAGCTCAAAGAAACGATGGAATACAAATAGCAGGAACTTCCTGTATCCGTTTGATTGGCTATTATTTGTGTATGTGTTTTTCTTATAGCAAAGCCACATCGAGCTATCTGCTGAGCCCACCTAGGGGAAGCTAATCCCTGATTTTAGTGTTGTAAATCCGTAGACTTACCACTGTAATAGCGGGGGGGCTGGCTATTAGTTAGTTAAATTGTGTTTGAATTTAGCACAAAGCTACCTGAGGGCTATCTGCGCTAGACGTCCCTAATTTAGCAGTGTGAAACTAGAAGGAAGGCAGCTAATTATCATCACCCACCGTCAACTCTTGGGCTACTCTTTTACCAACGAATAGTAGGATTAACTGTCACAGTATAATGCTCTCACGGCTGAAAGGGCGAGCGTGTTTGGGGTGACGGGTATTCGAACCCTCGACTCTCAGATTACGAATCGAGCACCTTGAAATAAATAAAAAATTGGGTACCACACTTCTGAATCATGGTTGTGTCATGAGAGTTACGTTTGAATCCAACAATTCAATTCGTCTAACAAGAGCTGGTGGTAGATGGTCTCCAATAGCAGCCCTCCATATAGTATATTACTGTTAAATTAGCTCCTGTAGGCGCCTACAAATATAAGGCAGGGGGAGCATGTGCCCCTTCTCGCGTTTTTCCATCTACTTCATAAACACTGTTATTAACAACTGTGTTAGATTGATTTCGTTGTTTACCACCAAACTACATTTCCCCGCGCGAAATCACAAGCTAATTACCATAAAAATGTAGTTGTAATATGAACACCTTGAACCACGTGATCTGTTCGTGTCCAAATTTGTTATGAAAGTTATGTTTTCAATTCGTTTTTCAAAAGGGACTGAAATATTGTTTGTTTGTTTTTTTTTGGAATTTCGCGTAAAGCTAAACGAGGGCTATCTGCGCTAAAATATGCTCGTATGCCAACAAACTAACTACACACAGGAACTCTGTTTCAATGTATGTTAATATGGCTCGTGACCTAAAAACTATGGCCGAACAAGACGCCGAAATTATGCTTCAAATAGGTTTCGTTCGTTTAACTTTTTTATCACCTTGTAGTTCTTAGCGGTAAACTAGAGGTTTTAGAACTCATAATTGCTAAAATTAAGGATTAGATCCCTGGGATGGTTACAGTTACTTATTATACAACTTTGCCTTTAAACAAAAGTTTCTTTGAACGTGCAATTCATCTACGAGAATACTGATTTACCTGAGGTTGACAGAACTTGTACGTTAAAATACGTCTTTCAAATTCTTACTACACCTGATAAATATACCCTAGGCCAAACGTGGCTTAGCAGTTAGCCCGCCAGCCTGTGTGTCCATGAGTCCACGTTTCGCATCCCATTAATAAAAAAAGACTGGCGCTGCTCGTTTTGGAATAGTGAGTGTGTTATAAGAGTGGCAATCAAATCTTCCTGTTCGATTAGAGTAACCCAAAAGTTGGCGTCGGGTGCTGTGTACTAGCTAGCTACCTTGCCTCTATTGTCTTTCACTTCAAAAACAGGAACGGCTAGCTTAGGTATCCGTTGCGTAGCTTTATTTTAATATCCGTAACAGAACGAGCTATAATTAGAGTAGATTTCAGACACAAAACCAGAAGTAAAATCATGGAATTATGACTTTAGACCATGGTTTTTGTCTTTGAAAATAAAACAGAGGAGGACTCCCAAAGATAGAACCACAGGATGACTTTAAGGTATGTTTTTCATGGAATGACTTCAAGGTATGTCATGCATGGAATGACTTCAAGGTATGTTTTTCATGGAATGACTTCAAGGTATGTCATACATGGAATGACTTCAAGGTACGTTATACATGGAATGACTTCAAGGTACGTCATACATGGAATGACTTCAAAGGATGAATCTAAAGAAGGATTTTAAAAATCTCATCCATACGACGACTTCAAGGAGCGTACCCACAGAATGGCTTAAAAATATGAATCCATAAAACGACTTAAAAGGACGTATCCTAGGACATAACATGAACATTAGGACTAAAGAACATATCAGTCCACCATCACACGTTTACGAACACAGCATAACAAATCGACATCCAATTAACATTAACAACTTTAAAATATCACACTAAGGAAACAACATTAGTAGAAAAATAAATGAAGCATTAATTATTCGTGAATTAAACCCTAATTTAAATCAAAACACAGATGTCGCTGTGTATGTTTTCTGAATTAGAATCAAATGCTCGCTCAGTACAGAGACAGTTACGCCTGGCAGAATTGTCGAGTTGCAAAAGCAAGGTCTCTCTCAACGTGCTGGTGAGATTGGATGTAGTAAAATTGCTGTTGTAAATTTCTTAAAAGACCCTGAGGGAGACGGAACGAGAATTTCAAGTGGTCGGCTCAAGAAAATGTCGCCGGCGTTGGGCAGGAGGATTCGACGGGTTGTCCAGCAAGACACTAGCTGATTGTCGAACCAGATTAAGGCCCTTACGGACGCAGAATGCAGCTCAAGAATAATAAGACGGCATCTACGAGAGAAAGGCTTTAAAAACCGTAAACGTCTTCAAAGACCACGCCTCCTTCTACACCAAGAAACAGCTCGGTTAAACTTTGCTGAGAAGCACCAAACATGAGACGTAGAAAAGTGGACGAAGATGATGAGAAAAAATTT
The DNA here is from genome assembly GCF_004210375.1 of Tachypleus tridentatus. Classification (NCBI taxonomy): domain Eukaryota; kingdom Metazoa; phylum Arthropoda; class Merostomata; order Xiphosura; family Limulidae; genus Tachypleus; species Tachypleus tridentatus. Next base: position 13,126,142 of record NC_134828.1, read on the forward strand.
AACCTGGATGGTCCAGATGACTTCCACCATTACTGGCACGATAAGGATATCCCACCGGAGACATTTTCTACACGATACAGTGGAGGAGGTTCCATCATGATTTTGGGTGTTTTCTCCTTCCATGGAACAATGGAGCTCAGGTTATACGGGGGCGTCAAATTTTCAATCAAACAACTACGTTACTATTTTAGACTAATGTGATAGCTTAGTTACGGATACAGTAGAGGTAAAGGCAAAGGTGTTCCTTAATATCTCTCAAACTAATTATTAATGACTGGGTTAAAAAGCAATTCGTGCTCATCGAAATGATACTGTTCATGACATAAATAATTAATTATTTCAAAAGTTCCAGAACACGGATTCACCCAGAGCTCAACTGTCAGTGATTCAGTTATAGTTGATGTTGTAAATTACCCGATTGAACTAAATTCTCCTGAGCCACCAAAGATGCCAGAACATATTCTGAAATTAAATGCTGATTCACCAATAATGTTGCTGAGAAATCGTGATTTTCAAAAATTATGTAATGGCACAAGTTTAGTTGTTAAGACTTTACTGTCACATGTTATTGAAGAAGATTACAACTGATCATGCCGAAGGTAAAGAAGTCTTCATTTCAAGAATTCCTTTTCTGCCAAGTGATTACCCGTTTGAGTTTAGAAGGCTTTAATTCACAATTATAATTTGTTTTTCAATATCAATTAAATAACTTTCTGTACACGGGTTCGGTCGAATTGATCGACCACGTGACCATTTTGTACACTTTATAGTATTAATTTTGAATATAGTTTGTATGTCTTCACAAGATTTGGCGAACGTTAAATAAGCATTATAACTCTTTTACATATAAAAAGAAGATTTTTAGTGAAGTGTTTTTAATTAATTTGTTATGGATTTCGCGCTAATTTACACGAGAGCTATCTGCACTAACAGTCGTTAATTTAGTAGTGAAAGTCTACATGGAAGGTGGCTAGTCACCGCCACCCACCTCCGACTCTTGAGCTTCTGGTTTACAACTAATAGTGAGATTGAAATTCAGATTATAACGCCCCCATGGCTGACAGGGCGATCATATTTGGTGGGGCTGGGGCAAATTGCTAGTCGAGTGCCCTAACTACCTAACTAATAAGAAAAGGTATGTCCGGAAATATGTTTAATCTCTTTTTGACTAGTCCGAGTGCAAGGGAAACAAAAATAAACAATACAAAAATAATATTGGCATATTTGGGTTTCGTAGATACGTTAGAGTTATCTAATAAAACAAAGTAATTATCATATTTATTATATATTTAAACATGTCAAAATGAAACGTAAGTTAAACAAAGTAATTAATAAAAAACGACGAAAAACAAATAAACTAAGTTAAAAAATATTCGACATTTGTAGATAAATCAAGAAATTTGACCTCTGTTAGCCATAACAAATTATTACTGATTGACATATCCTACTTCCATCATATTATTGTCAAATTCAAATTGTTAAAAACAATAAATATTATTGCCTTAAAATTTGTTTGTTTGAATTTCGCGCAAAGCTACACGTGGACTATCTGCGCTAGCCGTCCCTAATTTAGCAGTGTAAGACTAGAGGTAAGGCAGCTAGTCACCCACCGCCAATTCTTGGGGTACTCTATTACCAACAAATAGTGGGATTGACCGTCACCTTTTAACACCCAGCCACTACTGCCTTAAAGATATTTCCTTCTTTTTGGTTAGTCTGAGAAAAATACAAGTTGAGATAATTTTATAAAATTTGTTGTAATTTATGAAATTCATGCTACATTGCGTCTGTACATAACTTTGCTTTAATTATAAGAAATCGTGTTATTCCGTCACCTTGTCTCAATAGAACCATACTTTAATATAAAACATCTTTCTACATTGTGTAAAGCTGTGTCTCTGCAAAACCATACTTTAATGTAAAAAAAGCTATATTGTGTCACGTGTTACTTATCTTGTGTCACAACATATCTCTACAGAAATGTGGGCTCGGCATGGCCAGGTGGTTAAGGTACTCGACTCAAAATCTGAGGGTTGCGGGTTCGCATCCCAGTCGCGCCAAACATGTTCGCCCTTTCAGCCGTGGGGGCGTTATAATGTGACAGTCAATCCCACTATTCGTTGGTAAAAGAGTAGCCCAAGAGTTGGCGGTGGGTGGTGATGACTAGCTGCCTTCCCTCTGGTCTTATACTGCTAAATTAGGGACGGCTAGCGCAGATAGCTCTTGAGTAGCTTTGTGCGAAATTCAAAAAACAAACTACAGAAATGTACTGTAATGTTAAAAACATGCTATATTGTGTCACGTTTTACTTGTATTGTGCCACAATATGTCTCTACAGAACTGTACTCTAAGGTAAAGAAAAAATGTTATCTTGTGTCACGTTTTGCTTCTGTGTCTTTATTTTTATATTTATATATAAGTGTTCAGTTTTGACTAATATTCATTTTCAATTCGGTCATTACTGCCGTCTCGAGGAAAAAAGCTGAACTACCAATACCCAAGTCGTTGATTCTCCAACCTAGAATCGGGTTAAAACTGGCTACTGGGCAGCTGGATACTTTGAAGAATGTCACGATATCAAACATAGTTTCTGGTTTTTCAAAAATATTTAAACTATAATTTATGTTTAAACATTTGGAGACTTTTCAATAAAATTATTGATAGCTTTTATTTGTTTGTTGTTTGTTTCGTTGGAAAATCTTGTTCTATGGAGGTATCACGATGATTTGTTAGTAGATGAAATATAACACTTCTGTTATCATATTGCAGAAGATATTACTATCAGGGCGTTTTGGGAGGGCAAATAGGATTTTAACCCACGTGGCCATGCCGGGCCATTAGGGCAAATAGGATTTTAGGTTGTGTCTACGAAAATGTTGAATACAAGTCTAAAGAGGTTATAATTTCATTGTATCTTACTGGTTAAGGCCACATTTAGGAAACCGTGTTCAGTCTTGAGCTCCTTACCTTGAGAAAGACATTGAATTGTTGGAATGGGGTTTATAGAATGGTCCCTAAGAAGAAGGGATTGTCATATGAGGGGAGGCTGAAATCTCTCAAACTGTTTTATCTTGAATAAAGAAGAGATGAGGAGGCTCTGTTTAAGATTGTAAAAGGAACTGATAGTGTTAATACATCATATTTTATCACGGTTAACAGGGACAACAGCAGGGCTAGGGGACACAGGTATACATTTTGACAGGGTAGAACCATCTTCAGCTATAACAGTTTATTTTTCTAACAGGGTGGTTGGTCTTTAGAATGGTTTACTTTCAGATGTTGTAGAGACAGTAAATTGAAGTTAGTTCAAGAAAAAGCTTAACAACTATATGAATGATAAAGTCTGGCTTTAACTTTTGTCTTTCTAGTTATTTTAATGTAGTTCAGAAATGGAACAACCGCGATAAACCAATAGGTCCTCCCGTTGTCCCAAAACGTTATGTTATTTTTTCTTATAAATGCAATCAACTGTCTTCGGACCAATGGACCTTCGAACTAATGAACCTTCAGAACGATGAAACTTTGGACTAACGAACTTTCACAACAATTAACTTCTAGATAAACTAATATTTATAACAGTAGACTTTCTGACTAATGACCATTGTAAACCATGAAACTTCAAACTGTTGAACCGTTCCATTGAACTTGTGGTTCTTTAATAATTGTTCTAGAAAGAATCGTTCTCGCATTTCGACGTTTTCAGACGTGGCAACAGGTAATTATTTCTATCTTTATCTCCTGTTTTGGAATTAACAGTTTGGGAAAAAAACAATATTCGTGACACTCGTTAAGTCCTCCCACCCTTCTTTCTTGAATTGCACGAGCCCAGAGAAAAGTGAATGTTAGATCGTGACCACACGGAGACTTTTTTTTTAACAACAGCTCACGACACTTGTTAGCCATCTTCAATCAATTCGTTATACTCTTACTCGCATGTGTAATGCTAAGAAAACTTGTGAAGTTTACTTTATGGGAAAATTAAAAACAGTCTTTTGTGTACATGTTTTTTGTCCGTGTTCCACATCAGGAGCTAGGGTTTGTTATCCGTGTTCCACATCAGGAGCTAGGGGTTGTTATCCGTGTTCCACATCAGGAGCTAGGGGTTGTTATCCGTGTTCCACATCAGGAGCTAGGGTTTGTTATCCGTGTTCCACATCAAGAGCTAGGGTTGTTATCCGTGTTCCACATCAGGAGCTAGGGGTTGTTATCCGTGTTCCACATCAGGAGCTAGGGTTTGTTATCCGTGTTCCACATCAAGAGCTAGGGGTTGTTATCCATGTTCCACATCAGGAGCTAGGGTTTGTTATCCATGTTCCACATCAGGAGCTAGGGGTTGTTATCCGTGTTCCTCATCAGGAGCTAGGGGTTGTTATCCGTGTTCCACATCAAGAGCTAGGGGTTGTTATCCGTGTTCCACATCAGGAGCTAGGGTTTGTTATCCGTGTTCCACATCAAGAGCTAGGGGTTGTTATCCGTGTTCCACATCAGGAGCTAGGGGTTGTTAATAATGTTCTTCTCGAAACAGGTGTTTTTAATTCTCAGATGAAATTTATAAAACGCCCCTACGACTCTCCTAAATTCAACCTAAAACGTCACGATAGATAAGAAAACTCATTGTTTAAAGAAATCCCTGTAAACCTGGCTTATCTTTGAGACATTAACTGGCATCCTTTACATTCTGTAAAACACTATGTAACAAGTCAGGTGAAACAATAAAACTACTAAGTGTTAACTAAACCCACATCCGGTATTTCAAAACTAGGACGATAAAACCCAAGTGATGAAAGAGAGTAAACTTTCGTCAACCCTCAAATTATTGGGTTTCTCTTCTAGTCATCAACACATTTTTTATCTCATCTTCGGGTTGATGTCAGTGAGTTAAGTAAACATATTATATTTTTATGTTTTTGTTTCATATTGATCAACCACCTTTCCCTCAGCTTTTATAGATTAGATTTGCATCTTATATTTCATTATAATCGTGTAATGAATATTGTAGTTACAACAGTAATACACGTGATAAAGTAATAAACGACGCAAACTATCATGGATTATTTGACAGTTTCGAATGGAAGCTGACGTTTTGCCGTTTTCGAAGCGAAAACAAATTCAGATTACTTGTTTGTTTTTGAATTTCGCGCAAAACTACACGAGGGTTATCTGCGCTAACCGTCCCCAATTTAGCAGTGTGAGATAAGAGGAAGGGCAGCTACTCATCACACCCACCGCCAACTTTTGGGCTACTCTTTTACTAGCGAATAGTAGGATTGACTGTCATATTATAACGCCTACACGGCTGAAAGTGCGAGCATCTTTGGTATGACGGAGATTCGAACCCGCGATCCTCATATTCCGAGTCGAATGCCCTAACCATCTGGACATGGTGGGCCTTGAGGGAAAAAAATAGAAGTCAGATTTTCGCATTCATAATACAAACCGATATGAAGCAACACGGCCCGACATGGCCAGGTGGTTAAGGTACTCGACTCGAAATCTGAGGGTTGCGGGTTCGAATCCCCGTCACACCAAACATGCTCGCCGTGGGGACGTTATAATGTCACGGTCAATTCCACTATTCCTTGGTAAAAGAGTAGCCCAAGAGTTGGCGGTGGGTGGTGATAACTAGCTGCCTTCCCTCTAGTCTTACACTGCTGAATTAGGGACGACTAGCGCAGATAGCCCTCGTGTAGCTTTGTGCGAAATTCAAAACAAACCAAACCAGTGAAGCAGCACATATTTCATTCTTAACATGGTAAGTTCATAGGAATCATAACTAATACGCAAGCATCTTTTAAACGATACAAAATTTCTCATCACACCACAAAGGGGCCGGAGTTTGATTTGGTGTGGTGTTTGTCATGCGCAAAGCTATAGAATTGGCCCTCTGTGCTCCACCCGCATATTCTTAGCGTCGTAAGCCCTCACATTTATCGCTTAGCGACTGTAGAGACGTGCACACACCTTGCTCTCTTCCCTCAGTAAGTTCGTACATGAGAAAAACTATTTTCAGTCACCTACTTAGTTAAGCCTAATATCGACATCGTCTGATAGATTTCTTCTGAGGCCTTAACACGTAAAGTTTATAACATGGAGGACTGAGTGCTTCCTGGGTATGAAAGAAAACATTCTTTTAAATCATATTTGTGAATTTTGAGTGAGGGTTGACGGCCTCATTTTTGGGAATGTATGTATGACAACCCCATCGTGTGCGTAGAGATAATATATTCGTATGCGTATATTATGTAACTGATTTTTACACGAGGGTTATTAAAGTATTTTTTCCTTCACACTGATTTTGTTAACGGGCTTAAGTTTAAAAACGTAAGTAAGCAAGTTGAAACACATTCTATATTAGGAACGGCTAGCGTAAAATTTGTTTTGTTTTGAATTTCGCACAAAGCTACTCGAGGGCTATCTGTGCTAGCCGTCCCTAATTTAGTAGTGTAAGACTAGAGGGATCTGTGCTAGCCGTCTCTAATTTAGTAGTGTAAGACTAGAGGGAAGACAGCTAGTCATCACCACCCACCGCCAACTCTTGGGCCACCCTTTTACCAACGAATAGTGGGATTGACCGTTACATTATAACGCTCCCCAAGACTGAAAGGGCGAGCATGTTTGGCGCGACAGGGATGCGAACCCGCGACCCTCAGATTAGGAGCTTCACGCCTTAACACGTTTGGCCATGCCGGGCCTGGCTAGCGTAAGTATCTCTAGAACAGCTTTGAGCGAAATTCAACAAAAAATAAAATACAGTAAAATGAAACACTTCTTCGCTGATTAGTGTTTTCTGGTGTGTGTTTTCACGAAGTATATACTTATTTATTTCACTTTAAATCTTCAGGAAACTCATTTTGATATTTACTTGTCAGCCCTTCATTGTGACGTCACAAGTCTGTAATGCGTCGTTGTTCCTAGCTTGTAAAACGTGTTGTTGTTGTTTTTTATTCTTGACACGTTAAAACACAGCGCCGGTGCTAGTCTTTTTGGTCGTTGTTAATTAATAAGTGTGTGCACAAAAAAAAAGACCTATTAAAAACGTATACCTATTTACATTGCGCATGTATCAAAGGCATGCCGTGTCACCCATATGGCCGACTAAAAATATAATTTTATTCTATATTTTCACCTGGTGAATTTCCAGTGACGTCACACTCCGGAATAGAACTTTTTTTTTTAATAGAAAGATGAGGTGGAGGTACGACAGGAGGGTTCACGATAACCCTTTTAATCTGAACAATTTAGGAAGAATTGTGCTGAATGTGACGGGAAAAAAAAAACACCAAAAATTTTATTACTATCACTTTAACCCTCAGATTACAAATTTTTTATTTAGTTCGCTAAGCTAGGATTAACTTGTTGCATTGGCCAGGCATGGCCAGGTGGTTAGGGCGCTCAACTGATAATCTGAGTTCATTACCGCTACGGAACAAATTCACACCGTGTAACTATGTTACAGTCGTTTATTTCGAGTTCATAAAGCTATAGTCTATATACTATTAAAGGTGCATTGAAATCTAAAGTCACACTGCAGTCCAAAGCGGACCAACGCCCTTGTTCTCGAAGTTACGACATCGATTACGAAAGTGAACATTTCGACCCTAAATCCTATTGGAATGAAGCTGCATATATCTCCAGGTAATGTTAATAATGTCACAAAGTTTGCAAGCTTCAATATTCACTTAGAAATCAGCTGGCAGGTTCATGAGAACGACTGTTAAGAAAGTGAAATCACATAATCTCATTCAATTAGGTGTCTTTCAAACCTTTGAATGCGGCGTCAGTAAACTTTTTGTTTATATGATTTGCTTAAACGTACACTGAGGGTTCTGTCGAAAGTTAATGTTAAGAAGGGTCGTCTAAAACTGACGTCTACAAGTGTTGACAGTTTTGTTAACAAAGTTTAATGTCTATTTCTTTCCTTATGGCACTACAAGTTCGCATACAGACAGTTATATGTATTACAGTTTTAACAAGCCATCAGAACGTTACTGTGTACACAGATAAATGTTTCTCAGTTTCAGAAAGGTCCCAGAAGGTTTCCATGTAGATTGTTACACATATCTGATTTAGAAAGGTCTCAGAATATTTCCGTGTACGCAGAAACATATATGTATTTTAGAAAAGATTCCAGAACTTTTCCATGTACGCAGATACGTATATATGTTTTAGAAAGGTCCCAGGACGTTTCCACGTACAGAGATACCATAATTTTTTTTTCTTATAATGAAATCCACAACCCAGAGGTCCGCTTGTATGTGATAGGTTTGACGCAATCGATGTAAGGGAACGAGCAATTGTGCGAACACGTTCGAGTGAGCAGCGCTCTATGCGGTAGTAGGGTTAGACCGAGCAGGTAAACTTGTTCAGTATTCTTTCTGGCACGTTCACACACACACACGTGTTCATCCGGCCCCTCTGTTCTTGTGCTAGTGCCGGCTTTCTACAACAGTCGTCCGTCTGACATGTCTTTTCCCCTCTCTGCAGGTTTTGGCTTGTTTCTGCAGTAGACCGAGTCACAAGAGCCGAACAACAAAGATAGTGTCGTGAGAAATACATAGTCCAAACCAGTGAGGCTTCAAACAAACAACAACTTTCTAGGGACGCACGTAGGCCTCGTCCGACACAACAAACAGGTGGTGACTTCATTCAGAACTCTCGGTGGACATGTGCCGCAGGGTCATTTATAGGCTGATCAGCTTGGTTTTCTTGGTGAAGACTGGTAAGTCTATACTGACTTTGTTTTTCGGTGAGTTTATTCAACCAAAGTTTCCAATGGTTAAAATTCGTTTTACTATTCAGCCGATAGAAGACTAGGGTTGCTGAGTATGGTTTGTGTGTGTTGGAATACAAACTTAAAAGTTGACTTAAACTTCTATTAGTTTTAATAGTTTATATGTCGGATCATCTGCAATTTCTGTTAGTTTTAATAGTTTATATGTCGGATCATCTACAACTTCTATTAGTTTTAATAGTTTATATGTTGGATCATCTACAACTTCTATTAGTTTTAATAGTTTATATATTGCATCATCTACAACTTCTATTAGTTTTAATAGTTTATATGTTGGATCATCTACAACTTCTATTAGTTTTAATAGTTTATATATTGCATCATCTACGACTTCTATTAGTTTTCATATTTTATATATTGTATCATCTTCAACTTTTATTAGTTTAATAGCTTATAACATAATGTAATTTTTAGGAACAACAAAAGACCTATAGATTCATCTCTGTGTGTTGTCCAAACTAAAACTATTAAAACATATTTAAAGCCAGCTATTATCATTTATATACCTATAAAACATTCTTTTAAACCCATCCTACTCATTCAAATCTACTGCCTCCACATAAACCGAAGGCAAACCATTCCATATTCAAAACACTATTTGAAAAATAAAATTGTCTCAGATGGCTTCTATTTTGCTCAGATCTATACTCGTGTCCCCTAGCTCTATAGATCTATACTCGTGTCCCCTAGCTCTATAATGCTCTCTGTTAGGTATGAAAAATGTTGTTGTTTCTTTTACAATCTTAAATACTTCAATCGGATACACTCTAAGTCTTTCTCAAAATAAAACAATATTAATGATCTTAATGTCTCCATCCAAGGTACCATTTTAGTAACCCTCCTCTGAACCCATTCCAACAATCCAATGTCTTTCCTAAGGTAAGGAGCCCAAGACTGAACACAACATTTCAAATTTGGCCTAACCAGTGACCTGTACAATGAAATTATGACCTATTTAGACTTGTTTTCAATATTTCTGTAGATACAACCTAAAATCCTAGTTGCCCTACCACTAGCAACAACACATTGCTTGGATGGCCTTTGAAACTGATCGACCATTACAGCAAGATTCCTTTCTTTCAAGACACTGTTAGTTAAATCCATCCAAATTTTACTTATAATTCAAATTATGACCCACATGCATTATCTTGCATATATAATTAAAAACCCATTTGCCATTTATTTGACCAAGTCACTAAATGATCTAAATCCTTTTATAAATCTGCAGCATCCTCTTCACAGCTATCAACATCCAAACGTTAGATCATCTACAACTTCCATCAGTTTTAATAGTTTATATGTTGGATGATCTACAACGTCCATGAGTTTTAATAGTTTATATGTTAGATCATCTACAACTTCCATGAGTTTTAATAGTTTATATGTTGGATCATCTACAACTACTATTAGTTTTAATCGTTTACATGTTGGATCATCTACAACTTCAATAGTTTTAATAGTTTATGTGTTGGATCATCTACAACTTCAATTGTTTTAATAGTTTATATGTTGGATCATCTACAACTTCAATAGTTTTAATAGTTTATATGTTGGATCATCTACAACTTCCATAAGTTTTAATAGTTTGTATGTTGGATGATCTACAACGTCCATGAGTTTTAATAGTTTATATGTTAGATCATCTACAACTTCCATGAGTTTTAATAGTTTATATGTTGGATCATCTACAACTACTATTAGTTTTAATCGTTTACATATTGGATCATCTACAACTTCAATAGTTTTAATAGTTTATATGTTGGATCATCTACAACTTCAATAGTTTTAATAGTTTATATGTTGGATTATCTACAACTTCTATTAGTTTTAATAGTTTACATGTTGGATCATCTACAACTTCTATTAGTTTTAAGAGTTTATATGTTGGATCATCTACAACTTCTATTAGTTTTAATAGTTTATATGTTGGATCATCTACAACCTCTATTAGTTTTGAGAGTTTTTGCTGCACCATCTAAAATATTTATTTACGTGTCCATGAATAAGGATAATAAGTTATTATATTACATTCACACGATCGTTACTGTGTTAGAAATAACGTATTAGATAATTTATTCCATATCACTTACCTGTCTTGACAAGTTATGAGAACTTCTGTTGGCTCTATACCTTAAATATAAACAAAAAATATATATTATAACTAAAGAGATATAGGATTGCTTTGGTTTGAATATTGAATTTCGCGCAAACCTACATGAGGGTTATCTGTGCTAGTTGTCCCTAACTTAGGAGTGTAAGATTAGCGAGAGGGCAGCTAGCCATCACCACCAACCGCCATGTCTTTGACTACTTTTTTACCAACGAATATTTGGATTGATCATCACATATCAACATCCCCACGGCTAAATAGAGAGAACATGTTTGATGTGATGGGAGTTCGAACTTGAGACCCTCAGATTACCAATCGAACGTCCTAATCACTAAAAATAAACATAGAGAAAGGCAGTCTATGATAACACAGAAATTACATCTTTTCAATAAGGAATTTAGGTTGCTAATGCTCTTACACAGAAAGTCGTGATTTTTACACCACAGAATTCTTACTTTTAATGACTTGAGAGGCCCTTCTTACATCAGTTATTTGGGGATTCTTACCTTATATTACTTAAAAGGTGTTCTTATATTAACCATTAAGAATAGAATAATCTTATATCCCTTATTTACAGCATAGTATTATTACATGGATTATTTACAACAGAGGATTTTTATAGCTCTGTTTTTTACAGTTTAATGTATAAAACAGTAGATTCTTTCAGCCAGTTGTATGCCAACATCTGGCTACAGGACACAAACCATGGAATGTTGGATTTATAGCTGTTTGTTTGTTTTCTGAAGCTCACGCAAAGCTACACGAGGGCTATCTGCACTAGTCGTCCCTAATTTAGTAGTGTAAGACTAGAGAAAAGGCAGCTAGTTATCACCACCCACAGCCAATTCTTGGGCTACTCTTTTACCAACGAAGAGTGGGATTGACCGTGACACTATAACGCCCCCACTGCAGAAAGGACGAGCATGTTTGTGTGAAGGGGATTTGAATCCGCGGTCCTCAGATTATGAGTCGAGGCCCTAACCACCTGGCCATGCCGGGCCTGGATTTATAACCCAGCACGTTAATCACTTGGTGACACCCAGTTGCATAGAATAATCTATCTAATCCTGGTGTCATAATATGTGAAAACAGGTTATTGCTAATGTGTATATGATACCGTATCACAACAAAGTAGATTGTAGTTCAGTTTGTATCACTTTTTTATTTTGTCGGCAAAGACGAGCATGAGTTAAAACGTTATATCACACACCGCCAACTCTTCTCTCTGTCTAAGACTCATTCACGCATCGTTGTTGTTATATTTCTGTTGCAGGTCGAAGGTTCCGCGAATCGAGACCTGTTGCGCCAAATATCCCGTTGTAGAGGCGTTATGACAGTAACTGGAAAATTCCGTTATTCGGTTGAGAAAGCCGGATATAGAAAACTCTTTTGGCGACAAGTACTGCGGACTGAATGCCTTCTCTCTTTCGTCATTATTTCAATATTAAGGACAGATATGCTTGAATATTACAGGCTTTCTAACAAGGCCGTTTAGCTCACGTGCGCATAAACCATTCATATCGAAAAATTCCAAGTTCCTTTGAAATAAACGGACAACTAAACCGATCATTTACAGAGATTGGGTTTCTCCAAGTGGTGCCATTGTTATTCATGTTATGTATTTAATCAAACAATTGTCAACACTATAGCTACCTTTTCTTCCCCTTTTAGAAATGAGAGCGAGATATTTAGAAAACAACTCACGCATGATTTACACGTTTGAACCACCTAGGAAAAGGAATTTGAAATTGCAACTCGATTCCCTATTTCTGTTAAAGGTGGAGCCACTATAGAGTGTGTTTGCATGCAAGTTCTCCTCCGGTTCGAAATCAGGGTGTAAAAAAACTGGAGTTTTACCGACTTAATCATTGCCATACATGGCTGTAGAAAAATATCTGTGGTTCAAACCAAACTCGTGACGTCACACACACATGTATAAATAAGCTTTATTTTCTTAAATTCGTTATTCAAAGCAGCGTTCCAACTTGCCATGGAAACAAAGGAATCAAAAGCTAAATGTGAGCAGTAATTGGGTCCTTTGTACCTTTTCCTAAATAAGCTTACTCCATTGTTAACCCTTAAATTAGCTTGTTTGATAGTTAACCCTTAAATCCATTTGCTTGATAAGTAACCCGTAAGCTAGTTTACTTGGTAGTTAACCCTTAAATTAACATGTTTGATAGTTAACCCTTAAATCCATTTGTTTGATAAGTAACCCGTAAGCTAGTTTACTTGGTAGTTAACCCTTAAATTAGCTTGTTTGATAGTTAACCCTTAAATCCATTTGCTTGATAAGTAACCCGTAAGCTAGTTTACTTCGTAGTTAACCCTTAAATTAGCTTGTTTGATAATTAACCCTTAAACAGTTTTATTGATAATTAACTCATAATTAGTTTACTTGGTATATAACCCTTAAATTATTTTGTTTATTAGTTAACCCGTAAACTAGTTTTCTTGGTAGTTAACATAAATTGTTGATGGGACCTATATCGACGCCACCAAATATTGAAACGTATTTTCCTTACAATTTGATTTATACGAGTATGGGTCATTAAAAATTTAAACAAAAACAGAAACAGCATTGTATTTTACATTTGATTCGACAAATTGCTTCTGGGGTTCCTTTTGTGTTATACATAGAAAACAAGTGATTTTACCCATTTATTTTTGGTCAGTCCTTTGCTACGAGTGGTGTAATAGTTGTGAAAAAAAAAAGATACAATTACAATGATGAAATATCTGGACATTATCGATACTGGATTATATGAAAATAAAGCTGTCATTTTCAGGTTAATAACTAGACCAAGCGAGGTTTATCCATCGTTTACTTGTTACATAATTAATATGAATTATATAACACAAAGGGTTTTATTCGAAAACTCAGGAGTAGCAACTGTCCTTATCTTTTGCCAGAGGTAACACGTTCCACACGTGCTACAGGCTACCAGAGGTAACATGTGCCACGTGTTTCACTGATATCAATAATTACGTCATGGATAAAATATGATTCTAAATGTGGCACTTTATATTATTACAAATGCGTTACGAACAATAAATAGCAGATTAACTCGTCAAGTCGCACTTGCTTAGTGTGTGAGAGGTCTTTTGTTTCGACTGCCACCAAGAACCACAAAATATATATTACTTCAAAAACGTTGACACCTAACCCACACGGGTCAGTAGGAGCAACTTTCGTGAAATGACACGGTTCATCTATGTGCACGATGTGGTTGGTCCCTTATGTATTTAACACTGAGATCAGATTTTCTGTTACTCCAATATTTTGTTTTTATTTAACACTTTTTGTTTATGAAATGCCAGAACGAACCTTACTGAACTAAGTGGACAAAATGAATGGTCGTTCTGATGAGAATAAAGTAGGCCCGGCATGACCAAGCGTGCTAAGACGTGCGACTCGTAATCTGAGGGTCGCGGGTTCGCATCCCCATCGCGCCAAACATGCTTGCCCTTTCAGTCATGGGGCGTTATAATGTGACGGTCAATCCCACTATTCGTTGGTAAAAGAGTAGCCCAAGAGTTGGCGGTGGGTGGTGATGACTAGCTGTCTTCCCTCTAGTCTTACACTACTAAATTAGGGACGGCTAGCGCAGATAGCCCTCGAGTAGCTTTGTGCGAAATTCAAAAACAAACAATAAAGTAAACCTTCAAAATATGAAATAACTGCATACTCAAGAACATTAACCCAAAATAATTCGCAAAAATTAAACAAAATATCTTGGTAAAGTTTGATGGCATCTGAATTCGGATTTCTGGCGCAGCAGTAAGTCGGAAGGCTTATTATGTTAAAAACCGGGTTTCGAGAAATTGTTCATTATGTCGCTTTGTACTTTACCGATAACTGTTCTTCTATACGGGATTCACTAGGCTTAAGATTATCACCATGTCTTTCATATTCAACGTCATCTAAGCTTAAATAATAAAATGTTAAAAAAAAAAAACAGACGGCGAGGACGTCAGAAATAAGTACAAAAATAAAGGATACTTGTAATGTTGAATTTCTCTCAAAGCTGGTAGAACGGTAAGTCCACGGATTTACAACGTTAAAATCAGAGGTTTCATTCCCCTCGGTGGACACAGCAGATAGCCTGAAGTGGCTGTGCTATAAGAAAACACAAACTCGCAGAGCTAATCTCTGAGCTAAGGCGGTTC
This sequence comes from Tachypleus tridentatus, assembly GCF_004210375.1. NCBI lineage: Eukaryota > Metazoa > Arthropoda > Merostomata > Xiphosura > Limulidae > Tachypleus > Tachypleus tridentatus. The sequence continues at coordinate 13,141,213 of NC_134828.1, forward strand.
GTCAACACCACGCACTACCCTTCGGATACTCTTTTACTGACGAATATTGAGATTGGGCGTCACAGTATAATGCCCCACTACTGAAAGAGCGAGCCTGTTCGGCGACATGATTCGAGCCCGCAGATTGCAAATCTAGCGTTCTGTTTAACAGGACAGGCAAAAACAAAAACACTAAATCAAAATGCAACTATCAGCAAATCAGTAAGACATTTGCAGAAGACAGCCATGTGTTAACCCTAAAATCTCAAAATCTCAACGTGTAACTTAATACACACGTATTCAGTAACAAAGAATATCCACTCCACCGGCGCCAGAAACAGGTAAAACGACAGTTCAGCATAAAAGAAAAATCAAATCTACAAGAAACAATCTTAAACATTTAAAATGTGAGAGGGGGAATCCTCAACCACGTAAAGAACATTTTTTTTTGTCTCAACATTCTTTCAACAATATCTGGCACTCGGTCTTAGTCCACTCGTCACGTGATTACAGGGAAAATTAGGTTGACTCGTCTAGAGCTGGAGCACGTGACGCGTGAAGGTTTGCTGTAGATGACAGGTTGACAATGGCCGTAGAAATCTTACTCTAACGCACTTGTTCAGTTTCATCGGAGTACACTACAGTAGATGCCGCCTTCAGTAAACTGCGCCTCATGTCGCCTGGTTCTTGTGGGCTGTGGCACACTTTACAAGTTGTTTGATCGAGGAGAGTTTAGGGCGTAGCTGACCCAAGACTGTTGCTTTCCGTGTACACAATGTTTATAGGGGTCATCGCCACGAATATTTTGGCCTTTTGAAGGGATTGTGATGACTTGTGGAAACAAAATAATGGGGCAAGACTTTAAGAGTAAACACTGATATCTTTCCGTCCTCTTTGGCTCGATTTACTAAGCCTAAGTCTGAGGTAATTACTAAGAGTTTTCGGATAGTTTCTGAGAATATTGGCCAAGTAACAAGAATAAGTTGGTGGTTTAAAAATATGTTTTTATTTTTTAGACCCCTGGTGACAACAAATCGTTGTTTGTTTTGTAATGCATTATATTATTGAAACGACTTGTGGATAATAGAATAAGCAGTTTTCATTTTATTATTCACATACATACGTGGGGGGTTCGTTCGAACACTGTTTTTGTGATGTAAAACAATTATGCTTATATAGTTATAACATGGCTGAGTATCATATTTAAGTTTTTCTGCATAATCTAAGTTCTTCTGATGAGTGGCTTAACAATGGCAAGGTGGTTAAAGCACTCGACTAGTAATCTGAGGGTCGCGTCATACCAAACATGCTCGCCCTTTCAGCCGTGGGAGCGTTATAACGTGACGGTCAATCCCACTATTCGTTGGTAAAAGAGTAGCCCAACAGTTGGTGGTGGGTGGTGATGACTAGCTGCCTTCCCTATAGTTCTACAACGCTAAATTAGTAACTGCTCTGCTGCATTAGCATACTGAATGTTCTTCGCACGATATGTGTTGCATTTTGTTGTTGTTTTGAATTAAACAAAGCTGTACAAAGTGCTTTCTGTGCTCTGTCCACCACAGGTATCGAAACCCGATTTTCAGCGTTGTAAGTCCACAGACATGCCTTTGTGCCAAAGGGAGCGTGTTGGCTTTTGATCTTACAAATTAGATTACCCTCCCCACGTTATTTCAGAACTTGTTTGTTGCCAAACGCAAAGCTACACAATGGACCAACTGTGCTTTACCCACCACGAATATCAAAATTCAATTTAAAAATTCTACATGCAAACTTAAAAATTGTTTATGGTCTGTAACGGAAAAAAAAAAAGATAACACATGGAATATATTTGTTTATATGGTGACATATAGAGATAACAACCGGGAACTGAAAGAAACACTATAATAGAACAATGTGTGGGTGAAAAGAAAAGATTTAGTTTGGTTATTGTTGAGATGTGATATTTGTGCCCTGCCCACTACAAATCTCGAAACCCAAATTTTGACGTCGTAAGCCTGCAGACTTGCCACTGGGGAAAGTGAGGGGTGGACGAATGCGAATTACTTCATACATGCACGTGTATTGTCAATGCTACAAGTGCAGAGAGTGAAACTGTGGCTAAAGCTAAGACTGTATTTGAAGTGAACAGTCAATTAAAAATCATGAGGAATTGGGGTGGGGGAAGGGGGGTGTAACTGGGTGCTTGATTAACACTTCGCGTTAGGTCTTCCGAAAAGAGTGAGGCACTGGCGGCGCCATTTGGATTCTTTTGCCCTCAGAAACCACGTGATATTTCCGAGTGTGGGTGGTCGCGAACAAGATGGCTGCATAGTTGCATTGTTTCCCAGCCCTAGGGTTACAGTACGCCTGCGTTTTGTTATACTTCGAAATGATTTGAAGTTGTTGGCAATCCCGATGTTAGAATGTAAGTACGGAACCCGAAGGAAAACCAGTGAGCTGCAAGTACAAAACCCGAAGGAAAGCCAGTGAGCTGCCAGTCGCATGCCTTTCCAAATTACTTAATTTCGTTTTCCCCCCGGAGTTCAGAAGACAAATTAGAGCCTTGGGTAGACAAAGGAATTCTGTCTGTAGGCTTACGCTTGAAGTCGCAAAGTGAACTACAGAACATTTGCAGGTCAAAATAAACCCAAGTTAGGCCTACAGGTCGACATGTTTCTGGGTAACTTTTACACCCCAAACAAAATCTAATAAAGTATATTTTATTTTAAAATAAATCGCTTACTCTAAGGCTTAATAAGTGTCATATAATGTTAAGAAACATTATAATCTGTGCACAACGTTGTGCTAGCTTTACAAATCTCTGTAAGATGCAGGATTACTCGCAATGTGTCGACGTTATGAAAAATGTCCCTCAGTAACTCAGCGGTAAGCCTCGTGGCTCACAGTGCTAAAACCTGGATTTAGATACCAGTGGTGGGCACACCACATTTAACTCATTGTGTAGCTTTGTGCTTAATAACAAACAAAGTTATGAAAGGTTTCCACTGTCATGACCCCATGGAAACACACGAGCCCTACCTCTAGACTCTTGAGTACTGCCATGGGTGCGACTATATGACACACACCTTTGTTTAAACCTAAAAAAACTAAGATTCTTACCACGCGTGAGTTTGGAGTTTTCACTATTGTGAAGAAGCTAGATTTATATAACTATAAATGGGGTCGATATATACTTAAAAAGGAGTCAAGATAAACAGGAAATTACGTTTAACGATGACACAAAATAAAATGTTTGACTTTGAGGTATTTGTAATATCGACCCGATGTCATAACATTTCTGCCGAAGATTACGAGATAGGTAATGTCCCTCAGTGGATGAGCGATGCATTTACGGATTTACATCGCATTAAGACGCAGCAGGTAACCCAATGTAGTTTTACACTAAAACAAAGGAGCAAAGATATACGCATTAAAATACGTTTGTGTCTTTTTGTTTTTTAGTATGTATCTAAAAACAAACCTGTCACGGACTTGACTGTCAGAGAGTTAAACAACTCCCGAATCAGTGAACCGTACAACTATTCTCTGTGAATTAAATCAATTGAAAACCTAATAGTATCGTAAACTATGTTTTTTAATTTTGTAACTTAGAAACAGTTGGAGGGAACTACGTTGAAATATAGCTAAAAAGCTCTAAAATAAATATCTAATGTAAAGTGTTCTAGTACATTCTAAACTAGATTATAATTACGAAGTATCGTTTGTTTCAAGAGTAGGGTGAATTGAGAGATAGTCGAAGAGACAGCGTGTAGAGTTATTTTAAGATAGAGAGTTTTAATCAACCAATGTGTTTTCATGAAGTATTTTGATTTATATTAACCATCGCACTTGTTACGTTACTCTGGACAAATGAGTTTACGTTAGTCCTAGTATTGTTAGTGTTAGATGGTATTGAACTTTCTTCGTAACCTAGGCGTAGAAAAAGTTACGACAGTGTACAAGTGTTCAAGTTTGTAGAAACGTTAAAAGAAGAAATCAAGTAAGTTATTTTCGTTAGATGGACTGAACGATGAATTATTTTCATCAGCTAAATCAAAGAACCCTCCATCAGAACATTACAACAATCTATAAATCTCAATTGTTACATAAATAATTTTATATTATTTTATATATTCTCTAAATCTATTTCTCAGAATGCCTTGAAAGCTCGTTTTATTGTAAAGTCTGTAGCCTAATCTTATTATAATGAGATTGACAGAAGCTTAGTCTTAGCCTAATGTTTTTTACAAAGTAGGTTATGTCATCTTATTATAACCAAATTGAAAGAAGATGTGTTTTATTTTGACAAGTATGACAATATTTCTTTATTATTCTAAATAATTTTAAAACTATGTTTTTATTATGTCTCGTCAACGGATACAAATATTCAAGCGTTCATTACAAAATAATTGCTGACTATAGAGTCGACAACGACACGAACATCGTTGTAAATATATTTTCTAACCCGTGGTAGAAAAATTAAATACATTGTGTTATTTCTCAGATACCAAACAAACACATGTCCTTGTGACCTTACTCTCTTCACGTGGTTTTCAATTTCACTTACTTCCAGTAATCATAAAATAGAATTATCGATGTTTATTACAGACATTGCTACAACGGTAATTTGTTCCATTTTGAAACAAAAATATCTGGGTTAGAACTACATAAAATATGTTTAAAACGTTGTTTGTTTCAATTTTACGCAAAGCTACACGGGATTTAGTAGTGATAGACGAGAGAAAAGACAGCTAGTCATCAACACCCACCGCCAACTCTTAGGCTAATATTTTACCAACGAATAAATGGGATTGATCGTGACATTATAAAGCCCTCCAGTTGCGAGTCGAGCGTCCTAACCACCTGGCCACGCTTGGCATGTTTAAATATCTTATGTCAGTTAGCGATGTGTTTTAAAACACTCTTTTTATTATGATTGAATATATTAACTAAAGTGAAATGTAAATTTCAGGTAGTTTCAAACAAAACCCTTACAGTCGTCCAAACATTCTTGCACACGTGGTTTGTCCACTTTTGTCTCTGTTGTTTCACTCAAACAAATCATTGATGTTGATTCACGTGCTTGTTTCGTTAAGTTTGAATGAGTTACTTCAATTTTTTTTGTTCATTTGTTTTTCGGTTTTTTTTTTTTTCATACGAGGGACTTTTTAACCCATAAACTTCTAGAAGTTTCACTGGAAGTTCCGACAAATCTTTGTTTTTTCGTCTTTAGTATTTGTGGCTGGAACAAAGTAATAGCCATAAAACAAGGGAAGAGCTGTTAGCATAAAACATACCAATGACATAATTAACAAGAGATGATTTTTGAATCATGTTATGTTTTTAAGAGCAAGAAAATTCCTTTTTGTTGTTTTTTATTATTATTTTTATTTTCAGTGGTACACTTTACAGCGTGTGTGTCTTATAGCAACGCAATCTGCTGTGCCCACCGAAAGGAATCGAAGCCCTAATTTTAGCGTTGTAAATCCGGAGACTTACTGTTGTTCCACTGGGGCACTTTTACAGTGGATATCACTGTCTTTACTGGGTATACGTTACGTCATAGTTCACTGAACAAGCTCGCTGGCTATAGAAATACACTTATCTTTGTTTAAGAACCAGTTCAAACGGAAGTGTTCAAAATAGAATGAAACGAGATCGTTCAACTTTTTTTATCATTATTTTTGGTCTTTTCAAACAGTTTCCATTCTCACTCGTGGCAGGTTTTGTTTGTAGACTCAATTACCCTAGCAATAGTTTCACTCTCGAGTTCAACTTAAGACTCTTTTATAATGCTTTTTAGCCCTCCTGGAAGAGCAAACTAGTTCTTTTAGTGTCTTTTTTCTTGTCACCCCTCGAGGCTCTTGGTAATCAATTTCCATAATTACAAGCGACTTCTCTGGTCTTGTACACCCCACCAGTAAGTTACCTCCAGATGCGCGACTTCCCTGGTCTTGTACACCCACCAGTAAGTTACCTCCAGATGTACGACTTCTCTGTTCTTGTACACCCCACCAGTAAGTTACCTCCAGATGCCACCCAACTAATCAGATTCATTCTGAGGTCTGTGTGAAAGAGATGGAAGTTGAAAATTGCATCAGTCTGCATGTGTCGAATGAAGCTGAGACTATTCGTGGGGATGTCACCTGAGATCTGAGAAGTTTTGCCGCTATAGATAAAAAAGATCAGATGTGTCACACGAATTAATTTACTGGACAGTTGAAAACTCTCTTGTTTGTTTGTTTGTTAAGGAAAAGAAAGTTATGTAATGAGCCATCTGTTCTGTGGCCCACCACGGGTATCGAAACCCTGTTTTTAGCGGTATAAGCCTACAAACGTAATACTGAGCACAGTTGAATCTGATGTAGTATGTTTGAGAATACGGACTTCCGAAACGTCCTTCTTGATGACGAGAAACCCACTTGAAATAAAAACGTATTTCAGAACGGCTGGTATTAACACTTTTACTGATAAGCAGAGAGCAATGTTTCGACCTTCCTAGGTCATATTCAGGTTAACAAAGAGAGTTTTCAAGTGACCGTTGCCGGACACATGTCTCAAGAACGATAGAATAAACGGGTACTGGATTGTAGGGGGCGTTGCAGTTGGATGTTAGGTTATTAATTGGTATAGGTATAAAGGTGTTCCTTTATAATGGTTTAACCTGAAAACCTGAAACGATCAACAATTCTGTGTTTGTTGAGAGAAATACAATACGCTCAGCACCGTTAAGATGGAAAACCACGTTAAGAGCTAATCGAAAAGCAACCGACATATGAACACGACGATAGTCTTACCGAGTGTCATCCGTTGTTTTACTAGGTGCTGTCCTTTGTTTAATAACAGGATGACCTTAAGGATTAGTCAGCCTTGTGCGTCACGTGCAGATGGAGTACAAGTGTCGAAGAAGTCTTGGACTCTGGACTCTTTATATAGCATATTGTGAATTATTGAATATTTTGTTTTTTCGTTTATTTATTCCATAATGAATTTTACTTTCATTAACTAAATAGGAACCCGAAAACATATTTTTGCTTCGCACCACCAGAAGGCACTCGTCATAATCTGTTTCTTTCCATTACTCACACGTTATTATAGCGATTGTTTTATAATTTACTCCAATGTTATTGTTATGTAAATAATCATTATACTTTGAACAGTGTAGTTTCACGTGCTTTAGGTTGTCAGAATTTCGAATTATTCATTATTCTTGATAGTGTTGGAGTTTAACATTAGTCACGTGTGTTGGAAACATTACTTGTTTTCACCACTTCATTTATCCATTTTGTTTAATTTGCATACACTCAAGTGTCTGTGAGCTGTAATGACACGTATCATGACATCTGCAGGTATTTCAGACTTGTGAATCGGCAGAAAATATCTGGAAGACTCCTAAAACACAACATTTGCTATAAGGACATTATGTGGAGGTGCTTAACCGATCACGTGATCCTTTGACAGACTTACCCTCACGGGAGTTTTTGTTGTTGCGAACCATCGATCTCTTACATGGAGTTAAACTAAAGAGCGGAAGAGGTAAAATGTGGTACAGGCTTTGCAGCTGTTGCGTTCCGCCACCTGGAGCTGCTGCACGCGACAGATGTGCCCTTCAACACGCGCCACGCGTATGCTTGTGCACGTGCTTTTTTGACGTTTTTAAGAAGATCACAGTCCAACTTAAAGAATAGAAAAATACCCCGAACAAAGGTGCGTTACATTCAACGGTAACAAAAACGTTTGATATCAAGATAAATGAGGGGGAACCTACCCCCTTTCATGAAGGAGGGTAACAAAAAGGAATGGATTAAATTTTTTTTATGTGTGTGTGTGTGTGTGTGTGTTGTTTTTTTCTTGTCTCAAAAGCAATCGAATTCTACTTTCAAAAAGTGTCAAGGCAAAAAAAAAATTTAAACTGGTTTGAGTCGTATATTTCAGAATTTATGTTTCGATTCTTTTGTTATAAAAAAAAAAAACAAATTCATGTTTTTAATGCAATTATAATTGTATTTTCAGGAAGGCGCGCCTGACACAGTTAACAAGATATAAATGAGAAATTATAATATGGTCAGGAAAATTTGTTCAGACACACGTTAAATGAAGTGAAGAGGATGGGTAGCCGGATTTCACTTGACAGTCTGCACGAGACGAAACACACCTACAAGTGTGAAATTAGCCACGCCTAATAGTATCCACTTTCTCACTTGGGAAGCCATTTTTGAAATTTAACCCTAAACTAGGCCTAAGTTAAAGCGGAGCAACTGGTATTTTTTCCTAATTGAATAGTAGTAGTCACATTGAGTGACTTTTATTTTGTTCTATTTATCCCAACCCTAAAGCTTTACTTTTATCAGTTTCTTTTCCTTTTAATTTGTCTATTTTCACCTAATTATAATTCCTCGTTACTTTCTATGTGCCCCCCCAGTAGTACAGCGGCACGTCTGCGGACTTAGAACGCTAGAAATCGGGTTTCGATACCCACTGTGGACAGATCACGGATAGCCCTTTGTGTAGCTTTCTGCTTAGCTGGAAAGATATCTCCTTTACTTATTCTCGCGTTTTCATGAATGAAACGATAATAAACGTGAAAGTCCATCATTCTTTATCTCAATTCTTTCGGTGTGGCCGTTTTTCCATGACGGCCCTCTTGTGGCTCAGAAGTAAATCGTGGAACTTTTGAAGTTAAAAATCAAGTTTCCGTACCAGCGTTTAGCAGAGTACAGACAGCTCGTTATGTAGCTTTGCGAATAACAAAAACAAACACATTCCGTTTTGATTTGCCCCCACTAAACGTCTTAATTACTGAATGTTTGAACATTAAAAAAAAACAACCATGATTGAAAGTAAAGAACACATAAAAATATGTTAACAGTTCTACTGTATCTACCATATATATTGCCAATGAGGACTTCCGTTCAACACCAGAACTCACCAGGCTGGGATACGACTGACGTTAGTAGCGTCAACAATGGAATAAATTAATGTATTGAGAACTGAAGTAACTGTTAGGCTACCTATCCTAAAATCACCCACTAAAAGAAATAACATTGTTTTTATAATATTACATCCGGGTTGAGACACAAATTTCGTTTAATAACACTGCACAACAAAATTTTTGCCTCTTGAACACTGTTGGGTGTTGTAACTTGTAGATTTTTGGCTTCTGATCACGAAAATAACTTCCAAATTTGCCCATCACGTACTCTTTTATCGAAATCTTCAGTTTTGTCTTATATTTGTGTCCAAAAATTTTCGTTTCTGAAAGAGACCTATGAACAATGTATTGTGCAGTCTGGGCATGTCCAGACATGAAAAATCAGGTCAGTTTGAAAGCAGTTCTGTGGAAGTATGCAGCCCGGGCATGCCTGGGCAGGCCGGAGCCAGCTTGACACTGTCTCAGCAGGCTATAAAAGTGGCTTGCATACACAGATGCTGCTCATTGGATTAATATAGACCTTATAGTGTGTACGTATTGTTTCAGAATATAGCATTGCCTGTAACAAGCACTGTAACAAGTAAGTTAGATGTTATAGACGTTTTACAGGACAATTGGTGTCGGTCAATATGTCTTGTCAATGTCGTAACAGCCGCGATACATTCTGCTATATTTGTGGCGAGTTTTCGCTTGTTCATTAGAGACGCTCAATGATTGCTCTTGTGAAGAAAGCATATCATCTGTACTTCGGCTGTAAAATTGGTGATCAAGACCAGGAATGAGTGCCTCACATTTGTTGTGCGACATGTGCTGTCTGTCTGAGAGCTTGGCTCAGAGGCACTCGAAAGACAATGCCGTTTGCTGTCCCGATGATATGGCGAGAACAGAAAGATCATGTGACGGACTGTTACTTCTGTTTGACTAATGTGTCTGGTTTCTCTGTCAAAAACAAGAAATCAATTGAATACCTTAATCTGCCTTCAGCAATGAGACCCGTGCCACGTGACGACAGTCTTCCAATTCCGAAACCACTAGAGGAATGGACCTCAGACGAACCAGATGAAGAAACTGCAATGCAAGGAACTGGCAGTGATATTGATCTGAATTTTGAACCGTTCTCCTCAGGCGATCCACATCTCATAACACAGTCAGAATTAAACGATCTGGTCAGATATTTGGGTCTGTCAAAAGCAAAAGCCAAATTAATGGGTTCGAGACTACAGGAATGGTGTTTGCTGTCACTGGGTACAAAAATTTTTGTTTTTCGAAGCCGTCAAGATGATATAATTAAATTCTTTGCACAAGTTGACAGTTTCTGTTTCTGTGTTGACATCGAAGGATTGTTCTCTGCTTTGGATTGTGACCATGACCCGCAAGAGTGGCGTCTCTATTGATTCATCAATGTTAAGCCTCAAAGTTGTTCTGTTACACAATGACAACGTTCACCCTTCAATACCTGTTGGCTATGCAGCACACATGAAAGAAACCTACGAGAACATGGAAATGTTGCTGAAACACATCCAGTACAGCAAGTACAACTGGAATATCTGTGGAGACCTGAAAGTCGTTGCTCTGTTACTGGGACTGCAGCTTGGCTATACAAAGTACTGTTGTTTTATCTATGAATGGGACAGTCGTGCCAAAGAGTCACATTATTCTAGACAGAGCTGACCACTCCGTAAAAAGTTAGCTCCAGGACAGAAAAATGTGGCGCATGAACTGCTTGTCGACCCGGCAAAGGTTTTTTTTGCCTCCTTTTCACATAAAATTGTGACTTATGAAGAATTTCGTGAAAGCAATGAACAAAAAAGACGAAGGTTTACGTTATTTAAGACAGATGTTCCCAAAAAAAGCTGAGGCCAAGATCAAAGAAGGCATTTTTGCTGGCCCTCAGATCAGACATGTTATGAGTGACAAGCGGTTCGAAGATCTGTTAGTTGGGCTGGAAAAGATTGCCTGGAAAGCCTTCAAAGACATTGTTGACAATTTTCTTGGCAATTATAGAGCCCCACAACATGTCACTCAAGATTGATTTCCTCCACTCACACTTGGACTTCTTCCCCTCAACTCTCGGTGCTGTCAGTGACGAACACGGTGAAAGGTTTCACCGGGACATTGCTACAATGGAAAAACGATATCAGGGCAACTGGAATCCGTCAATGCTTGCTGACTACTGTTGGACCCTGCAACGTGATGCACCGGACATTGAATACAAACGAAAATTAGGAGCGAAACACTTATGTTTAACTTAATAGCGTATTAGAAACATAAACGCAATTAAATACATTATTGCCGGTAAACAGTTAACTACCTATTTGTCAGAGTTCCTGCGTGATGAAGCAAAACCAAAACTATATTTGTGCATACCCATCAGGTACCTGTCACAATCAGCAAAAACTTTTCAGGAAGCAAATTTTTTTAAAAAATTGTTGTGCAGTGTATAATAGATATTTATAATAATGATTACTAAGCGTATGCTGTGTATTCGAAGTATTTGTGAAACACTCTTCTATGATAAAAGAGGAGCTATTCTCCCTTTAATTTATAAAGAAAATATTAGATTTCCTCTGCTGGTCATGTTGAGTTTTCAGCGTTTAGTAAACTCGTCTCAATATGCCGAAATCACGTGCGTGCCTGCAGTAACAGTATTACACGGCTCTAGAGTTGGTTGCAACGTTACTAACTCATGTTATCACACGGACACTGTGTCGTATCCATAGAGTGTATATTCAGTATCATCGTATTTTATCTAATTCACACCATAACAGTTGCCATAAATGCAAATGGTGATATAAATAGTTCTTTGACCACTACTAAGACTGTCTTATCACGGCCGGTTATTGGGTCCATGGTATTGGACGAAAGACCTCGTCGGCACTCATTATGCCAAGTATAGTATGGATGAGCATATTCATCTTTGCTTTCACTCATAAGCCCTTAGAATTATTATGGGAGGGTGATGAGGTTTCCCCCGTGGGGCTGAGGGTTGTGTGATTATTGCATAAGATAATTAACCATTTTTCTAGTGCCATGTAATAACATAACAATAACATAAGATAATTAACCATTTTTCTAGTGCCACGTAAACAGGCTGCTGTAAATGGTAGTTCCATAACTTGTAATTAAGTGACACAGTCTTCACAGATCAGATGAAAATCAACACAGTAAACAAATTAGTTAATTTAACATACCAGTAATATGTATTGTTGTCAGTATTTTCTATTGTAATCCTATTCTGCGGTTTACTTAGAAATTCAAACGTATTTTATAAATGTCCGGCTTGGCCAGGTGGGTTAAGGCATTCGACTCGTAATCCGAGGGTCGCGGGTTTGAATCCTCGTCGCACCAATCATGCTCGCCCTTTCAGCCGTGGGGGCGTTATAATGTGACGGTCAATCCCACTATTCGTTGGTAAAAGAGTAGCCCAAGAGTTGGCGGTGGGTGGTGATGACTAGCTGTCTTCCCTCTAGTCTTACACTACTAAATTAGGGACGGCTAGCACAGATAGCCCTCGAGTAGCTTTGTGCGAAATTCAAAACAAACAAAAGAGTAGCCCAAAAGGTGGCGGTGGGTGGTGATGACTATCTGCCTTCCCTCTAGTCTTACACTACTAAATTAGGGACGGCTAACACAGATAGTATATTTGCGCGAAACAAACAAACGTGTTTTATATGTTCCAAACAATCTATGCTCTCATTTAAAACACTCGGATAAGGTTAAAAAACATTAGTGTTAGGCCTGTTTTATTTCTATTTGTCTTTATGTAGTCTCTTAGAAACTTTTAAGAATTAGAGAGCGTACAAACATATCTCAAGATGGCTGATGTGGTTTGTTTGTTTTGTTTAATCTCGCGCAAAGCTACACGAGGAATATCTGAGATAGCCGTCCCTAATTTAGTAGTGTAAGACTAGAGGGAAGGCAGATAGTCATCACCACCCAACGAATAGTGGAATTGGCCGTCTCATTATAACGCCCCCACAGCTGAAAGGGCAAGCATGTTTGGTAGGACGGGGATTCGAACCCGGGACCCTCAGATTACGAGTCGAACGCCTTAATGTACCTGGCCTTGCCGGACCTTGGCTAGTATGGATATTAATACTTTTATTAAAATGAAGTAGAAAACAACGTTTCAACCTGAAGATGACCTAAGAAGGTCGAAAGGTTGTTCTCTAATTTATTTTGATAAAATTTCAATAGCCATACCAGCCGTCTTAAGATACATTTTTACTTCAAGTGGGTTTCTCGTCATCAATATATATATATTTGTATAGCAATAACAAACCAACCACGCAATATTCGCTACATCCACTACCGACGACGCGTTTCGTTTAATCCAGAGCTCATTAAACCGGCTGGAACATAACAAATGGAGCAGTGGTGGGAATGTTATTTATATACGTCATTTGTTAAAATAACAACTGTTATAAGACAAATGTCTTGTACAAGCCTACGAAGACAGATTATAACTAATCAGAGTTGTCAAAAGACATTACTATTAGGCCTATTATATATATCTGTGTGTGTGCGTGCCAGGTCTTTTAAGAGGTATATAATAACAATTTTGTAATCGACGTACACTATACCACGCGATTTATCTTTTATTACTTTAGATATGGGTATGAAAACTTTTAAATGCATATCACGTGATCTGAAACGTATGACAGCGCGTGAAAATAGTTGCATGTTGACGTTTCGTCAAGACTTTAAACGAAAAATATGGAAATAATAAACTAGGCTACATAACACAGTCCTCAGCGTTTGAATGTACTTAGAACATGAAACAACCCTGTAATGTTTGGCTGAAAATAGGGATAAAAAGCTACGACCTTCCGGCAGGTGAGATCAACGTATCTTGAGAAAACTGACCACTAGTAGAGAGTTTTCACACGAAATCCACGTGAGAAACCCGAGGAATAAGAAACCGCCTCATCCTTTCAAGTATTTTCCGATTTTCCAGATAAAGACACAAACAAACGAAACTCTCACCCACTCCGTTATTTGTGAAGGACAAGGTAAACCATATACCGGTGGGAAATGGACTCTGGTGGTGTTACCAAGACAACGACAACAGTCGAGGTCAGAGGCGGGGTGAGTCGCACCAACCACGAGGCGTCAAACTGTTGAGAAACGCTTTCCAAATCCGCGGAATGTCTCGTTATGCGCTGCTGGGTCAGCTCTTCCGTCGGTGTTCGTCCAGGATGAATGGAAGCAGGAAGTTCGAAGCACAAAAAGGTGTAGTTTGTTAAGTTGAAGAAGAAGAAACGGAGTGACAGCGTGCAGGGTGTTCCACTTCCGGTAATCAAGTTCGCGTCATTTGCTTTTCTGTTTTATTTTCTTAACGTGAACGACTTCCGTTTAGTGTTGGTTGTTTTTTTTTAAAGCAGGAATTGAACTTCCGGTAACTAATCCCTAATTAGGATAAGTTATGAGAATCGCCGTTATGTAGCAAGCAGCGAGTCACACATTCAAATGACCGTGCATTTCTCACGATCGTGACTTCCATAAACTGGACGTTATCGTCCAATATCGAGCGATTAGCATTCATAACAGTGACGCTGCAACCTTAAACTAAGCCTTACGTGATGAAAGATACACAGTAATAGACTCAAGACTGGAGTAAAACAGCTATTATAACGTGTTATTAATTGATGGAATAAACAATTATTGAATAATAAACTGGCCTGATTGCTTCTATTCCAAATTTACCGACATTTTTTAAATGTCGATAATGTATGTAATTTGACACATAACGTCAGTTCCTAATATTCAAAAACACTTTTTAAATCAAGTTTGTTGTTTTATAAGTATTGTTTGTTTTTGAATTTCGCGCAAAGCTACACGAGGGCTATCTGCGCTAGCCTTCTCTAATTTAGCAGTTTAAGACTAGAGGGAAGGCAGCTAGTCATCACCACCCGTCGCCAACTCTTGGGCTACTCTTTTACCAACGAATAGTGGAATTGATTGACCATCACATTATGATGCCTACACAAACGAGCATGTTTGGTGGGACGGGGATTCGAACCCCGAATCCCTCGAATTGGGAGTCGAGTGCCTTAATCACCTGGCCATACCGGGCATATTTTATAAGTAAGATAAAGGAACACTGAGGAAGAAAATTCACAGAAAACAAAAGCTTTGTTATGTAGGAGAGAAAACTTAGTGTCTGGTTCAATAGAACATTTAAAACGTTTTGAAAAAGCTATGGATGCAGAGAACGAAGGGCGTTAAGCCTACAGCGTTATGCATGAATGCTAAGACACAAATAAGAGGAAGGTAAAAGTTTCCCCTACTTTCAAAATAACTTCTCAGTAAATGTTCATTATGATCGCTAGCTTTTCGCACATGTTCTTCTATTTAAAAAACAAAAGAAAAAAGAACACTAAAATCTTCAAATTTGCTAAGTTCGTATCTCGATTATCTTTCTTTTTTCCTCAAGAAGCAAGGTATAGTCCTCTTGTGGGGCCTGCGATGAGATTACGTACAGACTTACAATGCTAAGGTTTGGGGTTCGATTCCTCGCGTTGAGACCAATAGGATAGTCCAATATAGTTTTGTTCTAAAAGAAACGAGCATAAGGCATAGCGTTGGGCCAGGTGATTAAGGTGCTCAGTTCGTAATCTGAGGGTCACGGGTTCGAAACTCTGTCCCACCAAACATGCTTACCCTTTCAGCTATCAATCCCACTATTTGTTAGTAAAAGAGTAGCACAAGAGTTGGCGATTGGTTTTGATGACTAGCTACCTTTCCTCTAGTGTTACACTACTAAACTAAGTACGGCTAGCGCAGATAGCCCTCGTGTAGCTTTGCGCGAAATTCAAAAAAACAAACAAGCAAGCACAAAGCTGTACTCTTTCTTGCGTGTGTCTACATTTTCCGACCAATATTTTATTAAACCAAAATAACTTGATTTAAGGAAAAAAGGAAATTGAAGCACTGCAAAGCCATCATTTCGAAGATCACAAACCACAACAGCTCCAAGAAGAAAATCTAATTCTAATAGCATGCTTTATTCAGATGAAATGCACAATACGTTGTTGAGCAAGAACCTTTATCTCGAGAGGCAAACAAACTGGAGCAATGGTAATATAATAAAAACATAGGATTAACGTGCGAAATCTAAAACAAATCTAAACTGGAGCAAAATGTTATTTGTTTCATATTGGAATGTCTGCTGTGTCCACCGCGGGAAGTCGACCAAACTGGAGCAAAATGTTATTTGTTTCATATCGGAATGTCTGCTGTCGACCAAACTGGAGCAAAATGTTATTTGTTTCATATCGGAATGTCTGCTGTGTCCACCGCGGGAAAACGAACTTCGGATTTTAGTGTTATAAGTCCTTAGACTTGCTACTTCCCCCTGGAGGCAGGTAAATATGGTCAGTAAGTGAATGAATGTATACCGACATGAGTGTATGTTTAACATATATACTAAGAGTTTGTAAGTTGAAATTTCTAACTGTTTTGGCTCCTTGATTATTACTAATCATGTATTAAAATGAATGAACTCAAGGTCAAGTGTAGGTAGCGCTTCACTAGTTGTAATAGACGATGTGGTTATCTTTTCGCTTTGCCTCCTTGTCTGAAGCAATTTTCTGTCATTATATTTTGTCAACTGTCTTTCCTTAAGAGAAAGATTGCAATCTCAATCTGATACAAGCTTCTCTTCGACACGACATTGTCAAAGTTTGGATGACGAGGAGATAGTACGTCAGAATTAGATAGCATAACACAGTACTGACACACGTGACGTCATCAAAGGTATGGGTTTTCGTCATATCCTCGAATTTTACTCTGACACGAGTTTCTACAAATACAGTTTTTTATCTGTCGACTTGCCAGTTAGACATACATTACCTAATACAGGAGGGCTGATCACTCCTGTACTCAACAGACGAACCAGAAGATGTTAAGAGCTGTAAGTTTCATATTTACTCCGAGAAACATTGAAAACCTGATGTGATAGTTCAATGTTGTCCAAGTTGTATCATTGAAATTTCAGAAGCAAATGTGGCAGAGAGGAGTGAGGGTGAAAACTGGCAAGATGGTGACTAGGGCAAACCTGCAACAAGCACAACAACAACTAGAGAATAGTCTTAAGTTACTGAAAAGTCTGGGAAAAGCAGATGTAGGGAAATTTAATGAAGGAGTGATGAAGTAGTCAGTAGTCTAAAGTTCAGATGGAGAGTACAATACAATATATAAATATATATCACGTTTTGGAAACATAAAATCCCTGTTTACTGGTTAGATATTTATATTGTAGAAAGGTTGAAAATACACTCGTGGCCGAAATTTAACGAATAACACCATTATTACTAAGATGGTTTATCAGTACACTTAAATGTGTCAAACTGAGAAATATGAGTTATATTAAAGATATAAATGTGTAATTTGTATAATGAGACTGGTTCTATGGATATCATGAACTATTTATTAGGACAATTTTAATAAACAGTACTTGTACCATTATACCAGTTTATATGAAACATTCACTACTTGGTTGGCCCTCCTCGAACTCTAATAACTTCCTCAAGGTGACGTGGCATGCTGTCGATGAGAGTATTGATGTAATATACCGTGATTTCATCCAAATTTGTCAACAAAAAACGCTGCAACTTAGCTACAGTAGGTGGCTTATGGTGGTGGTTAGCAGTTTTATGGCTCATATCTGTCCAACAGTTCTGAATTGGATTACAATCCGGAAACTATGCTGGTCATGACAATCTTGTAACGTCCTCCTGGTTGAAATAATCCTGTATGTGCTCTCTGAACAGTGGCATTGTCATACAGGAACGCAAAGTTATTGTCAAACCTTTTCCTAGCATATGGCATAAATGTCTTCTTCAAGTGATTCCTGTAAGAGGTACCGTTGATGTTTCTCAGAAGGATATGAAAAGCAGTTTTTTACCATGAGGAATAGCTGCTGAAACACGTACTGCACCACCTCATGTGTGTTCCCTGTGGGAAAGACAGTCTTCCTTCATTTGTTCTCCAGGCAAACGATGAGCACGAATCACACGATCAGCTTTAAAAAGATAGAAGCATGTGGCATGTTATCAGTGTCCTAACTATAAGTTAACATGCTGTCTTGCTCAAGTAATACGGTAAAGCCAGTGAATTCTGGTTAATATATCATCTTGAAGATAGCCCTTCTTACAACATATCCTTGTTTGGTCTGTTCTTCTAGATACTTTGTAATGAATGTATTCATGCCATTTCTGTTGCAAGGTGTTGCAAGACTTCTTTCGACCTTAAACTGTTAACCTGATCAAAACACAGTCATCTCGGATAATGGTTTTTCAATGTCTACCAGTAGACTTTCCCAAAGTTTCTTGTAATTTGATGACGTTTCAAGATCCTGGATACAGTACACTGGTGGTACCCTACTGTTCCGACAATGTCCTTTTGCTTCATACTACATCTGGACAGTTCAACAATTTGATGCCCTATAACTTTTGGCACGTGACGAGGCATGACTCTATAAAACGTACAGAGAAGCTGTCTGAACAGAGCGGCCTGGCACTACCAGATGGTTAGGGCACTATTCATTGATAAAAGAATGGCCTAAGAGTTGGCGGTGAGTGGTGGTGATGACTAGTTGCTTTCCCTCTAGCCTTACTCTGCAAAATTAAGGATGGCTGGCACAGATAGCCCTCATGTGGCTTTGCGCAAAAGTTAAAAAACATCAGAAAACAAAATAAATGAAGAATGTGTTGATCTGTTTCGTAAAATATTTTACCAAAAGCAAACCCTTTAATAAATAAAAGATTTTACCAAAAGCAAACCCTTTAATAAATAAAAGATTTTACCAAAAGCAAACCCTTTAATAAATAAAAGATTTTACCAAAGGCAAACCCTTTAATAAATAATAATAAATAAATAATATAAATAACTTATATAGACCAGAATAACAACTTGTATGTGTTTGTCCAACCACATATTATCTTTTTATTACTACTCGGATATCTACTCAATAACTACTCCATGTCTGTAGGCAATACATCAATAATTTGGAAGAGACTGTACGTTTATGTAAAGATAAGTGTAGACTAGCCTGAAATATCTGTATGTAAGTACTGGCCAGTGTGCATAGAACTCAAGACACGTGATAGTGTGTCATGCAGCCAAAAACAAAACAAGAGAAACTTGCAGAACACATTGTATGTTATGTTTTTAACAGGAGTTATAGTTTAGTAATTTGTTATTTCCTGTAACTCCACTATGGTAATTCAAACTATCGCATATTTCAAGCAAATTTGCTCTACTGGACTCTTAAGTCACATACCAATTTTCAAGGTTATCCATTAAGACATACCAGAGATATGACATCTGTAATGTCCATTTTTTTCTTTCTTTTCTTCGCACCTAAAATGCGGAAAATTCATTTGATATAAAACATATTTACCTTTTAAAGATTAATTTCCAATTTAGTACAATGATAGATCGATACAACCTACATTTAGAACTATCATGTGGTGTAAATACAAGTCACGTGTGCAAAGTTATTCTACAAAAACCGTTCAAATTCAACGAATTTTTTTCCGTACGTCTACCCGAAAAGTCACGTAAGGTACCTCAAGCAAACTAGATTAGCAGTTTCTAGCTCAAGTTTGCATACAGGTAAACGGTTATTACTGATTATTCCTTGTCAACTTTCAAGCACAAATATACTGAATTTTATGAAATTAATCTCACTAAAGAGCGTTTAGCGTCACGTGATACTAGTTTAAATAACAAGCATAAATAATCATACTTGATGCGGCTGTACCGATTACATGAGGGTGATCACAAGAAACTGTTAATCTAAATTCCATTACGTTACTATAAATAAAGTTATTAACATTGTTTTAGAGAGGCGAAACTAGCACCATATATTTTAGAGAATCTGGTTGGTTATGTAAAGTTATGTCTGTTACGAATAATGCGGTTGTGATCTCAAAGCTATCGTTGCATAGCGGTATATTAGCGGACTTATAAAACTATAAATTGGGTTTTGATACCCGTGGTTGGCAAAGCATAGATAGACCATTGTGTAGCTTTGCTTCACTTCAAACAAACAAAAGTAATGTTGGTTACTATCGAGTCTTACTTTCTTATTTCATGTGGTTTGTTGTTGTGTATTGATAAAAGTCATTGTATCTAAACAGAAACCTCTTAGGTAGGTATAAAGGTGAACCCAAAAACATGCGATTTAAATGACTGAAATCAAAAGTGGCACCTAAACTGACAGCTACACCTATAACACTGACAAGAAATTCACAACAAATATTCATTCATAAGTTATTTAAACAACGTATTATTATTTATCTATCATCATGCCACAAACTGAAGACTTTTTTTTTCACATCTAAAGCGTTTTTGTTACATTGTATTAACTGGAGATTTACCACTACAGTTTCTTTGGTTTTATAATTCTTGTCGTATAAGGGTTGTACATAAATCTTTATAAAACTTATTACTCTTGTCGTATAAGGGTAGTACATGAATCTTTATAAAACTTATTATTCTTGTCGTATAGTAAGATTGACAGTCACATTATATCCCCACACACACACACACACACACGCGCGGCTGAACCTGTGATTTCAAGTCAGATGTCTGATTCACCTATCCGTGCCGAGCACTTACTTTTCTATCAAGAAAATGTAGGATTGACCCTCACGTTACAAAACCCCCACAACTGAAAGGATGAACATGTTTGGTGATTGGATTGTATCTCGAGACCTGTGATTGCGAGCCGACAGCTCTTATCACCAGGCCATTCTTGGCCATAAAAACGTGTATTCTTCATGCAGTGTTAGCTGAGCAGTGATTTTATTGTTAATATTAGTAGTAGCAATAGTACAAGACGGTACAAAATGATTTTATGTCTCATGAGATATATTGAAGTTCAAATCTTATGAGACTCGCACGCATGCTATTGTTAAAGCTATGTGTTTTTTCCACTTTACATTTCATTACTTTATCAACTTACACACGTTTAAATCGTACCGAATTTGGTTGTTCTAGAAAAAGCGCCACCTCTATTTTGCGAAAGTTATTTTACTAAAAGAAGTGTACAAAACTACGAGAATAAAATAATTTACATTTTTTATAGCTTAAGATTAGAATTTCTGTCTGTATCAAATCATTATATGTTTCACTATTTTAAGCGCCTCCTAGGAACGTGTCTTATGATTGATAATTTGTTGTTTTTATTTTGTTCAAACATAAAAACCGTGATTTTTTATTTGTTCTTAGCTCCCTTTTTTAAAATATGAAACCATCATTTTGGTTTATACAACTAGAACAAAACCATGATTAATGAATATACGTTAAAAACAAGACTATATAATTATATATATAATTCTCTTCCTTTTGAATGCTATAAAATGTTCTTTATATGTAATTCTCTTCCTTTTGAATGCTATAAAATGTTCTTTATATGTAAGTCTATTTCTTTTGAATGCTATAAAATGTTCTTTGCATATAATTATCTTCCTTTTGAATGCTATAAAATGTTCTTTATATGTAAGTCTATTTCTTTTGAATGCTATAAAATGTTCTTTATATGTAATTCTCTTCCTTTTGAATGCTATAAAATGTTCTTTATATGTAATTCTCTTTTTTTTGAATGCTATAAAATGTTCTTTATGTGTAATACTCTTCCTTTTGAATGCTATAAAATGTTCTTTATATGTAAGTCTATTTCTTTTGAATGCTATAAAATGTTCTTTATATGTAATTCTCTTCCTTTTGAATGCTATAAAATGTTCTTTATATGTAATTCTCTTCCTTTTGAATGCTATAAAATGTTCTTTATATGTAATTCTCTTCCTTTTGAATGTTATAAAATGTTCTTTATATGTAATTCTATTTCTTTTGAATGCTATAAAATGTTCTTTATATGTAATTCTCTTCCTTTTGAATGCTATAAAATGTTCTTTATATGTAATTCTCTTCCTTTTGAATGCTATAAAATGTTCTTTATATGTAATTCTCTTCCTTTTGAATGTTATAAAATGTTCTTTATATATTTATATTTTTAATAGCTGGGGAAACAAATGTTTTCTCGTAAAAATCTTAAACATTCACCTTGAACTTTGCAAAAGTGTATTTAAACTTAACATAGCCCCGGCATGGCCAAGCGTGTTAAGGCGTACGACTCGTAATCTGAGAGTCGCGGGCTCGCATCCCCGTCGCGCCAAACTTGCTCGCCCTTTCAGCCGTGTGGGCGTTGTAATGTGACAGTCAATCCAACTATTCGTTGGTAAAAGAGTAGCCCAAGAGTTGGCGGTGGGTGGTGATTACTAGCTGCCTTCCCTCTAGTCTTACACTGCTAAATTAGGGACGGCTAGCACAGATAGCCCTCGAGTAGCTTTGTGCGAAATTCAAAAAAACAAACAAACTTAACACTTGTCATGGACCATCCTCTTGGTAACATTGGCATTGTAAAATGAAATTTCTTCGGTGGGAAATTTACGCAATTACTACGCTACAATTCAGGGTTCAATTCCTTGAAGTGTACACAGTAAATAACTCAATGTTGCTTTCCTCAGAAATGAATTAACTACGATTTAAAAAAAAAAAAACTGATACTTTACTTACTTCTCTTGCTGAAATCTACATTTGTTTAGACGTTAGGGGCTTCAGGCCTAACCTATACATAGAAGTATATTGCTTTTTTTGGCAGCTACAAACTTGGTGTTCAAATTAACAAGGTTCGAGAGAGTTTCTTGAATACTGTTGTTGTTTTAGAATGTCAAGAAATTTGTGAACGTGCGAATCCCCCACTGCTAGATTCTCGTGAGTGCTGTGTAGTAGAAAGAAGCTAAACCAAGTCTTCAATTAACGTTGCAAATGTGCATCCCAGTGGAACGGTCAAAACTTGACCCTACCACGTGATTTGGTTCAGATCACTAGAATCCGGCTTAATTTAACAGAAAGAAAACTCTCGTGCCCAGCGAACTGAAACTAAGAAAGGACGAAGCTGTTTAAAAAAATCTTCATCAGAGACAGTGCACTTGGTTTTTCACCTGCAGTAATCGTTGGAAAAGGGGAATACATGTTGAATGAACTGACAATAAAAGCATCGTATATCTAATACTTTGTAATTAACTAACAAGTTCAAATAGATAGTCAACTATATCAACAGACAAACGTAGTTAGCCAGTACAAATTAGTTTCTTTATTTGCTTGATTTTGAATTTCGCGCACTATCAACAAATTATAGGATTAATCGTACCATTATAACGCCACCCATGATGAAAGGGCGAACATATTCGGGAACAAGATTTGAAACCTCAAATTATGAGTCGAGTGCCATATGGCCCCCCAGTGGCTCAGCGGTATATCTGCGGACTTACAACTCTAAAATCCGGGTTTCGATACCCGTGGTGGGCAGAG
Source organism: Tachypleus tridentatus (assembly GCF_004210375.1). Lineage (NCBI taxonomy): Eukaryota > Metazoa > Arthropoda > Merostomata > Xiphosura > Limulidae > Tachypleus > Tachypleus tridentatus. Next base: position 13,164,488 of record NC_134828.1, read on the forward strand.
CACAGATAGCCCATTGTGTCGCTTTGTGCTTAATTCAAAACAAACAAACGACTGCCCTAACCAGGCCCTGAATAAACAGCAAGATACTTTAAAATGTTGTACCACCAATTTATTAAGGAACCTTAACATTACAGACAGGTTTGTAGATACACAGTTGAAGTACAAGGACAGCTAAACAGACGTGTACATAAACAGGGATAAATTATGTAGACGTGAGGTGATATAACACAGGGATATAACCCCGAATTTTAACACTATTAGTCCTCGAATTTATCGCCGAGACAAAAGGTTTGATACTTCTGATGGAGGAGAACCGTGGTACATGTATTTGTATATTTTTTTAATCTCAATATTTTAATTGGTACTTATCTTTAGGTTTCAGTTTTGTTGATTTCACTATCTATGTAATTACGAAGTAGTTTGAATTAAAACGGTGTTTAAAAATTTAGATTTCATATTAAGTTTTTCTAAATAAATATTTTTAAAAACTGTTTTTGTTGTTGTTTTGTGTTTTTATTTATTTTTTACGAGCCTGACTAAAAGCAGTCCATCAAAGCTGAATAATTCACCGGATATGGTAAGCCACGCATTATTGGGGTATAGAATATATAGACTCGAGCTCTCTCTAGCGGGGGTGCTCTCTTTTCTTACTGCGTGCACATGCCTAACTCGACAGGGTTTCAACGCTTCACGCTAGGGTGCTCCTCGCACACACACACATAAACACGAGGTGATATCAGCAAGTCGCGTGATTTGAGTTATTGCTCATTGTATCCTTGGTTTGAGGGGCAGCGAACTTTTGTTGTTCGCCATGCTGTTTCAGGTCAAAGGCATATAAATTCTCTGAGTGGACAAAGCCAGAAAGATTTTTATTTTTCGAAAGGTTATTTTACAATAAAACACGAAGAGATCACCGTTCTTCATATTTGTTCGTGTTTTTTTTTTTTTTTTCAATTAAACCTTGAAAATTTAGGTAACTTCACCATTACAAATTATATCTTCAATTTATGCACAACTATTCCTTGGTAAAAGTGTAGCCCAAAAGTTGACGGTGGGTGGTGATGACTAGCCTTACACTGCTAAATTTGGGACAGCTACTGCAGATAGTCCTCGTGTAGCTTTTCACGAAAATTCCAAACAAATAACTCAGGCAAGTCATAGTGACGTAATTTTATTATTGGTCTGTGGCTTTAAGTGTTTCAAAATTTATATTAGAATTTTAGGAGAAACGTACTAGCTTTAGTGAGAACACTCTCTAAACAAACAAATCCTAATTTTCTTAGCTGATTAGGCTTAGTCCTGGAGTGAGTTGTTATTAAATTTAGTCCAGTCTGTAAGTCTGAAATAGGCTATGAAAATCAAATGTTTTGTCTGGTCTGTGAAAATTATAAACGTATGTCGAAGTATCAGTAGTGGTTGTATGCCCTGTTTGTGAAGTTAGCTGTTAATCTCAGGATACTGTGTTCACAAACGTTACCACAGGATGGTGTGTGTTTGTTTGAAGAATCTTAGGAGACCTAAATGAAAAACGTAAAATGAAAATGACACTACCTGATTACAAGTGTAACATATTTGTGGGTTGTTTTTGGTCTTGCTTTGTCTGCAACGGGGAATCAAACCACGGATTTGTAAGTCTGTAAACTGACCACTGAACCACCGGAGGACACTACGTTTATATCTACACACTAGTCATTCACCGTTTGACGTTTTAATTAAGTAGTTTTTATCAATATAAGTGTGGCCCGGCAGGGACAAGTGGGTTAAGACGTTCGACTCGTAATCTGAGGGTCCCGGGTTCGAATCCCTGTCGCACCAAACAAGGTCACTCTTTCAGCAGTGGGGCGTTATACGGTCAATCCCACTATTCGTTAATAAAAGAGTAGCCCAAGAGTTGGCAGTGGGTGGTGATGACTAGTTGCTTTCCCTCTAGTCTTACACTGCAAAATTAGGGACGGCTAGCGCAGATAGCCCTCGTGTAGCTTCGCGCGAAATTCAAAAACAAAACAAAACCAATAAAAGTGGCTCATAACTAGTATGGGACTGTTTTAGACAAAGAGATAACTATACAATAAAACACGTGACATGGTATTACAGTTACACAACCCCCTTCAAACATGTGGTCAGCTATCGGTCAGTTACCTCATTCTTTGTTTGTGAACCTGACGATGACCGAAGAAGGTCGAAACGTTGTTCGCTCCTCTGCAGCCATTTTTACTTATGTATTTTCTCTACCAGTGGGTTTTCTCGTCATCACGGAAAACCTCGACTGCTTGATGATTCATCCCATTTTAAACGATTGAAAGAACCAGGTCGTTTTGATCTCACGTAAACCGGTTTACATGTGAGCTGTATTATTGTTTTTAATCTGATATACCCACCTGCTTATCCTTGTCTTAGATGTATCTACATACATATATATATATATTAAATCATTGTGTTGTGACATACCACTGACATTGTAATAAAGTGTTTTCAACGTCGTCCATTACGTGTTTAATTATTTGGAAAATGTGTCAGTCTTACTGTAGTTTATAATTCGATTTTTCTTCCTATCGGTAACGAGAATGAATAATATATATCTGTACTGAGTACGAGAATATATTATTATTACACGAAATGGTTATAAACCTAAAACCCTCACTGACAAGACTTAAAATTTTCCACAATGTTCAAAATCCAATAACAAGTCATGTTACCTTAAGAAAATGAATATATATATATATACCCCGACACTTTAACATATAGATTATGTCAGATTTTCTAGAAATGGCATGGATTTTTTGACAACTTTGTTGTAACTTTATTTAATGATACACATTTCTGACAAACAAAAAGGTTACAATAACGTTGCTGTTTTCCATAATATCGAGTTTCTATATTTTGATCTTATATCTTTTCACTTTTACAAACGTATGTGTTCGTTTGACGTTGTTATAATGTCTTATAAACATTTTTGTTAGTATCAGCTGGTTGTTACTTTCCGTATGAAGTACAAGGAACATATCTTATCCAAACTCAAGCGTCAGCAGCGTACGGAGGCAGTATTGTAACTTATTCAGAACTAACAATCGAAGTTGACGCCATTCCTCCATGGGGGCGCTGCCATTTGAAGAGAGGAAACAACGTCATTGTAAAAGACAGGTGATTCAGTGATATTGTCCTTTAAAACGAACACGAAATGATTTTATGTCTACAAATTTAAATTTGATTAAAACAAATGTTTAACCCAAGCCAAATAAATTAATAATTTCACAAAAGAGTAGACAATTTATTTAAATCTTTTGTATTTCCAATAAGTTGTTTAAGCCTAATGCAGAGAATGTATACCACGTGATATATAAATGCTTTGGTCTATAAACGTTAGAGTGAATGATATACATCGACTTACTTTGATATGCTAATCCTAATAGATATTTTTTATATAAATACATTTTCTATTTTACTACAAAACGTAACATCGCATAAAGCTTAAAGTTTGTACTATGTGATTTTATTATAATATAAATATTTTTTTTTTTAATTTACGTTTTACTTTTGTAATAGAGTAAGATATTCAAACCAAATTCTTACGATTTTCTAGCACCGGTGCTGAGGATTGTTTGAGGTGTTTTCATCTAACTTTGAAGACTCCAAATGTCATTCAAATCCACACGGAAGGTATGTCACAAACTTCTTTACCATACGTTGAAAGATGGTTTTCTGAAAAAACACACTGAACGTAATTAATAACATTTATCTATACACCTGTCAAGTAATAAAGTCTGTATAAATTAAAAACACAAAAGTAAGCAATGACTCTTTAGTTTCGGGTATGTTAAGTGAGAAAACAAGAAATTAGTTGTTGTTTTTATGTGACACAGTCAAGATGTTAAGTGAGAAAGAAATTAGTTGTTGTTTTTATGTGACACAGTCAAGATGTTAAGTGAGAAAGAAATTTGTTGTTGTTTTTATGCGACACAGTCAAGATGTTAATTGAGAAAGAAATTTGTTGTTGTTTTTATGCGACACAGTTAAGATGTTAAGTGAGAAAGAAATTAGTTGTTGTTTTTATGTGACACAGTCAAGATGTTAAGTGAGAAAGAAATTTGTTGTTGTTTTATGTGACACAGTCAAGATGTTAAGTGAGAAAGAAATTTGTTGTTGTTTTTTATGTGACACAGTCAAGATGTTAAGTGAGAAAGAAAATTAGTTGTTGTTTTTTATGTGACACAGTCAAGATGTTAAGTGAGAAAGCGAAATTAGTTGTTGTTTTTATGTGACACAGTCAAGATGTTAAGTGAGAAAGAAATTTGTTGTTGTTTTTATGCGACACAGTCAAGATGTTAAGTGAGAAAGAAATTTGTTGTTGTTTTTATGTGACACAGTCAAGATGTTAAGTGAGAAAGAAATTAGTTGTTGTTTTTGATGTGACACAGTCAAGATGTTAAGTGAGAAAGCGAGAAATTAGTTGTTGTTTTTATGTGACACAGTCAAGATTATAAGTGAGAAAGAAATTAGTTGTTGTTTTTATGCGACACAGTTAAGATGTTAAGTGAGAAAGAAATTAGTTATTGTTTTTATGTGACACAGTCAAGATGTTAAGTGAGAAAGAAATTTGTTGTTGTTTTTATGTGACACAGTCAAGATGTTAAGTGAGAAAGAAATTAGTTGTTGTTTTTTATGTGACACAGTCAAGATGTTAAGTGAAAAAAAGAAATTAGTTGTTGTTTTTATGTGACACAGTCAAGATTATAAGTGAGAAAGAAATTAGTTGTTGTTTTTATGCGACACAGTCAAGATGTTAAGTGAGAAAGAAATTTGTTGTTGTTTTTATGTGACACAGTCAAGATGTTAAGTGAGAAAGAAATTAGTTGTTGTTTTTATGTGACACAGTCAAGATGTTAAGTGAGAAAGCGAGAAATTAGTTGTTGTTTTTATGTGACACAGTCAAGATTATAAGTGAGAAAGAAATTAGTTGTTGTTTTTATGCGACACAGTTAAGATGTTAAGTGAGAAAGAAATTAGTTATTGTTTTTATGTGACACAGTCAAGATGTTAAGTGAGAAAGAAATTTGTTGTTGTTTTTATGTGACACAGTCAAGATGTTAAGTGAGAAAGAAATTAGTTGTTGTTTTTGATGTGACACAGTCAAGATGTTAAGTGAGAAAGTTGTTGTTTTTTATGTGACACAGTCAAGATTATAAGTGAGAAAGAAATAGTTGTTGTTTTATGTGACACAGTCAAGATGTTAAGTGAGAAAGAAATTAGTTGTTGTTTTATGTGACACAGTCAAGATGTTAAGTGAGAAAGAAATTAGTTGTTGTTTTTATGTGACACAGTCAAGATGTTAAGTGAGAAAGAAATTAGTTGTTGTTTTTATGTGACACAGTCAAGATGTTAAGTGAGAAAGTAAGAAATTAGTTGTTGTTTTTATGTGACACAGTCAAGATGTTAAGTGAGAAAGAAATTAGTTGTTGTTTTTATGTGACACAGTCAAGATGTTAAGTGAGAAAAGAAATTAGTTGTTGTTTTTATGTGACACAGTCAAGATGTTAAGTGAGAAAGAAATTAGTTGTTGTTTTTATGTGACACAGTCAAGATGTTAAGTGAGAAAGAAATTAGTTGTTGTTTTTATGTGACACAGTCAAGATGTTAAGTGAGAAAGAAATTAGTTGTTGTTTTGTTGTTTTTACACAGTCAAGATGTTAAGTGAGAAAGAAATTAGTTGTTGTTTTTACGCGACACAGTCAAGATGTTAAGTGAGAAAGAAATTAGTTGTTGTTTTTATGTGACACAGTCAAGATGTTAAGTGAGAAAGAAATTAGTTGTTGTTTTTTATGACACAGTCAAGATGTTAAGTTTAGTTGTTGTTTTACGACACAGTCAAGATGTTAAGTGAGAAAGAAATTAGTTGTTGTTTTTTATGTGACACAGTTAGGATGTTAGTGAAGAAATGTTACGCGACACAGTCAAGATGTTAAGTGAGAAAATTAATTAGTTGTTTTTTATGTGACACAGTCAAGATGTTAAGTGAGAAAGAAATTAGTTGTTGTTTTTACGCGACACAGTCAAGATGTTAAGTGAGAAAGAAATTAGTTGTTTTTATGTGACACAGTCAAGATGTTAAGTGAGAAAGTAAGAAATTAGTTGTTGTTTTTATGTGACACAGTCAAGATGTTAAGTGAGAAAGAAATTAGTTGTTGTTTTTACGCGACACAGTCAAGATGTTAAGTGAGAAAGAAATTAGTTGTTGTTTTTATGTGACACAGTTAGGATGTTAAGTGAGAAAGAAGTTAGTTGTTGTTTTTATGCGACACAGTCAAGCGTGGCATAACATACAAAAATTAATAGTTTATCACAAAGAATCCTTAATAATCTATATAAAAATAAATTATTATTTCGTAATTTGTTTAACTCTTTTTGGTTGTATTACAAGCAATTAACGCTTGCGTTTGATGCGAGATAAACAGTATATTTTTTTCAGTGTTTCAATTACGTAACGAGTTGGCATGAATAAATAAAATATAAAAAATATATGATAAAATATATGTTAAAGCGCACGAATCACATATTTCGTTTTCGGTGGAAATTATTTATATGATAAGATGTTAATGATCACATACCCATTGACTGATTGTTTTCTTTTTAAGAAAAAATTATTTATTCGTCTAAAGACGCATTTTTTTTTTCTTCTGACGCACGCAGGTCTTGGACGTTGTTACACTAACGAAGAAGCCGCACGTGCCACGTGCCCAGATGACAGAGATGTATTCGAAAGACGCTTTAAAGAAATCATTTTGTACAGTGAGTATAATGGTTCACTTCTGTATACACGCCCGAGGACAGAAAGAAACGTACACCTCTAGACTGAATCAATCCAGTTTATAATTAGGTCTAAATGTATTTTACTGTCTTTCTGAATGAAGTTTAAACTTTACCTGATCGACTGGGAAATAATTTGACGAACATTACTTTCCTGGAATTTAAATTACATAAAAACCGTTATTTTAAACAGAAAGATACGTTGTTTCTCATAATTTTAAATTACAGTAAAGTAGGGTTCATCAAATTATTTCACAGGCGATCAAGTTAAGTTTTCACCTAAAAATGTGCACAAGGCTCTTTTCTCAGACATGAAAAACTCTTTTTTTTTTAAATCCAAATTATAGAGAAGATAATGCGCTCTACAATACACCTTGATTACCAATGTATTTGTCGTGTAATAGTAAAGCATGTTTGGAATCCAAACTTTTATTGATAACACAAAACTTCATTAAGTATGGTATTTATAATACCTTACCCATTTCCAAGTTAAGCCCAACATCCGTAATCCGAGAGTTGCGGGTTCGAATCCCCTTCACACCAAACATGCTCGCCCTTTCAGTGGTGAGAGCATTATATCGCGACGGTTAATCCCACTATTCGTTGGTAAAAGAGTAGCCCAAGAATTGGCGGTGGGTGGTGATAACTAGCTGCCTTCCCTCTAGTCTTACGCTGCAAAATTATGGACGGCTAGCGCAGATAGCTCTCGTATAGTTTTGCGCGAAATTAAAAACAAACCAAATCATAGGGTTTCGTGTCGAAAAAGAAAAGAAAAAGGCTTAACACAACACTAAAACAATTTTTGTATAGCATGTTTCGAAAAAAGAGCGTACACACCAGAAGATGAAGGAAACGGGCATTGGTAAACAGCTTTTGTTTCTTAATTATATCCTTGGCAATTATTCGTTACTTATTTCTCACGAAATGTCTTTGTTTCCAAGCGAACTTTCCAAGTCATCGTTTCCTGGTTTCAGGATCACGTGACGCAAGCGAAGCTTTGTCTCATTTCGAATTGAGAAATATCCGTGTCCATTAAAATTACAGTTTCCCTTCCCGCAAAACAAAAAAACAATTTATTTCAATAAAACTCCAAATAAGAGTCATTATTAGAATAATAACAAACACTGTTTTATTAATTCAAATCAATTTTTCTTTGTTTTTCGTATAAAAACATTTTAAATTTTATTTAAACCGCGCGCCCTTTTTGAGGTTCTGAACACGGTTACAGTTCGATATTTCCAGTGAGTTTCTTATAGCAAAGTCACATCGGGCTATCTGCTGAGTTCGCCGATATTTCGAATAAACAATGTTTCAAAAATTGAAGGTAGAAGCAATTACTACGCAAGTAGGCCTAATATTCATTCAGGTTTTTTATTACATAAACAGTAGTATGTCAGTAATATTGTATTAAGGAAATAAGCCGATGACACTTTGAGGTATATTTGTAATAATTCCAGAGACCTTTATTATTGCTACAGAAAAATAAGTTTTCTAATCTTTGTAAAAAAATGTTGTGAAAATTCTACACAAGTAGGCCTAATATTCATTCAGGTTTTTATATTATATAAACAGTAGTATGTCAGTAATATTGTATTAAGGAAATAAGCCGATGACACTTTGAGGTATATTTGTAATAATTTCAGAGACCTATATAATTGCTACAGAAAAATAAGTTTTCTAATCTTTGTAAAAAAAAATATCAAAATTCTCATAATTATAATTATTTTAGAGAAAGAGGGTGGGAAAAAAAAGTTGAATACAAATACAATGAAAAAAGTAAACTTCAGTACTAGTGGTTCGACTCCGACTCCCTCTACACAGCTATGCAGATATAAAAGTGGAGATAATTAAAATGCTGTGTTTAATTAAATACATATAATTAGCCTGAGTAAGATGGTTAGCTGTCTACCTCCGTACTTGTACCGTGAGAAAGGTAATTGATAATTTGCTATTATTTATGACTCAATGTCACCACTAAGCGCCCGGGACTGGAGTAGCTCACCTGTTCCCGCCCGTGCACGTGGTGACTGATGATGGACTTCTGTTGAACAATATAGCTTGTAGAACAACTACAACTTACCGCGAAGCACGATTGCCGCAGGAGGAAAGTGGAATATTACCATGCGAAAATCGTGTTAGGTTAGTGCACGTAAGTTTGGTCAAGCAACGTACGAGATTCTCATCCAAAACGAGATAAATTATAAACTTCTATTCTATTACTTTTTTTTTTTTAAATCACAGTATTAAAACCAAAATTTGTGGTCCGATACTCTTCCACACCGACACATCGCAAATAGTCCAATGTGTAGCTATGCTAAAACAAACGTGCGATGTTCATAATGGTAAAAAATAATGAAGCAATCCTTCAATGAAATGTCCTTTCTTTACATTTCAAATTATATTTGAAACTTACGTCCATAGAGGGCGGTACAATAGTTCCATAAACTGAAGGAATAAAATATAGATTGTTTTGTTTTAAATTTCGCGCAAAGCTGCACGAGGGCTATCTACGCTAGCCGTCCGTAATTTAGAAGTGTAAGACTAGAGGGAAGGCAACTAGTCATCACCACCCACCGCCAACTCTTGGGCTACTCTTTTACCAACGAATACTGAGATTGACTGTACGTTATAACGCCCCCACGGCAGAAAGGGCAAACATGTAGAAACTAGTGTTTTGAAAATAAATTTTTGCTTCTCAGATGGTTTAAAATTAAAAACATTTTTCCAGTAAGTGTTGCAAAATTTTCTCTCTCTGTCTTTTGAAGTGAGTTAAAAATATAAAGCACACAAAATTGACATTTAACTATTATATTATTCGTATGCATGTCTTTACGTTAGCAGAATGCCCTCTGATGGCTCAGCAGTAAGGCTGAGACATTATAACGGTAAAAACCGGGGACTGAAACCCGCAGCGGGCACAGCACAGATATCCCATAAGCATAATAACAAGAAACGAGGTTCCAATAGTTGTTGAAATATGACAGTTTCTCAGTAATAAATTTAAGGGTTTATAACGCTAAAACTCAGTTTTCACTCCCATTGTTGATCACAGTGTAGAGTGTTTTGTGTTAATGTGTATTTAAATAAACAAACAAAATGCATTTTTTATGTATACTTTGAACTTAAAGACAACAGATGTTATCGGGGAAAGAAGTAATAATATCTTGTTTCTTCAATACAAAGCTACACAATACGCTATCTGTGCTCTGTTTGTCGCGGACAATCGAACCCAGAATTTTAGCGTCGTAGTTTTTTGCTGTTAAGTATAAAGAGTTTAATACTTTATAAAGAGTTATCTGCGCTCTGCCCATCACGAGTATCGAAATCCAGGTTTTAGCAGCATAAGTCCACATTTGTACTGCTAGCCCAAGAGTTGGCGGCGGGTGGTGATGACTAGCTGCCTTCCCTCTAGTCTCACACTCCAAAATTAGGGACGGCTAGCGCAGATAGCCTTCGTGTATCTTTGCGCAAAATTCAAAAACAAACAAACACCACAAACATACTTTTAACTATTATTTCTTCTACGCTGAAATGTATGCAGTAACAACGATATTAAACCAGATGTGATTAACTTTACACGACTTAATTACTTACAATTTAAACACCGAAAGCCAGTGAAAAATCGAACAAAATCATTAGGCCTAACATTTGTTGCAAAAACCAGTTACCTGCAGATGTTTTTCCGCATTCCTCTTAACTTGGCTTTTGCGACTATTTTTACACACTTGTAATTTCTTGTAAAATTTAAAATAAATTGGTTGGGGGTCATTTGGAGTAAATTAGTTACCAAAGTCAACGTTCAGCTTTTGCAGATAACAGCAATAACCGTTATAATAAAACCTTGAAAATTGGCTTGTTTATAACAGGTAGAAATGATTCCGTTAATAAGCACTTCGCTAGTAATTATGGGTAATTTTCTGTGGGAAACTATATGACAGCAAAACAAATATTAACGATTTGGCTGCTTGGGAGATAGTATATCTGTTAGTTTATTTATTATCTTCTTAAGGTTTTAGCTCAACAGATTTATATTCGGGATTTCCCCGGATATAAATCTTATTATCATAAACTGAAACTCAGAAATTCCCGAAAGTTTAAAATTTCTTTTTTTAAACTTCATTTTCCATATTTGTAAACCAGATAAAGTATCTAAGCAGCTTCAATCCAGTAGCATGATGTTCAAACCGCCCCCTATCTGGTTGAACTAGCTTTAACAATGTCAAGATAACAGCGCCTTGTCTGTTTTATTGTTATTTCTTTTTGTGAAGCCATAAGTAATTTAATGTTGCTTAATTCGTGCAGCAACGAGTGTTCCACCATAAATAATATTTTTTTTTCCTGTAACTTAAAAAAAGAAGGAACGTATGAAAAACACGCTCACCAATTTGGGCGTGACTTTTCAAACAATGATTGTTTGCCGTCTGAAATTTTCAACTGGTGCGAGTTATTAAAGGAAGATTGTTGTGGGCGTATCGGAATCTCAGTAAATGGGTTAGCTTCTTTCACAGGGACGTCTGTTTCTTTTTATCCTTCTTACATACTTCGTCCGTGGGTAATGGCACCTGTTAAAATGCAGAATAATTTTCGCATTCTCCTACGAATTCCTCTAGGGCGTGGGCATGTTAAAGAGAGATAAGTCACACGCGACCGAAGCTGGTGACGTGCCAAAATAGACGACGAGGAACGAATTTTGTCTGCGAATCTTATTTTACAATGTAAAATACCTCGAATATTATCCAGCAACAAAATATATTTATAGATGGCGTTTCATTTTTCAAACAGTTGACATTTAACGTATGAATCACCTAAATTACAGAATTACTGATGGGTCCGCGAATTACACTGGGTTTTTATAGTACTTTGTTCTACGTTAGTTATCAAGGCAAGTTTCCTTCAAGATCTATGATTTTGTTAGTTAGAGAATTACATAAAACTGTAAGTGCACGAGCTATAAACAATGATTAATAACATTGAGTTTCTCCTGACGGTACGCCTCTTTTCTGTTGTTTTTTTTTGCGTAGAAAATCAGTAATTTATCAATTTTGTTGTGGGTGTTTCTACACGCTGCCAATAGCGAACAGTATCAAAACAAACTAGTAATCTGAGGGTAAATATAATTGTTTAAAGTCCTTTCCAAAATTTTACATTTGTTAACAGTTTTCCCATAAAATCATATACTATGTACGAGTATATGCTGTACACGTAATTACTACTCGAATCATACTGTATTTCATAAAATATCGTTTATGTTTCCACATAAGATATTGTTAACTGCATAAAACACTGATTTTCTTGTTCTATATAATTAGGAAACTATCTTCTGTAACATATAAGTATAATTATATAAGTTAGATTTGTTTTTGGTTGTGAATGAATTGTATACTATTAATTAACATTAATAGATTGGTTGAATAAGTGTGGTTTTGATTCTGAAAAAAAAAAACTTCTTTCGATAGCAGTGCCATCTAGCTTTCATTAAATGTAACCTTTTTAAAAGAAAATCGAATATATTGAATATGTCAGATTGTATAAAAACTGACTCGAATATTTCACTCGTAAAAATAACGAAAATAAATAAAATGAATTGGTACAGGTATTATTACGATTTCTGGCAATATGTTAGTTTATATGAAAATTACGGTAACTAAACATTTCGAGACAAACGTTTCTGTACTTATGGTAGGATGTTTATTTTATTTTATAAATACGTGTTTTAACATCTTCAGGAAAACAAGATCCAGATATGGTGTCGAGAATCCAGAATATTTTTTGTCCTATAAACGGTATATATCGTTTCACATACACAGCTAACAATGGAGAATTTCAGTGCACTCAGTCATTCTCAGAACTCAGCAACTGTCCACATGGCAACAGTCTAGATGTCCGTTTTCAACGCTGTAATTTCCCAGACATGAGTATGTATGGTCATAGTAGTACTTATTTTTACTAGTTTTAAAATATTATTTCAGTTCACTATACTATTCTTGTAATTGAGAAACTGTCTCCATTGAGAACGAATTTGACCTCTGTTTCTGGAAGTTTAGCACTTAAAATCATTATAATACACTTTCTTCAAGTTATTACTCGAGTTTTTTAGAATGAGGTATGAAGATAAAAATAAGGCTAATAGTCTTATCTTTAAGGTGAAGTGGATAGATAAATTCTAGAAATAAAATATGTTGTTATACATAACTTATTCGTTACTTAATGTAGTTCACACCTGAAAACAGCAAGTGTTTTATGGAATTAATAAGTAATATACAATGGCCGTAACTTTATATTGTCTATTTTTACAGATACGAATAAACTGTTCCAGACTAAACCTTATGTGTACAAAAATCTACTTCTAAAATAGGTCTTTCGTTCAATTTCATTTCGTTCTTAAAAGTACAGTATAGAACTGAACGGGTCCGATCTGTCGGACTGAGCTGGACTTCTGTGTCGTTTTTCAGAAACGTGGTTGGACCTAAAATGGTTACTTTGTTCTCGAACTTGTGCTTAGTACGACCTACATAAGTTTATATTTTTTTTCGGACTCGGACTGAAACCGACCCGAACTTAGCTGAAAACTTCGGGCCTGAGCACCTGATTCATCTCTTTAATAAATCACTAAATGAATTAAGTAATTTTCAGTAACGTTTTACCGTGTTAAACTCAATGATTGCTATCTTAATAGTTTATTTAGAAACCGATTTCCAAGAAAGGACACAAGTTTTAACTTAATCTAGTACATTCCCGTCTTTCAGACGTCCAGTTTCTGTGTCTAGGAGATTGGGAAGGAGTGAACAATGATCGTTACCTTGCTCTGATGGACCTACGAGCAGAGCCAGAAGCTAGGCCTAGATATCGCTGTGGGGTAAGGTATACTGTTTGTATGACAAAATCAAAATGAAGTCTTGCACATTTTCCCGGACTGACAAGCGTCTAGAAAACTGTTTCTCAGTCGAACTTCACGCAAAGCTACTCGAGGGCTATCTGCACTGACCGTCACTAAATTTTCAAGTGTTAGACTAGAAAATGCAGCTAGCTACTCAACACTGCCCACAACCAACTCTTACACTAACGAATAGTAAGATTGACCGTCAGATAAGAACACCTCGACAACTGAAAGGGCGAGCATGTTTGGTGACGGTATTCGAACTCTTGACTCACCGATTGCGAGTCGAGTGCCGTAAACACCAGGCCGTGACAAAACCAAATATTCTTAACTCATATTACGGCTACACTGAAAAAAAAAAAAAAAAAATGTCCGACGTTAATAAGTTCTTTCACTGGTTTTTCGTCGTTGTCACGTATTTGTCCACCGGTAGGATAGCGGTAAGTTTATAAATATCAAAACTCTAAAATTCAGGGTTAGATTCCATCCAGTGAATGCAGCAAATAGCCCAATGTGGCTTTGCTCTAAAACAAGCAAACAAACAAGTGACGTATTTAAATATTCGCAATAGACAAACTAGATAGATATATATAATTCAAGTTACGTGAATTGAAATTTAAAAAATATTGCATTTTTTATATTAAAAACAGTTAAAATGGGAATGTTTAACCCCTTAAACATAAATAAAGGTCGGGCCTTCGATAGTGAGGCTATTTTGACTGATTACTCATTGGTTAGCTAGTCCATCTCGCTAGGGTAAGAAAATAACAGCAGTTATGTTTCTATACATATGCATGAGTTCATTCCAGGTATTCGTAGTGTAAGAAACAACGCCTGAAAGATATTATTTTTCTGTTACTGTTTATATTTTAACTCGAAATCTATTTATTGCTTTTACTGTATTCATGTTCGCCCCCCAGTGGCTCAGCGGTATGTCTGCGAACTAACAACGCTAAAAACCGGGTTTCGATACCCGTGGTAGGCAGAGCACAGATAGCCCATTGCGTAGCTTTGTGCTTAATTCAAAAACAACAACAACATATCCATGTTCAGTGAAAAAATATCTCACATTAGTAATTTAGTCACGAAGATATCGATTGATATAATTATTAAATACATTATCTATATTGTAAGTGATTCATAAACATGTACTAAGAGTCATATATTTAAGCACACATTTGTTATATACAACTGAATACAACAGAAGTGAACCTTTCAACTCTCAGAAAGATCCCATGTGTCCTCTTACAGTTGTACACGAAAAACCCACAGACTGGTCAAATTAAGGTCTCTTTGGCAGCAGATTCAACGTGTACGACTCAACTTCGTAGCTCATCGGAAGGGTACGAGTCTTTAACCCTCGAACCAGGTAAGCCTAAAACTGTGACTTTGGTGTTATATTTCTCTCCCGTCACGCAAGCCTAAACTTATTGTTCAGTATTCCAAAACTCGGACCGTATAACTTCGCCATGGTAATCCAGTGCTTTAATATTCTAATCAAGTTAGTATAATGTTGTCGATCAAACTTTTAATCGTGTCATTAGATAAAAGTTGTGGTCCAATACATTAAATTTTCTACTTGTCTCTCTCTCTCTAGGTAAGCCTAAACTGGTAGGCCAATAGAATAATCTCACCTAGTAAGCCTACACTTATGTTACAGACGTAACTTTAGATTAACCGTTTCAATCCTACCATAACATTGTAGACTGATATCTTAGTTGAGTTTAAACTCGCATACCAATACTCTTATTCTCTTCAGGTAATTAGTTTTAATTATCTTTATCTCCACTGTGTAATCTTAAAACTTTTCATGGAAAAACAAAGTCCCATGGTGACAAGCACTGATGGAGATTGCAAAACTTACACTGACATTCTGAGTTACCTTAAGTTTAATTACGGCCTAAACTAGGCTTCGCTTAAAGATGAAAGTTGAATATCGCTCATATTCGCCACACCCATAGTAAGAGGTGTTGAACCTCGTGTAAGAGGTTATGTACCGTGATTTTACAAATCATGTCTCGCTTGTCTTTCTCAGTTCCTGAACGAAACCTCCCAGCTCTAGTTGATCGATCACACTGTAGGTTTCCTGACTGGAGTCAGGGTAAGTGGGAGCATCTCGACGTGGATGGCAGAAAGTTTGTCTTTAGGGACAGCGTGAACTTCCAAACTATCACCGCCACCTGCATCCACAGGGAAAACAACACGCCTCACGATCGGTTCCTCGTGTACGCGGTCACACAATGGTAAGTCTGTCATATGTCACAAGTTGTTATAGAATAACTCGTGTGTATCCCCCAAACACCGAGTTTAAATGGATAAGCAGTGAGACAAATGGTTTGAATTTGACAAGCATTTCGAATTTAATGCCTCAGTGTAGCGAACAAGGACTCAGCTGAGCGAGGACGTGAGCTGCAAAACAAATGAAGTTAACACCAAACGAATGTGATGTTTGGTATCGTGCTTAACTCCGGTTACTTTACATAGGAAGAACAGTTCATTTGCTACGGCCCAAAACAGTCGAAGGGGTAACCCACGCAGCTTTTTATAGCATGGCTGTTTAAGCCTGACATACGGTTTACCATATATGCTTTATAATAGTTTCAAGTTGGTATTCTCTTACCAAGACTGACACCAGTGATTGTTCAGTTATTTAAAACGAAATGCTGAACGGGCTTTGCATACTGCCCACTTCATTACAACATAACTATGTCCTTATTTATGTCCGACATATGATTTCTAATTAAACATTTTTAATGAAGAACCTATTTGATTTGATTTCGCGCTACGCAACTTGAGGGCCATCCCTAATTTGGAAGTGATAGACCAGAAGGAATGGAGCCAGTCGAACCATCCAACACCAACTCTTGAGCTACTCTTTTACCAACGAATAATGGAATTAATCTTTACATTATAACGCCCTCACGGCTGAAAGGGTGGAGTGTGTTCGGGTTCGAGATCCAAACCTACGACCCTAAGTTTGCCAGCTGACTGTTTTAAGCTTTAACTGTTTTACGTTTTAGTAAATGGCAAAACCAGAAATTATTCTAGTATTCTGATACAGAATTGTGGACATCTTGCAATGTAACTTCATGGATGCTATACTTGTTTCTCATTGTAAATATATTGAAGATGTTTCTCTTATAGCTATGTGTAATAATGATGAACTCGATCTGTTTATTCAGATTAGGGCCAATTTAATACATGTCTGCTGCTTCCCACCAAACCATTTCATTTCTTGACATATATACACTGTGAGTATTGGTCACATTCTGGCGAAATTGCACATTAGAAACCAACAGATATACACAGTTAGTTACATATCACTCAACTTATCCTCAGTGTTAATAGAAACATTATCAAATACAAGATTACGTAGGCTGTACACTAACAACCAAAATTATAATAGCGAATCCATCAATATGTTTCACATCGTGGTTATATTCACCGTACTTAAAATAATCCACATATTAATAATAACCGTCAGAGTTCAGTTTTTCAGAGGTTGCTTAGTTTAAGTCATGTCGGTTATCATAACCCCAACACCTTAGACAATTTAAAATTACCAACTAAACGTGTTCAACCTCACTTCAAAGAACATATTTCCACTTCCACTGATAATAAATACGTATCACCTACATTTCACCCATACTTATATATATACGTTTGTGTGTAAAATTCCTCAATAAATTTTAACGAGTTATTAATAACAAGAAATGTAACCGTTATTGAGTGATATTTATCTGTCGTTACAATTTACATATTTTTCTGGTTTTCTACATCAGTGGAGAGGCTTCTTACAATTGTGTATGGCTTCAAAGACGCACAAACAACATTATTGAACTTATGATAGGCTCTAAGCCTAGTTCACACTTCTCAGAGGACCTGTGTAGAGACCAGCAGTTCCCTACTAAACAGTGGATCACAGAAGGAAGTAAGAACTCACCTTTTCTATTAATTCTTGTCAATTTATGTATTAATTAACTACTCTTGTAGGCTTAAAATATCCATTTGAAGACTAATTATATTATTTCTAAATGTAAAAACAAATGAAGGGAAGAAATTTTTACTACAAAAAATGGCGAACCTAAAACAGTTTAAATGTGAATCAGCCTAGGACGCCCTCTTCTGGTAATTTGAAATTTTAGTTCCGCTAAAGTTTAAAGGTGAATTTTACAGAAAAAAGAAAACTTTGCAGTCAAACGAACTACGCATACTGATTAATTTTGCAGGTTCACATTTTTTTATAAAAAATACGTGCTAATAAATGAAACATAGAACTTGGTGCAGAAAGAGCCCTTTCCGAGCGGCAATCCGAACGTTTTAGTTTTTACGTTTGCCGCTAAAAAAAAAGTACGCTATTACGTACTATGACGTAATAGTTGCCAAACAAACCGCCAACGCCAGCGCGTTGAATGTAAATAAACATGGCCAGTGCATATGGAGAAACAGCGGCGGAGTCTGTTTTGACTTTGTGTTCTTAACAGTGTTGAGTAGCGCCATATCAATTCGAACCTACTCTGAACGAACCTAGAACAGTTACTTTTGACACAGATCTGACAAGTTCTAGTGATGAGGACAGTTCCACGAATGAGAGTAGCGGAACTGTGAGTGATACTGATAGCGCCAGGCCGGTTGCGAGTCGGTCATATCTCCAGTGGAAGAATGGTAAGCCTAAGTCACGACAACAAATATGGTCTGTATTATTTCACGTGCAATTTTAAGCATCTCGAAACCTGTCTGGTGTTTATAAATTATTGATATCACAGACTGGGTTTTATTTGTTTATACTTTGCCGACTATGGTAACTAGTACTCGGCCCTTCCACAATCATTGTACCGGGTATTTGTGACTCGTAACAAAATGAATTTCAATTATACGTCATAATTCTGTCTATAAAATCAAACTAGATGTAGCAGTCTGAATAGTTAATTTAATATTTATCATAAATGTATAATTTATATGGCATATTCCGTATGTTTATGCAAGGTGTAGGTGTGGTTCATGCGAGCAGATGCCTAACTGGAGAGAGTGCGTTTGTTGTCGCTCATACAACAAGGTGTCAAACCGATTAAAAGATGAAGAGTGCATTACCCAGACTCGAGGTTTTGATGGAAATTGCCTGAATATCGATGTCTTGGAAACATCATACTATGAATTTGTTGACTTGAATGGTGAGAAGCAAAGTCACAACTATGTATTGTTCAAGATGCAGTTAAACCTAAATTAGTATATTTGAGTTTAACCTACAATTAAAGATACTGTTTATCCAAAACAGTGGGATCCGACATAAAACGTGAACGTTCAAAGTGATCTTGACAAAGCTTTGTATGATGTGAAGGAGTCCAGTTCTTCCTATTGACCATCCGCACCCACTGTCGCCACCTTGCCAGTTCCTTGTTCTTGCGTGGAAACGAAAAGAAGCTTTTGCCCGATGTCGAACCGTTTTTACAACCATAAACAACGCAGTAAACCATGTTATCATAAAACAAACATAAAGTAGCAATATCAAGACAAAAAATAGTCTCACAAAGTATGTAATCAGAAAAAAGCACCGATAGATTTACATAAAACACCAGCACTGAAAGGAACAAAATGGTCGGCGCGCAACGAAGCGTGTTTAGCAACTATTACGTCATAGTTGTAAAACGTCACGGAAACAGCCGAACGACCGAGAGGAACTTGAGTTCGAGGACCCGCATATTTTGTTTCATTTTTTATTCAAAAACTAAAGTGTTTAAAAATATGGCAACCACACAGGAATTACACCTAACCAAAGTACAGTTTCTAAGGTAATTATTAAATATGTTGAAAATTCACCTTTAAAATTACAGAGAAAGGACGTCCTAGGCGGAAACTTTGTTAACATTAATTAAAACATCTATTTTACTTTTTTCTTTGTTGTATATTTTTTACTTTTATCATTTACGATTTCATCCTACCACAGCGGGGGGGAGACATTATTTTGTAAGAACTGTTATTATAAATACAGTATCAATGTACTTACAGTATCAATGTGCTGATTTTTGGTTTAATGTTCAATCATGGACTAAAGGATAAGATACAGACAACAATATATAACACGTAATGAAATTTGACATACAAAATACTGTTACATTTATATTACTATACAATTGAATATTTATAAGTTCTTAGTGTTATATAAATTTGAATTTGAATCAAAACAAAATACTGTTATATTGTCATAAAATATATTATATTTTAATTTTTCCAACGATTAGTTTAAAATTATAAAAGTGGTCCTATACGGTACATGTTATTTATTTTACTTTTTTAAGCTTGCGTCACATTACATCAGATTTTTAAAATGTGTACTTGCCTATTAAGAATTTTAATTTAAAATGATTATTTTAGTTCGATCTTTAACCAGTTAACCAGGAAAGTTAAATGCACGAAGTCTAAAATTTGTTAGAGATTTAAAAACTTGGAAATTCAGCTAAGCCTAACACATATTCGAAATAAACGAACTAACTTGTTTTGACTTTCAATATCGTCCCCTTCCTGGTACAGCGGTAAGTTTGCGGATTTACAACGCTAAAATCAGGGGCTCCTTTCCCCACGGTGGACACAGTAGATGTGGCTTTGCTATAAGAAAACATACTTTTAATATTGTGAAACTTTATAATAAAAGAAAACCCTCAAACGGAATAGATGGACGTACCATGTAGCCACGATAGTAGATGAACGGTTAAAAAATAACTATTGTACGTGATGTAGTTCCTTATTTTAGTTTAGTGTATTAACTTTGTCCTTTTTTATTTAAGTTAATATTGTGTATGTCACTGAATATGGATTACAGTTCGGAAATTACATTTGGTTGAAACTACAGTAATCTTTGAGAATCTCGTCTTCTCTGGTGTGAAGCTATCTAATACAACATCATGCTAATACAGAGAGTAAAATAATAAATCCTTTGATACCAAAAAGGATTGGGGTGTAATAAGGCCTAATATGTTAAACCATATTTACGAGAGAACGGACACCAATTAGTGATAGAAAGAATGAAACCATATGTAGATTGTGAAACTGACATCTATTCAATGAACACTCGTTTCAAACTTGAGGCTCTGAAATTATATACTTTTCTGTTCGTTTTATTCGTATTTCTGTTAAGAAAACTTAATATAAGACTAGTGGCATTTAATGTGTGATTTAAGAATACCAGTAGTGTAAGCATCTCTTTAGTAAAGCTACGTCTGCTGTGTCCACCGAGAATAATCTTTCTCGGTGTTTGGGTGAAAAAAGTTCACACCCTGGAGGGTTAGGTTCTCTGTGACCCCTTCCTCCTTAAATATACTTATTGTCGTACTTCGAAAGGTACTTTTTATAAATTGTTTAAAGGCACCGGCGAGAATCGAACTCGCGCTCTCCTGTTTACTAGACAGGCGCTTTAACCAACTAAGCCACGGCGCCGTGTTCGAGTATAATCGAAGGCGCGATTCTAGCGTTTTAAATCCGTAGACTATCCGCTGTGACAAACGCTGTGGCATTCTTAACATTACGAACAGAGTATTTAAAATCAATATATTATTTTAACCACTGAAGGTAAATTATGATTTGGACATATT
Organism: Tachypleus tridentatus; assembly: GCF_004210375.1. Taxonomy (NCBI): domain Eukaryota; kingdom Metazoa; phylum Arthropoda; class Merostomata; order Xiphosura; family Limulidae; genus Tachypleus; species Tachypleus tridentatus. Next base: position 13,185,752 of record NC_134828.1, read on the forward strand.
AAATTAATATTCGTTATACTCCAATAACGACTGTTTTAACTGTTAACCAATGTTAATAACACGGCGAGTTGCGATGGTTAAAGTCTGAACACGTTGTATGAGATTTTCTTTCTTTGTTTGTCATAGGAACGAATGTGAAAGAACCGACGACTTGTCCAATCACAGGAGACTACGTCGGTGTTGTTCCTGACAGTACCGATTTGTGCGCTAAAGTAGCTTCCGACTGTAATAATCCTGATATCATGTTCTATTCTGTTAGCAGCTGCGCTAACAGATCTCACGTTTACGAAGGTGAGAAATTACACAAAAATAAAACATAACATTCAGTTGCTACGAGTATAAAAAAATAGAGTTACTTTATTAAATAACTTCTGTATGTCTGTAAAGCTGTAAGATTACATGTTTAAGTTGCGTTCTGTCAAGTGTAACACAGTATAAGTAGTTTAGAATGTTATTTGTTTTGGTACAATGTTTAATTGTTTTCAGTAGAGGGAGCTTTACTCCAACTAACTTGTTTTGTTGTTTTTTTATTTCGCGCAAAGCTACACGAGGGCTATCTGTGCTAGCCGCCCTAATTTAGCAATGTAAGATTAGAGGGAAGGCAGCTAGTCATCACCACCCACCGTCAACTCTTGGGATACTCTTTTACCAACGAATAGTGGGATTGACCGTAACATTATAACGCCTCGCGGCTGGAAGAGCGAGAATGTTTGGTGCGACGGATATTCGAATCCACGACCCTCGGATTACCAGTCGAACGCCTTAACCCACCTGGCTATGCCGGGCCCCAACTAACTTCCGACCAAAGCATGCAACGTAATTATAACGAAACTGAAACTCTATCTGGTAATAATTATAAAGATTAGAATATTGTTTCGTTAGTTGAGTGCCCTTCGCTGTTAACGATATTTTCGGCCATAATCCGAATACAATCGAGTTTTCAGATTTCTGGTTTCAGTGATCCTTCAGTAGCCTAAATAATTTATTATACGTTGTCGCTAATCTCCTTCGCCATAGTTAGCTTGCAAGCAAAGTAATATAGATTTAAGTTTCTCCGTCTTTGATTTATTTCTTATTGTCGTTTTTAAAAATATTAAATAATCTTTACATTTATTAATATTTGATTATTTTTTACCACAGTTGCTTAGCAACGTCAAAAAACATTTAAATATCTTTATCTTAATGTGTTTTTAATTTTTATCGTGGGTTCTTAGTAGCAAGTGTTTATCTCTACACTTCTCGAAAACATATTTGATTCTTTTGTTGTAATTTTGTAACATTGCGTTGTTTTACGTACGAACATCGACCTTATTTGTCTGGAATTTCACGTTTTACTCAAGGTTCACGTGATCCCATAGACCTGGGAAAAGTCGCGTAGTTCTCTAACACGTTATGTTCACCTGACTCCGCGTGAGGTATTGAATATAAAGGGTATAATTTAAGAATCGGTAAATTATAAACGAAGGACAAAGTTACGAATTTTCTCAACCGTCAACATGAAATCAAAACAAACTTGAGTGAAAACTGTTGGAACGATTTCTGGTTTTAGTTATTTTGTAAACGAGATATTTTGTGCGCCAGTGGAAGCAAAACGGTTTGTTGTTTTTGTGTGTTTGTTTTTTTTTTTAATTTCGCACAAAGCTACACGAGGGCTATCTGCGCTAGCCGTCCCTAATTTAGCAGTGTAAGACTAGAGGGAAGGTAGCTAGTCATCACCACTCACCGCCAACTCTTGGGCTACTCTTTTACCAACGAATAGTGGGATTTACCGTCACATTATAACGCCTTACGGTTGAAATGGCGAGCATGTTTAGTGTGATGTTTTTTTTAACACCAAATCGAATCATTCATTGTATTCTAATATACGTATAGAGTGGAGATAATGGAAAATATAATACTGATTATCGCCCCCCCAATGGCACAGCGGGATGTCTGTGGACTCACTCTGATAGAAACCGGGTTTTGATACCGTGGTGGGCTGAGCACAGATAGCCCATTGTGTAGCTTTGTGCTGAATTCCAAACAAAGGATACTGGACCATATGAAATGAGTTTTGATTAAATTCGTGCTCTGTTATCTACTATCATAACTTAAACAGAAGAAGAAATCACATTATGCTGACGTAAAGGAAAATTAAAATCTAACAAACCGTTACTGTGGTAAACTTATGAAATATAGATAAACTTATATATTGTTTGATGTGGCATAAAATTATTTTATTTAAAATTTATTACTTATTATTTATACTGAAAATAAAAGGTGTGGCCTTAAAACCCGCAATTAAAGCCACTTCAGTATAGAATAAATTACAGTTAATCTATCGTTTCCACAAGTTACACTTCTAGAGCTGACTTAAAGGAACGTGGATGAGTGACGTATTTAAAAATATCGTATACAAACGAGGCACAATGACAGAGATAAAAACAGTAGCCAATAAAGACCGGTTGCTGGCACGCACGAGACGCTGCCACAGTTGCTTTCTCGACAGTGAGAACATTACCAACGGAAGTACCCTTAACCTAAAGGAGCCAAAGGTCGGCCCGGTGGCATGAAAATTGCTTCTGTAATACACAACATAATAAGGACACTTACATCAACTCGCATTTTAACTTCATGGCTGAGTCATCGAAGTCGTGACTACGCTGGACGGTTAACGGACAGGACATTCCGTTTTATAATTTAGCTTAACTTCAGAGCTTGTATGTATGTGGTTTGACGGCAAAAACCTTTATCAACACTCATTGAGTGTTTGTACAGTTTGAAGCTGTACATTATAAATATAACAATGTTTGTACAGTTTGAAGCTGTACATATAACTGAATGTTTGTACAGTTTGAAGCTGTACATTATAAATATAACAATGTTTGTACAGTTTGAAGCTGTACATATAACTGAATGTTTGTACAGTTTGAAGCTGTACATTATAAATATAACTGACTGTTTGTACAGTTTGAAGCTGTACATTATAAATATAACTGACTGTTTGTACAGTTTGAAGCTGTACATTATAAATATAACTGAATGTTTGTACAGTTTGAAGCTGTACATTATAAATATAACTGAATGTTTGTACAGTTTGAAGCTATAGATTATAAATATAACTGAACGTTTATATAGTTTAAAGCTATACATTATAAATATAACTGAATGTTTATATAGTTTAAAGCTATACATTATAAATATAACTGAATGTTTATATAGTTTAAAGCTATACATTATAAATATAACTGAATGTTTATATAGTTTAAAAGCTATACATTATAAATATAACTGAATGTTTATATAGTTTAAAGCTATACATTATAAATATAACTGAATGTTTATATAGTTTAAAGCTATACATTATAAATATAACTGAATGTTTATATAGTTTAAAGCTATACATTATAAATATAACTGAATGTTTATATAGTTTAAAGCTATAGATTATAAATATAACTGAATGTTTATATAGTTTAAAGCTATAGATTATAAATATAACTGAATGTTTATATAGTTTAAAGCTATAGATTATAAATATAACTGAACGTTTATATAGTTTAAAGCTATACATTATAAATATAACTGAATGTTTATATAGTTTAAAGCTATACATTATAAATATAACTGAATGTTTATATAGTTTAAAGCTATACATTATAAATATAACTGAATGTTTATATAGTTTAAAGCTATACATTATAAATATAACTGAACGTTTATATAGTTTAAAGCTATACATTATAAATATAACTGAATGTTTATATAGTTTAAAGCTATACATTATAAATATAACTGAATGTTTATATAGTTTAAAGCTATACATTATAAATATAACTGAATGTTTATATAGTTTAAAGCTATAGATTATAAATATAACTGAACGTTTATATAGTTTAAAGCTATAGATTATAAATATAACTGAACGTTTATATAGTTTAAAGCTATACATTATAAATATAACTGAACGTTTATATAGTTTAAAGCTATACATTATAAATATAACTGAATGTTTATATAGTTTAAAGCTATACATTATAAATATAACTGAATGTTTATATAGTTTAAAGCTATACATTATAAATATAACTGAACGTTTATATAGTTTAAAGCTATACATTATAAATATAACTGAATGTTTATATAGTTTAAAGCTATACATTATAAATATAACTGAATGTTTATATAGTTTAAAGCTATAGATTATAAATATAACTGAACGTTTATATAGTTTAAAGCTATACATTATAAATATAACTGAACGTTTATATAGTTTAAAGCTATACATTATAAATATAACTGAATGTTTATATAGTTTAAAGCTATACATTATAAATATAACTGAATGTTTATATAGTTTAAAGCTATAGATTATAAATATAACTGAACGTTTATATAGTTTAAAGCTATACATTATAAATATAACTGAACGTTTATATAGTTTAAAGCTATACATTATAAATATAACTGAATGTTTATATAGTTTAAAGCTATACATTATAAATATAACTGAATGTTTATATAGTTTAAAGCTATAGATTATAAATATAACTGAACGTTTATATAGTTTAAAGCTATAGATTATAAATATAACTGAACGTTTATATAGTTTAAAGCTATACATTATAAATATAACTGAACGTTTATATAGTTTAAAGCTATACATTATAAATATAACTGAACGTTTATATAGTTTAAAGCTATACATTATAAATATAACTGAATGTTTATATAGTTTAAAGCTATACATTATAAATATAACTGAATGTTTATATAGTTTAAAGCTATAGATTATAAATATAACTGAACGTTTATATAGTTTAAAAGCTATAGATTATAAATATAACTGAACGTTTATATAGTTTAAAGCTATACATTATAAATATAACTGAACGTTTATATAGTTTAAAGCTATAGATTATAAATATAACTGAATGTTTATATAGTTTAAAGCTATACATTATAAATATAACTGAACGTTTATATAGTTTAAAGCTATACATTATAAATATAACTGAACGTTTATATAGTTTAAAGCTATACATTATAAATATAACTGAATGTTTATATAGTTTAAAGCTATACATTATAAATATAACTGAATGTTTATATAGTTTAAAGCTATACATTATAAATATAACTGAACGTTTATATAGTTTGAAGCTGTACATTATAAATATAACTGAACGTTTATATAGTTTAAAGCTGTACATTATAAATATAACTGAATGTTTGTACAGTTTGAAGCTGTACATTATAACTGAACGTTTATATAGTTTAAAGCTGTACATTATAAATATAACTGAATGTTTGTACAGTTTGAAGCTATAGATTATAAATATAACTGAATGTTTGTACAGTTTAAAGCTGTACATTATAACTGAATGTTTGTACAGTTTGAAGCTGTACATATAACTGAATGTTTATATAGTTTAAACCTATACATATACAAATTTTAATTTATTAAAACTACTTTTCATCTACCGTAATATGTACTGCGGCAGACAAAAACTCATAAAAAGCTGTTTTTCTTTGAATCTTGTGTCAATCTACCCGAGAGCTTTACGCGCTAGCCTTCCCTAATTTAGAAGGTATCAATACCACCTGCTGCCAATTTTAGGGCTACTCTTTTACCAACGAATAGTAGGATTCGACCGTGTGATCCACAGATTGCGAGTAGAGTGCTGTTGCTACGCCAGGCGTTTTTTTGTTTATGGTATTAAAACAAATTAACTGTTTTTGCACCTTAACCGAGTCGTTTTTTGTTGTTGTTGTTTTTATCCCTGGACCTTGAAATACACTGAATAATGTAATTAATTAATATTTACACGCAAGAATAATTTGGTCGCTTCAAGTTAAGGTAATTCACACGACTTTTTCCTGTTTTCAGAACGTGTTTACCGCTGTATTGGAAACTGGGAGGAAAATGGCGCCCTCTATACGTTCACCACGCGACAAGACACGAAAGGCCATCAGTGCTTCGTATGTATCACAAACAGTCTTTTATTAATATCTTGTTACGTACAATGTGCTACAGTATAATGACAAATAGAATAAAGAATGTGACTTTTTAGGCACATTTAAACTTGTTTGTTTTTTCTTAAAGTTACCCAAGTTGACCAGTTTCGATAACCACCAGGGCTTTGAGTAAGTAATAACACCACGTTTTAGTAGTCTTGGTAACAGCCGTCATCACCAGGGTAACTAATAAAGCTATACTTTTCATTGGACACAAACTATGATTTTCCCCATTTTGTCCATGTACAAACAACCTGTCATTTGTTTGGAACTTACAAACACACTTCGTTCAACAGATTTTTTTCAAAGTCTGAAAATTTGTCACTCTTTGTTATTCGATTTTTGTATTATGATTCGTGAATTTCATTGGACATGAAAAATATCATTTGATCTTAGGATGAACTTAAGTTTATCCTAACAATACATTTTTGTTATGACTAACTCACACACACACACACACACTTAAGTTTATCCTAACAATACATTTTTGTTATGACTAACTCACACACACACACACACACACACTTAAGTATATCCTAACAATACATTTTTTGTTATAACTAACTCACACACACACTTAAGTTTATCCTAACAATACATTTTTGTTATAACTAACTCACACACACACTTAGGTTTATCCTAACAATACATTTTTTGTTATAACTAACTCACACACACACTTAAGTTTATCCTAACAATACATTTTTGTTATAACTAACTCACACACACACTTAAGTTTATCCTAACAATACATTTTTTTGTTATGACTAACTCACACACACATTAGGTTTGTCCTAACAATACATTTTTTTAACAATACATTTTTTGTTATGACTAACTCACACACACACTTAAGTTTATCCTAACAATACATTTTTTGTTATGACTAACTCACACACACACTTAAGTTTACCCTAACAATACATTTTTTGTTATGACTAACTCACACACACACTTAAGTTTATCCTAACAATACATTTTTTTTGTTATGACTAACTCACACACAGACTTAAGTTTACCCTAACAATACATTTTTTGTTATGACTAACTCACACACACACTTAAGTTTACCCTAACAATACATTTTTTGTTATGACTAACTCACACACACATAAGTTAAGTTTACCCTAACAATACATTTTTTTGTTATGACTAACTCACACACACACTTAAGTTTATCCTAACAATACATTTTTTGTTATGACTAACTCACACACACTTAACACACTTAAGTTTACCCTAACAATACATTTTTGTTATGACTAACTCACACACACTTAAGTTTACCCTAACAATACATTTTTTGTTATGACTAACTCACACACACACTTAAGTTTACCCTAACAATACATTTTTTGTTTTGACTAACTCACACACAGACTTAAGTTTATCCTAACAATACATTTTTTGTTATGACTAACTCACACACACACTTAAGTTTATCCTAACAATACATTTTTTGTTATGACTAACTCACACACACACTTAAGTTTACCCTAACAATACATTTTTTTGTTATGACTAACTCACACACACACACTTAAGTTTACCCTAACAATACATTTTTTGTTATGACTAACTCACACACACACTTAAGTTTATCCTAACAATACATTTTTTGTTATGACTAACTCACACACACACTTAAGTTTACCCTAACAATACATTTTTTGTTATGACTAACTCACAAACACACTTAAGTTTATCCTAACAATACATTTTTTGTTATGACTAACTCACACACACACTTAAGTTTACCCTAACAATACATTTTTTGTTATGACTAACTCACACACACACTTAAGTTTATCCTAACAATACATTTTTGTTATGACTAACTCACACACAGACTTAAGTTTACCCTAACAATACATTTTTTGTTATGACTAACTCACACACAGACTTAAGTTTATCCTAACAATACATTTTTTGTTATGACTAACTCACACACAGACTTAAGTTTACCCTAACAATACATTTTTTGTTATGACTAACTCACACACACACTTAAGTTTATCCTAACAATACATTTTTTTGTTATGACTAATTATTAGTTTTTAAACGCCTGACTTTGGCATAATTTTTAACCGGAACTTTTAACAGGTAGGAAAGGTCACAAAGAATGGTGAAGAAGCTTACATAAAGGAGGCTGGAGAAACCTGTTTTCGTGGGCAGGACCCCATTACTGTGGGCATGAAGATAACTAAACAAGGTAAAGACAGCCCTTTCTCTCCAACACGAAATAATAATTACTAATTGCCTACTTCAGTGGTTCTCCAACGTTTTTTTTGGCGGCCCACGTGGCTTTTGTTTATCTCAACAGACCGCAATGAGGTCAAATTTCCCACAGACTGAGTTGACCCGCTGACCCAGTTGGTTATTTTAAAGTGTGACTTTTTTTTTCACTTTCTCTTTGTTTCAATTCATGTTTTAATAAGACATTAGAAAGTCTGTAGATTTACCCCGTATAGTTTTAAAATGTCCATAGTTCCAAATATCACTATTAATAAATACAATGAATTCCACCTTTGTCCACGTTACTGACGAGGAGTGGAGTTCCTCGAAATTTATAAAATTCATGTACTAGTTGTTAAATCGAATGGCGAATTGGTCTTCATATATATTTTAGTGTCTTAAACAGTTTGTCTGTTTAATAATTCGGTAGACTAGATTATTAACATCATATGTAATCAGTATATTAAGTAAACTACAGCTCAGAACACCATACATCTCAAATGTGATACATCGCTTCATGGTTCCATCTGCATAAACCATGAGGTTACCTTTAATATAACAACAAAATACAACCGATGCATGAAGTTTGATTTTAAAATTATATTTTTATTACCTGTACTAATATGGAGGATATTGTTATCTACCAGTATCATGTCCACAAGTACCAGTAACATTCGTGCCTGTCAGGCCGCCGTGGAGATCTGAGCTGACACCTCCAACACAAGACATTGGACCCTCTGGCGGTGATTCGTATTGGTATCAGCGTGGCAATGATCGACCCACTTCTCCACCAAGGAAAACTGATACAGGTGTGTTTATTACTTTTACCACACTACACATCTAGTATAGTAGTTGACTCTAAATATATGTATTTTGTACTGTAATACACATCTAGTATAGTAGTTGACTCTAAATGTATGTATTTTGTACTGTAATACACATCTAGTATAGTAGTTGACTCTTAAATGTATGTATTTTGTACTGTAATACACATTTAGTATAGTAGTTGACTCTTAAATGTATGTATTTTGTACTGTAATACACATCTAGTATAGTAGTTGACTCTAAATGTATGTATTTTGTACTGTAATACACATTTAGTATAGTAGTTGACTTTAAACGTATGTATTTTGTACTGTAATACACATCTAGTATAGTAGTTGACTTTAAACGTATGTATTTTGTACTGTAATACACATCTAGTATAGTAGTTGACTTTAAACGTATGTATTTTGTACTGTAATACACATCTAGTATAGTAGTTGACTTTAAACGTATGTATGTTGTACTGTAATACACATCTAGTATATACACATCTAGTATAGTAGTTGACTTTAAACGTAATACACATCTAGTATAGTATGTTGTATAGTAGTTGACTGTAATACTGTAATACACATTTAGTATAGTAGTTGACTTTAAACGTACGTATTTTGTACTGTAATACACATCTGGTATGGTAGTTGACTTTAAACGCATGTATTTTGTACTGTAATACACATCTAGTATAGTAGTTGACTTCAAACGTATGTATTTTTTTCTGTTATATACATTTAGTATAGTAGTTGACTTTAAACGTACGTATTTTGTACTGTAATACACATCTGGTATAGTAGTTGACTTTAAACGTACGTATTTTGTACTGTAATACACATCTGGTATAGTAGTTGACTTTAAACGTACGTATTTTGTACTGTAATACACATTTAGTATAGTAGTTGACTTCAAACGTATGTATTTTTTTCTGTTATATACATTTAGTATAGTAGTTGACTTTAAACGTACGTATTTTGTACTGTAATACACATTTAGTATAGTAGTTGACTTCAAACGTACGTATTTTGTACTGTAATACACATCTAGTATAGTAGTTGACTTTAAACGTACGTATGTTGTACTGTAATACACATTTAGTATAGTAGTTGACTTCAAACGTATGTATTTTGTACTGTAATACACATCTAGTATAGTAGTTGACTTTAAACGTACGTATGTTGTACTGTAATACACATTTAGTATAGTAGTTGACTTCAAACGTATGTATTTTGTACTGTAATACACATCTAGTATAGTAGTTGACTTTAAACATTTGGAAAACAAAAAACACTGCTGCTGTATACATGATCATTTGAATTCATACCCTTTACTGGTCAAATCTGTCACATGACTTTGAAGTAAGAGTTTTGTTACTAAATAAGAAATACAATGATAATAGTTGTTAGTTGCACATAATTGTCAAATATACATGACTGCTTCCATTTACGTTTAGTGCAAGAGATTAGATAGTTATTTAATAAAAATGTTAAAATTAGTGATTTTAGCAGTGACGATTTATCACAGGTTTGTTTATGTAATTGCTTATGAATCATACAATGACGAGTTATGTAGTTTATTTTTGTGGTTTGACAATTGTATTATTACATTATGTTACTAGAATCTTCTAGGGTTTTTTTCTGTTGTTTCACATGATTATTACACAAGGCGTAAAGCATTCCACAAACTACGAGATATTATTGCGTAATAATATCTCGTAGTTTGTGGAATGCTTTACGCCTTGTGTCAAGCTATAAATAAGCATCTAAAATGTAAATATAGATAGTTATTTGAATAGTTGTAGACCGTGTGATTGTGGGTTTAGTCATAAAGAGCATAAAGTAACGATTTTTGAAGCATCACATACTGTATTGTAATAACAGAGTAGAAAAGAATAATTTGTATTGTCAAATTATGTTCTAAAGTAACTGAACCAGCAACTGTGGACTTTGACAAAAGAGAAAACAATTATTCAAAACTCTGGATACAACTATGGTAACCAACAGTTATAATACTGATTTTTAAGTAAGATTATCACAGACTGTATTGTAATAACAGGGCATTAAGAAGAATTCCTCTTTTCAAATTATATTATAAAGAAGCTGAACCAAACTGTGTGGACTTTTTGAAAAAAGACAGTTATTTAAAGCTTTAGTTACAACTGTATAACGAACAGTGTAAAAAACATTTATACATACGTTTGACTTATTTTAATATATTAGTTTAAAATAATTGGACTGTGTTAATCTTTTTTTTTTTAAATTATCGCCAAGAAGTCACAGACACCTACTGTAAAGAATCTAGCCCATACATAAAAACTTGACAATAACGCTTCACGCTTCAAATTACATTCTTATGCAAATATTAGGCTTATTCTTTACCAAACATTCAGTAACATATATATTAAGACAGCTAATTTGGTACTTTAATGTGAAGTTTGTTTTCCGTTTAAGACTTATGAGGATAATGGAAAATTAATATAAACATGTGAAACAGATCATAATTTTATCCATATTATGTTTCAATAAAGATATTTGTCTGCTCAAAATGTGACAATGAATATTTCTTAACAGGACAACCGAGCAAGAATCTCGCTGGTAATTCTGGAAGGAAAATTACACCGGATTTTCTAGAAGTGACATGCCTACTTCTCTTAGTGAAACGTGCAAGAAAAGTATTATACGATTATTAAGCCTAATTGTGGTTATTAACACGCATCCGCAGTTTTTCCCCAAACTTCCTAACTGGTATAAACCAAAAGGCCATGGCCTAGTATCACACACGCAAGGATAATGTTCGATCAGGACGTTTGAGAATAAACAACGACATGTTTATTTGTTTTGAATTTCGCGCAAAGCTACACGAGGGCTATCTGCACTACAAAAGTATGAGAATTTTGACAGGCAGCTAACTACAAGTGATGAACGAACCTGAGCAAATGTGTTCAAAGATGTAACAAGCTTTCGCTTAAAGAAAACCTAAATGAGTTTTGTTTTTTTACTTCTAACAATTTAAAGGGAAGTTAAAAAGTGGACAATAATGAACCTCATGGTATTTGGCCATTCGGTCAATTAGATTAAAATGTAAACTTAAGTACAGGGTTTTTATTGAAAAACAAAAAGGTGTATATTGTCATCGATTGGGTGTTTTTAAGAATACGTAAAACGTATAAATACTTATCAAAAGATAAGAGTTATGATGTCAGGTTTGAAGCACACTTAGTGATACTTTTATATCACTAACTGTTGGCGTTATCTTTAGGGAGAAAGAAAAAAAATTACATCACGTTATATTATTGACTGAAAGTTATTTGTTAAATGTTTTGCTGGTACTTAATCATTCAAAATACTTTCAAATATCAAATTTCTTATTCTTCCATATTGGATTTATATTACCTGTTATTTTGGTGACATTTCTACTGAGATACTGTTTAGGTAAATTTCATTCACTATACGTTTTATTTTCGTTTGTTACAAATATTTTCATCGTTTTTTATATCCAATTTAAAGTACGATTTTCGGATTCCGTAAAAAGTTCTAGCATAAAAACTTGTATTTTATTTCTCAGCATAAAAAACAAATAAACGAGAACAGTGTTTCTTGTAAATAAGTCTACTTTATGAAGACCAAAGATGTGTTGTGTATTTCTATGGGCCTTGTTCAGGTCACCAAAATTGGTTGTTTGTTTTTTTATCTTCGTAAAAACATCTTTCCAGTTAACTGTTACATGTTATTTGGGTTTTTGTATTTTATGTTATTTATATTTAGGATTAAAATTTGTAAAACTGAAGAAAAACTACTAATGTATTTTAATATTAGAATTTTTTACAAGACGAAAAAAATACGTAACTTGAAAAAGAACTGTACATGTTTGAGTTTCTGTATTGTCTTAAATAATTTGTATCTAAACTTGTCTAATTTTGTCAAGAGAAAATTTACTGAAATAACACTTAAAATATATTATAAAGTTTAATTTCACGATTGGCTTTCAAAATTGAACTTCGATTTTTTTTTATCAAGTGTAAATTAAACAAATTTACCCATCAATCTTAAATCAGCGACATGAAAATGGCTTTTTATTTAAATTTCGAATGTACAGTTTATTTGATGTCAAAATCCTGGAAATTCATTTTTTTTTATTATTTATCTGTGAAAGTAGGTCATGTTTCCAAACAAAGTTGATGGTCAGTGTTAACATTATCCAGTTCTTCACACAATATTGTTTTCACTACCAGTACAGTATACCAACGGTTATATGTGCTAGTGAAAATGTTACTTTAAAAATACTGATGACGTCTTTTGAGTGTTAATTTAATTTTGAGAGTAATTCAACAAAATAAAATATAATCTAACTCTACAATCGCTGAAACGTTAAGTTTTTATTCAAAACTAATATTACTACTTTTTACCACCAGGCGGCACTAACGCATTATACGTTTTATTGCCTTCAATATCCAGTGCTTTCTCGCAGTTATTTATCTAAATATAAAGCTCAAGTCAGTTGATTATCTGAAGATTTTTTGACTAAATGAATACGAAAATGTAAAACTTGTATGGTAAATAACTTAGTATATATCTATGTGTGTGTATGTAAACCTATTTATATGCAGGAAGTTACAAGTTACTAACAACTCTTGCATATATTATTTTTACAAAGACAAATACATTAACAATGTGTATAGTAAAAAATAAATGTTTTTTTTTACATTATTTATCTGTGAAATTAGGTCATGTTTCTAAACAAAGTTGATGGTCATTGTTAACGTTATTATTCATGTAATTATATTTGTAACTCAAGGGGCAAGGTACTCAAGAAGGAAAAAAATATATACTGTAAATATGTGTATTTAACTCATTACATTTAATTATGACAGTGTGTAAGCCTACCCGAGTGTGTTTGAGGTTTACCAGTCTGTGACAATTATGTTGAATATTTTTTCCCCATCATGAATTCTAGTTATTTTTCTTATGTATTACCAAATCGTTAAACCTAATGTTTCACTATATTCAAAGTACATTCTACTTACTGTAGCTACGTAGTGTCATTCTGATATTAGAGGGTGTTGAGAGAAGGGCCTTGTCCCCTCTATTTGACTTGTGTGTATCAGGAAAGCTGCTGAAACTGTACAGTTTATGTATAAGGCTTTTGGCAAAGACGGGTGCTTACATTAATTAAAACTATTATATTTTGCTGGTAATGAAAAACTTTTCATAATAAAGGGCTATTGATATACTCTTGCATTTTTTGTAGGTTCCATTCAATGAACAAAATATTTCAAACTGAAGGCACTCAAGCACACTACACTGATATATAAAGTACACTTAACTTGTATAATTAAGCCTTGTAATTTATACAGCTTTATTAAAAACGTACAGTTCCAATAAATATGCGATACAATATCACAATACAACTGCAGTACTCTTTACTGACCAATTACAAGTTGTTTCTGTGCGAAGCCTGTGCATAATAGGACATAAAATTGATGTTCCTTGTAACATTTTGTTACACAATACGTTTAAATAGTTACAAAAAACAATTAATGTGAATGCTATTTATATTAGTTGTTTATAGGACAACTCATAACAATTCCATGAATTTTTTATATCCTGCAACGTGGAGAACCTTAAAAGACTGTCAGTAGTGATACACAAGAAATGTTGTATTGCTAGTGATGACCAATACTGGACCAGTAAAGGTTAATGTCATTATAACCGATACACGAGAAGACATGTAGTTGAAATGTTGTATTTGTAGTGATGACCAATACTGGACCAGTAATAATTAACATCATTATAACTGACAAGTCTTACTGTAATCTATAATTTCACACTTGTACGACTACTAATTTATATCAATTTTATTTAAGTTGTTTCCAAATTACAATAACGGTATGCAGTAATGTTATATTTCCCCAGCTAATGGTTTCCACACAAGGTTTATTAAACATACGTATAATCAAGTGCTACCTAATATAACTCAGTTTAAAATAAGAAATCCTTCAAATTGCTTCACATGAATAAAGACCTTTCTTCAAAAACAAGTAACCATATTTCATATTGAAACAAACGATTTAATAAACATCGCTACATACAAACTAAACAGGGAAATGTATTCACTTGAATGTTCACATCCACCGAATACAGAGAAAATTAAGCAAGCTAAACTTAAATATGATTGAACAGAATATAATACATGCTTTGTGTATGAAACAGGAGAAATACTGTACTTATAAACATGCAAACTTTCGTTTATTTGCACTCTTAAAACTTTTATTACCCTCTGGAAGAACAAGTTAACATTTTTTCAGATTCAACTTCCTTCAGATAACTAGTTTTTTCCACTGTGTTTAAAATAATCATTTCCAATGAAATTTACTTTCTCTTACACTGGTGTCTCAACTGTACATTAGTGAACACGTTTCTTGTGGAATGAATCGTATTCCATTTACTCAGCTTGAATTTATTTAGTGACATTAGCAATAATGTAGTACCCCACGATAAACAGGCCTACAAGACCAAGACTGAAGTAACACATCACTCGTCTGTTACCGCTGGTAGCTCCCATCATTTTGTGTACTCTGTTAAAACTACTGGACAAAATACCTTGACTGTTTTCAAAATCCAGACTCTGTAAAATAATGAATTACTGGATATGTTTTATTTTCACCACAGCATAACAGTTAATAAAATCTGTTAACTTATCAGTTATTATTACTATAATTATCCTAAAGAAATTAAAACAATCACCTTATCTCAGCACTTACTGTAAGTGTGAAACATAACAAACATTCTCTATTTTAAAACTTTACACTGAGGAATATATAAATAATACAACATAAACAAGCTGAAAATAATACAACAAAGACTTTGTTTACTGATTAAAAAAAAAAAATTATATAATTTAGCTTTAACATACAGAAACATGCTTTAAAATACAGAAATACTGTGATTAATATACAACCTGTGTACCATGTCTCCAGCAAAATGAAAACAGTTAAAGTTAAATATTTATATATCTTTTAGTCTACTTTATGGCCTCGACAAATCCCTATCATCAAGGCAACTGGAAATTTCATTGTGATGAAGAGCATTATATCCTATTTTATTCATGTGTAGAGCTGTGCTAAATAGAACTCAAATCTAGAACAGTTCTGGACTCTTGAATGTCTGGAACTATTTTCTTGTTCTTTGAGTCCTGAAGAAAACTTTGTTTCCAGGATTTTAATGGTGGATTCACATTTTTTCTGGAATGAAGCTCAGCTGTTGTATGATATATAACAAATTTTGCACCATTTTGTTTCACTTTTTTGTCTCAACTTAACCAATCGGTGTCCGTATTTTAGACTCAGACAGGACCAAAGGCAGTATTATTAAGTGGTTGTTAATACAATGTGATTGTTAGTATGCACTCCTTGCTGTGAAATTAAAAAATATACAAGCTCATATTTTCTGGTACAAACAGTAGGGAAGTTAGGCTAAGCAAGCCTGGTTCATAGACCTAAAAATACATGTCAAAGCCTGGTCCACTGGTATGTGCAGCAGGTACAACAAAAAACACTTGTCTACACATGAGCAAGCTGTAAAGGAAGGTTACACATGTACTAACACACCTATGTGTATTTTATTGTTTTCAACTACCGTTCAATAAATGGACAAGTTAAACTATAACTTCATAATGTTTCGTTCCAACACAACCCATCACTTCCAAACAATGCTGACAAAAATGTAGTCTCTACATATATATATATATATGAATATTAAGGGTTATTATTAAAACTGTCACTAAGATACACTAAAAATTCAGCTAAACATTTAAGAAACATTTCCAAAAACTAAAATTAGGATAGTATGATGAAAATGGCCATCAACATGACAAAATTTATGGTGAAACTATTAACTGTCTGTTTCACTGTGCTGCTACAATAAGGTTCCTCTAACTCAGCCCTGGTCAACAGTTTGTAGAGTACCCAGATAATTCAAATATCTTCATAAAGCATATGATAGAACTGTTCAAATGCTCTGGTCTTACAAACTAGGTTATTAGTGCTATTTTATATGCAACACTAGACTCGATAAGAATCAAAATAATGGTTAACTCGCCTGATGTCAGGAACACGTGAAAGTTTGCCATGTGAAAATCTGTTAATTTCAATTTTCTATAACTTGCAACAATATTTCTTGTTCAATTGTTATGAAACTTATAAACACAGCTAATTGCAATTTCTTATCAATTTCATCTATAAGGATGACACTTCAATTAACAGAAATCCACTGTAATGAATTAAATCCCTCAACACTGAAAATCAAATGTGCTTTAATTGTTATTTTCACTTTATTTGGGCTTCAGTTCAGGTGTATTTGGACACGTAATGTTTTTTAATTAATGTTTTTCTACTCCAAACATTCCTCTAAAAAATGCAATATTTAACATATTTTAAGATCAACATGTGTGTGTGTGTATTAGTTGTGAATAAACAAATGTGGTTTTAGGAAAAACTTGACTTACATTCTAGCCTACTAAAAAAAAAACCTACGTGGGTGAGTCTAGGTACATTCTGTATTTTGACTAACATTATAAAATGAGAACATCAAAGTACTATATTGTATTAAACATACGACACACATTTTTCACTAGTGGATAAACTTGTGCGATACCTACTAAACCATTCAGTAATCTATTGTGTTCCTTTGTTTCTCCTTCAATGTCAAGAGAAATCTGTAAAGAACAGAATAAATGAGATCACTACCACTTTTATTTGTTAAAGTTTAAATTTTAAGAGTGATTATTCAATAATGGGTAATCACGAGTTACATAAAAGAAACTACTGTTTAAACCATTTCAGTTTTATTTTTCGATACCCAAGTTACTTTACTATGTACGGGTACAAACTATTAGAGGTTTCTATTTTGTTTAAAACTTGAAATTCACCTACATAAAAACATGAATGATTTATTTCACTACCTAAGTCATAAGCTAAAACGTTATTTTTTTTAGTGTCACACACAAAATAAAATAGCTTTTGGAATTGCAACATAAGGTGGTTGTTTTGGGGTTTTTTTCTCATGGAAAACAAGTGTCTGTAAATACACAAAAGTAATAATTAACCCACATTTTTAAGATGGGATATTTTCTGGGATAAGTCCTCCGTCATTTGGCGATTCTGGGCCTCCAATAATTCTTCGCTTATTCTTCCTGAAAGTGAAAGCATTTTAATTTAATATAATCAATCTATCACAATACACATACCTACTAAATACATTTTTGTTGGTTTGTTTTTACAACTGCATAATCTATATAACAAAAGCCTTCAACAACCATTTTCATTTCAACCAAAGTGACTACTCTGTCAGAAACATTTTCACAATTAGGTTTAAAAAGGTGCTACAGAATTTTAAAAAATGTACAGAGAAGAAATAATTATATTGCTAAATAACTCATTGATCCAATTATAAATAAAACAAATTTTGAGGATATTACAAATAACCTCCTACATGGTCTAAACTTGTTTTTGTACAGGTTACAGTGAAAGACAGTCATACCAAATTATTTATTCTCTTAACAGCAGAAAACATATTAACAAGTTAATCCCCTAGAGAACTGTTATTAGTTAACAAACTAGCATGAAATTTAATATGTAAAACTGCTTTTATCATTACATTATCATTATTTTTACAGGGGGGCATGAACTGCACAAATTTTGAATTAACTTCTTAACTTATTTTATTACTTTAAGGAAAAAAGGAAAAGTCTATTAGCAAAATTTAAATGGTCTTAAGACTTAGATGCAACAAATTAATCGTAAATGCTACAACTTGTCCAAAACTTTACTTCTAAAAACATATAACATAGCCATAATGCTACCAAGAAAAAACAACACAAACAGTACTGACTCAATACCCTAATAATTAAAACAATTATAATGTGATGTCACATCTATCCAGTGCTAACAGATTTCACGGTTCCTACCTAATTATTATCACTCTTTGCTTCATAACACTAGTTAGTTATTAATCTATACATTATAATTCAATAAATCCAAGTTCTAACCAGTATGTTACATAATATTAGTCATAGGCTTGAACTTTTAGGGGACCTAATTTAGGCTTAGTTTCAGCTTGGTATTACGTTATAGATACTAGTTAGGAATTGATCTAACTTAGCTTAATTTAAAGGTAAAAACATCTAAAACGTTATTGCTATTATTAATATTACTACTAGTAGTATTACCATTAGTATTAGAGCCATACAAGTTAAATTTTTATGACAACATAAAATTGATAAATTTCAGTTGTATTAAATCGCAATACTATTTTAATCTGTAATTTTATAATTTCTCGTATATTCCTTACCATTTCCATTTCTACTCGCCATTATTTACAGCAACATCCAAAAATTGTTCTTGAAAACTTAACAATGTTTATCAGCCACCTCAGCAAATAACATATGAACAAAAACGACAACAGCGCCACAAATTTTTGATGTTCGTTATTATTAAAACTTACATAAAAGCCTGTCAAATATGACGGGAAACCAAAAAATCGTATAAAACTGTCAGTGCATAAGAGAAATACAAACTTCCCTTTTCAAGGAACATACTACATATTACTCCTGAATCCACTACATATAACTGGGCAAATATTGTACTGGTACCTTTGGATAAGAGATTAAAACATACGATGATCGTGTGGTTGCACACACGCTGTTCTTTTACTTCCGAGCAATTGGCATATTCAGTTTACTTTAACAAAGGCTTTTTCGTCATAATTCTCAAATGTAGACTTGCACTAATTTTTTATTCGAATCCCACCTGGCCTGATGTAAAAATTATATGAATAACGTTGTATAAGACACATAACACCATGCTAAATCTAGTCCTTGGAACTCCGTCCTTGATAGACTTTTATATGGCAGAAAATGTCAGAAAAATTTAGAATCTATTTACGTCTATTGTATAGATTAAATCAAACTAATGGGAACGAGCAATCAAAGGAAAAGGTATTACAGTAGAAAAAGTAGAATTGAGCTCATGTAACTCACAAAATTTAAAAATGTCGAGTGTGACCAACCGACATTTGGCTATTATACGTATTAATTATTTCTTATGGCTTTCCGGAACCTAAATGTCGGTTAAGAATTTTAGGTCCTGACAAACTTATAGTTACGCCACTTGCTTCAGTTTAGTTAAAGCTAAACATTACTGTATTTAATACTATCACTAAATAAATTTATGTTATTCTACAACCTAACGTTAGACCTTTCCAAAATGTTAAACTTTCAATAAGCACTTTATTACGAGTTCCAAATAAAAACAATGTATTTTTCATCAAAATTATCTAGGATTATATCTTGGTATGTTCACAAAATTTTGTTAAATTCTTTCTTATGTTATTTTGATATAAAAACGCTCTTCATGTAAGCCTTTTAAAAATTAACTTTTTTCGTTAAGGGTTTTCCCAACTTCAAACTATCTTTAAATTTATTTTTCATCATGCATAGTAAAAAAAAACTTCTGTTTAGCACGTTGTTGTACAAAATGTCTACTAAAGTATACTTACATTAGCCTTTTGTTTACATCCGTTGAAATGAGATGGTTGTAAAATTTTCAAGAGAGTTTGTTTGTTTGTTTTGGAATTTCGCACAAAGCTACTCGAGGGCTATCTGTGCTAGCCGTCCCTAATTTAGCAGTGTAAGACTAGAGAGAAGGCAGCTAGTCATCACCACCCACCGCCAACTCTTGGGCTACTCTTTTACCAACGAATAGTGGGATTGACCGTCACATTATACACCCCCACGGATGGGAGGGCGAGCATGTTTAGCGCGACGCGGGCGCGAACTCGCGACCCTCGGATTACGAGTCGCACGCCTTCATAGCTGTTTGATAAATTACAATATATTATAGCATTTCGAGGTCAGTAAGTTTCATACAAAATGATATGCCCAGCCAGATATGATTCTATCGAGATATCTTCGAAGAGCACTTACGAACATATTGGCCAAGAAATTAAATAGAATTTTCCCTTTAATTTTAACTAGTTTTAAAATGTCTGCCCATTTACAAGCAGAGATTCAATAAGCTTTCCATTTTCAACTATTCTTTGTTTGCATATAATTAAACAATCAATTATTACGACAGAAAAGTGCAAATAAAAATTTTGCTTTTTATACAATTTGTTTCACTGCACATCTGATGTCTGATATGATATTTAGCTCACTTTCTCCTACGTCAAATCGTCTGAACCTGACATGATGAGCAGTTGTTACTCGTAGCATATTCCCATTGTTTTGCTGTTTCATTCACACACATCTTATTTTGATTTTGGACCTTCACCTACATTTAATGAATGTGCTATTTACATAAATACTGAACATTTCAACATGTCTAACAAGATGAGACAGCAAAAACTGATTATTCTCAAATAGTTCGAAATCAAAAACTATATTACTTTTTGTTGTTGTTGTTTCGTTTGTTGCGACTTTTGTTTGCCTACTACGATATAGTTACAGAAACAAAATTAAATTTGTGATATTTAGAATAACCTTGATGCATGACAATAAGACGTAACTCAGGACTTCCCAAAATCATTTATAGCGAAAGTTTCAGTTTTAAAGGAGTTTGAGTTTTGTTAAAGCAAAGCCACATCGGGCTATCTGCTGAGCCCACCCAGGGGAATCGAACCCCTGATTTTAGCATTGTAAATCCGAAGACATACCGCTGTATTAGTGGGGGGACGTTTCCAAAGGAAAAATCATTATTTTTTTCATGTATTTCGTCCAAGCATAACCTCATTCATTATTTTAAGTTGTAGATCAGCAGATCCAAAGTTCGAACGGAAATACACCTCTAAAAACACTTTATACTTTTCGCGTTATAACTGTGATAGATAATCAGGTTAAAAGTACTTCCATAGAAGCAGGCATACTCTATTTATTTGACTGGCACTTCTAAACTAAAGATGGCCATGCATTTATCTTGGATTTATATGCAAAAACGGCTCGTTTGGGTTGAGAAAATATTTTACATAGAAGAGCGAACAACGTTTCGACCTTCTTCGGTCATCGTCAGGTTCACAAAGAAAGAGGTAACTGACCGGAAGCTGACCACATGTTTGAAAGGGGTTGTGTAACTGAGTGTCGGAATGTAGAGGGCGGTATTAGATGTTTGAATATATAATTTTATTTATTTTATTATATTAATATAGGTATAAAGGCATTCCTTTATATTGGTTTATTTTGGGTTTAAGTTGTTGTATAAGTAAGGCATCTTTAATTTTGCGTTTGTTTAGGTTTGTTTCTTTATTTAGTATTTGAGTGTTTTCTATGGTTATGTTGTGTTTATTTGACTTGCAGTGTTCGAAAACGTTTGAAGGTGACTTTTTATGTTCTTTGAATCTGGTTTCCATTTTACTACTTGTTTCTCCAATATAGAAGTCGTGGCAGTTATCACATTGTATTTTGTAAATAATGTTGGTGTGGTGTTTGTCAGTGTAGTTTTTACATAGTATAGACCTCAGTTTTGTGCCTGGTTTTTGAATAAATTTGGTATTAACTGGAATGCCATATTTTGTTACTAGTTTTTTGCCAAATGTTGGTTATTTGTCTGCTGATGTTGGGAATATATGGTATGCAGCAGTATATGGTTTTGTGATTTTTTAAATCGTGGGGTATATTTACTTTTGTTGGTTGATTTTGCTTTCTGTCTAGGTGTGTGCGTATAATGTTTTCTACGGTTTGTGGAGGAAACTTATTGATGTTGATGAAGTATTGTCTTATTTTGTCTAATTCATCGTTAATTTTATCTGGTGAGCATAGATTTATGGCTGTGTTTATTTGGTTTCTTAGTATGTTGAGTTTTTGTTTCGTTTCATGTGCTGAGTCCCAAGGAATGTATAGTCCAGTATGGGTGATTTTTCGGTGGATTTCTGTTTTGAATTGTGTGTCGGTTCTTGTAATTTTGAGGTTAAGAAATGATATTTGATTGCTTTCTTCCTGTTCACATGTGAAGTTAATGTTGGGATGTATAGAGTTAATGTGATTGAAAAAATTAAGTATGTGTTCTGTAGAATTGAATCCCGCAACCGTGTCATCTACATATCTGTACCAGTATAGTGGTGGATGTAATGCTGTGTTAATTGCTTGTGTTTCAACTTGTGTCATAAAAATATTGGCTAGAACTGATGATACTGGGTTGCCCATGCTTAGGCCATTTGTTTGTATATAGTTTTGGTTGTTGAACATGAAGTTTGTCTTTATCGTGGTGAATTCTATGAGGGTTGCTAACTGGTTACTTGGAATGTCTATAGTTGGGTTAGGGTCTCGGATATAGAGTTCTAAAGCTATCTTGGAGGCTTCAGTGGTTGGAACTTCTGTAAAGAGGGATATAACATCGAAACTGGCCATTAAGACTTTATGATTAAGTTGATTTAGATTAAAATCACGAAACTATATACTGCTGTATACCATATATTCCTGACATCAGGAATTAGACAAAATAAGACAATACTTCATCAACATCAATAAGTTTCCTCCACAAACCGTAAGAAAACATTATACGCACACACCTAGACAGAAAGCAAAATCAACCAACAAAAGTAAATATACCCCACGATTTAAAAAATCACAAAACCATATACTGCTGCATACCATATATTCCCAACATCAGCAGACAAATAACCAACATTTGGCAAAAACTAGTAACAAAATATGGCATTCCAGTTAATACCAAATTTATTCAAAAACCAGGCACAAAACTGAGGTCTATACTATGTAAAAACTACACTGACAAACACCACACCAACATTATTTACAAAATACAATGTGATAACTGCCACGACTTCTATATTGGAGAAACAAGTAGTAAAATGGAAACCAGATTCAAAGAACATAAAAAAGTCACCTTCAAACGTTTTCGAACACTGCAAGTCAAATAAACACAACATAACCATAGAAAACACTCAAATACTAAATAAAGAAACAAACCTAAACAAACGCAAAATTAAAGATGCCTTACTTATACAACAACTTAAACCCAAAATAAACCAATATAAAGGAATGCCTTTATACCTATATTAATATAATAAAATAAATAAAATTATATATTCAAACATCTAATACCGCCCTCTACATTCCGACACTCAATTACACAACCCCTTTCAAACATGTGGTCAGCTTCCGGTCAGTTACCTCTTTCTTTGTGAACCTGACGATGACCGAAGAAGGTCGAAACGTTGTTCGCTCTTCTATGTAAAATATTTTCTCAACCCAAACGAGCCGTTTTTGCATATAAATTTCTCAACAAGTGGGTTTTTCGATATCACTGATTATCTTGGATTTGTTTGTTTGTTAAGTTAAGCACACAAAACTAAACAACGTGCTGTCTGTGCTCTCCCCACCACGACTATCGAAACTTGGTTCCAGCATTTAAGTCACAGTCATTCCGCTGTGCCAATGGGAACTTATCGTAGAGTCTCTTACACAAACCGTTTAGGCCTCATGTCGCTTAAGATGTTGTTCAGGATATAAATACCCAACACCGTTATCCTGTTATATTTCAAGTAAATACATTTTGAATTTTTTTTGGTAAGGTAATGTTCCCAACTCGTGTTGTTTGGTTGTCTTTTGTTCTTCTTGTTGTTTTTATAATTATTTCTTACTTAATTAAACAGATTTACGGATTATTTTTTAAGTTTTAAAAACATATGATCATCTGGCCGCTAAAATGTTTAGTATAAATAAAAAATACCACACAGATTTGTTATTTGTACATAGCTCTTCTTTGTGTGATTTCGCAAGATTTAAATACAAAATTATTCTTTAAGAATTAAAGTGACTGCTTTACAAGCCAGTCGTAAATTATGTATGAAAACTAGAAGACAAAGGAAAGAGAGTATAATTTTTCTCATCATTGTATCTAGTTAATTATTAGAGTGGTAAAAAGTTCTTAATTAATGCTTAAATTATTTAGTTCAAATTAATAAGTATATTTAATGGCAACTAAAGCTATCGTGAAGCAATCTGGGGAATGGAAATTTGAAACGTCTCAGGAAAATTACTTTATATTGACTCTTCCTTAAAAACTGAGCGAGGTGCGGTATAACATATAATATACATTAGTAGTACTAACACAGTTCACAAATTAAAAATGCATTCTGAATTTTTTGTTGTTTTTACAATGTAGCGTTTAGTACATTTACTACCAGTGGCGGATTTAAAGTTGTGTAGGCCATACATCATGTAATTTTACATAGAACTAAATTATCAACAGGCCCCATTAGAACCTTGGTCTCTTGGGTTTAGCCCCTACCTAAATGACCACAAAATTATATGAATTGAAATTAATTCACACAGAAGTAATTTTAAAACAGTATTATAATCGCCTGTTCGTCACTCGTCAACTGTTAACGAGAGATTTAATCGGGTGTTTTGATTTTTGGGTGGAATGTCTCTGCAAGAAATATTAACGTTATATTTATTTTAATTGTTTCAACAGTTCAAGTGAATGAAATAAATAAACAATCCAAATATTTTACAGTAACATATCACCACGTTTTACTTTTCATAGACCAACACTCCAATCGACCATGATCATATTTTAGGGAGACTGGAATACGAAACATTTCGCAATTTAGAAGTGAGTGAGACTCATCGACTTCGAACCTTGGTAAAATTGAATGGAAAACATTTTTTAGCATTTTCTTCTAAAATTTCGTAAGTGATACAGTATTGTAATATATTAATATATGAACCTCTAATGAGCAAATAAGTCAAATTATTTATAAATGATAGAGGTATTATTCACTTGATTAGTGCTTTTAGGCTACTATAAACTTATTTGTAGCCAAAAGCGGCAAGAAATCATATACTACACTTTGGAAGTTAAACGCAGAAGCTGTAGTATACGATTTAATGTAACGTTCAAGTATCGTGTGGTGTTTATATGATTTTGCTTATAACGTTATGATTTCTCATACATAATTTTACGTGTGTGACGTATCATAGTCGGTTATGAGAAATAAAACAAATTATGAACTGCGAGAAAATAATGCATTATTATATAAAAATCGTTCTCTTATTTACGATTTTGTGCCAGAAAAATGTTACTGTCGTAGACATAAGATAAATTACAGAACTTTATTTATGTACCTAAACAGCTTATTTTAATTTATAATTGTTCAATTAGTTCATTAAAAATTTTGAAAGTTAACTAGTGTTTTTACGTTATTTTAAAATATTTTCTTAATAAAAAGATTTTGTAAAAGAGATCTAAATTATTCTCGATCAGCGCATTAATTTGTTTTTATAATGTGTTTTTCAGAAATTAAGAGGAAAGTTTAAGTTACATCACGGATAGCAATTTCAGTCAGAACCTCAATAATATATATATTTTTAAGTAGTTACTATGTATTCTACTTCGTACTGTGATATTATAGAATTAATATTGTTGTAAGATATATTTTGTATTGTTCTAGTTTAGATATTTATAAAAGTAGGACTAAAATATCCAAAATTTCATGGCGACGCGTAAGCCTGGGTACGTTTATACTTATAAAAGTAAGAAATGTGTTTGTTTGTTTGTTCGTTCGCGAACTACTTCATGGTCTTTGGACCAATCTCAACCAAACTTAGTAGGATGATGCAACGGATCAAGGATCATGTCTTTTTGTGGTTCCTACCTGGCTCCAACTAACAAAACCAACGCTAACAGCAAAAATATGCTTGTTTAGATAATGGCTTCGCAGTCTTGGACCAATTTTTATTCCTAAACTTTTTCATTTTGAGTTTTTCCTGAAATTGTTTTTCAGATTTTCTTGGATAAGTTTTAGTTTTTCGTTAGAAATGCCAAACATTCACATTTTTGCCAGGAAAAATGGCAATCAAAGCGCAAGTTTAGACCCTTAAAATGGCAGGGCTACACCTGAAAACCCGTATCTTTATTTTGACCCAAGAAGGATGAAGAACTTTCAATGTGGCTATGAAAAAAAATACTCAGAAGTTTGAACAAATACTGATATTGTAGAGAGAGATTAGTAAAGGTAATAAAGTAACTGTAACCCATTTGATTTTATGTAGAATAAAATAGGTATGACGTAAGGTAACTGTAAAGTGAATTATATATAAGAGATATTATACATATAAATACAAATTATTTATTTAATTCATTGGTTCAAGACCTATATTTAATCCATATACCGCCAGGTGTCTTAGCTTGTTAATTTAATGTTAGCTGTAAATACGAGTAAAAGGTGATGTTAGTGTGAAATAGTCAAAATCAACGTGTGAATGGCGAAGAGAAGTGAGATCGTGTGAAGTTATTCACTGAAAGTTGGTGTTTTTGTAAGCTAATTAGTATGTTAGTACCTGTATGCTATTAATTAAGGACATTTCTATTAAACGTTATTAGTGTATTACTACTACTGTTAAGCTTACTGGACATTCAAATTTTTATTTTGAAAGATTTGTTTGTGAACTTAGACCTACAATTTGTATCAAAACGAACGTAGTCAATAGCAAGCGTTATCCTTACATGAACCAAACTGTATATTAATTTTACCAAATAATCCAAAACGAATCCCCCTAATAGAACACATTACAGCAGTGTTATCAGGTTCTTGGTGATTTCTCATAATTTCAAATAAATAAAAAATATAACACGGTGTGACTCAGTTTTCATCACTGTATTGAAAAATATTGATTCTAGCTCTGGGATTCATGTATTTTGTTCCGCAGTAGAAACCCAAAGAATTATGTACCTTGTTAAAGTTAAGGCTAGTTTTGATTGAAATCATGTTGTTGAAAAGTAGATTACTCGACTTACTAAGATGTCCAAAATTTAGGAAAGAGATATGTGTAATATTGTAGTAGTTTGGATTGTTAATAAATGTTTTATTAACATGTTTTAGTGATTAATAAATGGGATTACCACACAAAGTAAAAGAAACTGCTGTTATCCAACTAGTGGCTATCTCACGACAAATTAGGACTGATTTTGTTTTTGAGAGGCGAAGAATGTGGTATTTTAAGTTGTTAAAAAGTGTTTTTTCTATTAGTTACAAGTGATTAACTCTAGTACAATTTGTAAAGCACTCTCTTATAGTGTACGAGGTCCCGAGTTTGAATTCTGCACACTAGAAACATAAAAAAATTAACTTACCACACTATGTATGCCACACGAAAGTACATAAAGACAAGGCAGCATTTTAAATGACATATAATAGACATCGTGATTGTTACTTTTATAACTAAAAAAATACTTCTTTTGAATGGAAAATGAAAAAAAATGATCGAACAGTTCCAGTCATTTGTTATCATTGTGGAGTGGATCAAGTACGTCGCAGACCCGCGACCCTCGAATTACGAGTCGCACGCCTTACGCGCTTGGCCATGCCAGGCCAAATTATATTGGTCGTTTTCTGGAAATTGTATTGTTTCTTGAAGTATTCTAATTAGATTTCTTAATTGAAAAATTACTTATTTCAAATAGATGACGCTTTGTCTACTAAAATATAATATGTTTCACAGTGATGGATAATACTGTTTTTAAATAAAGTAAATGTATTGGTATTAGGGCTACGTTCGAAGATTGTTCGTTAGCCAGGAGCTCTAAGATAGTTCTAACATTCGAACGTTCGTCAGGTGGTGTTCAAGATGTTTGTTTTCTCTTGTTAACCTATTTAACGATTTTTCAATTAGTAATCTTACATTAATTGTTACCCATCCGTCAAATTTGATCTTTTAAATTATTTAATTATTGCTAGTAATAAAATTCGTTATATTAACTAGAAGCATGGACACCCCCAAAATATTGAAGTTAGTAGTTCCCTTTGTGTTATTGAAGAAGACCATTATGTAGCACATAATGAATTTGTTACGTGGTTATATTGCTTCAATAAAATGTACTGGATGTCTAGTGCACATAACATAAAGGAGGTGTTGTTGTAGAATGGTTGGGTTTAATGAATTTCGCGCAAAGCTACACGAGGGCTATCTGCATTAGACATACCTAATTGAGCAGTGTAAGACTAGAGGGAAGGCAGCTAGTCATCACCACCCACCGCTAACTCTTGGGCTACTCTTTTACCAACGAATAATGGGATTGACCGTCACATTATAATGCCTCCACGGCTGAAAGGGCGAGCATGCTTCGTGTGACGGGGATTCGAACCCGCGGCCCTCAGATTACGAGTCGACTGTCTTAACCACTTGGCCATGCAGAGCCCTAATCGGTTATATATAGTAATCTTATAATTTAAGAACATTCTGTTACAATCTTTCAAAGGATTTGTATCATCAGATAGAATATTACTGGACTTAGCAATGTGAATTGTAACGAAGTGATGAAGCTCTAAAATCGTTTTCATATGATTTACTTATTTTGTGTATGTTACAGTTCTTTATGTGAAATCTCTTCAAGTGTAATGTTTACAGAGGTCAATGATATAAAGTGCACTTATTAAAATATTCTTTGGTAAAAAAATAATAATAATATCTTATGGGCCAATATTTTTAGGGTTCCTATGCCTCGTCGAAAGAACCCGAAACTTCTACAAGACGTTTGTCTTCAAGTAGTTGCAGAATGTATATGTGCACATAGTGTACATTCACCAACCTCCGTTCTACACCAAGGTATTAGCAACGGTGTATTTTCAGAAAATATAAAATGGTTACCGTCTGCTGTAATGGAAAAATTAATAAAGATTGTTCATCAACTGCAACCTGGTGGCATATACTATAATCAACTGGAACTGTTGCTTTCAGCGAATGTCCGAACCCTTTGTCTTCAATACTCAGCATCCAAAAGTTTACGTAACGTACCTCTGGGGTTCCAACGACTACTGAAAAAGATTGCTGTGTGTGGGAGAAATTTAGTCGATCTGGGTTTGACTGGATGTGTTTTATGGAACAACGAGGAATTGGTAAATACAATCAGGTGTCTGCCTTCTCTGCGTCGTTTGGTACTTTATAGTAGTAAACTGAACGATGAGGTGCTTGTGACAGTTGGAGAAACGTGTAACTTTATTGCAGAACTGTATGTTAGTGGTTGGTATCTTTCTGACCAAGGTCTCTTAGGCTTGTTTGGAAGTGCGAGTGATAGGGGTAGGTGTCCACATCTGCACACTTTGGTAATCGACAGCGATCGTAACTACCAACCAAATATTACATTGGAAGCTGTTGTCAGAGTGTTGCAGAACCAGCCACAACTCACCCACCTGAAGATACCAAAGCTCACAGAAGCCATCCTGTTTCTAGGGGGGAAAGAAAACTTTCTTTCAGCTCATTTTTCTATTCGACTTGGCCTTATGACGTACCAGGACGATCTCTATCAAATCCCCTTGACGCCAGAAGAAGTTAAGATCCTGGTTTCCTTGTGTCCCTCACTAAGCGATATCAAAATAACTATTGATGACCCGAGAGCTATCACTGAACTATCTAAGTTGAAGTTTTTGACTCACTTGTCTCTTACTGATTGTAGAAATCATACTTGTCGGGATTTTATGGAAGCTTTCACACAGCTGTTAGCAGAGGTGGGTATGCATATATCCCATCTTGAACTGGTAGCT
The DNA here is from genome assembly GCF_004210375.1 of Tachypleus tridentatus. Lineage (NCBI taxonomy): Eukaryota > Metazoa > Arthropoda > Merostomata > Xiphosura > Limulidae > Tachypleus > Tachypleus tridentatus. The sequence continues at coordinate 13,216,351 of NC_134828.1, forward strand.
ACAGAAGTTGATATATCTGCCATCAACCGCCATTGTCCACACTTAAAAAGCTTGGAGTGTCTGAAAATACTTCGAATCCTCCGTAGTAGAAGACTTGATCAGGAACTCTCCTACTTCCAGGAACTAAACACTTTAAAGCTGTTTCCATCGGAAGTGAATAGCATCAGTGATGAGGAACTAGTCTTACTGCTTGGATCGTGTCACTGCTTGAAACACTTGTTTGTTGGCTGGTGTGACTCTCTCACCGACGACTGCATGGCACGTGTTTTAGAGAAAAACTCATTCTTGCTACTCCAGGAACTAGAACTGTCTGACATTCCAGCTATTACAATCAATGGGATAAAATTATTACTTCTGTCTGAAAATAATCTTTATTCGTGTAACATATTATCGTGCGATCAAATATCTAAAGCCGATGTCGTTTCTGTAAAGAAAATGGCTGAAACTTTGAATTTAAATCTAACTATTAAATTTTATGATTGATTAAATAATAAATAAAAATGTTAAATAATACTTGTGTATATGCTGGATAAATTAAAGATATTCGACGGTAATTTACAAATACAGTTTCTAGTCACTCGGTATTTATTGTAACCATTACGTAAGTATTTTAAATTTAAAACACGGTGTGTCGTTGTTTCAAATAATGGATAATAAAATATAGGGTTTATTCGTAATATTGTTACGTTTCTTAAATAGAATAACTTATTATGTTTACGACATTTTTATTTGAAACAAAGAGCCTACCAACCTACAGTGCAGGTAATGGATAAATCATGTTAATAAACTTTACAAAATTGTTCCTTCTTCTTTGTAGAATATACCTGCAGTTTATTAATTATTTAATGGTAATTGTATTATTTTATAAACTATTTTATTTTGTATTATTATTGTAAATACAGTTAAGTGCATTATTATTTTTCTCTTTCATGTAAGTTATTCCATCTATATGTGACAAAGAATAAAAGAAAATTCTTCGTGTGAGATTGTTTTTCTTTCACTAGTGGTAAACTGGTATTTTCTTAATTTGTAACGATCAGTATAGGATTTCTTCAGTAACTATCTGTACACTTACAAGCTTCCTCATTCAAAGCTTAGTAGAAAATTACAGTAAATTAATTAATATATATTAGGCTTAAAGAAAAACTTCAAAACATGAGTTGTTCTGACTGTCAAAAGCTTGTTTTGTTCAAAACAGTAAGTTTACGGAATTAGAACTGTAAAATCCGAAGCTCGATTCCCCGCGGTGAATAGAGAAACCATTGTGTAGGTGTGAAAAGTAACAATAACATCCAAAGGTATTTATTATATACAACAATACAGCTTATAATTACATTTCATTATACTTACATTTACAAAACATGTGATAATTAATTTTAACGATAATGTTTAAAAAATTATCTGACATCTCTCTATGGATGTCGTACTTGTTGAAGACCAGATATGTTTGTAGACCATCTCAGAATACAAAACATATGGCAGGGTAAACATCTCAGGATACAGAACATCTTGCAGGGTAAATATCTTAAAAAGCATCTGGCAGGGCAAACATCTCAAGATACAGGGCATCTGGCAGGATAAACATCTCAAGATACAGAGCATGTTGCATGGTAAACATCTCAAGATACAGAGTATTTGGCAGGTTAAACATCTCAGGATACAGAGTATCTGACAGGACAAACATCTCAAGATACAAAACATCTGGCAGGGTGAACATCTCAAGATTCAGAGCATCTGACAAGTTAAATATTTCAAGATAAGAGTATCTGGCAAGGTAAAATAATTCTAAAATGTTCCTAAATGTCTGAAGACAGTTTATGTTAAGATAACTTCTGAATGTATTTTAATGTTTGATAGAAAAGATTGAAAATTATACAGGAATACCTACATTGATAATAATAAAATGATTAGTTATAGATATATACATATGCACGAGTTCTGAGAAGAAAAAAACATCATGGCGGAACAATTCGGTTTGGTAGAGAAGAACTGACGATGTCCATTATACATAGTACAACAGTCATATACGGAAGAAAACACGGTGGATATTTAGTTAATAAAATAAAGATGGCGTTGGCTACTAAAGGCAACTTTAATCAAACTTTTCAATTTGTGAAGACCTTTAAATATAATTGAACTGCGTAAAACTTACAGCAGTTCTCACTAGCCCTAAATAATCACTTCCATAACAAATTTCATCACCCTTTTATTTTTAATACAAGATAGTAAAAAAATGAATTATTAAATTCTGTGACTTTTAAATGGCGTTGAAACAGCTTCGTCGTGATTACATGAACACTTAATTATTATCTTCTAAATTAAGAAAAGATAAAAACTTACGATCCCAGCGTATCCATACGTTATAATAAAAGATTATTTTGGACACAAGTTATAATGTTAAAATAGTTTCACGACTGAAAACATTTTAAATTCAGGCCAGTTTGACTGTACATATTTCGAAGTTTCCCGTGTTATCAATAGAAGCAATCTTGCCAAAAAAAAGGGTCATACTTATTCCTTCTTAATTAGATCATGTGAACTATATGTACAGTTACATTTCTGTACAATTTTTAGAGGAACTCCAACACCGTTTTATACAGATATTCTTCGAACCTTCGTCTTGATTTGATATGAGGCCAGGTGATTAGGGCGCTTGACTCGTAATCTGAGAGTCGCGGGTTCAAATCCCTGTCACATTAAACATACTCGCCCTTTTCTGGATAGAATATGTTATTTCTTAATTGCTTATGTTCTAAAAGTACAGAAAATGGCACTTGTTCCCTTCAAACTTTGCTTTTATGAATTGGATAATAAAATTTAGAAATTAACCTATTTTCTATATAAAAACGTGCAAATTTGTACATTTTCATTTACATAAAGTGTGAATAAAACAACATATGAATCAAGATTTACATATATTTATACTAAAGTTATACAAAAATGAACAAAAATGTTTAGAAGTTAGTAGTTTTTCGAGATTTGCAATTAATGTAAATCACTTTCACGTATCAGCCCCTAAATATAGTCTCCCATCATGTTTTCGTTATACGTTCCTTGGTAGCAGCGTTCAAAGTTCAGTATATCTTGATGGAAGCGCTCGCCTTGTTCCTCTGAGTATGCTCCCATGTTCTTGAATTTATCAAAATGAGCGTCAAGGATATGGACTTTCAGAGACATCCTGCAGCCCATTTTGCTGTAGTTCTTCCTCAAAGCCTTAACCAGTTCCACATAATTTTCAGCCTTGTGATTGCTCAAGAAGCCCTCCCCTAAAGAATGTTCTAGAAAATGGGTAAATTTGAACATTTAATTACCCAGGTCACAAAAGCAAAGTCTGAAGAGAAAAATAAATAGGTCTTTTTATATTTACTTTAGGCATAAGCAATTGGGAAATAAAACTTTCTGGCCAGGAACAAGAAAAAGTAAAAATTTTGTTATATAGTGTAACATGGCGGTCAATCGTGCTATTCATTGGTAAGAGAGTATCCCAAGAGTTGGCGGTGGATGATGATGACTAGCTGCCTTCCCTATAGTCTTAAACTACTAAATTAGGGACGGCTAGCGCAGATAGCCCTCGTGTAGCTTTGCATGAAATTCCAAAACAAACAAAAATAAATGTTATCTTAAATGGATCGCGTCACATTTTTCAAGAAATTGATTGAAAACAACTCGGGTTTTTGTGGTTTCAGTATTTATATATTTTTTCTATCATGATTTTGTTTATTAGCTCTATCTCTCCGAAAACTTAGCTCTTTGTTTTCACAAAGTTTGCTTGTTTAGTAACTTATTTGATTTTTTGTTATAAGTAACGTGACGTATTGGCATGCTTTACTATGACTGTTATAACGTTGACTCGAAGTGCGTATTAGATTTAGAACACCTTAGAATTGACATACCAATGAAGTTTTCCACCTGCACTTCCTCAACCTTTGTTGTATTTACTTGTTGTGTTATTTATCAACATTCTGGTAATAAACACAATATAAATAGGGTTTGAATACAAATTTTACACATTGCTGATTATTTGAATACCTGTTATACGCTTTTAAGAAATTTATAAATCCAAACTTTTTCTGTGTAGATCTCCTTGAGGGAGGGAATATTATTCTTTTATTCTCCTCTAGGTGCCTCGCTATTCTTATTCTGTAATTATTGTTAATACGTTTAAGGATTTTGTTTTTAAAACATGGACTGTAGTTTCGTATCATTTAAGTGAAAGGCATCAATATTAGTATGGTTTGTAATGAAAATAAAATTTAATACATAGAATGTCTGCTTACCCTTCAGTAACCCTTCGACAATGTGGACAGTGATTTTTTTAACAAATTAGGAAATAGCTCAAAATAATTTTTAACAAACTGTAGTAACTACGAGCAAAATGTTTCTATAGCCTAATGTTAGTAATGTTTTTATAAACGAAAATTTAAAAACGAAAAAAAAAAAATACATGCAACTGCTTGATGGCGCTGTTGTGCTATAAACTTAACGTGGTGGAGTAGAAATATTGGGAATGTATACTGTTTCGGAAGCATACTTTCATAGAGAGAGAAAATGCTTTATTTTGTAGGTCTTGGTTTAGGAGATGCAAGAGATATAACGGTTAAAGGTTTAGAGGTTATCCGTAAATCTGAAAAAGTGTACTTGGAGGCTTATACATCTATTTTGACAGTTGGGAAGGAAGCGTTGGTAAGCTTTTAGTTTTAAGGCTAATGTCGTTTAATGGTTAATGTTAAAATAGAAATCAAATATAGATTATTTTAGAATTGCTTTGTTTTAAATTTTATGCATCACGTTATCTGTTTTAAAATATTTGAATCAAGTTAGTTGTAGGCGTTAGTTTGCTGTTCATACTGATGAGGAAATACAGTACTCATTTTATGGCTGTAAAAGTACTACTCAAACACTTGTGTTTATTTAGTGATCTTATGGACATGGCCAAGTGGTTAAAGCGCTCAACTCGTAATTAATCTGAAGGTCACGGGTTCGAATCCTCGTCATACCAAATTTGTTCATCCTTTCAGCCATGGGGGTGGTTTATGTGATGGTTAATCTATTGGGTGGTAATGGTAGTAGCCTTCCCTCAATGCTAATTTAGGGATGGTTAGGACAGACAGCATGTGTCGCTTTGTGCGATATTCAGGAAAACAAAGAAACATAATTAAGGGTTTAGAAATAGAAGCAAGATTTGTGTTGAAATTTCCTAATTTACAGAATATTGCAAGAATTCATGACATGCCATCACACATTGTAAGTAATGTGAATGTTATAAATTGTAAATATTTTTTTACTACACCTTTATTTCAAAAATCATTTTCTTCAAATAAATTGATAATTATAGCAGTATAGAGATACTATGCTTATTTATAAGTTATTTCCTCTACTACAATATACAAGTTTAGTTTCACACTGTTTCATTCAGTCATGATTACAATATTTTGTGTTTATGTCTACATGACTTGCTGACTTGTATAAATTTTGTTATAAGTTCTAAATGTTAAAGTTATCTCTGACACCAAATTTTACCATGGTCAAACACTGGAGTTTGTTTTTCAAACATAATTACTGATAACAAACACTCAAAATCGCATGATGTTTGTAAGTTAAAGTAACTTTAACCTTTTTTATAATAGCAGTTTTATAATTTACCCTCAATAATACAGTGTTTACCCTTTAATTGGATAGTTAAAAAAACTGATCTGTCTCAAATAGAGATGTTTCTGTTATTACAAGTTTATCACGCATCTTGTTAATAGCACAGAAGATATTGCATGATTGAGGATGAAGTAAAAGGTAGATTGTGCCGTTATTGGTAATATCTATGTTGGAATATGTCTATTTTTCCAAAATGTTATCCTTCTTTTATAGCAAATATGAATTCTACTAGTGAAATAATGACAATCTTATTTTACCAGATCTTTAGACAGTTTGCTTGTGAGGGCCATCATGGTTTAATGGTTTTGTGCTCTGGACTCTCTGTTGGTGGTGTGTTTGAGGCTGGCTTATGCCATGCTATTGTATTTTCAATCAAGATTCTTTGCTAGCTGTTTCAATCCACTCACTTGTCTGATGGGTGCTAGCCATTAGTTGGAAGTTAACCTGCAATGGATTGGCATCCAAAATATATTTTAAAAAACTTTGAGCTGTCAGGAGATAATAAAATAAAAACTTAACAAAATATAAAGAACATCTCTCTCAATCATGAAACAAAAAGTTAAATTTAATTTTTGGCATGGATATTTTATCACTTCTTTTTCTATTTAACTGTAACTATCTTTTTTGTTGCTTGTTCTCTAATATTCCTGTAATGCAAGTAAGTCTTCTCAAGATAATGGTACCAGCTTAAATCGGTGTATCAACATTTTTATTTTAAGGAAGAATTCTATGGGAAGCATCTTATACTTGCTGATCGAGACATGGTAGAACAGCATGCTGGTAAGATTGTTAGTTTATTTGAGCTCAAAATTTCAATAATTTACAAGAAAAATGTAAGTGAAATTCATTTGTTTGTATTATTTTATTTACTATATTGGATACACTTAATTTGAAGTTTCATTATTTTATGGTTGTAGATTTTAATATCTTATGTTAGTAAGTACATCCAAATTTTACAGAAATGTAAACTTTAATTTATTATAATAATACGTACACACAATTATTTTTCAGATGTGATTTTGAATAGTGCTAAAGAAATTGATGTGTCATTCCTAGTTGTTGGAGATCCATTTGGGTAAGATGTAACACTATTGTTTCACTTTTGAGGTGATACATATTTAGTCAAAGTACTGTGACGAAGTGAAACATGCATTTTACATATGATTAGAAATAGGTTTTAAGTTACCAGATAATGTGTATGTTTGTAAAGTTTGTAGTTATGTAAATTCCATAGATCGTGAAGATGACATAACTTTCAATTATTCTTGTATACATTTAGACATAAATCATGTTTTTTTTATTGACGGATGAATATTTATTTGTTTTATTTAGAGCTACAACACACACAGACCTGTTGTTACGAGCCCATCAAGCAAAGATTCCTTACAAAGTTGTCCATAATGCTTCTATAATCAATGCAGTAGGTTGTTGTGGCTTACAGGTAATTTCATTTTTTTTCTATAATTTATTAAAAATTATATTTAGTTTAATATAAACACAGCTTTCTCAGAACTGTTTCTTTCTTTTTCTCTTCCACATATGAATAGTTGTACAATTTTGGAGAAACAGTTTCTATTGTGTTCTGGACTGATGATTGGAAACCTGATAGCTTTTACAACAAGATTCTAGCTAACAAAACTAGAGGCTTACACACACATTGTCTATTAGGTGAGTCAGTATACATTTCTAAGACCTGGATATGGCATTCTAATTTGTTGTATTCGTATTGTATTAATTCCAAATGTAAATTTTTGTTTTCTTATTAAATATAATTTGGAACATTCCTACTTTCTGAATTTAGTTTGCAGTTCTTAAACATACAATAACATTGTGTTCAGGGCTACTACTGAGGAGTTGGATTCTCCAAAACTAGTATAACCCAGTAACACACATTAATCAGTGTGTGGATTGGACTGGATCTCTGTTGAAATTACTTTTAAACAATTTCTGGAATCCTATGTTTATTTATTAATAACATTTCTCTTCAGTGATCTAAGTTCTGTTTTGTTGTTAGTATATTATTTATCTATATTTTTTAAACACAGCAACCAATGTACAGAAATACTTAAAAGTACACAGAATATTTTTTACTCAGAAACAATTATTCCAAATATTTTTAAGTCTTTTGCATCAGATAAACATGGCTATGTTTAAGGCTGTATGCATAAATATTATTTTAATTAATGTACTGTAAACTATGTTAAACCTGATTTATAATTTAACATTTCAGATATCAAAGTTAAAGAACAGTCCATTGAAAATCTAATGAGGTAAGTTTGACTTTCAGTGCATAAATACTTAAATTTTAAAAATGTAAGAACAAAGATCAACAGTAATAGGAAATGTAATAGTAAAAATAACATAGGAAAGTATTTTAAAAACTTGTTCTATGAAATGATTGAATTATATAGATTAGTAATTAAGGAAACTTACTCTGGTGAAACAGTTTATAATTACTTTCAAACACGATTTAATAACTTTTAAAAAAGAACTGTAGCTTTCCTTATTTTTTTAAAATTAGGTTCATTAGTAATGAACCAACAAATTTCCATCCAGAAGCCTTACTTTGATTTTTACGCTGATTAGGTAAACCCGGGTCCTGTTTTGCTTCTGGGATTATTTTTTATACATTTAAGGACTTTTAAATATTGGAGATTTTCCTGAAGAATTTTTTTGACTGTGCAATTATATTTTAACTACATTTTTTAAAACAGGATGCATTATTGTTTCTCGGGTATATATAAATAAATAGCTTTCAAACTATTAATTACATTAATTGTTAATAGGTGATTACATCAGCAACATAAAACAAATAATTAAATACTGCATTAATGTTATTGATCCAGGTTGTTAACGTATATTTTATTTTTTAATAAATACAAAAATATTTTAAAATCTAAGTCATTAATTATGGAAAATATTTTCTGAAAATAAATAAAATTAAGAGGACATGCATCATTTATAAGTAGCTAATGACAATTTTTTCATGTAATTTTATTTTGTATAAACTGGAATGGAAAGAAACTTCAGGAAGCTGAACTCATCTCGGTATTCCCGTGATGTACTTGCATAAATCTTCAGGAGAAAGTTAGAATGTTGGGAGTTAGAACTATACAAGTACATTTATTATAAGGTTTATAGCTCTATTTAGTTCTGTTTAATATTTTATAGACTTTTATACTTGTACCCAATATTTTTGTAGATACACCTAAAACACTATTTGCTCTACCACTAGGAACAACACACTGCTTGGTGGATGGGTTAAAGAGACTGATTGACTGTTACACCAAGATTCATTTCTTTCGTGACATTGCTAAAGTTATTCATATTCATATTGTGATAACCCACATGCATTTATTATAATTAAAAACCCATTTGCCTTTTATGTACCCAACTCACAAAATGATCTAAATCCTTTTGTAAATCAGCAGTATTCTCTTCACAGCCAGCAACACTTAAGACCTTGATATTTTCAGCAAAGTTAAGTAAGTTATTGACTCTTCCTTCATCTGTACCATGAAGGTGAATCAAAAAGAGCAAAGGTCCTAATATACTGAGCCCTGAGGTACCCCACTTGTGACATTAAAACAGTTTGACTGAACTCCATTTGTAACAACTATCTGCTTTTATCTATCCAGCCACACTTCTATCCAGTTACTTAACTTATCCCCCACATTAACAGAGATAATGTTTTTACAAGCCTTTCATGTGGCACCTTGTCAGATGTTCTCTGAAAATCCAGATGTACCCCCCTCGGTGTGGATTCCTGTACGTGGTGAGGGGACCTCCCAGGGAAGGTTCTGTTCTATCTGGTTACCTCCTCTGGGATCTAAACATCCACCCACGTGTTTGCCGTGCGTGGCGACTCGTGAAGGGGAGGAGAGGATCCTGGTGGTTGAGGGGTCCAACCCTAACACACCACTTTGGCCTCGAATTCCTGTAGATGGGCGGCCTTTGGGTGGCTACCCTTGGGTCAATCGGCTGGTCCACTTGGGCTAGAGTCAACCAAGTACCAGTGTTGGAAGTTCTCAACGGGTGTTGTGGACATTGTGCCTGATGCTGGTGTTTGGGTATAGTGCTCACAAAACCCTGGCGTTGCTGCATTCTCCTTGCGTGACTTTGTAGTGCGTCCCCTTGTAGGGCTCCATGGTGGGTGGGGTCAGTGGGTACCAAAATTTTTCCTTTTTCCTATGGATCCTCTAAAAATTTAAATAAAATTGTAAAAAACAGTCAATGGGTAAGTGACCACGTCTTGAATACTCAGAACAGCAATCTTCAACATCAGTAACACACGTATCTCATTTTCTTATATTACATTCTCTTCGAAAACCTTTAGGGCAAATGTCCCCTTTTTTCATTCAAAAGGGACTAGAGGGACTTGCTGGCTCTCCAAAATCGGTAAAGAAACTTTGATCTGGTGACTTATTGGTTGAAACATCCACATCCCAACACAGTGAACTCCTCTTGAATTCAAAAGCAATTGGGGATATACCTATTGAGGTTACACCCCATGCTACCTTGAATTCTTCACAAGGAGTTATTGTTGAAAGGGATTTGAAGAACGTTCCCGAGTCAGAGATTCTCGCTGGTCTCTCCACTCAAGGAGTTTCTGCAGTGAGGCAAAGATGGAGTTATACTGCCAACAAATACCCTTGTTTTAACATTTACTTCACCACGTGTGCACCTGCCACCATCAAGGCAGGTTATCTCATTTGCAGGGTTCGGCCATACATACCAAACCCTCTTCGATGTTTCCAATGTCAGAGATTCGGCCACTCAAACACATCTTGTCGTGGTTCCCTGACATGTGCTCGTTGTGGAGGCAAGGACCACGATGCCTATGACTGTGACATGAACTCACATTGCTTAAACTGCAATGGTTCTCACCCCTCTTACTTTCATTCTTGCCCAAAATGGTTGGAGGAAAAAGAGGTGCAGCGTTTGAAAACGACACATAACATTAGTTATCCTGAGGCTCGGAAATTGCTGTCCACAACTCCATCTCGGACATATGCTGCTACACTTCATTCCACAACTACAGTGGGAGTGCAGACAGATCTCTCTGTGCCTCCAAGAGAATCGTTTTCAAAACAAATGAAAAGCCTTTTGACCTCCGTGGTTAAAAAGGTTGATGAATCGACTTCCACACCCATCTCTGTTCCTCCCATACCTTCCAACAAACCTCGAGATCCACGTCCTTCAGTTTCAAATACAGGCATTTCTTCTGATACATCTTTTTCTCCCACCACAAGAGACAAAACAATTATTCGTTCTCAGTTCTAGCGTCCTCAGTCACTAGATTCCCCTTCCAATAACAAAAACCTGCCCACCCGACCCAGGGCAGGATCCATGGAGGTTGATAGACCTCCTCCGACTAAAGACAGTAAAGAAAAAAGATGTGGTCGTAAACCGAAGGGTTCTCCAGCCACTTCACCTACTCGTTCTTAAAAATGGCCACCTTGATACAATGGAACTGTCGAGGTTTATGTTCTAATCTGGATGATATCAAAATGCTGATTGCTTCCTACCATCCTGTTTGTCTTTCTTTACAAGAAACATTTCTCAAAACTGCTGATACTGTCTTCATTCTGCAGTTTTCTCTGTACAGAAATGACAGGTTGTGTGATGGTCGAGTATATGGAGGGGGTGGCACTGTTGGTTGATCAACATGTGCCCACCCTGTCTTTGTCACTCAACACACCCTTAGAGGCTGTAGCCATCCGTGTTTCCTTGGGTCATACCATCACTGTTTGTTCTCTGTACCTGTCCCCTGGAGAGATATATGATCAATCAGATCTTGATGCTCTCGTTGAACAATTGCCATCTCCATTTCTAACCTTAGGGATTTTAATGGACATCATCCCCTCTGGGAAGTGCTATTATTGATGGGAGGGCCATCTGTAGAGCGGATGCTCTCTGATCACAATCTTTCTCTTTCAATACTGGTTCTTCCACTCACTTTCATGCACCTAGTCAGTCCTTTACCGCTATTGATCTCTCAGTTTGCTCCCCTTCATTATTCTCCCATTTTTCATGGAGGGTTGACAGTAATCCACTAGGCAGTGATCATTTTCCCATCCTTTTGAGAGAGACTGGCCGTGATCGATGCCACCCTACCAGCGTGCCCGGTGGAAGCTGGATCAGGCAGACTGGTCCACTTTCACTGCTCTCGCAGAACTTGATCCTGCCATCGTAAATCAGCCATCAATAGACGACTGTGTAGCAGCGGTAACTGACTGTATTACACATGCAGCTGCTCAGTGTATTCCTAAAACCTCGACACGTTTTCCACGATATCCTCCTCCATGGTGGAATCCTACTTGCCACTTAGCACGGGAGGCTCAAAAGCGGGCCTGGGATACTTTTCGTAGATATCCCACACTTTCAAACCGGGTTGCTTTCCAACAGGCCCATGCACATGCTAGGTGGGTAAGACGTCAAAGCCAGAAGGAATCTTGGATTAAGTCCACAACTAGCATATCTTCTACCACCAGTTCCAAGATCATATGGGACAGGATTCGAAAGGTTAATGGACACTACAATTCTGTCCCCTCTCGATCTTACTCTCTGATGGTCAGGAGGTGACTGATGTTCGAACATCGCTAACACTCTAGGTGAAAGCTTTTGCCGGGTATCTAGCACTTCTGTTTGTTCCTCCACCTTCCTGGCCATCAAGACTCGAGCAGAGTGATCACCTCTTTCCTTTCAAACTGACTGTTTCTTTTACTATAATTGTCCCTTTACCCTGGTGGAACTAAAAATGGCCCTTCATCGGTCTGCCAGTACGTCTGTTGGACCTGATGATATTCATTATGACATGCTGCACCATCTATCTCCTGCTTCTCTTGATGTCCTTCTGATTGTTTTCAACTGGATCTGGCAGGAGAATATTTTTCCTGATGCCTGGCGCCAGGCTATTATTTTACCTTTCTCTAAGCCAGGGAAAGATCCCAAGATTCCTTCAAACTACTGTCCAATTGCTTTGACGAGCTGTCTCTGTAAGACATTAGAAAGGATGGTTAATGCTCGTCTTGTTTGGTTCCTTGAATCAAACAACCTTCTCTCACCCACCCAGGGTGGGTTCCGTCGACAGCACTCCACCACAGACCACCTAATTGTCCTTGAAACATCTATCAGAGAAGCCTTTCTCAACCGCCAACATCTTGTATCAATATTCTTTGACATAGAGAAGGCTTACGACACAACATGGAGGTATGGCGTTTTGCCAGACCTCCATACATATGGGTTACGTGGCCATCTACCCATGTTTATTAAAAATTTTTTAATGGACAGGAGATTCCAAGTTCGTGTGGGTTCGACACTTTCCCGTTCTTTTGTACAGGAACTTGGAGTCCTTCAAGGCTGTGTATTGAGTGTTACACTCTTCAGTATAAAGATAAATGCCATCACTGAACAACTCCCTCTCACTGTTGCGAATGGGCTGTATGTCGATGACTTTCACATCTCATGTCAGTCATCAAACATGAGATATATTGAGCAGCAACTACAAATCGCCCTCAATTGTGTAATGGAAGTGGACTCTGGCGAACGGCTTTAATTTATCTCTCTCCAAAACTGTATGCATGCACTTTTGCCGTCAACGGGGTATTCACCCTGATCCTGAACTTCATATTGGTGAAGTTTTGCTGCCAGTGGTCCTGGAGACCAAGTTCTTGGGGCTTATCTTTGATCGTAAACTGACCTTTATACCACACTTAAAGCAGCTTCGGGTCAAATGCACAAGAGCACTGAACATCCTCCGTGTTCTCTCTTCTACCAGTTGGGGCAGATCGCTGTTCAATGTTAAAGGTATATCGTGCTCTTATTAGATCGAAACTCGATTATGGATCAATGGTCTATGGCTCTGCCAGACCCTCGCCTTAAAGATGCTGGACCCGTTCATCACCAAGGACTTCGACTTCGGCTTTCTGTACCTCTCCAGTTCAAAGTATATACATTGAATCTCATGAACCTTCTCTACACCTTCGCCGTTTGCAACTATCTTTACAATATACTTCGAAACTTCATTCCTTACCAAAGCATCCAACCTGGAAATGTGTTTTCCTTCCTCGGTGGGCAGTACTTTTTCAGAACAGACGATCTGTCATTGCTCCGTTTGGTCTTCGTATCCGGGAGCAATTGGATGAATTGGGTCTGTCCTTGGATAACATTGCAGATTCCACAGGTCGGCCCATCCCACCATGGCTTATTACAGCCCCCAAATGTGACCTTTCTTTAAGTCACCTAAAAAAGGCAGATACTCCAGATTGGAAGTACCGTCTTTTATTCAATGAATATCTTTCAAACAATCATTCAGTTCCCATTTATACAGATGGTTCCAAATCAGGTAATTCAGTGGGCTCTGCTATGGTTTGCTATGGGTCAGTAGTTGTGCGCAGAATCCCTTCTACAGCTTCTGTGTTCACTGCTGAACTGTATGCCATATCTCTTGCCCTGGATCATATTGCAGCTGAGCAGTACTCCAACTGCACTATTTATACTGATTCGCTTAGTTCTATACTTGCCTTGGAATCGCTACACGTAAGCTCACATCCTATTCTCGCTGATATTTGAAACCGACTGGCCCATTTCTCATTAGCAGCTACTTCAATCCAGTTTTCTGGATACCAGGCCATGTTGGTATTGGCGGGAACGAGCTTGCAGACATGGCAGCTAAATATGTCTGCTTCAGCACCATCACTCCTATGCCTATTCCGCACATGGACTATGGTGTTGTCTTCAAGGCTCGGCTCCGTGCCAGCTGGCAGTCCACTTGGAATGAGCAACGACAACAAACTTTTTCAAATCAAACCCAAAATTGGACTTTGGCCATCTAGCTTCTGTAAAGTTCGGAAGGAGGAAGTTGTTCTCACTAGGCTACGATTGGTCACAGTTTTTAACTCATCATTTTCTTTTATCTGGAACTGATGCACCAATGTGTAATTTGTGTAACACTCAAATCACTATCAGTCACGTTTTACTTTCTTGCCATCGTTACAATTCTCAACGACGGCAATATTTTAAACATGTTTTTTCCAAGGGTCAGTCTGTAACATTAGACAGAGTTATTGGTGATGGTGACTCTGTCCACCTTGATAATGTTTTTAATTTTTAATGGCCATTAATCTTTTAATCTCATTTAAGTGTTGCATATTTATTCATTACACCTTTTAATTGTGGTTCCTTTTACAGTTTTAATCTCTCTCCTTCAATTTGACATTGGACAATGGCCAGAACATTAAATAACTTGACACCAGGACTGGAAAGGCCAACTTCAGGTGACTAACGCTATTGTTTGAACTATTCATTTGAACTACTCGTTAGTCGTCCTGGCGAAGTTGTTATTATACTTTGCTGCATATCATTTCACACTTTTACTACTTAACTTTTTAGTACTGGCCATATTGACTCATAACCCGAACCAGGACTGGAAAGACCAACTTCAGGTGACTGACGGTGGTTTTATACTTACCTGTTAGTCTTCCTGGCAGGTTATGATCATTACCATTCTGCTACAGGTAGTTCTTTACAACTTTGTTGACTGGATGTCAACATTGGTTTTTACGCCATTTTCTGTTTTAATTGCCATTTTGCTTTTATCTTCAATTACTTTTACAAATTTTACTCCATTTACTTGACTTTTATCTTTTTACTGGACATTTGGCTACTCATTATTACGATTTTGGGGAGTGTCTTTTAAAACTTTTATTCTTTTACATTTTGATAATAGCTGCTATGACACATAACCTGGAACCAGGACTGGAAAGGCCAACTTCAGGTGATTGATGGTGGTTCTTGAACTTACCTGTTAGTCTTCCTGGCGGGTTATGATCATTACCATTTTGCTAGAGTAAATATTTTACAACTTTGAAGACTGGATGTCACCATTGGTTTTTACACCATTTTCTGTTTTAATTGCTGTTTTGTTTTTACCTTCATTTACTTTTACAAATTTTACTCCATTTACTTGACTTTTATCTTTTTACTGGACATTTGGCTACTCATTGTTAAAATTTTGCTATGTATCTTTTAAAACTTCTATTCTTTTACATTTTGATAATAGCTGCTATGACACATAACCCGGAACCAGGACTGGAAAGACCAACTTCAGGTGATTGACGATGGTTCTTGAACTTACCTGTTAGTCGGGTTATGATCATTACCTTTTTGCTAGAGTAAATACCTTACAACTTCTTATACTCTGCCTTCTATCTTAACATTGTAGACTAGGTGTCAACATTGGTTTTATACTTTTTTGTTTTACCTTCATTTCCATTTATGTCTATTACTACATTTATTTATTTATTTATTTATTTTATTTTATTTTTTTACATTTTTACCGAATGTCTGGCGCAGATAGCCTCGCTGCTTTGTGCCATAAAACACTAAATCAATCAATCAACCAGATGTACCAAATCTACACTCTTACCCTGATCTACATAAGTAGTGACCTTTTCAAAGAATATCAGGAGATTCGTGAGTCAAGATTTGCTCTTAGTGAAACAATGCTGACTGTTCAGTAAAATTGTAAACTTTGTTAAATGACTTTGCAAAGCATCTTTTATCAGACTTTCCAGAACCTTTCCCACAACTGATGTAAAACTAATAGGTCTATGATTATTGGTAGTTATTATCACTTCTCTTGAAAAGAGAAGTTACATTAGTTAACTTCTAATTTTCTGGTATCTATTCAAGGATTGAATATTATCTGGCCCAGTAGCCTTATCATTTTTTAAACTTCTCAGTTTTGTCTTAAACAAGCTCAGATTAATGCAGCCATCTTGTTTTGTCTTGTTTCTGTTTATCATCTGTTCAAGATTTAGAGTACTGTTTAATGCTTCCTTAGTAAAAACTTAAGACAAAATTTAGTAACCCAGCCATCTCGTAATCATCAGATACTAGTCCTCATTTATCATTCATCAAGAGTCATACTCCCATTCTAACATTCTGTTTACCCTTAATGTATTTAAAGAAATCTTTACTGTTATTTTTTACATTTTTAGCCAACCTTTTCTCAACTTTTTATGCCCTAATTTCCTGTTTCACTACATTTTTTAATTTTCTGAATTTATTGTTGATTAATTTAAATTTCTCACATTTATCATGCTTTCATTTAATTTTATATCTTGTACACTTTGTGAACCAACCTGTGTTTTTTTGCAGCTATCCGTTCTTTCTATAGAGAATATGTTTACCACGAATATTTAAAAATTTATCCCTAAACATTTTTCACATCTGTCTCCAAATAACTCAGCTGAATATTCACAATAGATAATTCTTGTAGCATCTCTTCAAAACTGGTTTTTTTGAAATTTGTAACCAAAATATCATTATTCGTTATCTCCACATGCAGCAAAACATTGAACCTAATAGAGCAATGATGGCTTGTACCCAGATGTTCCCCACTTTCCATGCTCTCAATCAATTCTACATTAAAAGTTAACAATAAATATAAAACAGTATTGTTTCTTGTAGTTTCCTTGGCAAATTGGTAAAGAAAACCATCCTGTGAAAAAACCTTTGTACATCATGGTTTGACTCTAGCATTTCCCAATCTAAATGCCTGAAATTAAAATCACTCATAATTATAACTTCATCAACAGATGAAATCTTAGTTTCATTGTAAAGTTTCTCACTAATTTCATCATTTGGTTGTCTGTAACAAGTTCACACTAGAAGCTTTTTCCTTTACATCCACTAACAGAAACCGAAATAGATTCAATCTCCATAATGTTATTGTTAATATCAACAGGGTGAAATTTGTACAAAAAGCCTTTCCTTCCCCTCTTTACTGCTTTATCTCTATTAATCACCCTGCAACCCTGTATTTCAAAGACATTTCTTTCATTAAAATCATCTATATTTAACCATGTTTTAGGTATTCACATTTTATCAAAATTCTCCATTTTTACAAGTGTTCTAATGTTATCTGTTTTATTTCTCATACTTCTAGTATTACAGTAGTAATATTAAGCCTATCCTTATAACTACTTCTATATTCATACTTCTAGTATTACAATAGTAATACTAAGCCTATCCTTATAACTACTTCTGTATTCATACTTCTAGTATTACAGTAGTAATATTAAGCCTATCCTTATAACTACTTCTATATTCATACTTCTAGTATTACAATAGTAATACTAAGCCTATCCTTATAACTACTTCTGTATTCATACTTCTAGTATTACAGTAGTAATATTAAGCCTATCCTTATAACTACTTCTATATTCATACTTCTAGTATTACAATAGTAATACTAAGCCTATCCTTATAACTACTTCTGTATTCATACTTCTAGTATTATAGTAGTAATACTAAGCCTATCCTTATAACTACTTTTGTATTCATACTTCTAGTATTACAATAGTAATATTAAGCCTATCCTTATAACTACTTCTGTATTCATACTTCTAGTATTACAATAGTAATATTAAGGCTATCCTTATAACTACTTCTGTATTCATACTTCTAGTATTACAATAGTAATATTAAGCCTATCCTTATAACTACTTCTATATTCATACTTCTAGTATTGCAATAGTAATACTAAGCCTATTCTTATAACTACTTCTGTATTCATACTTCTAGTATTACAATAGTAATACTAACCCTATCCTTATAACTACTTCTGTATTCATACTTCTAGTATTACAATAGTAATATTAAGCCTATCCTTATAACTACTTTTATATTCATACTTCTAGTATTACAATAGTAATATTAAGGCTATCCTTATAACTACTTCTAGTATTACAATAGTAATACTAAGCCTATCCTTATAACTACTTCTGTATTCATTCTTCTAGTATTGCAATAGTAATACTAAGCCTATCCTTATAACTACTTCTATATTCATACTCCTAGAATTGCAATAGTAATACTAAGCCCATCCTTATAACTACTTCTATATTAATTTCTTATGCTAAACGTTTCTCTGCATCTTATTCTTTTATTATTTAGTTTTTCCTGTCTAGTTTTAGTTTAAAACTTCCCTTACACTAGAGTTAATAGCCTTAGCAAACAAACCAGCCCTTATCCTATTTAAGTGTAAACCATCCATTGCAAAAACCTCTTTCCCTCCACTGATCTGATCCCACTGGTCCAACCAGCCAATCTACTCATCCTTCCATATTAACCTAAGCCTAGCATTTAACCCTATTGACTGACTTATAACTTCATCTCCACAGTTAATTCTGGGTAGTATTTCTGACAAAATTAAGGTACGTCCCTTTACTTTAAATGTCTTTATCAACCCCTTGTACTTATTAATTAGCTTTTCTGTTCTACCTTTCACTATATCATTAGCCCCTAACAATGCACTACAAAAACTGTATCCCTCCTTAACCACCTTTATTATATCTCCGGTTCTCAGTTATATCCTCCACATTTGCCCCTGATTCTCTTCACCCTATTTATTCTATCCCCATACCTTCTCAAGGAATCACCAATAACTATAACATCCTTATTATCTGCATCCTTCTTTGACACTTTTATTTTCCTTCCCTTCAATAGTTCCTTGTTTCCAGAAGTCAGGGTTGAAATTTGTTGCTCAACAGAATAGGCTTATTATAACTAAATCCACTACATTTTAGCACTTCTTCTAATTTCCTGAAAGTCCTTGTTAACTAATGTATTCCTTGTATATACAAGTTAAAGCTTCATCTGAAATCCTGCCAACATTTCCCTCAGTCTATACTTTTTCTGATCTATTGGCTCTATTTTAATTTCTTTAGCTTCCAGCATGATCTATAAACTACTAGTTACAAATGATATAGTTGATGAAGAATATCCTAGTACATTAGATTTCATGAACTAATTACTCAATATGTACATGTGATGTATAATTTTAAAGTTATGTATTTGAAGAGCATAATAAGTATATGTTAAAAGAGCTGTGTATTTATTTCTGTACAATTTCACAGTTTGAATGAAACAAAGATTGTATAATTTTATTCTGGTGGCACTTATTTTGTATTACATTTATAATTAGTGTTTTGTAATTCACAAGAAATAATTTTTGTTTTCTTTGTAACAAAAGATTTTTGAATGGAAGATAACTTGAAATCGCAGACCAGAAACAAAAAAAATGCAACAGTTCTTTAATTTCAAGCTTATTTGAAAAGAGTAACATAAAAACGAACACATGATACAAATATAACAATTTTAAAGAATAAGTGTTAAGATTTCTAGTTATTTGGCTCATTGGTATCGAAGTTTTTATAAAATAAATGGCTACCTGAAAGCTAGATAAGAGCATCTTTTCTTTCTCAGAAGAGTCATCTCCTTTCCAAAAAAATATTTTTTACCTTATCAAACTTATATAATCACTGGTGGAATTTCACTTTGACCTAACTTCAGTTTTTATACCAAATAGTAACAGGATTATTAGGTATAACTATGATTTTTGTTAATTTTAAAAAGTGAGTGACATGGACCTTTATGAAAATCCATTGACTTTCAAGACCATGTCACATGTTTTTGTTTTAACAAGAGATATATTTTATTTTTGTAATAAATACCTCGTTTGAGGAATAAAAAAATAAATTATTTTCAACAACAATATTACAATTCAAATGTTTGTTTTATAATATTTCTTGATATATCCATATACAATTTCTCTTATAGTTGTGATATAATACAGTTGGATACAAGTAAATGTATCTGCCTAAACAGTATTTTAAAACCATCACATAAACTTTAGCATAAGCCTTACGAATCAGACTCAGTCACAAATGTAAAGTACTGTGAATCACATCTGTGTGACATGGATTTAACAACATGTGCATCACTTGTGTGTGATGTAGCACATTACTATAAAACCACATCACTCACGTGAGTGATGCAAGAACAAAAGTGTTAAATGATCTGTGAAAAGTACAGTGAGAATTATTCCAGTGAAACTCAATATGGTGGATTTCTAATAACTTCATGTCAAAAATTGAAGGAACTTGTGTAAATATAAATAATAGAATCACTCAAATGATCAACATTTTTTAAAATGTGTACTTAAAACATGTTTATCGTATTAACTATTTCTTATGAATTAATGTTAGCAGATGATCTAAATTGATTTCCACTTTAAGTGAAAGTCTATAACACTACAAAGATGTTTGTTTTATTTACAAGAGGAAAACTTAGCTCTTCATATTTTAGAGGTAACAAGATCTATGATCCACCTCGATACATGTCAGCGGCTCAAGCAGCTCAACAGTTACTTGAAATTATCCAAAAGAAACGAGTTGAAGGCTGTAAAGACGCTGAGCTAGGTAAGCATGTTAACTCGGTTCGTGTTTTTAATAACTAATTTCAAGTGTGGCACTTCTTTAACTGAATCTAATTAATTTTTAGTACTGCCAGAGGAACTTCTGTTTGTCTTTTTAAGCATTTAATGTGAGGAGTAGCATCGTTTTTACTAATAAGCATATGTAGGCAAAGTTTTGGTTTTCTACAACTTGTAGCAACAGGTAAAACAATCAAATGTGATTTGAAACAATTAGCAACATTGTAATAAAAAACTAGATTTCATTATCTCAGTTTTACCACCTAGTACCACTTTATTATCACAGGCACATCAGCTAATATTTATCTTCTGGGCCAACTGGGAATAGCTTAGATGTAAATTTTGTTATAGTGATGGTAGGTCCAGTTAACAGCAATAACCTTTGGCTAAATCTTTCCTGGACTTTATTTAAAAAATGTTTCTACAGTTAGATATAGTTACATTGTACAAACAGATTGTAAATATGTGTAGTTAAATTGAGTGTTCCTGTTTAAAAAAATTTAAAGATTCAAGTTGAGGAAATCAGATCTTGTTCCTGAGGACTTAGAAAAATAGAGAGATGTGTGTATATGTAGTTGTAAATGCATAGGAAAGATTAATATATGTAAGAGATGTGTAGAACGTGTTACACTCAAGTCCAGTAGGATTTTTATGGAGTACTACTTAATATAGTTCTAAGCTATTCAGAAAAGGAGTTACTATTCCACTGGGAGTTTGAGTTAGAGTTAGTTATAAGAAGGTTAAAATCTACAACTTGTATTATCTTCCTTTTTTTAGCTTACACAGAGAGATCTGTGTGCGTTGGTTTGGCAAGGGTTGGATCTGATGATCAAAAGATTGTTGTTACAACTTTACAGAATATGACAGCTACGGATCTAGGCCTACCTCTTCACACTCTGGTGATTCCTGGTCACATGCATCCTCTTGAAATTGAAATGTTGAAATTATTTGCAGATGACTTAACTTTGTTTGAAGAGGTTGTCTTGTCATGACCTCTATGTAACACAAATTTTGTTCCTGGATAGTATGTATTATTTCTTAATTGCTTATGTTGTAAAAGTACAGAAAATGGTCATTATTCCCTTCAAACTTTGCTTTTGTGACCTGGATAATGAAATTTAGAAATTAACCTATTTTCTATGTAAAAATGGGCAAATTTGCACTATTTCATTTACATAAGGTCTGAATAAAACAACATATGAATCAAGATTTACATGTATTTATACTAAAGCTATACAAAAATGTTTAGAAGTGAGTAGTTTTTTGAGATTTGCAACTGTAATGTAAATCACTTTCACGCATTAGCCCCTAAATATAGTCTTCCATCATGTTTTCGTTATACACTCTTAAGTCACAAAAGCAAAGTGTGAAGAGAAAAATAAGTCTTTTCAATTTACTTTAGGCATAAGCAACTGGGAAATAACACTTTCTTCCAGGAACAAGAAAAAGTAAAATTTTGTTACGTAGAAAATAGTGCAAAAATTAAATGTCAAAATATGCTGTAATAAGTTTGAACAAGTATTTATTCCAATAATTTTGTAAGATACCATAACAAAGAACTGTAAAAAAAATATTTAAAAAAACATTTTCTTATATTTTAGTCTTTCATAAATAATGTATTTCATTACAGCATTACACTTCTGAGATTGTAATGGTGTCATTGCTGTATCTGTGACACTTTGTGTCTTTTGTCAAATCTTCGTACAAGCAGTTTGCTTGAGTGATAAATTTTTACAGTAGCCAAATACCATGACCATTTCAGATTCTCAGAAACAAAAATGTCCGTTTTACTTCCTGTTACCAAATATTAATTTGTTTTTGTTGGTTTATTTTCTTTAATGACTATAAATAACTGTGGCATGAAAATTCGAAGAGACCATAGCCTAAACAAACGTACAAACTCACAAGATAGAATTTTTTGGTTAGTAAACTCTTCTGAGATATTTGATTTTTTAAAAGAAATGTTTTCTGGAAGAAATGATATTTCAAGCTGGTGAAAGAATTCGTTAAGTTGTTTCTACTGGTTCAAATATTTGATAAAATTCACAAGCTTTATTAAATTAGTCTTATTTCAAAGACTGAAATTACCAATTGTTCCATCCTGTTTACAACAGGTTTACCTCTTCAAGTAATTCTAACTCACTCTTGGAAGAATTTACATACTTGACTCTGGACTGAAAGTTCCAAACACTGCTCTTTTTTTTATTTTTACTTTGCTTAAAAAAGGTACATTCACACTGCATCTTCTAGCTGTTATTAGGTATAGTAAGTCACAATAACCTCAAGAATATGTTACTTTGTCTGGAGTATAAACTACAGAAATATCCCAATTATTTGCCCTCTATTTGCTCAGTACTAAATGTGAGGAATTATGACGTTAAAAATTGGGTTTTGATAGTTGCATTAAGCTTAATAACAAACAAAAATCAATTATTTAATGTTATTCAGATAAAGTTGTGTAATTATATAGGACTGTAGTGTGAGAATGGTAAGAAAATATAAATTTATAACTGTGTGAAGACACTAAGTACAAGGACAAACATAAATCAAGTTATCACTACTTTTCAAATTCATATACAGATATCTTTAACTACTAACTTACGGCAATCCTGACAGGTAAAAGAATTTCAAAAATTATTTTGGTCCCCTGAGCACGTGCATGAAATTATGGTTAAAAGAAAATTTTTAATAATAACTCATTGGTTTTATGAAGTATTCATGAGTTTTTAGATAAAACCTAAAATTAAATGTTCCATGATCTTGAAAGCTACAGTAATTATCCTCTTTCCTTTTTCACTGTCCCTCAACAAATCATTTAGGCCTAACAAAGCTAGGTGGTTAGGGCACGTGACTCTCAATCTGAGGGCCACGTATTGGAATCCCAACCCACCAAACATGCTAGTTTATGCAGGCATTATAATTGGGTGGTTAATTAATCCCACTGTTTGTTGGTAGATTAGCCCAAGAGTTGACGGGGGGTGATGATAACTAGCTGCCTTCCTTCTACTCTTTCACTGCTAAATTTGGGACAGCTAGTTCAGATAGCCCTTGTGTAACTTTGTGCGAAATGCGAAACAAACCAAGTTGTTTTGGCGAACATCATTTCTCTGAGGGTTCTCTTTAAATAGGTGTTTGAAGAGGAATCTGCTAATGGCTCTGCCCTGACAATGGTCTCGACAGAACCACCAAAGTTTATGAAGTTAACCAGTTCACTATTTTTACACTGACCCTTTTTCAAGAATAATCACAGTAGGTGATCTTTGGCCACCTATTCTTCGAGATTGTATAAACGTTTTGATTCTATAAATATCGAAGACTTTTATTTGATGTAGAAGTGCTACGAAGTGTTTTAATTACAAGTAAAACTTGCATCTGTGAGTACATGGTGCCCTACACGTACAAATTAATAGTGACCGGGTGTGTTGTTGACAAGCGTCCAGATTTACTGTGATAAAAGTCCAGAAGTCGATTGCTCTCTGTGGACAGAGTACAGAAAGCCTATTGTATAGCATAGCGCTAAGAAAACAATAACAACCAAAACAGCAGTAGTTTTAGTGTTGAGTACATATTAGTGATAAGACAAACTGTAAATGTATTTTTCTTCGATAGGGATGGCCCGGCATGGCCAAGCGTGTAAAGGCGTACGAGTCTAATCTGAGGGTCGCGGGTTCGCATCCCGGTCACGCCAAACATGCTCGCCCCCTTTCAGCCGTGGGGGCGTTATAATGTGACGGTCAATCCCACTATTCGTTGGTAAAAGAGTAGCTCAAGAGTTGGCGTTGGTTGGTGATGACTAGCTGCCTTCCCTCTAGTCTTACACTGCTAAATTAGGGACGGCTAGCGCAGATAGCCCTCGAGTAGCTTTGTGCGAAATTCAAAAACAAACAAACAAATTCTTCAATAGGGAGTACTACGTGAGAAATGACAGGCATGACGTAGCTTTGACTAGTTATTTGTCTCTCCAGTTCTCTTCCAGGCAGCATTGCCGCCAAATTTCACCGAAATCGTAATCTTGAAATACGTATATAACGAAACAAGTGTACCGTGAGCACAAGGTTGGAACCATCAAAGCCGCATGTTGGTAACTCTTCTGACTCGGCATCAGTTGATATTATCTTCAAATCTCTTGTAGTTACGCATAGAAAAGTTTCATGAGGTAATAATGTATAATAGTGACGAGTGTTGTTTATAAATATTAATTTTGTGAAGTATTTATTTTCACATGAGTGCTCAACAAATATACGAAACTAAAGCTTCAAATCATACAACAATTATAAAATTTGTTCGGAAGAGTGAGGTCGCTCAAATTTTCCGAGAAGGAAAAAGACGTTATGTTATGACTTCCTCTTATAATGTTTATTACTCGTTTCCCGAAACCTCGTTTTCGTTGTACGTATAATAAAACTTTTTCACATTAAAATGATTTTTGTACCATCAACGTGATATTCATTAAATCAAAACATTTAAATTGTGACGGATATATTTAGGATATTCTCGGACGAGTATCTGATATTGCAGGAAGCCTTACCAAAATCGTTAAGATACATTCTTAAATCCATGGATGAAATCTGTTGGCACTCAGTTGCTAAGTGTCAGAATTTATTCGATACCGTTTATCGCAGTGCTTCTCAACCGAGTGAATGATTCATCCAGGGGTTAATGAAGTGAGAATCAAGGTGAATTGTTATTATAAACTATTTAAATAATTCAGGGACAACAACAACTAGTTATTATAATTTATTCCAGTTGTAGTTTGATAAACACATTTAATTTTTGGTGTATTTAAGTCAAAGTAAAGAATTCTGATTTATTACATTTCGCGTTTTTTTCAAAAGGGGGCGTGTGAACTGTTGTACACATTTACAGGAAGTGAATGATGGAAATGGTTGAAAAGCGTTAGCAGGAAATAAACACCTCATGAATTACAGATCCACTAAATGATCCAATGACATTAGGTATTGACGGCAACGTAAGCATGTGTTTTTTTGTTCCTTATAGTAAAACCACATCAAACTATCTGATGGTAAAGGGGAGTAACTTTAATACCAGATGTCAGATGCTGTACCAGTTAACGTATTTGTACCAGGGTACAGAGAAAAGCAAAAACAAATAAATCACATTAATTAATAGAATAAATGTATGAAGATAGAGATTTGTAAGACGAAACAAATACCAAGAATGACTCGGTTTAACAACCTTCAAAATAATAATAATAAAAAAAATTACGAGTATCATATCACCGTGACACATGGCTTCACATTTATTGTTTATTTCTAATAGCTACTCGATAAATGTAATCCTAGAAACTCAAACTTATTTTTATATATATAAATACGAAGCTGAAAGTAACATTTTCTATACGAATGTTCAAATTAAGTTCTTTCCTTGTCCCCAGGCCCGGCATGGTCAGGTGGATTAAAGCGTTCGACTCGTAATCTGAGGATCGCTGGCTCGAATCCCCGTCGCACTAAACATGCTCGCCCTTTCAGTCGTAAGGGCGTTATAATGTAACGGTCAATCCCACTATTCGTTGGTAAAAAAAGTAGCTCAAGAGTTGGCGGTTGGTGGTGATGACTAGCTGCCTTCCCTCTGGTCTTACACTGCTAAATTAGGGACGGCTAGCGCAGATAGCCCTCGTGTAGCTTTGCGCGAAATTCAAAAAACAAACGTTTCAGTTGTTTTCTACAACTTCATGTAGTTTCTTGTTCCAGAGCTACTTTAATGGAGAAATGGTGGGGACTAGTTACATATATCATTCAATTTGTTAAATCAGACAAACACGACAGGTGAATTAATGTATTCTGATTGGCACACGTTTTATTACACTAGTTTGACTGGTATAACTTCATTTTGTGGGTTCTAGCTTTTAATCCGTGTAGGTAGCTCGTCTCCTTCGAATCTTAATAATTATCATAAAACCAATGAAAGACAGATGCACATTATCAAAGTATCTGACTTTAGACACAGGTACATTTACTTTAAATCAACTTTAACATGTTTATTTTTTAAAACCACGTGTTAAATAAAGTTTAACAAGATGGTCATACTATTTGTCTAATAAATCACCTCAGCTTTTAAATTAAACCTACATTACATTAACAATTTATCAAAAACGTGACCAACAGTTATGTTTTCTCTAGTTAATTCCAACTGAGTAACCTTTGGCTAGAGAGATAATTTTCTGCTCTTGTGAACGGACATAACTGCTTGTTGAATAAGTTTTTCCCATCAGTTCTTCCATCTTGTTTTTATACTGTAGAATGTTTTCAAGCCAGCACTTCTCACACTGCTGTTATTAATAAACCAATTAGTTTCCATGATAATTTCTTTATAAAATAACACAAGCTATCAAATCATCATAACAAAACCATGCTCTTCTTTATTTACCTTCAGACTACAGAGACAAAAACGAAAACAAAACAAAAACCTTTGTCTCTTGTAGGTAAAGAAATGTTATATCAAGTAAACCTACTCTGTACAAGATCTGTGTCAAAAAAGACAAGAAAAAGACTTTTTTTTTGTTTTTTTAATCACCAACAAAAGCAAGCTTTTGAAAGGAAGCCTGCTACGGGACAATGAATAATGAAAAAAACACACTAAATGAACAGTAACTGGATGCCTGTCATAAATGTGGTTATGTGTAACTTCACATATTAGGACAATATTTCCCATTATCTTATATACATAAATTAATTCAGCATCCATAATGTCCCTGGCCGTCGTTTTGACTCTTTGACAAACAATATATATCAAAACTTTCATCGTACATTTGTCGTTTTAGGTTTAATCGTTTAATTATTCGTATACAAGAAACAGTTTTGAAAGATTGAAAACAAAACAACAAAAGGTAACAGTTTACAATTAATACAGTATTGAAAACTTAAGTAAGCAGTATCCCCTGTTGCTAAGCCTCACAACTGGAACTTGCTGCAAAGCGTGGGCACACAAACTCCTGGTATAAAGTATCACAATGAAAGACTCACGTCCCCTTCTACAACACAACTTGAAAACAGGGAACCAAAAATATAAGCACAAACGTAATAATAAATCAGACGTTGCAGCACGAGAAGTCAGGTCAGTCAGAGTCTGAATCTGATGAACTCGACCAGTCTGCATCCACCGGAAGAACAACGTTCGCTATCGAAGGGACACGCTTGGGGCTCCAGTTCAGGTGGAAATTTCGTTGGATACCATTTTTTCTTTCACTAGTTTGAAGCTGTTATTTGTATAAAAAAAAAATTAAATAATCTTCAGTGTCAGTTGTGTTAAACTTTGAAGATGCTAAAATTTCAAATACATAAAACAGTTGACCCTGAATTACAAAACGTGAAGTTATTTTACATTGAATATAGGCTATAAGAACTGTTAAATCATTCAGTCTTTAATAACTTATGCATGTAGCAATCACGCGAGCAAGTTGCTAACACAAAACTGTTAGCTTCCTATACACTTAAACAAATTCACAGCCTACACACAAAGTCAAGTAATTTATTTGAAAGCTTATTCATAAGTAAATTTTTTTGTCATTAGAGGAATACAAAAACTATTCTTATGGTATAAAAATCAGGTATCTCCTCAGGAGTATGTAGCTATAACCTTGACCCCACATAGAATCCCCATTTTTATACATCACTGTCCTGGTTTAACGTTTTATAACACCATTCATGGTTAGTTCTATGGCAATGAACTCCCATATAAATTTTGTTGGTTTCCTTGTAGTCCTTATATAGTTTTTTTTTTATAGTCAGCTACAGTCCATATGAATTTTCCAGACTTGTGTTGCACAATTAACAACTTCTAAAACATGTTTTTCCAAATGATTACTATTGGTCAATATAATTTTTAATTTGAATCAAGTCGAAAACGTTTATTACAAATTCACGAATCTTCCAAACTTCAGTTTGATCATTACACAAATGTGATGCATTTTTGCTTTTCTAGATTAATAAACTTCACTGTAGTTTTCTTTAAACCAAGATAAAACACTTGGTCTCCATGAAAAACTGCAGAGAGACAAGTTAATCTTTAATAATAAATTGTTAATAACAGTATGTACCATTTTTACTTCTTTCTTGTTTCTGGTCAGAAAGTGTTATTTCCCAATTGCTTATGCCTAAAGTACATGGAAAAGACCTATTTTTCTCTTCAAACTCACCCATTTTCCAGAACTTTCCAGGTAAATTTAGTGTTGAGTAGCTGAGAGAGAATTTTCTCAAACATACAAGAATTTTCAAGAACTTTTTAGGATTTTCTAGAACTTTCCATAGTAATACACACACACACACACACACACACTCACATATACAGGGGCTCACCACTTCAGTTTAGCTCTAGCTGCCTAAGTGAAAACATAAACCTATTTGATTTTATCAGAGATGGCATCAAGGAGCTGCAAGCATTCTCTAGACACATTCTGCTATGCATGTAGCCAATTTATCAAGACAAGAGTGAAAAAGTACTCTGTGACAGCATCTGCTAAAATGTGTGAAGCCTACAAGGCATATTTCGTCATGCCTATCAGGGATCAAGATAAACTCTGGGCACCTCATTTTGCCTTCAAGCATTGCAAAACAAAACTTTAGAAGGTAAGATGGAATATTTTTGCTTGTTTGAATAGTGAGAAGTTCGCTATTCCGAGAAGTTGGTGTGAACCCACTGACCACTCAAGCAATTGCTACTTCTGCATGGTGGACTCTTCCAAATGTCGGGCTGGCAAGAATGAATCTGCTATCATGTATCTGGACCTTCCATCCTCCTTCGCCCCAGTGCCACACTGCTCTGACTCTCTGTATCCACTCCGCTAGAGAGAAAGCAGCCATCCTCAGAAGAGAACAGCATATTAGAAGAGGAGGTAGACGTTGAAGACCGAGATTACAATTCCAGAGGTGCAGCTGGTGAGAGAAACCCATACTATCCCAACCAAAGAGACCTCACTCACTTGATCAGAGATCTTAGTCTAACAAAGTCAAATGCTGAGCTTTTGACATCTAGGGTCAAGGAGTGGAATTTGTTAGATGAAACTGTGCAAGCTGTAAATCAGAGGAAGTGTCACCAATATTTTTCAAGCTTCTTCACTCGTCAAGATGGGCTCTTCTCCTGCCACAATGTATCTGGTCTGTGCAAGGCAACTGGGACTGCCTGTAACCCGAACGAGTGGCACCTCTTTGTTGAAAGCTCATCCACAAGCCTCAGAGCTGTGCTGCTCCATAATGGGAACAAGTATTCATCTTCTTCTGGCTCATTTGGTGCACCTCAAAGAGGAATACAACAGCATCAAGGCCTTGCTAGAAGCCTCGAAGCATGATGAGTATGGCTGGGAGATTATTGGAGACTTCAAAATGGTGGCATTCCTGATGGGTCTCTAGGAAGGTTTTATCACGTTTCCTTGTCATCTTTGCCTTTGAATAGCAGGGACACTGTAGTTGAGGCTCTGGTGAAGAAGTATGGCAAAATGGTTGCAGGATGTCCCTGAAAGTCCATATCCTTGATGCTCATTTTGATAAATTCAAGGAGAATATGGAAGCATACTCAGAGGAGCAAGGAGAGTGTTTCCATCAAGATATACTGGACTTTGAACACCTCTAACAAGGAGCATATAACAAAAACATGATGGGAGACTATATTTGGGGGAGCTGATACATGAAAGCGATTTACATTACAGTTTCAAATCTTGAAAAACTACTAACTTCTAAACATGTGTTCATTTTTGTATAACTTTAGTATAAATACAAGTAAATCTTGATTCATATGTTGTTTTATTCAGACCTTATGTAAATGAAATAGTGCAAATTTGCCCATTTTTACATAGAAAATAGGTTAATTTCTAAATTTCATTATCCAGGTCACAGAAGCAAATTTTGAAGATAATAATGACCATTTTCTGTACTTTTACAACATAAGCAATTAAGAAATAACACATATTATCCAGGAACAAAATTTGTTACATGGTTAATTATTATTAATTGCATACTTGTGTTTTCATTCAAAGATTAAGATACAAGTCAGTATTTAATAGAAAGGTGATGTGTCATGTCCTCATTTATCAATGAGACAGATTTAAAACCAAAATAGATGGACTAAACAAAAACATCAAGGTCACCTATGATTGTACACCCCCCTAAAAATAATTCAGTTTTGATCACAGGTGTTGTACTTTAAAATCAAACTAAAGCAAGCTAGTTCAGTTATCACTGAAACAACATACATACAAAACAAAACAAAAAACTCATTATTTTAAATACAATTGTCTTAACTCGTTAGTTAATTTATTTTTGTTTTACATATTAAATATATTCAATGAACTACAAGCTACCATAATCACACTTGAGTATGTACAGTTATCAATCAAGCCAACTGATACTTGAACGTTTTTTGGAATCCATAAATGATTATGAATCCAACGTTAAGTTCCTTCACTTCACATTTACCTTCAGTCCATGTTTACCTTCACCCAATATTTACCTTCTGAGTCAAGTTGTGAAATTCTTCCAGCTCTTCCTCTGTCAGCGGGGCGTAATCGTCGTCATCCAAGCACTCTTCCTTCCAGCCCATTTCTCGAAGAAGTCTTCCATTTATAATATTAACAGAAATGTTAGTTACTTCAAACCCCTTACAAATTAGGCCACTGGTTAATACACTTTAACTAGCCTACAATAATATTTTTAACTATCATAAAAAAAAACACACTAAACTTATTGATATTAGTTTATCTTTAAAACTTTTAACAGTTTTTCTAACTTTAATGCCAGAAAGTTTTTAAACAAATTGCATCAACTTTCTGGGAAGTACTTAACTACGAACCACTAAGAAACAAATAACATTTTTATTAGGCAATCATATGAAACTATCAATAATGTGACAAAAACGTCCAACTCTACCTTTCCTCAGCCTCGAGGGAACTCGACAATACAGTAACGTCCTCAGACTCTTGTTCATCCATAAGTGACAACTTTTTGATATTCATTCCATTCACACAAAACTCTCTGTCACCATTGTCATGGAGCTGGAACAAAAGTACTCGAATATCAGCTACTTAGCAATGTAACAAAGTCAAGGATATTTTATCATGTTTCTGACATACGACATAATTATCTTAATAATCTATTTTCACAGCTGCATCACGTTAAGGAAATTAAGTTATGTTAGTGTTAACTCTAAACTAGTTTTTATTCCATTTTAATGTCCAATTGAAATAATATTTCAGTATTGTAATTCTGAACAATAGTATAGATACTGTTGACAGTCCATAATTATTTTGAGGTGAAATTAGGTCTGTTTTATGAACAGTCAAATTACGTTATGAATTTGTTGACTGCAAAAAACAGATATTGTTACCACACAGTTCCCACAACACTGACACCAGCAAATACTACAAGTTTTCATGCCCACATTAGGGTGTTTCCATGTCCTTATTCAGATTTGGAGGTTATTACTGATTACTCATTTTATTACAAAACCTCACCATTAAACAAATCTTCAGTTCTTAACAGTTTGTCTGATTTCTAGAACAGTAACTGACAATGCACAAAATGCCAATCATTAATTCAATACCTGTGAAAAGAACTCCAGAAACAGAAATCTCATTTTATAACACATTTCATATTACAGTGGTGGTGTACAAATAAAAAAGTGAATATAAATAAATTAGATGATGCCATGGTAATAACAGTAAAAGATTTTTATTGGATATTTTTTATATCCTATTTTAAATATTTTTTATTTTTAAGATAAAAATAATGCCTCAGTTGAGACTGCTTAAACCAAACTTTGCAAAACAAAAATACATTATCCTAACATAAGAATGTATAATATTAAAATCTAAACTAAAACACCTTTCAATGGTGTGCAAACCCCATAAACTAGATACCACCACCATTACTGCATAATGACATCACAATATCTTAATACAAGAAATACAAAGATAACAGTTGTCGAATGTTTACACAACTTTTTTGAAAAGGTTTATTAGAATCTAATTATAAGAAACACTGATGCCGTATAAACACTTTTTGCAGAAAGATGAAATACATCTCCAACAGAAAGATGTTCGCTGGTGAGTAACTATTTAAACACCTGACAGTTTTATAAATTTACAACAGATCGGTTTTACAAAAACTAAGCACAGTTTTGTTTTTATAAAATTCTCTATGATAATGACTTCTCCACAATACAAGGCCTGACTATCCAACAAAAGACTCAGGAACATGAAAACAAAGGTCCTAAATATATTATCTAGAATCACCTGTGAGAACTCTTCATCACTTCTCTTCTGATAGTTATCATTCTTCTGACACATCACGTTCCTACCATCACTCTGTAAAGCCTTCAAAAATTCACCTTTGTTTCCTCGTGTCTTTGGGTTCTTGATCAGAATTTCCATGTGTGGTGGGGGTGTTGGAGTTGATTTCTTTAAGTCGTATAGAAAGTTACATTGAAAAAAAACAAGTTTTTCAAAAAGACAGTCTGTTAACTTGGTATGTAAAAAGTTTTACAGATATTTTAACCCTCAAGTTTGTACTAAAGTTCATGGACTTTGGTTAATTATATCAGTACTGTGAAGAAAACAAAATCAGTGTATATCTGTAACATAACACCCCTTTAATCTGGAAAGAATTATAACCTAACTAAAAAGGTAAAAATAAATTTAATAACTCTAAAGAAAGAGTACTTAGTGCAAACAAAAAAAGTATGCAATCACCAAGCATTAGACTGTTGTTTACCAATATTATTTGTGATTTAAAAGTGTAGCTTCACATTCACTCTTAGGTCCATTAAATTACTGAAATAAAAATACGAAAATTTCAATTTATGGACAACAAACCTATTTCTTAAGGCTACATCTATACAGCACAAAATATGTCATTTTTTAACTCTAGACACTGAAAAACTTACAGATCTGCTACCAGAGTTTGACAGTGGTTGAGATGTACTGGTTGCACTACTTGACCTGGTGATACCTAGGCCATTGGTCATTGGTTCCTGAAGTGAATGGAAAATAATTAGATATAACTAACAATATTTTAAGTGTTCAGAGCTGGTCATTTGGTAATTGTACTTTTGATGGCACCTTCTCATTACCACCCAAGTTTTTCAAGAAGTTACACAAAAATGTGTTCAAATGGACTAATTATTATCCAGATTATGTACAATGTAAAAATAAATTCAATATATTTTTGTATGAATAGTATTACGACTTGCCCAACTCACTTCTTATTCAGAGAAAAAAACACGATTTTTACATTTTTCTATCAGTAAAGCAACCTGGGGTATAAACTCAACTATATGAATGCATATCACTGGGGAGTTAAACCTGTCATGAAAAACAGGTCAAAAACAGCCAGACAAGAACATTTTGTTTCTGTTCTAGAATGTAATAAAATTTGATTTTGTCTAATATATTTAAGATAATTAATAAGGTTATATTTTAAGTCCAACCATCATTAATAATTCTTGTAATAAAACCATACTGGTAGCTTAGAGTATTGAAGTTAATTTACAAAAAGTCAGCCATATTACAATTTGTTTCACAAGAATAACATTAACCATTTACTGTGTTCTAAATGTTTAAAAAAAAAATAACATATCCCTTAATGACAAGCAAAAAGGAAACAATGGATCTAGGGTTATGTGAATAGAGAATCAGAAGCTAACTAAAACCAGTGTAGTCTACTATCACCACTTAAAGCAATGAGCTACACTAAAAGGACTTACTACAGTTTACGTATTTCATTGTTCTGTAAAAAATAAGTTTTTTTTGTTTTTTTAAACCTCTAGGCTATGTCCTAGTACTAGAGAACTTGTAAACTGTGTTGCTCGTGTGTTACAAGCCAAGATATGTACCTGTACATTCTTTTACAGGCAGTATGTTAAAACACAATTAACCACTTTTGATTGTATGCTTAACAGAACGTTTTGCTGTAACTGCATGCGTTATCTAACAATTTTTTTCTCATTTCAATTCTTCTGAGAGTTTATTTTATTTAAAAAAACAAGCACAGATCTAGCATTTCATAAATAAAATTTAAAAAACGTATGCAAATGCCAAACATTCATGCTATGGTCTAGCCCGAGTTCAGGGTTGAACGAACTTCCACGTAAATGCATTCTAAAAGTAATAATCTTCAAAGTCCACAGAATAAATAATTTAAAGGTCAGTAGATCATTTGTTTAACTAATATATATATTAAGTGGTGTTTGAACTGTAGGCCTAAGCTTAATAACAGATCCTCTCTGACTTTGTCATATGTTAATGAGGGGGATATTCAGGATCTGACTGTGTAAATTTCAGTACACTTACTAGTCAGTAAACTATTATCTTAATATTAATCTATTTCAGTTTATTTTTAAATTTATCTATATCAACCATACTGATTGGTTACATTTAAATGTAAATAACTTATCAGAAAACACGTTTGATATACAATGTCTCTGCTGCAATTTACCACATGCTGATGTACACCTAGTGGACAAACCAAGTACTTTAAATGCCTGCCTAATGATGCATATAGTCTGAAGCTAACATGATAACTAACTTGATTTTATTATAATTAATACAAACATTTTAAAATTCTCTCTACAAGGACTGGGCCATTTTGACCAACCTCACAACTATACACATTATAGTGTAGTAGATGCATTTCCATGAAATGTGGTAAGCTTTTAATAAATATTTCAAATGTTTTAACAATTTTTACTAAAGGTTTAGCTGTGAATTTACAAAGTCACAACTCCGACTCAGACTAGCATTTAACTTGTGTCCTTCTTTCACTAATTTACATACATGACCAAAAAAGGCAAAACTGTCACATTCTCTGTATGTGCTCAGAGATTTCAAAGATTCAGAACTGCCCTAAATTAAAAAAATTCTGAAGTTATTTCAAACAAGGTTAACTGCTGAAAAACAATTGAGTAAATGAAACAAAGAGAGAAACTGAAAATTCATAAGTGAAACTCCCACTCACAGAATTAAAATATAGCAAGAAATTTTATCTTTTACAATTTAGCAAATCAACCCAAGGAAGGAAACTCTTGAGCAAATAAACTGCAAAAAACCAAAAATCCTCATCTTCAGATGGTATATTAACATTCTATAAACTTCAGAAATGTGGAGAGTGGAATGCAAGTTTCCAGCAGAATCAACTTCAAGTAGTTGTTGCCTTCAAACTATCTGAGCCAGAAAATAAATGCACACAAACTTTATAGATTTTGGCTTTGTTCATACACAGATGGAAAATAAAACCTTTAGTTATTAGTTTTTATTTTTTTATTACTTTATCTAAAACAAATTCAAATAAAATTTACATAAAAAGAAATAATGAGACCTCAAAATTTCAGTTACAATTTTATTTTGAAAGTAACTTGAAGAGAGTCATCACAAAAATTTGCAAAACTATATGTCATTATGCTCTTATAAAAAACAAAAATAATGGGCTTGAAAGGGTTAGATGGTAAATTATGTGGGAAAAATCCAAATAAAATAAAAAATACATAAACTATTTGAAGATCCATTTAAATATTATCGTCAAATTTTAAGTAAATCTATGCAGCCAAACCTCATAGCTGGTGCTCTCAACGTAAACTGAATGTTTCTTACTGCGAACAATCCCATAATTGTCATACAAATCTAAACATTCAGTAATGAGGGCTCTCAGAACTTTCTGATGTCCATGTAAATTTCCAAATTCTGAATGATTTCTTACATTTTGACACAAATTTAAGTACATCAGCTCAATAAAGCCTGACAGACCCTCCCCAAACTTCATTACTCACATTTTAAGGCAACCTTGTGACTTTTTTTAAGCTCTCTTTTATATTTTAAATGTTTGGAGAGGGTGAATAGCAAGGTTTTAAGTTAAATTTCATGTTGTTCTGTCAAAAAACTTTGAAGAAACTACACCTCAATAAAAGAAATATGCCAATAAAAATATCTAAACTTTGAATGAGAAAACAAAGCTTACTTTTGAAGGCAGTCTAACACCATCTCTGGCTGGTTTTTTCACCTGTGATGTTTGCTGAAATAAGGTGTTGTTTTTTTTCAAAATTTAGAACATCTAGAGTGACCCGATAACAATAAAGTTAAACAAAACTACATATCAACAACCAATCATTACAGACTTACATTAACACTTCATATTAGTTTTTCTGAAAGTACAAGTTTTACTATTTTAACTGTACACCATTTTGCACACCAGGATTACTGGAATAAGTTCACTGCACTAACTCTTTAGGCTAGTTCAAACTTTACGTTACCCTTATTTCACTTTTTAAATTTTAAGACACTAATAAAATAAATTGTCACCTTACATACAAGAATCAGATTATCTATTTAAGTTAGTTAAAATGAACATAACTACCACCAAATTTTTTTTTTTTTTATAAAGCTTGCCAACTATTTAATTACATGCATGATTTGAAGTCTAAAAATCACAAACCTGACCTTGAACACTGATGACAAGATAAACTGAGATCACCACACAACTAAGACATATAACACATACAGTATAGAAATAAAAATAAGAAAGGTTAAATTTTGGTACAAACATTAGCATACACAACTTAATATTGATGAGCAATGGCCACTGGCTATTTTAATTACATGCAGATATGAGGGATGTTTTAATGGAAGTTATTTAATATTAGAAGACAAAAGGTCACTATAGAGTTCAGTCTGAAAAATGTATTGTATTTTGGTGGTTCGTAATAAGTTTGTAAAATTATATTATTGTTCTGATATGGAAAGTCAATGACTCCAAACTTGCTCAAATTTGGCCAGACATAACCTAAAACCTTGGTGATCTATGAGGTCAACATCACACACTATCACTAAGACTTGTTTAAATTTTGAAGACAAAAACTATGCATTTCTTTCATTGTGTTATTGACCATAACCTTATAAGAAGATGGAACCCAACAGCATTCACACAACAAAGCCTGATAAAATAGCTTTATGTATTTAAAACTCCTTTGAATTTAACATACATTTAGAACTTCAAGTTTAGAAATAGTTTAAACTATCTGATATTAAACTTTTATTCATGACTAACTTTCTAACAAACTACTGACATCTACATGACCTTAGTTACTAGTCTCTGGGTAATGTGACTGGATATGAAAAATCATAGGACAAATATATATTGCCCAAACAAACACAGTAGAAATAATGTTGGTTTTTATATCTCAGAACAGCTAGTATGGGTACAAACACTTTTACTGATAAGGAGAGAACAACGTTTTGACCTTCCTAGGCCATCTTCAGGTTAAGAAATAATGTCGGTTTTTAGTGAGCTTCACAATTAAAGTACTTTGACACAAAAACATAATGGCACAAGACTATTATTTTAACTATTCACATAGCTGCTTGATCCCTTCATAAACAACTTGGTCAAGTTGCAGCTGATATCCACTTTGAATGGATCTAAAAATCATTTTTCATGACTTATGTGCTTGCTTACTAGAGTCCACCAACATTAATCACAGCTTTTACCTTTATGTCCAATCTAACAAACAGTCTATGAAATTTGTAACAAATGTTGAAACACTGTTGAAGCAGGTTCACCGAAAAAGAAATCAAGTATGTATTTTGTTTGCTAAAAATGAGGGAAAGACAATACTAAACAGCATGTGAATACCAAAATCAGATAAAACAAAGAGTCTGGTGGTGTTCTGGTGAGAAATTTACCACAAACATCATTTACCATTCTATCCCCAAAACGTCACACAATGGACAACTAGCTTACCTTAGCTGCAGGGACAAGGGGTTTAAACAACGAGAACCTCGGCTGGGTTGGATCATTACTTTTGCTGCCTTGACTCGCTACAGAACCAAGAGCATTAGACTTAAGACCATTTGTTGTATTACCAGGAAGAGTGGAAACACCTTTAAAAAACAAAGAATACTTGGTATAACTGTTTTAAGTAAATAAACAAAGGAAATACAAAGATAAAACTTATAACAAACTATAGAATCACTTGAATAATATATATTGGTAATATTCAGAGTACAAAAAACTAATACGATAACTTTATTAATCAATATCTTATTATATCTATAAACAATATAGGATTATCTCTTAAAATTCATTACTGGGCACTGAGTTGTAAGCCAAAATATCTTGTTACATCAAGAAAGCACAAAAGAATTCTTTAAAATCAGTGAAAAGGTTTTAGGTTTAATTGCAGTGTATGGAGAGCACATAATTTCAAAGAATCAGCTCTTTCCACAAATGTTATTAACACTAACTTTCTGTATGTGTTTTAATATATCATTACTTTACCTTCTGAACTTGGTGGCAAGTCATGGATTTTAAATGTAAAACGAAAACTTTTCAATAAATCAAAAAACTTAAAATCTACCCCAATATTCTTTACACATCTCCCTTTTACACAACATTTGTCACACTTAATGTGAAACGGTCTTTATAAAGTAAAAAAAATTACTTTGTAGTGTAATTATTTCTTTATAAGCTCACCAGAAATATATCTGTTTGTTAATTTATAATGTCTGAACAAGTACATGTTAAACCATTCCATATTCAGTAGTTGTTTAATAAACAATGTTCTTTTCAATTTTGTTCCTAACACCTAAAATTTATTTATTCAAAATTGTTTCATCAAATGTATTCAAGTCTGGTCAGCTCCCAAAAGCACAAGTGCTTTAAACAGACAAAAAAAAAAAAAAAAAAAAGAACCTCTTAGCCATTTCAATACTTATCTGTTTAGACTTACTTGACCAAATAGATAACTGGAAAATCTAAATAACAAAATAAAGATAACCACATTTCATGACATTCTGAAACTTTTCTATGGCCTCATTACTATCACCTACTCTGGACCTTTCAGTTAAATTACACAGCAACCAACAGTACTAGGACTTCAAATATAGATTATTTTAAAGGCTAAGAACATTTAACTGTTAAAAATTGTTTGATAAGAGTTTTTGTTTGTTTAGAACTAAGCAAAAAGCTATACAAAGAGCTATCTGCACTCTACTCACCATGGGTATCGAAACCCTATATTTAAGGACGTGAATCTATAGACGCACTGCCGTGCCACTAAGAGACAATGTAGTTGTCTGTGTGCAATCCAAAGAGCTGAATATTGATTTTGTACACAAATTCTCTTAATAAGAGATTTATCTAGGCATCTAATACTGTATTTAACCTTAGACATTTACCACTGCCTAGATAATACTGAGATACCTAAACCTTTATTTCCCGACGAAAAAGAAAACTATTATAGTACCAATTTTTGTTGTACAATATAGCAAATAGAATTTATTTACATATCTCAAATTATGCTTGTAAAATGTACTAAAATGACAAAACTACACCATCTCTTTACAAAGTTTTACTAAAATACACACCAGATGGACTCGTGCTTTGCATTTCAACTCCCAGGTCAGTTTTAACAGGCCTCTGAACCAAGTGAATCTTCTTACTGATAATCGTTCCATGTACTTTAGCATTCCGTGGATTTTCTGGGGAAACAAATTATTAACAACACTACAGCATTGCCTACAAAACTTTGAAATTTTGATGCCTACTTAATATTAAATTCTTATAACCGAAATAAATGGTTCATAAAATGTTTAATGAAATTATAAAAACAAGGATTCTATCAGCCACTTTTCATTACAGCTTTTCTCTTTAGTTAGAAATATAAACATTAGGGAAGTACTCACTGAAATCACACATAAAAGGTTTATTACAAATAATTTTTGTTTTTAATTACTTTCAACAGCTGTTTATAAAAAGAAAAAAAAACATTGAGAGAACTTACTCCAAACTCCACCATTGACTTGTGGTGGTTGAGTAGAAAAAACATCAGCTGATTCCCCATGTAATGACGGCTGTAAAACATGTTCCATAACTTCAGATTTAAGATATTCAAATTTGACCATACATCAATCTGACCGGTGGGTGGATGGGTGTAGTAGTATTAATATTTTTACAAGACTATTAGAAAAAGTGTAGAGTGACAACCTGCATCAAAGTGTTGTTAACCAAAGAATGCACTGTCATGGGTTAAACTGGGATGAAACAATCACCTTTTAACCCTTTTGCAAGGAGTCAGGGTTCAATGGCCATGTCATGACATTTGTTGACTTATATTCACAATTTTACTGAACTATTTTATATGGAATCAAACTGTAAATTATAGCTCAAACTTTAATATTATATGAAAGTTAATTTCATAATTTAAAAGAACACATTTAAATATAGATTTTAGTGAGTCACACAGTATGTTAAATGCAGTACTATTTAAAATTAGATATTTGTGATGTCAAAATATTAAGTATAATTTTGTAGAAATTACGAACTCAAATTACTAAGACTGACAGGCTAGAATATAAAATAAGAACCTCATATCTCTTCATTTCGCTGAGATATGGCTTACGTACTGAATCAAACATGGTGGCCCAGTGAAACTTGTTCAGATTTTTGGAATGGACCCTTTCATACTCCAACCACAGTATACGACATGTGAATAACCAATCCATAACTTACGAGTGTTTTTCTTCACCATTTTAATCTTTGAAAAGGCTTCTACACTCTTTTGATCTAAGTTTTCAAGGAGGTAAGTTGTGTCTTTAGTCTGTTCACTTACCAAGGTTAATATATTATAATGGAATTTTTCGTATCAGTAGTTATTTATAATTTTTTGGGTTATTCAACTGTATGTACATAAAACATAATTTTTTTTTATATCCCCCATGTGAAATTTTAAATAGCTCAGCAACAACTAAGTTCAAAGGTCGTAGCGAGAATTGTTTGCTTTACTTCTTGATTTATTGTTCTGTATCTTAAGAAAAATAAGTTTAATAATTATTTCTAAATATTAATTATCTGTAAACATATAATGTATAATAACTGAAATGTACATTACATAATACTAGTCCACACAAAACACATTCAAGATATAGAAGACTGAAGGTCAGTTTTATATTACTGGATATCATGACCTGATAGCAAATGCACCATATCAACGTAATGTCAGGTAGGCATGACTGAAAGGTCAATGTAATAATAAATATATATTTTCATATATTATGTTACAAGACCTGAGCTACTTTGACTAAACATTTGTATTTTTATGTTATAATATGTAGTAATTCTACCATGAAAAAAAACATGACAAGGTAATTTAGTGAGACCACATATAGTTACAGTATAGAAACTAACAAAATATTAAGTTTTACTGAAAACTAGTATTTGAAATGTTTTTAGGTTTGTTTTGAATTTTGCACAAAGCTACACGAGGGCTATCTGCACCAGCCATCACTAATTTAGCACTGTAAGACAAGAGTCATCACCACCCACTGCCAACTCTTGGTCTACTCTTCTACCAACAAATAGTGGGACTGACCATCACATTATAACACCCCCATGGCTTACAGGGTGAACATGTTTGGTGTGATGGGGAATCGAACCCACAACCCTCGGATTACTAGTCGAATGCCTTAACCACCTGGCCATGCCAGGCACATGTATTTAGGTTTAGAGAATATGCTAATAAAATCCAAATTTTGTGAAGATGTATCAATAGTTAAAGTGCAAATACTTGACACACATAAATATGTAGAAGTACTCTTGTATATATCAAGTCTGTTGCTAAAAGATTAGCACAGATGATTAGCAACTGTGGTCCTCTGATTACAAAAACAAAGTGTGAATGGTAATCAAAAGCAGCCAACAGCTGAACTGGTACAGCAACATTTTAATGCTACACGTGTGTGCGTTTGATGTCAAAGTACAATAAAAATTAGCGGGTACCTAATACTTCAATGTATTGGTTCTACAACTGGAAAAATTAAACAAAGAAACCATCAGGCACAAACAATTAAAACATACAATAAAGAGTAAATTGTACAATAAATCTTCATATCTTGCCACTTTAAACAAAGCAGAATTTATTTATTTGAACACTAAAGCATAAATTCAAAGATCCACAAACAGCAACAATAAGTAAATAAACACATCAAAATCAACAAAGCACTAAATTGATTAAAAAAAACAGCACAGATATTTTTAATGTATACAAAATGACAGATAATTTTCTCTTTTAGTTGACTAATTTCATACTACAGCCATTAATGTTTCCACGGAGGGATAGTCAATGTTACTGACCTTGTATCCACAAAGACACCCATCAGTTCCACACTATACTTTTTGATATGCTTTGTGCATTTTCACAAAACTTGTTTCAGTAAACATTACAAGCCTTTTGTGCCCACAAAAATCAGATAATTTTAATAAGTTATAATTTACTACTGAATTTTCTGAGAATATGTAAAGTCAGTGTTGACTGCTGTAAGTACAAAGTAATTTTCAGATTAAAAATAGTTATTTATCTGAATTTACTAAATGTCAGATATTTTACTTTAAGGCCTTCTAAATATAGCATTTTTGTTTTCAATAAACCTTAATATTTTATCTACTCTTTATTCTACCATAACTCTCTACCACAAAAAAGATAAAAAAATAAAGTCACTATTTATAATTTCTAGAATGCCTTCAAACTGTAAAATGAAGCCACATTTGTTTATCCTAAGTAGCTTAAAGCT
Organism: Tachypleus tridentatus; assembly: GCF_004210375.1. Classification (NCBI taxonomy): domain Eukaryota; kingdom Metazoa; phylum Arthropoda; class Merostomata; order Xiphosura; family Limulidae; genus Tachypleus; species Tachypleus tridentatus. The sequence goes on from NC_134828.1 coordinate 13,259,844, forward strand.
CATAAGCCTCCATCTGTTTGTACTTAAGTTTGTTTCATTGTCCTTTGTAAATTACTTCTGGTGCCATTATATGGAACATGCAGCTCACATTACATTTCACTACCAAACTATATTGGAATGGTGCTGAATAAACTAAAGAGGAGATGCCTAAGGAAAAAAAGTGTTATTTTTTGCAGTAAGGGGAACTTACAATGTTTTAAACATTGCCTTACAAAACGTACATGGAACTGGACAACAAATCCAATAAAGGTATTTAATTACTATGACTACCAATCATTTTTGCTGGAACTTATTAGGGACCTAATACGAAAAATTATGTAAGCCCCTGTTACAACATTTTTGTGTTTCACAGTTTTAGCCAAATAAAGTGCAAGCCTTTTGTTCAGAAAATAACTATTCATACGAGTGTACGATATACCCGTCTTTGAAAATGCGCAAGTTATCTTTTACCAAACTTGTATATCAATTTATCTAGTACTTAGCGTCACTGCTTGTCATTGTCACTGTTAATCCAAATACCTGCTGCAACATGTGACATCCTTTCAGTTACTCTTAAACTCCAAAGTGTTCTGTTCAAATGCAGCATCTCTTAAAGATTTACATAGTCCCTAAAGTTTTTTTTTAATTAAAGCATTTAAACTGAATAGAGCTATACAGTTTTACAGAGGCTAATGACCATAAGCTTGTAAGACTGACTTAGTTCTTACTGGTTACCTAAGTAGTGATTTGTGTATCCATCCATACAGCCTTGTTTTTGTCCATTTTGACACTGTCACCCATTGGTCATTTCATTTTTCTAAAGTTTCTTTCATTACTTGGTTCATCTTATTTTTTTAAACAATTTCACTAAAGTTGAGAGATAAACATTTGTTTTACTTCTACAATTCAATGTTATATATATATATATATATACATATATTAATATAAAAACAGTTTCATCAGTTCCTATAAATCTGGATTACATCAGAAGCCAGTGAAGCTGGAATGGTTACTCGAGGATGGTACAAGTACCATGAAGCACTAACCAACATTAACACTTTTGTAAGTAGCTGATACAAAATTATGCCCAGGCATGCATGTGCAACAATATGTACTGTAACTCAGAAATTTCTTTATGTATTCTTACAAAACGTAGTAAGATGTTAATAAATAAAACAAGTATGTTATACGCAGTGAATACATTAAATCTTTCTTCTAAAAAGTATGTTTGGTATCTGTAATACTTATTTGCACTAAAACTCTGAATAGTTCAAGTGTGACGTAAATTTCATTTTAAATGTAAATAAAAATACTATACTTCATTTTACAGTTTTCCAATTTCATTTGCATAACCCCTAGAATCTCCTAAATAAATACTGAAAGTTTCTTTAAGGTAAATGTTATTTCATTTTCCATTTTCTCTCCCACATCACTAACACTAGTTATTATCATCAGTATAATGAACTGTTTAAAATTAATTGAAAAATACAAAAATGAACACACCTTTCAACTAGTAGTTGAATGACAAAAATATCTTCAGGTCAGATGCAAAATTTAATTTCTTTATTTTTTCAATTAGTTTATTTTTAATGTTATATTTTCCTTTCCCGTATCTTACACCATCATTCACTGCTACACAAATCAATTATGCCCTCAGGGAATAACAACCCTATTGTTACAGTTCATGGGTCAAAGGTCATGTCATCTCGTTTGTACTTTCATTCCAAATTTTATTGAACCACAATTTCTTGAACTTATGTTAAAGTTTGATATCAAATTGTAGATTAGAATTAAAGTTTAATTATCATATATTAGTTAACGTCTTAATTAAAATGTAAATGTTTGTGTTTTATGCTGTACGTTGAATGTAGCTGCTTCAAATGAGATGTTTGTGATGTCCAAATACAAAATCTACACTTTCATACAAATTAGAAACAAACTGCTGATATTGACAAGCTAAAATTACAATATATTAAGTACCTTGTATCTTTTATATATGTACTAAATCAAACACATCAGTCCCTATCACCTCTTTCTATGTTTAGAAACATATACTTTCTTCATTGTGTGACAAGTGAATAATCCATCATAAGCTCAGATTATCTCCCTACTGGCTTTCTCAGTTTAAAGTAGTAGGAAGCTATCTCACTGTTTCAAACCAAGACTTTAAGCAGGTAGGTTGTCACTAGTCTACTGAAAATTACATATTCTTCAAGACAAAATAGAGCTCAGTTACTAAGCTTGACAAATTATAGTGGAATTCTAAGGTCTCATATATGTATTTATGGTTTTTTGGTTATTGCAAATGTGTATATAAAACCCAAAATAAATTATTTTGTTTTGTATCGTCAATGAGCAGCATATCAAAAGGCTAAGCAACCAACAGCATGCATCAAATAAGTAGAGTTATATTAACCAGAAGATATAATTTTTTGCTATACTTATTTCCTCTTCTATGTTTTAAGGAAAATATGTTAAGAACTTGTTTATAAATAGTAATAATCTGTGCGTGTGTGTAATAACCAAAATGTGACTGTATGTTACAAAATATTAGTCCACTAAAACAGAGCTAAGACAGGTCACTCTGTAAAGACTAAAGGTCAGTTTTACATTTTTGGATATAGTAACATCAGTGCATGTGCACCTCATCAATGTAACTTCTGTAATGTTAGCCATGTATAAGTGGAAAATCAGTATAATAACAATAAATATATATACAAATATATAATGTTATGATATTTAAACTATTTGGACTAAATCTTTATGTTTTTGTGTTATAATCTGCAGTCATTCTAGAATGAAAAAAATATAACTTATATTTATTTCCAAATTTTTATGATGGTTACGTGGTAGATCAAATTGACAGACCGATATAGTTAAGGTACAGTAACTGACAAATATACTTTTTTTTTTTTAAACTGAAAACTAACATTTGAAATGTACTTATAAAGTTTTAAAGATTACACAAATATTATGAGATTTTGAGAACAAAGAATATATTTTTAATCGTAATATAAATCACTTCACACTTGGACTAGTAATGAAACAAACTCAATATTTTCACAAACAAATCTTTACTGAAAATACTTATTAAAAAATCTGATCACTTGTGTACAGAGGTCCGGCATGGCCAGGTGGGTTAAGGCATTCAACTCATAATCCGAGGGTCGCTGGTTCGAATCCCCGTCACACCAAACATGCTCACCCTTTCAGCCATGGGGGCATTATAATGTGACAGTCAATCCCACTATTTGATGGTAAAAGAGTAGCTCAACAGTTGGTGTTGGGTAGTGATGACTAGTTGCCTTCTCTCTACTCTTATGCCACTAAACTAGGGACAGCTAGCACAGATAGCCTTCGTGCAGCTTTGCACAAAATTCCAAAAAACAAACAAACTCGTGTGCAGAGACTTGCAATATTTACTAAGCATCTACTAAATTTTGTGAAGGAAAGCATGCTGCATCAAAAGTTACAATATAAATACTTAACAGGTGTATACTATACCAAACCTGTCGTAAGAGGTAAAAGTATCTTTGGGAGATATGCACAAGGCTTTGACAAAATTCTCTCACACTCAACTCAATATCAAAAGCCTTCAGAACTAAAGCAATGTTTGAGATAACTTTTTAAAATGTTTGAACCTTTCAATTATGCATTTCAGAACATAATGCATAAATAACAAACATAAAAGTAAAATCTAAATGCAATTAAATTGTCTAAAAACATAATTAGGTAATAAACAACCAACGTGGTAATGTAAACAAAGCAGCCAACAATACTAGAAGCATTCAGAGATATCCTAGAAAACAACTTGGCATGAAGTTCAATAAAACCACTGTTTAAGTTACAGTGTAAGATGAGTTTTTCTAATGATTGTATACACGTGGCTTGTAAACTTCAAAGCAAAGTATAAATGGCAGGCATAGAACATGTCATAGGTTGACAAAATGAATTACATTTTTACTGGATTCAATGAGAGAAATTTTGAATTATTGATGTCATTAGGGAGTATGAGTAAACTTACTTACTGTATAGCCATAAATGTACAGGCTGTGGTTTATTTCATCCAATACAGATGCTGCAATAAGATTTTTTGCAACTCGGAGGTCACACAGCAAGAAAACTGGGGACTATGTATTGTTTTCTTTATTATTTAAATGAACTAATTAAAACTTGAAAACTTCTCAGGTTAAAAGGATATTCAGATAATCCACACCTTCCAACTTCACCCCAATTCACTACACATGTATAAAATTAACTCCACCACACGCTGGGGCCATGTCATTTAACCCAACAAATATGGGTTGTGTGTAGTGCACCCAGCTTAAAACTAAGAAAATATATGCAAGAGTCACTGTATTACAAGTTTTTGATAAAACAGTTGAAATTCTTTAGTCTGGCACCACTGGGACCTGACAACTGCTGAATTACAGAAAATATCAGACCACAGAATTTGCCCCTATGAACCCCTCATGTAAATATATGTCTTATCTACAGGCTTGCCAGATTATTCTACACATTGCTATGTCATAAAAAGTAGAACAGAGCTTAAAACAGCACAAACACCACCTTCCATAATTCTTGGTTTCTTGTAAGACATAATGCAGGTTTAAAATACAGGCAAATATAATCCAAAACAGGAGTGTATAACCAAAACACTCAACTTCAGATGTTAACAAACCTGGAGCCTTGGTAATGCTAACAGCACTTCCCTAGTGGCTGATTTGTAAACTAACTGCATCAGATTCAAAATGAGCCAGACTAGAGTTTTAACTGCACAAGTAAATATTTACAAAACCTTTGGCAGATCATAAGTACAAATCACAAGGTTTTTATACACAAACTATCAGGTTTTTAAAATTACGTATTAAGATGTTTTTTTTTAATTAAAGTTTTGAATTCTTTGTTTCAGATTAAAAATACTTTTCTTTACCAGGAATTTGTCAAGTTTTATTTGTGTGATCTCTAGATCTTTGTACATAAGCAAATATTTTCTGTATAACACTTTAGGTTTTATCTGTAATTTTATCAGTATTAAATATATGGTGTTGACTGATTTGAGCAACCTCTAGCCATCACAAAAATGAGGATATATATTTATCTTTCTTGGTTCTAGAATAACTGCATATTGGAACAGGAAACTACAAATATTTATTCTAAACAGCTTATGTATCGTAACAATATACATTTATGTTTGTCAAAGTTTTGAATGGAAATCTACAAACATGAGATGCCCTCTGACCCCTCGCTACCCACAACAACAAAGTTAATGAGGAGGACACACCATTCAGCCAATGAAGCATGATACCACACAGCTTTCACAATGTATTATTTTGATAATTAAGAACCTGGTGTTTTTAAAAGTCAAACATCAATAACATGCACACAGATTTATCAGTTGCATAAATTTTCCCTTTATATTGACCAAAATTGTTTTGGCAGATATATTTGTGCGATTAAAAGTACAATGGTCATTTCACTATTTTACGTGTGTGTCCTGCCACCTAGTGATCAGAAATGAAACGTATTTATGAAACTTGAAAAAATAGTTTTCCTTTATTTCCTTACATATGTACAGTAGAAAAAACATTACTGTTGAAGAAGCTGTAAAACACTTCATAACGGCAATTAGGTTCTCAAATAAGGTTATAATTCAACACTAGCAATTATTTTTAAGCATCTTAAAGTAACAGAATGAATACAGCAGCTATTTTAAATATTTTCTTGACCCATCCTTACATACCAAGCACTACCGTATATAGTGATACATACAGTACACCATCTCAAAGCTATCATAATTAAACTGGCTTTCTAATTATGATAAGAACCTCAAAATAATTCATAAATATTTTTATGCTCAATACCACTAGAGAAACGTTCAAACAGAAGATAAAATACTCTGTATAGAAAACAATGAAAAAAAGGCATTAGTTAATAACATTAAAATTGCTTTTATATGTTACAAATAATACAGTATTAAGTATGAAAGAAATATTAGTAATTTATGAAAGACAGAAAGCATGTGAAATGTAGATCTTACTTTCTATTTTGATTTTGTGAATAACATTAAAGACTATCTTAGAACTACTAGTTTAACAGCACCACTACTGGTTAAAGTGAGAATTGGTGGTATGAGAGCAGCACTGGTTAATTCTTTCCATATGGACATCCTTTTCTGTACATGTTGCAAAGTTCTGCAGAGTTACATTCAAAGTTTAATTTGATTAGTTTATTATAATGTTTTACAAATGAACTTGGTATCACAACATGTTACAATTTGAATTCATTTTTGAAAAGAAAAATTTTCAGATTTCATGTTTTTTATGGTGGTTACGAAGTTGGTCAAAACTGATGACTGATCTTCGTATAAAGTTGGAACAGAGAAAATAACAGATAAAATACAAAGTTTCACTGAAAGAAAAATGTTTGAAATTTAATTTATTTAGGAAATTTAAGATTATTCAAACAAAATCTGACTGAATCCATAGAATCTGTATGAAAATTAGAATTGTTGACTCTGACTATAAGGTTGGTGGGATCCATCTTGCTTACAACCATGAAAGAAGTCAAGGTTTTATATGACTCTTCACAAACTTTTGCAGATTATCAATAAACATTAAAAGGCTTTGATACATGCAATGTCATATTTTTTCATTAAAATTTGCTTGTGCAATGTTTTTCCTCAAATTTTGACTACACCACACACAAAGTAATTTTTATTTTAAAAATAAAAATAATTTTATCCATCAGACAATTATCAGATTTCATTTTTGAAAAATACAGTATTTTAGTAATATTATATATGTATATATATATTATTATTATTTACAAAAGTTTTTAAATTCAGCTATTTTTATTAAAACATAAGACAGTAAATAAAGCAATACATAAAACAAAGTCTCTGCTGCTTATGAGTCAGAAAGTTTGAGCTTGCCCCCTGTACCTTGCATGCTAAAGTCTTTGTCAATTTCAAATGTAGAAAATGGAAAACAACTGTTTTAGGTTTTATACACACATTTTAAAGTAAAACATTACTTTAACAAAACCACAGAATTGCACTGTAATTTATCACCATATTATCTTATTCATTCTCTTTGCATTCTAAGACAAAAAACAATTTCTGATAACTATACACCCTGCAAAACAAACATTTCAAAAATTGGAAAAAGTGAATAGAAAAGAACAGAAGGTTCTTTATGTTATATCCTAGCTTATAAATATAGGTAATTTGAGTTTCTAATTCTAAAGAAGCTCTCTACAGACTTTGTATTCAGACATCACAAACATCTAACTTGAACCAAATCTGCATTCAACATACCAAACAAAACACAAAAAATAGACATTTAGGAATTCTGTTTTAATACTGACTTGTAAATTAATAAATTAACTAATGAATAATACTGAAATCTGAATTATAATCTACAATATGACCAAAACTTATTGCCATTCATTCTTAAAATAATAGTTTTATAAAATTTTTAATGCAAGTTTCCAAACATTATGACATGCCATCTGACCCATACCTTATAGGGTTAAAGCGAGAACTACTGATATAAGAGAGACAGAGTTTAAAGCAAGGACTTCTGGTTTAATAATGGTACAATTTGAAGTGAGGACTTCTGGTTTAATAATGGTGCAAGATGAAGCGAGAATTTCTGTTCTGATAACGGTACAAGTTAAAGTGAGGACTTCTAGTCTGATAACGGTACAAGTTAAAGTGAGAACTTCTAGTCTGATAATGGTGCAAGTTAAAGTGAGAACTTCTAGTCTGATAACGGTACAAGTTAAAGTGAGGACTTCTAGTCTGATAACGGTACAAGTTAAAGTGAGAACTTCTAGTCTGATAATGGTGCAAGTTAAAGTGAGAACTTCTAGTCTGATAACGGTACAAGTTAAAGTGAGGACTTCTAGTCTGATAATGGTACAAGTTAAAGTGAGAACTTCTAGTCTGATAATGGTACAAGTTGAAGTGAGAACTGCTAGTTTAAGAATGGTACAAGTTAAAGTGAGAACTTCTAGTCTGATAATGGTACAAGTTGAAGTGAGAACTGCTAGTTTAAGAATGGTACAAGTTAAAGTGAGAACTTCTAGTCTGATAATGGTACAAGTTGAAGTGAGAACTGCTAGTTTAGGTTTGAGGATTACAAAATGGTAAGTTTAAGAGTTAGTATGAGTAAGTCACATAGATTATTTACAAAATACACAAAACTGCATCTTGATAACTCTATTTCATACATTTCACATGTGAATAAAATGATACATTTATTTATCCACAAAATACTAATCTTAACCAACTTAAAAACACACATTTAATGTTATTCTAGCCAGAATTGCTTCAAAATACATACAGCTAACATGATTGTAATCTTAAAGATACGCAGACATCTACTGTTGTTCTCATCTGAATAACATCTACTGTTGTTCTCATCTGAATAACCTCCTAACATGATTCTCGTCTGAACATAATCTGAATAAAACATGATTCTCGTCTGAACATAATAAAAAATACACGATTCCATTCAAACAATTCTCCACATATAAAAGTATAACCTCTTGTAACATAATTCTAAATAACTTACAAATGTAAACATGTCTTACACAATCGTGGCACAAGACGTGTAACTTACAAACTCTTGATGAAAGTTATTGCCAGACACTCCTTTCCCCCTTTCACTGACTGCCTCCATGTTGGGTCCTAATGAAGAGGCTAACTGCTTGCTTTTGGTCTTGACACTTCCAAACCCTTCAGCAGGCTCTCCATGGTGAGAAAATCCATACTGAAACCAGTGTAATGGTTTTCTTTACTTTCTAACAAGTCTACATCTTGAAAATATACTGGCTTAAAAACTAAGATATCAGTAACATCTTGCAAGGTTCCAAAAGTTAGGGTTAGCATAACTACAAAACTTTATATGTTACCAGATAATTTACCTATTAAACATGCTTTCATAGAGCTAAGCCTGTTAACAACCACACAACCTCATGGCATGCTAGAATAGAGGAATGTTAATCCATGTTAACTGATATAATTAAACCTTTTCATCACAAAATGAAGGACCCATTAACAATTAGAGTGCCATGAGTAACATCATTCTTCATATATGGAATATTTTAAGTCAAAATTAACACAAGCATGTAATTTTTAAATAAATTTTCTAAAAACACTGAATACTTTTAATTGAGAATTCACATAAAATCAGATACATGTTTTCTCTCTCTCACCTTGGAATGGTAAGATGGGTCTCTGAAATCATGCCTGCTATGAGGACGACGAAGGACTGATGTGTGAGACTGGGCTGAATGAGATACAGAGCTGCCAGAGTCAAACTGTCTTGAGTTAAAATAATGCTGAGAATCGTCGTCACTATCTACTGGGTGGTGGCGGGGAAGAAAATATGACTTTCTTTTTCCTGGCAGAGCAAAATAACAAGAAAATGCACTTCAAACATTCTTATCTTATTAAAAAAGATGCACTGATGATAAATATTTTAGACTAAACTTCCTGTACTGTTTTAGGAAGTAAATCACAGGCAAATTTTACCCATTTCTGAACCATTAAACGGCCCATAGATTTCAACTGAAAAACCACTAATTGACTAATAACATGCTTACCAGGATTATACAATTATTATTACATTTATCTTTCATCAATAATATTGAATGAAAGTTGCAAAACATACGACTTCTGGCTAACTTTAACATACATTACATAATACATGAAAACATCTTGCACAATTTTGTTGTGAAGAAATTGAGAGGAAATTTAATATAACAAAATACTGGCTAAAGAATGTTGTTTCTTTTCCATTAAAATTATTTTGAAATACAACCTGACAGTAAGAACTGTGATGCATTCTCAAGAGATGTTATGTAAGATAACTCAAACTATTTCTTCTACAGAGTTATGCAAACAACAACTTTAAAAAATGCAAGCTCTATTTAACAAGACATTTTGAACACCTGATTTTGGTCATCATCGTGCTTAATATAAACTTGTATTGTAAAACTAATGACAGCCATAGGTGACAAGGAAAAATATCACCCAACCTTGTTTTAATTCATTAATCTGATTCGTACATCTCATTAAAAACAATTTCTCACAACACTGAAATTTCAGAATACAAAAATCATTACGTATAAGAAGGTGTGTTGTACATGTTAATAAAACAATAGATTTTGGGATTTTTGATACTACACATCAACACACTTTCAGTGCAAAATACAGTTAATAGAATATGATAATATTGAAGTCCCCCTGTTTTTGATTCCAGTAAGCAAAGAAACACGGGCACATTATTCACGCCCAAATTGTGTGAATGCCTGTCAGTATTGGAATCTTTATAAGTTGTAACACGCTATTTTACCAAAGAGTAAAATTGTTTGTTGAAAGATAGTAAAGAATATAAACAATAAAACATTTGTAAAACAAAGGTACCAATTCTTTTGTTTTCTACAACAATTTAAGCTGAAACCTATATGTAAACTGCTACTTCCACTTCTACATTTTTTTTTATTCTATCTCAACAAAATTTTACTTCCAAAAAAAATTAATTTCTACACAATCTAAGCTCTGGTAGGGCTCTAACCTAAACAACCAGTCTATATTTAAGTAGTGGGAACTATCAGAAGGACTTGAGTGCTTTCCACTTAAATTTTTACTAAAACAATAAAGAAACAAACCTTCTTTATCTCTGCCAGTCTCGTGAATTCTTGGTTGATCACTTTCTCGGGGACGTCTTCCGTAAGATGCTCGATGTTCTTCTCGTCTACTGATGTGTCCTTCACGTTCGCTATCACTTCCTAGTGGTCTCTGTAAGAGTTCAAACATTGTTGCACTTTATCAAACATGCTTAATCTTTGACATTTATAAATAAAATTCAGTTCATTAATCAAGCAAATAAATAATTTAACTGTCCCTCTAAACAAAAAAATTTTAGTTACCAACATGAAAAAAAAAACCATTACATTTCTTCATAATCAGTAGAAAAGTTTTATATCACCATAGTTTCAGGTACTTCTGATGACATCCTTTACATTTACCATATCACTATATTATTTTTATATTTGTTGTTGTTTTGATATAAAAAAAGAAAAATGCATGTTTCAAAAAACATCAGAGAAGCAGATGAATCAACTGGAAAAAGTAAATAACTGGCAGTCAATAACCTTGGTGCTTACCGTTACAGACAAAGAGCACTAAAATAAATGGAATTACAGTTTATGAATTATTATTGTGCAAGGCTGAAATGCCAAACATAAGTGAATCTTGAAATACAAGGTTTTATACAATATTCTAACCCAATCCCCATGGGCATCCTTTACTGCACATCACAAGGTTTAGTTACATTCAAAATTTTAAATTAATATTTGTTATATCAATCAGTATAGCATAAAATCTCGGCTAATAATACGTACTTAAATAGTATATGGGTTTTATGTTCTTAATTGTATAATGTAATATTTTTGAATTCCAGAATTTCCTCTAGTGTTATTACATGACTTTCTCTAGAGATCTCCTCTTCCCTAGTTTATTTGCATCTCCAATAAGTATGAAATTAAACAAAATATATACTATAAATTTATCATTGCTCAAACATACCATAATTTTTATAGCTTTCAATTTTGTTTAATTACAATCAAATAAAATCAGACCCTTCTTGCAATATCCTCTAAGGATTTTTTAAGTTATTTTATGTTTAATTCTGTATCATTCTTAACCAACAGAAATTATGTTACATTGTTTTCTGAACACAGAATTGTCTGTTTCTCTGTTAGTACAGGCTTCATTCCCAAAGAAAAACGATTAGCTTGTATGAATTTGTAACAGTTCTTATCACATAGCTAGAGAGCAAGGAAAATTGTGTTAGTAAAAGGAAATTATCTGTTTGTGTATTATTTTATATCTTTTGGTGCATTACTTAATTAAATAAATATTTAGTGCATTACTATATTAGTTGGAATCAACAGTCAACAGTAAAAAAACTGGACATGTATTTCTTGTTTTTCATACTTTTATAGAAATAAAGAATAAATATGTGTGTGTATGTGTTTTCTTATATCAAAGCCACATTGGGCTATCTGCTGTACCCACTTTAGTTTTGTAAATCCATAGACATACTGCTGTTCTAGCTGGGGCTCTATAAAATGTAAAAGAGAGATCTTTTTTGGGTAGTTAATGTTAGATTAGATAGTATAAAGTGACCTCCACTTTCCTCAAGTGATTTACGACTCATAATGCCATGAACTGTAGTTAGACATGGTTCAATAGGCAATATAACAGTAAAGTGTAATTATAAATAGAAGCATACTATTACCAGTTTATAGCTAATTAGGATAAATGAATGTAGTTTCTCTTACAATTTGGAGTCATTCTAGAAAAAGAAAAGAATGGGGGGTAATTTAGCTTTAATTCAGTATTTTTTCGGAGGTTATGAGGTTGGTCAAATTGATCAACCTTGTACAGAGTTGAGATAGAGAAAATAAATAAAATATAAAGTTTTACTGAGATCAAATATTTGAAATGTATTTACGTTTTAAGAGACTAAAGAAATAAAATTTGAGATTTCTAAAATGAAGAAAAGCATTTTTAATCTTACCACAAAAAATTTTGGACAAATTTTTCAAAACAAGTAATCAATAGATGAATGGACATTTTTAGGTTATTTAAAATAATTCACTAAAAGTGACTTTTTGTGAAAGACATTTACTAAAAAACTGCCAAATTTTGTTTAGCTATATATACAATATGTATATTAAGTTAGTAGCAGTAAACCTAGAGACTTTAAATGAGTACAAGCAGTCACATATTCGGTCAAACAGACCAATCCCGTATTGAGAGAGTTAACAAGAAACGATCATACAATGTATGCAAAATCATACATATCACCTAAATGCAAGTTAAAACCAATGTCATTAAAAATTATTAAAAAATCTGATGAGGGATCATCACAAACTACAGAAACAAGCTGAACTGAAATGATAATATTTTCAAGCTTATAACAAGATTCATGTTACTAGTGGGGCACCTTAGGACTCGGTCTTTGGATCTTTGTTCTTTCTGGTTTACAGCAATGACAGATAAAAAAAAAAAAAAGGTCAACAGAGTACTTAACTTTGCAGATAATATTAATGTTTCCAGCAGTGAAGAGGATGCTGCTGATTTACAAAAGGATTTAGGTCATTTAGTGAGTTGGGTACATAAATGGCAAACGAGTTTTTAGTTATAATAAATGCAAGATAATGCATGTGGGTTATAATTTGAATTATAAGTAAAATTTGGATGGGAATAACCCTAACAGTATCATGAAAGAAAGGAATCTTGATGTAATAGTTGATCACTTTCAAAGGCCATCCAAGCAATGTGTTGTTGCTAGTGGTAGGGCAAATAGGATTTTAGGTTGTATCTACAGAAATACTGAAAAGTCTGAAGAGGTTATAATTTCTTTGTACAGGTCAATAGTTAGGCCATATTAGAAATATGGGCTCAGTTTTCAGCTCCTTGCCTTAGGAAAGACATCAAACTATTAGAGTTCAGTGAAGGGTTACTATAATAGTGCCTGGGATGAAGGGTTTATCATATGAGAGACTGAAATCTCTCAAACTGTTTTCCACTGAAAAAAGAGGGATGATTTGATTGATGTGATTGTAAAGAGAAATGATAATGTTGACACATCATCTTTGTTTGAACTTACTTAATTTTAGTTCAGAGGATGGGACAGCCAAGATAGATCAACAGGTCTCATGTCGATTCAAAACACTTATTTTAAAACTACTAAATGACATAATATTGCTTTCATCACTACTGTCCATATTTCAGCAAAATGTTTGGAGCTGTTTTTTTTTCTTTTATGGCTGGTAAAACTAGAACCAATAATAATAATAATAAGGTTGGGGACACTTATAAACATACATAGTCTTTACTCTAGTATTTCCAAAAATTATAAAATAAGAACATTTCAGATTTATTTAACAATATCTGAATGTCTTCAAAGAATTTATATTGACAGTGAAGAACTTTCAAAATGAGAGTGAAAATTTTGACATTTCCAAGAATTAACTTAAAAACAGCCACAGAATTTTTGCAGGAGTTTTGGTAACTGCGTATAGATTTGGGTTAAGAGTATGTAGCCATTTTTACTTAAATGGCTTTAAAGAGAAATGACCAATTGTGATGAAAAAAACTGATAAAATCTCTTTCAAGAATTAACATAAAAATAGTCCTATGGTCTGTGCAGTTAATTCAGTAGGTTTGTGAAACAAGCATAATATGAAAAACAAGTGGATGAATTTTATCTAACAATCAGAAAATTGATTTTGATAATTTCAAAATTTTAGCAGCCTTAGCCATTGAGACTGAATGTGTAGACTGTTGTTTGAAGAACACATCTGTTTCTTAACCATATTTTCTATTAGTCTTTTTACAAACTTTCTAGTCAATCCCTGTTAAGAATCACTGTCATGGTTTGTGACAAGATAAATCCACACATCTTCACCATTAAAATGAAATAGAGGTATTCCTATACACATGTACAGATTAATCTTACAATATCAATAAATACACTTCACATTTTGCTACAATTTAAAATGGAAATGACTCCACTGGACTATGCCAAATGGCATGCACTGCCACAATCACAAGGTTAAACTTCAATGTCCAAGTGATCACTGAATGATAAAAATTAAGTTTTTATAACACTGTCAACACAAGGTTTCAGAAAAACATTTTACTTTGTGTGCAGTACACAAGTTAAAATGTTTTGTTAGTAAGTATTCAAATATTGTAACCCTGAAAATAAATCAGTCTTAAAAACTTACAGTATTTTCAACCAATGGTATCTTCAGCCACGCTGGCGCAAAATCATGAGTAGGGGCGTTGTTACTTGCCATCAGTTGACCTGTCTCAGGATGACCATGATAGGCACTATAATTCAAAATTTTAATATGTAATAGGACTTATCTGGACTCACAGAAAGCATGAAATATATTTGTCTCCTGAATTTTGTGAAAGATCCTCAATGGGTGTCTGTTAAGGACTAGTCAATAAAACCCATTGCTATTTCTTGAACAATGCACCTTTTTTTTTTAACAGTGAATAATCTGCTTTAAAATCACTTTATAAAGCCTTTACAACTGAATTAGACACTGAGATAAATGTTTCCTTATGTTTAGCTTAATTATAAAATGCACATTCTTACTATCCTACCTCCTGGGTTTCCAGTAGTAAACCTATATCTGTGAATGAATACAGGAAATATTTACAAACAAACTTCTCTCAACAGCTGCAATGTGTTTTAAAATTCACCAGACTTGCAAGAGATTGGGACGCAACCAACAACTGGTTAGAAATGGTTAACTTCTACATGAGGATGTGACTTGAAGTTCTTGAACATGAAAAAGGAATGTAGGTATACTGTATTTCTTCCACAAACTAGTACAATGAAACACTGGGTTTGTTGCTATCTTTTCATCTTGAAATAGTAAACATGCTTCAACCAAACTGAAATATTCTTATGTTCAAGATTCGATCACTGAAAATACCTAGGAAGAAAAATTAATCATATTATGGACATATTATATATAAAATCAGTTTATTTATTCATTCCAGAAATAGATTATTTCATCATTAAATGAAAATACTACATTCTGAGTGGCTACTAAGAAATAGCATTAATTTTTCTCAACACCAAAATCTGATTTACAAATAAAGTACTTATTTCAGTTTCACTCCCTCATAAAATTTATAGTAGTAATATGGAAAGGTGCAACATTTTTAATATTCATATTTACCAATGTATTATTTTGTTAAAATTACAGCTTTGAATCTTATAAGATAATGAAATGTAACATTTAAGATTAAACAAGCTTTTCCAATCTCTATTAAATTTCAACATGAATCATTTGTTACTAGACTATGGTAAAACATTTAACATTATCAACAATTTTACTAAACTTAAGTGGTTAAGACCGACAGCAATAGTACTTTAAGTAATGTCTTAAACACATACCTAAGTTAAAAACTGAAAATTCAGATACACAAATCTATAGCATGTTTTTTCTCTACCACCAAACCTTCAAGTAGAGCTTTAAACACAAGGTTACAAAAATGACAGTTTAAAACACACTATCAAGTGTACTCAGACTACAATTTATCATAATGAATCTCTCTCTGCTGACAATCAAAATAATGACTTTAAAAAAAATAGCCCTACTGAACACCTCAAACACAGAACCACACTTAGAGAATTAAAATTAGTCTGTAGAAAATAAAATACAAATCTTAAAATTTTCCAAGTCACAATAATATGAACCAGAAAAAAAATACTTTCAAGAACCTTAAATCTAACTACAGTATTGTAACAAAGCCAGGATGGAGATACTGTTGTTCCTAACAAACATTATTATAAACACTCAAGCTAACAACTTGAGGACAGTAATTTCTACAAGAATCTCACATGGTACTTTATATCTCAGTTTATTAAAACCACCAGTGATCAAGTTAAAGAACTCTTACAAAAGAAAATTAAAAATGGCTTAACACTCAAATGGGCTTGTCCAGGTGTTTTTTTTCTTTTACTCAAAATACATGAACATAATTCCAATTGATTCATATCTTCTAACAAACATGGCTAAATTGGACATTTACCTCCTACCAACCTTTTGTATACAATGAATGTTTCTTTACTTTACATTTCACAAAAAGGACTTGAAATTCTGAAATGCATCCTGAAACTTTTTAGTTCATCATAATTTCAAACTGACCTTACTACTCTTACTTCTAAACAACTTCAAATTCAATAACAAACATTACCTTCAGATTACCAAAACAGCATTTGGTACCAAACTGGCTACTAACCATGCCAATATATTTATGGGCAATACCAAAAGCCAGATCTTATAGCATCCTATGAAACCCCAAACAAATGATGTATTTTTTCATTTAGACAGCTGGTTCTGAATCACTTTTTTCTTATGCTAACCTTTCATACAACAATTACATTTACATCTACACAAAACACATTGTTCACATCACTGCCTCTCAGTGAGTAATTTTAAACTTGTACAAAATACCTACTAAGACTGTAATACCTTCTATACAAAGGCTGATATCTCCATCCACATCAAGCTCTCCTAATCAAGAAAATCTGTTTTAATAAAACAAATTAAAACCAAGGAACTACAGCAAAGACACAGACAGACTGAAAATGGTAAGAACAACCAAGAACAAAAAAATATCCTTCAACAGTGCTGTACAGACCCAAATAGAATTATTACCTGTCACTTTAAACTCAAACGTTTCAAGTTCCTCAGAAACACAATCATCTACTACAACTGCCTTAGACAAAATTGTCTTGAAATTCTCACCATTTCCTTTCTGAAGAGCAAGTTTTAAAGACATCCTTAGTACATGTAAAAGTGGATCAATTACACCTGAACACAAAGGTTGTCATTCAGATAATAAAGCTTTGTCTCACTTGCAAGTTCACAAAAACTACAAACTGTTTTACTGATAAATACAACCAAAAACACTAAACAAAATTACTAACCAAAAATACCATTTACCACACACAAGATAAAAACTATAGTCCCCAGTATGTAGGACAGCTCCTCTGACAACTTTAAGAGCATTTCAACAAGCATAAATCTTCCAGTAACATCTAAAAGGGGGTCCCTTTTACCCAACACTTCAGTAAACCTGATATTCAATTAACTTTTCCTTACTTTTATTCAATATAGTTTCTCTAAACCAAACATCTTTACATAATATTTATGTTTCCTGTTCTATTACAATTACTGGTGTCTACATATATTTTGTTTCACTTATTCTGATGTATCAAATTCAGTACACTTCACTGAAGCAATACAGCTACTAAACCTACAACTCAGTGTTTCACAATAAGTCTGCTACAGTGAATGGAAGAACCTCCTAAATACATATTTTTAAATAAAACTTTTGTTAAAGTGAAGAACATTATACAAGTCAAGAGGTCAGGTTCTATATGAGAGTGACAGTGTGAGATTACTATTGAAATACTCTTCAGAGTTTTTATTAATAACAGAAAAAAACTCTTAATACTATTCAATGGCACACAACAAACCTTCAAATGGTGGGACCTATCTTAAAATTCCAGGCCTGAAAATGAATGTAACCCAACTGCTAAGGATCTTAAACAGAACGGAAGTTTAATCATACAAGTTCATCTTTTCCTGGAAACTATCGGTGAATTAGTCTCGGGAAACAGAATGTTTCAATAAAGTAACAAATCAATTACTTTTGAGTCTTTAACAAAAAAATATATTTTACCTTCAATGTTCTAATCAGTAAAATATATATGAACAATTTCAAACCTCAACTTTAACTTTTAAAGACACTAGAAAGTGATTTCTAATTTGAGTAAATCTTAGGAAATTTAGGACTGCTACTAGCAGTATTATGTAAAATTAAATGTATCTGTGTTAACATTATTTAGTGTTAACAAATTACACATTAATAAGTATATATATCCTATCTATATATATAAATCTTCACTGCAGCATTTATTTTTAAATATCAAACTAATTACACATGTTTATGTTAGCTATTTCACAAAAGTTAGATGCATTATTTCAGCTGAAACTGGTGTATCTAGGCCACGAGCACTTTGATAAAAAGTGTACAGTACACTAGTGCTGACTGACACCTTACACTAAAAGGTCTAATTTAGAGATACAGCTTTAAAGTCAAAAGACTTGAAGTCAGTTAGCCTAACACTTGTAAATTATGCACAAAGGAAGAGAAATGTGTGGAAGAAACCTGCAGATTACATTTCTTTTTTTATTACTACTTTCAATAAACAACCACTTGCATCTATGTACAAGCTGTTGACAAAACTGCACTATAAAAGCCAGATTATGCACTTCTCACCAGCTGGCCCACATACTAATTGCCTTGGGAACCAAGCAAATAAGACAAAGCTGTAGTCTTGCCATGCCACTTCCTGATATCCAACACTGGATATGTCAATCAGTTAAAATACATTTCAAAACCAGTACGACACAAGCAAGTAAATTAAACGTAACTAGAATTACAGTAGCTTTCTCTGTTCAGAATTTCACACTATAAATAACTGAAATGTGTATCATTGCTAAACTGATACTTTAAAACAAGAAAGCTTTTTAAATGTGCACTAGAATTTTTTTTAATGAAACTTAAGTTTTATTATCAAAACTACAACACTAAACATCAGTGTGCCAGTTAATTTAGAGCTCTGAATTTAGTCGTGCCAAATATAACACAACAAAGTCCTTTACTTAACAATATAAATTTTTTAGTGTCAAAACTGTAATCTTTGCTTACAAAATTATATAACAAAGCCACCCACCAAGGATGTGGTGACAAAGATAAATCTCTAAAAAAAACTTTGTAATATAAAGCAAAATACACCAGGAACTTTTACAAATCAATGGTAATAATAGATCAGTTCAATAAAAATAGTTACTTCAGATCTAAAACAAAGAGCATAAAGCTTTTAATTAGGATTAATTATGTGCTATATCACAGCAGGAAAAATATTTAGAAATGTAACATGTTAACCTCAAGAACAAATCCTGTCCATACCAATAACAATAAACAAAGTATTTATTTTTTTATTTAACATTTCAACAAATGATTATTGAAACTAGTTGGATATAATAAATTTGTGTTTGTACTATCTCTAAAGACTTGAGTACAAGTGACAGTTGATACAAAGTATGATTTTTATTTAAACAGTATTCCGTTCAACTTTATTTTAAATGATAACAAAAAGTATGTATGCAATTCTGATAGGATTTCTAAATGTTGAATAATTTATGTTTTTCTTCTAAAAAACTGTTCTACTTTATATCATGTAATTCACTAATACTTACAAATATTTAAGCCACTCTGAATTATGGTGTGATTTTCTCTTATCTGTAAGTTACAAATTAATAAACTAATATATTTTATTACTCAATCTCTTAAAGACAGTTTAATTACAACTGTTAATATTTTACATACAAAGTAAAAAATTGTCTTTTACTATATAGTAAGTTGTATTGAATATGTAGATTAATTCAGAATCTTTATGCATTTTACTTGAGAAATACTGTATCAAGACCTAAACTTAATATGAAAAGCAAATTATACAATAGGTGGTTATTACAAATATCTAAAGCTTAATATTAGTACCAAGTCATACTTTCTATTCAGTTTTCACAATAAAATAAAGACAACACAATTGAAACTTAATATGAAACTAATTTAGCTTTCAAAACTTAACTACAAAACCATTTGTCTGATGTTAATTGCAGGAATTATTTAACTGATAATGAGAAAACTACAACTCTGTTTAATGCCACATTTTTTCTTATTTTAAGGAGTTTTATACCACCTCACACAAAGATCAACTGGCACACACTGCAGTCTCACTAATCACCTGTCGTATTTCTTTTAGATTTCAACGCTGAACTGCAACTGTGTTCCAATTTTTTGACCTATAAAATTAATACACAATACTTACTATATAACTCATTTATAAGTTATGTTATAAAAGTTGTGGTTGATAAAAAATTAAAACCTATGTTTGTTACAAACAGTAATATAATACTAACTACTTTCGAGTAATGTAACATCATTTATGATATTCATATTGTACTTTGTACTTGTAGTCACTACAGTTACTCCAGGTCGAAATTCCTGGTACCATTAGCATTAATGAACAGAATTTGTTGTGTTAGGGTACTAAGCATAATATTGTTGTCAGTATAACACAATGAAATATATTTTTCTACCAAAAGCACTATCAAACGTTACAGTTTTTAATTCTCACTTTTGTTAAGCCTACCTCCAATATGGAGTTTGCCTTTACTTATTAAGCCTAAATATTAACTTGTTTAAAATAACATTACATGCCAAGTTAACTTACGACGCGTTAATTTACAATATAAAAAGGTTAACACAGCTTCCTCGACTTCCGTCAATACATAACTATTTGAATGTCATTGAATAATGTACTTTAAATATCAAGACTAAAACACGAAACATATGGCAGTGATTTGAAACTACAGATTAGTTTTCATACAAAATGGTCGCTTTATCCACAACCATAAACTTCAACCGCACTTCAAAACAACAATATGGCGTGTGTAATTTTCTTCTTAAGATCTCGTTTTACACGAGAAGGCATGACTTCACTAGATGGCGTGAATTACTTTATTAAAAGTCAAATAAAATCAGTATGTTCGTTTGTTTTTTTGTTTGTTTTTGGAATTTCGCACAAAGCTACTCGAGGGTTATCTGTGCTAGCCGTCCCTAATTTAGCAGTGTAAGACTAGAGGGAAGGCAGCTAGTCATCACCACCCACCGCCAACTCTTGGGCTACTCTTTTACCAACGAATAGTGGGATTGACCGTCACATTATACCGCCCTCACGGCTGGGAGGGCGAGCATGTTTAGCGCGACGCGAACCCGTGACCCTCAGATTACGAGTCGCACGCCTTACGCGCTTGGCCATGCCAGGCCCAATAAAATCAGAAAAACGTAATGTGCCAGTATAAAAATCCATTTCACCTTTGTCATTCACAAAAGAGGGATTTCAGACACATATTCTAATTCTTATGTCGCTGATATCTGGCTGGTCTGATAAACTATCATCTTTGGATAAAAAACATCTAATGAGACCACAGATTTAATTTATTTTCAACAAAGATAAAACTGAAAAGATTGTAATGGATGTAGTATACTAATATATTTTTTTATACGCCGTACCCACTATCTTAAACTGTAGTTTCGACTATTCAAGACGTGTCAGTAGAGCTGGCACATATTTAGATGCACTTGAGATATTTATTGACATTTGTTTGTTCGACGAAGTTTTCATTCGACCCTCAGTGGTACAGTGGTATGTCTGCTGACCTATACTGCTAACAACCGCGTTTCGATACTCGTGGCGGGCAGAGCACAGATAGTCATTTGTGTAACTTTGTGCTTATTGACAAATGAGTTTTCACTTTTTGTCTATCTCTGGGCTCGATATGCTTATCACAATTTACGATGCAGTTGTGTTGTTAGCTGAATTATGAGCATTTAATGGACATTAAGGAAAAGTAAGCGCTCCCATAACCAAAAAATGAAAACTTTTTCGAACGACTTCTTATGATGTGCATTTAATATTTATGAGCTGTTTAAGACCTTATAACGCATGATTTAAAATCCCAATTAACTTAGGTGCGTGAATAATATTCTAGCATCGTACCATATTTATTATTCAGTGTTATAAATAAGAGTGTGACAAAACAAATTGGCCTGGCATGGCCGAGCGCGTAAGGCGTGCGACTCGTAATCCGAGTGTCGCGCCCGAGTCGCGTTAAACATGTTCGCCCTACCAGCCGTGGGGGCGTTATAATGTACAATCAATCCCACTATTCGTTGGTAAAAGAGTAGCCCAAGAGTTAGCGGTGGGCGGTGGGTGGTGATGACTAACTGCCTTCCCTCTAGTCTTACACTGCTAAATTAGGGACGGCTAGCACAGATAGCCCTCGAGTAGCTTTGTGCGAAATTCCAAAAACAAACAGACAAAACAAATAATTTTAGGTTTCTACGTTACAAACTATATTTTTATTTTTAGTGCAAATTCCAATAAATTTATAATTGGCGGTGGGTTTTATTTCATTTCCTCGTGTAGCTTTGCGCGAAATGAAATAAAATATTATAAATTTATTTTATTTGCACTATCTGCGTTAGTAACGTCCTAAATTTAGCAGTGTAAGACCAGAGGCTACTCGAAGGCTATCTGTCATCACCACCCAGAGGGAAGGCCAACTCTTTGGGCTACTCTTTTACTGACGAATAGTGGAACTGACGCCCCCCACAGCTGAAACGGCGAGCATGTTTGGTGCGATGGTGATTCGAACCCTCGACCTTCAGATTACGAGTCGAGTGCCTTAACCACCTGGCTACCATTGTATGGAACATAAGGAACAAAAGAAACTTTAACGCTCTAATCGAAAAAGTAAGACTATGTTTGTTTGTTTGTTTGTTTGTTTTGAATTTCGCACAAAGCTACTCGAGGGCTATCTGTGCTAGCCGTCCCTAATTTAGCAGTGTAAGACTAGAGGGAAGGCAGCCAGTCATCACCACCCACCGCCAACTCTTGGGCTACTCTTTTACCAATGAAAAGTGGGGTTGACCGTAACATTATAACACCCCCACGGCTGGGAGGGCGAGCATGTTTGGCGCGACTCGGGCGCGAACCCGCGACCCTCAGATTACGAAGCGCACGCCTTAACGCGCTAGGCCATGCCAGGCCATAAGACTATGAAATAACGTGAATTACTGAAATCAAGTTAGATTTGGAGATTACGCATAATAGAAATTATTATTAAATTCCGTATCATAAATTATCTAATAGTGATAAACTTTTCAAGAGATGTAATAAAAAAGTGGCTCTTTACATATGTAATAAACTTCAGCAACTCGAGATTTTGAATCTGTATGGATTACAACCAGTGGCTTCAAGGACATTTTTATTTTGCAGTTATTATAGGCCACTTGATCACACAGTTGAGGTAAATTAAGAGTTCTGTAATAAGATCAGGTTCCTACAGGTAAAAATGTTGGTGCAATAATTATGGGCTACATTTTAGACACATTGTTTGTGAATGTGTTGACTTAAATAATAAAAAGACTACAATTTCATGAATTTATTCTGGATAATTTTCTGTACGGAATTATCAGAGATACCAACCACGCGAGTCTGGATACTATTTTGAATTTATTTTTAATCACAAAGGAAGGTAGGGCCTCATATTTTCATTCGTGAAGTTGAAATAAGGGAATATTTTGGGAAAGAAAGTTTACGTCAAAGTTAGGTTCGATGTTTTACTCAATTTTCAGGTAAAAGGAAATGAAACCTCAACTCCTAACTTTCTGATGGCCGATTACGTGTCCATGAAATAAAGCTTATCAGTAATGAATTGGGACTAAAGTGAAAAGTAATATGGAACAGACTTAGGAGATGTTTAAAAACAAATTGCTTTTAATTCAAAACAGACAAACCTAACTGACTTAAACTTAAAAGAGAAAAAGACGGATAAATACTGCAAGTTTAACTTGAAGGTAAAAAAAATATTAAGAGTTAGTTTGGCCCTTAAATGTGTGTTTTTTTTATAGCAAAGTCACGTTAGGCTGGCTGCTGTGTCCACCAAACCACTGATTTTAGCGTTGTAAATCCATGGACTTACTACTGTCACAGCTGGGGGGCATCCTTAAATGATACTGATGGTACGGTTAGTGTTTGAGGACTAGGAATTGTTGTTTTTTTAACCTCTTCTGGAATTGACCTGAATATATATTAACCTCTTGGTGTAAGTAAAGAGGACGATGACAGACTGAAATTAAATAAAGAATCTTAAGCAGCCAAAGTTTTCTACTGGGTTTTAATGGTGGTCAAAGACTAAATAAGCTATCTTCACTCTTTCATTTTTGGTAGGTCAGTAATGTGTGTTCTGGTGTCTGGAAATGAAAGACCTTTTGATCTTACTTCTATAGTGGAAAAAAAAATGTAGCCTGATAAAAGAAGCTTTGTATAACCTGAGAAAAATTATATTTCAAATGAAAGCCAAAATGAATTCACCAAACAGAAATCTTGCTTTAGTAATCTGTTATCTTTTATTGAGGAGTTATTTGTTACATAGAAAACGGTATGAATGTATGTCTGTGTTTTCTTATAACAAGGCCATATCAGCCTATCTGCTGAGTCCACTGAGGGGTATGAACGTAAAGTACTTATATTTTAAGAAAACGATTTTGATAAATTACCCACTAAATATTAACTAAAAGAATCACATTGATAGGGCAACAGTAAGAAAATAACATGTAACTGGTTTCTAGGATGGTCAGAATAGAAAATGCAAAAGGGTGTCATTAATGGAATCCAATCAAACTAGATTACTAGTAGAACTTGTTACTAGAAGAGAACTTAAGTACTCAGTTCATGGACATTTGCTTTTTCTGTGTTTGGATTAATGACACTGATAGACATAATAGTAGTAACATTTTGCTGCATTGGAGATGTTGAGTTGTCACAGAATGACTTGTACCAAAAAGGTGGTCAGTATTTAGCAACTGACCTTTAATTGCAGTAAATTAAAGGTAATCCATTAAGGTTATCATAATCTGAATTGCATGTATAATATAAGGTTGGCCTCAATAGTGTGACTGCAGTGAAAGATCTAGGAACACTGGGGGATAAATAACCCAAGTCATCAAAGCAAACAGAATATTTGAGTGCATTATTAGATATACTGATTACAAGTCAGAAGAGGTAATTATCTTTCTGTACATATCACTTGTTAGGCCTCATTTGGATTAACATATATACCTTTATCCTCGTCATATAAGAAAAGATATTTGCTTATTAGAAAAGGTTGGAAGTGTTATCTTTTCATTGTGGTTCATATCTCATTTTTTTTTCAAAATAGGAGGACAAGAGGTGTTTCAATATAAAATTATTTTGAGTATTTATAGAATAACGGTCTCTGAATCTTTTAATTTATATTCCGAAGACAACAAAAGTTTTAAGGTTTGGAAAAGACAAACTAGTCTTGTTTGTTTGTTTTGGAATTTCGCACAATGCTACTCGAGGGCTATCTGTGCTAGCCATCCCTAATTTAGTAATGTAAGATTAGAGGGAAGGCAGCTAGTCATCACCACCCACCGCCAACTCTTGGGCTACTCTTTTACCAATGAATAGTGGGATTGATTGTACATTATAATGCCCCCACGGCTGGGAGGGCGAGCATGTTTGGCGCTACGCGGATGCGACCCTCAGATTATGAGTCACACGCCTTAACGTGCTTGGCCATGCCGGGCCGAACTAGTCTCCAGTTAAGAATTTTATCTTTCTAACAGGATGACTGACTTTATGGAATGAATTTTTGTAAGAGTTTAATAGAGAAATATGTGATTTCATTAAAATAAACACTTGATTTATATATCAACTTTTCTCTGGGATACATGTGCAAGGACAACCTAAGAACAACAAATGGTCCCTTACTGGTCATAAAATAAATTCGAGAATCGACACCCTTGTTGATACTTTTAACAGCCTGTTGAACATCTCTTATTAATACCAGAGTATAAAAACACTCTTGGTGCATCCATCCACTTGTTTACAAAACTGTTTCCAGGTCTGTGAAATTATTGGTTACAGGGTTCTTCATAACAGTAAAAAAATAGAAATACAATTAAAATCTTAATTAATCACACTGATTACTGCCAAGAAATGCTACAGAAACCATGAGAGATTTCATCCCATATTTGTAGTCGATTTTTTGACACTGTGTGTGATAAGAGGACAATAACCTAAAAGTAGTGTGATGCAGTATGTGAGTGACTAATAGTGAACAGTACAAAAAGAATAAGGTAATTTTAGGGTTAAACTGCTATAAAACTACCAGGCAATTAAAACAAGTCACAAGCACATTTTTTAAAATTATATCTTGCGTAGAGAACTTTAACAGAGAACTGTTTGTTGAAAGTAAAAGACAATGTTTAGACTTTTATACATAGGTATTTTGGGGTCACAGAAGGTATTTGCATTAATATCTTATAAAGGTAAGCATGGCTGTGTGGATTGAGCAGGTGTTGTGAGATTATAAAACGTTATTCTGTTTTCTTTCAACAGGCAGTTGCAGTTCATTAAAGCTCTCAAATCTGTCTGCTTTGTGTAAAGTTCCACTGCATCAGTATAACTTACTCTTTCAATTGTTTGTGTTTCAATATATGATAAAATACATACATTACACAATTATATTTTAACATTTAAGACATGTTTACAGAGTAACAGCCACAAACTAGATTTTGTTATGCTACAAGTTTCTAACAAGACAGTAAGAACTGGTAGAATGTTCCCTTTGCAGGTAACTGTGACAAGGCACATAATTAGAAAATATAAACCACTGCAGTACAGTGACAACAACCATATGTAGTTATGTCTAGTGTGTTGTGACATTATTTAATACAAGGAATACCCATGACTCAAAGTTGCATTTGTTTGTGAAGTGAATCATAAAATATTATCAAACATGACACATATCTTCCTAAGTAACAGACAGCTACAATAAGTTTCTACAAATGTTCTGCTTCTTTCTGGAGCATTTAATATACAATTAAATCTTGTATTTTGTACTAAACTATAAATTGACCGTGTCTGAAGTAAGCTAATTATTTCTGACAGCCTTTTTATAACACTTATTCAAATGAAAACTATGCTGAGAATGTTCACTAAAAACTGTAGCAAGTCTTCTGTTTAGAACAGTAGAGCTAAATATAAAAGTAACAGCTGTTAAAATATGCAATAAAAATTAAAACTAAGATAATGCCTTATCATCTGCATGTTCTTCAGCATCTAAACTAGCCCTAATTTGATAGTTTCCTTTTGAGTTCACTTACTGGTAAAGTATATTTTATTCCAAGTTACAGTAAAACTAATCTTTCTTACTGTAAAAGCTGAGAGTTGTAATCAAATAAACCAATATGGTTTATATTTACATGTATTACAGTCTAGTCAACCTCTTTTTCTTTATTGGTTGCATTTACTTTGTGTCCGAGTTGTTTTCTGATGTTTTTTGCAGCCAGACGTGACATTCCTTCATGGGGTCTACCATTCATAACAAATATACATCACCACGTCTTGCATGAAATTTAAACTTTTGGACTTGTATACAACAAGTTTAGACTCAATATATGTGGATTTCAAATCAAAGTTATGACCCAACAAAAAAACCTTTTGAATAAATGACATTTTTATTCAACAAATGATATACTGAGATTACACAATTTGTTAATTCAGTCAGGCACATGAAGTGAAATAACAATAAGCCATAGATAAGTCATTATGAAGTACATGAACAGAGATTAATGCTGTAGTTTAATTTTATAAGCCTAAGGTTTGATAAGAACTCAGTAATGTTATATTACTGACTAAATTGTGAAGGGAGCTTCAGGGCATCCAATAAGTAAAACCACAAGATATAATCTTCAACAGATTGATTTACAGGAAAAGCAGTTTCTTCTGGAGAAACAAATATTCATTGGTATTTTATGCTCTCAGACTCTGATATGCAAGTTTACCCAATTCTTTCTTCCAAATTCTAAAATCGACACACACTTGTAAGTAATTAGGAAAACATCACCCACATCAGAAATACCAATCATTTTCATAAACACATTCTTTTAACTACCACATACATTTATTAATTTATCCACAATTTTATGAATCTTATCTCCATTTATTATTATTCTGAGTTATTAGGAATTCATAATAATTCATTTTATAATTAAGTGCTTATAAATCTTATTCTACAAAAACATTCACTATATTAATTTTATTAATTATTATGAAACAATTCATTGCTTTAAAACAAATCTACAAAGTAATAACACAGTATGTAATTATAGCATTCTAATGACAATATTAAGCTTGTTTCTCTGTAAAAACACAGAATGCAACAAAAAATGGCACAACTGGATAGTCAGTAAAGGATGTGAAGCCCAACAAAACAATGCTTTGCTCCTAGAAATAACTGTACCTTAACCACAAATAACATATTTACAATGTTTTCTAAGGTACTAAAAATGAAAACGTTTTTTTTTTAATGTAATTAACCACCAAATTTGGCACTCAAATGAAGAACAGCACATCATTTGTACTGATAAGCAAGGGGTTGGAGGGATATTTACAAAACATCAAGCACACTTCTGATTTTTATCTGCTTGAATTGAACAATGATAAGGTACTCATTAGTTACAAGGCCAAAATCTATACTGTTGGTTCACAGTATTCCACATTCAGAGTTGATGGGAAAAAAAATAATAAAAATTCAGTTTATATAACTATCAGTGGTTTTAATATTTCTTCAAATATGCAATGTCTCCAGAAATTTCTTCACAGAGGATTAACAACAATATATCGATCACTGCAGTATACTGTTATTCTCAACAAGAATATAACAAAATCATTTAAGTCAGAAATACGATAAACATTTCCAACCAAAACTAAAATCCTTAGCTTTAATTACATTCTCACATGAAAGAATGTTTTCTTTGTACCTCTAAACAGGGTTGTAGTACATTACAGAAGACTGAATCGATCAGTGTATAAAATTACTATTCTACTTCAATATTTTGATTTAGCTGCAAAAGGATTATTCATTAGAAAATATAGAAGTAGTGACTGTAAGATGAAGTTGAAATAATGTTTTCTTTAATAACATATATGTTCTGTTATCTGCCAGTAACCATACTGTAATAAAATAATATATATGTAAAAACAGCTGGTATGGTTGGAGAAAGATCTATGTAGAGGAGCTAACAATGTTTCAATTTTCTTTGGTCATTGTCAAGTTCACATAGTGCTTTCTCTGCCCATACCAGCTTTTTTACATGTATATTTTTCTATACAAGTGGGTTTTCTCATCATCACGGATTGTTTCAAAATCTTGCTAAAATCCAAACTGGTCTTTTAAGGCAATAAGAGATAATGTGAAGAAAAATTTAGAAGTGGACCAAAAATGTTTATAGTTAGGAAATCTGTTTAAGCTAAGCCTTCTTTTTACTTAACTTACTGAAGCTTAAAATCTTGCACAAATCAGGTTTCAAGTAGACCTGTGAAGCCAATACAAAAAAGAATCATTTTAACACTGACTGACAAAACTGAATCCTATAAAAATTGCATTATTTTTTTACCACTGAACACCACAGAAGCAGGGAAGACTCAACAGCAGTAGAAAGAAAAACATTTCATTCAATGAGTGAATGAGATAATTAGAATGACCTTGTGCCTGTATATACTGATAAAAGATGCATTTTGTTACTCATAAGTCTATAAAACTCTTATATAGCCAATCCAGGTGGGTGCAAATCTCTGTTATACACTTTTTTTTAAAGAATAAAATGGTAAACTTCACAATCAATTACACCAAGTGTTATACAACATTACAAATAACAATGACACAAAGTACTGTTTACTTTTCTCACATGGTAAAGCCCTCTTGGCTATGTTAACATTCTAATTACTTAATCCTATAAGCACCAAGAGTCACTACCAAAATGTATTATCTCATGCTGTATAAAGTCTGTTAGCCTATGACTAACAATTACACTATATAATAAAGTTTTTACTTTTTCTTGTTCCTGGGCAGAAAGTGTTGTTTCCCAATTGTTTATGCCTGAAGTAAATGGAAAAGACCTATTTTTCTCTTCAAACTTTGCTTTTGTGACCTGAGAGCGTATAATGAAAACATGATGGGAGACTATATTTGGGGACCGATACCTGAAAATGATTTACATTACAGTCGCAAATCTTGAAAAACTACTCACTTCTAAACATTTTTGTATAGCTTTAGTATAAATACATGTAAATCTTGATTCATATGTTGTTTTATTCAGACCTTATGTAAATCAAAATGTACAAATCTGCCCGTTTTTATATAGAAAATAGGTTAATTTCTAAATTTCATTATCCAGGTCAGAAAAGCAAAGTTTCATGGGAATAATGACCATTTTCTGTACTTTTACAGCATAAGCAATTAAGAAATAACACATACTATCCAGGAACAAAATTTGTGTTACATGGTGTTATTCTAGACTGGGCCAATAACATCTTAAGCATCTTTCGTAATCTCTTCTGTATAAGAAAATGTATTTCTTGAAGCAGAAAAGAAACAAACTGCAATGTGGATAACAAATATCGAAATCTATAATGCAAGCAAATATAAAAAGAAAACATCTGTATTTTAACAAAATACCATACAAACTTATCAGATTGCATCAGATCCTTTAGACTTTTAAATATATATTTAGTTTATGTTTTACCATGAAAAACCAAATATTCTAGATCAGCGAACACTCCAGAAGGAACTATACCAAGCAAACTAAATAAATACCCTAAAAACAAGAAAAACGTCCACAGCTGATGTGCTAAATTCAGTATTATACTTGAAGCTAAGATTAACAGTAAGTTCTTACTTATGATATGACTTAATTAAGTGATCTTCACCAACAATGATATGACGCTATGTCATACGATTAAATACATTAAATCACACAGTGTTTGAAGATAGAATTAAGTTTATCACATAGGATCAGCTCTCCTCTAAATTAATGACTAAAATTAACAAAGCATAAATTGGTTTTTAAACTAGATAAGAATAATCTGGAGAAGCAACTAGTTTGCAGAAGACTTTAACATTATATTTAACTTTCCCATAAAAATTGCAGGCTTTGCTAATGGTAAAAGTTAGTGTTACATGATTGGCGATGCCACTTTAACCAATTAAAAAACATTTTTGTACACGCTAACTCAGGTACTAAATAACATTTTGTTTATATTGGAAGTGCTGCTGTAGCAAGATAGGTATCATTAAGTGTTTGTCCATAGATAGAAGTATCTTATTAACATTCTCTTTCTTACAGTATTAATGCTTATATGACATACCCAAGGCTACATCTTCATTCGGAATAAGTAACATAAATATTATACCACTACTGATACCAAAAACATTGTTATAACATATTCTTATGCTATGACTGTGACAAAGTATTAGCTGAACTTGTATGGTTACAGAAACATTTTTCCAGAGTGATCAAACATAGTATATGAAATGGACTTATGTTCACTTGACTCACCTACAAAATATAACGCTTTCCTCAAATATATCTGTACATTCAGTCCAAAACTGCAAATTTTATGAAAGTTTCTAAAAATTCAAATATTGTAATTGTTATCTTTCAAATCTTAATATAAAACTCACTAATTCCTTTACACGTGAAAGTATGATTATAGAAAACCTGTATAGTAACATAATTTTATAAGAATAGACAAGTGTTTTAACTATAAGGACGGGCTGATATTTTTCATGTAAGATATAGTAAACAATATGCACCAAGATTTAGTGAAAATACACAACTACAGGAATGGATGTTTGTCATGGTTCATTTTAGAACTCTTAAAACTTTCCCAATATTTTAGTGTAAAATCTAATTTTTTTTTCATAATATACTCTGTGAGGTATCCAACAACATTCTATTCTATGATAGCATAATCTTTTAAAAGTTAAGCCTTTACACATTTCCTAAAGCATATGCATTTCTCTAAAACTTTTCAATCTTTAAAAGAGTCAACAACTTCTAAAACTTCTAACATAAAAATTTGGTGGTGACAACAATTTATAATTTTTTAGTGAAGTCCACTTGAGGTAGAAACGTCACTACAACAGCAAGGTACAAAATCTTCCACGACAGTTAAACAAACAAGAACAGTGAATTTTTAAAAAACATTAGCGTAGTGCACTCTAACTGGCAATGAAACTTAAAGTCTTTTAATCCCTGTAAAAGTCAATTTCAAAATATTTTTCTCATCCAAAAAAGATTAATTAAATACGTTTGCATCATAAATTTGGGTGTTACTTTACAATTTTTCTTGGAGCACTTGATGTTGCCTAAATGCAATTTTTGTAATCAAAGTATGATCAAAATATTTAAAGTGACTTTTCACAGTTACTTCGAAATTTCTTCTGTTCTAAAATTAAAGGAATATCATAAAGAAAAAAAGTTTTCAGTTTTATCCAACTGGCAAAAGTAATAGTGCAGTCCAATGGATTAATAATAGTGGGCTGAGAGCTAGGCTGGTCCCCTTCCACACTAAATGCATGAAGTCCTTGTAATAACCCAAGGTAGTGTTGGCACCCTGGGTTTAGTTCCGAGATGAATTCCTTAACCACTATATTACTGAAATGTCTTTGTGTTATCAATTAATTCACTTTTCTGTGTGTGTGTGTGTGTGTGAATATATGTCTCATTATCCAAGTATGGTTTGATTTATTTAACCAGACATTGCCATAAATCATGTTGCAATCGGTCATATACTAATAACAAAAGCACAGATGTGAACTGACTGCCTTTGTCTACAATTCTTTTGATGAATCGTATCAGCTGGTTAAAAACACCATTTAAACCATGTTCTCTTTCATGGTCAAACATTATTAAATGGTACTGTGAACTTCTTGGAAAAGAAAAGTATTATCTTAACCAAATGAAGTCTAGGGTGGTAATTTACTTTTATATAGTTATTCTAACGCAAACTGAATACATTTTACTCAGTGTCGTGACATACTTGAACTTGCTTATTTTGTGCAGTACCCAACATGGTTTTATATATATATATTAATAACAATTTAATACACAAAACTTATACTTTCTTCAATTGAATTTTTAAACACAGAATACAAACATTCATATGAAATGTCTAGAATATATTTTGTTTTTTTGTACATTATTTTACTTGCTTTATAGAGACATCAGATGGTATTATCATTGAAGTTTAATATTAATAATGCTTGAATTATGAAATACCAGAACTACTGTAATAGTAAGAAAAGAAAAATCTTAAATTTTTTCATCACAGTAACTTATACATGACTTCAATAATACTTGCAAGTCTCAAAGTTCCTAATATAGTTACTTACATGTGACTTCAGTAATACTTCCAAGTATCAAAGTTCCTAACATAGTAACTTACACAAGACTTCAGTAATACTTTCAAGTCTCAAAGTTCCTAATATAGTAACTTACACGAGACTTCAGTAATACTTGCAAGTCTCAAAGTTCCTAACATAGTAACTTACATGTGACTTCAGTAATACTTGCAAGTCTCAAAGTTCCTAATATAGTAACTTACACGAGACTTCAGTAATACTTCCAAGTCTCAAGGTTCCTAATATAGTAACTTACATGAAACTTCAATAATACTTCCAAGTCTCAAAGTTCCTAATATAGTAACTTACACGAGACTTCAATAATACTTCCAAGTCTCAAAGTTCCTAATATAGTAACTTACACATGACTTCAGCACTACTTGCAAGCCTTAGTATCTCTCCTATACTAACTTACACACCAAGCAATATTCAAGAGTCTCTAAAGTAAATGTAAGAGGACAGTGGTTCACGTATAACATAGGCCTGAGAGATCAAATCGATGACAAATGTAGGTTTCTATACATAACAGTGTATATGGGATAATATGCTATTATGCACAATGTTCTCCGAGTTATGCATCTGATATTTTTCATGAATTTTGGCTAAAAATCTTCATAATGTAATATATGCAAAAATGTAATTTACACAGGAGGGAAGCAGAATTTCTCTCTATCATTTCAAATAGCATCAAGGGTTAACTTACAAGTTACTCTATGGCTTGGCAGAAGCCAACACCAAATACACACCCAAACAAGTCAGGATACATGTTCTTATAGAATATGCAATAATCCATATTTCACCCTGCCTCACTTTTGAAACCATGATGAATTTATCCAAAATTTGACAAGAAATAAACATTGAATTTCTCAACTGGTTTTCTATAATAATATGTAAAAATTTACATACAGAAAATTGAGTGGAATTCTAGTTTACATTAGGGTAATGAATATTTCACTTCAGACTGCTATAGAATTTGTTTTGTGAACACATCTATACAAGACATATTCACTCATTTTTGATCAACCTGTGCTCAAGTTATGTTGTGATGTTTATCTCCGAACACAGATGCCATGACAAGACAAGACATCCTTGGCAAAATATTTTTAAAAATCATACGTAGAACTCCATTCTCACTTACTTAAAAAAAAAAAAAAAAATTGTGACAGTACAAAAGTACTATACTCGCCTGGTAATTTATGTTTAAACCTGTTCCAATAGAACACTAAGATTGGCAGGAATTAGGTAATATAGTAGCTTTTCACACTGTTTTCCCAAATATCTACCCACAACAGTAAGTACATCATTACAAATTGTTTCAAACATAAGTATATGCACAATGTTTGGGCTCTTGTTCTTGGCCCTGACCCACAGTTTCACGTGCCTGTGAAGATTGTTGTAAGCTTGTGTTACCTCCTACAATATCATTCCACCTGACATAACCATTACTTTCATTTTTGTTTTTGAACATAATACTCTTTTTTTGAGGCATTTCATGTGGCAATGAAAAAGGAAAGTTTTGAGGAACATATGAGCTACTTCCTAAACCACAGTCCTTCTTTCCAGATTGTTTTGTGGGCACACAACTGCCAACATCGAATGATCCTTCTTCTGTTTTGAATTTTTCTTCTTTTGGTGGTTCACTAACCGTCCTGTTTAAAACTGGCCTGGTGTAGTTGGCAACTAAATCTTCAAGGTTGTGAGGTGATCGACTTTTATCGACACCATGAGCTCCTTGAGAATCTACAAGTCTTTCTTCAGATTTGTTCTGTTTACTTTGTTCTCTGAAAGGTGCATCAATGTTAGCCACATCTGTGCTTCCACACGCTACATTATTCTCGGGATTCATAGAATGAGAATTTGATATCTGAGATTCCTGCCGTGTTCTTCCCAAGGACACAATATGATCCAAGCTTGGTTCTATTCCAAACTTTGAATAGCCTTGGTTCTCTCCAGACTCAGTAGATGTGCTAAACATCCTGAGAGCATTGGGAAGACTGATGTAACCTCCAGATTTTGGCACTCTGGTTGGCAGGCCCAGCTTGGAGTAAGCTTCTCTAAATGGAAGGATACTTGGAGCTGGATTTTGAATTGAGTTCATTGTAAATAATCTATCAGATATAGGTATAGGTTTCGCCAAGACGTATCCTTTGGTTGGTATTTTGCTTAAAGAAACCTGTTTTGGTTCAAGATTTGGTTCAAGAGTGACTAATGCCATTCCAACTCTAACATTGTTTTCATCAACTTTTAAAGCACAGGTTTGCTTTAGAGGATTCCCTAAAACATGAATCACTCCAAACTTAGAATAGCCAGTACTTGGAGTAACATTTTCTGTTTGATCTTCTGGCTGTAGCATACTGGAATCAAATGTTGAACCAAGACTTTTGGCCAATCAAACCTAGAGTATGGGAGAACAGCAACAAGTGGGTTAGTTACCTCATCTACCTGTTCACCATCAATGTCAAAAACTGAAGGCTCACTATTGGATAAGTTTCTGGTCATTACAGGTGTATTGTTTCGATGACCCAGAAATGACATATAACCCTCACCAGTTTGTCCTCTAATACTAAAACAACTGTAAGGATGTTGAGGCTCTGAACTAGGAATATTTGTTGTTTCTTCAAAGGGGCCAGAGTTCATCCCACTAAGTGATTCTTCAGTGTCTTGGAGTTCTTCCACTTTGGGAAGTCCCACCTTTCCCTGTGAGTGAGCTAGAAAGTTGTCAGTTCCAAGATGGCAGTCCATGAAGACTGCATCAGGTGTAACAGAGCCAGTAAGCTCAGGTTCTGCATGGCACTCAGAAGAAAGCTGAGTGTGAGCTGTTAGCGAAGAAGATATGCTATCATGGCCTCCAGCAGAGCTGTAACCACTGCTGTCTCCACTTGGATTCCTTCCATAACTTGTGCACCGGATCTTCCTCTGGATCAGCTGAAGATATATATTGTTGTGCTCATTATTTATATAGCTATAAAATCTTGCAGATAAAAGTAAGTAAAAGTTATTCACTAAATGAAATAAATCAACAAGCAGAAAGTCTGTTGACTGTATAGTTCTAGCCCTGAACAACACAAAAAAAAGAATTTTTTTTTTTAAAGTCTTGAGATGAATATGTTATGAAGACTGGTGCTTTCCCGTTGTTAGACAATTTTATGAAGCTAATTGTAAAATCCTTTGTTTATTCAAAAATGTACGTTTCATGAAACACAACTGCTGCAA
The DNA here is from genome assembly GCF_004210375.1 of Tachypleus tridentatus. Lineage (NCBI taxonomy): Eukaryota > Metazoa > Arthropoda > Merostomata > Xiphosura > Limulidae > Tachypleus > Tachypleus tridentatus. The sequence continues at coordinate 13,296,567 of NC_134828.1, forward strand.
TATGCACTTTACTGAAATGATTCTGTAATTTAACTTGCAATTTCTTCTAAATACTTGAATTAATAATACACATTATTTTCCCCTTTTTGTAAATTTATAGTTAAATAAATAGAAACTTAGAAATCAATACCTCATCAGTTGAAGAGTTGCTAAACCGAGAGATTTCCGAGCCTTGTCTTTCACCAAATGCATTGTTGTTATTAGATAAGTACAAATCTAAACTGTCAATTGGAACCTTCAAGTGACCAGTGCTGTTTTTTTTGTCAATGTGTTTCTTGAATTCACCATATACAATGAAAGGTTCCTAGAAGTAATACAAATTTTGAATTAGGTTAAAATATATGAACACTTTCATTTTCCTTCATAAAACTAAATGTCATATCTGTGCACTTTAAAAGTGGACTGTACAGAAAAATAAATGATTTAATATTTGTAGTGAGACATTTGGTAATAATACTTTATACATGTATCATATACTTTCAAACTGATATTCTAAATACATAAAGATTCTGGTAAAATGTACACTTACTGTATTTGGAGCATCCAGTCCATTTGGGAGTTGAACTTTGATCTGTTTCATGAAAGTTATCTTTTCTTTCATCCTAGTGAGACAAAAACACTTATTATTACACACACAGAAAGAAAACAACAGCAGTAACTACAAATATATACATTGTAGAAACTTAGACATTCTTGATGACAAGAAACACTTGAAATAAAAATGTATCTTAGAATGGCCAGTATGGGTATTAACACTTTTATTGATAAGCAGAGAACAACGTTTTGACCTTCCTAGGTCATCTTCAGGTTAACATCTACCTATCAATAAAAGTGTTAATAGCTATACCAGCCGTTCTAAGATACAGAAGCTTAGACACGTAGCTATTAAACAAATGCATTACCAACTGAAAGCAGAAAGTAAACTTAATAATTTAATTAACAAGAAGTTTATCATACTGGTCCTTCAGCCAACTGAAGTCAATATTGTACTACAAGTCTATACATTTCTAACTAGTAAATGGAACTGAAAACATTACACATGTCCAAGTAAAATGTAGCCATTTTGATGGGACCATTTCATGTTAGGAAATGTCTAAAAAAGAATGAAAGCTTGAAAACAAACTTCTGAGCCAAAATATTCTCCGAGAGGAATGTTAAGTCAATCAATAAAAATAACGTTTATTCCTTCATCACGTGCCTGGTGTGATATATACATAACAACGTATACCAATTACACACACATGCAAGTGTGTAATTACTAATACACTAAATATACCATTAAGCATGCTCTGAATCTTCCGTCTATGAAGTGAACATTAAATTACAGTAGAATAATAAATGAAGATAACATTTAAGTATACCAACATGAGATCTTTAATTCTTAAATACAACTAGTAAAGTAAAAACTCAAATATAAATTTTACTAAATTTGCTTTTCATATTTTGCATTAGAGATTGTGAGGAGAATCTTACAGCCTACTCTTGTAATCATTTAGCTGACGAAAGACTTACCAGCGAACTAAAGCACACAGAACTATTACCAGTAATATCAAAGCAAGAGTTCCACCAAGTATAGCTCCAACAATCATGGGGACCTGAAGACCTGAAAAAAGCACACACATTTCTGAAGAAATGTATAATAAGCTATAGCAATAACTACTGTTAAATGAAACTGGCATGTTTTTTGAAAATCAATAAGAATATTAAACAACTCTGAAATATAATTAGTTTTATTAACAGACTACACATTTTTCTGTGCGAGCTACACAAAATGACGTATTGAAAGAGTACCCGACTCTGACATCAGCTAAAAGTTACATTGACTCATTTAAACCATAAAAATATTGGTTCACTTTGTAATAAGTATCCTTAAACACTTAAGCAGTAGAATGTTGGATAAAAGTTGTAAAAAAATGCATTCAAACACTTCTTAAACTGTACCAAACTGAAATATGGTCATAGAAAATATGGCAAGTGTCACCTGCACACTACAGTACTATATGTACTATGAGAATTAATAAGTTATCTTTTCAATGCAAACAAATGCTGGATGCTGATTTGTTCTTGAAGAATAGTGGTACTGGAAAAGGCCAAGGAAAGAACAGTCTATCAAAATACAGCATTTGTGTGCTTGCTTTCTTTCCAGAAATTTCAAACCCAGAGTAAGAATCACTACTATATATATTCTAGTATCATGATGAAACATACTGTGCCAGCTATGTTTCAGAAGTAGAAGCTATAACCCCTAGGGACTATTACAGATGAAGTAAAATGAAGCTCTTGCTAGCCACAAGTCCAGCTCTAGAATGCTTCTGTCTCACAAGACCAGTAAAGATGTGGTGTGCAAGCCCTGGGTACTAGGCTCATTATAAATAGCCAGCCAATGAAAGCTTTGAATATTGAGCTCTATATAAACAGGCAGCCAAAGACAGCTCCGTACATTCCTTCAACTTTTAGGTTGTTGTTGTCAATTATTAAAGACACAGGAAATTGATAACTTCCTTCCTGTCTTTAGTTGTATCATGTAGCAAATAAAATGAATGGATGTAGACAAACAGATTCTTCTATTAAAGTTAGTTGGTGGGATATTTTATCTGAAACACACATTGTTTAAAAGAAACAGATGACTGCCAACCATTATTTTGTTTTTACTACAAGCATACACAAAATTGATAACGCAACGTAAAGACCAATTGACAATTTTTTTTTACCCTCTGAGAAACACATCTTCGTTCGCGTTGGAGTACTGCTTGGACCAAGAAGATCTGTATTGTTCCTGATGTTAGCTGCTTGAATAGTGAAGTTTACAATAGAGTTTTCCATTTTTAACGGACAGTTCATTGGAATAATAATGGATGTTTCTGATCCTGAAATATTAAATAATTTTGACTGAGTTCCATTAGTTTCTTCTTGCCACTTCATAACTAACAGGTAAAAGTCAACTGGACCATTTGGATTCTCTGGGGGTGACCATCGAACTCGAATGTTAGAAGGGTTCATCACTTCAATATGAGGATCCTCCATCATTCAGGAGCTAGCATTAAAAAAAATATCTAATCAGACCTTTACATGATAAAATAGTAAGATTCTCAAAACACCCTAAACCTAGTACAACATTTTGTTACTGATTGTAAAATCTTCCAAACATTGAACACTTAATGATTTTAATTATTAATAAACTTAAAATTATTTCAGGTCAATACCTTGAGGTGGGTAACTGGGAAGTTTTTCATCAGAAATCAGCATTTAGCCAATAAGCTGTCTATTAAACACAAGGTTCTAACACAAGATATTAAACAATCTATACTAAACTTTGGTTAAGTTCATATATTTTTTAGTTCTACAAAGTCTTAGGCTTCACTAAACCTTAACATATTTAGTTCTCCAACTGTAGTAGTGTGACCCCTCTCGCCCTTTAAGTCAAGTTACCAATTAGCTGAACAGGCAAGAGTTGTAACTCACAACAATACCGACTGTTTGAATGAAGAGTAATTATGCTTTAATCTATCACATTTCACTGTTATTATTTGTTGTAAGCTACATTTAATTTGGAATTAGAGAAAGTGGCTTCACATTGCATGCATGAAAATACTTCACTTCTGTTCATTAAATTAAGTTCAACTTTCTAAAGTTTCTACTTAAACATTCATGCATGTAAATAAATTTTCTTCCACCTTCCAAATCAAATATGTATGATACATCTCTGCTATTCTATTAAAAGAGCAATCACCACACAAAACTAGATGTACTTCCAAAGGGACACCAAAAATGTTCTGTTTCAAATGCAAGTAAAACCAAAATTAAATGTATTAAATACATCTATTGTTCATAAAATTTCTCTATTATAATATGTTGTAGCCTACAGAATATACAACTGTTCTTGTGATTCATGGTACATTTCACTGATATCATAACAGTATAAACTGCAACATTAAGTGTCCCTTATGTGACATGATTCTAATGTCTATTGACTGACTGACAGACAACACACTACCTTTATAGTGGTGTGAGTGGACAAGAAAAGTAATTCCTACAGGTAGCGCTGCGAATCCTTTCTTGGGAAATAAGTATCCTCAACGTCTCACAAGTTAAAAGTAAAACATTTTATCTTGATTAAAAACATATGAATGTCATTATTTCAACAATCTAAGTAATTACTACTTAAATAAGTATTGTATAATTAACCAGTAATCTCACCATCTATCCATGTCATCCCATACACTGGAGATGATGCAGGGGAGCAATGTTTATCAACACAAGCTTGTACAGCAATGGAGTAGTTCGTATAACTCTCTATATTTTTACTCAAAACAAGCGAGTACAGTTCTTTAGTGTGGCTAGCGGCAACTTCCTGTGAAAAATGTTGGTAGTGCACAAAATAGTTTGTTATAATTCCATTAGGCTTGACAGGAGATTTCCAGGTCACACGGATGGCAGAAGAGTTGACATCTGCAACCTTTACCCCCTGAGGCACTGACGGAACTTTTGGTAATAAAATAAAATATTTATCAACAACATATTCAGAACGATATAAAAATAAAGCAGAAAAAATATATTACTTGCCACACATTTCTCTTCACATAAATCTCTACAAAAAAACAAATTACTGGATCCACAATTTTACAGATTTCTGTGTGCACACAATATTTTATGACCAATTCAGTAACTTTAATAATGTAGCAAACTGTTAATAATTTTGTTATTAGTTAACCCACAGGAAGGGTTATGTGTATGTATGTACGTGGGGTGCAGGGTACAGTAACCACCCACTTTTTGCTTCTGCAGCATATAGTACACATCCAACATTAACAAAAGTCAAGATTGTTTTTGCCTCTCCCACATTGTTGTGACTGTTACTTCATACTATAAATAATGTTGTCATCATAAGTTATCACTGAATTATAGAAAAAATAAGTTTCGAAAGTTAGGCAAGATGCATACCTTTCAAAATTAAATTGTGTTGCATTACGTATGAAAATAGATGGAGTTTTGAAAGTTAGGCAAGATGCATACCTTTCAAAATTAAATTGTGTTGCATTACGTATGAAAATAGATGGAGTTTTGAAAGTTAGGCAAGATGCATACCTTTCAAAATTAAATTGTGTTGCATTACGTATGAAAATAGATGGAGTTTTGAAAGTTAGGCAAGATGCATATCTTTCAAAATTAAATTGTGTTGCATTACATATAAAAATAGATGGTTAATATTAATAGAAATCCAAGCTTAGCTTGTTTTCTCCAGACTCAACTCTGAAGGTCCATAAGTTGGACATCTTCGTTATCTCAAGTTACTTAACATGAATATCTTTTTTTCCCGAGTTTAAATACTCTACTAATATGGACAAATCAAGAAAGTACAGTTATTTTTTCACATTTTTTATGTTAGCATTATCTAACAGCATGATCTGCATAATCATGACAGTAAGAGAGTTCTAGAGTTAATTATAACGAGAGTTGTGACTACATATAACACTAAATTGTAAAACAAGGCTATGCAATTTTATTTGATGATTATGAAATATATAATTTGAAAGGTATTTATTTAACTAAAATGTTGGGTTTATTAAATAAATGCAACTTACCACCAGCAAAGGTTCTCTCGTACTTTGGATCACTAAGGCTACTGATTCCAGCTTTGCTCAAGACTTGTACAGTAACTCTGTACAGGGTGAAAGGTTCCAAGTTGGTTATGTTTACTTTTGTAGCATCTTGATTATAAGTCGTTAAAGTTTGGGAATCTGGGTAAGAAACAAGGAAAAGTATGAGATATAAACTTTGAAAGTCCAATTTTTGTAAACTGAAAAGACAAACACATAAAGTAAATTAAAAAAAATAAAAGAATACAATATACTATCATCCAACAAGCCAATGGGAAAAAAATTGCAAACTCAGAATAACTTCATTTAATTAGTTTGAAAACCAAACACTAAGAAACAAACAACTACAACAGTGTAAAACTTGAGACTTTGTTTACAAGGGACAAATCTTTTATAATAAATTCATTCCATCTTCAACGTGATCTGAAAATCACATTACAAAGATGACAATCAAAAAACTATAATATGATAATCACCAGTTTATAGTAAACATTATAATATTATAATCACTAGTTTACTTGGTTATTACTTAATTAGTAGACACTAATATTATAATCACTAGTTTATTGGGTTATTACTTAGTTAGTAAACACTATAATATTATAATCACTAGTTTACATGTTTATTAGTTAGTAAACACTATAATATTATAATCACTAGTTTACATGTTTATTAGTTAGTAAACACTAAAATATTATAATCACTTGTTTACATGTTTATTAGTTAGTAAACACTATAATAATATAATCACTAGTTTACTTTGTTATTACTTAGTAAACACTAATATTATAATCACCAGTTTACTTGGTTATTACTTAGTACACAATAATATTATAATCACTAGTTTACTGGGTTCTTACTTAGTCAGTAAACACTACAATATTATAATCACAAGTTTACTTGGTTATTACTTAGTTAGTAAACACTAATATTATAATCATAAGTTTACTTGGTTACGAGTCAGTAGACACTATAATATTATCATCACTAGTTTACTTGGTTATTACTTAGTTAGTAGACACTAATATTAAAATCACTAGTTTACTTGGTTATTACTTAGTTAGTAACCACTATAATATTATAATCACTTGCTTACTTGGCTATTAGTTAGTTAGTAGACACTATAATATTATAATCACTAGTTTACTTGGTTATTACTTAGTTAGTAACCACTATAATATTATAATCACTAGTTTACATGTTTATTAGTTAGTAAACACTATAATGTTATAATCACTAGTTTACTTCGTTATTACTTAGTAAACACTACAATATTATAATCACTAGTTTACTGGGTTCTTACTTAGTCAGTAGACACTATAATATTATAATCACTAGTTTACTGGGTTCTTACTTAGTCAGTAGACACTAAAATATTATAATCACTAGTTTACTTGGTTATTACTTAGTAAACACTATAGTATTATAATCACTAGTTTACTTCGTTATTACTTAGTAAACACTAATATTATAATCAATAGTTGACAGGATTCTTACTTAGTCAGTAAACACTACAATATTATAATCACTAGTTTACTGGGTTCTTACTTAGTCAGTAGACACTATAATATTATAATCACTAGCTTACTGGGTTCTTACTTAGTCAGTAGACAGTATAATATTATAATCACTAGTTTACTGGGTTCTTACTTAGTCAGTAGACAGTATAATATTATAATCACTAGTTTACTTGGTTATTACTTAGTAAACACTATAGTATTATAATCACTAGTTTACATGTTTATTAGTCACTAAACACTAATATTATAATCACTAGTTTTCTAGGTTATTACTTAGTAAACACTATAATATTATAATCACAAGTTTACTTTGTTATTACTTAGTAAACACTAGTATCATAATCACCAGTTTACTTGGTTATTACTTAGTTAGTAAACACTATAATATTATAATCACTAGTTTACTTGGTTATTACTTAGTTAGTAAACACTATAATATTATAATCACCAGTTTACTTGGTTATTACTCAGTTAGTAACCACTATAATATTATGATCACGAGTTTACTTTGTTATTACTTAGTAAACACTAATATTATAATCACTAGTTCACTTGGCTATTACTTAGTTTGTAAACACTATAATATTATAATCACTAGTTTACTTGGTTTTTACTTAGTTTGTAAACACTATAATATTATAATCACCAGTTTACTTGGTTTTTACTTAGTTTGTAAACACTATAATATTATAATCACCAGTTTACTTGGTTATTACTTAGTTAGTAAACACTAATATTAAAATCACTAGTTTACTTGGTTATTACTCAGTTAGTAACCACTATAATATTATAATCACTAGTTCACTTGGCTATTACTTAGTTAGTAGACACTATAATATTATGATCACGAGTTTACTTTGTTATTACTTAGTAAACACTAATATTATAATCACTAGTTCACTTGGCTATTACTTAGTTAGTAGACACTATAATATTATAATCACTAGTTCACTTGGCTATTACTTAGTTAGTAGACACTATAATATTATAATCACTAGTTTACTTTGTTATTACTTAGTAAACACTAATATTATGATCACTAGTTTACTTGGTTATTACTTAGTTAGTAGACACTAAAATATTATAATCACTAGTTTACTTGGTTATTACTTAGTCAGTAGACACTAAAATATTATAATCACTAGTTTACTTGGTTATTACTTAGTAAACACTATAGTATTATAATCACTAGTTTACTTCGTTATTACTTAGTAAACACTAATATTATAATCAATAGTTGACAGGATTCTTACTTAGTCAGTAAACACTACAATATTATAATCACTAGTTTACTGGGTTCTTACTTAGTCAGTAGACACTATAATATTATAATCACTAGTTTACTGGGTTCTTACTTAGTCAGTAGACAGTATAATATTATAATCACTAGTTTACTGGGTTCTTACTTAGTCAGTAGACAGTATAATATTATAATCACTAGTTTACTTGGTTATTAGTCACTAAACACTAATATTATAATCACTAGTTTTCTAGGTTATTACTTAGTAAACACTAATATTATAATCACTAGTTTACTTTGTTATTACTTAGTAAACACTAGTATCATAATCACCAGTTTACTTGGTTATTACTTAGTTAGTAAACACTATAATATTATAATCACTAGTTTACTTGGTTATTACTTAGTTAGTAAACACTATAATATTATAATCACCAGTTTACTTGGTTATTACTCAGTTAGTAACCACTATAATATTATAATCACTAGTTTACTTGGTTATTACTTAGTAGACACTATAATATTATAATCACTAGTTCACTTGGCTATTACTTAGTTAGTAGACACTATAATATTATGATCACGAGTTTACTTTGTTATTACTTAGTAGACACTATAATATTATAATCACTAGTTCACTTGGCTATTACTTAGTTAGTAGACACTATAATATTATGATCCGCGAGTTTACTTTGTTGTACTTAGTAAACACTAATATTATAATCACTAGTTCACTTGGCTATTACTTGGTTTGTAAACACTATAATATTATAATCACTAGTTTACTTGGTTTTACTTGGTTTGTAAACACTATAATATTATAATCACCAGTTTACTTGGTTTTACTTAGTTTGTAAACACTATAATATTATAATCACCAGTTTACTTGGTTATTACTTAGTTAGTAAACACTAATATTAAAATCACTAGTTTACTTGGTTATTACTCAGTTAGTAACCACTATAATATTATAATCACTAGTTCACTTGGCTATTACTTAGTTAGTAGACACTATAATATTATGATCACGAGTTTACTTTGTTATTACTTAGTAAACACTAATATTATAATCACTAGTTCACTTGGCTATTACTTAGTTAGTAGACACTATAATATTATAATCACTAGTTCACTTGGCTATTACTTAGTTAGTAGACACTATAATATTATAATCACTAGTTTACTTTGTTATTACTTAGTAAACACTAATATTATGATCACTAGTTTACTTGGTTATTACTTAGTTAGTAGACACTATAATATTATGATCACTAGTTTACTTGGTTATTACTTAGTTAGTAACCACTATAATATTATAATCACTAGTTCACTTGGCTATTACTCAGTTAGTAACCACTATAATATTATAATCACTAGTTTACTTGGTTATTACTTAGTTAGTAGACACTATAATATTATGATCACTAGTTTACTTGGTTATTACTTAGTTAGTAGACACTATAATATTATGATCACTAGTTTACTTGGTTATTACTTAGTTTGCAAACACTATAATATTATAATCACTAGTTTACTTGGTTATTACTTGGTGAGTAGAAATTATAATATTATAATTACTAGTTTAATTGGTTTTTACTTAATTTGTAAACACTATAATATTATAATTACTAGTTTACTTGGTTATTACTTAGTTAGTAAACACTATAATATTATAATCACTAGTTCACTTGGTTATTACTTAGTTTGTAAACACTAATATTATAATCACCAGTTTACTTGGTTATTACTTAGTTAGTAGAAACTATAATATTATAATCACTAGTTTACTGGGTTATTACTTAGTTAGTAGAAACTATAATATTATAATCACTAGTTTACTTGGCTTTTACTTAGTTTGTAAACACTATAATATTATAATCACCAGTTTACTTGGTTATTACTTAGTTAGTAGACACTATGATATTATAATTACTAGTTTACTTGGTTATTACTTAGTTAGTAAACACTATAATATTATAATCACTAGTTCACTTGGTTATTACTTAGTTTGTAAACACTATAATATTATAATCACCAGTTTACTTGGTTATTACTTAGTTAGTAGAAACTATAATATTATAATCACTAGTTTACTTGGTTTTTACTTAGTTTGTAAACACTATAATATTATAATCACCAGTTTACTTGGTTATTACTTAGTTAGTAGAAACTATAATATTATAATCACTAGTTTACTTGGTTTTTACTTAGTTTGTAAACACTATAATGTTATAATCACCAGTTTACTTGGTTTTTACTTAGTTTGTAAACACTATAATATTATAATTACTAGTTTACTTGGTTATTACTTAATTAGTAAACACTATAATATCATAATCACTAGTTCACTTGGTTATTACTTAGTTTGTAAACACTATAATATTATAATCACCAGTTTACTTGGTTATTACTTAGTTAGTAGAAACTATAATATTATAATCATTAGTTTACTGGGTTATTACTTAGTTAGTAGAAACTATAATATTATAATCACTAGTTTACTTGGTTTTTACTTAGTTTGTAAACACCATAATATTATAATCACCAGTTTACTGGGTTCTTACTTAGTTAGTAGACACTATGATATTATAATCACTAGTTTACTTGGTTATTACTTAGTTAGTAGACACTATAATATTATAATCACTAGTTTACTGGGTTCTTACTTAGTTAGTAGACACTATGATATTATAATCACTAGTTTACTTGGTTATTACTTAGTTAGTAGACACTATAATATTATAATCACTAGTTTACTTAGATGTTACTCAGTTAATAATCTTTGTAACACCTTCTTCAGATTTTTATGAAGACAGAGTATACATATTGAAACATTCAAACCTCATAAATAAAATGTGTGTTTTATCTTCGCTGTCAGACTTCAGTTTCCATTGTGTTAACATTGTGACAATCAGTAACTCCCTCTATCAGTTTTGTATGAACGTACAGGTAAACAACAAATAAAACCCATATTAACATAGTTTTCTTTCCCTTGAACTAAATACTAAAAAAATATTTATTTACAGTCAAAAGAATGCCTAAACTACCATAAAAATTTCCTTAATCTTTTCAAATTAAAATGCTTTAGAGTTGTTACTTTTATTAGCTAAAACAAGCAGATAATAGAAAGTAATTAAAAAAATTAAAACTGCTGTTGTGGGAATTTTGCATCAAAAATTTAACAGTTGTAATAAGTAAGGTGGAATAAAATTGGCATATCCTGTCCCAAACATGTATGGTCTCACCAGAAACACTTACTATTTAAACAAATGTTTTTTATTTCACACAAATGATACAATTCACTAAATTGTAAGATGTACAGCTACATGAATGGAAATAGATTTTCTCTTTTTTATTACTGCATTACGTGCTTTCACCTTGTATAATATCGGTCTAACAACTTTAGTTGAGTGTTCTACCCTCTGCTAACGTAAGTACAATAACTTCCAAGTTTCTTTTAAACTTTTCAGACTGTAATTGCTGCTACTCTCTGTGATACATTTTGAGAAACTGACAAACAGTTTAATTTTAGCAGACAATCTGAGGAACTAAACAAGTGAAAACCAACCACTAGTTTTGATGACAAAACTCGTAGTTTAAGTACAATCTCCGAATATTATAATTCCCCCTCACCAAAGAAATTAATGAAATGTGGTTTTACTTTGTGTTCTACATAATTTCAGTAGATTTCTTTAAAGTTTAATAAACATTTGCATCATGCCTATATGAATAACTTTACTTGTTCTGCACAATACAGTTGTTGCTATTAAAATTATGTGGATATAATAGAGGTATTACAAAATGTAGTCACTGGCATCATTTGACAAATGAAGATACACAGGCTTGGTTACTTAGTTGGTAACATGGTTAAAGAATAATGAAAACCTATTAAATTATGTAGTAAAATATTTAGTATCTAATAACTGATATAATGTACATGTGGCTTATTTAATATGGTTGATGGACCAACTTGATACATGTGATTTGTTCAGTTACTTAGCCTATAAAACATGGTTAACGAAACAACTTGATTCATTTTGTTATTTAGCTTGTGTAATGTGGTTAACAAAACAACTTGATTCGTTTTGTTATTTAGCTTGTGTAATGTGGTTAACCAAACAACTTGATTCGTTTTGTTATTTAGCTTGTGTAATGTGGTTAACGAAACAACTTGATTCATTTTGTTATTTAGCTTGTGTAATGTGGTTAACGAAACAACTTGATTCATTTTGTTATTTAGCTTGTGTGATGTGGTTAACGAAACAACTTGATTCATTTTGTTATTTAGCTTGTGTAATGTGGTTAACAAAACAACTTGATTCGTTTTGTTATTTAGCTTGTGTGATGTGGTTAACGAAACAACTTGATTCATTTTGTTATTTAGCTTGTGTGATGTGGTTAACGAAACAACTTGATTCATTTTGTTATTTAGCTTGTGTGATGTGGTTAACAAAACAACTTGATTCATTTTGTTATTTAGCTTGTGTGATGTGGTTAACCAAACAACTTGATTCGTTTTGTTATTTAGCTTGTGTAATGTGGTTAACCAAACAACTTGATTCATTTTGTTATTTAGCTTGTGTGATGTGGTTAACGAAACAACTTGATTCATTTTGTTATTTAGTTTGTGTGATGTGGTTAACGAAACAACTTGATTCATTTTGTTATTTAGTTTGTGTAATGTGGTTAACGAAACAACTTGATTCATTTTGTTATTTAGCTTGTGTGATGTGGTTAACAAAACAACTTGATTCATTTTGTTATTTAGCTTGTGTAATGTGGTTAACGAAACAACTTGATTCATTTTGTTATTTAGTTTGTGTGATGTGGTTAACGAAACAACTTGATTCATTTTGTTATTTAGTTTGTGTGATGTGGTTAACCAAACAACTTGATTCATTTTGTTATTTAGCTTGTGTAATGTGGTTAACAAAACAACTTGATTCGTTTTGTTATTTAGCTTGTGTAACGTGGTTAACGAAACAACTTGATTCGTTTTGTTATTTAGCTTGTGTAATGTGGTTAACGAAACAACTTGATTCATTTTGTTATTTAGCTTGTGTAATGTGGTTAACAAAACAACTTGATTCATTTTGTTATTTAGCTTGTGTAATGTGGTTAACAAAACAACTTGATTCATTTTGTTATTTAGCTTGTGTGACGTGGTTAACGAAACAACTTGATTCATTTTGTTATTTAGCTTGTGTCATGTGGTTAACGAAACAACTTGATTCATTTTGTTATTTAGCTTGTGTAATGTGGTTAACAAAACAACTTGATTCATTTTGTTATTTAGCTTGTGTAATGTGGTTAACAAAACAACTTGATTCATTTTGTTATTTAGCTTGTGTAATGTGGTTAACAAAACAACTTGATTCATTTTGTTATTTAGCTTGTGTAATGTGGTTAACAAAACAACTTGATTCGTTTTGTTATTTAGCTTGTGTAATGTGGTTAACGAAACAACTTGATTCGTTTTGTTATTTAGCTTGTGTAATGTGGTTAACGAAACAACTTGATTCATTTTGTTATTTAGCTTGTGTAATGTGGTTAACAAAACAACTTGATTCATTTTGTTATTTAGCTTGTGTAATGTGGTTAACAAAACAACTTGATTCATTTTGTTATTTAGCTTGTGTAATGTGGTTAACAAAACAACTTGATTCATTTTGTTATTTAGCTTGTGTAATGTGGTTAACGAAACAACTTGATTCGTTTTGTTATTTAGCTTGTGTAATGTGGTTAACGAAACAACTTGATTCATTTTGTTATTTAGCTTGTGTGATGTGGTTAATGAAACAACTTGATTCATTTTGTTATTTAGCTTGTGTGATGTGGTTAACCAAACAACTTGATTCATTTTGTTATTTAGCTTGTGTAATGTGGTTAAGGAAACAACTTGATTCATTTTGTTATTTAGCTTGTGTAATGTGGTTAACAAAACAACTTGATTCATTTTGTTAATTAGCTTGTGTGATGTGGTTAACAAAACAACTTGATTCATTTTGTTAATTAGCTTGTGTGATGTGGTTAACGAAACAACTTGATTCATTTTGTTATTTAGCTTGTGTAATGTGGTTAACGAAACAACTTGATTCATTTTGTTATTTAGCTTGTGTAATGTGGTTAACAAAACAACTTGATTCATTTTGTTATTTAGCTTGTGTGATGTGGTTAGAGAACCAATTTGATTCATTGTTACTTAGTCTGTATAAGATGGCTGATGAATCAATTTGATTCATTGTTACTCAGCCTGCATAACATAGTTGATGAACCAATTTGATTCATTTTGTTACCTAGCCTTTATAAGATGATGGCTGATGAATCAATTTGATTCATTGTTACTCAGCCTGCATAACATAGTTGATGAACCAATTTGATTCATTTTGTTACCTAGCCTTTATAAGATGATGGCTGATGAAGTAATTTGATTCATTGTTACTCAGTCTGCATAACATAGTTGATGAACCAATTTGATTCATTTTGTTACCTAGCCTTTATAAGATGATGGCTGATGAAGTAATTTGATTTATTGTTACTCAGCCTGCATAACACAGTTGATGAAGTAATTTGATTCATTGTTACTCAGCCTGCATAACACAGTTGATGAAGTAATTTGATTCATTGTTACTTAGCATGTATAATATAGTCATTAACGTTTTTTTAACTACTGGAGCAGGGTTTGAGAGGCTGCCAGCTTTACTGAAAAAATGTTTGAGGCATAAGTTATCTTCAACATCACAAATGGCATGGTTGTCACAGTGGTAGAGTGTTTCATAGTTAAAATCTCATGGTTTACTAACAACAAGTACATTTACAGAAACTTTTCTTTATAACTATAGTGTATGAAAGTATTATTACTCTAATGGTTAAGGCACTATTTCAGCTGAATAAGAAGTGTAGATACTAAAGTACTACAGTACCATTAAGCAAACTTTGCCTTTCACGTTATTAAAATTGCTCTTTCTGATGTAATGTCTTAAAAGGGAATAAATGTTACTTACTAACACAAGCCTGTAGTCTACTCTTCACCCGACAAAATTCCACTTTGTATTGTGTCACAACTTTCTTCTGAGCACTGCATGCTAACCTCCACTCAACCTGAAGGCCTTGGGCAATCTTCTGGACGTACACATTTTGAACCTTGTCAAGAGCTATAAAAATAAACATTAATAATACTGAGAAGTGTAACACAGTTTAACAAAGTTAAACACATCCAAAATTTGACAAATCACTATAATTATGTTCAAATGAACTAAAGTAGGGATAATTTTATTTAAGTTTTAAATAATTCAGTTTTTGTAGTTCTGACTTTCAATTCTTTTTGTAGTTTCAAAAGTTTCTATACAATTATAGTTTGTTTGGTTATGTATACATTGATCCTTGCATGTCTTAAAGTTTTTACTATACTTGTTTGTTTCCTTTATATCAGGTATGTTTTTGTGTTTCAGCAATGCTAAGCATTGGGCACACATATAACCGATGTGACTATTATCCATCAGGGAAAATACCTGCCTAACCTCAAATTTAATTGCATGTCGAAAACAGCACATTATCCATTTTCAGTGCAATAAAACAATCACTGGGACCAGAGACACAGGAGTTCTGTGAAAGAATTAGTGATATTATTGGTCATTTATCCTGTATACTTGTCTAGGAAAGTTGCTCAGACTAAAATCTTTGGATGTGGCAAAACGGAAAAGTAAACTTAAATGAGTAAGAAAAAGCTTCATAAGTATATAAATAAGAAGGGCTGGATTTAAATGTTTTAAAAGTTAATTTAGTTTTAGTATGTGGAACAGCTGAAATGAACAAATAGATCTTATGTTGTTTTAAAACATTGTTACAAACATGTATATAACAAATTAGACTGATACAGAGAGTAAGCTTTAGTTTTGTTCAGCCAATAGTTAAATTGTCATTGTTTATATTGAGGCATTTTAAAGGTGATTTTAAATGTACAATTATTGTAGAACCATTTTGTTTCATCATGACCCTACTATTAAGTTTTTTACTGTACTTAACACACATGTATCACTGCTCAGAAACTCTTCACATGGGTATGTTGTTACTGCTAACACAGAAATTACATAATGCTTTTTATGTATGTACAATGTACATCACTACTTCTATGGTAGAAGTAACACGAGGATATAACCACCTTGATTAACATGTTTCAATAATTAATTAACGAAGTTTCACTCTTCATTAACAGTAACTGTCTATATAGGTTTACACACACACACACTAAAACTGAGTATTTTCTTTTCAGAATTTGTACAGTTTTATAGATATAGTTAGTAATTACATTTATTTCATCTTAGGTGTCTCTTACTGTTTCCCATGAATAAACAAAGGAAATGTTTCTCAAATTAAATATCCTGCTTTTTTTTTTCCAGAGGAATTTACTCCTTCCATGGTATTTCTCCGCGGTATTTCTCACCTTTTGTTTCTCCGCGGTGGTATTTCTCACCTTTTGTTTCTCACGCGGTATTTCTCACCTTTTGTTTCTCACGCGGTATTTCTCACCTTTTGTTTCTCACGCCGTATTTCTCACCTTTTGTTTCTCACGCGGTATTTCTCACTTTTTTTTTCTCACGCCGTATTTCTCACCTTTTTGTTTCTCACGCGGTATTTCTCACTTTTTTTTTCTCACGCGGTATTTCTCACTTTTTTTTTCTCACGCGGTATTTCTCACCTTTTTTTCTTACCCGGTATTTCTCACCCAGTATTTCTCACCTTTTTCGTATGGTACAATACATAACATTCTCTTCATCCCAGAACTATTCTCTATTGAATCTGCTGAAACTGCAAACTGATAATTGACATCATCAGATAGCTGAATATTCGCATATGTGCTGTTGGCAGGAACAGTCATCCACTTTATAGGAAGTCTGCACAAGAAAGGATGAGGCTGCAGATTCGGACACCAGTAGATGGTAAACCTAGTGATAACAGATCTCTCTCTTTCAGGGTAATCCCAATTCACTTGGTACGTTCCATTACCATAAGACATAGCAGTAACCTCAACAGGTGTAATGGGCACTAGAAAAAATATAAAATTATTATTCCATCAACGTACAAATAAAAATTAGAAACAAATTTTCACTCTTAACTAGACTTCTGCTTTTACGTTTTTATAGTTAACGAAAAAAAAGATAAGTAGAGAAAGTGTCACGTCATTCAAACTATTAATACGTGCCATCACAAAAATAAATATTTTCCCAAACTTCACGAGACAGTGGAAAAAAGAATAATCCAATGAACTGATAAAGGTTTTACACATCTCATTCCACTGTAGTCACTGACACGTTAAAAGTACTTTTCCCTGCCTGACATTTTCAGTCTTTTTTAAAAATTTCTCCAACATAATATACTTCCATATTTATAGGCCACACCGTAAAACCAGCGAATGGGGAAAACAGTGAATAACTGTTCTAAGAAATGTGGCAGTTAGAAACTCTCATCTTCCGTTTATGGTTCTAAAATGACAATTTCTGTTTTCTCTCACAAGTCCACAGCAGAACAACATGGATGAAATGAAACATATAAATAAACTATTTTAGGTTCATCAACCCATGAAATTTGTCAAACACAATGCTACACAATGTACTCTGCCCACCCCAGGTCCCAAAACAATATTTTAAGTTATAAACCTTCAGACTTACCATTGAGCTACCAAGGGGTGGCATCAATTCAAATGTATTTAAGATTTAAAATATTAGGTACTTCTTGTCAATTAATTATATCAAATTTACTGCAGTAGTTCACAAGCTTCCTATTTAGTTCTGATCTATATAATTTACTAATTTTTAATCAAATGTCCTTACTAACAAAAGTTACCATATAGAAATAGAACAAAAACTAAGTGACAACGTTATTAAAAAAAATGGATTTATTTAATAACCCAAAAACTCAATATATGAACAAAAATTATTATTAAGGTAAAAAAAATACCTTTAACACCTGAAGTCTGTTTTTTGAGGGGGAAAGTAATAGTTAAAATAAAGATATTTACAAAATAGTTTGGAAGTAAAACGTTATTATTATTAAAAACAAATAAGGCAGAACAAAAGGTGAACACAAGGATTTGTCTGTTGCTAAATAAAAAAAACTACACAACTGGGGTATATGTGATTCACTAATCACAGGTGAAGAAATTGAATTTATAGTATTATGAACCCTAACACTTAAAAAGTGAGCTACAGGGGGAACAAATATATAACAAGAAATGTACTTAACTAGAATGTATATATTTCTTATCTTGTTAATTTTGAATTATATGTATAGTTTTGACTTAATAAACTGACTACTATTATCTTTGGCAAAACAGATGTCACAAGACAAGGAGAAAATTAAATTGAACAGTTAGAAATTAAGTTGTTGTTTTTTAATTGGTTACAAATGTTTATACGGGTCTCAATCAAATTAAAGAAACAACATTTAGGTATCCTTACAGTTCTTTGTTTTATCAACAGTAATGTCCACCATGCTGCTAGATAAACCTTCTTTATTGGCTGATTGAAACTTGAAGTAGTACACTGTGTTAAGATCCATATCAGTAAAAGTATGTCTAAAGCCTGTCACTTCCACAGTTTGTTCCAACACTTCTCTCTTCCACATTGTGTTATAAACAGGCTTATAGGTGATCACATAGTGAAAGTCTTGCCCATTGTAATGTTCTGGAGGTACAGGCTAAAACAAGAAACAAAAAAGAAGACTTTATTAACACTATCTAAGATAATGAAACAAATTCATAAGAATGGTTACAATAATCACAAAAAAAATGATCTCCAAAGGTTTAAGCCTAAATATTAAATTCACTTATCGTATCTAGTGTGAGCTTAATGTATTCAATTTACCAAATGACGGTGGTATTCATCGTCAGTTTACCATAATCAGTTTTTGATAGGGTATGTTTAGAATGTGTGAGCTTAATGTATTCAATTTACCAAATGACGGTGGTATTCATCGTCAGTTTACCATAATCAGTTTTTGATAGGGTATGTTTAGAATGAATATTCAGTCACAAAATGTCTGTTTGACCAATAAACTTCAAGAACTTTCAAAAAATACAGAAACAAACATACCTTCCAATGCAAGGTTATACTTCTGCTGGTACTTAGTTTCTTTATCTCAAAGGATCCTTTTGTGATATTTGGTAAATAATATGGCACTGAAAATATAACAAGGATAAGTCGTTCAATGTTATTAGTTCTAAAAAAGTCACAATTTAAAGTATTTATCGTGTTGTTAATTCTATTTAAAATATCATAATTAGACATCAAAACAGTAAAAACAAATAGCAAAAAACTGTCAACATTAAACTAGCTTATGCTATAAAACAAACAGAATAGGTGAGGCAGAGAAGACTTAGGGTATTAATAATATAATACAGATTCTCACACACAAACTATACCTTCATTTATAATAATTTCTTTTAACTAAACGTAAAACATTTAAGTAGAATGAAATTTTGATATGGCTTTACGAAACAATAGCTGTACGGCCTTCAGCAATATTTCTATAATTATTGACGAGGAACAAAAGTTACATTTTAAAAATGGTACCAAAACGTTATATCCTAAACATCATAAGTGTGAAGATGATAAGTGGTGTACTTTATAAAATCCAATTTAATAACAAGATCAAGTACAAAATAGTGAATTCTATTCAAAAGTTTATGTTATTTATTGTTACATTAATAAGAACTATTTGTTAATGTGACTTAAAACAAAAAAACCTATTTAAACAAAACAACCTAGAGGTTTGCTCTTCAAAAAGTGTTTTCTTATAGCACATTGAGCTATCTGCTGAGCCCACCGAGGGTAAACGAACCCTCTTTTAGCTTTCAGCATTGTAAATCCGTAGACTTACAGCTGTACTAGAGGGGGGCTGTTCACAAAGGTGACAAAAATAATTCCGAACAGCATCATTAGTGTCTTGTTTGTGTTCTCTCAAACTATAAAAAATATGTAGAAAACTATAAATGGAGAAGTAACCAGTTATATTACAAAAACACATACTGTTTACAGTTTTCCTGGTATCTTATTTAAGTTAAAATATATCTCATACTAATATAGCAGGGAAACAAAATTACTGAGTAGCCTAAACATTTGTTCTAGGCTTACCGTCCGGGTTGGTACGAGCAATTATAACAGCAGGCTGACTCCACATTTCTTCACCTTCTGCTTTAGCTGAACGACATCGAACAGACAACTCATAAACAGTATTAGGAATCAACCCTGTAAGATTATATGTTTGTCTCCCTTTTCCCACATTAATATTCTGTAAAGTGAAGAGAGAAAACATTGATTTTAATTGCTGAGTTCAGCTAGTAAACCTTTCATATACTTGCATATACACACCCACACAGAAAACAGAATGAGAGAGAAAATGTTTAAAATTTATATTTCAAAATATACATTCATTAAATATTGACAACACAGAACAAAATTATCTCTGTAGACCTCAGAAATGCCATTTTTTTTACAAATTAGTTTAGTATCCATCCTCTCGAAAAACATTGTTAAAAACGTATTACTGTCTTTGTTAACTAAATGTCATCAAATAAGTTGGTACAACTTCAACTAAACCAGGTACTTTTGTTATTTATCTGGTGTAGTACCGAGTAAAATAAGGAACATTCATTTGTAAACTACAGAAGAGAATTTTTATTTACCCTACATTCGGCTCTTTGGTTGCAGAATATCAAAACTCAAGAACTTTAAACTTTTCAATCTAGCTCAAAGTGCAACAAAATACACAAACTCATGAAGGAGCTGTAAAACAAAATAATAAACAGTTTTTCTTGGCTTAAGAATGCTCCTTTTATTTCTTTAAGCAGGAACTATTTGGCATGATATCTGAAAACATGTACGATAGTTTTTCAAATGTATCAAAACTAAAACTACCGAATATTTCTATTCTGAGAAAATGTTTACATATGGAAAGTCCACTGTAAATAATCAAATACACACTTGCTAGTATTCATTCAAGCTCACCAGCAGTTTATATTTGGAAACTTTTATCAAATCCTATTATTCATTTGCATTTCCTTAGTAGTTCAATTTGATTAGCTCATAAAAAGGTTAAGTTGGAGAAAATTTTATAACCTGTGAAGTCACTAAGTAAATTAACAGAACAACCTGACAAAACATGTGAGTAGACTGACATAAAGTAGCTTTAAACCTAAACCTTGGGTTCTAAGAATGATTATAAAGATTGCTATACTGAGGTGTCTAATGTTAAAAGAAATACTAGTCCTTTATTAATTGAAATTCTAATGTTTTCTCATGTTTTTCAATGTACAAGTTCCACAACAGAATCTAATGACTTTTCTGTAACGATTAGGTGTCACTACTCAGCAAAACTTAAGTGATACTAGGATTGATGAATAGAATGAATTCTGAATCAGAAAAAGTATACATGCTCTTGGATATTATTAAAGTGACTTTCTGTTAAAATAAAAGAGTCCATAAAGGGAATAAAAAGTGCATTTTGATCTACAGCCTAAATATTTTAAGTGTTACACAGTAACTGGCAATTTATTTAAGGTATGCATTGCGTACCAAACCAACAGCTGTTTCAGCTTCTACAAAGTGGGAGACTGTACAAGACTTGCATTTAAAAGTTATAAGACATAGTATACTGAAGAACTGTTCTACTAATAGTGAGATTGCTGAGAGAAATGCAAAACTTTGAGTCACAGCCACTATATAAGTTCACTTATCAGGAACTTTGCTGCTGAATTTGCAATGAAATGCTTATCATTGGATACTATCTGGTTTTCTTTAGAGCCAGATGAGTTGAGCTCAAGTAATTGCATGGTTTCCTTTTCAGTTTCAATTGTCTCCAAGTGACCCAAATTTGCTACCATATTTTTGGGGATAGATATAAAAGTTTCAACATTTTGGAAACCTAACATTTCTTCCTGTTAAGAGGTTATCACTCATTCTACTACAGCACATGGACTGCAAATGTTTGAACTGGTTCGATTTAACCAAATGAATGTTGCAAGTCATATCATAATAGGCCCACCAGGATAAGCTATATACAGAAGACAGAATAAGATATTAAACAATGCACAAGTGACCTCTTTCTTCAGTTTTCTATAAACAAAACAATAAAATCCATTATCTTGCACACAATGAAATAATTCAGATACAAACCTTCCACTTTTGGTTGTCATCACTCCTTGATTTATAGCGAAGTTCGTATACAAGACCAGGTTCAAAGTTCCAGATGTCAAAGTCTTTTGGATTTAACCAGTTGAGTTTGATGCTTTTCTGTGTTTCTCCAGTAGCCTGCAGTCCCCACGGTTTGTTAGGAATAACTTTTAGGGAAAAAACAGAAGACAAATTAAGCTATAATTATTAACTTTTATTATTGTGTTTATCTGTTAAAACTTCTAATAAATAAAACAATACACTAGGCTGAGAATATTTTAGTAATATTTTAGAATCTTTATATTCATATGATGTATTGTTTATTTAAAACATTTACAGTTTATAAGCTAGTTCATAAATATTGTCTGATGAAGTGTAGTCAATTTTTTTTAACCCTTAAACAGTGGGAACATTGCGGGTAGCAGCATCAGTTGACGACAGTCACCATATATTTCTCGACATCACTGACGACAGCCACCGTTTAAAAGTTTATATTACCAAAATACAATGTTTTACCTGAAGAAAGGAAAAAAAAATAAAAAAATACTGAGACTGGATTTTTTATGATTTGATTAGGCAGTGGTAAATCAACCTATTAATGCCTGACCACATTATCAAAACCAGTTTTCTTCAAAAATATTTACCCTTTTAACATCTAGTAGCAGAAATTTTTAAAGTAAACTCTAGGAGAAAAAAAGAGAAAAATTCAACATACCAAACTTGTAGTGGTCGACAATGATATTCTGTGTGACATTTCCTAGATGATTACGTCCGGTCAATTTGAACACCAGTTCTTTCTTGTTCTTGTGATAAGGTGGATTGGTGTCTAATCGCCATTGGCAACAAGTGTCGTTAACTCCTGTATTATTGGGACAGCTTTTGGACCCTACCAGATAATTTCTGAAAGCAGTACACAAATACAGAACACTTAGTTTCTGTCAAGTTTATCAACAGTATTTTTTTAAATTATAAAATAGTCTAAATAAACAAATTATACAGCAATCACATGCTACACATTTTTACCCAATATATACATATACTGGTATGAGCTTCTCGAGTGTATCTGATACATAAATATTCAAAGCACCACAAGAATGTAAATACTGGTGTTTGGTTGGTTTGGTAACATGCAGCTCTAACACTGCTCTTCAGCCAATGAATTTTCTTGTTGTGTTAGATATGCACAAGATAATCTTAAGTCTTGCATTCTTTAATATTAATGAGGGCTACCAATCAAAACTAGAATAAAAATGAAAACAAATCCTAATTCAATCCTGGTGGTGCTTTTAATATGTATACACACATGCAGACTACAAACGTCTTTTCAGCAGATGGTAAAAATAGCTCTGTGCATTCTACGTTCAGCATACTTAGGGAAAAAAAAAGATTAAAAAGACAAAAATTAAATCTTTACGAACTGAAAAGTTCCATTTTAAAATCCCCTACAACTGAATACCATAGAAAGAGGGTAATACAGTAATCCATATTTATACACACATATATTTTTAGTAAATTTCAAGAAATATCCTTTGTGTATTCCATATTTTATTAAAAAACAGGTAAATGGAAATAAAAAATTATGACTTAAAAATGTGTTCAAAATGCTATTTGAATTGTATTCTTAATTATAAGAACACAATTTAAATAATGGCAAACATTGTTAAAATAGAAGGTACAAAAAACAGTATGGACTTACGAGTATTCAAAGCATACACTTTTAAAGTTTCCTATCTGAACAACTAATGTCTCTACAAAGAACTGTTGAGGGCAGGAAATCAAAAGCCAGCAAATAATCTCAATGCGGTTTCCAATTTATGAGTCAGAGAATTTTGTCATAAATGTTTAAGCATTTATGGGAAAGTGTTCAAAACGTTCCGAAATTGAAATTACTTTCCAAGTACTTGTAATATTATTTTTAACCTTGAGCACTTCAAATATTTCCAAGTTAGTATGGGACCCTGTGAGTACAGGAAATATCTCCTTACATTTTGGTTAGATACTCTGGATTACACTAGAGGGATGCACTTCAATTTCTTCAATCTTTTATTTCATCAAGATTAAAAGAATCACATAAACAAACAACTGGTAAAAGAAATGAATGAAACATTTATCAGAAGGGAACAAATTTTTTTAATAAATCAATATATTTTTAACATAAAAACATCTGATAAATATGACACCTGACAAACATTTTTCTTTTTTTGTTTTTTCATGACAAGTTATTTTAATTTTTATCTCTTTCTCCAATTTTGAAAAAAAATAAACCCTTAAAAATAGTATATACTTGCTGATTGAGTATGAGGCATAGAACCGTGAAGTTGGCAAATGGCCAAATAACAAACTAAGGAATCACAACTTTAACAAAGTGTTATACAACATTCTTTAGACAAGGCATATCTGTCTCAAAGTGGTGTGTTCAAAAAATACCAGCTTGCTCTATCTATTTATAGTTTGTGCTGGCAAAGCAAGGAGAAGCAGTCTTTTGTTTAAGATACTGCTGGGACGGGTTAATTTCTCAATAAATTTATACCCTTTTATACAAGAAGGTTACACAGAGCATCAAATGTGGTCACACCTGGTTATAATGTAACAACTACTACTCACATGTGGTCACACCTGCTTATAATGTAACAACTACTACTCACATGTGGTCACACCTGCTTATAATGTAACAACTACTACTCACATGTGGTCACACCTGCTTATAATGTAACAACTACTACTCACATGTGGTCACACCTGCTTATAATGTAACAACTACTACTCACATGTGGTCACACCTGCTTATAATGTAACAACTACTACTCACATGTGGTCACACCTGCTTATAATGTAACAACTACTACTCACATGCGGTCACACCTGCTTATAATGTAACAACTACTACTCACATGTGGTCACACCTGCTTATAATGTAACAACTACTACTCACATGCGGTCACACCTGCTTATAATGTAACAACTACTACTCACATACAATTAACATCAATAAAGACGGCTGAAACGAACCTTAACAGATATTAATAAATTTATCATACCAGTCAAATAAACAGAAAAATTACACCTTATTCAACAAGAAAAAGTTAGATATCACATTCCATGTCACAAATATTACCATAAAGTTTATTACAGAAACCAGTACGTGATAAAAAAAACAAAAAAAACGCTTAAGGCTAATTTTGCAATTATTGTAAGAAAAATTCAATCTACTATAGCACTACAATATGTTGGTACAAAACCAATGGAATTTCTTTTCTAACTACTTGGCATGTAAGTTTGGTTCAAATATTAAACAAACAAGATTCAAAACTGTTTTGGAAAAAAAAAAAAAAAAAGATTATATTTCACTATAGGCTAAGAATAGGAAAGACATTTTTTTATTATTCAAGACAAATTATGAGCAAAAACTGGGAAATAAGTAACTTTTCTATTGAACCAAACCCTACTTTAGCATTAATTTAATCAGTTTGGTTGAAGCAATGAGATATCTCATGTTTATCTGAGTTAGATCAGGAAGTGTAAAATGTTGAGTGCTATAAACCTGAAGGTCTCAGATGACAAACTTACCCTATTCTCACATCACTCTTCAAAGTGTAAGTTGTTCTGACAGGGTTATAGGGTGGTACCCAACAGCAAGTTAGGTTCTCAAAGTTTTTACTAAGACAAGAAAAATTTTCTTGGTCCACTTCACGGGGTTTATCTATAAAGTATCAGAAATTTGTGTTCATTCTTTATAATGTGACATTGTAAAGAATTCTATAAATCATGTTTATGGACAAGACATGAAGAATTCTACGTGATGTTCATGATATGATGGAACAAAGAAATCTTTGTCATATCTAGCTCTGAAATGAATTTAAATAAAGACATAACTTGTGTGTAAACAAAATTTTATATACAAGATAAAAGGTAAAAACAAGGCTTACACATTTTAGCAAAGATAATACTGTATTATGATTGGGTTATTTTTCCTTTAAATAAAGCCCAATTTTGTGTACTGATATTGCAATATGGACAAATCGATGTATAAAACATACCTAGCCAAAACTAGAACACAGATAAAACAAGCCTTTATATTATCATAAACCTGATACCAATTTATTTCTACAATAATACAGCACACACACAAGTTAGTTTGTACAACTTCTGCTAAAGCTATTGGCCAACAAACTTTAATAACACTATGTAACACAAATTTTGTTCCTGGATAGTATGTGTTATTTCTTAATTGCTTATGTTGTAAAAGTACAGAAAATGGCCATTATTATCTTCAAACTTTGCTTTTCTGACCTGGATAATGAAATTTAGAAATTAACCTATTTTCTACGTAAAAACGGACAAATTTGCACATTTTCATTTACATAAGGTCTGAATAAAACAACATATGAATCAAGATTTACATGTTTTTATACTAAAGTTATACAAAAATGTTTAGACGTTTTTCGAGATTTGTGACTGCAATGTAAATTACTTTCACATATCAGCCCCCAAATATAGTCTCCCATCATGTTTTTGTTAAATGCTCCCAAGTCACAAAAGCAAAGTTTCAAGAAAAAAATAGGTCTTTTCCATTGACTTCAGGCATAAACAATTGGGAAATAGCACTTTCTGCCCAGGAACAAGAAAAAGTAAAAACTTTGTTATATAGTGTAATTGTTAGTCATAGGCTAACAGACTTTATACAGCATGACATTTTGGTAGTGACTCTTGGTGCTTATAGGATTAAGTAATTAGAATGTTAACATAACCAAGAGGGCTTTACCATGTGAGAAAAGTAAACAGTACTTTGTGTCACTGTTATTTGTAATGTTGTATAAAAGTAAAAATTTTGTTATATAGTGTAAGTTGTCAGAATATTCTAACTTTTTCTTAACAACTTACAATAAAACATGAAGTTTCTTTCCACACATTTTTATGTTTAACATGAAACATAAGCAAACAATGTGTACACTCGCATAACAACTAAACATGTTGCTGTACAGATGTGAAACCTAAAGGACAGTAAGCACAGTAGATATAACTAATGGACACTCAAATAATTCATAACATGGTGCTCAGTTACCTTTCTTTTGAATACTAAATGTCCAAACTTACAACACAGACACTACATGCAGACTTTTGAAGCCTGAGTAACTGATATTTTGATCTCAGTTAACAACTAGCATTTATTACAAGCTCAAGAATATCTGTAATTCCTTATTTCGCATTAATTTGAGTCTTTAAGAAATAACAGTGATGTATGAGCAAGTTTTTCAATGACTAGGGTTTTTTAAACCCAAAGACTGAGATTACTCTTCTATTAAACCTTCAAAAACAATAATCTGTCTTGTTTAAGAAACACGTATGATTTAATTAATTTTTTGCAACAGTGTAAGGATCAAGCCCCAATTAGTAGGGTTAGAAGCCCTCAATTTTAACACCAATCAACAAAGAAGGAGGAAATAGGAAATGTTAGAATTACATGAACACAGAAAGAAAACTCAACAAACCAATGGATATTTTTAAAGAATAATAACAACTTACATCCAACAAAGATGATACTTAAGCATACTGTAATATCTTTCTTCTTCTCTGGTAGCTTCAAGTTACAATAATATTTTCCAGAGTATGCAATACTCGCATTAGGTATTTGAAGCCGTGCAGTTAACGGATTCACAATGTGAACATATTCACGAGGAATTGTTGTGCTATTGAAGCGAAACTCCAAGTTTGTAGAATTAACAAAATATGTCTCATTCTGAAGGTTCCTGTGATCCAGTACAAACTGATGCTGATGCAAAGTACAGTTCAGGTCAACAGTGGACCCGACTTCAATAGAATAATCACTTGTTAAATCTGAAAAAACAAAACAAAGATCACAATATAACCCTACTGACCATTACTTTCATTGATTTGTTTCTTTTTGTTAAGCCTGGTGATACCCACAGTATGAGACTTGAAATATTAGTGAATTTGGTTACCTAACCAATGTATAACAAACTGAATGTGATGAATGTATACTCTAAATCTCCAAAATTGTTTTCCTTTTTTTTTTAATTTTGCACAAAGCTACACAAGGGCTATCTGCACTAGCTGTCCCTAATTTAGCAGTGTAAGACTAGAGGGAAGACAGCTAGTCATCACCACCCACCGCCAACTCTTGGGCTACTCTTTTACCAACGAATAGTGGGATTGACCGTCACATTATAACACCCCCACGGCTGAAAGGGTGAGCATGTTTGGTGCAACAGGGATGCAAACCCGTGACCCTCAGGTTACGAGTTGCACGCCTTAACATGCTTGGCCATGCCGAGCCCTCTCTCTAAATCTCCAAAATTACAAACTAAGAAATACTATAATTGCTTCTAAGTATGAGTAAACAAATACATATATCTTCTGAGATAAGTTTGTGAAATGCACTTTAATATTCTTTAAAAAACAATTTCACTTCTTCTGAGTTAATGTATAATACTTAGAGTTAAGAGATGGATACATAATTAATTAACATAAAATTAATTCACAATAATTTTTGTTTTTTTAATATGACTGTTCAACACTATACTATGCAGAAGTTGAGTACATTGAATTAAAATGATTTTGGGGCTAACCCTATCATTACTGTCCATCTTACCAGTTCCAGTCATGCTCTGTCCAACAGCTGTGCATATTGCCAATAGCTCTGCAGTATAGTTTACATTATAAAAGACTGCTATGAGACTATCATGTCAAAATCCCACCACCACTCTCTTCTTATTTTCTAAAATCCTTCTAGTATACAAGAACAATGATTACCCAACACCCGTTTCAACAGTTTATCCAATCTCACAGAAATCCATGAGCAGTGTCTCAGACTAATATGACTGGCATATCTTGGTATCCAACAGCAAGAATATTCATTTACTTCTCCAGCTGTTCAAAGTATGCAACAGTTATTCAGATATGTCATGGAAGCAACCTACGAACACGACTCGCTTCCTTTATCATGCAAAGATCTTTCTCGATTATGTTGCCCGAGACATGTGGATGTGTTTCGTTACTGCGATTGTGGATTCTCACCTGTTACACATGCTACAGTTTGCACAGAACAGTTAAGGTAAGACTTGTTGGAGGTCTCTATCTATATGGTCCTTGTACCACAAGTTGATCCATATTTTTTCTTGTTTACAAGTTGTGTAAGTATAAAAGATATCTCCATCTTGAAAAATCAAAATTCTCCAATTGGAAAAATTTTTTATAACCTGAAAGTGTGAATATTTTGTGTTGAAAACAACTGTTACATATCCTTCTTCATAAGCGATTTAATGAATCATGACATCACACTACCTGCAAAATGCCAAACAATATAAAACGTAGTGTTGATGCATTCCATTCCACCTAAAATTTACAGGAGTTGTGGATGTCACAAGCTTTGCTCATTTACATGTCCAAAACTGTTTCCATATAAAGCGCTTGCCCTCTAAATCTGCTGCTACTTTAAACAGTTGTATAGAATGAGTAAACGAAGACTATTTTATAATCTGTGTTCGCCCGACAAGGGAGGAAACAGCAACAACACCCAACATGAAGAGTAAAATTAAACATAACAAAACAAGTACTCCCATCACTTGGGGAGTGTAGATGTGGATGAACCGTTGGTGTGGGAGTACAACTTGTGAAGAGAAATCCAAAACCATTAAGAAAATGTTCTGAACATTTATCGAAAACATTTCACAAAAAACTATTTGTAAATCATATAAAACAACTGAAATAAGAAAACCTCAACATGATACACATTAAAACTTCATGCTTAATAGGCTTTTGATTTCAATAACTGAAAACACAGTGCAATATCTGAAAACTGGCTAGTTTCAGCAAAATTATCATCAATATCAATAATTTTACTGGTTTGGCATTATTACATTGAGCAGCCTCGTGTATACTGATCTGCTATCACCATGACGTTATTTAACCTTTTGAACGTTTTGAATCGCTGTCCACATTTGTATAGTCATGACTGAATGTGTTATCACATAAAGAGTTCATTTTAATATAGGGGTACTCACACACATATTAGGGCAATATTCCATACAAGATACCTTGGTCAGTTGAAGTTTAAAATACTATGAAGATTGATAAAAATATTACTTTAGGAACCTGTTTCTGTAAAACTTTTCCCACACACAAAAAAAACAAAACTAAGAAGAAGCTTACTTCCAAGATTTTGGGCTTTATTACCCCAACAGGCTGTTGCAAGATCCACCATTTTAAGAACAACACACAGATGTGGAACAATGCACATCCAGCTGCACCAAAATCTGTTCTTCATTCTTTGCAGTTCACTCAACTCTCGTAAATATACGTAGAATGGTTAAACACAAACCAGTTCTTGCTTACAACAGTATGGACTTTAACATGAATTCACTGTAACAAAAAAAAAGTCCATTGGCTCTGTCTTCATACTGGACATTGAAATCGATGAGGTGTCAAAAGGGTGCTGATCAGGCCTGAAGACAGATGAGCCTTTTTACCTTTCAAGTCCTCTGCCTTCTCAACACCCTACCTAGAGAGAAGAAAAAAACATCAATAAGATATTACCTTTCACACTGATAAACATAATTATCTTTCAAGAACTAACACAATAAAATCCTTGAACACAGTTTACATAAGATTACTCCACCATATTTACAGAAAGGAACACGCTAATTCAACTCAAGCTCACACCATGTTATTTTTCAAAATTTTCAGTGTATATTGGAGGAATTCAGACATTTTGGAAATAAAATTTGAGAACAATGAGCTTTACCATCAAAGTAATAATAAAAATACTTTTTATTTCAACCAATGTTTTTACCAATATCAGATGGAAAGTAATTCTCTTTTATTCTAACCTGATTACCAAAATGACACTGTTTTGTTTAACACTCCTACGAAAAGTGGGATTTCATTTGATTTCATTTCATTAAATGAAATGGCAATTTCATTGAAATACAAAATTATTAGCCTAATATTAATAACCTTTCAAGTTGCTCTGGGGCCTATCAGGCCCCACTTTTAGTAGGAGTGTTAAACTGGCATGTATTAAAAATGCAAAGAAAAGTGCCTAATTACACAATTCTTCTTTGGAACCTGTAGTTTGTCTGAGGTTTCACTGACGTTCAAACAATTTATCACATTGCCCAGTCTAATGACACTAGTAAGTTAAAAAATGGTGAACCACAGTGTTACTCAATTTGTCAGAACAAGGGAAATACAAATAATGCATCATACAGCCTTCGAATCTCAGGTGCGTAAGAACATAGCAACTGACAATGTATGTTGTATCAAATGCTATCTGGCTTTCAACGGTCACTCTTACATTGATTTCTGATGCAAAAACTATACTGTTTCAGATATTTTTTACCCATAATTCTTAGGATTGTTGTGAAGTTTCAAAGAATTTGAATTATTAGCTTAAGCTTTCAAATGCTACATACAGAATGGTTAAATTTTAAAAAATGTCACCCTAATGAATCAGGAAATACTGTGGATAGTCTTCAAAATACATTTATTCTGTTCTTACTTTATTCTATACATATCATAATTACAGGACACGCACATAATATAGAATACTATGCCAAAATGTGAGGTGTCTTGCAGTAACAATGCTAATTAATCACTTTCTTACCATATACATTTGCCAAAATATTATGAAATTGTATTTAAAAAAGTCTTTGCTGTAATAAAAAAGTTGTAAACTACCTTCATTAATAAATTTTATAAAATAATTCCAAGCAGTCAGACTTTTCCACACATCAAATTATATGTTCCATTTCTTCACAGGTTTTGCATAAACTTCAGAGAAAACATACGCTATATCTTACTTGCATCATCAACATTGTTTTCACTCTAAGCCTTCTGAATGCATCTACAACTACAGAGAAAAAAAACCTGACAAACAGGGTTAAATGAAAAGTATCTGAGTAAGTAATACCAAACTCTATTCCACCAATAAAATGATTAAATCTTTGGTTGTGTGTGTGTGTGTGTGTGAAACATATCGACTTTCATAAACTCTTTGGAATCTTTATCAGGCCTGCCTCATGATGCTTGGGTAGTTTCTACAATTCCACCACATAGTGTTAACACATGCATATATTCATAATCTTAAAGCAGGTGCTTCTCAATGAAACACTTTTAAGCTCAACTTACCAACTGATAACAACTAAAATAACTGATCATATTCTGGGTTTTCCTTTGTGATTTTCACATACATTCCAGTGATTGTTTATTACTTCAAACATTTTACTGAATAAAAACAAGACAACAGTCAGTCATTACCAAAAAATATTGTTCTAGCGGTATTTACCTGACGACCCGTAAAATCTGTTTTAACCGTATAAAGTCCATTTTATACATAAGTAAGGTAGTTAAGACTTCTCTGAACAATTAAAGAAACTTCAGTCATTACCAAAAAATATTGTTCTAGCGGTATTTACCTGACGACCCGTAAAATCTGTTTTAACCATTATAAAGTCCATTTTATACATAAGTAAGGTAGTTAAGACTTCTCTGAACAATTAAAGAAACTTCAGTACCGTAATTTTTTAGTAATTTCATGTACTTTCCTTTTGGGATGTTCAATGTGAAACTCTAATATTTTTTTTAATAAATTTGATGTTCTCCAAGTTTCTCATAATGCAACTAAAATTTATTAATTAACCATGCATGTGTAGGTTGAGTCAAAACCACTGCCTGCAGTTATCAACAACTGTTCTCAAATAGCTTTTACATCAGATTTTCACACAGCAACACAATACAAGCAATGTGTAATTAGTGTGCAACTTGCTTAAATGATCATACAGTAGGGTTGCATTTCCTTAAATGTTAATTTTAACCCTAATACCAGGCCCTAGGAGGTCATACATGTTAGAGCCACATGTACTTCACCTGATGACCAACAATATTCTCAGTTTATGATCTCTGGCACTGCTGCTCTAAATACCAATGTTAAAATAAGCTTTCTGATAGGACTGGAAAACTTAACAGTTTCATGACTTAATATTTTTTATGAAAGAACAAAACAGAAAAATGTCATGAATAACATTTCAACAAAAGGTATCTTTAGCTTGCTTCTTATGTTTATAACCTTAAAATATTTTAAGTATGAAATTATTATCACGGTCTTTAAAGCCTAAAACACAAACATTTTTGTGAAGAAATGTTATGGAAATGAAACTGTAAGAATGAAACTCGTGAATTATTTTACACGTTGGTAACAAGAGTAGCATGTATATATTAAAACAAAAAAGTTCAGTCCAAGCCACGACTTAAGTACCATGTGATCTGAATTGGGAACTGTTCAGAGGAGGTGGGTAAAATTTCCTGGTAGTCTTGATTTTATCAAGATGTTTCATAGCTAAGCAATACAGGAAGCAAACAAACCTGCAGGAAATGATATAGCAGGGGATGTGGTTTTCATAGAGGATTTACAAATACTCATTTTTTGGCAACCTGCATGAAACATTAAGTGAGTTAATATTTCCTGAGAGAATTATCATCCTATTAGCAAACACAAGAGTCACTAAATGCAATGTTTTCATGTTTATGTGCAATAAACAGTTCATTAGCTTCCGAACGTCAAAAATACATTCCCCTTCTTTCTCCGTTACTGGTCACACTCAGCCTTATGGCTACTGCCCAACACTAACTCTTTTGGACTACATTTGACAGACGTTTCACTATACGTAAACCTGATGAAGGTCTAGATGGTTCATGTTGCCATAAACTACAGGAAATTAATCTCACATACACAGTTGCAATACGTTCTTCCGATGATAACTACTTTACCTTTGTTTTATTGTGCACTTTTGGAAGTTTACATTTCCCAATACATAAGAAACCCCAGCTTTCCTAAAGCAAATAGAAAAAAAAAAAGACTATTTTTTGGGTTTTTTTTTTTTAAGATTCACTGTGACACCAGAAAGTCCTCATCATCTCATGGACAACAGCAAATGGCCAACTTTCACCTCACACAAAAAACATGGTTTTCGTACAACTGCAAAGCCATGAGTTACACTTGCAATGATTTCCCTCTTTATCACAATGCATGTACAAAACTATCTTGCAAAGTTTAACAAATTTTTTGTAATTACTAACAGTTTTATCATGTGTTTTTTTTAATTACACCCTTCAATTATAATTAATGTATTTGTATTGTAGTTTGATGAGTCACTTATTTGAAGAACTGATGCATTAACCTGAACAAAAGATTTGCACTCACTCAAAATGTTGACTTACAATAATTCCTTCACTCAGTAACTTACAAACTGTAAAAAGAAAGCCTTGATTTCCTCAAAAACAAATTCACTCAAAACGATTTTTTTGCTTTATCCACAGATCCATTTCAATTAAGGAGGAGCCCTGGTGTTGAGTGAAAGGCCTCCACGGCACTAAATAAGGCACATGTAGCTAGAGAGGCATGGTCACATAGCATCACATTCCACTTTGATTTCACTCATGGGTTCTTGGAATTACTTATGTAGTTTTCTCCCATTGTGGTCACTTGACCCTTGACCTGCTCCAGGAACAAGAAGTCTAGCTTACTGGTTTGACAGTTCTTGTGAGTGATGGTAAAGTTAAAGTACAATAATCAGTGTCAAAATTTGAAATAAGTAATGGTGTGTTATTCATCCTTGTGTAAGTACCCAATTTATAAATAACAAATTTATAAATTGCTAGTAAGTCTGTTGGATTCCAGCTGCCCTGTAAGACCTTGATATTTGGCAAAAGGCCACACTGACTCTGGATATAGTAGTTTAATACAGCTGACATTATAACAGTACTTTTAGAATTCAACACCTTTTGTTCAAGCAATTACATCAACAACAGAAAGAAAAAAAGGTATTTACCTTTTCACCAGCACCTGTAGTTTCTTTAGTTCTATTTGGGCACAATATTACACCAATATATATGTATAAACGGCTGGTATGGGTTGTAAAATTTTTTTTATGTAGAGGAGCGAACAACGTTTCGACCTTTTCGGTCACCGTCAAGTTCGCTAAAAACTAAGGTCTATACTATATAAAAACCATACTGACAAACACCACACCAACATTATTTATAAAATACAATGTGATAACTGCCAGGACTTCTACACTGGAGAAACAAGTAGAAAAATGGAAACCAGATTCAAAGAACACAAAAAATCACCTTCATTACATTTTCGAACACTGCAAATCAAATAAACACAACATAACCATAAAAAACACCCAAATACTAAATAAATAAATAAACAAACAAATGCAAAATTAAAGAAGCTTTACTTATACAACTTAAACCCAAAATAAACCAATATAAAGGAACACCTGTATACCTACACTCAATTACACAACACCCTTCAAACATGTGGTCAGCTGTCAGCCAGTTATCTCTTTAAGGTGAACCTGACGATGACCGAAGGTCGAAACGTTGTTCACTCCTCCGCATAACAAATGTTCTCAACCCATACCAGCCGTTTCTCCACAAGTGGGTTTTCTTGTCATCGAGAACAATATTACACCAATTTCAGTGACTCTCCTGCAACATGTACTGACCAAATGTACCTAAAACTATTCATCCATCTGATAATAAGGAAAACAACATTTTGAGAAACTGGAATTTATGGCAACTACCTATTGTAGAAAACACACGAGTGTATAAGATGACGTTTTACAATCCACGAGGATACCACGAGAGGCCTGAAACAGCTGAAACAAGCTGAATGAAGATGAAAAACTTCTGAAAAGTCATCTTTTACACTTGTGTTTTCTGTAACATACAGTTACCGCCCATCCCAGTGCACTCAACGACCACGGAATTTACGGAGCGGCAAAATATGAAAACTCGACAGTTTTTAACCATTCACTTATAACTATCTACCTGTCCAACAATCTTTAATGTATCTAAAATATTTAATAAGATAACTAACTTGTGTCTTGATTAATTTGTGTCAACTGAGTTGTTTTTTTATACTGTAAGCTTCAGATACAATTATTCAAATCCCACATTTTCATACACAGTGAAACAAATATTCACTTAGCCCAAACGCCCGCGACAAACATTTTACAAAAAAAGTGCTTAATTAACTGTAACGCTGAAAGACGTAACAGTGACCTTTGTGGAAATCAGAGGGGTGGCGAAATACGATACTGTAGTAGTGCCTCTCTCAGAAACTGGTGTAAATAATTTTATCAATTTGGTATTGTTATTGCTTAGCAACGTCCCGAGTCTCCTATCCGCAGAGAGCACTCTCGCGGGTGGAGTCGCTACTTCGCGAAATTACTAAATACATTACGACTGAACCGGAGGGTCGCGGACTTTAGTTAACCAAAGCCAACTCAGCGATCGATATAGAAAGACCTACCGTTTACGAAAGAAACAGGGGTATTGCAAATCTCAGAGAGTGAACTCACACACACATGGACTGCTTCGTTTTCTGTCCACCTGCCAAGCAGTTTGGGCCGGTTCATCATCAACACACGCGTGCTAACAACTCTGAGCAGACGCGATCTGCCAACACCGCGTTCTGAGTATTACATTCTCAGTTCCCTACCCACTTTCCGACGCTTGCGCAATGGGAGAAACACAAATCAGTGTATTGGACCCGTTTTATATGCGACATAAAGACGTGGTCAACTTGTTTATTGGTTAGGATAGCCACTTTCAGGTTATATATTCATGAGTTAGTTAAATAAATATAACCTTAGTGAAGTGGTATCCTTTTTCTGAACACTGCAGGTCTTAAATTCAAATGTCAAGCTAACTTGGGTAAATGCCAGAAAACTTAAAAAATTGTATATTATATAAACGTAACTGTAGAACTATTATTTGTGCGGCTAGGAATACACATACATCTACTATAACTCCATATTTTGAATATAAAGACTTGATATAAAAAGTTTTCTCGATTTCTAAAACTAATTAAGAATTGGATACAATCAAACTCACGACGTAATGCAACTAGGCCAGTAGGTCAGATTTTTTTTTTTACGTACGTGTCAGGTCAACCACAACCAAAAAAAAATATATGCATGGGTTACACAATGATATGTAATGATTCGCTTCACGATAACTAATGCCGGTGGTAGTTTATTGAAATATCTAGAGTTTAATAAATAATAGCAGCTTGGTCTACGGTTTAAAAGAAAATCGGTACAACATCGATTAAACTAAAAGAAAATCGGTACAACATCGATTAAAACTACCCTAAAATCGCTGAAATAAAAGCTAAGATAATATGAAAATATATGCTATGTAGCACAAAATTCAGTAAAATATGTATGAGCTAAAATATCGTAAAAGTCACTACCAAACGTGATAACAAAATCCACAGATATCATAACAATGGCTTAAAATACCACAAAAGTAATCATAACATCAACTAAAAAAAAAAAAAAAAAAACATTACCACGTGCTAAAAGTGCCCCCAAATATCAACCTATTTCTGAGTTTATAGTTTTAAAACACAAAATCAATTTAAGTTCGAAATTGTATTGGAATACATTAGTAATTTAGAAATTTTTTTTTGGTTTGTTTTGAATTTCGCGCAAAGCTACACAATGGCTGTCTGCGCTAGCCGTCCCTAATTTAACAGTGTAAGACGAGAGGGAAAGCAGCTAGTCATCACCGCCAACTCTTGGGCTACTCTTTACCAACGAATAGTGAGATTGACCGTCACATTATAACGCCCGCACGGCTGAAAGGGTGAGAATGTTTGGTGTGACGGGGATTGGAATCCACGACCCTCGGATTACGAGTCGAGTGCCTTAACCACCTGGCCATGCCAGGCCCTAATCGGTTATATTGACCAAAAACGGTTGAAAGGGTGAGCATGTTGGTGCCACAGGGCTAATTTAGAAACAAAAACAAATTTGTATAGGAGTCTATTTTCAGGAGAAAAAAGAAATTAATGCACAGGGGGGTGGATATAAAAAAAATAGCCCCTCCTTGAAAATATTATTTTGTCATATATTTTATTTGATAACAGAAAAAGATACAAAGCTATGTTTTCAGAACGTACTCGACGAGATCTGTTCAAATATGATCTCAATTCCTAATTTTAACACTAGCTTTCATAAATACCTGAACTTTTTCATAACTTCAGTAATATGTACTCATAAAACTTGTGCACCTGCTGTAGTTTATTAGATCTTATTCCAATTATCCTACAAAATGATTGAACAAGTTTCTCTGCAATAATCGAACGTAGAAATGAAACTCAAAATAACACAAGACAGTTTCACAAGTTCATATTTACTCGGTATTCCCTTGAAGTTCACTGGTACTTCATATCGATATGGTTATGCTTTCACTGAGTTTGTACAGATATTACTGAGTGATTGATTACCATCCTTCTCTGAGTACTTCAAAATGTTCATCTTCTGTGTTTGACTTGCTAAATTATGAAAGTTTAAATATTTACGAAAGCCAAAGTTAAAAATTAGGATATGATATATAAACAGGTCTCGTCTAGTGCGTTGTAAAAAAACACACACACAGTTTTACATATTTTTATGTTATATAAGACAAATTAACATTTTCTGGGGGACACGTCCCCCCCTCCTGTATATGTCTATTGCAACATGCATATGGTTTGAATGAATTTCGAATTTCGCGCAAAGCTACTCGATTTCGATTTCGGTGAAATTTGGCGGCAATGCTGCCTGGAAGAGAACTGGAGAGACAAATAACTAGTCAAAGCTACGTCATGCCTGGCATTTCTCACGTAGTACTCCCTATTGAAGAATTTGTTTGTTTGTTTTTGAATTTCGCACAAAGCAGTCCCTAATTTAGCAGTGTAAGACTAGAGGGAAGGCAGATAGTCATCACCACCCACCGCCAACTCTTGGGCTACTCTTTTACCAACAAATAGTGGGATTGACCGTCACTTTATAACGCCCCCTACAGCTGAAAGGGCGAGCATATTTGGTGCACGGTGATTCGAACCCGCGACCCTCAGATTACGAGTCGAACGCCTTAACACGCTTGGCCATGCCGGGCCGCAACATGCATATGAAGTAGTTATGGGACACAAAAAGAGTTATACCAAAAGTGTACTTCACAGCTGCTAAATATACTTTACATTTGCTGTATGCTTTATTTTAACATTTTAATTTAAACATATTTATGGTTCAAAGAGGGAGTCTTGCTGTGACGTGATAATCGCGCATCTGGAATCTTTTGGCGAGTTCAAGAAATGTTAAGAATTAGCGATATTAAAAAGCCAGTTGAAGTATGGTAGTTGGGACGACAGTAATTTATTACCTTAGTTATGTAGATTTTTAGTTTATTCTTTAACAAAGTATCAAAAATAAAGAAGTCGCCAGGTAATTAAATGACTAAGATTAAAATGATCCAAAAGAGACCCCCCCCCAATAAATAAAAACCATCGCAACACATTCAAAAATATATTTATTTTTAACATCTGTAGCTGAAAATTCACAATCTTACAAATAACTGAAGAGGTAACCTAATGGTTCTTTTACAAATAAACTGATGAAAAAAAAAGTTTAAAACATTTTTTGGGGTCTCTTTCCCTCCTCCCCCCATAAAAAATTTAAAAAAGAAAAAGGGGGAGAGACAGCACATATGTATGTGACTTTTAACCCAAAACATTAAGTCCAAGCATATGCGGTAAAAACTCCAACTAACAACCAACAATATTAGTAATGGTAACAAAAACACATCACTCATGGGAGGTAAATCGGGTTTAAGATATTTGTTATTAAACCAACTGCGTTTGATGATACAGAACGAAAGATTATTCCCTCTCACACAGGACTAGCGACGCCCACTATCAACCCTAGACATTATTAAAGTATTTCTAGAAGACAAAGTGAATAACCACCGGGCTTCACCAACATTTAATCACATGTAATGTGTTTAGATCAAATACACCAGTGGCATGTCTCACGAGAGAAGATAACGCGCAAATCACCTACAGATTACACAGGCCAAAATATTTAAATTTTCTAAAATTTTGTTGTTGTTTTAATAACTGATTTTTTTCATAATTCAGCTACGTAGATTTCGAAAATAATACTTGATTTTATCAAATAGGGATTCTTTTACAAATTAGGAAGGAAAACTTTAATTCAAATTATTATTTCGTTCACCACAAGGCTTGAGTTATAGAATATTCAATAAGACTCTCACGTCGCAATTGGTCTAGAGAAATCTATAGCCAGTGGTTGTTAACATTTTTAAGCATAACAAAATGGGACCAGGTTTAAATGAAAATGATTCACTTGTGTAAAAGTACATATGAAGTTGTCAAAAATTTGTACGTGATAAACAAACAAAAATCTTTTTGGATTCAGTGTCCAGGGATTAGTGTACAAGGTCTAAAAAATCCAGACAATAAAACCATCTCAGTCCAGATGTCTCTTTTTAAGACATTTTCACATGGTTGTGTTCAACATATAAACTACAAGGATCCCAAAGTTTTTAGTTAGATTTTATCATTTATTATTTTTCAGTTCTTTTGTCTATTAAATTATGGAGACATTACAATTAAAAATAAATACTTATGTCCATTCAAGTAACATGTTAACAGACATAGAGTTGGCCGTCTAAAAAATTAAACCTGTTTTTTGCTGTGGATAACATTTAATTTGAAATAACAAAACTTGTTGGGCCTTGGCAGGTTTGCTGTTCACATCTGCTTGTATAATAATCTGAAGGGCCACACTAAAAGAGAGCATGCGCGCTTTCAGAAAATCATTATCAGAATATCGAGTATACGCGCAAAGGAGCGAATAAAACAAACAGAATCTTTTCTAATTTTTCTCAAGTCTACAAAATCGGTAAACGTACATGAACGTTGGCTGGATATTTCACATTTTTTGACGACGAACCAAAATAGATAATAATAAAAAACAGTTTCATTCAGCTCAAAGGAAGCCACGTTCTCGTGAGACGTTCAAAACAGCAAAATCTATATGCACACTATTGTTGTAAATACATGTATATCTATATACGAATCAATATACGAAATTCATAAATGAGAGAGTGCACAGCCAGGTAGTACAGACAAAACAAAAAAACGAATGAACGGAATGGTGCTTGAATAAGTCAATAAGTGAAAAAGGAACAGACACGAATGTGTATTTGTAGGTTATTTCTGTTTGCTTTATTAGGGTAAAGATGAATGTATAACTTAGTACGGATTTGTATATAGGTATATAAATCTCACATGCGGGTATTTGAATGAGTCGGATGAATGGCTTAGAAGTGTATATACCGGTGTTTAAAAGTAGATTTTCATTGGATGAGACGTTCCAGACAGATAGTAACACTAATAACATTTTTCCAAAAGATATACTTTACAGCTGGTGTAAGAACAGAATTTAACAATTTTTCAAAAATAAAATAGAAAGAAAAAAAATCAGTCACCTAAGTTGAAGTCATGGTTACGATATGTACCACTCCGTCTATCTACACCTACAGAAATAAAACACAGGTTATAAAGATGGAACGAATCAGACTGGTATTAATTTAAAATGGTAGTTAAAAATAACAAGTGAGAACTGAACTATGACCTATTGTGAAGAATAAACTAATATTTGAAGTACAATCTACACACACAAATTACACGTAACAATAACGAGTACAACTATACATAAATTAAATGTAACAACAGTAAGTACAGTTTACACACACACAAATTAGATGTAACAACAGTACGTACAGTTTACACACACACAAATTAGATGTAACAACAGTAACTACAGTTTACACACACACACAAATTAGAGGTAACAACAGTAAGTACAGTTTACACACACACAAATTAGATGTAACAACAGTAAGTACAGTTTACACACACACACACTAGGTGTAACAACAGTACGTACAGTTTACACACACACACACTAGGTGTAACAACAGTACGTACAGTTTACACACACACACACTAGGTGTAACAACAGTACGTACAGTTTACACACACACACTAGGTGTAACAACAGTACGTACAGTTTACACACACACACACTAGGTGTAACAACAGTACGTACAGTTTACACACACACACACTAGGTGTAACAACAGTACGTACAGTTTACACACACACACACTAGGTGTAACAACAGTACATTACAGTTTACACACACACACACTAGGTGTAACAACAGTACGCATACAGTTTACACACACACAAATAGGTGTAACAACAGTACGTACAGTTTACACACACACACACATTAGTGTAACAACAGTACGTACAGTTTACACACACACACATTAGGTGTAACAACAGTACGTACAGTTTACACACACACATTAGGTGTAACAACAGTACGTTACAGTTTACACACACACAAATAAGGTGTAACAACAGTGCGTTACAGTTTACACACACACAAATTAGGTGTAACAACAGTGCGTTACAGTTTACACACACACAAATTAGGTGTAACAACAGTAAGTACAGTTTACACACACACAAATTAGGTGTAACAACAGTAAGTACAGTTTACACACACACAAAATTAGGTGTAACAACAGTAAGTACAGTTTACACACACACAAATTAGATGTAACAACAGTAAGTACAGTTTACACACACACAAATTAGATGTAACAACAGTAAGTACAGTTTACACACACACAAATTAAATGTAACAACAGTAAGTACAGTTTACACACACACAAATTAAATGTAACAACAGTAACTACAGTTTACACACACACAAATTAGATGTAACAACAGTAAGTACAGTTTACACACACAAATTAGAGGTAACAACAGTAAGTACAGTTTACACACACACAAATCAAATGTAACAACAGTAAGTACAGTTTACACACACACAAATTAGATGTAACAACAGTAAGTACAGTTTACACACACACAAATTAGATGTAACAACAGTAAGTACAGTTTACACACACACAAATTAGATGTAACAACAGTAAGTACAGTTTACACACACACACAAATTAGGTGTAACAACAGTAAGTACAGTTTACACACACACAAATTACATGTAACAACAGTAACTACAGTTTACACACACAAATTAGATGTAACAACAGTGCATTACAGTTTACACACACACAAATAAGGTGTAACAACAGTACGTACAGTTTACACACACACAAATTAGATGCAACAACAGTAAGTACAGTTTACACACACACACAAATTAGATGTAACAACAGTAAGTACAGTTTACACACACACACAAATTAGGTGTAACAGTAAGTACAGTTTACACACACACACAAATTAGGTGTAACAACAGTAAGTACAGTTTACACACACACACAAATTAGGTGTAACAACAGTAAGTACAGTTTACACACACACAAATTAGATGTAACAACAGTAAGTACAGTTTACACACACACAAATTAGATTTAACAACAGTAAGTACAGTTTACACACACACACAAATTAGATGTAACAACAGTAAGTACAGTTTACGCACACACAAATTAGGTGTAACAACAGTAAGTACAGTTTACACACACACAAATTAGGTGTAACAACAGTAAGTACAGTTTACACACACACAAATTAGATGTAACAACAGTAAGTACAGTTTACACACACACAAATTAGATGTAACAACAGTAAGTACAGTTTACACACACACAAATTAGATGTAACAACAGTAAGTGCAGTTTACACACACACAAATTATTAATGTAACAACAGTAAGTACAGTTTACACACACAAAATTAGGTGTAACAACAGTAAGTACAGTTTACACACACACAAATTAGATGTAACAACAGTAAGTACAGTTTACACACACACAAATTAGATGTAACAACAGTAAGTACAGTTTACACACACACAAATTAGATGTAACAACAGTAAGTGCAGTTTACACACACACACAAATTAAATGTAACAACAGTAAGTGCAGTTTACACACACACATAAATTAGCTGTAACAACAGTAAGTACAGTTTACACACACAAATTAGGTGTAACAACAGTAAGTACAGTTTACACACACAAATTAGGTGTAACAACAGTAAGTACAGTTTACACACACAAATTAGGTGTAACAACAGTAAGTACAGTTTAC
Source organism: Tachypleus tridentatus (assembly GCF_004210375.1). Taxonomy (NCBI): domain Eukaryota; kingdom Metazoa; phylum Arthropoda; class Merostomata; order Xiphosura; family Limulidae; genus Tachypleus; species Tachypleus tridentatus. Next base: position 13,341,109 of record NC_134828.1, read on the forward strand.
ACACACACAAATTAGATGTAACAACAGTAAGTACAGTTTACACACACACACAAATTAGCTGTAACAACAGTAAGTACAGTTTACACACACACAAATTAGGTGTAACAACAGTAAGTACAGTTTACACACACACAAATTAGGTGTAACAACAGTAAGTACAGTTTACACACACAAATTAGGTGTAACAACAGTAAGTACAGTTTACACACACACACAAATTAGGTGTAACAACAGTAAGTACAGTTTACACACACATTATTAGGTGTAACAACAGTAAGTACAGTTTACACACACAAATTAGGTGTAACAGTAAGTACAGTTTACACACACACAAAATTAGGTGTAACAACAGTAAGTACAGTTTACACACACACAAATTAGGTGTAACAACAGTAAGTACAGTTTACACACACACAAATTAGATGTAACAACAGTAAGTACAGTTTACACACACACAAATTAGATGTAACAACAGTAAGTACAGTTTACACACACACAAATTAGATGTAACAACAGTAAGTAAAGTTTACACACACACAAATTAGGTGTAACAACAGTAAGTACAGTTTACACACACACAAATTAGATGTAACAACAGTAAGTACAGTTTACACACACACAAATTAAATGTAACAACAGTAAGTACAGTTTACACACACACACAAATTAAATGTAACAACAGTAAGTACAGTTTACACACACACAAATTAAATGTAACAACAGTAAGTACAGTTTACACACACACAAATTAGATGTAACAACAGTCTACATACAGTATTAGTATTTTTTAAAGACTGACGTTTGTTTTATTTAACGTGCAAGTGTGCGCGTGTACTCATTAATCCTGATATAAACAAACATCCGTTTCTGAGAATCCTTCGTCCAAAAACCTAATATTATTCAACATGAAAAGTGTGCATTTGTTTTATTAATTCGACCGTAAATGACTGACATACGATAAGTGTATTTGACATTAAAGCAATATGCCCGTTATCATCCATGTTTCAGCTTTTCTGGAGTTGAAATACGTCACTAGCACGTGCCGAAAATATTCCAGTATTACCACATACTTTTCATTCAATCCATAATCAAGAGAATCCAGTGACGCATGCTGGGAACTGTGAAACTACATATGATACAACTGTACTAAATGTTATGTTTGCCACACATCCTTCACGAGAGGCCTTTGTTGAACCAACTATACTCTTTCACTTTCTGTTGTTTTTTTTAAACGCATAAGTCGAGTTCCCAGCGGGTCAATCAGTGTTTATGTTGGAGGGTTTGAATTACACCATAAATATCCATGTTTCTTATCTGGTATTTCCACGAGACAAGAAGAATGGGGCTGTTTATGACACGACAACAAAAATAATACTAAGAAAGGCACAATGTCTTTATTAATATCCTCTGAAATAACACAGCTAAACGTGAGAGAAACTGCATTAATCACACATGATTTTCTAACCATACAGTTTTATATATTATCACATATGGTTTTATAATCACAGTTTTATATATTATCACATACGGTTTAACACTCAGTTTTATTTATAATCACAAAGTTTTATGCATCATTTCGTTTGAACATCTATATCTACTCCTAATTTATTTTAATATATACGACACTTATGAATAGAGAATATACAGTGTATCCCCATCCGCTGTGCGAGTCCTACATCCTTTGATACCTGCATTACTTACCTACATCCGTAGTACCGATAGTTTTGTTTGATTGTCTTGAATAAACTACGCTATTCGCTTGCCAATTTTAATTAGCTTCTGATATTCAATAACTACCCTCGATGTTCGGAAAGACCCGCGTTATTGTGTTCTTTTTTCATTTACATAATGAACTTAGCATAATTGCTATGTTACCTTATCGCAACAGAAAGAAGACATTCAAATAAAAGAAATTTCTGTGTACCCAGATATGGAAGTTTTATTTGTTTGGAATTAAACACGGAGCTGCACAATGGGCTGTCTGTGCTCTGCTCACTACGGGTATCGAAATCCTGTTTCTAGCGGTGTGAGTCCGAAGACATACCGCTATGACACTGGGGAGTAGATACGGAAGTTAAGTTGACATGATGCATAAGACAGTTTTATTTTTCGCAACACATAAATAAATAAAAAGGTCAAATGTGGTAAAGCAGTTATCACAGCAGGACAGAATGATGGTAGAATAATGTTATTTGTTTTGTTTTTTTCAGTACCAGTGCGCCCTACACAGAGTCGTATTCCGTCCATTAACCTGTACGAGTGGTAGAGGTTTGTATTGGTAAACTAAAGTTTCCTTTACTTATTCTAAACTATTTCACGACTATTATCGCCCTTAAAACAAAGTTTGGTCTCCACCAATCACGTAGTTTATCTGATTTAGGTTCCACCAATCACGTAGTTTATCTGATTTAGGTTCCACCAATCACTATTATCGCCCTTAAAACAAAGTTTGGTCTCTGCGAAACTTTTCGGCGACTCTTCATTCGCGATAAGTTGATATTAGCTCCCTTCTGTGTCAGAGACCCAGGCTTTAATAGAATACCCACACATGATCAATCTACGAGTTACTTGCAGGGTTAAATGTGTGGCCACACTTTCATTTGTTACTTACCACCTTGAGGGTCACAGAAACAAACCCATTTTGCTGGCAAGAGTTATCGAACCGTGAAACCTTAAGTCGTTCCGTCACTTACAAATGCATTTTCACCCATCAAAGCACGTGGAGCAGGAAAGCGATTCGTTACGTGAAGGTTATTCGAGTTAGATTACCATTGTGAAAGAGGTACCTCCAAATGGCCATAAACACGTAGTCTCTTGACAACATAATAACTGGAAATCTTTAAAATTTATTTCAAACGTTTTTACATGAAACACTGTAAGCTGGATTTTGCAACCACGGCTGGTCTACGACTTGTTGCAGAGCTTTTTTCTAGATAGTCCTGAATCCTCAGGTCAATCCTTTTTCCTTTCTTTTCGACTAATTTAATTCAAACTTTTTTGCTTGAAACACTAATCTGGATTTTACAATCACTGTTATTATAGAAACTCACACCCCCATATTACATTTCTTAAGCTTAAAAAGTCAGATATGAACAACCACGAATCAGAGAAGCATAATTTTATTATACACAATTACTAGGGAAAAACTAAAATAACAGACTTTACCACATTTGATAAAACTTAAAACCATTTTCTAATGAGACCAATCATTTTTAAGTTCACATATCTCGTTAAAACACCTTCTGTAAGCAGTTATTTTTTTTAAATATTGGTTAGAAAGTTTCTAGCACCATAAAAACTTCGCGAACACGTACATCAACTGAATTTACCTCAAAACGTGTCAAATCCAAGTAAATTGTGTTTTGTCACGAATTCAGTACTACAGTAGAAACGTGCAACTACATTGCTTATTGTCTCATTGGGCGCTAGTTTCGTTGTTACTCGGGATTGCTTTACATCACAAGTAAATATACATAACACAAACAATCTTAACATTACAGCAAAGACACTTGTACAATAAAAACTGTATATTTTCTATTTCGAGTGACACCGATTAGCTGCTTTTCTAATGTTTATGTAAGAATAAAAATGGGCACACTACAGTACATGCACACAATAAACGCCTAAACGAAGGAGCTACGGGCAAACATTTACTAAGGGTTTGAACTTTAATCAGCATAAACACAGCTGTTCAAAATTCTAATTGGTGTTTTGTCAGTGTTATATTCGATTTATTTAAATTTGTGTTGCATTTTGCGTAACAGACCACCAAGCGTCAATTATTGGGCTACTTTTTTTTTTTTTTATCAACGAAGAGGGCCGTCACATTTTAACGCACCCATGATTGAAAGGGAGAGCGAGTTCAGTGAATAAGATTTGAACTCGTGACCCACAGATCACGAGACGAGAGCCTCAGCCGCTAGGCCATGACAAGCCTTAGCTACTACATTCAAACACAGTACATTTAAATCTAATATATACTGCGAAACATGGTGTCTGTCTGTCCGACCGTTCGTCTATCTCGCGTTCGAAAAGCTGTGCACGCAGGACAAAACTCAACATTCACTTGTGAAGTGACGGTAGAACACACATGAACAACACTGATACCGAATTGTATTCCACAAGAAGGTATTCTACATTAAGGTGTTAGTAAGTCCTTGCACTATTATTAACATTTCAAAATGTGACGTAACTTGATATAATAAAATGTAGATTTATGGTATGTTATTGTTGAGCTGTTCTTAGCATGACTGAAATGTTCAACAATTACTTTTCATGGTAGAACGGCATAAGTAGTTCATAGCTTTAGCTCTTAGTGAAACCAAGAGTGTAACACGATTAACTTTTTAAAAGTAAATGAAATAATTTAAATCGATGGATTAACCTAGACTTTTCACTGTACCGTGGGATATTATTGGCAAACACTGAATATGGTGCTCCCCTACATGTTGTCATTATTATTTCCGTATATGCACATGTATACTAATAATAACGGGTCTCGGAGAATACCCTAAAGCTTAACTGTCACAACTTGATTCACAACCACGTAGCATTTCACTTCCGTGAAGTTTGAATTCCTAACTGTTTCAATTCCAATTTTGTTTCGATGTTAAAAGATAACAAATCAGAGGCAAATTTCACATCTAATGTTACAAAAAGTAAATAGAATAAAACAGTATTTCAAGTTGTCCCAGCGCCATCAAGTCACGCTCACGTTGTCCTTTTCCTTTTTCAATAATGCATGAAAAAGAAAAAAACTTGACCGAGTCTGTAACCAAAGAAACGAAAACGAGTGTTCTGATATCATGTTAAGAAACTATATCTAGGTTAACACGTTCTAAGCGCAATGAATGTTTAAAATTAAAAAAATTAAATGATACACATAAGTGTACGCACCCCAACCCCATTTCACACTCCGCACCACCCCATACTGAACCAAACTCATTTTTTGCGCCTCAGTTTCTTTTAATAAATCATCATCGCTAATTCTGTCATTGGCTGAGCCGATGAATGCACGCGATGTCCAATAAGAAATCTAAAGTTAACCCTAAAACTACTAACTTGTTTTTAACTCATTCTCAACTAGTTAGATCCGTATGATACATCGTAATCAGTGTTGTTTGTTGTTAGCGCAATGTTATACAAGGGGCTATCTGTGCTCTGCACACCTTGTATAAAAACAAACCGTTGGACTTAACTTACCATTAAACTGCAGTAATAGCTACCACATTAATTTTTTATATATTTTTTGCCTATTATAACATTAAATGTAAAGAACTGAACAAAGCACTTAATTTTCGAATTGTTTGTTTGTTTCTTGAATTTTGCGCAAAGCTACACGAGGGCTATCTGCGCTAGCCGTCCCTAATTTAGCAGTGTAAGACTTGAGGGAAGCCAGCTAGTCATCACCACCCACCGCCAACTGAGTTGGGCTACTCTTTTACCAATGAATAGGGGGATTGACCGTTTTATTATAACGCCCCCACGGCTAAAAGGGGCGAACATGTTTGGTGTGACGGAGATTCGAACCCGCGACCCTCAGATTACGAGTTGAACGCCTTAACCCACCTGGCCATGCTGGGTCAACAAGACATACATTTTTTCTACATAAAATACAACGAGAAGTTCTTCAGTAATTAGCGAGAAACTAAAAACCTGGGGTATAATTTCTTCAAATCTGTCAAACTTACGGCATCACTAAGATTCAAGAAATATGTTACAAAAACCCGCTTTTAACGTGTCAAACAAAATATGGAAAATGGAACGTCCCCCTCCAGAAATCACGTGCGCTTTTAAGACGGTTTTTTTTTTTTGTTTATTTCCCACTTCAGATTTGTAATTTGGAATTTTGTTTAAAGCGCCACATATACACTAATGAACGTCAATTTTCATTTTGTGTCGCCTAGCACAGAGGTTGACATTGCAATAATACATAAATATACATACATACGTATGTATTTTTTTATTTGAACAACACAGTTGCCAGTTTGGTTTTAAATCTGACCTAAAAGTAAAATATCTTTAATAAAACAATATAAAACGTTGGACATTTAAAAGGACTTCACGTAATTCTGCCATCAACGGTAATTCAACATCAAACAAGAAATATAATTTCAGGTATTCTCGTAGATCATTAATGCAATAAGGAACAACGTATACCACAAATCTGGTTTGTTTGTTTACGAATTTCGCGCAAAGTTGCACGAGAGCTATCTGCGTTAGCTGTCCCTAATTTAGCAGTATATTACTAGAAAGATTGTTTGTTTTCGAATTTCGTGGAAAGCTACATAAGGGCTAACTGCGTTAGCCGTCCCTAATTTAGCAGTGTAAGACTAGAGGGAAGGCAACTAATCATCACCACCTACCGCCAACTCTTGGGTTACTCTTTACCAACGAATAGTAGAATTGACCGTAATATTATGTCGCCTACACAGCTGAAAGTGCGAGCATGTTTGGTGTGACGGAGATTCGAACCCGCGACCCTCAGATTACGAGCCGAGTGCCTTAACCACCTGGCTATGCAGGGCGGACCAGAAGGAAGGCAACTAGTGATTGCCATCCACCATCAACTCTTGAGCTACTATTTTACCAACGAATAGCGAGATTGACTGTAACATATAACGCCCCCACAGCTGAAAGGGCAAGCATGTTTGGTACGACGGAAATTCGAACCCGCGACCCTCAGATTAAGAGTCGAGCACTTCATCATCTGGCCATGCCGAACCTACATTTGACTTTACTAAGTCTAAAAATTGAACTTACGCAGTCGACCACTTATGTAGCCACACGTAAATTATGCGCGCGCGTACACACATCCTACTACTAATTACAAAAGCTTTCGGCTCCATAATGGCGTTAGATTCGGAGTTCCGATGCTGGAGCTGTTAAGTATCCATTCATGTGTGATTAAAAGGCTTAACATAAAACGACTTAATTGTATTCATGTCATTAAAGCGAAACGTTTATGAAGGAAGGAATATAAATACAAAAGAACGAACGAAAACGATTTCTGCCACATCCGCATAACCGATTTACTACAAAGGTCATAAACCTCTAGCTGCTCGATTTAAACTCAGCGAACAAGAACCTTTTCTTTTCGCTTTAGGGGTAGAAGATCTCGAGTCACGGGCAGGCAGCAGTTTAAGACGAATGGTCGCTTTTAAATATTGTGCAAGCACGATATGACGTCACGCAACGTTCGACATCGCTGCGAAGGATTTGCTAATTTGAAACGCCTATGGCAAGTTCCTCTGATGTTTATGACCGAACTGGGAAATGTCGCTCGAATCAGGTGTTCCATATTTCTGGTAATTAAAACTGTTATTTCATTATATTTGACTATTAAAAACCCTCTATCGCACTTGTAGAAAAACCCTTCAACTGTGTGAATGGGCATATTTCACAGTGAAAGCAATTTGAGGATCTCATCAAAGACGTCTTTAATAACAAAACCTCGTTCTCGCATACTTTCGACAGTGGTACAGACGCACCAAACAACTCTGGATTACTGCTAACTATGGTATTCGCTTTATAATACACTGAACGAACACGCACACTCGTAACCGTTCCACTCATTCATGAAACAATGTGAAACAAATTCTTATGGTCAAGTGCGAGATGGGACGAGAAAACAAACCGTGTTCCTGAGGCTAGATGGCGTCTGTTACTACTTTAAACTGACTATTTATTGTACTTTTTTATTATATGATTGACTAGACAGCGCGTTTTCTTCATTTCTACAGCACACTGAATATATATGCCAGTCGATCTCAAAATACTAAATCAACACAATACATACACAGAGTTCACTGAAAAGGAAGTCCGCTGACGGAAGCCTCGAGTGTCTGACACCTATACAATAAAAGACTTTGTCTGGATTTCGTCTGCTGTATTTATTTACATACAGTTGTTTCGTTGTTTCTTTTTTATTATTCTTTTCGTCCTCGCGATTTCGTGGGAAGGTCTTCATGAGAAACCATAGTAGATATTCAAGTCCGTTACTGGTTGTGTTGTTATGCATTAGAATCACTTTAAAGTAAAAACAAACAAACAAACTATAAGTTGTTGTTTAGTGTTCGAAAACACAAAATGGTTTCCATATTTTGTCAGCACGCATAGGCACGTCCCATAGTAACACAGACAGTGCTTTGACTTCAAGGGAACATGAGAACTTACCCTGTTCAATATGCAAAAAACATTTTTCAACGAAATGTTTCACAAAGGGCTCTGTCCACCAAGAGGAATCGAACCCCAGGAATTTACCGTTTTAAATCCGCAGACTTACCATTGACTCACCAGAGGGACAGAATATGATATATTACGCAACTCAAACATGACGAAATACAACAATACAACTTCATACCTTTTTACTGCAATCAAATACGTTTCAACTTCAAATTTACTGCCTCATAGAAAACGTTTCATGAGTAAACCAGAACTGTAAATATTACGATATACGAGTACACGTACTCACTCACATACAGCAACGAGTGGTTACAAACCGCACATTCAATAACGTGAATATTAAACCATAAATCTTAGCAAACAATCGTTAATTTTTATTTACTTCAAAGAAAATAATATCATTCAGTCTAGAAATATCACTTATACGTAATAACAAATATTGCTCGTTTCTTATTAAGCACATATCTGCACAACAGACAATCTGTGCTGTATACACCACAGATATCGTAACCAGGGTTTGACTCCAGGTTTACCGCTGAGCTACTGGAAGAGGGGAGACGAAAAGACAAAAAATAATTGTACTATAAATTTACAGGCCCGCCATGGGCAAGTGGTTAAGGCACTCGACTCGTAATCTGAGTACCGCGGGTTCGAATCCCCGTCGCACCAAACACGCTCGCCCTTTCAACCGTGGGGCGTTATAATGTGCGACCAATCCCACTATTCGTTGGTAGAAGAGTAGCCCATGAGTTGGCGGTGGGTGGTGATGACTAGCTGCCTATCCTTCAGTCTTACACTGCTAAATTAGGGACGGGTAGTACAGATAGCCCTCGTGTAGCTTTGCGCGAAATTCATAAACAAACGTAAGTCTACAAGTTATATTTTATGGGATATTTGCATCAATACAAATTTGTTTTAGTGGAAACAAATTAATTTAAAATAATTTCTCAATATTACTTCAATTTTGATAGCCAAACTCATATTTTAAAGAATTAGTGTTTCACTATTACTTTCAACCCATCTGTGAATAATTTACACATTTTCTCACTAGGATGGTTTGATTTCATATCTGACAGTAAGTGCTTGATACTGGTGTTATAAATATCGGTGAAATTCCAAGTAGTATTTTAACTATAATATTACATACATATATTTTCTTATCTTGCAAAAATCCTAGCCTTTCATTTACAATATTCTTTTAACGCACATCTGACGAAATGATTTTGCACATGAACACATATCCGACAACATGATGACGTATCTGGATCGATATTTATATCAAAGTTGATTCACATAACTGTTCTCGCAATTAAAGTCCATGATTTTATCCATCATTATCCAGTATTATTAATTTTTAAAACGGATAAATCAATAAATTATTTTATGTTACACGATTTAGCACATTAGCTTATTAACAATATCGACTCTTAGGAACCTAAAACAACCGATTTTTTAAAGACACCTGATATTCGCGAATTTAACAGTTACAACAAAGGGAATGAATTATAAGTTGTATATTTATTATATCTATTATCTATTTGACTTTCCATGAAATTAGGTTTAATTTTAGTTCTCTGAACATTAAACATTGAATTATTACTCATAAACCAATTTATTACTTCCTGTAAATATATTAAAGCTCTAACATATAAAAAAGTTACGTTTCTGCCCCGTGTTTTTAACGTTTAAAAGTTACGTTTCTGCCCCGTGTTTTTAAGGTTTAAAAGTTACGTTTTTGCCCCGTGTTTTTAAGGTTTAAAAGTTACGTTTCTGCCCCGTGCTTTTAAGGTTTAAAAGTTACGTTTCTGCCCCGTGCTTTTAAGGTTTAAAAGTTACGTTTCTGCCCCGTGCTTTTAAGGTTTAAAAGTTACGTTTCTGCCCCGTGCTTTTAAGGTTTAAAAGTTACGTTTCTGCCCCGTGCTTTTAAGGTTTAAAAGTTACGTTTCTGCCCCGTGCTTTTAACGTTTAAAAGTTACGTTTCTGCCCCGTGCTTTTAACGTTTAAAAGTTACGTTTCTGTCCCGTGCTTTTAACGTTTAAAAGTTACGTTTCTGTCCCGTGCTTTTAACGTTTAAAAGTTACGTTTCTGTCCCGATGCTTTTAACGTTTAAAGTTACGTTTCTGTCCGTGCTTTTAACGTTTAAAGTTACGTTTCTGTCCCGATGCTTTTAACGTTTAAAGTTACGTTTCTGTCCCGATGCTTTTAACGTTTAAAGTTACGTTTCTGTCCCGTGCTTTTAACGTTTAAAGTTACGTTTCTGTCCCATGCTTTTAACGTTTAAAGTTACGTTTCTGTCCCGATGCTTTTAACGTTTAAAGTTACGTTTCTGTCCCGATGCTTTTAACGTTTAAAGTTACGTTTCTGTCCCGATGCTTTTAACGTTTAAAGTTACGTTTCTGTCCCGATGCTTTTAACGTTTAAAGTTACGTTTCTGTCCCGATGCTTTTAACGTTTAAAGTTACGTTTCTGTCCCGATGCTTTTAACGTTTAAAGTTACGTTTCTGTCCCGATGCTTTTAACGTTTAAAGTTACGTTTCTGTCCGATGCTTTTAACGTTTAAAAGTTACGTTTCTGTCCCGTGCTTTTAACGTTTAAAAGTTACGTTTCTGTCCCGTGCTTTTAACGTTTAAAAGTTACGTTTCTGTCCCGTGCTTTTAACGTTTAAAAGTTACGTTTCTGTCCCGTGCTTTTAACGTTTAAAAGTTACGTTTCTGTCCCGTGCTTTTAACGTTTAAAAGTTACGTTTCTGTCCCGTGCTTTTAACGTTTAAAAGTTACGTTTCTGTCCCGTGCTTTTAACGTTTAAAGTTACGTTTCTGTCCCGATGCTTTTAACGTTTAAAGTTACGTTTCTGTCCCGTGCTTTTAACGTTTAAAGTTACGTTTCTGTCCCATGCTTTTAACGTTTAAAAGTTACGTTTCTGTCCCGTGCTTTTAACGTTTAAAAGTTACGTTTCTGTCCCGTGCTTTTAACGTTTAAAAGTTACGTTTCTGTCCCGTGCTTTTAACGTTTAAAAGTTACGTTTCTGTCCCGTGCTTTTAACGTTTAAAAGTTACGTTTCTGTCCCGTGCTTTTAACGTTTAAAAGTTACGTTTCTGTCCCGATGCTTTTAACGTTTAAAGTTACGTTTCTGTCCCGATGCTTTTAACGTTTAAAGTTACGTTTCTGTCCCGATGCTTTTAACGTTTAAAGTTACGTTTCTGTCCCATGCTTTTAACGTTTAAAGTTACGTTTCTGTCCGATGCTTTTAACGTTTAAAGTTACGTTTCTGTCCGATGCTTTTAACGTTTAAAAGTTACGTTTCTGTCCCGTGCTTTTAACGTTTAAAAGTTACGTTTCTGTCCCGTGCTTTTAACGTTTAAAAGTTACGTTTCTGTCCCGTGCTTTTAACGTTTAAAAGTTACGTTTCTGTCCCGTGCTTTTAACGTTTAAAGTTACGTTTCTGTCCCGATGCTTTTAACGTTTAAAGTTACGTTTCTGTCCGATGCTTTTAACGTTTAAAGTTACGTTTCTGTCCCGTGCTTTTAACGTTTAAAGTTACGTTTCTGTCCGTGCTTTTAACGTTTAAAGTTACGTTTCTGTCCCGATGCTTTTAACGTTTAAAGTTACGTTTCTGTCCCGTGCTTTTAACGTTTAAAGTTACGTTTCTGTCCCGATGCTTTTAACGTTTAAAGTTACGTTTCTGTCCCAGATGCTTTTAACGTTTAAAGTTACGTTTCTGCCCCGTGCTTTTAACGTTTAAAAGTTACGTTTCTGCCCCGTGCTTTTAACGTTTAAAAGTTACGTTTCTGCCCCGTGCTTTTAACGTTTAAAAGTTACGTTTCTGCCCCGTGCTTTTAACGTTTAAAGTTACGTTTCTGCCCGATGCTTTTAACGTTTAAAGTTACGTTTCTGCCCCGATGCTTTTAACGTTTAAAGTTACGTTTCTGCCCGATGCTTTTAACGTTTAAAGTTACGTTTCTGCCCGATGCTTTTAACGTTTAAAGTTACGTTTCTGCCCGATGCTTTTAAAGTTTAAAGTTACGTTTTGCCCGATGCTTTTAAAGTTTAAAGTTACGTTTCTGCCCGTGCTTTTAACGTTTAAAGTTACGTTTCTGCCCGATGCTTTTAACGTTTAAAGTTACGTTTCTGCCCGATGCTTTTAACGTTTAAAGTTACGTTTCTGCCCGATGCTTTTAACGTTTAAAGTTACGTTTCTGCCCGATGCTTTTAACGTTTAAAGTTACGTTTCTGCCCGATGCTTTTAACGTTTAAAGTTACGTTTCTGCCGATGCTTTTAACGTTTAAAGTTACGTTTCTGCCCGATGCTTTTAACGTTTAAAGTTACGTTTTGCCCTGTACTTTTAACGTTTAAAGTTACGTTTCTGCCGATGCTTTTAACGTTTAAAGTTACGTTTTGCCCCGTGTTTTTAAGGTTTAAAAGTTACGTTTTTGCCCCGTGTTTTTAAGGTTTAAAAGTTACGTTTTTGTCCCGTGTTTTTAAGGTTTAAAAGTTACGTTTCTGCTTCGTGTTTTTAAAGTCGCCACATTACTTGTTAATAACATTAAATCAAAATCACTATAATACATTTCGTTTATCATTTTAATTGTTACCTAAAGCAAGCTTTCGATTTCCCAGCTGAAGAAATATTTTTTTCAAACTCAACTCGCAGCTTTTACAAATGGCGTATCCTTGTCTTCCCCTTATAATTGCTTACCCACATTTTTTTGACTCAACTGAAAGTCTTTATAAGTGGCGTATTATTGTTCACCCCTGCCCTCCATAATTGCTTACCGACGTCTGAAACAAGATAACCAGAAAGTCCTGTGAAGGAATGAGCGATAAGAAACCAGCACCCATCATAACCTGAACAACTGTCTCGTTGTAAGTCCACAAAAAATATGAATTTGATCGAATCGGCCGAATGAATTGGATAGAGTTTCGTGGTGTATCAGTTTTCCTAGTTTGGTAACAAACATGAAAAGTGACTGGAAGATTTATCTGAACAAGTCTACACCAGTTCACCAGGGTTAGTTTCGCTTTCACGTTCGTTTCGAAAGTGTGAAAGGAACTTATTAGACACACCGAAACGTCAGTCCAAACCCAGAAAAGTGTTAAGTCAATTCAACAAGGGAAGACGCTGTACTCATGACAACAAAAAGTGCAATGTATATTATCAGTATATCAGAGGAACTTCACTTCAGCTCCGAATGTTCCTTTGTTTAGTTCTATAGACACAACGGAACATGAGAGAAAAAAAAAACTTACTACAATAGGCAATGAACTATTCGCTGTTATAAGTAAATACACAAACACGTGACGGAGCGCGGAACAAAAATTGCATCGTGGTCTTCAAATACAGTGTTCTCTTTCACTGTAACTCATTTCGGCCCTAGAGTTTTCCAACAGTTATCTTTTTGTCAAAACCATGTTCACCACATACGGTAGCAAGTTAAGCTTTACCGAATCTTGTATTGATATAAATTACTGTTTATTTATAGAAGAGAACAAAAAATAATTAGTCCCCTGTGGTTTACAGCCACCATGAGCGAGTACAGGGTTTTGGAAAGACCAGAATATAGACTTAATGGTATATACTTGTACCATTATAATCCAGGTGGTTCCTCAATAAGACTTTCATCCATAATTATTGTTTCAAACATGATGATGGATATGTCGTTTCAGTGAGATAATTACTGCTTACATTACAGCGCAAAATAAGAATTAGTTCCAATAATTCTTCCTGTCCAAGGTGTATACTGCGAGTTTGTTTTGTTTTTAATTCGCGCAAAGCTACACGAGGACTATCTGCGTTAGCCGTCCCTAATTTAGCAATGTAAAACTAGAGGGAAGGAACCTAGTCAATACTACCCACTGCCAACTCTTGGGCTACTCTTTTACCACCGAATAGTAGGACTGACCGTCACATTTTAACTCACTCACGGCTGAAAGGGCGAGCATGTTCGGTGTGACGGGGACTCGAACCCGCGACCCTCAGATTACGAGTCGAGTGCCTTAACCACCGGGCCCTGGGAGAGAGACTGCCTAAAATAGAAGGTAGGGAATTAGGTAGCACTTATCCACTACTGATGCTGGAAGGCTGTGAAATGAGGAAAACGTAACAAGCTATATGGTACATATCCACGAAGGGTACTTACTGGTGGAAAAAAACAAGAGAGACAGTATCTAAAATAGGCTACTGCCGTGAAGTACGTACAAATTAATAAGCACCGCCGGATGTGTAAATGGATGTGGTCAGATCAGCTGCGCACCATAAGAGAATGTTTCACGAGACATTTGAGACATAACAACGTTCTTCAAACACTTCGGAGAAAAACGAAAGTGAATCCAATCTTTGTTCTTACACATTTCCCGCTACCATGTTATTAAATTACATGTATTACATGTATTCAAACTGCGGAAGGTTTCCTAATAAGCACGAGGATGTGAGTGTGTGTGAGTGTGCGCAGAACTATAAAAAGTAAAGCAGAACAAAATGTTCAAGAACAGAAAGTTTTTGTTTCAGCAAAAGAGCTGCACCACAAAGTTACATGCACTCCGTCCACATCGGGGAACGAACGCAAAATCTTAGCGTGATAAGCCCCTAGTCTTACTGCTGAGCCATCGGCGGATAAAACCATTACTAATGGAGTACAATTATAGTCAGTGTAATATTACACTGAGTATTTACTACACTATTCGCTAAAAAATTACAATAAATTAGTTAATAACAGGTAAATAAATTTAACATGCTCCCAATACAAAATTTAACTGGGTTAAGCCTAATGTACCAGTTTCGGCACATAAGATTTGATGTCGGTTTTGTTTGTTTTTGAATTTCGCGCAAAGCTACTCAAGGCTATCTGCGCTAGCCGTTATTAATTTAGCAGTGTAAGACTAGAAAGAAGGCAGCTAGTCATCACCACTCACTGCCAGCTCTTGGACTACACTTTTACCAACGAATAGTGGGATTGATCGTCACATTATAATGTCCCATGACTGAAAGAACGATCATGTTTAGTGCGACCCTGAGATTACGAATCGAACGCTAAATCCACTTGGCCATGCCAGGCCTACTGAGATTTGATAGTACAAAACTTAAAATATATCAAGTTGTCTGCGTTGTTTGCAGTACACTTTCTAAAATACGGTTGAACGTGAGTGTGTGTGTAAATACTTCAATACAGACAAAATAGCATCCGAATTTGAATATGGATGAGATGTGACCAATAGTTGAATTCGGTTTTGAAAGAGACGGAACTCAGTTTTTGATATTCCAATTATAAAGTCAAGAATATGTTGTTTTGTTATGAACCTTCACAATAGGTTATCCGCATTCTGTTCACGGGAGAGAATAGAGTAACGTGTTTTAGCGTTGCGAGTCCAAAGAACCACGTGCAACAATCAGGAATGCCTCCGTTCACCCCTTCCCCTACCCCGAAATAAATACAAAACGTCCAATGCAGTGAAAAGAAGATTAGCGTAATTGCCAGCTATACATAGAGTAAGGCTTAAGGAATAAATATCTTCTCAGAATGTGTCGTATTAAGTCAGCCAGCATGAATAATACATACGAGTTTTTATACATTTTTGCACACGTTAAGTATTTATGATACAACTTCTGATACAGCGCATCTTCACAAAATCTGGTAGACTTTTATAAAATTAAGTGTATTGTATCCAAAAAAAAATCAGATTTGTTAATGAAGTATGAACGTGAAGTGATTTTCATGTCATGATTAAAAACTATTCTTCATCTCAAAAATCTCAGATGCTATTTATGTAATTTCTACAACCCCGTAAATAAATTTAAACGTTTGTTTTCAGTAAGACTATATTTTGTCCGTTATTTTCTCGACCCTAACTATGTGGTCTTTCAGTGATGTCGAGAAACCCACTTGTTGAGAAATTTATATGCAAAAACGGCTCGTTTGGGTTGAAACCACCTCGTAACCACCAAAACAAAAATTAGGAAAGAAAAATAAATTATGTTTTTCTTCGTTCTGGAATGACTACAGATTATAACACTGAAATATAAACGTTTAGTCTAAATGGCTTAAGTCTCATAATGTTATACATTTATAATGACCTTCCAACTGACATTACAGAAGTTGCAATAACGAGGCGCACGTGACTTCGTGTTACCGTATCCAATAGCATAAAACAGACCTTTTGGCTGTGTTTTAGTGGACTCATAATATTTTGTAATTTTCAGTCACATTTAAATTTTTATACTTTATATATTAATATAGATTATTACTATTTAGAAATATTTAAGCTTGATTTTCTTAAAATATAGAACAGTTTGTAAAAACGTAGACCAAACAATTACCTTTTCTAGCTACCACTTTTGAACTCGGTTGCAAAGCCTTTTAAAATTTCGCACGTGGAAGATATTAAACGAATTTTTTTAAAGTTCTATATATACAATAGAATTATTTTAAAAAAATCATAAATTACTATATGAATACCACAAAATTCGTCTATAATTTATATAGCTTAGTAACTAAGATGTATTTAGGTTTAAAAAATTCGAACAGACAACCTATATCTTTAAATTTTTTTATTCGAAAGAACGAAGAGGCTTTATAACATTAAAATGACTGGGAAAACCGCTAGGTGGATATTCTAAGATGTCGATGGGTTATTCACGTCAGATATTGAAACAAGTGTGTGTGTGTAAAGGACCGTTTGAAAAACAGAGGTGAAGAGGGTCACTACGTTTGATTTTGATTAAATACGTATATTCTTGAGATATGGTATACGTCTGATTAAGTACGTATACCATATCTCAAGAAATAGAAAAGACACGAGTGTTCGTATTTTACATTCTAGCTTGTAATTTAAGTTTGTAATTCGTACGAAATAATACTTAGTATTTCAACATGAAAAATATCGAATTTGAACCAGTGCTCCATTCAACATACCACGTGACTCACAAACATCAATATTTAGGTGTATTAGTATTTACTTTTAAATTACGAAATTAATGTATAATACTACAATTTGACACCTCCCAAAATACTGAATGCAGGTCAACAAACACGATGAAATGGCCTGTGACCCTTCGCGATAGAGTTAACGAATGAATACCTTCTCAAAAGTTATTGTATTAAATCAGCCAGCATGGACCAGCAAGAGGAAAAACGTTAGAAGTTAGTTCTCTGTTATAGGTTTTGAAAATACTATTAACTGAGTAGTTCCCAGTTTTTTCATGATTCAACATCGCAAAAAAAAACTTTTATTGTTCGAGCAATACAACGAATACCGTATCCACCGCATGGAATCAAACCATGAATTTTAGCATTGTAAGTCCATCAACTTACCGCTGATTCGCAATGGTTCTCAGAAGGAAAAAAAATGTTTCGCATCTCCAGGCTAAACCTATCTGGAGTCGTAAAAACTAACGACAATTCGTAATTAAATTTTTATTTTAGCACTTACCACAAACGTATATACTCACCACGAGACTTATCAAGGAACACCTGCAGCACAGTTCGTGGCACTTTTAAAAGCTTGGTTTGATAATTTGTTGAAATTCGCTCAAAGCTGTTCGACATCTATCTGCGCTAGTCGTTTCTAACTTAAACGTGATAATAGCCTTCAGCTAGTTAACACCACCTACCGCCAACTCTTAGGCTACTCTGTACCACCAATGACATTATAACGCCTACACAGGTGAAAAGATGAGCATATTCAGTGATGGGACTCGAACCCACGGCCCACTATAAAAGTTGGAACAACAAAACTGGCGAACATTAACTGATAATAGAGTAATTTGACGTTACGTAAAGAAAACGCTCGAATCACCAGAACTATCACTTGAGTATTCAATAAACCGAGGTCACCACCTTCTAGTGGTGTTTGACCATTTTGGTCAGAATTGGAAAGTAAAACAAAATAAAGAAGAATTCATGGCAAAATATGGAAAGTACGACGTTGCAGTTTACTAGCGAACACGGGTCAGTTCCGTAAAGTATCCAACAGGTGGCAACCCTATCCGTGCTCGATCAACGTGACCTCACTTGACCTTTTGTGGGCTTACCTGGTTATTCCACGAGCGCTTTGTTCTGACAGGGAACCGTTCTATCATCTCAAGGTAATCAACTTCTCTGCTGCTGGGGCAGATAATTGGTGCTTGGTTTCCTAGAAACATATTTTAATATTTGACTCTTAAATTTGCCATATAAGTCGTACAGCCAACGAGAAACTTCTTAAAAACTATGCTTCACAGACACCTAAACTGTACAAATAAATTAGTATTTGACGTGAGGTGGGTAAACAATGAACACACAGATACGTGCACTTATACAAGTTTCATAATCTAATGTGTTAATCTAAGGTTATAACATCGCTAGTATACCTATTAGCTACTAAATGGAATAATTATTAAGACAAAAAGTTTGCGATATTAAAAAGAACGCATCAAATTCTACTAAAATATAAATACTACTTTATTTAATGCATATACACGTGTTAAAGATTTCTTTTCCACCAGAGGTGAAATTGAAAATAGAAACTATGACGTAGAGGTATACATTTTTTTGCTTGGCCAATCAAAGAATGCATTATGCCCTACGTCATATATTTTCTCTTTAATATCAATTGTTGTGAAAAAAAATATATATTTAACTCTTACGTACAATCACTAAACAGTTGGTCCGCTACCTTATACTGAATAATGAATACGTAAATAACATTGGCATGTCCAACTTAATTTAGGTTACTGTACGGTGACGTAAAACCGGGCTCAAGACTCAGAGATGTTAATAGTGTTCTGATTATAAGTTACGAAAACAACCAAGCACGCGATACTGCGTGTGTTTTGAGGCCAAAAGCTAATAAAATAATCGAACTATTGTTTGTTTATTTTTATTGGGAAGAAATGAAAAAAAGAAGCTGAGACCGATTTATGGGCCAGATATGGACATATCTGTAAGTCTGCGCTTTAAATACTTTAAAAACATGTCCATACTTTTAACGAATTTTGACGACAAACATTTAACACCATTTTTTAGTTAGACCTGGCATGGCCAGGTGGTTAAGGCACTCGACTCCGAGAGTCACGGGTTCGAATCCTCGTTACTCCAAACATGCTTGCCCTTTCAGCGGTGGGGGCATTTTAATGTGACGGTCAATCCCACTATTCGTTGGTAAAAGAATAGCCCAAGAGTTGGCGGTAGGTGGTGATGACTAGCTGTCTGCCCTCTGGTCTTACACTGCTAAATTAGGGACGGCTAGCGCAGATAGCCCTCGTGTAGCTTTGCGCATAATTAAAAAACAAATCTTCTAGCTACAACCATATATAATACGAACGACAACTGCGGTATGATATTTTGTAGATAAAAAAAATATTATATCTTTGATATAAATTTCACTAAAAATAGTTTTACTTCCACCGATATACATCCACTTCAGTAGCTAATTAACAGCATATAATGTGTCTTAAGTAATACTGCAAACCATAAGCCTTACAACACATACCTATCAACTCCAATTGGATCAATTCATTTTCAATCAACTTACTATTATCAGACCAACATTGTAACTTAGCAACAGTCATGTTGGACGACTCCACTTAATAGGGGTGTCGAATTTCTCTACATACGTTGCATAACCAAACTACAATAACAACGTTGTTTTTATGCAATTGTATACAACATTTAAACTTCCAGGTTAAAACGGCAAAACTTATAAACGTCGGTAAATTTTGATTACGCGTTATTTTGTGACCGAATACACGTGTCGCGAGCTAAAATAAATAACACATCATTCCCTGCAATGTACAATCAAAATCACCCTGAAGCGACCATTTTAGTACCAGACACGATCGACTCGTGAATGAAATATTTAAAACTAATGTGATGACTAAAATGCGAACCACTATCGGGATAAACAAGCGTATTAAACGTCTGTTATAATTCATTACAGAGAGAGAGAGAGAGAGAGAGAGAGAGAAATTAGACGGAAAGACAATATTTCTAACGGGCCTGGCATGGCCAAACGCGTAAGGCGTGCGACTCGTAATCTAAGGGTCGCGAGTTCGCGCCCGCGTCGCGCTAAACATGCTCGCCCTCCCAGCCGTGGGGGTGTATAATGTGACGGTCAATCCCACTATTCGTTAGTAAAAGAGTAGCCCAAGAGTTGGCGGTGGGTGATGATGACTAGCTGCCTTCCCTCTAGTCTTACACTGCTAAATTAGGGACGGCTAGCACAGATAGCCCTCGAGAAGCTTTGTGCGAAATTCCAAAACAAACAAACAAAACAAACAATATTTCTAACATCACGAAGTCAAACCACTCGTGGAAATTTTGAGACAAAAACAAACAACCAGCAGTCACGTGAAATAATCCCAATGGTTCTGACATTTACATGTCTATATATACACAAGGGCACGTACTTATCAGGTGACCTTTTGTTAAAGAAACATGGGGCCAATTAGTACTGGTTTGTACGATCACTTTGATTCAATATATATACTGCTTTGTACGATCACTTTGATTCAATATATGTACTGCTTTGTACGATCACTTTGATTCAATATATATACTGCTTTGTACGATCACTGTTCAACTAATCATTATATTAATATTTTTCCAAAACCACTCTTCAATCAAACCTGACATATTTTCAAGATCATTGTTCAACCAATCTTGTCGTGGATTCGTTCACCCCTTCACATATTCAGTGCCCAACCAATCACGTTATTCATGTGAAGGGATGACCCTTCACAGGTTCGCTGTTCAATACCTCCGTCATTCACATCTTCAGAAGTTCACTTTCCAACCAATCCAGTCATTCACATCTTCAAAAGTTCACTTTCCAACCAATCCAGTCATTCACATCTTCAAAAGTACACTTTCCAACCAATCCAGTCATTCACATCTTCAAAAGTTCACTTTCCAACCAATCCAGTCATTCACATCTTCAAAAGTACACTTTCCAACCAATCCAGTCATTCACATCTTCAAAAGTTCACCTTCCAACCAATCCAGTCATTCACATCTTCAAAAGTTCACCTTCCAACCAATCCAGTCATTCACATCTTCAAAAGTTCACCTTCCAACCAATCCAGTCATTCACATCTTCAAAAGTTCACCTTCCAACCAATCCAGTCATTCACATCTTCAAAAGTTCACCTTCCAACCAATCCAGTCATTCACATCTTCAAAAGTTCACTTTCCAACCAATCCAGTCATTCATATCTTCAAACGTTCACTTTCCAACCAATCCAGTCATTCATATCTTCAAACGTTCACTACCCATCTTCTACAAAATAATAATAGCATAAAATAAAATACACGCAGTTTTCAGTCCCAAAACTGTGACGTGGACTTGAACAACAAGCTCATTGGTGTTTACGAACCAGCTTTCATGCTACCAGTGTTTTCACTCTGTTTAAAACACAATGGTCGCGAACCGTGCTGTCCTCACCGCGGGTATCTAAACTCCATATTTTGGATATTTTAGCGTTGGAAATCCTCGGGCTTATGGTCCAGTCACTAGACTGCACATAAAGGGTGATTAAATAGCGAACAGTTTTAACACAAACACACTAAGAATAGTTAGGTTTTTCAGGACATCTCGAACAGAACGAGAGAATAGCAGAACCTTTTATTAAAAATACATACTTCTGATTTGTACTTTTATTTAAAATACATACTTCTGATTTGTACTTTTATTTAAAATACATACTTCTGATTTGTACTTTTATTTAAAATACATACTTCTGATTTGTACTTTTATTTAAAATACATACTTCTGATTTGTACTTGAACATTGTTTCGTTTACCTTTCATTTTCACTGATATATTATTTCCTCATACAGTTGAAGGATAACCTTTAAGCAGAGAACATTGCATTCATTGTTAATATAACAGTTCTATTAATTCACACGGAAAATCTTATCTTGATTCGACGCAATCGGTAACCACAATTAAAACAGAAATCTGATTTTGAGTTAACAATGACGTGTTAAACCAAAAATACAATAAATCAAGTACTGAATAAATTCAGCACTGTTGGAAGTACTGAAGTGTAGTAACGGGTTTTGTTGGAAGTGCTGAAGTGTAGTAACGGGTTTTGTTGGAAGTACTGAAGTGTAGTAACGGGTTTTGTTGGAAGTGCTAAGTGTAGTAACGGGTTTTGTTGGAAGTGCTAAAGTGTAGTAACGGGTTTTGTTGGAAGTGCTGAAGTGTAGTAACGGGTTTTGTTGGAAGTGCTGAAGTGTAGTAACGAGTTTTGTTGGGAGTACTGAAGTGTAGTAGCGGGTTTTGTTGGAGTACTGAAGTGTAGTAACGGGTTTTGTTGGAGTACTGAAGTGTAGTAGCGGGTTTTGTTGGAAGTGCTGAAGATGTAGTAACAGGTTTTGTTGGAAGTACTGAAGAATAGTAACAGGTTTTGTTGGAAGTACTGAAGTGTAGTAACAGGTTTTGTTGGAAGTGCTGAAGATGTAGTAACAGGTTTTGTTGGAGTACTGAAGTGTAGTAACGGGTTTTGTTGGAAGTACTGAAGTGTAGTAACGGGTTTTGTTGGAAGTGCTGAAGTGTAGTAACGGGTTTTGTTGGAGTACTGAAGTGTAGTAACGGGTTTTGTTGGAGTACTGAAGTGTAGTAGCGGGTTTTGTTGGAAGTGCTGAAGTGTAGTAACGGGTTTTGTTGGAAGTACTGAAGTGTAGTAACGGGTTTTGTTGGAAGTACTGAAGTGTAGTAACGGGTTTTGTTGGAAGTACTGAAGTGTAGTAGCGGGCTTTTTTGGAAGTGCTGAAGTGTAGTAACGGGTTTTGTTGGAGTACTGAAGTGTAGTAGCGGGTTTTGTTGGAGTACTGAAGTGTAGTAGCGGGTTTTGTTGGAAGTGCTGAAGTGTAGTAACGGGTTTTGTTGGAAGTGCTGAAGTGTAGTAACGGGTTTTGTTGGAAGTACTGAAGTGTTGTAACGGATATTGTTGGAAGTGCTGAAGTGTAGTAACGGATTTTGTTGGAAGTGCTGAAGTGTAGTAAGTTGAAGGATAACCTTTAAGCAGAGAACATTGCATTCATTGTTAATATAACAGTTCTATTAATTCACACAGAAAATCTTATCTTGATTCGACGCAATCGGTAACCACAATTAAAACAGAAATCTGATTTTGAATTAACAATGACGTGTTAAACCAAAAATACAATAAATCAAGTACTGAATAAATTCAGCACTGTTGGTAGTACTGAAGTGTAGTAACGGGTTTTGTTGGAAGTGCTGAAGTGTAGTAACGAGTTTTGTTGGAGTACTGAAGTGTAGTAGCGGGTTTTGTTGGAAGTGCTGAAGTGTAGTAGCGGGTTTTGTTGGAAGTGCTGAAGTGTAGTAGCGGGTTTTGTTGGAAGTGCTGAAGTGTAGTAGCGGGTTTTGTTGGAAGTGCTGAAGTGTAGTAGCGGGTTTTGTTGGAAGTGCTGAAGTGTAGTAGCGGGTTTTGTTGGAAGTGCTGAAGTGTAGTAGCGGGTTTTGTTGGAAGTGCTGAAGTGTAGTAGCGGGTTTTGTTGGAAGTGCTGAAGTGTAGTAGCGGGTTTTGTTGAAGTGCTGAAGTGTAGTAGCGGGTTTTGTTGAAGTACTGAAGTGTAGTAGCGGGTTTTTTGAAGTACTGAAGTGTAGTAGCGGGTTTTTTGAAGTACTGAAGTGTAGTAGCGGGTTTTTTGAAGTACTGAAGTGTAGTAGCGGGTTTTGTTGAATTCTATCTGTAATTCTGAGAAAAATAACCAGCTGTAAATCCAAATATGTAAATACACACCTGCTGTATATGAAACCATTAAAAATAATCCCTGAACGGTGGTATGATAAAGTAACTAAGAATTCATCTCTCGTGGTTCCAGTTCATCCATCTTCTTATCTCATATGTTCAAATTCTAAGAAACCCCAGGCGCCCGTTTTTATCTACTCAACTTACGCAAGAGAATCTCCTCACATCGAGAGTATGACGTTCCTTCAAGGTCTTCACGGAACGCCATTTCTCAATAAGTTATACGTGTGTAACACACGTAAAGAAACAAACAAACATGTGGAAAAAGAAAACACACACGAGTTATACGAAGAAATAAAGCACATACGAATAAAAACACATCTACCAGAGCAACATAGACGTACAGCTACACACGAAAAGGCTCTCGGTATATTATGTGCAACGCTTCATTCACACCGATTTTTTGTTTGTCAACGGCTTTTATTTTGCGATCATAAAATACCAACATTTTTAACTGTTCGTTCTGCTCAATTAAACTCATCCATTTTTTTCTCACGTGCCAGTCACGTTACCGCAGTATTAAAGAGTTTTATGAATTCAATCAATGGTTTAAACCAATTGAAAACATTCAATGGTACATTCGAATTTATCGAATTTTACGGAAAACTTGCAAGGTCCCCAAACAGCTGATTCCGAAACCATTATTACTTTTTGTTTTCAGTCGCGTAAATGACGTCACTTCCACGAGTGGAATATGTTTGATTTACAAGGTATTTATGAAAAAATAAATTATCGACCAAAGAAAGGTCATATATTATGACGTCATGCATATTACGTCACTTGGACCTAAGAGTTCTTAAGATACTATAAGCAATAACTTACGCCTAAAACAATTTGTGAGAAGCCGAATTGTTTAACCGAATTATTGTACTAAATCACAAAATAAATTGCTTTCTGCATGGTATACGATATTTTATTTGAAACAATTAACCCAAGAATCGTGTACGTTGAGAACGTCAGCTTTTTGAAAATGTAAATTCTAATTTTAGCCGTACATACTTTGTTGTCATTTTTTGTATGCAAGTTTCTCGGTGGTAAACGACCGTTTAAACCTAACTCTTATAAAATTCTACTTGGCTAACTTGTTCACTTAGTTATCAACTGTGTAGGTTTTAGACTAAGTATTTATCAGTAAAAACACTCAACAATACTAGGGTTTAAAGTTATGCCATAAACGAAGGTATTATTCGCCCCTTTTCACTATTTTGAACCATAGAACATGAACAGTTTGTTTATCTGACGCGCAAATACCCGTGCTGTGTCTCGTGCGTCTGTTGTCGGCTTCACGTATTTTGCTGTCGATCTCCTCGCTCAGTTAAGACTCATTCGAAGCGTCAAAATGGCTGACAAACTCGAGTCTTTAATGCTAATACTCATAAATTCCCTCTCAATAAAGTTTCATTAAATTTGGTTTTGTCTGCACCTAACGCCAATTTGTGGCATCAGATAGATGAACAATTCTGTTTTATATTACATAAATACATATCTCACAATATCTTACCTCTCGGAAACTCCTTTAACCAATAATTATCGACTTATTTCCATACTGTACACTGCTGGGGAATATTTTTTTTTAACATTTTACAGTTTGTATAAAGGAATATTAAGAAAAAAAACAATTTTCACCCCTATGTAAAATAAACAGAAGACCCAAGCTTGTAGTAATTAGCAAGATTACGTGAAATGTTGCCATTAAAAACAAATATGTGACCGACAAAGAATTGGAGACAAACTTTTTTTTAAGTTTAGAAACTTGTTTGAAAATACAATTGGGATTGTGTGTGTATGTATGTGAAATCACAAACACTTTTGAAGGATTATAAGAAGGCGAATGAGGCGTAGGGTGTAAAACACACCTGCTGTATATAAAAATGGGGTGTTAAAACAGAGTGAATGATGTTTCTCGTTTGAATTAATAAATACAGACACCAACAATATCTGGGTCACGGTCATATTCCACACTGCATGACACTTGACAATTTAGATGCACCTGGCAAATTCTGACAAAATTGCGCATGTCAAGCAAAACCCTGACAGTCTGCAACCAATCATAAACGACTTCATCAGGCAGGTTAAGTGATACGGCAGAGAAAGTCAACAAATGCAGACAGATAAACAACGAATTTTATTTTATTTTTTTTTGGTTTTTCTCCACGCACCTGCCTCAAAAGAAATATTAAATTGAACATTTGATACATATCGGAAGTCGTTTCATGATGAAAAACTGACTAATAATGACAATAATATAAAGGTGGTATAGAATAAAACACATGCCTTTCTCAACCAGGGTGGTCAACTCGTAAAACCGAATGGTGGCAAAAAAAAAAAAAGGCAAAACTGAAGTAACTGTCAGGTACTATCTGGCAAATATAACTTTCTGTATCAGTAATTTTAAATTTGGCGTAAACTTTGTGAACAAAAAGAAAGATATCCACAACGGAAAAATCTAAATAGACATATTTCGATACTTCTCAAGTTAGCAGACGTTGCTTACTGGGTAAATGAGCACGTGTCACACGAGCTAAGAGTGTTATACTGATTACGTCTTTTATGACAGCGACAAAGGGCTGAAAATGATTCAATAAAATCTAATCCTTTCAACCCGCCGACAGTTTTTCTATTTATCCATACACTTAAAATTTATGTGTCCGAAAATTTACGGTTTCTATCTATTCGTTAATAAACACCAACATGTTGCATCAGGAGACTGAACAATTCTGTATTATATAAATACATGTCCCATAATTTTTGGCCTCTCGCCAGCTCCTTTAACCCTAAAATTACCGACTTGTTATCACACTGTACACTGCTGGGGAACTAATGGTTTCACGTGTGATGTGGATTGAACGTCTGGTTTAATCTTGTATTTCATCCACGCATGTCACTGCGCAACTACGTCATATTGCTGCATCAACTTCACGATTCAACTAACAACTGTTACAATAATTTGACGTTGGTTTTGTGTCTTCTATAGATTCTATAATTCTTCAGGGCTATTATTACAATAGGATTAATGCTCTTTTAGTTGTTTTTTTTCCTACAAAAACGGTTTTTTGAGCTGTTCGAGCAGAGATTGGGGCCCGGCATGGCCTAGCGCGTAAGGCGTGCGACTCGTAATCCGAGGGTCGCGGGTTCGCGCTCCCGTCGCGCTAAACATGCTCGCCCTCCCAGCCGTAGGGGTGTCTAATGTTACGGTCAATCCCACTATTCGTTGGTAAAAGAGTAGCCCAAGAGTTGGCGGTGGGTGGTGATGACTAGCTGCCTTCCCTCTAGTCTTACACTGCTAAATTAGGGATGGCTAGCACAGATAGCCCTCGATTAGCTTTGTGCGAAATTCCAAAAAACAAACAATCCTACAAAAACAGCTGAATAAAATATCCTTGCAGATGAACAAAAAGTCTGTGGCTCCCCCTATTATTTAAAGCATATATGTTAACAATTCATTCAGTTTTTCGCGTCTTAGTAATGATTTGTGAAAAAAACAAAAAAAACATTATGAAACAACTGATACATTGAAATAAAACATTGTTGAAATGTTTCGCTTTGGTCACGCCTAGATAGCACGCGGAGCCTTATTATCCTGAGTCATGAAAATGAGGGCCAATAAACAGACATTTTGAATCGGTAATCAACCAGTCTGCACTAAAATGAGATATGTCAATATGTAATAGATTCGTTCATTCATATACACTATCTTTATTAGGGTAGGGTTATCCACACGTTTTTTGCCCACCCTGTAGATGCACCATTCTCACAGTTTATTACTACAACAGAGTTGTTATTCAAGTAACAGTAGAAATAAACCAGTGGTTCCCAACCTGGGGTGCAAGATAGCGTTCCAGGAGAATGCGAGATAACATTTGTTTCGGCCACCTTCACCTTCATTCTTCAATAAATAATTACTGTGAGGGGTGCGAGAAAATATTAAAATTTGTTATGGGTGCGGGGCATAAAAAATGTTGGGAACTACTGAAATAAACTTTGAAAAAGTTGTTTTTAGGTACAAAATGCCTCAACTAAGTGTAAGATGAAACATACTGGGTTACTTACTCCAGCAGATAGATAACACGCTAATTATTATTGGACAATACGATCTGCAGTAATTACAAGGTTTGTTACCAATTTTTCACCAAACGTCGCTCTGCATGGGGCAAGTTCTTACGTTTTCTATTCACCCATTTCTCACCCACCACCAAATAAATGTCGTCAATGAATACAAAGTTTGAAATAAAGAAACTGATGTGTAATCCAATGGTGCAGAAAGGCGTTACTTTGGTTGGATGGGGGCAAATTTAACTTTTTTTTTTTTTTGGGGGGGTTGACCCCAATAGCTACGAAACTCTGCAACTACACATAAAATACAAATAATGCTTGCATACAAGAACATTTCAAAAAGTGCTTCTGGTATCAAATTTTCAACAAAAAATCTCACATAAAACAAAGTAATATTATTCGTACATAATGTACACGTATATACTTAAACAGACTATTTTTGTTTCTTTGTTAAGATATTGTTTCAAGGCGACTGGACTTCAATTCTACGAATTAAGTTTGTTTTTTTTTATTAATTTTACTTTACAAAACTTATCAGAACTGGTTTGGGCGTCATTTAAACAGTTACAAGCAGTCCCGTAAAAAATCAACTCTTAAAACACTTAGAAACAACACATCAAATAACGACACAAAACAATATAGCCCAATAACTAAACCAAAACTATATAACCGACGTAAACAAACAAAATATAACAACAAAGTAAAAGACACTCAAGAATGTTGAAACTATTGACAAAGAGCATTGTTACACAAGTTCGAATCAAAATTAACAATGCAAAACATTGAGTACATTGTAAAGATACGTATTAAGTGAAATTAGGAGACGTCTCACAAACAAATTGAAAACATGCAAATACGTAGTGTACTGAATAACTTTCAAAGCATCCGAGTGCACAAACGAACGCATCAGAAAACTCCAAGCTGGACATAACGATAACTTTAAATATACGAAGATAGAAATACACTTCATTAAAGAGGTTCTTGACCCCCCCCCCTTCCACACTGATCCCATAGTGTCCGAACCTCACACTGCTTTAAGTAAATTAAGGGCATTTTAAGTAAACTAGCGTATTCAGTTGGTCAAATGTCATCTTTTCCTATTTTTTTTAAATTATGAAGACTCGATTTCTACGTTCGTGACGACCCTCAATAACCTTTACGCACCCGCCTCACGGTAGGCGCACCACAGAAATGTATACCGTAGCTTTAACGTAAACATCAGTTGTGTAATGTAGACTTACGAATCCATAAAACGTCACAACCAGAAACATTTATTTCTCAGAGTTACAATTTGAACTAATTATCTTAGCTTGAAGGCAATATATATACGGGAAAAATAAACTGCTGTTGAATGTCAGTTTCTCCATCGCACCACCAGAGGGCTATAACTTTGATTCACTTCTTGCTTGCTTAAGAAAGACTGGTATAAAATTGTCTTTTATCTCATTCGTTGTTCAGTTTGTTTCGGATATTCGCGCAAAACTAAATCAGGATTATCGGTGCTAATGTCATAATTTTCAAATGCACGAGGGAAGACAGCAAGTCAACAGCCCCCCAATATCAATTTTTGGACAACTATTTTTTTTTTTCTGGCCGAAAAGTAACATTTGACCGTCACTCTCATTGCGTATCCACGGCCACAAGGTGCAGCAAAATGACGTGAACCAGGAATTCACGTACCCACAAGTCCCCCAGGGTAATCATCAGGCCATGCCTGGTCCTTCGTATTGTGTAAAAAGTAACGAATAATCCGAAACACGTCTTTTGTTGTTTGTTTTTGAATTTCGTGCAAAGCTACACGATAGCCGTCCCTAATTTAGCAGTGTAAGACTAGAGGGAAGACAGCTAATCACCAACCGCCGCCAACTCTTGGGCTATTCTTTTAACAACGAATAGTGGGATTTACCGTCACATTATAACGGCCCCATGGCTGAAAGGGCAAGCATGTTTGGAGTGACGGGGATTCAAACCCGCGACCCTCAGAATGCTTTAACCACTTGGCCATGACGGGCCCTAATCGGTTATATTGACCAAACACGGTTGAAAGGGTGAGCATGTTGGTGAGACGGGGATTCGAACCCACAACTCTTAGATTATGTGTCGAGCTCTCTAACAACCTGGTCATGCTGGGCCTAACTCTTATCCCTTTTCTTTTTTTTTCTCCTGTTGCAAATGTATTTTTAAAATATCGAAATAGACGTTTCTAGAACAAGAATTGTGGTACTGGTGCTGCACAGCTGTGTTAAATTTTACGGTAAAATTCTGTAGCATTGCAATCTGTAAAGTGCACCTTTGCACTTGTCCATTGACGTCATACATCATATACAAAGGTTCGTTAAGCCCTCTCGGAAAGAACATAGAAATATCAAGATGGCGCCACATATATTCACAACAAGAGGTTGACATTAAACCCCAAGGCAAAGCTTTATAAATGGAAACGTCACTTCATCTTTCCCGGGTTTAACGTCCCCGTACGCGCCAACATTCTTAGGAACGTTTTATCTCCACCCAATGAGTAGCTGCGGCCATATCAAGTGTGTATTTTAGGGTACTTGACAACTTTGTAGTTTAACTAACTAGTCACATAAATATGGTTCATATTGGTTGAAAATCTGTTGAAACCTAACGTAATATAGGAAGTTTTAAATGGTCTATATGTCCCATATGACAAAAACATGGTCCATTCATGGTCGTGAATCTTGGCCAATGCTGTCTACACATCTTAAAAGGGCTTGTCCATTTTTATGAAAATAATTAGTAGTTTGAAATAGATCTCTCTGGTTAAACACTTCGTCAAATATTAGTGACATTAAAGTCGCACAGATGAATTCTTTGAATTCGCGATCAAAGATTTTCGCTCTGTGTGTAAACACTTTACCAGCTATTAACATCACAGTCTCGTAGACTTCCCTGAATTAAGTTATATGATCTGATATTTGAAAGCCGGATAATCAAATACGAAACTTCAAAGCCGTTCTTTAAAATCGTACACACACACATACAGAACATGAAAATAAAATTTTGATTGATTTAAAATCAAAGCAATCTCTAATTACACAACTTATGTTTCAATGACATTACAACGAGCTGATATACAGATATATGTAACGAATCTTCTTTGCATCTCATCGTCCTCTGGAGGGACAGTCTACCGTTTACAAACTTAAAATGTTAAAATCCGGGGTTCGATACCACACTGTGGGCCTAGCATATGAACCCAAAGTGGCTTTGCTCTAAAACAAAAAAATATATTTCAATATATCATAATACTCGAAGAATGCACCTCGTAATTAACAGTGTATTAAAATCCACCAATCATAAACGCTGCTTTTCGTTTTCTTTTTACATAGCTAC
The DNA here is from genome assembly GCF_004210375.1 of Tachypleus tridentatus. NCBI lineage: Eukaryota > Metazoa > Arthropoda > Merostomata > Xiphosura > Limulidae > Tachypleus > Tachypleus tridentatus. The sequence goes on from NC_134828.1 coordinate 13,372,447, forward strand.
GTTTAAAGTAAACTATTTGGTCTTCTTTCATTAAGCCTAAAAGTGCAATACACAAAGGATCATTGTCTTAACCTAATATATAAATTTTACAAAAACAAATTAAATGCCAATCATTTCTTTTTTAGCACATTCCTAAAGAGGTTTGCAAAAGTAAGCTGATGAAATAGTGAACAGTTGTATTTGCTTGTTTTTGTTTCACCAAAATTCCGTGATTTTTTTACACGCGGATACACGACGTCTGGTTGACAATATCACATTTAAAAACTTATCGCCAGGGGCGCTGCATTAAGGAACCCGTATGTTAGGATGCTTCAACCTGACTGGTAGAACATCGCCATTTTCCAAACGTTTTATTTGCATGCAGCACGTGACTTATCAACATACCATACTACTGTCAATCAATTTACTGGTTTTGATACCACAAAACTTCTCACCACCCTTCCCCGTGGAAAACAACTGACGTTCTAAAAAAAAAAGTGCCTTAACAGCCATACAGTTATTATTTTGAGAAATTTACACGTTATAATAATACTTTCGAATAAAAGTTCATTAACTATATAAAACCTAGCTTATGCTTTAAATGGCAAACAGGTTAACTAATTAGGGTTGTAAAGCTGAACTATTTGTAAAACAGACGAACGAAAGTTAAGGGGGTCTTAATGTGTAATTGTCGCTTACAGCCATTCCATTGGCTTCAATCTACACACACACATACACATTATATAAAATAAAACCACTAACGTTTGTAGAACAAAAATATGATTTAGGGTAAAGTACAATTAAAGCAACCAGATATACCATAAGTATTGTTTGTCTGATTCTTTAGGGTAAAGTATAATTAAAGTAACAATAATATAAATATTGTTTGTCTGTTACTTTAGGGTAAAGTATAATTAAAGTAACAATAATATAAATACTGTTTGTCTGATTCTTTAGGGTAAAGTAAAATTAAAGTAACAATAATATAAGTATTGTTTGTCTGTTTCTTTAGGGTAAAGTATAATTAAAGTAACAATAATATAAATACTGTTTGTCTGATTCTTTAGGGTAAAGTAAAATTAAAGTAACAATAATATAAATATTGTTTGTCTGTTACTTTAGGGTAAAGTATAATTAAAGTAACAATAATATAAATACTGTTTGTCTGATTCTTTAGGGTAAAGTAAAATTAAAGTAAGACTATATATACCGTAAGTATTGTTTGTCTGATTTTTCAGGATAAAGTATAACTAAAGTAACACCAGAAATAATATAAATATTGTTTGTCTCATTCTTTAGGGTTACGGCTCGTAGACGAAATATATTACAAAAAGTTAATTAGAATATCTAAAATGCTAAACCTTTTCTAATAAACGTATCACTCCAACTTTACCAAATTGTCATTTCTTATTCATTTCAGAAAAAAAAATAAAAAAAATGTATGTTTTATCCAGGTTTCGTTCGGCGCCACCCAACTTCATCGGTTTCAAGTACATATTCTTGCCGAAACCCTGATTCGAATATAAATATTAACAGTCATTCCTAGCCAAGACTCCAGATTACTGTAACACTTTTCAGTTTATTTTCAAGCGACACTCGCGACGAAACAGAAGGAAAGCTTGCAATAATACTTTACTTTCATAAATAAATAAAAGTTCACTGATTTTGAAATTATTGTATATTTATGGATCAACATGTAACTAGTTTTATTTTATAGTAGGTTACTCGTAGAAATGTTTGTCCCACGAGTACAGTTACTCAAAAAATTAAACACAACTTCTGATGAGAATGATTTCTTTGTTTTACTAAGTCACTCATCGTTTCGTGGAACACTCGTACGCTTAAGTCTTGTTTTTCCCGCTTAACTTGCGTACAGCTCTCAATGACCATTGGTTTATTAACATTAATATAACGTACTATTTACTTGTATTCAGAGCAAACACCGAGTTCGTTCACTTGGGAAAAAATTTACCAGGGACACGCTGCACGTGGCAGTTTTTTTTTTTTACTTTAATAAACGGGAAAAAAATAACAAAAATGCTAAATTTTAAGTTTAAAATAGTAGGTATACCGTATCTCAGATCATTCCAAATAAATATTTTATAAAAACTTGTATGCGAGAAAAGAAACAAAACTAATATATCGCTCGAAAGTGTTCAGTTCCCTTCTTATACAATAGACAGACACGTTATATACGATATTTGCTCAGAGGACACAGAACATATAAAAATGTTTAAAATGAGTCCTTATGAAACATATTGATGAGGTACACTGGTGAGAAGGTCCCTCCAAGAACCACGTGTACCATAAACGACGAACAAGCCTTCAAGGTCGTCTAAGACCGTAAAGTGGTATGGCGTCTTTAGCTCGTTGTCGACCTGCGATACATTAAGTTAAAGATAGCTGGTATTCAGCAGTATTGGAAGTCGACTGAATAAAATGTGCAGAATAGCAGGGGAAAAACACCTTGTGCACGTGTTTACTTACACTTCAGTACTTCTACGCTAACGTTGCTGTGTGGCTAACGATTCGAAGTTTTAAAGCACATCAATCAACAAACAACGTTCATTAAAGTCTTGTTTTTAGTGCCCTCAGTGAATGCGAAGCCTATCTCAGGTAGCTTAAATACACGTGTTCATTTAAATCTCAATAGTACAAAACGTCAAGCATGGGATGGCTAATTTAAAAACAGTAAAAGCTTCAATAGAATTATCCGAGAGTTTCGAAAATTGGCATTCATAATCAAATTATAGCAAGTTAACGTAACAGTTCATAACACAAAGTTATGACAAGTCCACTCAAAATGACCTTATCTGATGTGAGGCTGGTGAAGTAACTTCTGGCATATAAATACCAGATAAACATAACTAACCGAAAAGGTCAGTCAACTAAGGTTCTAAACCTTCAATCTCAGAATTTAAAACCTTTTAATGCCAATAAAATATGCATCATTTATGCCCAGTTGAAAGAAACTGGTTTCTTGAACAACCGGTAGGTATGGTGCCGAAGTTCTTCAATACAAGTAACCAGTTGGCTTCACCTGCAATGCCTTCCAGACATTAAATATGGGAATGTATTCCAAGAAATACATAAATATATCAAACACAGAGAAAACATGAAATTAGCCACATTTTTATTTTCTGTTATTACCCCTATCTTTTTCTCTCTTCTTATCATAATTTCCTTAAAACTACACTGAACCAGTATCAATTTATACCAAACTGTTCTGTCAGTTTTGATAAAACACATAACCTGTAATATGGTCTTTCATGTTAACAGTAGCATCATAAGAGTAGGGACTTTATATAGCAATGCTGACATAGAACATGTACCAGACGAGGGTGTGTTCAATGATTGGTTATCATCAGTCACCTGACACACTTGTAGAATTAAACTGTGACCATTAGTTCAAATGTTGTTGGATATGTGTGTTTATACATTCACAAGTTTTATAATAGAGTGCTATGTAGTTATATACATATATGTGGCTACGATCAAAGATTACAATGATGGTTAACCAGAACATGTTATAACACTGATAATACCAGGGACGTAGTGCTGCGCGCGGGTATCGGAGCACTGCTCCAGCATTAGAAATAGGATTCAAGTCCCAACATTTCACAAACTAAAACGTTATTCAATTTGTATCTAATATTACAACCACACTCTCAGTGTATCAAATAACACTGTGTCCACTGGTTGACCTCTTTAGCCCCATTGTCCAAGTACACACTATTCCTCTCCTACAGTAGCGAGCACCAGGCACCACAAGACTGCTTCATGGTTAATGAAATTCACAAACAGTATATTGAAACACTTAACAGGATTAATTTACTGGTGAAACCATGGTCATAATAAATGACGTATTGGTGAAACAAACAATTATAAACAGTATGTTTACCATAATACTATGGGTTTAAAATGTAAACATTTTTTTTTAAAAGGTTTATTATTTATGTGATACCCAATTAAAGAGCAAAAGGTCATAAATACCACAGTGCAGTTATAAATACAGTAAATTAACCCTTTGAATACAGCTACTTTAAACACACTGGAAGATTTTGGTTGAGAGCCGTAAACTGCATATGGTATGCTTGTGTTCACATATGTATTTAAAAAACAACTTATTTTAATGTTTGCCATATTTATATGATACTCAATTGTTGTTGTTTTTTTCTTGCTGCAAAATACAAAGGATATTAAATAGCATGAGACATCATGGTGATATTTGTGTATGTACGCACATTCAATTCACTACAAAGACAAGTAGTCTCAAATTATTGATGCATTTATCTTATCTATTTAAAATGAACTCACAATAATGGAAATTAGATTTTGAATATCTCAACACCAATGGTGACATCGCACATCTGACAAATTTTGGCAAGACTCCAGTACTATAGAATTGGTACTATACTGCTGGATAGGACACAACCATGATTATAACTTTCAATGCTGTGTAACCAGAATATGTTGTAATACCAATAGGTGGATAAATAAGGCAATGCTTAAACTCTTCCATCTTTAATGATGCAAATCACTCACCTATTGAAATAAAAAACTGAATGAATCATAGCATACTTGTACTACTAGTTACTGTGTACTTCCCCATATCACTCATCACTCCAGGGTCTACAAATTGGTTTTAAAGTATCCAATGCCTTACCACACATGCACACTGTACTCTATAATACCATGTATTTCATTGATAGATTGTTTAAACAGAGTATTCATAATGAAACTTTGTAGAATGGACGGCAGCTGACTGTTGTGGAGACACAAGTTTAGAGGACGATGTTTGAAGTCTTCGCCTGACCGAAGACGAAAAGGCGGAAGACTTTCGAAACGTCGCCCTCTGCACCTGCCGTCCATTCTACAAAGTTTCACCATCTATTTCAGTTGTACAACAAACCCAATATCTACGTGAATACTTGTAAGCCGTATTACCAGTTCTATTTAGATCTTCACAATTAACTGAAACTTAGGTCAGTGAAAACAAAACTTGGCTTGTTCAGTTAGAAGGTACCAGTGTATAACATGTTATAGCTCAGGTTATCTATCAAATATGAGCACCCTGATTATCACCAGTCTTAGATTTCCAGTTATGATAAAGTTATTGGGGAGGAGCAGGAGGACCTGTCCAGTTAAAACTTGTTTTGTCAAAAAATAAAAGAGAAAATACCAATTTGCTCTCAGATGTAGCCTAGAATTTATGAGAAAAATGTTGTTTCTTAAAATCTCCAAAGGGAAGTACATCAAAAAATGAAAAAGTCTTAAAATTTATGAGTTAAAAACATTCACATAACATCACATTAACTACAAACAAGTTATGTGGAATAATTCCTACAGTTAATTGGGATTTTTGATAAATGAATAAAAAAAAACCTGAACACACTGCTATCACATGTAATACAAATGTTTTTGGTGAATGAAACACAAAAGATAAACTTTAAACATCTTCCTTTAAAACTTGTTCAGATAAAAGCTGTTTTGTTGTTTATTTACCATGGATTATACCAAACCAATTCAGTTAAGCTGCACTAAACACAAGATCACAACAAACAGTGGTTACTTAGCAACAGATACATTATTTTTAATTATTAATTAACAGAATTCTAACTTCTTTGTCCTCAAGCAGGAACTTAATTTTAACATGTAGATAATGGTTACAGAAAATTTGCTTTGAAACAAGGAGAAAATGTGAACTACCTACTCACCCACAACTCTTTAACTGACAAACTACAGTTAGGCCTTCTGTTCAAAATCTTGAATTTTTTTTATCAAAACTACTTAATAAAACCAAACCAATCCAGTAAAAATTCTTGTATTAAACATACTCAATTTTTTGTATATATATTTTATTTATTTGAAGTTTACGACTATCAACTTATTACATTAATCTATAAACAAATACAAAATACTCACCTTTATATTTATAACCTCGGTTGTTTGCACACGAATAACCATTAACACAAAGTCAGCCCTTGGGTGAATTGCTTTAAATCACTGAAACATACAAAAAGAAAAAACTTACACAATGGTTAAATAGCTATTGCACTCTAAAAAAACTAGCTTACAATCCTCATTCTTAAACATGTAATCTCAACTTTAGTTTTCAGCTTTAAAAAATAGTTTATTAATCACTTGTGTGGCAAACAGCAGTATTAATGTTGTATACAAGATATTATTACTGAATAAATTTCAGTAAAGAACACATGCAAACACATACATACACGTAATTGAAAACCACAAAAAAAAAAAAACAGCTCTCCTTCACTCTAATAAATGTCAATTTGTGGAATTCCAAGAAAGACTTAGGCAAATGAAAAGTTATATAAACACTTCCAAGAAGTGCTATATCGTTATCAATTACACTGACACTTTCACTATTTGATTTCCAGATTATTAAGAAACTTGTTTCTTGCCATTAAAACTATTACTTGACTTTCCCCCCAAGAAACTTTGAAAGAAACCATCTTGCAAAGCCTAATATTAAAGTAATTAATGAGATTATTTATACATTATATTAAAACTGAATTCACAGTAAAACTTTCACAACCTTATAAATGAAAAAATCCAACAGCATTCAAAGCAAGAGATCTGTTTAATTACATCTAGAAAACTTGTTAGGTAGTGGCCTTGAAAATTATGATTTAGAAATTTGCCCTTTACTTTCCGATCAGAAAGTGTTCAAGGAAAACTGTGTTTAATACAAATGATGTTAACACAAGATGAGTTATGTATCATTTCCTTCAAGTTAGACTGATAATTTTTTCAATTTAAGAAACTCGTATGATAAAAGCACAATTTCAAATAGAAACAGCACACGTTAAGTAATAAAATTTTAGCTCCATAATAACCAGAAAAATAAATTATTTAGATGCACACCCTCAGATGTATGTCCTCAGAGTTTGAATATCCAGCACTATAATTATGAATAGAATAAAATATTAAATGTATATCCTTTAAGTTCAATATTAAGCACTATAATCATTTGCAAGGATAGAACCTTTAAATTAAGTATCCAGTGCCAATCATTGCAAAGATAGAACCTTTAGGTTGATAATTCAACAGTATAATCATTTGCAAGGATAGAACCTTTAAATTAAGTATCCAGTGCCAATCATTGCAAAGATAGAACCTTTAAGTTGATAATTCAACAGTATAATCATTTGCAAGGATAGAACCTTTAAATATTCATCACTATAACTGTTGTAAGGATAGAACCCTCTGAGTTAACAAGTTAAACATCTCACTTTCAAATACATGCTGTAATTTTAATATAAACTATGAAGTGTTATAATTCCAGTTATAACAAGATTTTTAACTGAAATGCAACTGACAACTGAACCTGATTTCCAGTTTCTTTACAACAATAACAACCTTTGAGCTATAATTCCCTTAATACTAAGTGACCCTATAAACATCCTGTATAAATGGTCTACGGAAATGAATTCTTGAGTATCATACCAGTGGGTAAAAATTCAGTTCTAGAATAGCACAGTGCACAAGCAGTACACTGTTTGTATGCTCATGTCTCATGTGACAGGCTTTACATTTGATTTTATAGTCACATATAATAACACAAAAATAAGCTTCATTACAACTACTATAGTTCAGTAGTTTTATCCAGTTTGTAAAAACCAATAAGTTTTAAACTAAAAATAAATATTCTGCATATTTTGTTAGTAGTAACTCTTTCAAATTTAGTACATTAAGTAAACAAACCACCTTGTATCTGATTAATTTAAAACTGCAGGCAACTCGTCACGTTATGAAAAACATAACTTTGTCGTTATTTGAATAAATAACTACAGATAAAAATGCATTTTTAAGGAAAAATATTTTTCATCTCATATTTCTACATTAATCTGTACAAATAATCTAAATAAATAAAACTAAATCTTACATGGCCCTTAATACTGCAGAAATTTTAACAAATACATGCGTAAAGTATAACAAGCAACTTTTAACAGATGTTCTGATTGTTAACATTTATATTATTAACTACACAAACAACCACATGTGGTTCAAGCACCTTGTACAACACAGGTTTCCAACTGAATAATTAAAGATTTATATGACAGTCTTCATATCAATGTATTCTCATCTGAATTATACATGTAAAATAAACACAATCTATATAACAATGTTTGTGTGTGTATGTATATATTTTATATATAAAATGTTTTAATCAATACAGGCTTCCCATTTAGTAAGTTATACTTGTAATATAAATACCTATCTATACAACAGTATTTACACTAACAAATGTTTTCCTGCTTAGTTACTGTGTGTAACACTATGTGACAGTGTTATAAAAACAGCATGTTCTTTTCACCTTACGGTTTAAGTACTGAAGTAAAACAGTTAATAACAATACGTATAAACGTATTTGGTTAAGTTGCACTACTTGCTTCTCTATGTCACCTTATTAGTCGATCAGTTAATATTGAACTGTGCAGTCAACACGTACACCAACACATGTTCCACCTACAGACATTCAATGCATCAAAGTACAGAAACCTGATACTTAGAAAAACTCCATCTTTACAACACAGTGAGTGAGCTCTGCACTCTTTTAAACTGTGGCTTCACTTTGGGTTAGAACAGAGAACCTATGAGAGTTTCAGTAAAAGCCTGGCATATGTAAAAACCCAGATTTTAGTATTGTGGAAAAGAATGAAATAGTCACAAGGGGTAAGAATCTTACAAAATTAAGAAATGTCAGTTGGTTTTACCAACACAACCCGTATCATTACTCAGTCACCAAATTGTATTAGTTGTTTGTTAGAAACTTGAAAATACAGGGTGTTCGAAAAGTCACTGTGCACTTGTATGTTTATTAACAGCAAAACTGCACAGTGACTTTCAGAACACCCTGTACATGCAATTAGCATTTTGAGTGAGTCAGTAAATTATATCTAAAAAGCTAACTTCAGTTACAAATACATTAAGTTAAAGACAAACTTTACGCACCCAAAACACAAGATTTCATCAAATCATTTGCATTATCTTGACGACTGACTTGGTGTTTTTTCAGTTCCACTTTGCTGCCTAGTTTAAGTGTACAGAATATCAACAGTTTAAGGGTACAGAATATCTGCAGTTTAAAAGGGTACATGTCACTGGAAAGTTTAGAACTAGTTACAAAATTACTTTATGAGCTGATATCTTCAAACTGCAAATGTCTGTTAAATTATCACATGTTTACAAGCACACAGCAGCAGTACTTTTATATCCAAGTACAATCTTGCTGTAAAAGTTACCTTAAATAACTGTTCATTCCATTTCTGAAGAGTTTGATAAAAGTATTTTAAATGAACCTTCTATAATAGTGCTTAGACATGATAAAATATCATTCAACACAACTCCAGCTACTGAACATTTTATCGTAAAATGACGGAACTGTAATGGTTGGCACATTCTTCAAAAATAAGCCTTTTACAGAACCTACTGGTAAATGTATATTTATAGTATCAATAACTTTTATTTTGATCAAACAATAAAAATACACACACACCCTCAAAAAAACTGTGTTACCTGCTCATTAAATAGTGTTATGCACACTTTACCTTTTGTTTTCAATAATTATAAGCTTAGTTACTGCTGCTTAGCAACAGTCCACTCCCCTAGCAACATCTCTGGTACAGGTACATAGTACACTCAGAAGATTAATTTTCTATTGATTCTACTTCTCGTACGGTGTAATTGGTAAGTAAATGTACAAAGGATTTAAAAATCAAAATCTATTTATTATAATGGTTCATTGAAAATTTTTAAACTGTTGTGTACAAATGTATACATCTCTCAGAGCTAAAAAACAATAATGTACTACTATTCCCATAGTAAGCTTACAACAGGAAGGGACCTTACTTTATTAACACAACAACAAAAAGTGAATCATTAAAAATAACAAATGGCATGCACACCTAACTTTCTTTCAAAGAACTGTAATAGTTTCAGTCAATAACCATCATGACTGAATACTGAAACACGTAGGTGGGATTGAGGGGGGGTTAACATTTTTTGTGAGGTATAATATACACAATGAAATAATTATGTCAGAGTTGTTCTCCCCCCTATTCCACATGCTGAACCATATATAGATGACTGGTTCTCCCCCCTACTCCACATGCTGAACCATATATAGATGACTGGTTCTCCCCCCTACTCCACATGCTGAACCATATATAGATGACTGGTTCTCCCCCTACTCCACATGCTGAACCATATATAGATGACTGGTTCTCCCCCCAGAATCCACATGCTGAACCATATTTATAGATGACTGGTTCTCCCCCTATTCCACATGCTGAACCATATATAGATGACTGGTTCTCCCCCCTACTCCACATGCTGAACCATATATAGATGACTGGTTCTCCCCCCTACTCCACATGCTGAACCATATATAGATGACTGGTTCTCCCTCCTATTCCACATGCTGAACCATATATAGATGACTGGTTCTCCCCTACTCCACATGCTGAACCATATATAGATGACTGGTTCTACCCCTACTCCACATGCTGAACCATATATAGATGACTGGTTCTACCCCCTACTCCACATGCTGAACCATATATAGATGACTGGTTCTACCCCTACTCCACATGCTGAACCATATATAGATGACTGGTTCTACCCCTACTCCACATGCTGAACCATATATAGATGACTGGTTCTACCCCTACTCCACATGCTGAACCATATATAGATGACTGGTTCTACCCCCTACTCCACATGCTGAACCATATATAGATGACTGGTTCTACCCCCTACTCCACATGCTGAACCATATATAGATGACTGGTTCTCCCCCCCTGCTCCACATGCTGAACCATATATAGATGACTGGTTCTCCCCCTGCTCCACATGCTGAACCATATATAGATGACTGGTTCTCCCCCTTACTCCACATGCTGAACCATATATAGATGACTGGTTCTCCCCTATTCCACATGCTGAACCATATATAGATGACTGGTTCTCCCCTACTCCACATGCTGAACCATATATAGATGACTGGTTCTCCCCCTACTCCACATGCTGAACCACATATAGATGACAGGTTCTCCCCCTACTCCACATGCTGAACCACATGTAGATGACTGGTTCTCCCCCCTACTCCACACGCTGAACCACATGTAGATGACTGGTTCTCACCCTACTCCACATGCTGAACCATATATAGATGACTGGTTCTCTCCCAACTCCACATGCTGAACCACATGTAGATGACTGGTTCTCCCCCAACTCCACATGCTGAACCACATGTAGGTGACTGGTTCTCCCCTACTCCACATGCTGAACCACATGTAGATGACTGGTTCTCCCCTAATCCACATGCTAAACCATATATAGATGACTGGTTCTCCCCTACTCCACATGCTGAACCACATATAGATGACTGGTTCTCCCCCCTACTCCACATGCTGAACCATATATAGATGACTGGTTCTCCACCCTACTCCACATGCTGAACCATATATAGATGATTGTAGTAAACACAAAGCAAGCATGTTGCACACATAACATGTCCAAGTGATTGAAATAATCCACATGGACTATACTTCAAGAATTCAAGATTGGCAAAAATTAATCATTTCTATTCTGCAATTTTCATCCTTGATAATGCATTTCTGTATAGCAATGAGTCCACTGTTGTTGTTTTTTGCAAGTTGAATTAAAAGACATTACATTTTCCTAATGTTACATATTTACGCAACAGTAAACCAGCATCAGACAAAAACATAACCATCTGATAAATAGCATTAAAAATGACTAACAAAATTTAAGTGTGATCAAATTGGAACTTTTATATTTTTCTCTTGCACAAATTTTAACACACGTGTGTTGATTCCAGTTGCAGATGTGCAGGTCTGTACGTCTTACGCAAACCAGCAACTCAAACCACTCTCACGACGCACGTGTTCCCAGTATTCTTTCGTCACCAAAGCATTTTTCTACCTGTCCTTTGATGTAATCAAAAACTTAACGTAACAAATTTAGAGAAAATATTCATGGACATAATCTTGGTTTGAGCACATTGCTTTCAAACACAGACACGTGAAAATTAAAACAACACACTGATGTACACGATTCGGATATGTATGACACTCTCTGTACAAGTTACGCAGTTTATTTTTTTTCATGACTAACAATGATGCTTTTAAATACTTCCAAAATTCTCACAAGTGTAATGTTTCTATAACTGTGTACTGTATAATGGTAAACAGTGAATACACTCATTGTTTGTGTATGTGCACACACACATATTTAACTTATGGTACCAATGCTTTACAGACTTTCTCCAATAAAAAATTTCAAAAACAATTCAAACCACAAAACATTTAAAATGGCATCAGTGTAAACTGCCTTATCTATATTAAAAACCCTGAAAATATACACATACATACATATGTACACATACGTTTAATTTTAAATGTGTTTTGGTTTGGCTTTAAGAAATATGGTTATACATTGTATATGTATTCAATCTTTCAGACTTAGAATGGAATACACACGGTATTCAGTCTTCCAGCTGTAGAATGGAATACACACGGTATTCAATCTTCCAGCTGTAGAAAGGAATACAAATGGTATTCAGTCTTCCAGCTGTAGAAAGGAATACAAATGGTATTCAGTCTTCCAGCTGTAGAATGGAATACACATGGTATTCAGTCTTCCAGCTGTAGAATGGAATACACATGGTATTCAGTCTTCCAGCTGTAGAATGGAATACACATGGTATTCAGTCTTCCAGCTGTAGAATGGAATACAAATGGTATTCAGTCTTCCAGCTGTAGAATGGAATACACATGGTATTCAGTCTTCCAGCTGTAGAATGGAATACACATGGTATTCAGTCTTCCAGCTGTAGAATGGAATACACATGGTATTCAGTCTTCCAGCTGTAGAATGGAATACACATGGTATTCAGTCTTCCAGCTGTAGAATGGAATACACATGGTATTCAGTCTTCCAGCTGTAGAATGGAATACATATGGTATTCAATCTTCTAGCTATAGAATGGAATACACATTCCTGAACACAAAATGTTATTTCCCAATTGTTTATGGCGAAAAAATGGAAAATACCTATTTTTCTCTTCAAACTTTACTTTTGTGACCTGGGTAATGAAATTTTCAAATTTACCAGTTTCCAGAATATTTCAGGTAAATTCAATTCTCAGTAGCTAGTACAGAATTGTCTTGAACTTACAAGAATTTTCAAGAACCTTCTAGAATGTTGAAAAAGCCTCAAAGCTGTGCTGTTCCACAATGGAAATAAGTATCTGTCTCTTCCCCTGGCTCATTTGATGCACCTCAAAAAGGAATACAACAGTTTTAAGACTTCACTAGAAGTCTTGAAGTATGATGAGTATGGCTGGTAGGTTATTGGAGACTTCAAAACGGTGGCATTCCTGATGGGTCTCCAAAGAAGTTTTACCAAGTTTCCTTGTTATCTTTGCCTTTGGGACAGCAGGGACACTGCAGCGCACTACAACAGGAAGCACTGGTAGCAATGGACCAAGTTCTCTGTGAGGAGGCACAATTTCAAGTGTGAGCCACTAGTGGACCTCCAGAAGGTGTTGTTCCCACCATTGTACATAAAATTGGGTCTTATGAAACAATTTGTCACAGCTCTTGATAAGGAGTCTGCAGCCTTCAAGTACCTTCGAGACTTCTTCCCTAAACTGTCTGAGGCAAAGATCAAAGCTAGTGTCTTCGTTGGACCACAAATAAAGATGATCCTGGAGTGCACAGAATTCCTCAAGAAGCTTGGAGCAGCTTTGTTGCAGTGGATCAGGGCTTCTTGGGCAATCACAAGGTTGAAAATTATGTGGAACTGGTTGAGGCTCTGGTGAAGAACTATGACAAAATGGGCTGCAGGACGTCCCTGAAAGTCCATATCTTTAAAGCTCGTCTTGATAAATTCAAAGAGAACGTGGGAGCATACTCAGAGGAACAAGGCAGTCGCTTCCGCCAAGATATACTGGATCCCGCTACCAAAGAGCATATCACGAAAACATGATGAAAGACTATATTTAGGGGCTGGTACGTGAAAGTGATTTACATTACAGTCACAAACCTCAAAAAACTACTCACTTCTAAACATTTTTGTATAACTTTAGTATAAATACATGTAAATCTTGATTCATATGTTGTTTTATTGGGACCTTATGTAAATGAAAATGTGCAAATTTGTCAGTTTTTACATAGAAAATAGGTTAATTTCTAAATTTCATTATCCAGGTCAGAAAAGCAAAGTTTGAAAGGAATAATGGCCATTTTCTGTACTTTTACAACATAAGCAATTAAGAAATAACACATACTATCCAGGAAGAAAATTTGTGTTACATAGCATAATTAACACCATACACTACAAAAACTGGATTTGTGGAGCAGTGCCCAAAGTTTTAATAAGTTAGTTCAAGTAATAATTTGAATACTAGTATATATTTATATTTTGAGCAAAAGGTCATTTACCATTTCACCTAACTTTAAACCTTGTATATCAGAATGCCCACCCACCTTCAACAGTTTACTCATTTTTCATTACAAGTTTTTGGTCAAATAATTATAAACCAAAATAACCTATAAAAACTTGAAAGGTTTTGAATAACCATGAAAAAAATAGACACGTATTGTTTCAGTTAACTTATTGATGCCTCTAACTGTTTAACTGAAACCTGAAAGAACATACCAAGTTTCATATTATTACAAAATTTATCAGACCTTGGACTAGTTTCAGAGCATTGAATTAAAACAGGTCAAATAACTTTTTATCAACCAGACTATGACTATAGCACTCAAGAGATATCTTTATCAAACCAGCTACATGAGTAGGTGTGTCATTCACATTGGTGTTTAGATTTACATTTCCTCAGTGTCCACATATATGAATTCACCAAGTTCCACTATCAAACATGCATAAATCATCAGTTTACTATTTCCCATCACCTTAGATTGCCACAAACACCTGGATAAAATTACCTGGATCACCCTTGTCTAGTGTACAGTGATGTATACATATACCTGAACTAGTAGTCAAAAGCTGTCCTGTAAATACAACCCTGAGCACTCTCTAAGCTGGAAAACTGAAGATTCTATGACACTGACTGAAACACCCTAGAGACACCTGAACAACTTACTCTATCGACCATAAGGCTGACTCAGAACTGATGTTATTCATTAAAATGGGTTCAAATCTATCTATGAACATGTTATAACAAAAGAAATTTGTTCTATTCAGAAAATTCATTCTAATTTGTACACATTGTCTTGTTTCTTTCATCATTCTTAACTAAGTACTCACAGAAAAGTGATGATGTACTCTAAACGTTGAACAACAAAAGAAAAATTTTAACTCATCTATTACCTAAAAACATCTCCACTGGAAGTTCCACACATTGCGATTTGCAACTATTTCCAAATACATGAGGGAAGACAACTGATGTGAGTACCGAAAATATAAAACTTAAAATACTACTTATAACATACAAAACCAATTAGTTTTGTTATAATCATAAGGTAAAAACTATTGCACAGAACATTCTCTTGAAGTAAACCAATCAGAAACATGCATGGAATTAATAAATTAAACCTGTCACAAACATGGAAAAAAGATATTCAAACACTGAAGTAAAACTGGTACAACATGGAGAAAATATACCATCATCAACAAGGGTACCCAAACTGTCTGAAGTAAAACTGGTACAACATGGGGAAAAAATACCATCATCAGCAATGGTATCCAACTGTCTGAAGTAAAACTGGTACAACATGGGCAACAATATACCATCATCAGCAAGGGTACCCAACTGTCTGAAGTAAAACTGGTACAACATAAGGAACAAAATACCATTATCAGCAAGGGTACCCAAACTGTCTGAAGTAAAACTGGTACAACATGGGGAACAAAATACCATCATCAGCAAGAGTACCCAAACTGTCTGAAGTAAAACTGGTACAACATGGGGAACAAAATACCATCATCAGCAAGGGTACCCAAACTGTCTGAAGTAAAACTGGTACAACATGGGGAACAATATACCATCATCAGCAAGAGTACCCAAACTGTCTGAAGTAAAACTGGTACAACATGGGGAAAATATACCATCATCAGCAAGGGTATCCAACTGTCTGAAGGAAAACTGGTACAACATGGGGAAAATATACCATCATCAGCAAGAGTACCCAAACTGTCTGAAGTAAAACTGGTACAACATGGGGAAAAAATACCATCAGCAATGGTATCCAACTGTCTGAAGTAAAACTGGTACAACATGGGCAACAATATACCATCATCAGCAAGGGTACCCAACTGTCTGAAGTAAAACTGGTACAACATGGGGAACAAAATACCATCATCAGCAAGGGTACCCAAACTGTCTGAAGTAAAACTGGTACAACATGGGCAACAATATACCATCATCAGCAAGGGTACCCAAACTGTCTGAAATAAAACTGGTACAACATGGGGAACAAAATACCATCATCAGCAAGGGTACCCAAACTGTCTAAAGTAAAACTGGTACAACATGGAGAAAATATACCATCATCAGCAAGGGTACCCAAACTGTCTGAAGTAAAACTGGTACAACATGGGGAAAAAATACCATCATCAGCAATGGTATCCAACTGTCTGAAGTAAAACTGGTACAACATGGGCAACAATATACCATCATCAGCAAGGGTACCCAACTGTCTGAAGTAAAACTGGTACAACATGGGGAACAAAATACCATCATCAGCAAGGGTACCCAAACTGTCTGAAGTAAAACTGGTACAACATGGGCAACAATATACCATCATCAGCAAGGGTATCCAACTGTCTGAAGTAAAACTGGTACAACATGGGGAAAATATACGATCATCAGCAAGAGTACCCAAACTGTCTGAAGTAAAACTGGTACAACATGGGGAAAATATACCATCATCAGCAAGGGTATCCAACTGTCTGAAGTAAAACTGGTACAACATGGGGAAAAAATACCATCTTCAACAAGGATATCCAAACTGTCTGAAGTGAAACTGGTACAACATGGGAAAAAATACCATCATCAGCAAGAGTACCCAAACTGTCTGAAGTAAAACTGGTACAACATGGGGAAAAAATACCATCATCAGCAAGGGTACCCAACTGTCTGAAATAAAACTGGTTCAACATGGGGAAAATATACCATCATCAGCAAGGGTACCCAACTGTCTGAAGTAAAACTGGTACAACATGGGAAACAATACCATCATCAGCAAGGGTATCCAAACTGTCTGAAGTGAAACTGGTACAACATGGGAAAAAATACCATCATCAGCAAGGGTATCCAAACTGTCTGAAGTAAAACTGGTACAACATGGGAAAAAATACCATCATCAGCAAGGGTACCCAAACTGTCTGAAGTAAAACTGGTACAACATGGGGAAAATATACCATCATCAGCAAGAGTACCCAAACTGTCTGAAGTAAAACTGGTACAACATGGGGAAAATATACCATCATCAGCAAGGGTATCCAACTGTCTGAAGTAAAACTGGTACAACATGGGGAAAATATACCATCATCAGCAAGAGTACCCAAACTGTCTGAAGTAAAACTGGTACAACATGGGGAAAAAATACCATCATCAGCAAGGGTATCCAACTGTCTGAAGTAAAACTGGTACAACATGGGAAACAAAATACCATCATCAGCAAGGGTACCCAAACTGTCTGAAGTAAAACTGGTACAACATGGGGAAAAAATACCATCATCAGCAAGGGTATCCAACTGTCTGAAGTAAAACTGGTACAACATGGGAAAATATACCATCATCAGCAAGAGTACCCAAACTGTCTGAAGTAAAACTGGTACAACATGGGGAAAAAATACCATCATCAGCAAGGGTATCCAACTGTCTGAAGTAAAACTGGTACAACATGGGGAACAATATACCATCATCAGCAAGGGTACCCAACTGTCTGAAGTAAAACTGGTACAACATGGGAAACAATACCATCATCAGCAAGGGTATCCAAACTGTCTGAAGTGAAACTGGTACAACATGGGAAAAAATACCATCATCAGCAAGGGTATCCAAACTGTCTGAAGTAAAACTGGTACAACATGGGAAAAAATACCATCATCAGCAAGGGTATCCAAACTGTCTGAAGTAAAACTGGTACAACATGGGAAAAAATACCATCATCAGCAAGGGTATCCAAACTGTCTGAAGTAAAACTGGTACAACATGGGAAAAAATACCATCATCAGCAAGGGTACCCAAACTGTCTGAAGTAAAACTGGTACAACATGGGGAAAATATACCATCATCAGCAAGAGTACCCAAACTGTCTGAAGTAAAACTGGTACAACATGGGGAAAATATACCATCATCAGCAAGGGTATCCAACTGTCTGAAGTAAAACTGGTACAACATGGGGAAAATATACCATCATCAGCAAGAGTACCCAAACTGTCTGAAGTAAAACTGGTACAACATGGGGAAAAAATACCATCATCAGCAAGGGTACCCAAACTGTCTGAAGTAAAACTGGTACAACATGGGGAAAAAATACCATCATCAGCAAGGGTACCCAACTGTCTGAAATAAAACTAGTTCAACATGGGAAAAATATACCATCATCAGCAAGGGTACCCAAACTGTCTGAAGTAAAACAGGTACAACATGGAGAAAATATACCATCATCAGCAAGGGTACCCAAACTGTCTGAAGTAAAACTGGTACAACATGGAGAAAATATACCATCATCAGCAAGGGTACCCAAACTGTCTGAAGTAAAACTGGTACAACATGGAGAAAATATACCATCATCAGCAAGGGTACCCAAACTGTCTGAAGTAAAACTGGTACAACATGGGGAAAAAATATCATCATCAGCAATGGTATCCAACTGTCTGAAGTAAAACTGGTACAACATGGGCAACAATATACCGTCATCAGCAAGGGTACCCAACTGTCTGAAGTAAAACTGGTACAACATGGGGAACAAAATACCATCATCAGCAAGGGTACCCAAACTGTCTGAAGTAAAACTGGTACAACATGGGCAACAATATACCATCATCAGCAAGGGTACCCAACTGTCTGAAGTGAAACTGGTACAACATGGGAAAAAATACCATCATCAGCAAGGGTATCCAAACTGTCTGAAGTAAAACTGGTACAACATGGGAAAAAATACCATCATCAGCAAGGGTACCCAAACTGTCTGAAGTAAAACTGGTACAACATGGGAAACAAAATACCATCATCAGCAAGGGTACCCAAACTGTCTGAAATGAAACTGGTACAACATGGGGAAAAAATACCATCATCAGCAAGAGTACCCAAACTGTCTGAAGTAAAACTGGTACAACATGGGGAAAAAATACCATCATCAGCAAGGGTACCCAACTGTCTGAAATAAAACTGGTTCAACATGGAGAAAATATACCATCATCAGCAAGGGTACCCAACTGTCTGAAGTAAAACTGGTACAACATGGGAAACAATACCATCATCAGCAAGGGTATCCAAACTGTCTGAAGTAGAACTGGTACAACATGGGCAACAATATACCATCATCAGCAAGGGTACCCAACTGTCTGAAGTAAAACTGGTACAACATGGGGAACAAAATACCATCATCAGCAAGGGTACCCAAACTGTCTGAAATAAAACTGGTACATCATGGGGAACAAAATACCATTATCAGCAAGGGTACCCAAACTGTCTGAAGTAAAACTGGTACAACATGGAGTAAATATACCATCATCAGCAAGGGTACCCAAACTGTCTGAAGTAAAACTGGTACAACATGGAGAAAATATACCATCATCAGCAAGGGTACCCAAACTGTCTGAAGTAAAACTGGTACAACATGGAGAAAATATACCATCATCAGCAAGGGTACCCACACTGTCTGAAGTAAAACTGGTACAACATGGGCAACAATATACCATCATCAGCAAGGGTACCCAACTGTCTGAAGTAAAACTGGTACAACATGGGGAACAAAATACCATCATCAGCAAGGGTACCCAAACTGTCTGAAGTAAAACTGGTACAACATGGGGAAAATATACGATCATCAGCAAGAGTACCCAAACTGTCTGAAGTAAAACTGGTACAACATGGGGAAAATATACCATCATCAGCAAGGGTATCCAACTGTCTGAAGTAAAACTGGTACAACATGGGGAAAAAATACCATCTTCAACAAGGGTACCCAACTGTCTGAAGTAAAACTGGTACAACATGGGAAACAAAATACCATCATCAGCAAGGGTACCCAAACTGTCTGAAATGAAACTGGTACAACATGGGGAAAAAATACCATCATCAGCAAGAGTACCCAAACTGTCTGAAGTAAAACTGGTACAACATGGGGAAAAAATACCATCATCAGCAAGGGTACCCAACTGTCTGAAATAAAACTGGTTCAACATGGAGAAAATATACCATCATCAGCAAGGGTACCCAACTGTCTGAAGTAAAACTGGTACAACATGGGAAACAATACCATCATCAGCAAGGGTATCCAAACTGTCTGAAGTAAAACTGGTACAACATGGGAAAAAATACCATCATCAGCAAGGGTACCCAAACTGTCTGAAATAAAACTGGTTCAACATGGGGAAAATATACCATCATCAGCAAGGGTACCCAAACTGTCTGAAGTAAAACTGGTACAACATGGGGAAAAAATACCATCATCAGCAAGTTTCCTCATGTGTTACTGCTTGCAGTATTACTGTTAAGAGTGACTTTTGTATTAACACGTTCTTTAGTTTCCTCAAGTGTGACAATCTCCAATACTAGTGTTACTACCTGCAGTATTAATGTTACAAGTGACTTCTGTATAGGAACTTAAGTTTCTTCAAGTGTTACTACCTGCAGTATTAATGTTACAAGTGACTTCTGTATAAGAACTTAAGTTTCTTCACGTGTTACTACCTGCAGTTTTAATGTTACAAGTGACTTCTGTATAAGAACTTAAGTTTTCCCTACTGTCGCTATCTCCAGTACTAATGTTAACGGTGACTTCATTCAATATAAATAGTGAGAACAACTCCAGTGTCATTGATAAAGGTGAGTATGAAGAAACTATCTTCAACAGTTACTTTTTCTAATCTTCCGATAAAATTAAAATGACGATATATATAAAATGTTAATTACTTTTAACACTCTGAGATAGTACACACTGTTTTATAATAAATTTATAAAGAGATGGTGAGATTACATCAATAATCAGATAAACATTGCAAGATAATTCACTGAACTTTAGCTTGTTCTCCTTATTTGTAACACAACAGGTACATTCCCTGTTAAAAAAAAAACTTTTTTTTTTTGCTTTTACTGACAGTGAGTCAGTGGTCCATATCAAATAACAAAATGTTTGCTTTGACACAAAATGCAATAACTCAATCTGCAGATAAATAATCTTTTCCTGAGCACAAACAAAGTTCCCTACACTGAGGTAGAGAACTACAAAAAATTGTTCCACGTTATCAATAAATACATGATGACTGTTCAACCTAAACACAAACTGTTATGAGTCACCACTAGCTATAGAAAGTTGGTTGAAGGTAAACAATACAAATTAATACTAGTCACTGTTGGTCACACAGCAGCAGGTATTCCACTTTAAATACAAAACAAAACAACTGAATATTATAAACAATCACTCAACGTCTTTTTCTGACAATTCTACCAAAAGCTTTTTACAGAAAGTATCAAATTAGCAAAGATAATTCATGCATGTTACCACTAAATATATGTCAAAAAGAGGTCATAAAACAAAACCTAAATATAGTTTCGGTTTGAATAGCAAACACGAAGTCTCACATAGTATGATATTACTTGAGAGTGTACATCCTAGTGGCACTTAGAAGTACTATGGGTTACACTATTTTGGCAATGTAATATGCATGACAATCACTGGACATCTGATTTTTCATTAATTGACATAATTCTATTAAACACATATATACAATATTTAAATTAATGCATAACTTAAGTATTGTATAAAAACTGTGTATTTTCCAATTCAGTAATAATGATTTTACTTCTTCATTTCCCTTAAAACTCATATGTTGGTCAACTCTTTAAAAATCAACTAAGAATTAACTAAGTGTTGGCAGTTTGATCTTTAACATCTTTTCAAAAGTACCAACATTATAACTTAATAAATGAAAGCACAGCGTATTTGTTTTTACTTTAATCAACAGTTGGTACTTGGGGCTACCCAGATGATTTCTGGTGTGAAACATCCAAGTGTTAAAGTATGGTTTAAAGATATAAACTTGTTTTCCCTGAAACACAGAAGAGCTAGAGGTGACCTGATTCAGGTGTTTAAAATTCTTTAAAGATAAACTGCTCATAGAAGATATGTTGGACGAGTAAATAGACAGGATTAGCTGTTGAATTCTTAAATCCTGCTCTATCACTAAAATAATTTTCCCATCTCTACAATATTTTGATTTGACTCAAAACTTTGCAGTGGTGAGAAATTCTGTTCCATGAACTTTTAATGTAGTGGAAAAGTTTACTAAATGATGTAGTGCATCTTGACAGTTGGGATTCCTTAGACATTTTTGATGGATAATTTTATGACTGTGATGGGTTATGTATTTTGGTTGGACCTCTTTACTGGATGTCCTTAATCAGCTATTTCACTTTGTCACCTAGTTGGTTTTTTATTCTTTTAAACACAATAGTTTACAAATAAATCCAGTCTAAAAATAATATGACCTTGATATTAAAAAAAACACATAAATAGTGAATTATTTCTTATGAAACTTCTTCACTTCATTGTTGTACAATTTCTGTTTTACAAAAGATACTTTACCTTTGAAAAATTAAAGTTTTGAGAAATATCCAATCTACATACGTGGTACTAAGAAGCTAAATCATTTTGAGTAATGAAGATGAAGTAAGCTGATGATCAAAATGGAAAATAAGCATCTTCAACATCCCAAAAATATATAATGAAATGTTCTCACCCATTATCTTTAGAAATGTGTATATATTTTAAAATATCAGTACGTTTCAATTTGATACAAAAACACAGCAGTACACATCTGTATTTTTACACTTACAATTTGATAAATGATTAATTATTGAGTAATTCATATTATTCAGTACTCTCACAGTTAAAATATACTGCAATAACATTGTGAAAATCGAGTTTAATATCATAAGTTTCTGAAACTAAATGTTTCAACATATTATGAAGGGCATACTACATATATACTTTATAAGAAACCTGATACCCTATTATCAGGAGTTCACTAGATTTGAACTACATTCATTTTATAAATTTTCAAAGTATCATGATTATTTGTCAATATAAAACTGAGTGAAGAATTTACTTCTAAATTTTATATTACGTTACTTTGTAAAAAGAAATTATAGTTTGTTTTTTTCTCGCATTGTCAATAACAATATAAAAAAAAGGAAAACAACTTACCAATTAATTAATATCAGTAACAAAAAATCGACAGTATATCTAACAGTTTTTCTAACATAACAACTAACAGAAAAACTATGGAGGCTAACGAGTCTTCGAATTAACACTAGTAACTAACAACGTAACTGTACAAATTGTTAAATACAGTTATGCATAGTATTGTTAATATATATTTGTAACCTACACTCAACGAAATTCGTACTCAGCTGTTCTGAAAACAGTACCACAACCTGTTCAGCTATGTCAAACATAACCGTACCGTACTATATAAGAATTAATAACAACACTCGTACTTATTCATGCTCAGTGTGTTGTTGATATAAATAAAATTATATTTGGCACTGTAACTTATAGATAACAGCACGATTAGAATAGAACTAAATTTGACATTAACTTATTCTTCATTTTAATATTTTAAAATTAAATTTTACATCTAAGCAGTGTTATTAAACAATACAAGTAACTGAAGGATATTACCTCATTTTTTTTCTTTCTCCGATTAAAAGTCGTTTGTAAAATACTGCTACTGTCGAAATTCTTCTTTCTCTTTTCTCATCAAAAGAATTTTCAGCCTTCTTCGCCCTACGTTTGCGTTATCGTTAAATGATCCATCGGCAAACTGAAAATAGATTGCTTTACAGAAGCGCCCTCTCAATATTACGAATTTATTTTAAAATGAAATTTCAAATACCTACATTAAGGAAGTAAAATAAATTATTTGAAACTTTCCGATTACTTTATGTGTTAATTTTTTTTAAATTAAAACCTTCGCATATATTTTAATGGGCACAATATTACTGAGATCTTGATAGTTATATTTATACAATTTTGAAAATAATTTTCAGGCAACGGTACTTATATCGCCACCTGTTGAGATGTATAAAAGTACGTACTTTGAAGTATTATAAAACCCATTCTATTATTCATTTTATTGTTTGTCACTGAATTGTATTTGTTTGTTTGTATAGAACTTCGCGAAAGCTACCTGACGTGACGGCTATCTGCGCTAGCCATCCCTAATTTAGCAGTATAAGGCTAGAGAGAAGGCAGCTAGTTATTACCACCCACCTCCAATTCTTGGACTACTATTTTACCAACGAATAGTAGGATTGACCGTGACAGTAATGCTCCCACAGCTGAAAGGGCGAGCATATTTGGTGTGCCAGTGATTTAAACCCGCAACCCTCAAGACTGCGAGTCGTGCGTCCTAAACACCTGGCCATGTCGGGCCCCTGAATTATATAGGTCTCAGGAATTTTTACTACTCTGGTAATACTGGGCGAGTTGAATATAATGATGGAGTGTATGTTACCTGTGTGGTTTTTAGAGGTGTCTCTTACTTACTCAGTGATCCCACATTCATCTAGGAATATCTAGTTTGTTTTTTTTTGTTTTGAATTTCGAACAGTTCGAACGGCTATCTGCGCTAGCCGTCCCTAATTTAGCAGTGTAAAAGGAGAGGTAAGGCCACTAGTCATCACCACCCACCGCCAACTCTTGGGCTACTCTTTTACCAATGAATAGTGGGATTGACCGTCACATTATAACGCTCCCACGGCTGAAAGGGCGAGCATGTTTGGTGCGACGGGGATTCGAACCCGCGACTCTCGGAATACGAGTAGAACAGGAGTATCTGAAATGTGCAGCATTACTGCTTTTAATTTATCTTTTGGAATCGTTCAACCGAAAAGTTGTTGATAAAAAGGAAACCACTGTGTGAGTGAAAAACGTCTCAAAATAACATATCTATAAAAGTATACTCACGATGTTAAAAAAACACGTAGGCTTAAAAAGTCTTCATAAGAATGAATAAAATTATACAGTTCTTAAAATCAGAGACTGGTTTAGGGACTGATGGGCTCAGGGCCAATCAAAATTTTGGGCCTCTGAGGATTTTAGCTACTAACAGGACTTTAAATTATTACTATTAGTAGTTATGAAATTAATTCTAAACGTTATTTTGAAATATTAAACATAAATAATAACATTTTTCAAGAAATAAGTTTCAAAAGCAACGTGACCTAGGATTTTTTTTAGTGTACGAATTGTGGTCACTGAGAAATAAGTGACCGTATGGGCCTATGCGTAAAATTGGACCCTTTTTAAATTCAAACTAATACGATATAATGTTTAATTTCCTACAGAAATATAAAACTTATGAGATAGAAGTCGCGGTTTGAAATAACTTAACGATAACTTCAATAAAAACCGCTAATGTAATTCTACCTTTTGTCCGTTGATCAGAATTTTTGAAAGATAACATAACTCAGAGCAGTAGTTTTCAGCTTATTTTGATATGACTATTTTGTTCATCATACAAAATAGCTTCAAGTTTACATTATTTACATTAATATGATAATATAAGTTGTCATAATAGGGACACGTGTTTTCTTATAGCAAAGACACATCGAGCTCTCTGCCGTGTTTACGGAATGGACTCGAGCCCTGATTTTAGCGCTGTAAATCCGCAGACTTACCGCCGTCCCAGCGGGGGCCGCCCTATTAGGGCTCCATAGTTCACTGAAGTATAGCAAACATACAGTTCTAAGTAACGCAAAAAAAACAAGCACTTTTAAACTTTTTATTGTAGAAGTAAGGAAAAGACAAGATGTAGAAATCTTCCCTACTGTGACAAGGTGAAACTGCCAATCAAAGGTTTCTTACTTTGCAAGATAAAAATAAACACAACTTAGTTAAGTAGAACAAAAAGAAAAAGGCTAAATTAGGATGTTTTTAAAGACACAATAGGTTAAACCTAACTGCCACTTATAATTTTCAACTAAAAATAGAATTGGCAGTAAACCAGAACATTGTATACTGCATTAAAAAATATCTTTTTTGTTCCATGATATCCCGAACGCGCTACCGATCACTTTACAACTTTAAAAGATACTTTTTAGTATTCTCTGATACATTGTTTCTTCCTGAGTAATTGGGGGCGATCAGCCAGGGGGCCCGGCATGGTCAAGTGGTTAAGGCGCTTGACATCATAATTTGAGGATCACGGATACGAATCCCAGTAACACGACACGTGTTTACCCTTTCAGACGTGGGGGCAATATAATTTTACGGTCAATCCCACTATTCGTTGGAAAAAGAGTAGCCCAAGGGTTGGCGATGAGTGGTGATGACTAGTTGCCTTCCCTCTAGTTTTACACTGCTAAATTAGGAACAGCTAGCACAGATAGCCCTCGTGTAGCTTTGTGTGGTTTGGTTTGTTTTTAATTTCGCGATGTTGAGCCAGTTTTGAGTGAAACTCTAAAATAATCAGACAGACAAATTATTGTTCTAAAAGTAAGTAATGTATGTTTCTGCCAGGACAGAACATTGCTTAACATAACGTTGTGTGAAATCCACAGTCTCCAGCAACCTGCTGCAACTTCGTCTTCGTCTTTACTTTTGCCTACTATCCTCGTCGTCGTCATAATAACTTCCATGTTGATAACATCCGCCCATTCAATTCACATAGAACAACAGCCTTTCTGGACATCTTAATTCTTAACTTCTATCGGGGTAAAGAAGGACTGCTTAATATTTGACCATCTTTTGACCCCCGGGAAAAATTAATGTTACCTCAAAGCAGCTGCCAGAAATAAAAACGTCTACAGTAATGTCATTCAGCTGTTGTCTAGGTGATTCTAGACATTACAGCCTCGCCTATGTTGTAATGTGAATGATCAATCCCTTGGGACGCATGCTACTCTGACAAATGTGGGGTTCTTTAAAAGAAAAGGAATTTTGTGATTAGTATATCAGTCAGTAGTCTAGAACTTGGCCGTGACCAAATTCAAGAAACTTCGCCTGTGACGAACAGCAAGTAGACACACATGCACCGTGTTTGTGCTTAGCGTGTTAATAAAGATTGTCTAATTTGTGTATCACCTTTTGTTTGATTTGTTATTTTGTTTTCCATCGACTTAGTTAAATAAGGCTTTTAATTACCTTTCGTAACGAATATATTGATAGAATAAATAAATAACCTACTATTTAGCAGACTTATCTAACAGCCTCAATAAATATTCAGGCCACTTGGATTTATCACAATATTAAATGCAACTGTGATGCCCGCTAGGAGATCAGTAGTAAATATGAAGACTTATTTCGCTAATAACCGGATTTTGATATCCGTAGTAGCCACAGCACAGGTGTCCTTAGCAAGAAACACACAGACAGACAAATGTGACACAAAAACGTTAGGCAAACTAAATGATCTTTGGAGGTCAGAATACAAGATCAAAAATAGCCATCAGTTCCTGTAACAAATCAACCAATGTTTGTGTGATAGTACTGTTTTATTATTATTTCCTGGACTTTGTATCGAATCTAAGATTTCTTGGAAGCCAAATCCTTATCATTCTGTATCTCAGAACGGCTGGTATGGGTATTAGCATTTTTATTGTTAAGCAGAGAACAACGTTTTGACCTTCCTAGGTTATCTTTAAGTTATCATTGCAATGACTTCTAACAGTAGTGAACTTTGCCCATCCATAACTAGTTTAGAATATACCTCTCGACAGCTTCGCTCATGTAATATCTTTAATTGTTTGCGGAAGCGTTGTACGTTTGGTATGATATTTGATATGATATTTTCAACGGATATTGAAACGCCGTAAACGTGTGCTAGTCTCTTTCTTCAAATAAGGGAACGTGCTTCATCCTTTATTCTTAGGTTGGGGGCAAAAGCCCTTTCAATCAAATGGGGGTAGCTACGAATACTGAACTTGGCACGATGTACTGCTCCACAGGGATCTACTGTAAGGATTATGTCCCAGTGTACAATCTACTGCTCCCCAGGGATCTACTGTAAGGATTATGTCCCAGTGTACAATCTACGTTTCTTTCAGGTACTCGAAGGCGACTAGGGTTGGAATATCTAAACTCAGAATCGGTCGTTGAAACTTAACCATTGGTCGAATCAGGTAAACTAAAGAATTATAATATGCTGCTCTTCTAACATGGTATCAGAGTGCAGATTTGTATGAGAACTTTGTTCTGTGTATCTATACACGGTTTACAACCCTCGCCAGTGAGAACCACGACAAATCCAGAAAATAAGAAAACTCTTTACAAAATTCACGAACATCGCAGAGACACCAGCCTCATGTGACAAATTTATTTCTCCCTGAACTAAGGCAATTCATGAAGACTCACTGAACAATCCCCTGGGGCGTTTTGTATTGTTCATTTCCTCCATTTCTTAATACAGCGGTACGTCTACCGATTTACAATGCTAAAATCAGGAATTCCATTACCCTCATTGGACTCAGCAGATAGCCCGATGTGGTTTTGCTATAAAAAAACACAAACACACGCCCTTTCTTTTGTAGGTTACCGACCGGAGCGAACATTGGACTCAGGTGTTTTTACATTATTGTATATGTGTTATCTAAACATGTAAATTTTCATGTATAAAATGTTTAAAGGGTTACTATGGGCTACAGCGTATTTTACATCATTGTACATGTGTCACATAAAAGAATAGAATTGTTATATGTAACATGTTTAAACTGTTACAGTTTGTCAACCTCTATTGAACAATAAACTATGGTCGAGGTCTTGTGTCGATTCTAGGCGGAGTGCGACGGCCCTGCGGGTCCGGCGTCTACTGTCTGGTGCCAGTTCTCTTGATTCATTGATCATACGTGTTAAGCCTCGAGCAAACACTCTTCTTGTCTTCGTAGTCTTTCCCCTCGCTTGACCACGATAAATCATCCAAGAATAACCAAAACTTCACGGAGGCTTGTTTGTTTGTTTGTTTTTGAATTTCGCGCAAAGCTACTCAAGCCCCTAATTTGGTAGTGTAAGACTAGAAGGAAGGTAGTTAGTCATCACCCCCCACCGCCAACTCTTGGGCTACTCTTTCACTAACGAATAGTGGGATTGACCGTAACATTATAACGTACCCACGTTTGAAGGGACGAGCATGTTTGGTGTGAGGGGGATTTGAACCCGCGACCCTCGGATTAAGAGTCGAACGCCTTAACCCACCTGGCCTTCACGGAATCAACATACATATATTACCATATCTCTAGTCCTAGCAGCAAGACTGAAATAATATAGAAAAGACTTGTTAAGTTTCCGTGAATATGAGTTTTGTTCATTCACTTGTCTAGATTCCTTTCCTTCGCTACCAAAGTTCAGTTTGCTGTCTGTAGCACGTTGTTAGATAACACTATGTAACACAAATTTTGTTCCTGGATAGCATAATTGCCTATGTTGTAAAAGTACAGAAAATGGCCATTATTCCCTTCAAACTTTGCTTTTGTGACATGGATAATGAAATTTAGAAATCAACCTATTTTCTATGTATAAACGGGCAAATTTGCACAATTTTCATTTACATAAGGTCTGAATAAAACAACATATAACTCAAGATTTACATGTATTTATACTAAAGTTATACAAAAATGTTTAGAAGTGAGTAGTTCTTCGAGATTTGCGACTGTAATGCAAATCACTTTCACGTATCAGCCCTCAAATAAGTCTCCCATCATGTTTTCGTTATACACAAAAGCAAAGTTTGAATAAATGGGTCTTTTCCATTTATTTTAGGCATAAGAAACCGGGAAATAACACTTTCTGTCCAGGAACAAGAAAAAGTAAAAATTTTGTTACACTGTAATTTAAGTTCCTCTATCAAACATCAGCGTGCAGTGTTGCCTTATTATTATAGCACTATGATATTTATTTCTCAGTGGTTTATTCGTTTATGATATTAGACATCATAACAATCGAAACATTTTTATTTGTATTATACAAAGCTCTGTCCACCACGGGTATTGAAACCTGTTTTCTATCATTGTAAGTCCGCAGATATTCCGCTATGTCGCTGTGGGGGGGGGGCATACGATATAGAAACAACCACACATAAATGTTTGAGAACTACGTTACCACAATCCAACCGTAAAGCTTTAATCTGAACGTCCATTTTTTTAATAGAAAAAATTACATTTAAATTCGGTGGTAATTATTAGTTTGTCAGTTAATGTTGTTTCTTGTTCACTTTCTTTCTTAAAGACCCGGCATGGCCAGGTGGTTAAGGCACACGAACTGTAATCTGAAAGTCGTGGGTTCGAATTCCCGTCACATCAAACATGCTCGCCCTTTCAGCCGTGGAGGTGTTAATTGATGGTCAATCCCATTATTCGTTGATAAAAGAGTAGCCCTAGAGTTGGCGGTGGGTGGTGATTACTAGCTGCCTTCCCTGTAGTCTTACACTTCTAAATTAGGGACGGCTAACGCAGATAGCCCTCGTGTAGCTTTGCGCGAAATTCGAAACAAACCAAACCAGTCCTTTCTTGAAATGACTAAGTCCGTTTTGAAAACTACTACGTCACTGTGAGTTGGTCACTTTGCTGGATGATAAAACATTGCCCTTCTTACTATGTTCTAAACAAGTGACAGCGTAAACCATATTCTGGATAATTAGTGTGAACCATATTCTGGATAATTAGTGTAAACCATATTCTGGATAATTACTGACTTTATTTTTATTTTTTGGATGGGCTTAGCGGAAGATGAAAAGGACAAAAAACAATACTAGATTTCCTCCTGAGTGTTGAATAATTTTGATAAGAAGATTTTCATTTTTTTATGTGTGTCTAAAGTTTTTTGTGGACTTGGCACGTCCATTTCAGGCCAGGTGGTCAGGGCATTTGACTCAAAATTTGAGGGTCGTGGGTTTGAATCCCCGTTAGACCAAACATGTCCAAGAGTTGGCGGTTGGTGGTGATGACTAGCTGCTTTTCTCTTGTCTCACACTGCTAAATTAAGGACGGCTAGCGCAAATTGCCCTCGCGCAGTTTTGCGTGATATTCAAAAACAAAGAAACAAAACATTTAAAGTAAAAGAGAAGTGAAAGAAAACAAAGTTGACTTGGTGTCACTCTTTCATTGTTGGAGAATTATTGGTGTAAATATTTTTAGTCTATGGTTACGTCTTTGTAAAGGTAAACTAAAGGAACGTGTTGTATCTATTAATAGTTAATTTATATAGGACCAACTTGTTAAATATACATATATGTATGTAAGTAACATAGTTTCACCACAGGAAACGAACTTCTTGCCTGTTGGGCAATTAGCCAAGCAGTTCCCAACATTTTTCTAGACCTCCACAACTCGCGAGATACCGCACCTTTATGAGGAATAGCATTTATTTGTTCAGTGGATGTTCACCGCTCGACTAAATAAACAGACAGTCTGTTTTTAATGTCACTGACATTTCCCTGTCTTGTTATATGATAATTTGTCAGTTGTCGTTTTGTCATCTTCATTAGAGAGCATACAGTACTTACAATATGACAAAAGCATCACACCTGCCTGGCTAAATACTCCATTATCCGGCAAAATCAGCTGACCTCTCCTTCCAAAGGCCTGACATGTTTCAGCAGTTAAGGCACTCGACTCGCTCTTCCAACCGTAGAAGTGTTATGACGTGACGGCCAGTTCTAGTATTCGTTGGTGAAATTGTACCTCGCAAGTTGATGAGGAGTGTTGTGTCTAGCTCTCTTCTCTCTAGTTTATCACTTCAAAATTACGGAGACTAGTGTAGATACTGCTCGAGTGGTTTTGACCGAAATTCAACATACAACCCCTACCTAACACCTAAGTTACGCCCCTGTTAATAATGACATTAGTTTCCTCAAACGTGCAATTCTTATTTGCACACAGTTATATTACATTAGTGATTTGGTATATTCTAACTTTTTTACCATTTAGTGTCTCTCAATGTGCGCCCCTAGATGGCTCATAATGCCGTGGCTCGATCTCTCCGTATGACAACAAACTATTTTGAAAAAAATACCTTTAATTAAAAAACGAATTTATTTTTACTGTTGAACCTGCAGCGACTACAACACAAGCAACTAGCACTATTTTTATTACTTTAATAAACACTTAGAAATTTTTTTCATCTGTTTAATCAGAATATTGCATTTTGTAACGAGGTTTGATAACATTTTAATGACAAATGCATATTTTTACGTAATACACCTTTACTTAAATTACAAACTAACTACTGAATAAACCTAATGCAAAAGTAACAATATATATGTATTTTGGTCGTTATTTGGAATACTCCGACAGATGTCACCCATCCTTTTTCTCTCATTGAAAATCATGATAATTGTCCATTGTATGAGCTGACTACTTATTAAATTGTTGTTGTTGTTTTGGAATTTCGCACAAAGCTACTCGAGGGCTATCTGCGCTAGCCATCCCTAATTTTGCAGTGTAAGACCAGAGGGAAGGCAGCTAGTCATCACCACCCACCGCCAACTCTTGGGCTACTCTTTTACCAACGAATAGTGGGATTGACCGTCACATTATACACCCCCACGGCTGGGAGGGCGAGCATGTTTAGCGCGACGCGGGCGCGAACCCACGACCCTCGGATTACGAGTCGCACGCCTTACGCGCTTGGCCATGCCAGGCCACTTATTAAATAAAATATCAAAGACCAGAGACTATCGGAACGTATCATTTTATTCTGCTGAAGTGAAGAGAAGAACGCTATAGTTTATTACATTTACATCTTGACAAATTTTTCGTTTTGTTTTGTTACCTTTAACAATTGTTTAAATTCTGTTTTTACTCAAATGACTGACTCCCCCTCGAATACTGTGTGGTGGCGTCCTTTCAATACTGCTGCACGCGACAGAAAGAAAACATTGTTGTAAAAATCTTATCCATAGAATATCAAGAATCGCTACCAAAACGCCATCTGTCACGAAAAGTGCCGGTTTTGTAATGGTGTTTATCAATACTTAATATCATTCTAAGAATACTTTCTCAAATAGTCCATACACAGAATTTGATGAATGCTGTAGACAGACACTGTTAATAACGTATGAGATATTCAAATTTAATGAACAGAAACGACAGTCGAAAAGATTTTCAGACAATTACCTTCAATCTTCCGCAAGCCTAAGTTACGTCTAGCCCTAAGTGGCACAGTGATACGTCTGTGGACTTATACTGCTAAAAACCGGGTTTCGATACCGTGGTGGGCAGAGCACAAATAGGCCTTTGTGTAGCTTTGTGCTTAATTACAAACAATCCAATTTCCTTTTATTTCTTGACGTTGCCAGGTGGTTAGTACGCTCGACTCGTAATCTGAGAGTCGAGGAACCGAATCGCTGTTACACCAAACATTCTCGCCCTTTCAGCTGTAGGAAGTTATAATGTACGGTTAGTCCCACTATTAGTTGGTAAAATAATAGTACTGTTAAGTTATGGACGGCTAAGCGCAGATAGCCCTCGTGTAGCTCTGCGCGAAATTCAAAACAACCTATGTCTAGCTTGCGATTGGTCAGATAATGTTAGAAGTAGGCCGATATAACTATTCGTGACATCACTCCATAGTATATACATTATATACGATTTAGGCTTAGCGTTCTTTCGCTTGCTACTCATATTACCTGATTAATAAATTAATTATCCACGTTAATCTTTCATTCAAAAATTTTGAACAGATATTTTTAAATACATATATACTTGTTGATAAACAAAGTTAAAGTGAGTCGCACAGATGAATTATTCCCCATATTTTGAACAGATATTTTTAAATACATATATACTTGTTGATAAACAAAGTTAAAGTGAGTCGCACAGATGAATTATTCCCCATAACCAAATGAAACAAGGGATTTTTAATAACCAGGAAACGATGTAATTTGATGTTATATTTTCATCCTGAATAGCGTCTTGTACGACACATACGTTAAACGGCAAGATCACACACTCTTAAATCCATAATTTATAAACTTTTTCTATAACTTACAAAAAATACCTACACAAGTAACCATATCTTTCCAATAAAAACTTTAATCTACAATTAAATGTTGGATTCCTTTAATTTGCATGAATTCAGGTTTGAATTAGAGCATTTAGAGTGAATAATGTTATAAAGTCTTACAACAGATAACTCACATAAGGTTGTAACGTTGACTCAGTGGATACTTACGTAGAGATTTTTATACCGTGTTTATGTGTTCATAACTATTTTCTTTCTGTAGCTTCACTATTTCTGCATAATTCTTATTATTTTCAATAAAAAATATTACTTTCCTGTCTATGTTATTTTCTTTATGAACAGTAGTTGCTATGAAGGCAACAGTTTTAGCCCGTCATGATGAGTTGTCTTGATGGGTATCGTGTTGAAACGGTATTCCGCTTCTGCACTCTCCAAGTTAAAATGCAACGTCTTGTTGGTCTGTACACCATCACCACAACTTTAAGTATTGGTGTGCTAACCCATCTCGGCCCGGCATGGCCAAGCGCGTAAGGCATGCGACTCGTAATCCGAGGGTCGCGGGTTCGTGCCCGCGTCGCGCTAAACATGCTCGCCCTCCCAGCCGTGGGGGTGTATAATGTGACGGTCAAACCCACTATTCGTTGGTAAAAAGAGTAGCCCAAGAGTAGGCGGTGGGTGGTGATGACTAGCTGCCTTCCCTCTAGTCTTACACTGCTAAATTAGGGACGGCTAGCACAGATAGCCCTCGAGTAGCTTTGTGCGAAATTCCAAAAAAACAAAAACAAACAAAGCTAACCCATCTGACGTCAGAATCAGATTGATCAGCAGAGCTTTTATCTGTTACATCTGTTTTCTATTTTTACGATGATTTTTGGCTAAACTGAAGGTCTTGATAGCTTTTTAAAGTCTCCAAAACCGAAGTTAGGAACTTATAAAAGTCTCCTGTATGTTCTATAAGCGAGGTAAAACGCGGCGGCCAAGCCCACACCTGCATAATGAACACAACGGCATTAAGTAATATAACAACTCTGTCACGTGCCCATGACTACTTTAAAACTTAAGTTTGGAGCTTTATCAGTTATCAATATCTTTTTAAGAAGATAGAGACGCCCCCACTAGTACAGTGGTATGTCTCCGGATTTACAACGCTAGAATCAGGGGTTCGATTCCTCTCGGTGGGCTGAGCAGATAGACCTTTGTGGCTTTGTAATCCGAAAAACACACACACTGATAGAGACTGTCTAAGAGAGAAGGTTTATCCCCTGGAACTTTATATAATAATTCATCTATTAACTTATATTAAGTCAACTTTTCTCCCTTTTACGTTCATGATTTTGTTTGTTTTGAATTTCGCGCAATGTTACACGGGGGTTATCTACGCTAGCCGTCCCAAATTTAGCAATTTAAGACTAGAGGGAAGGCAGCTAGTCATCACCACCCATCGCCAACTCTTGGGCTACTCTTTTACCAACGAATAGTAGGACTGACCGTCACATTTTAACTCACTCACGGCTGAAAGGGCGAGCATGTTTGGTGTGACGGAGATTCGAACCCGCGACCCTCAGGTTACAAATCGAGCGCCCTAACCACCTGGCCACGTTGGGTCCCTGAAAGGTTTAAGCGAAAGTTATCTGATGAGTATCAGTTATCCGTAATGTAATAACAAAATGTTGACATTGAAGAGCCGTCGTAATAACTCGTGACTTGGTGTGCGCGTGCGTATTGATTATTGTTATTTTCTTCGTGCAAAACTACACCATCTGCACTCTGTACACCGCGGAGAATCGAACCTCAAATTTTTGCTTTGTAAGTCCATAAACTTATTACCGATCCACCTCGTGGACTTTTGCCTGATCTATCATTATTCATTATTGATCTATCACAATGTATAAACAAAAGTTTGGTTTGAATTTCGAACACTCGCTAGCTGTCCCTAATTTAGCAGTGTAAGACTAGAGGGAAGGCAGCTAGTTATTACCACCCACCGCCAACTCTTAGGCTACTTTTTACCAGCAAATAGTGTGATTGACCGTAACATTATAACGCATGTTTGATGTGAGGGGAGGATTTTTATTACCACCCACCGCCAACCCTTAGGCTACTTTTTA
This sequence comes from Tachypleus tridentatus, assembly GCF_004210375.1. NCBI lineage: Eukaryota > Metazoa > Arthropoda > Merostomata > Xiphosura > Limulidae > Tachypleus > Tachypleus tridentatus. Next base: position 13,408,745 of record NC_134828.1, read on the forward strand.
CCAACAAATAGTGGGATTGACCGTCACATTATAACGCATGTTTGATGTGAGGGTGGGGGGATTTGAACCCGCGACCCTCGGATTAAGAGTCGAGTGCCTTAACCACCTGGCCATGCTGAGCATATAAACAGTACAATAGTTTTTATCTATGATGTTTTAACTCCGTTTTATTTCACCGTATAGTAATTTTAATTGATTTCAGTAGGGGAAGAGATATCTGTACAAAACAGGTTTTAATTGTTTTCAAAAGGTCACATCTAAAGAAATAATGAGTCTTTAATGTCAATATAAAATTTGTTAATGTCAGCTGATATCCCAAAATATTTTAGTAACGAATTTTAAGCCACCACAGAATGACAATATTAACAGTGACAAACACTTCAGACGTATATACGCTGTACTTAATTCGTCCTACATACGACGTTTTAACCACTTATGTAATTAATTAATTTGTTGCTAAGCGGAGCTGCACTATGGGCTATCTGTTCTCTGCCCATCGCGGATATCGAAACTCAATTTTTAGCGTTATAAGCTCACAGACCTACCACTGAGTTACCAGGATATACAGAAATTCATAATATCTGGAAGAAGCATAGTTTACTGAACCTTTCTATCTTATAGTCAAGATCGGTTGATATAATTTATACCTAGCGTGATAAACAGGTAAGTACCGCAGTACTTCCTGTTGTAGCTGTAGCGAGTTCTGTGTGACTAGGCCTAAGATAAAGCTGAATTCGGTTTGAACCTAATAACGGTAGAAATGAAGACGTTGAAACAAGTCACGAATTAGGCTAGAATTGAAGCAATTAATTTTTTTCGGTTCTTAATACGGTTGTAATATTGTAGCAATTACGTTTTGTTAGATCTTAATACGGTTGTAACATTGTAGCAATTACGTTTCGTTAGGACATTTTATGTTATTAATGTTTGTCTACCCTGAATTACCCATGAAAACATGAGCAAATTTCAGTTGTTTTCCATTAGTTCACATAACGTTGATGGTGAAGGAACAGTGTTTACTAAATCAAATGGTTCCCAGGTGGGTCAGCGGTCAGTTTCTGAACTTATAATGTTAAAATCCAGGGTTCGATTCTCTGTTGAAGACAGAGAAGATAGCTTATTATATAACTTTATACTAGACAAGAGTATTCAGCAGAAATTTGAATAATGACTATTCGTCAGTAGGGTGTTTCGTTTGACGTATATAATGAACTACATAATTATAAAATGCACATGAATTATATAATGCATGTAAATCACTCTTCAAGTTTAATTCCAAAGTCATAACTAAACCTAATTTTATATCCCATGGGTTGGACTCTGTATGGCACCTACCTAATATGTGCATGTACTTTTGCGTACAGCAGGAATATTGTTTGGGTAGGTGTGAACGTACTCCATTTTGGACCACGAATAAACATTAATTTCACAAATTACCAGATCTAGTTGCAGGTAAACAACAAAACCTAAATTCTTAACATGACTATTAGGTATTCAAACATAATGAACGGCCGACAGTCTTATTTCTAAGTACAATGCCAACTGGCAATTAGGCCGTACTAATTAGCAAGTACCATTTAAGTAAACGTCAGGTCGAATTCTTCATATTTTTGTCTGTTTATCCCAGGACAACTAACTGTGGTTTACAATTACCTGCTTCATAAGGATGTGTCTGTGGTTTGAAACTAACTGGATGTGTCTGTGGTTTATAACTAACTGGATGTATCTGTGGTTTACAACTAACTGCTGTGTCAGTTTGACACAGTTGTTTAATTAAATTTTGAATGTAACTTAGTGACGGACGCAGAAGGGGATTTCAAGATGGCGACGGTGGTGATTGGGTAAAATTAAAAGATATACACTGCGGTATAACAACTTTATGCTATACATTAAAGTGTACAGTAGTTATTAAAAATATTTAAATACGCGTGACTTACAGACTACAAGAGAGTCAGAACTTTTGTTTTAATACTTGCTCGAATGTTTATTTCAACAAAACTTGACGTCATAACAGAAGCAGTTTTATTTGTTTGTTTCGAATTTCGCACAAAGCTATTCGAGGGCTATCTTTGCTAGCCGTCCCTAATTTAGCAGTGTAAGACTATAGGGAAGGCAGCTAGTCATCACCACCCACCGCCAACTCTTAGGCTACTCTTTTACCAACGAATAGTGGGATTGCCCGTAACATTATAACGCCCCCATGGCTGAAAGGGCGAGCATGTTTGGCGCGACGGGGATGCGAACCCGTGACCCTCAGATTAGGGAGTCGCACGCCTTAACACGCTTGGCCATGCCGGGCCATCTACACGAGGACTATCTGCGCTAGCCGTCCCTAATTTAGTAGTTTAAAATTAGAGGGAAGGCAGCTAGTCATCACCACCCACCGCCAACTCTTGGGCTACTCTTTTATCAACGAATAGTGGGATTGACCGTCACATTATAATGACCCCACGGCTGAAAGGGCGAGCATGTTTGGTGCAACCGGGATTCGAACCCGCGACCCTCAGATTACGAGTCAAATGCCTTAACCCACCTGGACATACCAGAAGTAGTTTTTCACACACATACCTAATATGTCCCCTGAACAGAAACGACCTCTCCCCCCCCCCCAGAAAATCTAGCGACACTCACAGAAATAAATATATTATTAGTGTTTCAGAAGTTTAGCGAACCCAGCCGTTGAGATTTCATGCAAGTCTTTCTAATTTAATGGACTAAGCTGTGAATACGGTTTCAGGCGGGTAGCGCTTTATCATTTGGATATGAATAAGATACACGATTCCGGCAAACTTTAGAGTGGATAAAAAAAATGAGGTTAGATAAATCATGAGCTCACTGTACTCTGTAAGCCTATTGGACAGCGACTTGTGGGAGATAAAGATAAACCTGAAATGTTCCTTACAAATACAACCTCTATATCATACGTCTTGCTTATCTTGCCTGGATACATTTTGTATTGGTGCAGCTGATTCTTTTAAACGCAGTTTTCAGTTGTCCCCGGTGGTTCAGTAGTAAATTTACGGATTTATAACGCTAAGGTTCTGGGTTCGATTCCCCATGATGAACAGGGCGTGGATATTCCTCTGTTTAGTACTGCGCAAAAAAAAAAGTATCTCCATCTATAAAGTGGTTTAACGGTCAGTCTTATAGCGAATCACACTGCAAATTAAGTTGGACAGAGCACAGACAGACAGACCATCGTGTAGCTTTCTGTTTAACAATGAATAAGCTAAGCTAGAAAGGTGAACCATCTACTGACAGTCATGACCACTGCCATCATTCACTAACATTAAAACAAAATGGCGGAAGTTTTAACCAAGTAATTTATCATCACAGTCATCCCAGTTTAATTAATTTTTGTTATAAGTTTTCAACTTGAAGTTTAGATCACGGTAACGTGGTTGCGAAATCTTATGATTTTCATTTTTAGAAGAAACATTTACCTTTGACCGGTGAGTTTGCTTAAAGACAGCGAAGCGGCGTGAACACGTACGTTTTCGTATATATTTAATGTTTGAAATGAGCTGATCCAAACAAAACAAATATGAAAACAATATTAGAGCACGTGCCAACTAACTGTTATGAGTTTAAAAAAAAGAAAGAAAAGAAGACGGAATTTTCAATAGCTACGTCACTTGAAAATATTTTAAGTTGAATTTGAATAAATTAATCTGTGATACATTTGTTTCCTTTTATTATTAGATACATTATTGTGCGCCAACATTACAAATCGTGACGCTTGCATATACCTGGGGCCCGGCATGGCCAAGCTTGTTAAGGCGTTCGCATCGTAATCCGAGGGTCGCGGGTTCGAATCCCGGTCGCATCAAACATGTTCGCCCTCCCAGCCGTGGGGACGTTATAATGTTCCCTCAATCCCACTATTCGTTGGTAAAAGAGTAGCCCAAGATTTGGCGGTGGGTGGTGATGACTAGCTGCCTTCCCTCTAGTCTTACACTGCTAAATTAGGGACGGCTAGCGCAGATAGCCCTCGAGGAGCTTTGCGCGAAATTCAAAAACAAACAAACAAATCCTCAAACTGAAGTTCTCTGAGACAGGATTAGAGTAAACTAACCTATGAAATCTTGGGCGTGGTCAAATACATCAATCAAAACGGTTTTACCTCCTTAATCCAAAACTGTAATTCGACTTTAAATCGGTCAAAAGATGATGGAGCTATGAGCTGATAGTTTGAGCTTAAAAAACAAAATAAAAATAGAGCCTATCTTTGAGCCGGTATGCCGCGGCTGAAATTTTTTTTAGAAAAATGAATATTGTTTTATTTCCACAGAAGCACTTTCACAACTTTGTAAACATCGATTTAGAAGTTCGTGTGATTTGGTTAATATATATTCATTACTTTAATTATACAATATATTATCGTCAGTCTTGTTCAATATATACTGTAAATATAAAAAAAATCAAACTAGTGTTCTGCGTGCTCGGTTATTGTGTTACGTTACCGAGTTAATCGCGTTGCAGTGTAGAGAACTGACGAAGCGTGGCGTATCGAATAACATTCTGTACTCTAGTGTGACGATGAATTAGGATATTGTAAATTAGCTACAGCTACTGATTGTTTGTTTGTTTGTTTTTGAATTTCGCACAAAGCTACACGAGGGCTATCTGCGCTAGCCGTCCCTAATTTTGCAGTGTAAGACCAGAGGGAAGACAGCTAGTCATCACCACTCACCGCCTACTCTTGGACTACTATTTTAGCAATGAATAGTGGGATTGTTTTAACATTATAACGCACCCGCGGCTGATAGGGCAAGGATGTTTAGTGTGATGGGGATTTGAATCCGCGGCCTTCGAATTACGAGTCGAGTGCACTAACCACCTGGCTATGACAGGGCCGACATACGTTTCAGAACTAAAAATGAGTTGTAAGTTACAAAATTATGCTGAAGCATTTTATTTTTAATTAGGAAAGTTTTAAAAACTGTACACAATGAACTTTCACTTATTTTAGAATTAAAGAAAACTTCTCTCATTGAAAATAGCACCACAAATGTTTCTAATACTTATCTTTCCGAGGGAGCTTGCAAAACTAGAATATCGGGATTCGATTCCTGCTGTATCTTAAGTAACTGTCAATCCAATGCTTTAATCCCATCTTGTAAAAACAATAACAACAACAAATTCCACTTCCTACCTTGGAAAACTGAATCCATGACAAGAATTGCGACAAATACCACTATTTGGTCAGATAAGAGTAAATACAAAGTTGGCTTTCAATGCTATAAATTAACTTTTAAACCTATAAACGAGAGAGAGAAGACGGGCACTCAACAACACCCACCGCGAGTTCATGGAGTAAAAACGGCTGGTATGGGTAGAGAATATTGTCTGTTTGTTTGTCTGGGGCGTTTGTATTATACACACTACGAGTATGGAAACCCGGTTTAGGGCATTATACGTCTTTAGACCTGCCGTTGAGCCATGAGAAGGGAGAGTGTTACTACTGTTATAGAATACTAGGTTTAGATTGTTACTCCTAAACGTACCCGTGGCAGAGTGCGATTTTTTTTTATTTTTTTTTTGAGAGCAAGACGTGGATCATGGGTAATCGAATCCACAGTTTGCCACAATAACTATAACGCCAGGTCTGTCCCAGAAAATTACTAAACGTGAAAAGTGGACGTTACAACTTTAGTAAACCATCGAAAGTGGAAGCAAGAAACCTATATAAATTATCTATCAGCAGACAAGAAACCTATATAACTTATCTATCAGCAGACAACGTTTCGCTTCTTCATAATTAACATTATTTTAGATCAAATAATAACTACTGAACTATTTTAAAATGAACAAATTGCTAAGTTATGAAACGTTTCAGAGACTGCATTAATGGATTCGATCCTTTCTTTCACAGCAGAAGGCCCCAGCATGGCCAGGTGGTTAAGGCGCTCGACTCGTAATCCGAGGGTCGCGGGTTCGAATCCTCGTCATACCAAATATGTTCGCCCTTTCAGCCGTGGGGTCGTTATAATGTTCGGGCAATCCCACTATACGTTGGTAAAATAGTAGCCACAAGAGTTGGCTGTGGGTGATGATGACTAGCTGCCTTCCCTCTAGTCTTACACTGCTAAATTAGGGACGGCTAGCGCAGATAGCCCTCGTGTAGCTTTGCGCGAAATTAAAAAACAAACAAGAAATATTTCACAGCTGTGCTGAGAAATTACCTCTCTATATCACGTGCGTATAGTACTGAACACTCCCCTCGGAGCATGCGTACAACAATCATTGTGAAAATAAATTCGTTTCGGTAAATAGACTGCAGAGAAAGAAAAAAACTGGTTGTGAGGAATTCGTACCATCTTGAAATTTTAGTCCATAGTTTGTGAAGTAATATTCTTGGAACGTCTTCAAGTGAAGTCGAAATATCTCATAAACTGTTTTTATCGGAACGATTTGACTTGGCATTTATAAATCAGTAGGCTTTCTTTCACGACCAGATCTCCGATGTATTATTATTAGCAGTTGATTTGTGATCCTAGAAAGTTGATTGTACACGTATCAACTAGTCTTTTTCAATAGTGAATAACAGATCGACTCTATTGTGTGTTATCTACATGTAACAGGTTGTTACCGTATCAGCCGTAGCATAGTACATGGGTACGAAGTTGTGCCCAGTCGCCAAAGTAACTCGATAAACGCGAGGTGATGACGCGAGCCATAAGAACCGAGATATTCGGAGTAGTTGACAAAAATAAAAATCCTGTTCATTTGGCGTGAACGTCATTTTTGTTCTCTGTGTAGACCATCACAGTTAAGGTACAAACATTTCTGAATCCAGGTAAGTTGGTGTTTGTGATATTTGCCATGTGAACATTTACAGTTAAGGTATGTTTCTAGTGTTATACATGAATTCAAGTGCATTGTTGTGTGTGTTATTCCTGTGTTTTCATGGTGCCCGTCGAATACTTACAATTAACGTACAGATTCGTCTAGTGCTGTATACCTGGAATATTAGGAGATGGCTACTAACAGGAATGTCTCTAGTGCTATCTACCTGGTATGTTAGGAGACGACTACCAACAGATATGTCTAGTGCTATGTACCTGGTATGTTAGGAGATGACTATCAACAGATATGTTCTCTAGGGCTATGTACCTGCTATGTTAGGAGACGACTACCAACAGATATGTCTCTAGTCCTATGTACATGATATATCGGGAGATGACTATCAACAGATATGTTCTCTAGTGCTATGTACCTGCTATGTTAGGAGATGACTATCAACAGATATGTTCTCTAGTGCTATGTACCTGCTATGTTAGGAGATGACTATCAACAGATATGTTCTCTAGTGCTATGTACCTGCTATGTTAGGAGATGACTATCAACAGATATGTTCTCTAGGGCTATGTACCTGCTATGTTAGGAGACGACTACCAACAGATATGCCTCTAGTCCTATGTACATGATATATCAGGAGATGACTATCAACAGATATGTTTTATAGTGCTATGTACCTGCTATGTTAGGAGACGACTACCAACAGATATGTTCTCTAGTCCTATGTACCTGCTATGTTAGGAGATGACTATCAGCTACATTTCACAAATCTAAAAGTTTAATAAGTTTTTACGTGTTAAAGGAGACGTTAAACCTATATTTTCTCACTCGACTGGATTAATTTATTTTAGACGGATGATTTAGACCATATTCAAGCATAAGTCTGAATTATAAAACATTTTCTGGGACTGACTGAAATGGCTCAACGATAGACATAATACTGATAACGCTAACATTCGGAGTTCGATTCCCCGCGGTAAATACAGAATACAAAAACAGCTTTTGAAGATTTGTAAATATGCCATTCCACTTGTTCTCTTAGTCGGTTCAGCGGTAAGTCTGAATGCTTATAACGCTAAAAAAACCGATTTCGATACCCCTTGTGGACATAGTACAGATAGCCCAGTTATAACCCTCCGCTGAAAAACAAATAAACAAACATTTCAATTTAAACTGTTTTATACATGTTTCACAGACTACAAACCATCTATACCGTAAAACGACTTGAGTCTGTATGTTTGTCTATCCGAGACTCCAGATCTCTGATTAGATTACTATGGTTGTTTTAGGAGTTTCCTGTGTAGCCAAGAGCTCCAGCACATCTATAAAAATAGATTGGATAATATCCTGAAAATTATTAAACTTAAACTAAGAGACGTGCCATTTCAGGTTGAAATTCCAGAAATATTTATGGCAGTATTTAGTAGACCTACACAGAGAATAATACAACTGCCACTGAGATGACCCTTGCAAGTGTACAATAATTCATTATGCCTTATATCGCGCATCTATAAATCAGTTTAGAAAATGTTTTGTAGGTCCGGAATGGCCAGGTGGGTAAGGCACTCGACTCGTAATTTGCGGATTCGAATCCCTGTCACACCAAAAATGTTCGCCCTTTCAGCCGTGGGGACGTTATAATGTTGCGATCAATCCTCCTATTCGTTGGTAAAGAGTAGCCCAAGAGTTGGCGGTGGTTGGTGATGACTAGCTGGCTTCCCTCTAGTCTTACACTGCTAAATTAGGGACGACTAGCACAGATGGCGCTCGAGTAGCTCTGTGCGAAGTTCCAAAACAAACAAACAAACAAAAAAGTGTTTCATAAAAATTATGTTCTTATCGTTATCTTTATATTATTGTCGGACTCAGATTAAAGTAAAATTATCAATAAAGTTATTTATTGTTTTAAAAAAGTTGTATAACAAAATAAAGCCGAACAGCAATTCTGGTTACTTCAGATTATTTCCATTTTTGTCCCAGTTGAAAAACTTATTTTGAGTTTGATTTGAAAACTACTTCAAACATGTTTGAGTCATTTAAATATTTTCGGCCTGGCATGGCCATGCTGTTAGGGCGCTCCATTCATAATCTGAGACTCCAAGGTTCGAATCTCCGTCACATCAAACACGCTCGCCCTTTCAGCTGTGGGGGCGTCATAATGTAACGGTTTGTTTGTTTGTTTTTGAAATTTCGCACAAAGCTACTCGAGGGCTATCTGTGCTAGCTGTCCCTAATTTAGCAGTGTAAGACTAGAGGGAAGGCAGCTAGTCATCACCACCCACCGCCAACTCTTGGGCTACTCTTTTACCAACGAATAGTGGGATTGACCGAAACATTATAACGCCCCCACGGCTGGGAGGGCGAGCATGTTTAGCGCGACGCGGGCGAGAACCCGCGACCCTCGGATTACGAGTCGCACGCCTTACGCGCTTGGCCATGCCAGGCCTAATGTAACGGTCAATCCCACTATTCGTTAGTAAAAGAGTAGCCCAAGAGTTGGCGGTGGGTGGTGATGACTAGCTGCCTTCCCTCTTGTCCTAAATTGCTAAATTTGGGACGGCTAGCGTAGATAACCTTCGTGTAGCTTTGCGCGAAATTCAAAACAAACTAGCCCAAGAGTTAGTGGTGATGACTAGTTGCTTTCTCTCAAGACTTATACTGATAAATTAGAGATGGTTATCGCAGATAGCTCTCGTGTAGCTTTTCATCATGTTTTCCGTTAGTTTTTTATAACAAATATATATATATATATTGCACTTAGGTAAGAAGCTTGTTTGAAAAAAACAAGGAACTTCCCACTGTTATTTGCGGTACTGGACATTGTAAAAAGATGACAGAGGACTGTTGTACGGGTATATACGGGTCTTCACAGAGATACCATTTTGGAAAGGAATGTTTCAAATCAAGCCATTTATAGAACAATACATTTATTCAAACGTGTCCAGTCCATTTCATGACTAACAAATAATTATATTACAATATCTGACCTCCCTCATTTCGACAAGTTGAACCAGTTCTGTGACATACTTGTGGTTCGTTGCCCATATTACAATCAAGTTAGAGTATTTAGTCAAATGATCCTGTTTCCTCTCAATTTTCTTAAAATGAACATACCAGATTTTAATTTCAGAGAGTTTTTCCGTCTCATTTAAAACCTTGTGTGATTGGTTGAGACACCACTAAAACATAATGTGATTGGTTCAAGTACCTATAATACATGATGTTATTATTTCACACATTTTTAACTTATAATGTTGCTCAAACGTCTGAACCAACCACACTTCTTTAGAATGTAACTTCTTTGGAACATTCCTAAACTATTGTGAAAGTGGTTCATAATGTAGGAGGTGAGAAGTTTTCGCAATTGGTCTTTTAACCAATTTCTGTAGTTTACACTAACATGTTTTTTGATATGCTTTCAAAACGTAAAAGTGGCCGAACGTAATTGTGGTAATTGTTTGTTTTGAATTTCGCGCGAAGCTACACGAGGGCTATCTGTGCTAGCCGTCCCTAATTTAGCAGTGTAAGACTAGAGGGAAGGCAGCTAGTCATCACCACCCACCGCCAACTCTTGAGCTACTCTTTTACCAACGAATAGTGGGATTGACCGTTACATTATAACGCCCCCACGGCTGAAAGGGCGAGCATGTGGTAATTGTACTTTCTAAACAAGGTTTAACTAAATACAACAGTAAAAGCAGGAAAATGTTCACGCGATCCGAAGCTGTTGTTAATTATTATATGAAAATTCGAAATACGTTTTTCCACGTCCCTGTAGCTGATTCAAAGCCTGCATTGATTATTTTAAAAATGTATATTAAACATTAATTTTTATTTTCATACACTTCCAGCTAGCTAAAAGCAAAATAAACTAAAACATTATTTATCAATGTATCATATAAACATATCGTAGAATTTTATGCATTAAAGGTTGGTTATAAGAAGTGTTATCGAATTTTACATTTCAAACTATCCTGTACTGATGTGTTGATATTTTATTTAGGGTTAGCACAATTTCACATATATATGTGCGCTTTGCAATTTGATAACTATTCAAATTACGTGATAGGTGTATGTAGCAAAATTTCGCTGTTTTTGACTTTGATTTAACAATCGGGTACAGTACATATGCATGTAATCAAATTATGTCTGTTTTGTTTTGTTTTTTTTAACTTCGCACAAAACTACACGAAAACTGTCTATGCTAGCTGTCCCTAATTCAGCAGTGTAAGACTAGAAGGAAGGCAGCTAGTTATCACCACCTACCGCCAACTCTTGGGACAGTCAATCCCACTATTTGTTGGTAAAAGAGTCTTATACTGCTAAATTAGAGACGGCTAGCGCAGATAGTCCTCGTGTAGCTTTGCGCGATATTCAAAAACTAATCAAACCGTTTCTGTTTGGTGGACATAGTGCAAAGAGACAATTATGTAGCTTTGGACTAAAAACAAATAGTAACACATCAGACTGTAAATAAAATAATGGTAGTAACGCTTGTATTATTGTAAAAATGTGTTTGTGAGGTGTGATGATATTCAAAATTAGATATTATTCAAATTAAACGAGGTTTAAGCAAGATACCAGAAATGTGTAGAAATGCACTGTCATCATGACTTGAAGTAGGGTCGTAAATTACTTGGCAACATGCCAAGAAAGTATAACTTACACATTTTACAACTAGAAGTTGGGACTTCAGTTGCTTGGTAGGTAAGCTAATCTTTATTTTTTGCACGACACTTCCTAGATTAGTCATAAATCTTACACTAAATGAAAAGGGATCTTTCTGAGGTCAATAAGTTAAATTCGAGGAATTCGTCAATAAAATGACAACACGTAGTTAAGTAGTATAGGATAGACAAAATTATCATGGATATTGGAGGTTAAGACTCGTTATCATGGATATATTTTGTAGATGGAAGGGATGATATACGTTCTGTCGAGTGCCGTTTGTGTTGTTATTTACTTTGAGTACACATTTAATCAGGTACGGGTTTTTAACCGCAACTGTCAGGTTTCTATTCAATGACACGAGCCGTGATAAAGTAGCACAAAAACAACAACAAACAAACATTGATGCAAAACTAACATTGTGTGACAGATATATAAATTCTTTATCGACAAAATTCAAACTGAAGCATAAATTCCAGCAGAGGGTTATTATACTAGTGTTTGTTGTTTTTCAGCTTTTTGTAATTACAACGTAACGGAACTGACTCAAACTTACTTTTACTGTATAATCTGTAGCTATAAAAACTATTGAATCTACTCAAGTTGTCTAGATTACTTAGAATCAACCAAGCTCTAACCGTTTTGTTTGTTTTGAATTTCGCGCAAAGCTACACTAGGGCTATATGCGCTAGCCGTTCCTTATTTAGCTTTGTAAGGCTAGGGGGAAGGCAAGCTAGTCATCTCCATTCACCGCCAATTCCTGGACTAATTTTTTGCCAATGAATAAGGGGATTGACCGCCACATTATAACGTCCCCACGGCTGAAAGGGCGAGTATGTTTGGCGCGATGGGGATTCGAACCCGAGACTCTCAAATTACGAGTCGATTGCCTTAACCACCTGGCCGTGCCGGGTCCTAACCATTTTGTTTACCTGTAAGAATGAACACAATACACCAAACTGACAATATCGTGAAAGTATTGAAATATGTAAAGATATGTATAAGATATTATGTGTATTTGTTTGTTGGTAAGCGTAAAGTTGCATAATGAAATATCATTGTTGCGTCAACAGCAGAGATCAAATCCCGAATTTTAATCTTATATCGTTAGATATAACGACTAAACAAATCATGTGGCATCGAATGAATTGTAATATAAGAATTTTACGCGTTTTACAAATATTATAATAAAGTTACGCCGTTCGTCACTATTTAATAGAAATTGTAAAATAATAATAAACATTAACAATTATAACTGTCTCCTACATAAATCAGAACTGTAGCAATTTATTGAACAATAGACAGAAATATCTTTAGTTAGGCCCAGCAAATAACAAATAACTGCTACAGGATTAACGTACTCTATCAGCGCCTTTGTTTGTTTATCCGAATGAATCTAAAACACAGACCACTATGTTTCAGGGTTCAAGCACAACTGTCTGTTAATATGAACTGTGGACCACAGGGAGAAAGCAACCAGTCAACAACAACCATTGCTCATGTACGTGACTAACTTTAATTAACAGAATAATGGGAGTAACTGTCACTAATATAACGCATGACGACTGAAATTTCAGCGAGATTTTTCTAGTGCAACGTCTCAAACACGATCCTCACTCCAATACGTTGATCACTCACCAGGTCAGCACCTGGATTGTTTCCTAGTATGCAGAAATTCCATAAGTCAGATATATCTTTCTGGAAAATCGAGAAAACACATTAGAAGTTTCCACAGTGTACAACGTCATCACATGAAAAAAAAAATTGTGAAAAGTAAACCACCTATAAAACTTAAAGATGTATTTCAGGTCTTTGTGGTCAGTTGTAAATATTATATTAAAATAGTTTCTAATGAGAGTAATTCATTAATCATTCATCTACTACTCGATTCCATCAAGGAACGTAGGGCCGCAATCACTTGCGGTTTCATGAACAGGTATTTTAAGTGAGTAGGTTGTTAACCCACTGCGCCGAGCCGTCCCTAATTTAGTAGTGTAAGAATAGAGGGAAGGCAGCTAGTCATCACCACCCACCGCCAACTCTTGGGCTACTCTTTTACCAACGAATAGTGGGATTGATTGAAACGTTATAACGCCCCCACGGCTGGGAGGGCGAGCATGTTTGGCGCGACTCGGGCGTGAACCCACGGCCCTCAGATTACGAAGCGCACCCGTTAACGCGCTAGGCCATGCCAGGCCCTAATGAGAGTAATAAGTTTGTTATTTTATTAGAAGATCGTGTATAGTGTGATATAGTTAAATCAAACGCCCTCTATAACTGAAGCCACAAAACTTGTCGTTAGTCACGAACAATAGAAAAGCAAAATGAATACAAAATATTCGGTAACATTTTTAATCGCAAATTTCGATAATATGGTTACTTATTGTTCTGTCCTTGACTCTGATGACAAGTGAGCTTGACTTGCAACATTCTTTAATATGAACTGTTGGTAAATAAACATGATCAGATAGAGGGCAAGATAGCACTAAATGCTACAAGTATATCATTCAAGGACGTGGCCTTGAGGAGTGAGAAGTGGACTTTTTCACCCAGTATGTTACGTTGCTTTTAAGCCTAATTTCGTGAATCATAACTATAGCATTTGACAGTTTATTAATAATATTCATGGAGAAGATTTGTTTTGTTTTTGTTTTTTAATTTCGCGCAAAGCTACTTGAGGGCATATCTGCGCTATCCGTCCCTAATTTAGCAGTGTAAGACTAGAGGGAAGGCAGCTAATCATCGCCAACTCTTGGGCTACTCTTTTAACAACGAATAGTGGGATTGACCATCACATTATAACGCCCCCACGGCTGAAAAGGCGAGCATGTTTGGTGCGACGAGGATGCGAACCCGTGACCCTCAGATTACGAGTCCCATGCCGAGCCACCTCATACAGAAGGAAAATGTCTGGTAAGAACACGGCCCCTCCCAGCCGTGGGGGTGTATAATGTGACGGTCAATCCCACGTTGGTACTAGCTTCTGCTGTTGTCTTACACTGAACGACCAAATCACGCGCTCTTCTGGTTGTACAGAACGACCAAATATGCGCCTGTTTGTATTATTATGGGATGTACCAGGAAATTATATTTCTTTTTTTCTTTTTTTTGTCTTCTGTCTTTGTTAATCTTTACAGGGGTTAGAAATCACCAAATAATTACTTGCCATTTAAGGCAAGTTACTGATGATACTTTTTGTTTTATTTTGTAACACTGAGCTCTGAAGTATGACACTTCACAGAGTTAACACTAAAGTGCAAGGCCTAACATGTAAACACTACCGTTGAAATTATCGAAGTATCAGAACTGTGTTTAAAATAAAGTTACTGATGCACTTATGTACGTTTCCCGATAGTGAAATTAGTTTTGTCATTAATTAAGTGTCACGATGAATTGGATTGGGGGTTTCTGGTTAGGGAATCGCCCGTCAAAAAACAAACAAAACCCTTCCCCAATCTCGAAACAAATAAAATCAATTTAATAGTTAAAAAAAAAACAATCAAATACAGAAAACAACACAGTTGTGAACTTTTGTGTTAGGCTACTGAATTACTTCAGAAATTATGAAACAAACCACTAACCGACAAACTCAACAAAATGGGACACGTAAACTGAATAACCATTTCCAGAATTTATTGGCAAAACAGCGACTTGTTTCCCTTCTTTTGTATCAGGGATGTTTTATCGGCTAAAATAAAAATTCAGAAACCCCAGTTATATGGTCATATCTAATGATTGGATTACAATCGTCCAAGAAATGGATATGGGTACTGTTAGCTAGATGTGTTCTCGCTAGTCGGTTCAGCATGGGTTTCGTTAATAAGTGTACTCGACTAGGACCGGGTCATGAGAGTCCGTGGGTTATATTTCAGAAGAGGCAAGCAAGATTGCAAAATGACTTCAGAATTATAACTAAAACTGACAAGGGAGGGGAACACTCTCCCTTCCCCCTTGAGGACGCCCATGTCGGGGTGTAAATCCTGTATGTAAAAGACACAACAATCACGTTTCCAGAAGAAACACTAACACCTGGATTATGTGATGTTTGTTCCACGACCCTGAGATAATACTTGATAACATATCTTGTTTCGAATGAGAAGCGAAAGTGGTAACTCGAGTTGTTGTAAAGTGCCACAATTATTAGTGAGTTCGCTCTTTAGTCAGTAGACGGTAGGAAAAGGGTTACTGCACAAAATTACTACTTGAGCCTGTCACATCAAATTTACGACAGCTGGTGCTAATAGTTATCGTGTAGCTTTGCTCGAATTTCTGAGACAATCAACCAACAACTGGTCAAAGGTTACTGATGAGTAGTGAGACGTAAAGTGTGAACCCAATGATAAAATAAGCTATATTTTATTTTCAATATATTAAGCAGGCAGTAGCACTGCCTATGTAGGGGTGGCTCGGATTGCTCATCGAAATCCAATAAGGCGTTAGAACTTTACAATAGCATATAGTGTTTCCTTTAATAAGAATATGTATGCAACGACTCAGTCACAAGTTGTAGTAACGTCTGTAAATATTATAGCAAAACGCTTGAATTTTTTGTTTTTCTTTCTTTTGCTTTGATAACTGAAAAACCAAAGTAATGGCGTCACTCAGTTTCGATGAGGTGACAGTTTGAAGCGGAGTGTCCATTTTTTAAGTATTATTAATAACGAAGAGGTCGAGTGCTAAAATTAGTGAAAAGCATAATAAATTTAATAAAAATTGAATTAACTGTTATGACATGAGACTTAGGAGGATACAGAATGTCAAGAACTTTGGTGAAACACGAAATCGGGACATCGAAATGGGAGTATGAGAAAAGATTGGCTCAAAATGTAAAGATTAACAGTACAGATTTCTTTAAATACTGTAAGGGTAAACAGAATGTTAGAATAGGGGTATGACTCTTGATGGATGATGATAAATGAAGACATAATCTGATTATTATGAGATGGCTTGGTTATCAAATTTTGTACTTTCTTTAGTTTTTACTAACAATTATTTAAGCAGTTAATAAATTGAAACAAGATAAAACAAGATGGCTACATTAATTCTGAGCTGGTTAAGAAAACATTAGGAAGTTTAAATAAGGATTAGGCTCCTGGATCAAATAATATTTCTCCAAGGGTTTTGAAGGAGGTTAAAGATTGGATATATGAACCTCTTGCTACTATTTTTTGTCAGTCCTTGAATAGTGAGCAGATATCAGAGGATTGGAAGTTAGCTGATGTTACTCCTCTTTTTAAGAAAGGTGATTAAAACGTGTCCGTAACTGTAGACCCATTGGTCTGACATCAGAGGTGAGAAAAGTTTTGGAAAGTCTGTTAAAAGATGCTTTCTGAAGTCATCAAACAAAGTTTAGAATTTCATTGAATAGTCAACATGGTTTCACTAAGGAAACATCTTGACTCACAAATCTTTTGACATTCTTTGAAAAGATTACAGTAGATGACGGTGAGGGAGTAGATTTGGTATTTCTGGATTTAACGAAAGCATTTGATAAGATACTATTTAAAAGGCTTATGAAGAATATTGTCTCTGTAGGTGTGGGAGATAAATTAGCAAATTGGATAGAAGAGTGGTTGATGGAAGAAAACAGAGAGTTCTCACAAATGTAGTTCAGTCAAACTGGATTAATGGGATACCTCAGGTCTCAGCCTTCAAACTTTTTCTCTTTTTGATTTACATCAACGACATAGCTAAAGGAATAGTCAATAAATAATTTACGTTTGCTGATAATACTACGGTCTTGAGTGATGATACTGAGGTCTTGAGTGTTGATACTGAGGTCTTGAGTGATGATACTGAGGTCTTGAGTGTTGATACTGAGGTCTTGAATGTTGACACTGAGGTCTTGAGTGTTGATACTGAGGTCTTGAATGTTGACACTGAGGTCTTGAGTGATGATACTGAGGTCTTGGGTGTTGACACTGAGGTCTTGAGCGATGATACTGAGGTCTTGAGTGATGATACTGAGGTATTGAGTGATGATACTGAGGTCTTGAGTGATGATACTGAGGTATTGAGTGATGATACTGAGGTCTTGAGTGTTGATACTGAGGTCTTGGGTGATGATACTGAGGTCTTGAGTGATGATACTGAGGTCTTGAGTGATGATACTGAGGTCTTGGGTGATGATACTGAGGTCTTGAGTGTTGATACTGAGGTCTTGAGTGATGATACTGAGGTTTTGAGTGATGATACTGAGGTCTTGGGTGATGATACTGAAATCTTGAGCGTGGATACTGAGGTCTTGGGTGTTGCTAACTGTGAAAAGGATGCTGCTAATTTACTAAAGGATTTAGTTCATTTAGTGAGTTGGATAAATAAATGTCAGATGGGTTTTAATAATGCACATTGGTTACATAATTTGAATTATAAGTATAATTTGGGTGGCAATAACCTTAACGGTGTCGCAAAAAAGGGACCTTGGTGTTATAGTTAATCAATCTCTGAAGACATCCGAGCAGTGTGACGTTGTAGGTTGTATCTACAGAAATATTGAATACAAGTCTAAAGGGGTTATAATTTTATTGTATAGGTCACAGGCTAGGCCAAATTTGGAATATTGTGTTCAGTCTTGGGCTTCTTACCTTAGGAAAGACACTGAATTATTGTAAAGGGATCAAAGAATGGTTATTAGAATTGTGCCCGGGATGAGTGGGTTGTCATATGAGGCGAGGCTGAAATACCTCAAACTGTTTTATCTTGAAAAAAGAAGTGTTGGAGGATGCGTGATTAAGATGTTAAAGATTGTAAAAGGAATTCGTTGTGTTGATACACAATATTTTTTCATACTTAACAGTGACAACAGCAGGACTAGGAGACACAGGTATAAATTTTGACAGGGTAGGAGTCATTGTCAGCTAAGACAGATTTATTTTTCTAACAGGGTGGTTGGTCATTGGAATGGGTTGCCTTCAGATGTTGTAGAGACAGTAAATTGAAGTTAGTTTAGATAAAAAGTTTTATAAGGGCTGGCTTTAATGGTTTTATAAGTAATTTAGTTTGGAGAGTGAAGCAGCTGAGACGAATCAATTGGTCCCACGCTGTCACAGAATTTTAAGTTGATATAAAAAATCATAATTCCAGCGCAAACAATGTGATCATTGCCCCTTGTAGTTGGCTTTTTAATAGAAATTGGGTGTTTCTTCAAGAAAGCTTAAATACAGGATGAAACAGGAATTACCAGCCAATAATATATATAAAAAAATAAATATTACAGTTGAAACCTCATTGTATTTGTACCTCCGTTATAAATACAGCCTTCTTATGTCTATTCAAACACCGTGTATAAAAACAAGCAAACAAGTAAAGAAAAACTTTTCACAAAGGAAATATTTATTTGTTTGTTTTTGAATTTTGCGCAAAGCTACACGAGAGCTATCTGCGCTAGCTGTCCCTAATTTAGCAGTGTAAGACTAGAGGGAAGGCAGGTAGCCAACACCACTCACCGCCAACTCTTGGGCTACTCTTTTAGCAACGAGTAGTTGGAATTGACCGTAACATTATAATGCTCCCAGGGCTGAAAGGGCGAGCATGTTTGGTGCATTGAGGATTCGAACCCATGACCCTCGAGTTACGAGTCGAACGCCTTAACCCACAGACCCTTAAAAAGAAAAACGGAAGTAAATGTAGAGATGGCCAAAACTGAATCTTCAAAAACAATGTAAACAAGATAGTAGGAGTGGTATTTACCTGACCCTTCAAAAACAATGTAAACAAGATAGTAGGAGTGGTATTTGCCTGACCCTTCAAAAACAATGTAAACAAGATAGTAGGAGTGGTATTTGCCTGACCCTTCAAAAACAATGTAAACAAGATAGTAGGAGTGGTATTTGTCTGACCCTTCAAAAACAATGTAAACAAGATAGTTGGAATGGTATTTGCATCATTCTTACGTAATAATAGAGAATAACCTATAACAATATAGATATTCAATTATAACCGAGTTTAATGTACTCTACTTTTGTCTATTAACATTCTATTACACACTGTGCCTGTGCTATTATGTAAGGATGATGAATTGCCATCACTAATAATAATTAGTAATTTCTTGCTTTTGAAGGATTGATGTAAGCCATCCATACACTAATTTCCTTTTTTGAAGAGTTTTTCTTTGATTGTGTATTTTTAATTATAAATGATGGAAAACATACAATTATTTAACTGAATGGGCCCAACTTTCTAATCCAAGATTCTTTTCTATTCAATTGTCGAAGTACATTTGTGTCAACGATCTTTAAGTTTATACCTAAATGTAAATTTTGAAATTTGGTGATCTCATTACGTGAACAAATTTGTTTGAAATATTTGAGAATGTCGTCCAATCGATGCTTTATTTGATTATACACAATGCATTGCGAGTAGTTATTACCAACTACCAGCCTTTTGTCCTATAAAAAATTGTAATATATCTTCAGTTCATAAGAAAAATTACATGATACGTAATTAGCTTGTCTTTATTGTTTTGTTTGTTTTTTTGGCATTTCGCACAAAGCTACTCAAGGGCTATCTGTGGTAGCCGTCCCTAATTTAGGAGTGTAAGACTAGAGGGAAGGCAGCTAGTCATCACCACCCACCGCCAACTCTTGGGCTACTCTTTTACCAACGAATAGTGGGATTGACCGTCATATTATAACGCCCCACCGCTGAAAGGGCGAGCATGTTTGGCGCGACCGGGATGCGAACCCGCAACCCTCAGATTACGAGTCGCACGTCTTAACACGCTTGGCCATGCCGGGCCTGTTTGTTTTTATATAAGCCTTAACTTATTAATGCACTAAACAAAATAAACGTGCTGTAGGTATCTCACAGAATTTGTAATTTTTGAAGGTGCTTTAATATCACAGGGAATAATGATCCTAAGGGTAAGGCGAATTTAAGTGGAAATCCAAAATACATGTTTTTATGTAACATATAAAAAACAAAAATAAAAACAAATAGGGGCCTTTGACGACATTTCTCTATCAACTATTTCAAATATAGCAGACTTCTGTTCTCATAAAAATCTGTTGAAAAAATAAATATCTTTTCGCATAGTAGAATCATAAACATAAAAGAAACGACCGTTATGTTATTGTGTTGAACCAGAATCTTCCGGAACGTGCTTTAACGCAACAGCTGGCAGCAGTCGCGTTTCGTTTTGTTTTCTTTTCTTTCAAATAATATGACATTACAATAGTAGTGGCCGCACGCTTGCTTTGCTTAACCGTAGAAAGACAAGAAGTAAAGTTATACAGTATCCGTTACCAAACAAGTTGTGTCACGGTGTCTAGAGTGAGTGTAATTAGAGAAACTTGAATCATGCTATTCTTCGCCTATACTTGCCTTTTAAATATTTAAGACGAATGTTCCAACTATATGCAAATTGGCCGTAACAGGTAAAAAAAGAAAAGAAGGAAGCACTGATGACTTTATACAAACGAATAGATAAGAAGTGAGTTACTGATGCCTAACCAGTCGTTACTGTTTAATAAGTGCTGTAAATAGCCTGTACTTCACACTACACAGTGCTATAAGTTGGTTAAAAGTCGAGTAAGAATTTGATGGCGATATAAAATTTGATTTGCACTTTTTTATTAATTAGAATGTAGATAAATATTGATATTATTCATAATTTATAGATGCAGTTATTTATATTCAAACATACAGATATGAAAGCAAAGATAAACTGTGTTTCTTTTGATGTTGTCTGGCATGGTTAAGTGGTTAAGGCACTCAACTCGTAATCTGAGAGTCGTTGGTTTGAATCCTATTCACACTAAATATGCTCGCCATTTCAGTCGTAGAGACGTTATAATATGACAGTCAATCCCACTATTCCTTGGTACGAGAGTAGCCCAAGAGTTGGCGGTGGGTGGTGATGACTGGGTGCCTTCCTTCTAGTTTTTCACCACTAAATTAGGGACGGCTAATGCAGATAGCTCTCGAGTAGCTTTGCGCGAAATTAAAAACAAAACAAGTCCAATGTTGGTTTAAATACTTGAAAATAGAAGAAAAAGTATTTAACTAAACTCTATATTGTATAAAACTAATATACAAACTGTATATCACAATCAGGGGTGTAGATTTTTACACCCGATGAGGGGGTATGATTTTTTCAACCACTTATGTGAACTGTTCAATTTACAAATTGGTAATCTCTGATTACGTGAACCTGAAAGCTGTAAACATGCAGTCACAGAGTAATCTTGTCTCGATACTTGCATGTAGACTTAGGCCTACTGACTGATACTTACGTACTATCGCTCAGATCAAAAAAGCTTAGAAGCACACCTGCATCAAAGATGCACATTTCGACTACTGAAAAAGCCTACATCTAGGCCTAATTATGTAATTCGATTGGTAAGAACACCAGAATCACAAGAACAAACACACAATTTGTAGGCTTGTGATGCAATAAAACAATTCAACAGACCAAACTGTAGGGGGGGATGATTGTATGCACCATACCGAGCACCTAAAATGAAGGGGGGTGTATAACCTCCACCCTCCACCCCCAGGATCTACGCCCTTGATCACAATAACTTTCTATATTAATGCACTACTCTACCATTGCACTACGTCACGAAGTTTTATTTTAAATTAAATTTGTGTTATGAAGGAGAGGATTTTTTGTGTATTATAATCTGATGTGGAAGAACGCGTGTCCCCCAGTGGCTCAGCGGTATGTCTGCGGACTTACAACGCTAAAAACCGGCTTTCGATACCCGTGGTGGGCAGAGCACAGGTAGCCTCTTATGTAGCATTGTGCATGATTCAAAAGAACAACGTAAAGGACGTCTTTTGTTTTTCTAAAGAACGACTTAAATGAGAGAAACAAAACGCGCTTTTGATATGTAAATATTGAAGTAAGTCACTTTCATTACTACACATTGTAAAGCACTTTTAAGTTTTCCACACTAAACGTTAAAATGCATTTCAAGCTGTACAAATAGTGATAAGTTAGCAGTACAGGGAAGAAAACATAACTTTATCAGCGACAGTAATTATTTTAAAGTTACATATACTCGGCGTGCCCCACGCTAGCACAGCGGTAAGTCTACGGATTTTCAACGATACAATCAGGGGTTCGATTCCCCTCGGTGGGCTCAGCAGATTGCCCGATGTGGCTTTGCTATAAGACAACACACACGCACATATATTCGGTGTCTGACTTGATAAACAGCACGTTATGCCATGATTATTTAATAATTTTATCTTGCATTCCTTTTGTTTGCCATAATTCCGTTATGGTGTGAACTGTAGGCCGTGTTGAAGCTTTGATTATGTACCATTTAGAATAATGTAATAATTAGTATATTTGTATAGAAGGGTTGCGTGTTATATTTGTGTGTTATGAATTTTGTTACGTGTATATCTGAGTTATAGACTCTGTAAAGTAATGTTATATGTATTAAGAGTCCATTATTAGTTAAACTTTATATACGAAATGTGTGATATGTTATAAAACATTGTGGCTTGAGATAGGGTAAAGCAAATCTTACTTGAATATATGTAGAGGTATTTCTATCTTCCAGCTCAACAAAGATAAATACTGTAGCAGATAAAGTATTCAAGTAATGAAGCTAGGGTGTATGTAATGTGACTTAGTACTGTTAAAGGTAATTTTTTTGACAGCTTAGAATTCATTTGTTGAAATAACCTATTATGATTTATTAATTTTTTTAAATGTAACTCACATGTTCTATAATTATTACACTGTTACATAAAATAATTGCTTCTTTCTGTATAAAGTTTTATTTAAAAAGAATGTTTCATGTTCAGTGCAGGACTTGATGTCCTATGTGTTTCAAGCTACTGATAAATAACCAAATCTATGTCATGACTGCCCGAGAATTGCAGAGTTCTTACAGCCATGACCTTGAGCTAGACTGGTCACACTAAATGTAATCTGACAAACTTTTGTGTGCCTTTTAAGTTCATTACAGCTTCAAGAAGATGATAATTAAACTAGAAAGCTGAATGATATTGTTATATTTTTTTGCAGTGCAGTGGTGTCAAAAGAGATTGTGTCTGAACAAAAACTCCATTCATAGAGAATAACATGAAATTTGAAAGAATTATATACGTTTTATTATGTGTGACAGGTAATTAGAATGTGAAGAAAAACAAAAAGAGGTTCTTGATAACCATCAGTGCTAAAAGTGAATAGTAGCCACAAGTCAAGAGAGAAAGATGGAAAATGAACAGTGCTATGGTAATTCACGATTTATTTTATTAAAATATCTTCCATTATACTTTTTGGTTTGTTTGAGAGTTGCTTTTATTTTTCTTGAACTATAAAATACCTAAATTAAAAATTTGAATTTTGATTACATAGTTGTACTTGTTGACTAAATATTAACACCACAACTTGCAGGAGTCAAGGCCAACACCTTCGAGAACCACCACAATCCCTGGTGAAGGCGTGATGTTTTTCACACTACATTCTGGTTTTGGTAATGCACAAAGTAAACTTGTATATAAATGGATGTCTGAGGGCAGAGGGGTAAAAATTTATTGCTGTCACTCATAATCAAAACTATTTATTAATTGTAGAACTTTAGCAGCTTCCTTGATAGAAATCACTGCATAATAAACTACAGTTTAATTTTTCTATTAGAGAAATAAACAATATAAAAAGTGGGAAGTGTGATAAGAAATCGTAGAATTTGTGATAAATATAATAAACACAAAAATAAATAACAGAAAAAAGTGAAAATAGAGAAAGAAAAAACACTAGACTTCTTGTAGGGGGTGTAATAAATAAACACTACAATAAATAAACAGAAATATGAACATATTATTAGATTTGCAAGGAATACAACAAACAGTAGGAAAAGTATAAAGTGAAGAAAGATCTTCAAGGAGAAACAATAAATAAACACTACAATTAACATGTTAAGAAATGAGGAAAAATGTAGCTTAACTTCCTAACTCAGCCATGGATCTTTTGCCGAGAAAAGTGTCTTACACAAAGCAAGTGCAATAGTAAAAGAACATAAGACACTAATTTTTACTCTTGTGCAATTCCACATCAGTTACTTGCTGAAGTGACTCTTCTCGATGAAGTCTAGAAGTTTTCTGTTGTTCCATGTTTCTGGGCTCATTTCTTCTTTGTAATGTGTATATTTCATTGAATATATCTCAGCCTTGTAAGTTTACTTTAAAGGTAACGTTAAATTTACATATGCAGTAACTTTATATTATTATTTGTGCATATTGTTTTTTTTTCAAAGAAGTTAATTTGGCTGTTATGAATTCTACATGTTACCTTGTGTGGCTGTTTTAAACGAGTGTATATATTAACATACTGGTCTTTATGACAGGTTAATAACTGGTTAAGTACTTGGGCTAATTTCAACAATAAAAGTTTTAGTTGAAACTGACAAGAGTTTTATAGACCAGTAAAGTTCATTCTTTGTTTTCTGACCTAGTTTTTGAACAATATCTTCAATTCACTTGTGGTTAAATTGATGTAATTGTACCGGTTAATTCTACCTTCTTAGACTGGGTGTTTGTTATTACTGGGTTGTTAATACAGAAACAAACCAAGGTTGTCGTAAAACAGTGTTGTTTTTTTTATTCTTCTTTCAAGGAGAACTACGAAGGACACCTCTAAAATCTGCCACCATGCCGGTTCTCCGCAGCAGGTCCAGTACAAAACTGGAAGAGGGAAACAATTGCCAGTGCTGTCCTTATGGCTACCACATTGATGTAGATTTTGTACAATATTGTGAAACTCTGTACAAGAACTCTCACCTGGATCAGTTGGAACAAATGAAGAAAAACAAACAAAAAACAAAGAAATCTATGAAACCTTATTTGCATGAAGTTAATACTATTTACAATAAGACAGATAAGGAAAAATTTCAAATGTTGGTGAGTCACACATGAACACTTATTTTTAGATTCCTTTGTAGCAGCAAAATCAAAGCTTTAACAATTGCAAATAGTACTAATAAAATCTAGCACAAGGTATAAGTTTTGTAATAAATGTGCCTTTGATCTGATTGGTGAGGAAAACATTTGCATTAGGTATGATTGGTGATTGTTTTTTGTTTTTACCTTGAAAGATACATGCCAATAGAAAATAAATATTATACATATAAAAGAATGTAACTATAATAAAATTATTAGTCATAACTTTAATACAAACTGGAACTTATTACAAGTCGTTTTTATAAATGTAAATACAGTGATGACCCGTAATAACTAATAAAACTTTTATACAGATGGCGATTATTTTCCTCTTGTTTACTGTGAAACTTTCTCTGTAGAATCCTATTTAAATCATTTTTGAAAACCAAAGAGAATGAATATGCCCATAAAAGTACACAAAATAAAACAGTGGCACCATCTCTGCAAGATCAATGCATGTTATCTATCATGAAACACTTAATTAACTTAATTATAAAATTATGCCAAAAAATATATGTATTGTTGTGAAAATAAAATATAATTTTTTATTCATTTGTTCAATGAACACATTAATTCTAAATTTAATAGAGAAAAATATAGGTTTGTTCTGTGTTTATATGTTCATAGCCATGGTAGTTTTAGCATATAATTGATCAGATTTGCTCAGTATTTATTTGGTGCTGTCACTTCGTACTTACAAATGTTTTGAGGCTAAATACTACCCTAACTTAATAAATAAATATATAAATTCTGTTGAAAAGGCAAGTTTCACATTTATTTTGAAAATATTGGGTTGAGGAATAATTCGTGAGCGTTTTTTCAAGTTAACAAAATATATTCATAAATGAAACGCTTTCGCAAAATATTTCATGTTATTTGGTAGATAATTTTTTGCTCTAATAGATGGTGTGTTTGATTTTCATATGTCTTTAATTTTTGCTTTCATTTTCAGCTCATTAAATGGAATGTCAAGTGGACAAAATCGAGCATTTTCGACACCATCTGCTTTTCGCATTTAATTTCTTGCAATTTCGTTTAAAACAATGCATACTATATACCTAGGTATTACATGAAATAAAGTATCATAATAAATGTTTTGGGTGTAATGTGTTCATGCATTGAAGTATTGTATAGTCTTGCATGTAATGCTTGAATGAAATTATTTAAAAACGCTCACGAATTATTCCTCAACCTAATATATTTTGAAGTCATAAATAAGAATTGATATGTTTTTCAAATTAGGATTCATCTCAGCCCCACACACCACCATCACCACAGGATTTATTAACAACCAATGATGCTCTAAGGGATGCTGTACAAGATTTTGAGGAAACATTTCTTAGTGCAAATTCCCCAAGTAAATCCACCAGCCATGAACCCCAAGATTTAGCACTTTCTATGAATGCATTAAAAATGTCAGATGTTTCAGTCTTGAGTGACAGTAGCTTCACAGACGTGATCCCTGGGCCATTGTCTAAAAATGCTTCATGTGGTTTTTCAGCTGAAAATTCATTATCGGAGAAGCCTTTAAGAGGAGAATTTAGGATTCCAAATGATTCAGTTAGTTATGTGTCCTCGTCTTCATCACAGTCGACTCTTTCCAACACTAGGATTCAGCTGTTCTTTTCCCCATCAGAGGTACTTTATTTATTTTTAGTGTATTTTAGAGCTTTTAAATTGCAGTTAATAAACCAATCTTCTTTCAGTTTACATTCTTCAAATACAGATAACCACAGGATGGAGAAATAAATTGGAATCTTTCATTCCATAGTTTTGTGGAGGACATTATAAAGAATTACCATAAGTTAGAAATATTAAGTAAAACATTTTCATCATAAGATTTGATAGAGATTGTTCATCACAAAAATTGTTGTCTTAAGTAAATAAGGAATATGCTACATTACCAGTTACTTTCATTTGTCGAACCTAGGCTTATTATCATTGAGAAAATGTCTTATGCTGCATAAAATAAAACTTTTTGAACTTAGTTTTCAATATGTTAAGTCATAGACGTTTTGAAGAATCCATATTGCTTATCAGGTCTTGAAAAGTTTTGGAAAATTGCGATTTTAAGCAGTTGAACTAATGCATTTTTTATGACTTGACACAAAAACTATGAGATGAAATTTTGCTTTATATAGGGATTATATTTTATCCAAGGCAGTTTTGACATCATCTGCTACTAACTAATTAATAACATTTTAAGCAATATGAAGAGGATCTTGAAGAAAACAAATTAGTTACAGATTTTTTTTTTTTCCTTGAGGCTCTGTGAACCTCACTGCAGCTAAAACATGAATGATCATGAATTTATGGTTAACCTGAACTAGTCTTGACACATGTAATATTCATCATGTGAGTAAATGTAATAGTTGGGAATTACCTCTGCAATTATAGTTAATTTGTTAGATATACTTTGTAATCATAATTACACTTCCAAATGCAATTCCATTGCAGTTGATCTGAATGTATAAATGTTCACTAGGGGGCAGAGAAGACAAAATAGTTTTGTATGTGTTAATATGGTTCTTGTAATGTTTTAATAGTTCAAGCTGATGTGTGTTTGATTAAGTATTCCATGATAACATAAAATTTAAGGACAACAATGGACCTGTCAGTCCATCTATGCCACCTTATCCTTTAAAGTCTAAACTAAACCAAAAAAAACTTTATTATTTAAATACTTAAGAAGCACACCCATAAACTTCTTCATATTTACTACATCTGTCACTACTGAATGTGTAACACATTTCAAACGCTAACCACCCTGTTAGAAAATAAAAATATTTTAGCTGGAGATGACTCTAATCCTGCCAAAATATGTCTTCCAGTCCTGTCATTCTCACCAAAACAGAGATAATGCATTGAGACTCAGTTATTTTAACACCAAAACAAAGATTATGCATTGAGACTCAGTTCTTTTAACACCAAAACAGAGATGATGCACTGAGACTCAGTTCTTTTAACACCAAAACAGAGATGATGCATTGAGACTCAGTTCTTTTAACACCAAAACAGAGATAATGCATTGAAACTCAGTTATTTTAACACCAAAACAAAGATGATGCATTGAGACTCACTTCTTTTAACACCAAAACAGAGATGATGCATTGAGACTTTTAACACCAAAACAGAGATGATGCATTGAGACTCAGTTCTTTAACACCAAAACAGAGATGATGCATTGAGACTCAGTTCTTTTAACACCAAAACAGAGATGATGCATTGAGACTCAGTTGCATTGAGACTCAGTTCTTTTAACACCAAAACAGAATGATGCATTGAGACTCAGTTCTTTTAACACCAAAACAGAGATGATGCATTAATCAGTGATGTCGAGAAAACCCACTTGTAGAGAAATATGTATGCAAAAACGGCTCGTTTGGGTTGAGAAAATATTTTACGTAGAAGAGCGAACAACGTTTCGACCTTCTTCGGTCATCGTCAGGTTCACAAAGAAAGAAAGAGGTAACTGACCGGAAGCTGACCACATGTTTGGAAGGGGTGGTGTAACTGAGTGTCGGGATGTAGAGGGCGGTGTTAGATGTTTGAATATATAATTTTATTTTATTATATTTAATATAGGTATAAAGGTGTTCCTTTATATTGGTTTATTTTGGGTTTAAGTTGTTGTATAAGTAAGGCTTCTTTAATTTTGCGTTTGTTTATGTTTGTTTCTTTATTTAGTATTTGAGTGTTTTCTATGGTTATGTTGTGTTTATTTGACTTGCAGTGTTCGAAAACGTGTGAAGGTGACTTTTTATGTTCTTTGAATCTGGTTTCCATTTTTCTACTTGTTTCTCCAATATAGAAGTTGTGGCAGTTATCACATTGTATTTTATAAATAATGTTGGTGTGGTGTTTGTCAGTGTAGTTTTTACATAGTATAGACCTCAGTTTTGTGCCTGGTTTTTGCATAAATTTGGTATTAACTGGAATGTCATATTTTGTTACTAGTTTTTGCCAAATGTTGGTTATTTGTCTGCTGATGTTGGGAATATATGGTATGCAGCAGTATATGGTTTCATGATTTTTTGATTCATGAGATATATTTACTTTTGTTGGTTGATTTTGCTTTCTATCTAGGTGTGTGCATATAATGTTTTCTACGGTTTGTGGAGGAAACTTATTGATGTTGATGAAGTATTGTTTTATTTTGTCCAATTCATCGTTAATTTTATCTGGTGAGCATTGTTTTATGGCTGTGTTTATTTGGTTTCTTAGTATGTTGAGTTTTTGTTTTGTTTCATGTGCTGAGTCCCGAGGAATGTAAAGTCCAGTATGGATGATTTTTCGGTAGATTTCTGTTTTAAATTGTGTGTTGGTTCTTGTAATTTTGAGGTTAAGAAATGATATTTGATTGCTTTCTTCCTGTTCACATGTGAAGTTAATGTCGGGATGTATAGAGTTAATGTGATTGAAAAAATTAAGTATGTGTTCTGTAGATCTGAATCCTGCAACTGTGTCATCATATCTGTACCAGTATAGTGGTGGATGTAATGCTGTGTTAATTGCTTGTGTTTCAACTTGTGTCATAAAAATATTGGCTAGAACTGGTGATACTGGGTTGCCCATGCTTAGGCCATTTGTTTGTATATAGTTGTGGTTGTTGAACATGAAGTTTGTCTTTATCATGATCAATTCTAGGAGGGTTGTTAGTTAGTTGCTGGGAATGTCTATTGATGTGTTAGGGTCTCGGATATAGAGTTCTAAGGATATCTTGCAGACTTCAGCTGTTGGTACTTCTGTAAAGAGGGATATAACATAGGCTTTATGATGAAGTTGATTAAGATTAGACTTGAAATTAAAAGAGTCTTTGATGAATGAGCTGGCTGATGTTACATATTTGGAGAAATGCCCATGCTATGTATTTACCAAGATTGTAATTAAACGATTCATATGTGGACAATCTGGTTTACGAGGTTTGGGGATGCCGTATATTTGTGGTGTGCGTGAGTCGGTTTTATATAGGTAGGAATAAAGTGTTTGTGAAATTGTGTTGGCTTTTTTCATGATGCATTGAGACTCAGTTCTTTTAACACCAAAACAGAGATGTTGTGTTGAGACTCAGTTCTTTTAACAGTCTTAAACACCCCAATTACAATACCAAATAAAAGTGTTGGGACAAGAGAATATTTTGTTCACGTTTTTGCATTTTATGGGGCTAATACTTCCATATCATTAAAGAATGTAAATTTCA
This sequence comes from Tachypleus tridentatus, assembly GCF_004210375.1. Lineage (NCBI taxonomy): Eukaryota > Metazoa > Arthropoda > Merostomata > Xiphosura > Limulidae > Tachypleus > Tachypleus tridentatus. Next base: position 13,439,310 of record NC_134828.1, read on the forward strand.
ATAGTATAGTGGTACTTTAATGATCCATGTTGACAACTGAATTAGCCAGGGTGACAATACTTATGATTCTTTAGAATTACCATATACTTGTACCAAGGGTATGTCATAAGGATTCTGCTTGAATGAACATACTGGTCAACTTTAGGGTTCTGAAATAATTGTTATGGTACCCCATGCAATGTCGTAACTATATAGAAAGAAGCTAGAATATGGTACCAGTATATGCTAGAAGATATCAGTTTAATAACATTTCACAAATAAACCTCGATAAAAATTGTTTCACACTATGTATTAAAATTTGTTGTCCTGCCACAGCTCAAAAAGTGTAGAGAATTGTCAGTAAAGCAGAGAGTTTGTATTAAAGCTTTACAAGATGCTGGTTGGACTCTCTGACAAATAGTTACAGACTTGGAATGCTCCCAAACAGTGTCAAGTAATCATTAAATTGTGAGGCCGAGACAGTTAAATTTGAAACTAGGAAAGGAAGAGGCAGAACACCTGAACTCAATGATACTGCTGTTAAGTATCCTCATTTATGTAGCCTTTAGAATAGAGGGAAAACTGTCACTGATCTCAAGCGTGAGATAAACAACCATGCACCAAATGACAGAGAAGTTTCCAGATCTACAGTATTAAGTAGACTCAATGAGAACGGAATATTTGGTCATGTAGCAGTTAAGAAACCTTTACTTTGACCTCCAAATGATGTGAAGAGACTTAGATTTATTGAAAAGTACCAAAACTGAACTGTTGATGATTGGGAAAAGGTGTTATGAATGGACAAGCCCAAGCTTGAAATATTTGATTCAAAGTGTCAATTGTATGTCCAGTGGAAGAAAGGTGAAAGATACTTACCTCAATATATCCTACCGTGAAGCATGGGGAGGTCAGTGTGATGGTTTGGAGGTGTTTTTCCTGCTGAAGTTACAGGAGATATTTACTAATTAGATGGAATAATGAACAAGTGCAAGTACCATCAGATACTGATCCATCCTGGTACACCAAGTGGTTTGTGTATTATTGGTAAAGGATTCTACTGCCTAGAAGATAATAATCCTTATCACTCATTAAACCCATTACAGAAATTACTTGGCTAAGAAAGAAGCTGCTGGAGTCATGCAAATGATACAATGAACCTCCCCCCCAAACACACACACAAACAAACCTCTAATCTTAATCCAACTGAGGAGACTTATAATTTGAAATATCAAAAACTTGGCAAACCAAAAGCTACTTTGAAAGAAAATTTACAGGAGTGTATTAAAGTCATTTGGAGTAAAATATCAAAGGACATTTTAAATAAGTATGTCTGCAGTTATTAAAGTAAAAGGTACACACACAAAATATTAACTGTTTGCTGAACTCAAGCACTTCCACTGAGTTTATGTTGTACCAGATACAAAGATTTATAAACTTGATGTTACTCCTGTCATTAACCTTCCATTGTTTTTAGAAAGTAGTCTGATCTAAATTTTTATTTTATCTTAACACATTTGTACAGTACCATAGATCCCCTCTAACTTTTGTACAGCACTGTAGATTCCCTCTAACATTTGTACAGTACTGTTAATCCCCTCTAACTTTTGTACAGTACCATAGCTACTCTCTAACTTTTGTACAGCACTATAGATCCCCTCTAACTCTACTTTTTTTAAGAGAAAAGTTTCAGATTTTGACCTTTCTTCTTATGACAACATTTCAATCCAAGATATCTTAGTAGCTCTTCTCTGAACCCTTTCCAACAACTTAAAATTATTTATAAGTTATCTGTAGGTCACAGGTACGAATTCTGTTACCAAACATGCTTGTCCTTTCAGGTGTGGGGTGTTATAATGTCATGGTCAATTCCACTATTCATTGTTAAATAATAACTCAAGAGTTCACAGTATGTGGATATACTAGCTGCCTGTCCTCTAGTTTATCACTTCTGAATTAGGTATTGCTAGCTCAAATAGCTGTCATATAGCTTTGCAAAAAATTTAATTTCAATAAACACTAAAATCATTTCTTTAAGTAAGGAGCTCAAGACTTAACACAATACACCTATCATTACCTAACCAGTGACTTAGACAAAAAAATTACCTCTTGTGTTTAGTTTTACTGTAGGTACAACCTAAAATTTTACAACTTGCTTTACCATCAGCAACAGTAAAGAATAAAAATGCACTGTTTGAAAAATAGAATGAAAATATGATTTTCAGGTCAAGTTGTATGACTAAGGCTGTGAGTTACAAGCTAGCATATGTTTGATGTACATTTTAAAAACAAAACTATAAATATATACTGTAATCTATTGGGGTTGGGGGTATTTACACAGAGCCTAGTGAATTGTCATCCAATTTATTAATGAAACATTGTGTTCTATTATCTTAGATGGGTAACTTTAAATAGATTAAACCCTAAATGGAAACATATGTATGAAAGTGAAAATATCAGCCATTGTTTGAAACATGCTTTTCACATCGAAGATTTATTACAATAATTAAAAATGTTTGTTAAGGTTGAAAAGTATGTTTGATTGGTTTTGTTTTTATTTTGCGCAAAGCTCCTTGAGGTCTATTTGCACTAGCCATCCCTAATTCAGCAGTGTAAGACTAGAGGGAGGGCAGCTAGTCATCACCAACCACAACCAACTCTTGGGCTATTCTTTTACCAACAAATAGTGGGATTGACCATCACATTATAACACTCCCATGGCTGAAAGAGCAAGCATTTTTGGTGTGACAGGGATTCGAACCCATGCCCCTCAGATTACGAGTTGAATGCCTTAACCACCTGGCCATGCCGGGCCCTAATCAGTTATATTGACCAAACACAGTTGAAAGGGCAAGGATGTTGGTGCAACAGGGATTCGAACTCGCCACCCTCAAATTATGAGTCGAATTCCTTAATCCACCTGGCTATGCAGGGCTGTGTGTTTGAAATGTGACAAAACATGTAATGAACTTTCACAGATACTATTTCATTCAGTGTGTAAATGTGTGACCAGCACTGTATCATGATGATAAGGGTTGTTTTACATTAATATTTCAAAAATACATTTAGTGTTCTTATGTCATCTTTCATTTGTCATTTACATTATATCATTTGTTATGGATAACTTGTAAGAGTATTGTAGGTTTCAGTTCAGTTCTAATAAGATCAAAGGTAGTGACTTTAAAGCATTAGTAGGAATGGAGGATAATGTGAATAACTGAAACATAACTAAATTTAGGGGTATAGGCTATTTAATGGGGATACAGTATTAACCAGGGGGTTAAGAGTGGCTTCTTGTATTAGATGTGAGTTGCATCCTATTGAAGTTGAGGATGTCAAGGATAACATCAAGGAGATTGAATCTGTTTGGGTTTCCATTAGTGGATATAATGAGGAAGATATTTTAGTGGGAATTTGTTACAGACAACCAAATGATACTGACGAAATTACTGAGAAACTTTACAATGTGACTTCAGCTGTTAATGGAGTCATAATTATGGGTTATTTTAATTTCAGACATATAGATTGGGAAATGCTAGAGTCAAATCATGATGTTGAAAGGTTTTTTGACAGGATGGTTTTCTTTACCAATTCACCAAGGAAACTACTAGAAACAATGTCATTTTTGTATTTATTGTTAACTTTAAATATAGAATTGATGCAGAGGGTAGAAGTTAAGAAACATTTGGGTGGAAGTGATCGTTGCTGTCTTAGGTACAGTGTTTTGCTGCATAAGAAGATAACTAATAATGGTATTTTGGTTAGAAGTTTCAAAAAAAGCAAATTTTGAAGGAATGCAACAAGAATTATGTGTTGTGAATTAGGGGCAGATGAGTTATCTGGAGTTACTGATCAGATGTGAAGATTTTTAAAGATAATTTCTATGAATATTCAAGATAAATGTATTATGAAAAGAAAGGGTAAGCTGGAAATAACAAAAACAGGTTGATTACCAGTGTTTAAATTATAGAAAAGCATCATAAATTTTAGAATTTTAAATATATAACAGGAGACTTAGAAGGTTATAGAATGTCAAGAAGAAAGTTGACAAACTGGAAATTTTGGCGTAAAAAGTGATGTATGAGAAAAGGTTGGCTCAAAATGTAAAGATTAACAGTAAGGATTTCTTTAAATACATTAAGGGTAAACAGAATGTTAGAATGGGGGTATAACTCTTGATGGATGATAAATGAATACATAATCTGATTATTATGAGATGGTTCGATTATTAAATTTTTTGTTCTTAAGTTTTTACTAACTTGTTAAGCAGTATTCCACATCTTGAACAGTTGAGAAATGGAAATGAGATCAAACAAGATAACAGAATTAATTCTGAGCTTGTTAAGAAAACGTTGGGAAGTCTAAAAAATGATTAGACTCCTGGGCTGGATAATATTTCCCCAAGGGTTTTGAAGTAGGTTAAAGACTGGATACGTGAGCTACTATTTTTTGTCAGTCCTTGAATAGTGGGCAGATATCAGAGGATTGGAAGTTAGCTAATGTCACTCCTCTTTTTAAGGAAAGTGATAAAAATTCTCTGTAATTACAGACCCATTAGTTTTACATCAGTTGTGGGTAAAGTTTTCGAAAGTCTTTTAAAAGATGCTTTGAAATGTCGCTTAACAAAGTTTAGAATTTTTTTGGATAGTCAACATGGTTTCACTAAGGAAAAATCTTGCCTTACTAATCTTTTGACATTCCTTGAAAAGATTATTTCTTATGTAGATTTTGGCTATTTGGATTTTACAAAAGCATTTTATAAGGTGCTACATAAAAGGCTTGTAAAGAATATTGTCTCTGTAGGTGTGGGAGATAAATTAGGAAATTCAATAAAAGAGTGGTTAATGGAAGAAAACAGAGGGTTGTTACAAATAGAGTTCAGTCAAACTGGATCAATGGGGTACCTTAGGTGTCAGCCTTAAAACCTTTCCATTTTGTGATTTACCTCAATGACATAGATAAAGGAATAGTTAATAAATTATGTAAGTTTGCTGATCATACTGAGGTCTTGTAAGTGGGCTGTTTTCAGATGATGTGAATGCAGTAAATTTAAATGAGTTTAGGAGAGAGCTTGATGTGTATACAAATAATAAGGACAGACTTTAAAGGTTGTTTTTTTAAGTTAATTTAATTTAAAATGTGGAACACCTGAAATGGACTAATAGGGCCCATGTTGTTCCAAAACGTTGTGTTAACTGAAAGGTGTGAGTTTGTTGCTACATGTGTTTGTGATTCTGTTTAATGACTATATACACTGGAAATGAATTGTTTTAATGTTTTTAAACCTTATTTATGTAGTGTTAAGTGCAGGTATAAATCTGAATAAAGGTGTTTTGTGTGCATGATATCAGGTAATAATGATACCTGGTGTAGCTGATAGCTGGTTTATGTGATACATTCTGTACATCAGTAAAGTTTCTAATTATTTTTCATATTGAATCAAATTTTGTGGACACTTGTAGAAAGTTATTTTGAATTCAGTAAATTTTATTGAAAATGGCTGGGTTAGAGATCAAATGACAGGTGAAATCTATATTTAATAGTTAAAATTAAAGTAGAGACATATCCAAAGATGAAATTTAGTTTAATTAAAGTTTTTGTTCATTATGTGACTCTTAAAATATAGAAGGGCTTCAGGCAAAGACAACGTATAAGTTATGTAATAAAGTCAGTTTTACCCCATCCATGCAGATGTACCCAGTATTCACTGGTTCTCAGCAGATTGCTTATACATTAGAAGCATTAAACTCTGCTACTTCACAGTCTCCAGTTACATCACCAGGTGGATCAGTAATACCTAAACCTGTTCTTGAAAATATTCGTCAACAGATGGCCACTAGTCTTGAGAAGATGAGAGAATTAGAAGAAAAAGTAAAAAACTTAGCTGTTTTGAAGGTGATCTGTTTTATTTTTCACGTTTTAGTTCTGTACATTGTGTCATTTAAATTACAAACTCATGTAGGCTTAGTTTACAAAGAGAAAACGTTGTATTAGCTTTAAGAAATTATAAACTTACTTCATCTGATGATATATCTTTATTATTACTTTAAAAAATTGTATTTATTTTGTTTGTTAATGAAAGCGACTTAAGATTAGTGAAAAGTGTACTGCTGAGGAATCATTGTATTGGATTATTTGTTGTGATTCATATTTTAGTATTTTATTTGTAATATATTCTATAATAACTTTTGTTAGGTTCAACTTTCAGTTTTGAAAGAAGAGAAACGTTTGCTGCTTCTCCAGATAAAAGCTAAAGAAAACAAAGTGTCCACCAGGTTAGATGTAAAACCTGTTAAGCAGAGGTCGAAAAGTGATGGTGAAGCAGAACTTGAAGAGGGTTCTTCTCCAAGATTCCATGGCCCAAGCAAGTTTTCCTCATATTTTAAAAGAAAAACATTTGTTCATTCATCATTAGCTGCAGACAGCAGTCAACGTTCATTAGAACTTCGTGAAGATGGCCTTTCTTCTCCAGGTTTGACAGCTAATCTGAGTGCAAGTATTTCTAGAAATAAGCAGTTGGATAATAGTGATATGCAGCAAAAGTCTTTCAATGACCATGAAGTATCCTGGAATGAAAGTATGAATGTTAAGAGAGTAAATAACTTAAAAACTGCTGCCACTTCCAAACTTCTATCCACTCAAGACATTGGCATTGGATATGGCCCAGAAGAGACTCGCTCCATAGCTGTAGGTGATACTAATGTACATGTAACTTCTCAATACACTTGCAAAAAGTGTGGCCAACAAGAGGTAAGGCAGTCTGCTTTAAGTTCTTCATTCTCCTCTGAGACTTCAGAGAATAGACTGGAACTTAAAAAAGTGAGTAAGTATAAATTAATACCCCAAACTATTAGCTGTAAAACTTTTCAGACCCTGAATACAAGTACAGATGGGTGTACAAATAACAAACAGCTTGATGTGGATCAGATACCATTTGATACTCAAGAGCATGTATCTATTGTACCTCAACCACAGTTTTGTACAAATTGTCAGGAAAAGTTACCTCAAAAACTCCAAGACATTGCAGTTGGAGACTGTGTTCCTGTATCAGATATTTCTTCTAAATGTAAGTCTTCACTGATGGTTACTTGTGGAATGAATACTGAAGCAACAGTGCAGCAAGATAGTGGAACATGTACTGAACTAAAGATGACTGATGTTTTGAGTCAGCAGGACCTCATCTCCAGAAAGCATGAAGTTGCTAGCTCTGGCTATTCAACCACGATTTCTGTAGGGTTACAGGTTTCCCCACAAGTTGTTGAAACTAAGAATGTTGCTCTACAAACCACTACTACTGACGTTCAGCATGTTTGTGTCCAAACAGACATGGTGAATTATTGTCTTAGACAAAATGTCACGGGAAAAGTCAGTCATGTTGTATGTAAAAGGTGCTGTAATGTTGAAACACTAAACACTGGAATTGAACCATACAGTATCTTTGACGAAACTTGTCAGCACTGTATTAGATTTCAAGCAGAAAAAACGGATGTTGGTACTGACTGTCAGTTGAAAACCTGTATAGAAACTGACACTAGAACAGTTGGTTGTGGAGATTTGTTAGTATCTGAAGTCTGTTGTGATCACTGTAAGGTTTACCAAACAGAGACTGTAGGTGTTGGAGATGAGGATGTCAATTCTGTGTTATGTGATCGTTGTGTTAACTTAAAGGTTGATGTAGAAACGTTTGGAGAAGACATCATTCAGAGGCACTCCATTGGAATAAATACAAGCTTTGAAACTGGACTTTTAGACTTATTAGAGCCAAGCAGCCTGAACAGTGTTGGTATTCATTTGTGTGACAAATGCAATGCCACTATTTACTCAGTTGCACAAGATATTACAGGAAAGAATACCTCACCAGCATCTGTCTCCAGACATCTCATTCACTGCACTCAAATACCAACACCTAAAAAAGTACTCAATGTTTACAGTGAGTCTGTTGTCTCAGAGTTATGCCCTCAACTAAAAATGGAAGAAACTGACACTGTAGAGCAACATTCTGTGATTAAGGTACAAAAAGAAGCATCTCTCAGTTCGTCAGATCTTCAGAATTCCCGTGCTGGACTAGCTGTTGATGAAGAAAGTTTTCTGAAGCAAGATATTCTACAGAAGAATAGTAATACTAAATCATACAGGTTAGGATACTTAATATATGTTATACTAAATCTTACAGGTCAGCCAGTTACAGATACTTAATATTTCTTAAAACTTTGGTCAGTGGAAATTCTTTACAATCCACATCAACTTAAATTTTTCATCAAGGTGTTTTAAGTGTTAGAAATGAATAACTTTAAAAGAAAAGAAGTAATGTTGTGTTATTTTTGAAGTTAGGATTACTATGTCTCCTGTGTTTGATTTATAGCAAAGCTACATTGAACTATATGCTGTGTCCACCATGGAGAATCGAACACCGGATACGGCATTACAAGTCTGTAGACTTACCGCTGTCCCACAAGCAGACCCTTAGATTATGACATACATCTTACTGTAGTTGTGTATTTATTTCCAATAATTAGAACATAGCTGTTGGAGTATCAAAAGTTATACACCTAATGTTATATTGTTTAACGGTAGTTTTAAATGTTTTTTGTAGTTGTTACTTCATAGAAAAATCAGGAAGACAGATGATATTTAAAATTTGCATTTTAACTGGCATGTTGTAGTCAATTTTTAGTAATAAATTTCAAACCAATATTATCTTTTGGTTGTTATCAGTTATAAATGTTTTTTGCATATATTATCTCTTGTTGTTGGATTAGGTAGACTCATCTGTGTATTATTTATTTATAACTAAAGACTAAAAAAGAGTTTAACTTGTATATTTGTGGAGTGTAAGTATCCAATTTAATTTTATTTTACATTAATAAGGTTTTAATAGATAAAGGGTTCCTAGTTGTAAGGGAAAGAACAAAGACTTGTTTTGGCAGTCAGTCAATTTGGAAAACAATTAGGAACATCAGTAAAAAGATTTGTTTTCATTATTATCATTAAAGAAAAAGGTTTCAAAGTACAGTTGTTCTGATAAATACAGATTGAAGGCCATAAGACCATCATGTGGTAGTGAATCAGACACAACAGAAAGTTCTGGTCCTGACAGTAGCCCAGAGGAAGACTCTTATGATGGAATTGCAGGAAATATTGTCAATCATTGTGTTGATGACTTGGCCGTCGAGTTGAAGAAGCCAGGAACTGAAATATTTGAACCAGTTCATCGTGTGAAGTAAGGTTCTTAACAGTTGAGGATGTTTTGGTCAGTAGAAGGACGTGCCTTTTATATAAAGCTAGAATCTTTGAAGAAAGGAAGTAAGCAGTTTAAGAATTGTACAGATTCTGTTTTTTATCGACAAATGTGAGGATAAAGGTGGCTCATGTTTTATTATTGACTGACCCAATATTTTATATGGATATCAGTTGTAAAACTTGAAAATTGTTGATTTAACTTACTTGCATATATAATATATGTAGTTGAACCTAATTGTTTTATTAATTAATACATATCGCCCAGTGTGACCTAAAATATACACCATTGTCAGTAAATTATAGTTTAATAATTGAGGTTATTTATTCATATTAATAAAAATAAGTCTTGGAGGTCCAAAAATTGATTTTAAGTTTAACATGCTACACTTTAATTTTATTCTAGTTCTTCAGTAATTCTCTGATGTCTTTATTTTCATAATTGGTGGAATATTAAAATCAATTCAAACCATTATATTTGTAATATCTTTGATAGATTTATTAGGCAGAGTATTCATGATGAATCTTTGTAGAATGGACGAAAACACAAGTATAGAGGACAATGTTTCGAAAGTCTTCCTCCAATCAGAAACAGTAATAATCCAACCAATCATAATGCACTCTCTGCAATTTGCTAGGACACTATAAAAGACTGACAACACCTACACACACACTAACCTGAAGACGAAATACTTTAAAAATGTCATTCTCTACACATTTTGATACAACTTTTTTTTTTGTTCTTTTCTTCTATGACTTGTTATTAAGAACTGAACTCAGTAAAGAAATGAAGGCAGCCTGCAAGGTCCTGAATGATTATTTGTTGAAACCAGGCAATAAAGATGAAAAGAAGATGGTGAGTTAGTAACATTTTATCATCTCCACCTGTATATTTACATCAGTTACAGTAATGAAAAAATAATCCTTTCAGGGATGTTAAAGGGTTAAAAAAGGTTTATTGTATCCAGTTCTCAAACGTTTAATGTAAGAAAATTATTAGAATTCTGTAGTTTTAAACTTATGAAACAGCATCATTTGCTATTTTTATCTTGTTATATTGACTCATTGTTTATTAGACTTGGTGGTAAAAATTGTTTTCATAATGTAAATTTTAGGCTGTCTCAGAAAGCTACCAAGTGAAATAATATGTTATTGAGTAAACCCTAAAAATATCTGGAAAAATTTGAAAGTTTGTACTAAGAGACAAAATGTTTTAAACAATCCTAGTATTTAATTGTATACGTTTTTACTCTTAGATGTGTTACTAATGTTTCCTCAGTTTCATAAATTCAAGTATGGTTACTTGAGAGAAATATTGTATTAGTTTTGTTTGATGCAGGAAGATTCAAAGATATTTTTGTGTGTATAATTCACATTTAGCAAAGTTAGCTAAATAACAAGAAAAACTTATGAATTTTATTTGACATTCTTGAAGACATAAGAATTACTGTTACAATCCAGATTTACTGGAAAATGAGCAGACAGTGATGTGTTTACTGTGAAAAAAAACACCTTATTAACACTCAACCAACTACTTTTATCATTAAAAACAAACATGTGGTAAAACGATTTTATTTATTACCTGTATAAACCGTTTTATTTTTACAACTTAACCCTAGTACGTTTTTCCTTAAAAGACTTTTCAGCCATTATTTCACCTTCACATTTGTATTTCAGAAATCTTGCTTTGCTGTCATACAACAAGAATGGTTCAAAGTAATGAGTCAACAGAGTGTTAATCCGCATGTATTAGAAGACTACCTGGATGCTTTAGAGGAGTTTTCCAATCAGTTGTTAAGTCATGTTGTTAACTTGACTGATAACAATGTTAGTAACAGCTTAATATGCTATTAATCATTCTTTCTAGAGATTAATAGATGTGAAAACAAAGTTTGCTGAATTGTTAGTTCTTGTGAATGGTTACTAAAGTTAAATTAATATAAAAATAATAAATAAATACATTTATTATTGTGCCATTAACTATTACCCATAAACCTGGTATGTAAATAAAATTGATAATTAATTATTACAATCCATTTGCTTAATCTGATTCACACCATGAGAAATTTTGTACATGAAAATTTACATATATATAGTGTCTGGACCACTATTCTGTTTGTCTTGTCCTCACCATAGAACTGTCTGTACTCTGTAGAACTGTATATTCTGTTGAACTGTCTATACTCTGTAGAACTGTCTACACTCTGTCCAACTGTCTATTCTCTGTCGAACTGTCTATACTCTGTCGAACTGTCTATACTCTCTTGAACTGTCTATACTCTCTTGAACTGTCTATACTCTGTAGAACTGTCTGTACTCTGTAGAACTGTCTGTACTCTGTAGAACTGTCTGTACTCTGTCCAACTGTCTATACTCTGTTGAACTGTCTATACTCTGTTGAACTGTCTGTACTCTGTTGAACTGTCTATACTCTGTTGAACTGTCTATACTCTGTAGAACTGTCTATACTCTGTAGAACTGTCTGTACTCTGTTGAACTGTCTTAACTCTGTCCAACTGTCTGTACTCTGTCCAACTGTCTGTACTCTGTTGAACTGTCTATACTCTGTAGAACTGTCTATACTCTGTAGAACTGTCTGTACTCTGTAGAACTGTCTGTACTCTGTAGAACTGTCTGTACTCTGTTGAACTGTCTATACTCTGTAGAACTGTCTGTACTCTGTAGAACTGTCTATACTCTGTTGAACTGTCTGTACTCTGTAGAGCAGTCTATATTTTGTCGAACTTTCTATATTTTGTAGAAATGTCTATTCTTTAGAACTGTCTATATTTTGTTGAACTTTCTATATTTTGTCGAAATGGCTATATTCTGTCAAACTGCCTGTACTCTGTAGAAATGTCTATTCTTTAGAACTGTCGATACTTTGTGGAACTATTTTGTCGAACTGTCTACACTCTGTGACTGTAAAAAAAAAGGGGAGGAAAAGTTCAATGTTTTGTTAAACAGTAGATAAAGTTCAATGTTTTATTAAACAGTAGATAAAGTTCAATGTTTTGTTAAACAGTAGATAAAGTTCAATGTTTTGTTAAACAGTAGATAAAGTTCAATGTTTTATTAAACAGTAGATAAAGTTCAATGTTTTGTTAAACAGTAGATAAAGTTCAATGTTTTGTTAAACAGTAGATAAAGTTCAATGTTTTGTTAAACAGTAGATAAAGTTCAATGTTTTGTTAAACAGTAGATAAAGTTCAATGTTTTGTTAAACAATGTAAACAGAGATAAAGTTCAATGTTTTGTTAAACAGTAGATAAAGTTCAATGTTTTATTAAACAGTAGATAAAGTTCAATGTTTTGTTAAACAGTAGATAAAGTTCAATGTTTTGTTAAACAGTAGATAAAGTTCAGTAGATAAAGTTCATTTTATTAAACAGTAGATAAAGTTCAATGTTTTATTAAACAGTAGATAAAGTTCAATGTTTTATTAAACAGTAGATAAAGTACAATGTTTTGTTAAACAGTAGATAAAGTTCAATGTTTTGTTAAACAGTAGATAAAGTTGAATGTTTTATTAACCTTAAACAGTAGATGAAGGTACAAATAAATCTTTCTTCTCCATTTAAACTGTGTAATCTAATAGATATTGTGGAGATTTTATGTGTTTAATATTAGGGTACTGGATACAAACATCATTTTGGCAGATTTCTACAGATCTCAATTCATTACAGATATTAATAAAATAGATTGTAGTTTTATCATTATAATTTGACAATATTAATTGTTTCTAAATTCACCATTTTTCACCTCTTATTTCATGGCATTTAGGGTAACACAGCTATGCACTATGCTGTTTCCTATGGAAATTTTGATGTGGTTAGTATCCTTCTAGATTCCAAAGTTTGTGATGTCACTAAGCACAACAAGGTAAGCACTCAGATAAGTTCAGAGAGAGGAAGAAACGTTTACTTCTGTTTGGTGTCTCTTGATTGAATGTAACTGTATTTGTGACATCAGACTAGGACTGATGAATAGAACACTTATATGGGATAAATGTACGAGGGTAGTATGCTGTGATGGCATGTTATCTGCATTGTTTGATATAAATATAGAAGATTATCTTAAGACAAATCTTTTTACAGATTTTTTGTTAAGTTGCATTAAACATACTAATATTTTTTTAAGTTAATAAAATGCTACATTTGATGTTTTGTGAAAATTGTTCTAGGTTGTGTCTTTTATATGCATAACTGTGAGAACTTTTACCATCCTAAGTTGTCTCCATCTGTTGTGTATCACTAGTGTGCAGCATACTGAGGTATATGATGATATAAGGAGATTTTCTGACATTGTGTGTTATCTCTGTGTATCTTGTATAGCTTTTATGTTCCTCACCGAGTAGGATGAGATAAACCTGCTTATATGTCATGTTTTATGCATGTATTTATACACAACAGAAAGCATTATAATATACCTTACAGTGTTTACAAGAATATTAATCATTTTCTTTTTTGCTAATATCAGCATGTTGACATGTAACAGTGATAAATACCACAGTGTGCAACAGAAAATACTGGAATATTTTGTAGTTTAGAATAAATGCTGTGTTATTATTACAAGCGTTGTGTATAAAACTTCTGAAAAGCACAATTAACATTATTTTGGGTTGTGTGTTTGCCTGTTAATGTGTCAGATTACTTCACTAGGCACTACTGTTCTACAACGTTTATGTGTTGTATCACAAACACTACTTGTGTGATAACTCTTGGTAAACATGTTTCTGCATTCTAAACATGCTGCATGACTACATTTTGAAAAGAAGCATGGTATCTCTATCCCCACAGGCTGGCTATAATTGCATGATGTTGCTCTCGTTAACAGACATGAAAAATGATACTCGTCGTGATGTTACTAAACGACTTTTTCACCTTGGAGACATTAATGCCAAGGCAAGCCAGGTGTGTTTAGTTTGTCTTATGCTCTAAAAAATTAAGGGTTCTCTACCACAGAAGTAAAATTCTGTTATTAATAATATTTTGTATTCAATGTAAATTACTTTGTTTTTGTGTGAACCTTACAGCATAACATTTATTTGGAACATTCAAACAGCCATGTTAGTCTGACCGTTAGTTTGATAAACTGAAACGTGTCACATCTGCTACTTTGCTCTTCACATCTTTACACAACTACATTGAGGTACTGAATGATTACCGGTGCGTTTAAAATCACTTTATTAACTTCTAATTATGCTTTTCCTTTGTATGATTCATATTGTAATCTTAGCTTACTTTTTGTGGTTTACCAGATTTCCATTGTGATTTTCAATGTAGAATCATTCATCTTGACAGATATTGGTTCACAGCCCAGTAAAAATAAACTAGTTTCAATTCCTTTCTATATTTCATCTGACTATGGGTTACTTTGCCAACACTGACTCTTCACATTACCACCATGATATCTCCTGTGCTTTAATCAAAAAACAGATGAAATCCACAAACTTTGCTGTGCTTTAAGAAAAGATTTAGTTAGGAACAGCTTTGGTAAACTTGAGGCATTATGCAAAAGTTTCAATCTTGGTTTGTTTGTTTTTTTCCTGGGTGGGGGCTCCTATAAGCTGGGTGTCTCCATGCAGCTGCATCCTCCAGATGCTACATTTGGATGTATTGGTTACTTGTATGTATGTAGGTACATAGTAAAGAAAAACTTGCATTTCTTTGTACGTTTCTTGAGCTATTAACTTGTAATCCTTTAACACAAGAACCATTAATAAAGTCTCTGTTTTTTAATTGTTCATTCACCAATTTGCTTTTTGGTGTTTATGACTTCATTTGTTAAAAGGTCCCTAATAATAAATGTGCCATATAAATAACTGTAAACAGAAACACTATCAGTATTGTAATTAATACAACAAATTCTTGATAGGTTCCCTATGAATCTCAAAGTTGGTCATTTCAAGATTAAGTGACCAACTGTATTTGAAGAGTGTTAAAGCTGTTTTGGGCATCTCTTACACTGTCTGACAAACTGTAGATCTTAGGTCCTAATTATTGATAGAAGTGAAACAGTCAAAATACATAGTAGGTAAAGTGATGAAAATGGTGAATAGTCATGAGAAATAAGTGGTTGAAGTGATGGAAATAATTTGTGTCATATATGTGCTTATTGTTGAGATAACACAATGTCAAGTGTGAGGTTTTCAAAAAGGGTCATAATCATTTTACTTTTTATTTAACAAATTTGGGTTCTAGTTAAGAATAAGTCCACGATAAATTCCAAAGCTCCACAGTCAAACTATACAATCATTAAGTTAATATATTCCCTTATTTGTTGCCAACTTTTGTCAACTGGTAATCCTTGGGTCAACATAACCATCAAGATGATCTTCAAGTTAATAACACATGAAAAACACAAAGTTATTCTAATTATAATGAACTTAGGAGGCCATGTTATAAGACCTTGTTATAAGCTTCTATTGGTTAAGTTAGAAGGCTATGCTTTAATCTTTTGTTCAAATTAAGGCCATATTTTTGTATATTGCTCCACATCTTAAAGATCAAAGTAATATTTACATCAAAGTTTTTAACACTTCAGGTGTTTCCAGGTTTAGCTATAAACTAAACACACAAATCTTCTGTCATTAAACATGAACTCTTTAAATATTGTTCTACTTAAATCATTGTCCACCCAACTAGCAAAATTACACCGTGCTTTGTAAGATATCTTCTCAACCATCCACATATAAAAATGATGCTTATAATCTACTTTCTAACCAGAATGGTCAGACTGCTCTAATGTTAGCTGTTAGTCAAAATAATGTGAAAGTGGTGGAGATGCTACTGGAAGCTGGGGCAGAGGTCAACTTACAAGATAATGATGGATCCACTGCCCTAATGTGTGCTGCTGAACATGGCCACAGAGAACTGGTCAAACTTTTGCTCTGTCACCCTGATTGTGACCTTTATTTAACAGACAGAGTAAGCCATTTTGTTCTTATTATTGAGAGCAGTGTAATATTAAAACTCATAAATAACAAATTATGTTACTATTTGTGGTGCCCAAAGAAAAATGCAATGCATACAATGGTACTATAAGCTTATCTGATGATGATAATGACAAAAGTCAGTGTAAGAATATCTGTAAACAACTTTAATTGAAATCATAAGTTTCTATGCAGCACATTTATTGATAGTTTTGGAGTTTGATGGAATATATTATTAATAGTCCATCTGAGATTGTTAATTAATGTATAACTGCAATTAAGAAAATTATTAAACAGTTTCATTTTGTACATGTAAAATAATTTTAACTTTTTTAAAGATAATAATTTATGTTTAAAAATCGATTATTAGATAATTATTTTATATTCCACTGCAGGATGGCAGCACAGCTTTGTCAATATGTATGGAGGCAGGACACCAAGATTTGGGATTGCTTATCTATTCCAGCATGAATTTTTCTCGAGGAAGTTTACCAGTAAGTTAATCTTTGTCTTGGAAATGTGCTGTTAGTTTCTGTTTTGCTTAAAAAAAGACATATTAAACACCAGTTACATATCAGAAATTTAAAACTAAAAAATTATTAGATTAATAACAAGTTGTGAAAGTTATTAAAAAATGTCGATTTTCCCTTTTTACACTAAATTAATAGCTATTTCTCTGTATCTTGATACATTTTAATCAAATATCTTTTTTGCATACAGTACTCATCACTTAAAAGAAGACGAAAAGACTATGCTTTAAACAGGTCTTTGCCAACTCCAAGAACTCCACCATCACCACCTAGATGATGATGCATAATTGTAATACTACAGTATAAGGCTGCCTTAATTAAAACATTTTCAAATCGAGTTCAACCTTGTTTTAAACTTACGAATAGAACAAAAGTTTTAATTTCAATGGGAAGTACTATCTTTAAAACTAAATGAATCAGTCTAAATTTGTCAATCAAAGTTGGTATTGAAAATCGTTTCAGAACCTATTCAACTGGTATTACCTTACTTGTTTGTATTCTTTATGTTTAATACGTCTTATAGCAATTCTATAAATAACCAACAACCTCAATTTTCCATTAAAATTTTGATTTTTTTATCATATTTATAAGATTAAAGCAAAATTGAACCCAACTTGGAAATATTTTAATAGTTTCGTTTGTATACTTTTAGAAACTAGCGCTACCTATTGGGTTGAAAATATATTTAAGTATATGATTTATATCATACCTGTACATACATATGAATATTTAATGGAATATCAAAAACAGATACCCATAGACCATTCAAGTAAGCTGGAGAAATCCTGTAGTGATAGTCTGAGCTATCCAGGTAGTAGCCTTGCCAAACTGATTAGGTAAGAAGTAGACAAAAAGCTGCATATTACAAATATTTTAATTATTATACTGGAAACATTAGCAACCTTGCTAACATATTATTAAATACGCTCATAGTATATCACAATAAGTACCTTCAGTGATCTTTTTTTCCCATAGGAATCTGATTGGTTGATTTTTTGGCATGCAAATTATTTTGAATCCTTGTCGATTCCTATTGTTAAGTACTACTGTACTTGAAATTATTTTTATGCACTGAAGGACATAATAATTCACCAAAGTTTTTGGTTTAACTGTTATAAAAAAAACAACTGCATCTTTTCTTTAATGTTTTGTTTTCTTATGGATGTAAGAGCACTTTCTAAAATTCAGTGTGTAAGTTATTACAACCTACGTTGATGCAGAGTGGCTGTTCTTGAACAAGTCTGTAGCTATTACACCTGGTTTTAAACTACAATAACTTATTGAGTAGACCGTCTTAATGTTTCTGTACACAGTTTCTTGTTGAGTTGTTCAGATGCTATTATTATGATTTTCTCTGTATCTCTAACTTGTTTGATATTAATCATTATGTTAGGTCTGTAATGTATGTGCATCAGTAAAAATATACTGTTCTTTAAATCACCCAAGTTGACAAAATGACCTCATTTCTTGTTATTCCTGGTCATTTAACTCCTGCACATTGTCACTTAGCAATGAAACTTTGTGGTTAACTTTAACATATTATCAACTTTTGTTTTATATATTTAACTTTGAGTCATCACATCAAGTCTTCCAGGTGTTTCTGTGATGATACCAACTTATGAAACTAATGGAAGTTAGATATATGAACAATGTAAAAGTTACCCTCAGTGTGGAGTGTTATTTTCTTTTGAAACATTGTCAAGTTAAGTCCTTTTGAAATAGCAGTCAGTTACACTAAAGATGTTCAGTGGCACTGATGTTAAAGGTTTCTCAGTTTTTAATAATGTAAGATGTGTTATCTCAGTAAATATGCATTAATCACAAAAATCATGACCAACATAGGCCATGAATATGAGTAAGATACTAACATAAGTTTTGTTTTAAACCGTATTATAAAGCAACAGAGAAATGACTCTTTGTTGTAACTTCTTAAAGAAAGATGAGAACACATATAGTAGGGTTAGTAGAATACAAAATCATATTGTAATACCTATTAATTCCACAGAGCCATCTGGTAGTAAATAAGTGTAACTACATATGGTGTTTTTTTTAATCAGCATGAAATTTACTCAGAAACTAATTTTTATATGTACCTGCTAGTGTTTATATTGTGTTATCTGTTTATATAGAGTATAATTTTTTAATACAAGTTTTAAGCACATATTGTAGACTGTTGTATGGTTTGCTGTTTTGAAATTACGATTTCTAAGTTGTTAACACTAATGTATAATCAGAGTTTTGAAAGTGTATCAACATTAGATAAAATTTAAGATTTATAATTATATAACTGACATCTTGGGTGTGGTATTTTTCTTTCTGTTTTATTTCATAGCCCTGTCCACTCAAAGAAGTCTGCTAGCTGTGTACTCTGACTGGTTGGGTTCTAATGCTGTTGAAAGTTGATTTTAGTCATTTTAAAGTTCAACTTATCTTTTCCTAATAAGAAAATATATTTTTTTTATATTGCTGCAATCTAAGCACATGTAGGCTGACAACAAACATTTCAGGGTTAGTAGTATAACACAGTAGTATTCAACTTGTTTTTGTATCTTGGTGGATACACATCGTTTTGGTAACTGTGACACTTTTCATGACCAGGTGAATGGAGACCGTGCACCACACCTTGAGATCCATTGTTATTAGGATTTTGATGTTCTTTTAAAACTAGTGGTTTTATGTCATTGAAAAGTTGTTTACGTAAGCTGATCACTATTAACTGAATATCAGGCAGTTTTATACAACACTAAATGGTAAACACAAAGACTACAAAGAAGGAAATTAATTCTGTAAGTTCTAGTCAGAACAGAAAGATGGAGACTGTATGAGGGTGTCAAAAAAGCACCCATTCTGTACATTCTAGGTTATTATTTATTTTAATATGCTTAACCCAGGTTCTAGCATAGTGTCGAGATAGATTTGTTTTATATAATGCTCAGGGTGGTCCTGTGGTAGAGCTCTGGGTCTCAGAGTTGGTGAGTCAGGTTGAAATACATGAGAAACCAAGAAATATTCCTTGCCCTCTACAATATGAGTGTTTTGTAATGGTAACAGTTAAAACTGTTAACGTTTAAACGGCAACCATCATCAACTGATACTGCTACCTGTAACATCCCAGCTGTTTAAGGGTTAACATGGATCGTAGGATGCTGATGGCCCTCTGGTCAGTAGATCAAAATGAGGAACAGTGACAGACAGCCATAGAAACTTTGATATAAATACAAATGTAGATATGATATTCAACTGAAATCCAATTGTTAAATCAACCTCGAAGACTGTGAGAACAAAGACTTCTGTTACAGTATTTTAAAGTTGCTGATAAAATGTCCAGTTTTGATGGATTATCTTAACTAATATTGTAACATTACCCTTATTCATATTTGTAATTTTTAGAAGTATAGTTTTTAAAGGTTCAGTTTCTGTGGTTATCAGTATTAACATAAGTAATATATTGGTTTGTGTTGTTGAAATGCCATGCTGATAGCCAAATGTCATGTGAAATCAAATGTTTCATAGTCCTAGTATATTAATGACACTGAGGTTGTACTAACAGGGTTAACACTGTTGAAATGGTCACAAACAGTTTATATATAACACTACCAAAGTTTATATGTGTAAATGGTTACAACCATTAAATATGTAACTTGCATTTTTCAATTTCTGAAGAATATGAAAACAAAGATATTTATTCTGTAGTTATCTTTAGTATTTAACGTTCTATTGTAGGAGAAATACTGTTTCCTAAATGTCTTCATGAATATTAAATATGAGGTTTGTTTGGCTGTTTACCATTTTGTTAATTTTACCTACTAAAAAGATAATATATTTAGTATTAAAATATTTCTCTGTGAACCTACATGTAAATGAATCTGTGAAGTGTGACAAAGAAAATAATTTTGTTAGCGATTCAAGACTTCTAGATTCCTCTTATGATAGATACACAAGGTTATTTGAGGTTTTAACCCTAGAATACCTAGACTCCACGTTGGCATTCTAGGGTTAAAGAAATGTCAACTGAGACATTTAATTGGATCAAAAGTAAAATAAATCTATAATTTGATTAATTGACAGTATTAGCTTGAGGGGTGGGTGACATTTGAAGGAGGGAAAGCCTCCTCCAGCCTGTTTCAAATATATACTTCTGACAGGGGGTACTTGTAACTTCCTGTACGTAACACTTTGGTTGTTGTGTTAAACCAGTTTCTAATGTTATTGCAACTTTCAACAGCTTGAATGATAATTACTGTGTTCATTTTCATTGTCATTTGTTTTTGATTTAAAAGTGACATTCGTTGCACAACTGAATTTTTCTGTAATAAATCTAATAAAAACTATTACATTTAGTGCTCTTGAGTCTCTGTATTCCTTACTGATAGAAATACTCTTATTAAGTTTCAGCTGCCCTTCCAGTCTTTTAAAATTATGTTTTAATTTTCTAACAGAAGATTAGTATACTATTAACCTGTTCAGTGCCGTAGACGAGATAACTCGTCCAAGCCGATCGGTAATACAGTTCCACGGACGAGTTACTTCGTTCTCAATAATGCCTAACTTCAACGCTAGATGACAGCACCATAAATGAGAAAATGTTTTAAAGCCTTTCAATTCCTTGAAGGTTAACTTTAAGTACATTAGGCTATTATTTGATTTTAAACCAACTGTTGTTATGATGTTCTATTTGTATATTATCTGTTTGCTTATTTAACTTTACTGCTTTTCCAAGATACTATAATGTTAAGATATTTCTAATTATATTAAAATAATGTTTTGCAAAACAATGGCAGATGTAACTTTATAAAAAAAAATTGTGAGTTACAGGTTTATAACAAAATTATGTAGTTTCATTATTTTACCTGAAACTGAGCATCCCAGTCGCGCTAAACATGCTCGCCCTCCAAGCCGTGGGGGCGTTATAATGTAACGGTCAATCCCACTATTCGTTGGTACAAGAGTTGGCGGTGATGACTAGCTGCCTTCCCTCTAGTCTTACACTGCAAAATTAGGGACGGCTCAGGTTTCTCCTCCTGGTTGGGGGTTGTGCAGTAGGCTAACAATCTGCTCACTTAAAAAACCAGCCTGTTAATGAATCCGCAAGCGATTCCTTCATGGAATCGAGAGGCATAATAATAATGGCATTAAAATTTTTAACATGATAGTCACATTTTGAAATAATGACCGTGGTGTTTTAAGTTGAAAAGTATTATCTTTGTTCTTTAGTTTTAAGGTTGTGGTACGAGTAGGTGAACTTCTGTGTCAAAGTGTTAAAAGTTCACTATTTACATTTGTGCTTACTGGTGAGCTTATGTCGAAAAGTTGTAGAATCATGACACCTACATTGACTTTATGTGTCGTCACATAATTATAACAACTATATAGACCTTTTAGTGCTATCATATTGAAAAGTCCCGGCATGGCCAGGTGGTTAAAGCACTCGATTCGTAATCTGATGGTCGCGGGTTCCACCTCCCCCCTCATCACACCAAATATGCTTCAGCCATGGGTGTATTATAATGTGATGATTAATAACACTACTTGTTGATAAAAGAATAACCCAACAGTTGAGGATGATGACTTTAGTATAAATTAGGGACGGTTAGCATAGATAGCCCTAGTGCAGCTTTGCGTAAAATTTAAAAAGCATTGAAAATTTACAGAATCATGATATATATGTTGACTTTTTGGTGTTGTCATATTAAAAAGTCACAGAATTATGACAGCGACATTAACTTTTTGTTGTTACGTTGGAAATTCATAGAAACGTGAGACTTATTTATTAATGCATTATTCACGTTCATTACAATTACTATAGGTGTCGATCCTGGGGCACACGTACACTGAACTTTTAACAGTGAGAAAGCAGTATATTCGTGCTTCCGCTTAAACATACATAAATCCAATTATTGGATTACATTTCTGCAAACCATAAGATGTGATTAAACACTTGTCAAGATCACCCAATTACCTCCCTTCCGTAATTGTTTTTACAGTTAGTGACGTCATGCGACAGTTTTTTCTTAAGCGCCCCCTCCATCTACTTTTCGCTCGAGATCAGCGCGCTTGACAATTAAGTCGACTTTCTAGTTTATATAGGTTACTTGGAAGCCCTTCGAGTCAAATAACCTTATCAGTAGATTAAAGTATTTGTTATTATATTCACAAGTTTATTTTGTTTAATTTATACAACGCTGTTCAATGGGATACCTGTACTATGTGCATGATGGAGTCGAATTATCGCGATATTACATATTAGGCCATTAGTGAGCTGTCTTCCCCCACTGGTCATAAAACATACCCACCTCCTCAGCCGTGAGAGCATTATAATATTCGATCAATCCCACTATTCGTTGGTAAAATAGTTTACGATAGGTGGTGTTCATTAGCTTCCTTCCCTCTGGTCTCTCACTGTTAAATTAGGGACGACTAGCACAAATACCTCTAGTGTAGCTTTGCACGAAATTCAAACCAAACCCCTTCTGACCAGTGGTCCAAAATTATGGACAGCAGCAGACAGCCTTAGCAGATCTCCCACATAAGTTGTAAGGTATTTTAAAATTGTTTCGTGAAAGTTATCGTTTATGTTTGATACGTTTTAATTTATGAGAATATGTATTCTAGTTTTTACCCGCGGCTTATACAATGGCTCTGAGTTTTTTTTTTTTTTTCAAATACAAATTTTTATCTCGGAGCTCCGTCTCTTGACCGATTTGAGATCGAATTACAGCCGCGGCTAGTGAATATTTCCTATTGTTTATAAAACAGCCGATTTGTTACTGTATCGTTTTTTTATTATTATTTCTTTAGGAACGCCAGAGCTATGTTGATAGCGTCGTGAAGGTCTTGTTTTTTAACTTTTTAAACCAAAGTTAGATATGTCCGCAGAAACAATGAGAGAGAAACTGACATAATTTTTGTTGTTTTTGTATTCTTCATGAAACCTACATGGCTTTCGTTTAACGTGATATCATTCGTAAGGTCAAGAGTCGAGTGTGGTTTAAATGATTTGTGTTCTGGTCTGTGAATCCTAGAGTTCATAGTTTGCGTCCTGTTGCAGCAAAATCTTGTCCTACACTTTGAGGTCATGAATGTATCATAAGTGTCCGGTAAAACTCACTATTTGATTAGAGTCGCCCTGAAATTGTTTACTAACTGTCTTTTTCCTTAGTTGATCGGTTCAAAATAAAGAGATGGGTGGCCTTGACTGAATATCCATAACAAATAAACAAGTCTTAACTTCGACCAAAATAACCTTTTTAAGGTGAGTTAAGGCGTTCGATTCGTAAGCTGAGTGTTACGGGTTCGAATCCCTGTCGCACCAAACATGCTCGCCCTTTCAACCGTGGGGGCGTTATAATATTACGATCAATCCCACGATTCGTTGGTAAAAGAGTAGCCCAAGCGTTGGCGGTGGGTGGTGATGACTAGCTGCCTTCCCTCTAGTCTTACACTGCTAACTTAGGGACGGCTAACGCAGATAGCTCTCGTGTAGCTTTGCGCGAAATTCCAACCAAACCCTTGTTATATTCAAGTTATAATTACTTGAATAACCATTTAGGGTTCGAAATATTCCTAACCACGACTGAAAGTCATTGCTTTTTATTTTGTTTTAAGTCTAGTTTTATTTATATCATTGTAAGCGTCATGCGCTAAAAAATATTTTGTGATAATAGTTTGCTCACATGGTAATGGAGGATATGAAATGGTAGAACATTAGATACTTCACTGAGCGGAAGTACATAAACAGAGCTTGCGCGAGGACTTACTTCCTGTCTTATTAGAAGCACGTGAGCCAAGGCAAACTCACGTTAATAATAACGAATTAACAAATTCATTCAATAAGTGTTTGTCAATAGCACGTTTTCTTGCAGGTCCAATTTTATAAATAAACTCCAAAACTAATGGAGGCCTAACTTCAAATGCATTTCACCGGAAATTGCGATAAACTCACTGAGCAACTTAATAACAGGCTCAATAACTCTAACTTGCAACTCTAAATACCTTTCCTGACGCTGAATTAAACTCAACAACTAATTATTAGTTACTTTACTTAATATTTATTATAAGCATACTCTGTCTTCCACATACTGAACAAAATTTTGAGTTTTTAACGTCATCACCGTTAGTAATGAAATGTCTAGATATCGTTTTACCCGCCCTCTAGGAAACAAAATATTAATTAAAGTATTATGTCAGCTCGTCTGAATTACCTTGTGTATTTTAATACTAACATTGATCAAAACAAGCTACGATACGAATATCAGAACTAAGTACAGGAATTATTTGATGCACGACTGAGTAATCCAAATTAAACCCTAAGGATAAGTTTAATCCTGTGATCCGTTTTAGATCAAAAACGACAATTCCTAACTTCGTAGACTTTAAACAAGTTAATTTATTTGTTTAGAATTAAGCACAAACCTATACAAAGGGCTATCTGTGCTCTGCCCACTACAGGTACCGAAACCCGGTTTCTGGCAGTGTGCATCCACAGATGTAGCGGTGTATCACTGGGGGCTAAATTTATTTATATTATGCTTCGCCCACCACAGGTATCGAAACCCAGTTTTAGCGCAGTTCGCAGACATACATCTGTGTCACTGGGGAGGGCTAAACTAGTTTATTCGTTACGAACAAAAACCGTCATATTAATACTTTAAACAAACTTGCAATCATTTTAATAATAGAAAAAAAATAGTTTGTAGTAACAAAACCAGCAAACTTTTAATACCTAATTAAATTTTCTAATTGTTTTTGTGTTCAATGTTTTCTCCTTCTTTCCACTAGTGATGCCATTTGTCCAGACATAATCTCATTAACTGGTGGTATTTTTACCGACTATACACGTCACTTTTGCTCCGCTTTGCTTTATTATTACTGCAGGTCGAAGGTTCGAATCCTCGTCCAACCAAACATGCTCGCACTTTCAGGCGTGGAAGCGTTATAACGTTACAGATAATCTTATTATTCTTTAGCGAAAGAGTAACCCAAAAGTTGGCGGTGGGTGGTGATGACCAACTGCCTTCCCTCTAGGACGACCAGTGTAGGTAGTCCACATTAACTTTGCGCGAAATTCAAAAACAAACTATTATTGGAGTTATATAGAACAGTTGAACTGCCCCTGGTGAATAAAAATTTGAAATATATCTCTCTTTGTCAGATATATATGAAGAATTAATTTGCTAAAAAGGGTTTTGTTTATGTCACACTAACCGCAGAAAGTTCAAGAGGGCGGTAAGTTCCCATCACTCTGTAAATCCCCGTAGTTTGTGCAAGCGGCCGGATGGTAAACATACGGAAATTGACTATGACTATTTATATTTTTAACCGTTGGTATGAGTGGGTTTTTCCCATTTAGATGAACATCACGTGACATGTTCTGAAAAACAAAAAGAAAAAAAAAAGATTAGATTACATTTACAGATGTAATTCTGCAACTTGACTTGTTTATCACCTATGATATTAGCTTGTAACTCATAATATTGTGTATTCCTCGCTATATGTCTTGTATAGGATCAGTCGGCAAAAAAAGCAGTTGTTCAAGGTAAGATCTTGTCCGTAGCTTAGATTTACTGGTAAACATGTATTTCATATCAGAATACCCATGAACTACTTGTGATAATACTCCGACCGAGTCTTGGTTAATATATTACAGTAAGTTGTAATAGATGCGTGATAAAAATCACGTAGTGTATATTTAAATTCTTACAGAATTAACAACAGCTTTCTAAACGTCACAGCTAGTTGTGAACTGATGTTTATGTGTATGAAATGGGATGGAATTTCGTGTTTACTTATTACGAGCGTTTATATATAATTCATCTTTCGATGGGTCAGCCATAAGTTAACGGGCTTATAACGCTAAAATCCGGGTGGACAGAACGAGTATAATGTGTTATGTTGCTTTGCGCTAAAATCAAATACACGTCATTTATGCAAGTTGCTGACTCACGACTGGTTTTTCCAAACTGTTATCTATACAAATATAAAAATACTGTCTGTTGTATATCCATGTGACTACTTCGCCCTTTTTCATAATCTTCACCAAATTTGACATGAACATTTATTGAATCTACGTGGAGGTACCTGCAAATTTGTAGTTTTACATTTTGTTTCACAGATTTTACGGACCGTTTTTGTCGGTTTTTTTTTTACACTTTATATAAGGGAAACAACTCTCCTCGTCCTAAAATAACATTCAATTATCATGAATTCCCAGCTTTACGTCCAGGGGACGGGTATTTCAGCTAGTAATTTTTTGAATAATTTATTTCTAGCATCCAGTTGCAGTTTTTTGTTTTGTTTTGTAGCTGAGAAGTAAATGGATTTCATTAAACCCAAACAGTTTATATATGGGTTTGAGTTTCGTTCTACTAATCTATTTTTAGTGTTTAATAGGAACATCATGGAGAAAGTCCTTAGTTCCTTGAAGCTAGAAACCGGGTTTCGCACAGATAACCCAGTCCTTAACTACAAACAATTAAATTTTCATTCGTTAAAATTAAAAACAAATTAACGTATTGAGTCACTAGTTATACTCAATAAAAGTACCATTCGTGTGTAAGTGGTATACGCTTGGCAAAAAATAATATGTTCCTATACCACTGGGAATTTCTTGTCAAAGGCATTCAAAGATAACAAATAGCAAGCGATCTGGAAAAAAAAGAAGTCAAATTTCAATAGTTAACCCTAAAAATACGTTAAAATCTACTACTAACCCGCTAACTTTAAGAATTACTAATAATATATATTTAAAATATAACTGTTGTAATGGCAGCAACTTAAACCAACAACCACAAATCTAACGATACATTTCGAGACTCAGCCAACTTAGAAAAGTTAGGCTTGTCATAATTACATATATTAAGCGAACAGTGCAAAACATTATGCACAATGAAAGCATAATAGTAACAAATAATAAAGTTATAAATAGTAAATATTCTTACCAATACTGTTAATGAAAGTAATATTAAAGAAAGAACGAAGTCTGCATCATTTACAGATCACAAACGTTAGTTCTTAGCTTTTAATATTGTCCTTTATAGTAAGTAGTAAGTAACCAAAACCTTTTTCGAACTATTCAGTATTGTCCAAAATTCTGGAGGTAACGCGCGAAAATTAGTTTCTGCTGGCTATGCGCCATTTAGCGTTGAAATAATATTCAATAACAGAAATTTTTTCGAACATTCATAAATTTGTATTTATACTGGTGTGCTGGGGAAAAGTGAAAAAATAAAACTAAAATACGACGAAAGGCTAGAGCTATTTAAATATAAATAAAGAAAGAGATTTATTTATTCGATAAGTTTCCCCTCTCCATTTGATTTTATCAGCCATATTTTCCACCAGCCGATTGATATTCATGCCTGTGAAGTTTCGATTTCCGTGGTGGGCGGAGTACAGATAGCCCATTGTGTAGCTTTTTGCTTAACTACAGACGAAAAAGATGCACAATTAATCCACCAGATCACACACACTAGTCCCCTAAATCCACATAAGTTGACAACACTGGCAAGCTTTCTACCAAACGGACGACGGTGAAAAAGTACAAACAAAAGAGGCAACGGATAGCACATAGTAACCTGAACCGGAGCAGTGTAATAAAATCCGGAAGAGCACAGAGAGCACTAACATCTTATAATAAAAAATCCTAGTTATATTTAGTTTAAACGAGGTCAAGTGATCAATAAATTTGTTTTAAAAATTGTTATAATGTTACACAAACGTCAATAAAAACCACAAGCATGAATAGCAAACTTCTCTAAAGACCGAAATATGTGTATCTGCCTGAAACAGTCTACAAAACTCTTAAGAAGAGAATCGAATTGTCCAAATAAATTTTTCTGTAGAGTTGATTACGTCTGTACTGTATCTTTCTGACAATACAGTACTATCCATATAAGAAAATTGCGTCTAAAAACAAAATTAAAATTTACCAAACTAAATAAATGAATATGCCACGTATTAAATGGTTAATTAATAAACAACCTCTCCATGATACACCAGCCTTACTAGATAACGAACAACTCTCATCAATTTCACACAAAGCTACACGAGGGTTATTTGCGCTAGCCGTCCCTAACTTAACAGTGTAAGACTACAGGGAAGGCAGCCAACTCCTGGGCTACTCTTTACCAACAAATAGTGGGATTGACTGTCACTTTATAACGCCCCCACAGCTAAAAGGGCGAGTATGTTTAATGTGAAGGGGATTCGAACCCGCGACCCTCGGATTACGAGTCGAATGCCTAAACCACCTGGCCATGCCGGGCCCCTTCCGGAGGGTGGGTGAGGGATATGTTTTTGAGAAGGTTCGTGAAAGAACAAGTAAGATACTGTATACTAGTGTGTTGCTTTGAACCTGTTGTGCGCTAC
Organism: Tachypleus tridentatus; assembly: GCF_004210375.1. NCBI lineage: Eukaryota > Metazoa > Arthropoda > Merostomata > Xiphosura > Limulidae > Tachypleus > Tachypleus tridentatus. The sequence continues at coordinate 13,468,353 of NC_134828.1, forward strand.
AATTTGTAATACTTAAAGGTAGCAGATGATTTTTTTTGCCGATCTTTATATGTAGATACGTAGATAAGGGGAGATAAGTACAACAGATAAGTGGAAGGGAGCATTATTTAAAAAGTGTGAGAACTGCTGATCGAACTGTTCTATACTTTGGGAGGAGTTCCATGCGAACTTGATGCCGTGCAATCGTCACGCATTATTCATATTTCCTTCCGGTCTAACAAGAATATATATTTAAAGAAACATACACATGTAAAATAATAAAAATACGAAAGCACGTTTTGTATATTCTACTTTTATATCTAAGTATGAATACAAGTCAGAAATATGCAGTAAAAATATAATTACTTAACTTATACTGTCAGTTCCCAATACATACGTATGTAAAGACCACTAAGCGAGGCCCGACATGGCCAGATGGTTGAGGTACTTAACTTGTAATTTGAGAGTCGCGGGTTCGGATCTGCATCACACCAAACATGGTCGCCCTCTCAGGCTTGGGAGCATTATAATGTGACGGTCAAAGGAATATCCCAAGAGTTAGTAGTGGGTGGTGATGACTAGCTGCCTTTCCTCTAGTCTTACACTCCTATATGCAATGAAATATTTATTTAATGATGAATTTATTCCGAGATTATGATAGACTGTCCATCGCAGACTGGAAGCTTAAGTTTAAACCAGTTACGTACACATTTATATAGAGTTATGTGATACTAGCTGAACGCCAGTTGTATTAAAGTGTATGGCGACTAACGTTTCATTTAAATAAATCTCTTATGAGCGCATTTTCTAAAATCTAATTATAATAACAATGTATATGCTTAAATAACGTGTATCCGTTTTTTATTATGTCATAAAGAGTTGAAACGTGTATCTGTTTTTTTATTATGTCATGAAGAGTTGAAACGTGTATCTGTTTTTTATTATGTCATAAAGAGTTGAAACGTGTATCCGTTTTTTATTATGTCATGGAGAGTTGATTCTTGTTTGTATGTGGTCATTTCCTATAAGTCGTCCATGATTAGAAGTTTGACTTCTGAATGCTTTTATGTTATGTTAAAATCTGTTTCTTGACAAGCCTAGTTCTCTAGGATATTTTCATAAATGGTCAAATATCTGACATTGCGAATTAATTGTTATGATATAGGTAAATAATTTGATGGCGAATGGTAAATACACAAAGCTATTTTTTGTTCATTAAAAATGCTTAGTTATTTTACTAATTTTTTTTAAATCTCCTACTGAAGGTTAAAAACAACAACATCAGTAATAGTGTATCCTGACGCTATCTATTGGATTACAAAAAGACATAAGATGTTTCTGACACATACAGTCACTGGCGTTTATTATGAAATGGCCCCCCGCTAGTACAGCGGTATGTCTACCGATTTACAACGCTAAAATCAGGGGTTTTATCAGCAGGTAGCCCAGTGTGGCTTTGCTATAAAAAAAAACACAAACACAATTATTCTGTAATATAATATTATCATTGATTTACACTGTAATTGTTTGAATATTCAATATCTCGTTGTGAATATCATAATAAATATATAAAAAGTATTACAAGAAATTCCGATTCAACTGGGATATCAATACCAGACTTGAACCAAATATTTGAGCGCTGTAATCGCTGTAACACTTAGTCTTTGTAATCAAATATTAACAAATAATTTAAATTCCTAACCTAAACTGTCATGTTATTGACGTTTTTCGTGATACTGTAATATTTTGTTGTAAAAATAATGAGTTAATAATGAAAATTAAAAAATCCCATACGTCTGATTGTTGAACTTAAGACTTCCGCTTGAGACACAGTCCTGATTCAATTCGAAAGTTATCGACAGATAATTGAGCGTTGCCGATAGAGGGAGCGATTTCGAATACAGAGTTCTCCGTCGAGTTTTGTAAAAAAAAAAAAAAAAAACACGGGGACGTCCGCCTTCTTTCAGTAAATTTCCTCTTCATTATAAAATATTACACGTTAAGAAAATAAAAATAATTTTTAAGTAAACGCTCAGAAAACTAATAAGAATGATGCAACTCAGATTAAAAATTACTCATAGAATGACCAGTAGTAATAAACAACTCTTAGACAATATAAGACCAATCCTTCACTAAAGTTATCTTATAACTAAGACAACTTTTGTGCATAACGTCCAGAAGAAATTATTATAGTTCACCATTTTATTTATTTTATGAAGATATCTTATTCACTCGGTGATAAGTGGAAGATTGCAAAAATCTGCAAGTCTTTTGTGACTTATACAGTTAAGTTACCGCTTGCCCTTGTAAGCTGATCTAACCGATACAGCTAAGACAACTTTTGTAATCTGTACAATTAAGATAACAGTCGCCTCTGTAAGCTGATATGACCTATCCGGTTGAGGTAGTTTTTGCCCCTGTAAGTTGGTATGACTTATACAGTCAAGGTAGTATAATTTTGTCTCTATAAGCTGATGTAACTTTTGCAGTTAAGATACTTTTTCTGTGTCTTTAAGTTGGAACCGAATGTGCGTATAGTTTTGTTGCTAAGCCTCAGAGACGAATAGAGCGTTGCCAAACGACATCTGGCTTACACACATATATATATATATTAGATATAATGTTATCCCTTACTTAATGTGTATTTCAATTCTAACTATTTTAAATATTCAAAGAGCATATTGTAAAAATAACGTTCAGTCATCACTTAACTGGGATTTGAAATTGTTATTTACATGTGATAGTGATAATCGAACGCTGTAATCGCTGAACGCTGTCATGTCTTCGTAGTATTCATTTTTAATGCTTGCATATGTGCAAACGAAGACTAGAAATGGATTTTATTTTTCTTAACAGGGCTTACATAAAATACAGGAGCCATTATCTTGTCATATAATCGTTGGTTAGTCCTGACCCATCAAGATCATCGTCTATGGGGAAAGTCTTCAGCCGTTCAGAGGTAAAACGATGATTTTATCAATATCTTTATATATCAATAACCTTATTTACAGGTTCGTAAAGGGAAATCTGTTCGTCTTTGTAAAGAGATGGCAACTATAATAATAAACCGTATTTTTATTCATATTTTTCTTTGTAGCTTTGAACCCAGTCTAGTTTCGATGTATGCTAGTTTTTTTTGTTTTTTTCTTCTGTATTTACAGACAGAACAAGAGAAGTTTATTCGTCTTTGTAAGAAGATGGCGGATGACGATTGTCGGCAGTACAGAGAAGGTTATCCAGTAAGTTAAATGTATCTGTTAAAATATTACAAGGAACAGAATTCATGAAACATTTCTATAAGTGAATCAAGTACACGAACAAGACGTCGCTGTTCTCCCAGCGTATTGAATTGTTCTCCCCCTTCATGAGTCAGTGATACGTCTGAAGGCTTATAACCCTAAAAACCGGTTTCCGAAAAACGTGATGAAAACAACACAGATTGCTCATTGTGTAACTTTGCGCTTAAAAACAAACAAAACGTATTGACTTTCGTCAAAGGTTGTTGTTTTATTACTTTCTTCTTATATATATATTTTTTAATTTCTGTTATAGAATAAATCTGTAAATACGAAACATACGAGATGTGCCTAAATTTTGTATACATGTTCCGCACTGTGGAATCGTGGGTACGCCGTACGAGTCTCAGACAAATTTTCAGTTAAGAGCTGGTGGTGTGTGCTGTTGACTAGTTGCCTTCCCTCTGATTTACCAGTACTGAATTAAGGGCGACTATGCGCAACTAATCCTTGTGTGGCCTTACAAGAAATTCTGAAACAAATGGACACGTTGAGAAAATACTTTTCAAAGCTTTTATCAAGAACTGAATATTGTAAAACTAATATATTATTGCTTTCACCAACTTAAACAAACGTCTCCTAGTTAGTTTTCGAGGTTTTCAGTACCAGTACCCCCAACTGAACAAGAAATTAGTTAGGTTAATTTTTAATTTTTCATGTTTGACTATTGGACTTTTTAAAATTCTATACTACTCTGTAAAGAAAGAAATTTAAAAAGTACACTTCTAGTTGTTGTTTTGAATTAATCACAAAGCTACTCAATAGGCTATCTGTGCTCTGCCCACCACGGATATCAAAACCCGGTTTTTTGCGTTGTAAGTCCGCAGACATACCGCTGAGCCACTGGGGGGCAGTACACTTCTAGTCGAATTTAAAACAGCAGCAATGTTTGTACATTAACAGAGAAATCTATCAGGTTTTTGTCGAGGCCGTATTCTTTACAGTAGGTGTCTGTGATTCATTAGCGATAAATTTCAACAATAACCGTACAGCACCCAATTCATTTGTTTTAAAATAATATATTCAAAGCAAGTCAAACATATGTACAAAATGTAATTAGACTGTTGGTCATCTTTGTTGTATCCAGAGTTTTAAATAATTGTCTATTTTTTGTCAAAGTCCAGGTGGATTTAATTATTTTACCTTTGGCAAGGCAAATTATTCTTTTCTATCTCTATTATCACGATACAAACTGTGAAACTCACTTTAGAAATCGTTACTATACGCTCTTTAGAGCTAAACTCACAATTACCAAGTCTCACTTCATTTTTTCACTTTTACTAACTTACTTAACTTGTACACTAACTTCGTTGCATATATATATATTGCCTGACTGAGACCTAAAACTTCCTACAAATTACAAGACGTTATGATGTAAAAATATTTACTTAAAGCAACGAGAGAAATTCAAAAGATTTTAGTGACATGACGTCAATTCACAACAAATGAACTACGAATCAAATGATTCGTAAACAGTTATTTAATAAATTCTGTGATTAATAATTGCTTCTAAAAATACTAAATTTAACATTTCACCTTATAGTTATCAAAATCATAACTCTCACGTTAAATGAAAACAAAACATTCGTGTATATCTAACAAAGCAACGTTTTTTTTCTTGTCCTTCGACATCCATTGATTTATTAGATAAGCTCAAAAGTTATCTATAAACACTATCATAGTTTCTAAATGACGTAGTTTCAGATAGGATAAACAAACCCTAATTTCGTAGATTTAACTTATGTGCGAAAACGAAACTTGAGAATATACTGGCAAATTAGTGTTTCACAATAATCTTATTGTATCATGATGTATCTAAAACAATAGATAAGAAATTATGATCACAATTCTACAAAAAATCCACAATAATAATTACAATCAGTACCATGGGAGGCAAGGAGACAGGTGATGTAGAGGAGCGGGGTCACTTTTCAATCTTTCTCAGTGAAAATGCATCAACATTAGGAAAATCAAGAGAATGCTTAAAATGTAATGTAGAACCCAAGGGCTTCCAAGGCTCTAATTAGGCTAAGCCTAGACCCGGGCCGTAATGGGTGCTCAGTCAAATAAATCTGTCTTCTACATCTCTAACAAATAATAATAAATAGTCTTAATGCACCAGGCAAATTACAAAAAGCTTGTATGACCACTCTGCACTAGACCATAAAACCCCCTGCTACCGGTGTTTTAAGAACACCTTACAAAGTTAGGCCTACTAAGCAACAAAGAACTGTCACTATGGAAAGGTTCAGGTAACATGGTTATCGTACTTGAGGAAGCATCAGAACGTTACAAGCAATTGCATCTTTAAATAAACATACTCTTTATGGTGATGTCTGTCTATTTTGTTTGAAGACTAAGATCAAACAATTGAAATAATATTTAATCACGTATGTATATATCAGAGAGAGAGAAAAAACATATATTTAACATTCTAAATCTTAGATAAATATTGGTAATACTTAAAAAAGAATTTAATATTAATTAATTAATTAATATTAATTTCACAATGATGATTTAATTTTCATTGATGAAAAATAAAAAAACAAGTGTAATTTTCTTTTGTTTTCTTATTTATATACTAATATAGCTTCCAAAGTATAATAATTTGTTTATTTGTGTTGTTTTTCTATAAATTATGAATATGAAAACAGTTTTTATTATTTGTTTGTTTTGCTCTTTCTAGAAATTGAGGAATCTATTTTACTTTCGCGCAAAGATACACGAGGTCTATTTGAGCTAACCATTCTTAATTTTAAAATGGTAGACTAGAAGGAAGTTAATATCACTCATTGCTAACCTTTAACTTTCTCTAATCAAAGAATGGAATTAATGGTATTACCACAACGCCCCCACGACTGAAAGTACAAGCATATTGAGGGGTGGAAGATTTGAAACCTCGAACCACAAACTGGAAGTCGAATGTTTTAACAACTAGGCCATGTCAGGCATTGTAAAACGTTGGTCAGAAAGTATTAGTCCTATTATTACCAGTTTATATCCACACTGTTCACTGTCGGTGGGCTAAATATATTGCATTATGTTGAGTAATTATCTGTTACTTAAGCTAAAGGCCCTTGGTGACTTAGCGGTAAATCTGAGATGTTATAACGATTTACAACAAACAAATAATCACTGTGTAGATCCTTCCTGACTAAGTGTACGGCCTCATAAAATCCTGGGTCCTATTCCCTGCATTGAACATAACGCAGATAGCCCATTATCACGATAATTTAGAATACGTAGCTTATCCTAGCGATAAGTGGTGAAATAACTTCTGTATCTATGATATATTTATTTCCTGTTTGTTGCATAATTCATATTTTATTTGGGATTTGTGGCTGACAAAACAACGTACCTACAAGTAGTACGGTGCAAAATAACTCAGAGAAATGTGATTAAAACTTGATAAAAATTAATGTTGGCTTTATTTGTAATTATAGAGTTACGAAAAAAAATTCTAATATATATATACATGGACATCCGCAAGTTGGTGGATTTGCTTCTCTAAAAATGAGAAACATATAATTCTTTCTTTATTCATTCAGTATATGTATATAAGTTGATAAATTATTTATTCACTTCACAGTTTAACATTACCTATTACACTTAATTTTCAGGTCTAATAAAACTCACCAGGTTTATCAGCATCTTTACTTATTTAGATACCTACACCGTATCTAAATGTTGTCACTACCACAGAGGCTTCTTGAATATTTGACACAGCAATTTGCACTCGAGTCATCAAAGAGACCGACGTGGTCTTGCTGACATCCCCTGAACCATGACTGAGGTTAACCCGTCCCCACCTGCAGGTAATACAAAAATACAAAAACTACGCAATTTTTGATTACGAGAAATCCACATGAAATAAAAATACATCTCAGAACGGCTGGTATGGGTATTAACACTTTTACTGATAAGCAGAGAACAACGTTTCGACCTTCCTTGGTCATTTCAAGGTTAACAAAGATAGTTTGCAAGTGACTGTTACAGGACACATGTTTTAGAGCTCAGATAGCCCTCGTGTAGCTTTGCGCGAAATTCATAACACACCAAACTACAAGTCTTAGGGACGAGAGTATAAACGAGTACGGGATTGTAGGTGGCGCTGCAGTTGGATGTTAGGTCACTAATTAGTATAGGTATAAAGGTGTTCCTTTATGTTGGTTTAATTTTGGTTTTAGTTGCTGTATAAGTAGGGCTTGTTTGATTTTGCGTTTATTTATATTTGTTTCACAACTTATAGAGCAACTAAAACCAAAATTAAACCAAAATACTCGAGGTTATATTCTCGAAATTTCAGTAGGCAACAATTCTGACATTTATTAGTGTCCATGTACACACATAATACATTGTTGAGTCTTACGTTCGAGAATCTTCCACAAATTTAAGGATTAGGCTGGAATTTCACAGTAAATATTTAACAGTGCAAGTACGTGTATTTCTAAATATAAATTTAACTAAATAAACAATGATATTAATATATATATATATAATAGTAAATCAGTTAAACACTATAAAGGAAAGAGTGATGTTTATTACACATTAAAGTGATGAGAAATTATGCGTAGACAAATAAAAACAAGGAAAACAAATGGTGAAGTATTAATTAGACATATAACTCAAACCATTTAGTGATTATAGATTTCAGCTTAAATTTTATATATATATATATATTTATGAGGTACATATAAAGGGCCCTAGTCAGCTTTAGCTGATTTTGCTGACCCTTAAAACCGCCATGACTAGTATGGAAGTTTGAGAGATTTTCAGGAGATAGAGAGAAGACCACGGATGATGACAACACTCGACAATATCTCAATAAAAGTTCCATAAATAGAGCCACCTAGTGAATGAGATTTATAAGTCCATTGCCGTGGCTGGAAAAAGAAAATCCAACAGTGCTAGGGAATTTGTTGTGAGGGCAAACGGGAGAACCCTGAGAAAACCTACTTTCGCAGGACAGACACCAAATAATATATCTATCCTGTGTCCAGAGCTGAAATTATGTAATGCTAGTCTTTCATTAATTGTTTGTATGTTGTGTGTAAGTAACTTGTAGGGGTGAATTTAAGGAGTCTTAAGGTAGGTTTAAGAGCTCTGTTCTGTCGAAGTTCTAGTTTGTTTTTAATTATACACATAGTTGCTTAGTGCTGGCTCTGAGAATGACCAACGAAAAAACCCATTGGAATAAACAAGAATAAAGTGAAAACTCTCTCTGTCGTGTCGACTTGTACTGTGCCTGTGACCACTGCCTCTCTTGGGGTCAGTCCTGGTGGGTTTCTGTACCCTTTAACGATGAGTGGAACTGGTAGGTGTTTGTAGGAGTGTATATAGTTGTATTGTCTCCTAAAGCATTGGTTGGTCAGCGGGCTAATAGATGAACAATGTCTTTGGGCTCAGTGCATTTAATTATGGCCTGGCATGGCCTAGCGCGTTAAGGCGTGCGCTTCGTAATCTGAGGGTCGCGGGTTCGCGCCCGAGTCGCGCCAAACATGCTCGCCCTCCCAGCCGTGGGGGCGTTATAATGTGACGGTCAATCCCACTTTTCGTTGGTAAAAGAGTAGCCCAAGAGTTGGCGGTGGGTGGTGATGACTAGCTGCCTTCCCTCTAGTCTTACACTGCTAAATTAGGGACGGCTAGCACAGATAGCCCTCGAGTAGCTTTGTGCGAAATTCCAAAACAAACAAACAAAAGCATTTAATTATTTGACAACCCTTGGGTAGCCTTTTAATTTTCTTGAGTTTAATATTCTGATTTTTTTTCTTCTCGAAATTCACTAGCGATTTGAGGTTGTCAGAAGGTGTCCTTAACATCTTCTGATAATTAGTGCAGGAATGTGGTAACAGTGTTGGATATTCGTTCAGTGACAGGAGTTATTTTAATATATACTCGTGTCTTTGTTTTCAGCGGTGGCATATTTAACGCGTGGCTTTTCTTAATTCTAGATTTTTATTAACAATGGTTTTACTACCGTTATCAGTGACGTTGTTGGACTCAAACAATTAAAGGGCTAACGTTTGTTTGAATTTCGCGCAAAGCTACACTAGGGCAATCTGCGCTAGCCGTCCTTAATTTAGCAGTGTAAGACTAGAGGGAAAGCTGTTAGTCGTCACTACCCACCGTCAATTCTTGGGCTGCTCTTTCACCAACGAATAATGGGATTGACCGTCACATAATAACGCCCCCACGCCTGTAAGGGCGAACATGTTTGGTGTGACGTGGATTCGAAACCGTGATCTTCAGATTACGAGTCGAGAGCCCTAATAACCTGGTCATGCCGGGCCACAGGACTAGCAAGTGGTATCCATACAAGTTCATCTCCGAGTTGGACGGAACAAAATTAGACGATGAGAGGACGGTATCGGTGCTTTTTTTACTCAACGGTTAGTAAGCTGTGAGTCTCCTTAAAATGTCAACCTTTGTCAACGGTTAGTGAGCTGTGAGTCTCCTTAAAATGTCAACCTTTGTCAACGGTTAGTGAGCTGTGAGTCTCCTTAAAATGTCAACCTTTGTCAACGGTTAGTAAGCTGTGAGTCTCCTTAAAATGTCAACCTTTGTCAACGGTTAGTGAGCTGTGAGTCTCCTTAAAATGTCAACCTTTGTCAACGGTTAGTAAGCTGTGAGTCTCCTTAAAATTAAGGGCGGCACCGACTAAACAAATTGTAATCCTCCTAGTGGATTGTTACAGAATCGTTCTTTTAGGTTTTTCCTCTAAAAAGAAACAAGAAGAAAAAATATATATTCTGTATATGTTTAGTTAGAATGTAGGCCTATTCTTCGGACGTTCAACTCCTTCTGTGACTGGTAGGTTCTGACTGGTCACTCGTTGTTTTCATAATTGACGCATTACCAGTAAAAGTGTTTTCCCTATTCCCCCACATATGATTTACAGAAGGGCCATTTGTCTGATATTGGACCTTTATGAAATCTGTCAGAAACCAAACCAGAAATGTTAAGTACACACATCACTCAATTACACAATCATGACCATGCCCTCACTTTATCCTCTAGTGGAGCGAAGGGAGACAAAACTGTTTCCGAGCACCCTCGGTTGTATTCCAGAAAAAGACTTTAAATCGAAATAACTACTAGTAATTTGGATTCAGAGTATGTATAGTCTGCAATATGGCTTAAAATAACTGTACAAATATTAAATCCACCAAATCTGCCTATGGAAATGTATCTATTCTTTTGGATATAATTGCAGAACACTGAAAGCGGGTTCATCGTTTCTTGATTTTTTTTTTTTACTTTGACCCACCCTGGAAAAACTTCTGCCGACTCCCATGTATAAAGACTTACTAGTCTGAAGTTTATTGTATATTAAATGATATTTATTTTAAAAAATGGATTATAATAATAACAAACGCGTAGGTTTAACACAGTAATTTTTAATAATTAATTATTTGATTTTAGAACTCAAAAGATGACGATCCTACGATCATGGACAATTATTTGTTCTTCTCTAATAAGATCCCCATGAGACCTGATGGTAGGTGAAGTTCTTCTGTTAAAGTTTTGAAAACTGTGCTACCGTGATGTAAATACACCATCCTTCCATAGTAAATTCATTTGATTTCTAAAATTACTTAATTTTTAACACTACTCATTTTTTTTTCGTTTTAAATAGCTTCTTATTTCCGTTACTCACACCAATATCTTTTTTTATTATTATTTTGTATGCGTTTAGTTTTCAGAAATTTATTTTTCCGAAAGGGCTTTTATGTTGATAGGATTACGTTACGATCACCAGATGGCAGGCCCAAACCAACGTGCTCGCGCTTCCAACAACGAATTAAATTTCATAATATTGTTAAGGCGAATTCCAGTCACTTACCTCACATTGTGACTGATGTGTTATACTAAGGAGTTTGAAAAAGTGTAACTTATAAACATTATAAACGTGATTTAAGTTTTTTTTTTATATAATTACTAACTAGTTAAGGAAGTTGAATTTGGGCAAAGTTTTTTTTTTTAGTTGAATGCAATTTTAAGTCGTATCTTGTTGATTATAAAAAATTTCATTCTTGTGAAAAAAGGTTTTGTAATCTATCCAGGGAAGAATTGTGTTTTCTTATAGCACAACCACATCGGGCTATTTGCGGAGCCCAACGAGGAGAATCGAGCCCCTGATTTTAGCGATGTAAATCCCTATACATACTACTGTACTAGCGGGAGAATAAGTAAGACTTTAAATATTATAGTGATCACCCCATTGTAGACATGGTTTTCTCACAATTTATTTTTAATACATGAAACTACGTTAGTGCATATTTTCCATTTGTTGTCGAAGCGCTACGGATTGGTGATGTTATCATAAAAGTTGTATCACGGATATTGAAAAATCGTTAAAAAAGTGTTTTCCAAAACATTTTTCTTTAACACTGAACAGAATTGAAATATAATAAAAATTGTGTTATTATTTAGGTTTGTGTTTTTAAGTTTAAAATAGTTTCTGCTTCGTGTTTAATGGTATTTGGTTTTCCATTTGTAGGTCTTTATATCGAAGAGATTTTGAAAAACTGGTTCGGTGACTATGAAAAGCTCGAATACACTCACAGTTACATTCAATGGTGAGAAATTTCCAAGTGTTATTTCGACATAATTTTGGGGAAAACAAAAAATATTTCATAATGAAATGAAGCTAAGCATAAACCAAACATGATGTGAATATGTTTAAAGTGTGTGTGAGTCTTATAGCAAAGCCACATCGGGCTATCTGCTGAGTCCACTGAGAGGAAATATATTTAAAGCACGAAGATAAACTTACACAAGATTTTCTACGGTTGATTTTAGAATATCGAAGAATACAGGAAAAATAAAATGCCAAAACTTTTTTTTCTTACTCTTATTTTCCACCCAACACTACGTTTAAGGAGTTACAATGTTAAACTTTGGGGTTTGCCTTCCCGCGTTTGAAAGAATTCAAACACCCCAATTGTAAAGTTTTACGCTAAAAACAAACAAAAAATAAAAACCCGCAAGAGATTCCACTAGGCGAGGTGAGCAAAATAAATAAAAACTTCTTATAATATTTTACACTTTCAACAGAATCGACTGTTTCGCGCATGCTTACATCCTTTTGGGTGTCTTCTTGACCCAAATATTATGTCAACAGATATAGACAATTTAAAACAAGTAAATTATACATAAGACATGCTGTCACTAAATTCAACTTATAGAAACCCTTCATATCTTTGCGGCCCGGCATGACCAGGTGGATAAGGCATTGGACTCGTAAATCGTGGGTCTCCGGTTCGAATCCTCGTCACACCAAGCATGTTCACCCTCCCAGCCGTGGAGGTGTTATGATGTTACGGTCAATCCACCTTAGCTATACTCCGCAACATCGCCTTGGATACGATGGCGACATCGAACTGGCGTGGATGTTAACAGCTAGTTCCGAATTATATGTGCGAGTCTTCTTTTGAAGTCCTTACACCTACACAAGTTGACATGACAGTTTGACAGTTTTTAATTTTAAATGTTGACATTATTAAGTACTCACATAACTTTAAATAATTATCCACAACATTGCTTGCCAGTCCGGCTACACAGAGACGCCACCAGAACATATTCTTTATACAGATACAGTTTCTGTGTACATTCATATTCGATGCTATCACTGAGTGTCAAGGTAGAAGTTTATTAAATATACCACTTTGATTAATAGATGAGACAGAGGAAAGTTGTGCTATTTGGTATGACTTAAGACAAGTCTAGCTTAATTAGTGACACTAGACTAATTCTCAGAGTTACATGAAAATGTTTTTTTTTTTTTTACAACTGGCTTCTTCCAGTCCAAAACCCTGGGCTGCCAGTGTCATTATGATAAATAATCAGTAGTAAGTACAAGAAGCCCTAGATATTTTGTGTTGCTTGAACAATAATAACAACCTAAAAAAAATAATAAAAACGAACAGTACTTACATGTCTTTCTATTTTATTACATATAATTGCAACGCATGTGTAAAAGATCGGTTAAATATATCAGATTTGTACATGTTTTGTACAATGCCGATTGTCTATTTGTATATTTACGTGAAAATAAAGTACAACAGAAATAATTCCCACGTGAAATAGCAGAATTTGGCTGCCATGTAGTTATGAATTGCACATTTAATGGTGAAAAATGTTGATTATGTTGTAGATAAATATATTCCTGAAGTGTACTTGAAACTAATCCATTGTAGCTTACTGTACTCGGCAAAGTTAGGCCTATGCCATTAACATTCCTCTATTTAATCATGTTTGTCAGATTTGTAAAATTACTCTGTGGCTTACATTACTTAAGTTGTCAGTTTTTTATTTTTTTAAAACTAAGTAACATGGTAATAGGTAATTTTCATGTAAAATAAAATGTTTTGCATAATTAAGTAACCTGATTTTATTATGTTGGCATTCAAAGGTGAATCAAACTATGGAAACTGACTCTTGAACGTAATGGCAGGGTGATCTTGAAAACCACTGTTCAAATGAGGAAAATGTTAGCATTTCATACAAAATATTTTGTTCTGATTATAGAGTAATAATATTAGTGAAATATCTTAAAGTGATTCACCAATATGATAAATTTATAGTATCACGAGGAGTTATTTATTTTTTCACAATAATATATTGCTTATATACACGGGTCAAGCTGCAATAAAAATTGGAAAATTGTGTTGCAAAGGTTTTTCCCACATTTCAAGTCTTTAACTATGGTATATGCAAAAACTCATATCCAGAAATATTTAACAGTAAGTGAAGGAAGGGGAGAAGAATATGAGAAAAAAAAAGAGAAAAATGGAGTAATTAAAAAGTTGGTTTGGTGTTTTATGACGCAAAGCAACTAGGCTATCTGCGCCATTAAAAAGTAACTGCTAAGTTTATTATCTTTAGACCTACTCCATTAGCCCACTGGTACAGTGGTAAAGCTAAGGATTTACTACCCTAAAATCAGCGGTTCGATTCCCCTTGGAGGACTCAGTGGATAGCTCACTGTAACTTTGCTATAAGACAAACACACGTACTTGGTACAGTATGTGTCATACGTCATTGATGAAGTAAGTGGAATGGTTTGTGTTACTTCTTTTGGAACCATGTTGTATTTTTCAAGTAATTATTTGTATCAATTTTTACCACAAATTATCAAATAAACCTAAACGAATTTTATTTTATTTATATCAGAAGTTTTCTTAATTATATACTTCCAATTCACTTAAGAACGTTTAGTATTTGAAGGTACAGATACGTTTACATTCTTTTCCAACCCACTCTAAGAAAAGGACTTGACGCGCCACCTCTTTTCTATTAGCAACAATATTTAATATATATATATATATGGTCTAAAACCCATTGCATTCTTCATATCACAGGTCAGATGTACAATTTGTGAAGGATTTTAGTACTAATTTCTAAGTTAAAATTAGATTTAGATTATCTTGACTTGACAAATTTATTAAAAACAAGTAAGAATATCATTTAAACATCTAATTTAGATAGAAACGGCTTTGAAAGTTTAACACGGAGCAATGGTGAACAGTTAGGCATGCCAAAAATCACGTTGGTTTCATCTGGAGTTATTCATATCTATGGCTTCAAAAATATAAACTACGAATAAGGCTACAATAAATGATTTTTAAGAAGTATGTAAGATGTGAAATTAGCAAGTTAACGAAATTTTTGTTTATTTATGAAGTTAGATCTATCTATAGTTATATAAAATCGTGGAATTTATAAACGTTAGAACTAGTATTCAAAAAAAAATAAAACGCTGTTTTGTTACGCTTATTTCTTTTTACCGAATTAAAGTGAAAAACTAAGAATAGAAAGTTTTAAAACCGTGGAGTAATAAGTAGAGTTACATCAGTTTAGAAATCTCAGTCTTCAAGATGATGGCGTGTGCTTCAATCGAACCAATAATTTCATGGATATGATGAAACTGTCGAAAGAAGATACAGAAAAAATAATAATAAATGAAGATAAAAAAATGAAAGTTACATGAAATTAAAAGAAGCCTACGAAGAAATATACTACATGAAGATTAAAAGAAACTTTAACATCATATGATAAGCGTGTGGCTTAAACCTGTAGAATTTTCTCCAAAGTTTTATATATATGAACAGCGTGAAACGCAAGTTAGTTTGAAGTACATGATTGTTGAGGAGGCTGTAACACCAAATTGTTGGATTTTTAAATGAGTCTGTTCATTAGTTAACGAATAATTTGTAGATAATATAGTTTGGTTGTTTGTTGTTGTCAGTGAGTAAATTAGTGCACTACTGTACATTTTGAATTTCTGTTTGTCGTAAAGTACAAGAGATAAGAACTTAGCATGTATTTGCTTATTTCTAGTCAGTACAAAAGACTTAGTGTTCTGCTCACCACGGATATCAAAACTCGGTTTATAGTGTCGTAAGTCCGTAGACATATCGCTGTGCCAGTAACTAACGGATAGTTAGGCCTAAACAGAAATTTCATTTACTTGTTAAGCCTAAGTATTTGTTAGTTACATAGAATCGTGACACTTGTACTGGACGGAACAAATCGCTTTTGTTATCACTAACTGAACCGGAGTTTGAGTTATTCTTTTTTCTTTTTACTAAATAATCAAGAAAGAACCTGCCAAACTATACAGAAGCTATTACAACAGTATTATACATGCATTTGATAAATACTATATCTTTGAATAACCTTCCTTTTGTAGGCTCTTTCCAATTAGAAAGAAAGGTCTAAATGCAGAAGCCCAACCTCTTCAGCTCCACGAAGCAAAGGCATGTAACATGTTTTGTTAATAAATTTTTTGTCGGATCATAAAATTATATTTCCTTTCTCTTCCGAATATTGTAAATCAATATGTGTATAAAGAGTCGATACAATAAAATCTAGTTTGTTAATTTGTTCTTAAGTATTGCTACGACCTAGCGTAAGTGTAAAGTAGCAATTTAAGTAACAATATGTAATATTTTCAATCTTAATTTGTTTCTTTTTGCGTTTTTGTTTTCCCGTGTAGTAGTTTTCCTTTCTTTTTTAATTTTTTTTTGTTATCTATAGTATCTATGAGGGGGTCTTCTTTTTTTAGCTGTTCAAAATTTAAAAAAAAATCGCAGTCTGTTGTGCATTGAAAAGTTTGCAGTTTTATGAGTTTTTTCTGGTCCACCATTTAATGAAATGAAATATTTCATTGCTGTAAATGCCGAGTTATTGGATATAAGGAAAGCATTTGACTGAAAATATCTCTAAGGAAATCCTACTGAATGATATAATAGTTGTTGTGTCATCGTAAACCCAGGCTCGGCATGGCCAGGTGGGTTAAGGAGTTCAAGTCGTAATCTGAGAATGCGCGGGTTCGAATCCCCGTCGCACCAAACATGCTCGATCGTTCAGCCGTTGGGGCGTTATAATGTACGGTCAATCCCACTATTCGTTGGTAAAAGAGTAGCCCAACAGTTGGTGGTGATGACTAGCTGCCTTCCTTCTAGTCTTACACTGCTAAATTAGGGACGGCTAGCACAGATAGCCCTCGTGTAGCTTTGCGCGAAATTCAAAAAATAAACAAAACAAACAATCTCGAACCCAACAACTTTCTCGAATTAGCGCTGTGACGTACGTAGAATGATCATGTGATAAGTAAAAAGAAAAACTTAGTACATGGAACAAACTGTAAGAAGTATTGACTTTAGATAAACTAGTTTCAACACATATATACATATGTATTTAGTCTCACGTTGTCTTCTGGTAGGAACACTGACCAAGAAAGATCATGAAACTGTTTAGTGTAGTTGTCTTAAGAGCTGTTAAACTTATACAGACTCCTCATTAATCAACTATCGATTCATTTTAAACAGTTATCTATATTATATACTTTTTGTTGATTTCCAATGGATTTGACGAACATACTTTCTCATATGAGGAAGAATGGCAATGTTTGTATTTCCATATGTAACGTCTTTTTCATGTTAACTCGACCCCGCTGGTATCGCTGGTCTATGCAATTACAATGCTTACAATTCCCGATTCCCCTCGATGGACTCGGCAGATAGCACAATGTGGCTGTGCTATAATATACACACACACACACTCATGTTTACTATTTTAAAATGAAAGAGGGAAAAATGAAAAATTTGGGAACCTGTTATTTTGTTTATGAAGTTATATGTGTGTACAATTATATTATTTTTTATTCTATTTGAAGTTTTATATAATAAATTAATATTATAACATAAATTACACCATTATAGGAGCATAATTTAAAGGATGCATTGTTTAACCTATAGATGGCGGTAATTGTATATTTGGTGGCGTTAGGTTCTTCTTTGCGGGTATTTGGGTATGTTAGATACCCAAGAGGGTCAAGTGTAAAAGACCTATAACTGTTAATTCCCATGCCAGGTATTGAACCCAGGCCTCCTGGGTGAGAGCCAGGTATTAGGCTATCGCGGACGAAAAATTAACTTGTTATTATAGTTATCCTTTCAAATGTCAGGATGACAGAGCGGTCCCTAGAACTGCGCAACATTTAGTTTGCTTGTTTTGAATTTTCGCGCAAAGATACACGAGGGCTATCTGCGCTATCAGTCCCTAATTTCGCAAGGTAAGACTAGAGGGAAGGTAGCCAGTCATCACCACCCACCGCCAACCCTTGGGCTTCTCTTTTACCAGCGAATAGTGGGATTGACCCTAACATTACAACGAAAAATTACTTTAATGAAAGTAATAAACGGCTGAAAGGCCGAGCATGTTTGGAGTGACGGGGATTCAAACTCTTGACCTTCGAATTAGGAGTCGAGTGCTTTATCAACTGGCCATGCCAGACCACAACTTTTCGTAATCTCAATGGGTTTTATTTCGATTTTTTTTTTTTTTATTAACGGTGGTGTATTTTGTTATTTAGAGTATCGTATTCTCGGAAGACTTATATTATATTGCATTATTTATTAATTTACTTTCTGTAAACATAAATAGTGATGCAGATTATAACCGTGCTGATTTTTTCTGATTTGGATATGTTAATTTTGTATCAACGATAGGCTTAATAATTAGGATGTGAATGTTGGCCTACTGATTGGATTTTATTTGGATAATTTATAAGGATAAAGAAAGTTAAAAGACATTTCATTTTTACTTCCCCTTTTTTCAAACTTTAAGAAGACGATGTACATGTCTAATATTACTTCAGGACCTTACCCATTATCAGCTGCACTGAACACGATTGTACAAACAGATTGAATTCGGTTTTGATCATTCAGAGAAATCTCAGGAAAATTTCAAAAATATCACCTACATATTTTCTTCACTTATGAATGACTTTGAATTTGTTGACGTGGTGACCTGTATAATTTATCTGTTTGATTAAAGAACACCTTCGTTCTCATTAATAACGACTTTCTTTTATTCGGACACCATTTGTAGCCAGTTTTAGTTTCAATATTAACAGTTTCGTTTTTTATCAATGATTTATCTAGTTCTCCCCTCACACTTTGTGTTCTAATTTTATTACTGTTCTCAGCTTTTTCGCCCTAGTACCGTTTATGCAAGAAATCGTAACCAAACCTGTAACGATTCAGTTCACAGACACACAAACAAATCTTGTTAAGGTGAGCTGAAAGCTAAAATGAATATTTCAATGTTATCGCGATGGCTTAATCATGACATCATAAAATTTCAAAATCTACGTACCGCGTATTCTCAGTTCAACGTCCAATAGAATTCAGGTTTAAGGTTTTGTGTACCTGACTTGTTATCTGCGTCATTTTAAATAAATCTAATATTTATGATATCATCTGCACAATACTGTAATCATACTGAGATTTTAATAAGTTTATTTTACCTTTGGAATACAAGTATTTCGACCAATGTCACAACTATTACATACGACATTTTAAAATGGTTCTGGTAGCCTGTTGATCTTATTGTTTTAAGACTTTATTAATAAATTATTGAAACTGAATTTTAGGCCATCAGAAGTGATCCACAAATTAGAGATCGAATTCTTAGAGCCTACAACATGATGTTGGATTTTTATGGAATAAAACTTGTAAATGAACTCACGGGAGAAGTGAAACGAGGACACAACTGGGAAGAAAGAGTGAAGGGCTTAAACAAGTAATTATACATGTATAATTAGTCTTATGATTTTAATTTTAAAATGCTTACGTCAGACGTTCACAACTCAGCAACTTTTTACTGTGAATTAAACTAAGGTATCTTTGTTTTCGTTCTTTTGAGTTTTGAATATTTTCACTTTATTTAGGCTAAGGTAAATAAGTAGTTTTGAAGAAAAGCCCTTATCTCACCAACTCCATGGTACTGGCGACGTCCTTGTTCTTGTATTATATTGGGGTATTTGCAAATTCATTGATTTACTTTTATCTCCGTCGATAGAACACTTGCATGCCACGTTATAGTTATCGGGTTAAGAACCGACTCGAGGAAATATTAGTGGGAAAAAATAAATAATCACATCAGTTCTACCAACGGCGGATTTTATTTTCACAAAAGCCTGCTAGGACACAAATATCCAGAAACAAAAACAACGCGGTAAACTAAAGAGGTCGCTTCTCTAAACTAAGATGTAAAGCAAATATTGTTTTTAAAACATAACAGGAGCGTCGTTTCGTAAAAGTATGTTATAAAAGTGCAAGACAGATCTTTGAGATTAGTTTAAATAAACGAACATTTCAACGGTTAAAATATGTTTTTATACTTATGAAACCAACTGAGTCGATGAATGACCAGTTAAAGTGATATTGGTCCCTAAGTTGCTCAGCGGTTTGTTTGTTTGTTTTTGAATTTCGCACAAAGCTACTCGAGGGCTATATGCGCTAGCCGTCCCTAATTTAGCAGTGTAAGACTAGAGGGAAGGCAGCTAATCATCGCCAACTCTTTAACCAAAGAATAGTGGGATTGATTGTAACTTTTTGACGCCCCCACGGCTGAAAGGGCGATCATGTTTGGTACGACCGGGATTCGAACCTGCGACCCTCATATTACGAGTCGCGGTTTGTTTTTTGTAATTAAAAACAAAGCTGCACAATGGGCTATCTGTGCTCTGCCCAACACGAGTATCAAAACACGGTTTCTAGCGCTGTTAGTCTGCAGAAATTCCGCTTTGCCACTTGGGCGGGTGAACTTAGCTGTAAGTCTACAGGCTTACAACGCTAAAAATCGGACCTCAATACTTGTAATGAGCAGGTCACAAATAGCCCATTGTGTTACTTTGTACTTCAGGACAACTATATCAAACTGAAATCATTTCATATTTTAGGATTCTTGAAATCCCACTGTTTCAGTCAAAATAATACCAAGCTTAAGAACTCTTAATAGGCTTTTTAATTTGCATTCGTGTTCGGCAGTTATAATCCTATATTTTCAGGACACCATTTCGCGAGTCTAGATTACACTGTTCAAATTTATAATAATTCTGGACTTGGCGTGGCTTACAGTTAACTTGTTGGACTACACATGCAAGATTCCATGGTTCCCGCCAAAAGAAAAACAAGATGGCGGTCAAATCCCAATAATCGAACCTAAAAGAGAAGTCAAAGCATTTGCAATAGGTGGCGTTGAGTAGCTGCCTTCCAGCTAATCTATCACTTTAAAATTAGGGCTGTTAATGCAGGGTAACTTTTGAAAACAGAAAATCCTTCAGAGATCCAGAAATATCAACGATCCGGATTTTTGTTTTTGTAGCGTGATGATCTTAATATGGCCAAGAATTGGCAGTGAGTGGTGATGACTAGCTGCCTTCCCTCTACTCTTATACTGCTAAATTAGGGACAGCTAGTGCAGATAGCTCTCGTGTAGCTTTGCGCGAAATTCCAAAAACAAACCAGTTTTAAAAATGTACTGTGAATTTATTATCCTTGTTTATTATTACTGTACATAAAACGGTTTTGTTTGTTTGTAGCTAAGCACCGAACTTTGCAATAGGCTAAATGTATCTGTGCTCTGTCCTCTATGGGTATCAAACTGCAGTTTCTAGTGTTACAAGTCTCTAGACTTACTGCTATGCTACTAGGAGAGCATATTAAAAGTATAACTTTTTTTTCAGATATCTTCATAACTACTTACGGATTACCCGAATTTTAAAGTTTCTTGGTGAAGCGGGATTTGAAGACTTTAAATGTCCTCTGGTGGAGTTTCTCCTTCTTGAGTGCCTAAAAGAAAAGTCTTTGACAGAAGCTAAAATATCTCTGAGAGACTATTGGAGTGGTGTACTACGGAACGAGGCAGATCGAACTTACATTCTACGCCTTCTGAGTCAGTTTTGGCCTGACTATGAATCATTTTGAAAACAATGAACTTTGTTAGGAAGAGAACAGCTGTAGAAAACTGACAGAAACGGAGTAATTAATGCAAACAAGAAAGAAGTGTCTGATTTTTTTTGAGAGACTGTTAAGTAATAGATAAAAGTCATGTTAACATATTTTAACTATAATATTTGTTTTATGTGAAATTTCCAATTTACCATAAATACTTTTAAGTTTTTCTTTTTGTTTTCCATCAACACTTCTGAAGTTTTGTCTTTTCTGTGAACACTTGTAAAACTTTCTAGTAGTTTAGGTCACAAATGTATCCTTGCTTTACAGGAGGCTAGTCCAGGAGTTCAATTCTCCTTGGTGGACTCAGTGGATAGTCCAATGTAGCTTTGCTGTAAGAAAACACACACACAGGATCTAGTCATTTTTACCATGTGGACTATACTTGTAATTACAACTTGAAAACCTTAATGGTACGTTGCACACAACTGGAGTATACACTATGCTTTTTGGTTTTTTTTTCCAAATATGATTTTTGTTTTTGTTGTCTAAATAAATCAGTTATCAGTTATGTGGGCATCAATTATTTTTAAGTTGTGTAAGCCTAAGGTGAGGCTTAGGTTGTACAACCTGCAGTTATAGTGCAAGTTATTAAAAGTAACTGTGGATTAGACATTTTTCTAAACATTTAAATCGGGTGTAATATGAATTCGTTTTTCTGCTTAAATGTTCCAGGTTTGGATCCAGTTTGGTCTTCAAACAGTTTCCTAATTTCACATAATAATAATAAATACATTTTCGATTAGTTCTTTCGCTTTTATCACATACTCATACAAAAACATAGCATTAGATGTCACGTATTTGAAACGAATCGGTGCCTGTATCTGTGACACTGCTTCTGTTTTTGATATTAAGTATTCGCTTCCTCACATATAGAGCTGATGTATTGAAATTACTGTTTGAAGTGGCACAAGCAGATGACAATGGTGGCCTTAACCCACGTCTACCATCAGGCCTGAAATTGAACAAAAAACACAGCCTGGTTAACTAATTAATTAATATTTGCTGTAGCATTATGATGAGTGTAGCTACCAATTTGGCTGCCAATCCTGGTTTCATTCCTTTAAGTCACACACTTAAGCCTTTTTTCACACACCTAAGGGGTTTTTGATTAAAATATAATATAGTTCTCTTTTATTCTACAAGTCACGAGAACCTTTCTTGCATAATAACATATTCTCAAAGTGTGTGAGAATTATTAGAACTGACATACAAGTAGTGTACTCAGCTTTAACCTTAGAAATTTGTCGGCTGAAACTTTTAACCAAAAGAAGAAAGTGAACTTTTTATAAAATTTCACAATTAGGAAAAAAAACAATGTTTACTCATCAGATCAGATAAAACAAATATATTTGTTACAAAATATATTTATTAAACACCTGGAGTTATTACAAAAATCAAAATACACCAAATCCTCACTGGAAATGAGCAGTTTTAAAATAACTTTTACAAGAACCATTACAAGGAAATTCAGTTTGCTTTTTCCCCAAACATAGGAGTTTTGTCTCTCATGTGCACTTGCCATATTTGAGTACAAAGTATTTTTAAATGAATTATCACTGCTGAATAAGATAACCAAAGTACCCAAACATTTTGTACCATTACAATTTTAATATTTATCAAGAGAGAGCCTACAAAAAGTACAAACACAAAGTATACATTTTTAGAGTAAAATCCACATATATGTGTGTGTGTGTGTGATATTAAAAGGCATTTGGGTTTTAAAGGCGTTTTTTTGTTATTCTGAACCATAAAGGTATGGTTAAATTAATTTCCTATGAGTTGCAAATATAATAATTACAAACCAGCAGAAGCAAAGTTTGTCAGCATCATTTGTGAACACTTTCACCATCGAGAAACTCAATAAAGTCCTTCACATATCAGACTACTACCAAAAATCAAAGAAACACTGCCATTACAACTGCTTTAAAACACGGTTGATCTATTAATAAAACTTCAACCTACAGATTAGATTCTGTCCTTTAGATCATTTCACAATAACAGCAAAGGGTCAGTTAAACATAAGATCCAGTATGAACTTGATGAAAGTTGTTACTGGTCTTTAAAACACTGGTATTTGATTTGTAAAATATAGTAGTTTAAAATTATACATCTTAAAAAACCTACAGACAACAATGAGCTCTACATGATCCATTTAAGAATTAATAAGTGCATTACCCAATAAGATAAAGGTGGACTTATGATGGTCAAAGTACAAGGTGTCTTATGTACACATTTTTCCCAAAGTAAACACTTTCAAGTGTCAACTTTGTCCAGCAACTGATACTGACTTATTAGTAAGAATATGAAAAAACAATAACACTAACTGAAGGACAAAAACTCTTGATGTGGTGTGTACTTTACAAGTACCCAGTTTCAAGGAGCTGTTTATGTTATTGACAGGATTTATGTTTCACAAATACTTAGTTATAAAGAGCAATTTATATATGAGACATGTCTTCTGTTTTGAAAGTCCTTAGTCATAAGGTGTTCATATTATTGAGCTAGTTATCTGATAGGTACCTAACTGTTCAGTACATTGTCACTAGCAAGACTGTACTCAATTTTTCTAATAATAAACTTGAAAATAAAAGTTTGAAGGTAGCTTTAATGGACAACAAAAGAAACTTCATTAACGTTTAACACAGTAACGAACATTAATAATTTCAACAAGGTTCCGTCATCAATGGTAGTGTTGTTCACCTGTTACTACGTTAAACTTACAATGATGTTCCATTCGTTACGCATTCATGTTGTCTTCAAACTTTATTTTCCCAAATCAAATTCTTTCTTACATCTAACTTAAACATAGTTGATGATACCTGTCTTCTGTAGTGGAGCAAGTGAAAACAAGTCGCAAGTCGTGCCTGTAATAAACTTGTTTTTCCCTAGTAGTTGTTAAACTACTAACACGTGTAATTTTGTCTCTAAACCTTTGACACCTTTTCACTCAAATTTATATGTACGATTCATTGATTTTCCACTACCTCATTCAGTTCCTTTATTACTTATACAGGTTTTCTCAACAGCTTGCACCAAAATATAGTTTTCTTATTTTATCACCACAACAAATCAATCTCATTTATATAGGAAAACATTCACAAGGCATAACCAATTTAAAATGAGTACTTGACATCATTAATACATGAAATATTTTAAACTAATGATGGCTCCGATGTTCAGATGTTCTAATTATATTTTTATCATTGCTTTTAAAGGTAACCTCACACCATGAATTATTGCATTATTGGTTGAATTATTACGTTTAACACTTTTTAAATTGTTTTAATCATTAACATTACACGGACATAACAAGTACTCAGCACCAAACCTTGGGCTCTCCAATATCACAACTTGGACTTCACTTTTGACATTAAGTTGTCCAACTTCAAAGCTAACCCCATGTTACCTTTGATTTTCAGCTTCCCAGACATGAAAGCTGCTGTGGGTTTTAAAGACCCTGTAAACATCTGTGTAAAGCTTTCCGGATCTACAGTGAAAGTGACATCTCCATTGACAGGTGGATCTCCTTTACCAACCGAGCCACTTCCATTCTTTAAGTCTATGTACCACGTTTCCTTTGGATCGCCTGTCAAGTATTAACAGATTGAAAACTATTAAAATTCATCTTACAATCATGTGGACTAAATTCTTAAAAGGAACAATTCAGACACAAAAGTTAAATGTAATTTCTGATTAAAACTGTCAAACATCTTTCAGTAATAATAAAAAATTATCTTGAAACATTTTGTTTTTAGATACAGACATCTATCTTACTATGTATCATACTACTGGTTAAGATAATGTAACATCAACATCACCTGTCATGATATATCACATCAAATTACAGTACCATTTTCTGCCATGGTATTTTGTACTGTTAAGTTACAACTATTCAATTAGAACTTAATTCTGTAACAATTAACATTACCTGGATATTGAATTACAGCATTTGGTTAGAGCTTTTTCTGTTACAATTAACATCACCTATGTGTTGTATTACAGAATTCAGGTAGAGGTTAACTTTTCATGACAGGTCACAAGTCAAAGGCCATGTCACCGCATTTATTGACTTGCATTCAAAATTTTATTGAACTATTATTTTATGAATTTATGTCAATAAGTTTGGAACCAAATTGTAGATTATACTTCAAACTTTAATATTATTAGTTAGTTTAACATAAATGTTAAAATAACCCACCTAAACAAAAATATTAGACAGTCATGTGGTATGTCGAATGTGGGTAAAATTAGATCTTCATGACGTCAAAATACTCAGTTTACAATTTTGTACAAATTAGGAACTCAAATTACTAATTTTGATAAGCTAGAACACAAAATAAGAACCTTGTATCTTTTATATTTTGCCAAGATATAGATTATGTACCAAATCAGACACAATGAACCCACATGGGTTTCAAAAACAGTCCATTATATACTCTTCCAAAAATATATGACATGTGAATAACCAATCAACAGGTCAAAATGTTCCCCTTTAATCTATAAAAAAGCTACCACATTCTTTCAATCAAAGATTTCAAGGAGTAGGTTGTATCTTTAGTCTGCTTGAAGTTTCATACTTTAAGACCTAAATACAGCTCAGTTAATAAGCTCAATAAATTATTAATATTATTATAGTGGAGTTCTATGGTATCACTAGTTATTTATGATTTTTTGGTTTTTCAACTATATAAACATACATATACAAAATTCAAAAAGTTTGTTTGATATCCCCCATAAGCAAAATTTTAATAGGCTTAGCAACCTATGTCCAGCAGCAACTAAGTTCAAAGGTCATAGCCAGAAGAGATAATTCTTTGCTTTACTTCTTGATTAATTGTTCTATATTTTAAGAAAAATAAGTTTAATAATTTATTTCTAAATAGTAGTAATTTATACACACGTATTACATATCATTGACATGTGACTGTACATTACAAATTACTGGTCCACTAAAACACAGCCATGACAGGGAAGGCTAAAAGTCAGTGCACATGTACCACATCAATACATGTTACGTAATGTTAGCTAGGCATGACTGGAAAGTCAACATAATAAGAAATATTATGAGACTTAACCCACTTAAACATTTGTATTTTCTTGTTATAACCTGTAGTCATTCTAGCATGAAACAAAAAACAGTTTATATTTATTTCCTAATTTTTATGATGGCTACGAGGTCAGTCAGTTGACAGACCCCACATAAGGTATAGAAAAAAATAAAATTTAGGCTTACTAAAAACAAACATTTGAAGTGTATTTAGGAGGTTTTTGAGATTACATAAATAACGTTTGAGATTTTTTGAGATGAAGAATAGCTTTTTAATCATAACATGAAATCACTTCACACCCAGACTATTAATCAAACAGATTCTATATTTTCACAAACAGATTTTTAGTAAAAATATTCTATTAAAAAAATTGATTTTTTGTGTGTAATTCTTCACCAAAAACGTCTGCCATACTTTACGAAGGTACACATACTGCAAACATTACAGTGTAAATACTTAACATGTGCAACCTTGTAGATGAACTCGTGCATGTTATTTCTGGCCTGTTGGGAAAAGGTCAGTTTATTATAATTAACACCATCCATGTGTTGACTTACAACATCAAGACAGAGCTTAATGCTATTACAGTTGACATAAAAATTGCAGTTTAAATACTTCTGAACAACTACATCAACCCATGTAACAGGGGCTATAGATCTTTTATATACCAAGAGTTGGATTCAATAAACAATTAATTACTTTTGAAGAATCCAAACTTAAAGCCAGAAGGAACAGTAATACAGGTTATTATTGAGAATATGAAATTCAAGTTGGGCTGATACAGTTTACACGTATAGTACAGTAGGAGGGAGGATAGTCCGTTTCTTTTCAAATACCTCCTCAATGGGTTATCTCTCCTAACCATTCCCAGTTTTGTACTGATAGACCAGAGAAAA
Organism: Tachypleus tridentatus; assembly: GCF_004210375.1. Taxonomy (NCBI): domain Eukaryota; kingdom Metazoa; phylum Arthropoda; class Merostomata; order Xiphosura; family Limulidae; genus Tachypleus; species Tachypleus tridentatus. The sequence goes on from NC_134828.1 coordinate 13,495,883, forward strand.
GACAGGTAACAGCACCCACAACCAAACTACAGGGTGTTTGGAAAGTCACTGTGCATTTTTGTAATCATATGTCTATTCAGTCTATTTCAAGCCAGCAACTGACAGCAGTGTTTAGAAACAAAACAAAAAGAATCCAGGCCTGTATTAATGCCAATGGGGGTCTCTTTCAACATTGTTTATGATTATCATTCATATTTACCTCCTGCATTCTATATTGAAACATGTTTGTTAATAAATATATAAGTGCACAGTGACTTTCCGAACACCCTGTACTTGGTTACTGTTAGAAAATTCCCACAATCCAAAATGCAAAGCAAGATTTTTGTCTTTAGTAGTAATGGATGAGGACCCTCATCCAGCTAACTCATATGCTGATACTCTAACTGAAGCTAATTTGACTATATCATTTATCTAGATTCCTGTAAACATACTATGCCCACTCTGAAAATAATTCATTCTTACCATGAAAGTGTTTGTAGTAGTGTGTATGTGTGACTTTATGGTATAAAATCTTACTATCCATTTGTAAAGAGGGTGAACTTACCAGTGATGTCAAACACAAAAACCCCTCCTGTGGACTTAACAATGTCTTCACTCAGTAGTCCTTCAATTTTACTGAAGACTTTTCCTGAAGACTTTTCTCCACCAGGTTGCTTTAGATTTTCAATAGTGACATCAGAAATTGAGTCAAAAGTTTTCAAGTCATCATCACTTAGGAAGAAGTCGGGTAAAAGAGGATGACCTGAAATATCATTCAAGTTTTGATTTTAAAAAACCAGACCACCCCCGTCTGCTGCAACACGTGACAAACATCTAACTCTGTTAACATAATTCTCGTATTAAATATGTCCCATTTTAGGCCTAGGATAACTCTTCATATTAATGCACAATTATTTGAAATTTTTTTTTCATGAAGTTGAATTTGATATGCATGCACAATATACACACATATGCACTTATTCATTCATAAACAGAAGTAACCACAAAGATACATGCCTGGTGATACAGCGTACTGGTCCATGTCTGTAACGCCAGCTTCTTTCAGTATGTGCTCATCAATACAAAAGTTACCAGTGAATGAGTCACTTTTTCTTGTTAATATAGCATAAGCAGCATCTGCTACAATTTCTGGCTTTCGACAGTTTTTGTCTATTTCATTTCCACCCAGCATTTCCATAGCTGCTGTAATTATAGCTGGAAAATATTTTCAAACTTTAAAAAAAACAAAACAAAACATATTTCAATGAAGTAAATACATAAGATATTTATAATAGTTTGTCTGTATGTCTTGAATTTCCTGCAAAAATAATCGAGAGCCACCTGCACTAGCCATCTCTAATTTAACAGTGATAGACTTGAGAGGAGACAGCTAGTTAACATCACTCATTACTAACTCTTTAGTTTCTCCTTTATCAACTAATAGTGAAATTGAGCATCACATTACAATGCCTCCATAGCTTAAAAGGAAAGCATATTCAATGAGAAGAGATTTGAACCACAACCCATGTATTATGAGTCAAGCATCCCAACCATAAGATTGTTTCTAACAGTCAATGGAACAATCCATAAAAAACTGAAAAAAAAGTATACAGATATTAAAACCTAACAAATATCTATTCAACAATCTAGCACCATATTTATATCTTCAGTTTTTGAAATAACAAATCAAAGAAGCCATACTGCTACAGTCAAAGAAAGAAAACATAGCTGTGTTGAAACTAAGTTATTTTTCAAACATTACACACATCTTTCTTAGAATACTTTGATATTTAAGAGGTTGATATGGTAATGAAAACAAAACAGTGATTGCTTTGAACATGAAAAGCTTTGCTCAGGAGGACTTATAATGACAATTATGATGAACCATCTCACTTTAATTACATTAAGACTAAGAAAATACACCAGTTCTCGTTTATGCTAGCTATAGAGTCCAATAATGCCACTATGAAACCTTCTTTATGAAGGGTAGTGTTTTTTAAAGATTTTAAATTTTCACCCTGTATCTAACCAAGTTCAAATTTTAGTAGATGCAACAAGATTTAGAAAGTCACCTGTTTTTGGCCAGAGAGCATTCACGGCAATTTTGAAAGGTCTAAGTTCTTCTGTCATGCCTAATACACACAATGACATACCATACTTGGCCATCGTATAAGCTAAACAAAGAGACAAAATTTATATGTATAGAAATGTGAAAAAACTGTTCCATTATGTTTAAACTTCATATATACCTGAAAACCTAGTTAATGACACCTAATAAGAAATATCTAATAGTTAAAGCACATAATTTAAATTAGTGTTAGTACTATCTGACTTTGTAATCTTCACATTTTACTGAAACCTATGACATTAAATATGAAAAATCTTCAACAGAATTTTAAAATTTGTTTATAAAACATTAACACCAGAATTACAAAGTTCCTTTAGTGTATGTAAAAAAAAAAAAACCAATTTATTAGAGTTAATATCAGCGAACGTTAATATTTTTCTTACACTAAAATGTATTTCTGGTAGTTACATAACCTCATCCGTCTTCCTTCTGATCTTTAAAAACATTTCTTTGTTCAGTATAGTAATCTTTTTTCCCCCCAGTCAATTTCGAGCCACTTTTGAACACGTGTGTATCATGTGACTACTTTGCACCACCTATACTGTGGCATCTAGCACCCTCTTATATTTTTGTTTTTCCTCATTTTTGAGAATTAGCAGGCTCTAAGAGAAAGTTATTGACAGTGGGGCTAGTACCTATCAGAAAGACATTTCCAGTGTAAAAAGAGTGTCAGCTTCTCTTAGCTCCTCTCAGAAGGCTTCAATGTAAAGGGAAAAGATTGAAGAACAAAAAAGGTTTAAAATATATATACATATATATTGCATCATAAATATAGAGATGTGAAGCACGTTACACACACTCATCAGCCCCAACCATAAGAAAACAGTGTCATACATCAAGCAACCAGAATTACAAAGATGAAGTTAGCTTACAGCTAAAATCAGACAACTTCACAAACTATCATAGGAGCAAGTTATTTTTCAAGTGTTACGGGGGCGCCGTCGAGTTGTCTTGAATAAACCACAAGAATAGGGTAATTGGTAAACAGTAATTGGCATTATGAGCAGATGTCATAAACAACTAAACTGCACACTTGTGCAAATTAAAACAAATGGTCATTTTACAACATTTTCAGCATGGTGGCCAGTGTAGGCTCGCTGAACCCGCCGATTTCCTTTAATAGTCATTTTTTCACACATATAGCATCATTACCTGCATTTTGCAGTACGGTTGATCTATTTTTGGGATATATGACGAAATTTTGAGGAATATTACGTCATTCGAAATTGCATTAGAAGGGCAAGGACACCAGTAAAAAAAAACAACTTCTTACCAACTCAATGAAGAAAAAACAGTATCAATGGGGTCTGAAATACAAGAAGTGGACGCAAGAACAATGGAGGAAGGTGTTATTCAGTGACAAGACTCGTTTCTTCGTACAGGGTCAAAGAAGTCTGCATGTTCGCAGATCTCCAGGTGAGAAACTTTGAGAATCTCACATCAATCACTTCATAAAATATCCCTTGAAGATGTTTTTGGGCTTTTTCAGCTACTATGGCATCGGAGGCTTACATATCATAGAAGTATATCGAAGTTTTGCAGAGAAGAGTCGTTCCAAAATTGAAAAAGAGATTTTCAGATGGATTTGACATTTTTTCAGCAAGATCTGGCTCCGTGTCACACATCGAAACATGTGAAGAATTTTATGACTACAACACGAATAAAGGTACTGGACTGGTCTGGAAACTCTCTGGACTTATATCCTATTGAATATCTTTGGGTGGTTTGTAAAGAAAGACTTTGGGGAAAAGACTGTAATATGAAGGATAAGTTAATTGAGGCCATAATAGAGCTGTGGTATCATGATTCAAAAATTAGTAAAGATTGCAATCAACTCGTGGACTCGATGCTAAAGCGAATTAATGATCTTCTGAAAAATAAAGGCAGTCATGTCATGTTATTTATTTGTAATTTTTGGATTCTCAGAAATAAAATGCAAAAATTGAAATTATTGTAAATTTCCATCTTGTTTCAATTAATTTGCAAAAGGATGTAAATGCAAAGAAGAGACATCTGGAATTATGAAGAGGATAGGTAACACTTAGGAACAGTGTTCATATTTCATAATGCTGGAAGGATTATTTAGGAGATGAAATCCCTCAAATTCAACTATCGGACCAGGAAAAGAACCTTCTACAACTGGAATTAATGAGAAGAGAGGGTGTCTACTGCAAACAACCACAGAAACAAGGTGTCATCAAAACCCTGTACTATGAGGATGATCCTGCAAAGACTACACCTGCTCCTTCCAATAACTGTCCTCCTGGGGAAAAACATCCAAGGGAAGTGGAAGGGGAAGGAATAACTAGTTTTGTTCTTTTCTCAATGAGTGTATAATCATGAGTAGGTATGATATATTAATTTTCTAAACTCACTTCAAAAGTAGCCTCCATTATCCACCACCCCAGTGAATTGGAAATGGTAAGGAATGCTACATTGTAAGAAAAAAAAAATGAGGGAAAATAAAAAAAAAATGAGGGAAAATAAATGTGATGGGGAGTCCATATGAACATTACACATTGGCTCCAATTTATTCAATAAAAGGATTGGCAGGAATGGAAAGTTCGGCCCTTCTGCTTTACTCAAAAACTTCATAAGCAATGGTAAACCACTGAGAGAAACTTACCAATAACTAAAAACTTACACATACCACTGAGTATGCCACTAATACAATCAGTAAATAACATCAGGTATGATGCAAAGCATACCTGATCACGTAATGACTTCTACAGAGTGAGATCTTATTATCAGTGGTAGAAATGAAGGTTGGTGAAAATAAAAACAAATAAAAAGATGAAATAAGAATGATCCCAGTCAAAGGTGAACAGATGTACGTAGAATTGCCACAAAATGAAAATGATGCCCACCTGAGGAAAATACAGCCAGCTTGTTCAGATGACTGATGAAGATTCTGGGAGTAGTCCACATCCTGGCCTTAACAATCTCTTCCATAGTACAGCAAAAGGTAGCAGCCAAAGACATGGTGATGTGATGAATATGATGAGAAGAAATGTTGTGGAGATGGTAACCATCCATGGACAATTCCAAATACATCAGTCTAACAAGCTGACAAATCCAAACAGTTACCCTGATAGGGGATAAATTCTGGGAAATGGAAGAGTTCCAGAGAATAAAAAATTAAAAACACAAACCCCTAAAAAAAGACAGTATGTGCCACATAACACCATAAGGAGTGAATGAGATGAAAAAATTAATCAGGACTGGAATGTGAGCACAGGTGAGAGATGGAAGGTAAGGGGATTGGTGTGAAAGTCAGGCAGCATAGATCTTAGGGAAAAAGAACCAGTCAGAATATAGGATGATACAAGAGGAATGGTAGAGGATGCAGGTAAATTTAATAGATAAATATCTGATCAACAAGCAAGGAAAAGAAGGAACTAGATCTTGAGGGAGGGATGATACATAAAACATGTAGACAAGGGTCAAAGGAGAGACAGAAAAGGTCATTAAGGAACACAAAGAGATCATAATCAGGCAGATCAAAGGAAGATGGATGACATACAACTCAAAAAGAGGGAAATTACAGGGGAGGACAAAACCTTATGAAACTTGGATAACCCTCAAGTGGCACTGTTGAACACAGTGCTAAACACGGTCAAAGCAGACCAGCCTTCGTCAAGCAACCAGAAATCCACATGGAATAGACCAAAGATGAAAGGTAGACCACTGCCATTGGTAAATGAACATGGAAGAAAATCTGATGGATTAGGAAAGGAAAGATGTAACATGTGGAGTCAACCACTGGGTTGAGGCAATAAATCCGACAAAAGCCATGCATGAAGATAGAGTGTGGTGACATCAGGATGAACATCCCACTAAGAATGACAAAGTAGAGATCAAGACAGGGGAAGGAGTTGTAAAGGTTGGAGCAGAAGGAACAATGGTTGCACTGGTTAATACAGAGCCAAAAGTAGGACTAAAAATGGAATGATTTGGATCAGGGATAGAACTCTGGAGAAGAGTCAAATATAAGGATAAGAATAGATGTGAAGACTCCCTGAGCTAAAAGGTGTAGAACTGGAGACCAAAAGGAAGGAAGTCTGTTATTCCAAGAGATGGCAAAAGCATTAATGTGAGGTGTTCCTAGCTGAGAACATGCCCACCAACAGACTTGAGGATCAAGAGATCACTCTGTAGGAATATTATTGTTGGGATAATATAACTGATTTGCAGCCAGATTCATGGCAAGTTGAGACCACAATTTGGTGACTGCTCACCCAGAATATAAGATCCAGGGTCTGAAAGTCCAGACACGTGGATTTGGTATCCCTTTACTTCTTGATACAAGTGACCACAGTGAAGGTTTTGGAGTGCATCATAACCACCCTCCCCTGCAGAAGTGGGGCAAATCTTGATGACTTGCCACAAGTTTAAGAATGCTAATATGGAGAAAACCTCTTAACTGACCAGAAACCAGAAATATCCTAGGAGTCTAGGTAAACATCCCAACCTTCTAACGTGGTGGAGGAAACAAAGCTTTCCTCCCTCTGGTTTTGAACCTCTCAAGCCACTAAGCCAGATCAGCCCTGTTTCTGTAAGGAGAGATAACAGTGTAGTTGAAGGGATACAAAGAGAAGTCCCACTGAAGTGCATGCATGCAGGTTCAATCCACGGGAATGAGAATTTCCAAGGAAGCCCACATCCTCTAAAAGAGATAGAATTAGTAATCACCAATTTCATATCTTAAAGATGATGAGAAGGCTAAGCTCAACTGAGGTTGGAATTGAAGAAAAACCCCAAATAAACAAGATATTGAGTGAAAGTAAGAAAAGAATGGGCTTCTCCACCTTTATCAGAAAGAAGAGATGGAAGGCAAAATCTCCTGAATAGGTATAGAGTACATTGTGACTGACCAAAACAAGAAAATACTGAAAAAAGATAATTCAAATCTTCACTATGATGGTATTCTTCATCAGAAATATGTTCAAACTGAAAACAAGAAACTACTGGCTGAGCATACGACTCTATCTCTCTGTGAATTAAGGCCTACACTTCCTTTCCAAATAAAGTCAAACCTACGTGCTGGGAAATCGTACTATTTTCATTGTCATCTCTCATAAAAAGGAATTTTCATTTCTAACACCTCGAAACGTGAATTTAAATTCAAATTAATTCAGTCATTGAATTCAAACACCAAAAAATAAAACTGTGGAAAGAAACATGATTAGAAACAGCAAAGAGGCATAATTAGAAACTGTAGTCACATGAAGAAAAGCACATGTCTAAACAATGTAGCATTAACTGAAAAGTGAGAACAGCTGTGGCAATAAGTGACACAATATTACTGGTGGAGAGTAGCAAGTAGCATTAACTGAAGAGTGAGAACAGCTGTAGCAATAAGTGACAATATTACTGGTGGAGATTAGAGAGTAGCATTAACAGCTGTGGCAATAAGTGACACAATATTACTGGCGGAGAGTAGCGAGTAGCATTAACTGAAAAATGAGAACAGCTGTGGCAATAAGTGACACAATATTACTCGTGGAGAGTAGCGAGTAGCATTAACTGAAAAGTGAGAACAGCTGTGGCAATAAGTGACAATATTACTCGTGGAGAGTAGCGAGTAGCATTAACTGAAAAGTGAGAACAGCTGTGGCAATAAGTGACAATATTACTGGTGGAGAGTAGCGAGTAGCATTAACTGAAAAGGAGAACAGCTGTGGCAATAAGTGACAATATTACTGGTGGAGAGTAGCGAGTAGCTTTAACTGAAAAGTGAGAACAGCTGTAGCAATAAGTGACAATATTGCTGGTGATGAGAAGAGAGTAGCATTAACTGAAAAGTGAGAACAGCTGTGGCAATAAGTGACAATATTGCTGGTGATGAGTGAGAGAGTAGCATTAACTGAAAAGGAGAACAGCTGTGGCAATAAGTGACAATATTGCTGGTGATGAGTAGAGAGTAGCATTAACTGAAAAGTGAGAACAGCTGTGGCAATAAGTGACAATATTACTGGTGATGAGTAGAGAGTAGCATTAACTGAAAAGTGAGAACAGCTGTGGCAATAAGTGACAATATTACTGGTGGAGAGTAGCGAGTAGCATTAACTGAAAAGTGAGAACAGCTGTGGCAATAAGTGACAATATTACTGGTGATGAGTAGAGAGCAGCATTAACTGAAGAGTGAGAACAGCTGTGGCAATAAGTGACAATATTACTGGTGGAGTAGAGAGTAGCATTAACTGAAAAGTGAGAACAGCTGTGGCAATAAGTGACACAATATTACTGGTGGAGAGTAGCGAGTAGCATTAACTGAAAAAGTGAGAACAGCTGTGGCAATAAGTGACAATATTACTGGTGATGAGAGTAGAGAGTAGCATTAACTGAAAAGTGAGAACAGCTGTGGCAATAAGTGACAATATTACTGGTGGAGATTAGCGAGTAGCATTAACTGAAAAGTGAGAACAGCTGTGGCAATAAGTGACAATATTACTGGTGGAGAGTAGCGAGTAGCATTAACTGAAAAGTGAGAACAGCTGTGGCAATAAGTGACACAATATTACTGGTGGAGAGTAGCGAGTAGCATTAACTGAAGAGTGAGAACAGCTGTGGCAATAAGTGACAATATTACTGGTGGAGAGAGAGAGCATTAACTGAAAAGTAACAGCTGTGGCAATAAGTGACACAATATTACTGGCGGAGAGTAGCGAGTAGCATTAACTGAAAAGTGAGAACAGCTGTGGCAATAAGTGACACAATATTACTGGTGGAGAGTAAGCGAGTAGCATTAACTGAAAAGTGAGAACAGCTGTGGCAATAAGTGACAATATTACTGGTGGAGAGTGCTGAGTAGCATTAACTGAAAAGTGAGAACAGCTGTGGCAATAAGTGACAATATTACTGGTGGAGAGTAGAGAGTAGCATTAACTGAAAAGTGAGAACAGCTGTGGCAATAAGTGACAATATTACTGGTGGAGAGAGTAGCGAGTAGCATTAACTGAAAAGTGAGAACAGCTGTGGCAATAAGTGACAATATTACTGGTGGAGAGTAGCGAGTAGCATTAACTGAAAAGTGAGAACAGCTGTGGCAATAAGTGACAATATTACTGGTGGAGAGTAGAGAGTAGCATTAACTGAAAAGTGAGAACAGCTGTGGCAATAAGTGACAATATTACTGGTGGAGATGTAGAAGTAGCATTAACTGAAAAGTGAGAACAGCTGTGGCAATAAGTGACAATATTACTGGTGATGAGAGCAGAGAGTAGCATTAACTGAAAAGGAGAACAGCTGTGGCAATAAGTGACAATATTACTGGTGATGAGAGTAGAGAGTAGCATTAACTGAAGAAGTGAGAACAGCTGTGGCAATAAGTGACAATATTACTGGTGATGAGAGAGCGAGTAGCATTAACTGAAAGTGAGAACAGCTGTGGCAATAAGTGACAATATTACTGGTGATGAGTAGAGTAGCATTAACTGAAAAAGTGAGAACAGCTGTGGCAATAAGTGACAATATTACTGGTGGAGAGTAGCGAGTAGCATTAACTGAAAAGTGAGAACAGCTGTGGCAATAAGTGACAATATTACTGGTGATGAGTAGAGAGTAGCATTAACTGAAAAGGGAGAACAGCTGTGGCAATAAGTGACCTAATATTACTGGTGATGAGAGTAGCGAGTAGCATTAACTGAAAAGTGAGAACAGCTGTGGCAATAAGTGACAATATTACTGGTGATGAGTAAGAGAGTAGCATTAACTGAAGAGTGAGAACAGCTGTGGCAATAAGTGACAATATTACTGGTGATGAGTGAGAGTAGCATTAACTGAAAAGTGAGAACAGCTGTGGCAATAAGTGACAATATTACTGGTGGAGAGTAGCGAGAGTAGCATTAACTGAAAAGTGAGAACAGCTGTGGCAATAAGTGACAATATTACTGGTGATGAGTAGAGAGTAGCATTAACTGAAGAGTGAGAACAGCTGTGGCAATAAGTGACACAATATTACTGGTGGAGAGTAGCGAGTAGCATTAACTGAAAAGTGAGAACAGCTGTGGCAATAAGTGACAATATTACTGGTGGAGAGTAGCGAGTAGCATTAACTGAAAAGTGAGAACAGCTGTGGCAATAAGTGACACAATATTACTGGTGGAGAGTAGCGAGTAGCATTAACTGAAAAGTGAGAACAGCTGTGGCAATAAGTGACAATATTACTGGTGGAGAGTAGCGAGTAGCATTAACTGAAAAGTGAGAACAGCTGTGGCAATAAGTGACAATATTACTGGTGGAGAGTAGAGAGTAGCATTAACTGAAAAGTGAGAACAGCTGTGGCAATAAGTGACACAATATTACTGGTGGAGATTAGCGAGTAGCATTAACTGAAAAGTGAGAACAGCTGTGGCAATAAGTGACAATATTACTGGTGGAGAGTAGCGAGTAGCATTAACTGAAAAGTGAGAACAGCTGTGGCAATAAGTGACAAATATTACTGGTGGAGATAGCGAGTAGCATTAACTGAAAAGTGAGAACAGCTGTGGCAATAAGTGACAATATTACTGGTGGAGTAGTAAGCGAGTAGCATTAACTGAAAAGTGAGAACAGCTGTGGCAATAAGTGACAATATTACTGGTGGAGAGTAGCGAAGTAGCATTAACTGAAGAGTGAGAACAGCTGTGGCAATAAGTGACAATATTACTGGTGATGAGTAGAGAGTAGCATTAACTGAAAAGTGAGAACAGCTGTGGCAATAAGTGACAATATTACTGGTGGAGAGTAGCGAGTAGCATTAACTGAAAAGTGAGAACAGCTGTGGCAATAAGTGACCTAATATTACTGGTGATGAGTAGAGAGTAGCATTAACTGAAAAGTGAGAACAGCTGTGGCAATAAGTGACAATATTACTGGTGGAGAGTAGCGAGTAGCATTAACTGAAAAGTGAGAACAGCTGTGGCAATAAGTGACAATATTGCTGGTGATGAGTAGAGAGTAGCATTAACTGAAAAGTGAGAACAGCTGTGGCAATAAGTGACAATATTACTGGTGATGAGTAGAGAGTAGCATTAACTGAAGAGTGAGAACAGCTGTGGCAATAAGTGACAATATTGCTGGTGATGAGTAGAGTAGCATTAACTGAAAAGTGAGAACAGCTGTGGCAATAAGTGACAATATTGCTGGTGATGAGTAGAGAGTAGCATTAACTGAAAAGTGAGAACAGCTGTGGCAATAAGTGACAATATTGCTGGTGATGAGTAGAGAGTAGCATTAACTGAAAAGTGAGAACAGCTGTGGCAATAAGTGACAATATTACTGGTGGAGAGTAGCGAGTAGCATTAACTGAAAAGTGAGAACAGCTGTGGCAATAAGTGACAATATTACTGGTGATGAGTAGAGAGTAGCATTAACTGAAAAGTGAGAACAGCTGTGGCAATAAGTGACAATATTACTGGTGGAGAGTAGCGAGTAGCATTAACTGAAAAGTGAGAACAGCTGTGGCAATAAGTGACAATATTACTGGTGGAGAGTAGCGAGTAGCATTAACTGAAAAGTGAGAACAGCTGTGGCAATAAGTGACAATATTACTGGTGGAGAGTAGCGAGTAGCATTAACTGAAAAGTGAGAACAGCTGTGGCAATAAGTGACAATATTACTGGTGGAGAGTAGCGAGTAGCATAACTGAAAAGTGAGAACAGCTGTGGCAATAAGTGACAATATTACTGGTGGAGAGTAGAGAGTAGCATTAACTGAAAAGTGAGAACAGCTGTGGCAATAAGTGACAATATTACTGGTGGAGATTAGCGAGTAGCATTAACTGAAAAGTGAGAACAGCTGTGGCAATAAGTGACAATATTACTGGTGGAGAGTAGCGAGAGTAGCATAAACTGAAAAGTGAGAACAGCTGTGGCAATAAGTGACACAATATTACTGGCGGAGATTAGCGAGTAGCATTAACTGAAAAGTGAGAACAGCTGTGGCAATAAGTGACAATATTACTCGTGGAGAGTAGCGAGTAGCATTAACTGAAAAGTGAGAACAGCTGTGGCAATAAGTGACAATATTACTGGTGGAGAGTAGCGAGTAGCATTAACTGAAAAGTGAGAACAGCTGTGGCAATAAGTGACAATATTACTGGTGGAGAGTAGCGAGTAGCATTAACTGAAAAGTGAGAACAGCTGTGGCAATAAGTGACAATATTACTGGTGGAGAGTAGAGAGTAGCATTAACTGAAAAGTGAGAACAGCTGTGGCAATAAGTGACAATATTACTGGTGGAGAGAAGCAAGTAGCATTAACTGAAAAGTGAGAACAGCTGTGGCAATAAGTGACAATATTACTAGTGGAGATTATCAAGTAGCATAAACTGAAAAGTGAGAACAGCTGTGGCAATAAGTGACACAATATTACTGGTGGAGAGTAGCGAGTAGCATTAACTGAAGAGTGAGAACAGCTGTGGCAATAAGTGACAATATTACTGGTGGAGATTAGAGAGTAGCATTAACAGCTGTGGCAATAAGTGACACAATATTACTGGCGGAGAGTAGCGAGTAGCATTAACTGAAAAATGAGAAGAGCTGTGGCAATAAGTGACACAATATTACTGGTGGAGAGTAGCGAGTAGCATTAACTGAAAAGTGAGAACAGCTGTGGCAATAAGTGACAAAATTACTGGTGGAGAGTAGCGAGTAGCATTAACTGAAAAGTGAGAACAGCTGTGGCAATAAGTGACAATATTACTGGTGGAGAGTAGCGAGTAGCATTAACTGAAAAGTGAGAACAGCTGTGGCAATAAGTGACAATATTACTGGTGGAGAGTAGAGAGTAGCATTAACTGAAAAGTGAGAACAGCTGTGGCAATAAGTGACAATATTACTGGTGGAGAGTAGCGAGTAGCATTAACTGAAAAGTGAGAACAGCTGTGGCAATAAGTGACAATATTACTAGTGGAGAGTAGCAAGTAGCATAAACTGAAAAGTGAGAACAGCTGTGGCAATAAGTGACACAATATTACTGGTGGAGAGTAGCGAGTAGCATTAACTGAAAAGTGAGAACAGCTGTGGCAATAAGTGACAATATTACTGGTGGAGATTAGAGAGTAGCATTAACTGAAGAGTGAGAACAGCTGTAGCAATAAGTGACAATATTACTGGTGATGAGTAGAGAGTAGCATTAACTGAAAAGGGAGAACAGCTGTGGCAATAAGTGACAATATCACTGGTGGAGAGCAGCGAGTAGCATTAACTGAAAAGTGAGAACAGTTGTGGCAATAAGTGACACTATTACTGGTGGAGATTAGCAAGTAGCATTAACTGAAAAGTGAGAACAGCTGTGGCAATAAGTGACAATATTGCTGGTGATGAGTAGAGAGTAGCATTAACTGAAGAGTGAGAACAGCTGTGGCAATAAGTGACAATATTGCTGGTGATGAGTAGAGAGTAGCATTAACTGAAAAGTGAGAACAGCTGTGGCAATAAGTGACACAATATTACTGGTGGAGAGTAGCGAGTAGCATTAACTGAAAAGTGAGAACAGCTGTGGCAATAAGTGACACAATATTGCTGGTGATCAGTAGAGAGTAGCATTAACTGAAAGTGAGAACAGCTGTGGCAACAAGTGACACAATATTGCTGGTGATGAGTAGAGAGTAGCATTAACTGAAAAGTGAGAACAGCTGTGGCAATAAGTGACACAATATTACTGGTGATGAGTAGAGAGTAGCATTAACTGAAGTGTGAGAACAGCTGTGGCAATAAGTGACAATATTGCTGGTGATGAGTAGAGAGTAGCATTAACTGAAAAGTGAGAACAGCTGTGGCAATAAGTGACAATATTACTGGTGGAGAGTAGCGAGTAGCATTAACTGAAAAGTGAGAACAGCTGTGGCAATAAGTGACACAATATTACTGGTGATGAGTAGAGAGTAGCATTAACTGTAGAGTGAAAACAGCTGTGGCAATAAGTGACAATATTACTGGTGGAGAGTAGCGAGTAGCATTAACTGAAAAGTGAGAACAGCTGTGGCAATAAGTGACAATATTACTGGTGGAGAGTAGCGAGTAGCATTAACTGAAAAGTGAGAACAGCTGTGGCAATAAGTGACAATATTACTGGTGGAGAGTAGAGAGTAGCATTAACTGAAAAGTGAGAACAGCTGTGGCAATAAGTGACACAATATTACTGGTGGAGATGTAGAGTAGCATTAACTGAAAAGTGAGAACAGCTGTGGCAATAAGTGACAATATTACTGGTGGAGAGTAGCGAGTAGCATAAACTGAAAAGTGAGAACAGCTGTGGCAATAAGTGACACAATATTACTGGTGGAGATGTAGAGTAGCATTAACTGAAAAGTGAGAACAGCTGTGGCAATAAGTGACAATATTACTGGTGGAGAGTAGCGAGTAGCATTAACTGAAAAGTGAGAACAGCTGTGGCAATAAGTGACACAATATTACTGGCGGAGATTAGCGAGTAGCATTAACTGAAAAGTGAGAACAGCTGTGGCAATAAGTGACAATATTACTGGTGGAGAGTAGCGAGTAGCATTAACTGAAAAGTGAGAACAGCTGTGGCAATAAGTGACACAATATTACTGGCGGAGATTAGCGAGTAGCATAAACTGAAAAGTGAGAACAGCTGTGGCAATAAGTGACAATATTACTGGTGGAGAGTAGCGAGTAGCATTAACTGAAAAGTGAGAACAGTTGTGGCAATAAGTGACACAATATTACTGGTGGAGATTAGAGAGTAGCATTAACTGAAGAGTGAGAACAGCTGTGGCAATAAGTGACAATATTACTGGTGGAGAGTAGAGAGTAGCATTAACTGAAAAGTGAGAACAGCTGTGGCAATAAGTGACACAATATTACTGGTGGAGAGTAGCGAGTAGCATTAACTGAAAAGTGAGAACAGCTGTGGCAATAAGTGACACAATATTACTGGTGGAGAGTAGCGAGTAGCATTAACTGAAAAGTGAGAACAGCTGTGGCAATAAGTGACAATATTACTGGTGGAGAGTAGCGAGTAGCATTAACTGAAAAGTGAGAACAGCTGTGGCAATAAGTGACACAATATTACTGGTGGAGAGTAGAGAGTAGCATTAACTGAAAAGTGAGAACAGCTGTGGCAATAAGTGACAATATTACTGGTGGAGAGTAGAGTAGCATTAACTGAAAAGTGAGAACAGCTGTGGCAATAAGTGACACAGTATTACTGGTGGAGATTAGCGAGTAGCATTAACTGAAAAGTGAGAACAGCTGTGGCAATAAGTGACAATATTACTGGTGGAGAGTAGCGAGTAGCATAAACTGAAAAGTGAGAACAGCTGTGGCAATAAGTGACACAATATTACTGGCGGAGATTAGCGAGTAGCATTAACTGAAAAGTGAGAACAGCTGTGGCAATAAGTGACAATATTACTGGTGGAGAGTAGCAGTAGCATTAACTGAAAAGTGAGAACAGCTGTGGCAATAAGTGACAATATTACTCGTGGAGAGTAGCGAGTAGCATTAACTGAAAAGTGAGAACAGCTGTGGCAATAAGTGACAATATTACTCGTGGAGAGTAGCGAGTAGCATTAACTGAAAAGTGAGAACAGCTGTGGCAATAAGTGACAATATTACTGGTGGAGAGTAGAGAGTAGTATTAACTGAAAAGTGAGAACAGCTGTGGCAATAAGTGACAATATTACTGGTGGAGAGAAGCAAGTAGCATTAACTGAAAAGTGAGAACAGCTGTGGCAATAAGTGACAATATTACTAGTGGAGATTATCAAGTAGCATAAACTGAAAAGTGAGAACAGCTGTGGCAATAAGTGACACAATATTACTGGTGGAGAGTAGCGAGTAGCATTAACTGAAAAGTGAGAACAGCTGTGGCAATAAGTGACAATATTACTGGTGGAGATTAGAGAGTAGCATTAACAGCAGCTGTGGCAATAAGTGACACAAATATTACTGAGAGTAGCGAGTAGCATTAACTGAAAAATGAGAAGAGCTGTGGCAATAAGTGACACAATATTACTGGTGGAGAGTAGCGAGTAGCATTAACTGAAAAGTGAGAACAGCTGTGGCAATAAGTGACAAAATTACTGGTGGAGAGTAGCGAGTAGCATTAACTGAAAAGTGAGAACAGCTGTGGCAATAAGTGACAATATTACTGGTGGAGAGTAGCGAGTAGCATTAACTGAAAAGTGAGAACAGCTGTGGCAATAAGTGACAATATTACTGGTGGAGAGTAGAGAGTAGCATTAACTGAAAAGTGAGAACAGCTGTGGCAATAAGTGACAATATTACTGGTGGAGAGTAGCAGTAGCATTAACTGAAAAGTGAGAACAGCTGTGGCAATAAGTGACAATATTACTGGTGGAGGAACACCATTAGTAGCATTAACTGAAAAGTGAGAACAGCTGTGGCAATAAGTGACAATATTACTGGTGGAGATTAGAGAGTAGCATTAACTGAAAAGTGAGAACAGCTGTGGCAATAAGTGACAATATTACTGGTGGAGAGTAGCAAAAGTAGCATAAACTGAAAAGTGAGAACAGCTGTGGCAATAAGTGACAAATATTACTGGTGGAGATTAGCGAGTAGCATTAACTGAAAAGTGAGAACAGCTGTGGCAATAAGTGACAATATTACTGGTGGAGATTAGAGTAGCATTAACTGAAGAGTGAGAACAGCTGTGGCAATAAGTGACAATATTACTGGTGATGAGTAGAGAGTAGCATTAACTGAAAAGGAGAACAGCTGTGGCAATAAGTGACAATATTACTGGTGGAGAGTAGCGAGTAGCATTAACTGAAAAGTGAGAACAGCTGTGGCAATAAGTGACACTATTACTGGTGGAGATGCAAGTAGCATTAACTGAAAAGTGAGAACAGCTGTGGCAATAAGTGACAATATTGCTGGTGATGAGTAGAGAGTAGCATTAACTGAAAAGTGAGAACAGCTGTGGCAATAAGTGACAATATTACTGGTGATGAGTAGAGAGTAGCATTAACTGAAAAGTGAGAACAGCTGTGGCAATAAGTGACACAATATTACTGGTGGAGAGTAGCGAGTAGCATTAACTGAAAAGTGAGAACAGCTGTGGCAATAAGTGACAATATTGCTGGTGATCAGTAGAGAGTAGCATTAACTGAAAAGTGAGAACAGCTGTGGCAATAAGTGACACAATATTACTGGTGATGAGTAGAGAGTAGCATTAACTGAAAAGTGAGAACAGCTGTGGCAATAAGTGACACAATATTACTGGTGATGAGTAGAGTAGCATTAACTGAAAGTGTGAGAACAGCTGTGGCAATAAGTGACAATATTACTGGTGATGAGTAGAGAGTAGCATTAACTGAAAAGTGAGAACAGCTGTGGCAATAAGTGACAATATTACTGGGGAGAGTAGAGAGTAGCATTAACTGAAAAGTGAGAACAGCTGTGGCAATAAGTGACAAATATTACTGGTGATGAGTGAGAGAGTAGCATTAACTGAAGAGTGAAAACAGCTGTGGCAATAAGTGACACAATATTACTGGTGGAGAGTAGCGAGTAGCATTAACTGAAAAGTGAGAACAGCTGTGGCAATAAGTGACAATATTACTGGTGGAGAGTAGAAAGTAGCATTAACTGAAAAGTGAGAACAGCTGTGGCAATAAGTGACAATATTACTGGTGGAGAGTAGAGAGTAGCATTAACTGAAAAGTGAGAACAGCTGTGGCAATAAGTGACACAATATTACTGGTGGAGATTAGAGTAGCATTAACTGAAAAGTGAGAACAGCTGTGGCAATAAGTGACAATATTACTGGTGGAGAGTAGCGAGTAGCATAAACTGAAAAGTGAGAACAGCTGTGGCAATAAGTGACAATAATATTACTGGTGAGAGAGTTAGAGAGTAGCATTAACTGAAAAGTGAGAACAGCTGTGGCAATAAGTGACAATATTACTGGTGGAGAGTAGCGAGTAGCATTAACTGAAAAGTGAGAACAGCTGTGGCAATAAGTGACACAATATTACTGGTGGAGATTAGCAGTAGCATTAACTGAAAAGTGAGAACAGCTGTGGCAATAAGTGACAATATTACTGGTGGAGAGTAGAGAGTAGCATTAACTGAAAAGTGAGAACAGCTGTGGCAATAAGTGACAAATATTACTGGTGGAGAGCAGAGAGCAGCATAAACTGAAAAGTGAGAACAGCTGTGGCAATAAGTGACAATATTACTGGTGGAGAGTAGCGAGTAGCATTAACTGAAAAGTGAGAACAGCTGTGGCAATAAGTGACACAATATTACTGGTGGAGATTAGAGAGTAGCATTAACTGAAGAGTGAGAACAGCTGTGGCAATAAGTGACAATATTACTGGTGGAGAGTAGCGAGTAGCATTAACTGAAAAGTGAGAACAGCTGTGGCAATAAGTGACACAATATTACTGGTGGAGAGTAGCGAGTAGCATTAACTGAAAAATGAGAACAGCTGTGGCAATAAGTGACACAATATTACTGGTGGAGAGTAGCGAGTAGCATTAACTGAAAAGTGAGAACAGCTGTGGCAATAAGTGACAATATTACTGGTGGAGAGTAGAGAGTAGCATTAACTGAAAAGTGAGAACAGCTGTGGCAATAAGTGACAAATATTACTGGTGGAGAGTAGCAGTAGCATTAACTGAAAAGTGAGAACAGCTGTGGCAATAAGTGACAATATTACTGGTGGAGAGAGAGTAGCATTAACTGAAAAGTGAGAACAGCTGTGGCAATAAGTGACACAATATTACTGGTGGAGATTAGCGAGTAGCATTAACTGAAAAGTGAGAACAGCTGTGGCAATAAGTGACAATATTACTAGTGGAGATTAGCAAGTAGCATAAACTGAAAAGTGAGAACAGCTGTGGCAATAAGTGACACAATATTACTGGTGGAGATTAGAGAGTAGCATTAACTGAAAAGTGAGAACAGCTGTGGCAATAAGTGACAATATTACTGGTGGAGAGTAGCAGTAGCAGCATTAACTGAAAAGTGAGAACAGCTGTGGCAATAAGTGACAATATTACTGGTGGAGAGTAGCGAGTAGCATTAACTGAAAAGTGAGAACAGCTGTGGCAATAAGTGACAATATTACTGGTGGAGAGTAGCGAGTAGCATTAACTGAAAAGTGAGAACAGCTGTGGCAATAAGTGACAATATTACTGGTGGAGAGTAGAGAGTAGCATTAACTGAAAAGGGAGAACAGCTGTGGCAATAAGTGACAATATTACTGGTGGAGAGTAGCAAGTAGCATTAACTGAAAAGTGAGAACAGCTGTGGCAATAAGTGACAATATTACTAGTGGAGATTAGCAAGTAGCATAAACTGAAAAGTGAGAACAGCTGTGGCAATAAGTGACACAATATTACTGGTGGAGAGTAGCGAGTAGCATTAACTGAAGAGTGAGAACAGCTGTGGCAATAAGTGACAATATTACTGGTGGAGAGTAGCATTAACTGAAAAGTGAGAACAGCTGTGGCAATAAGTGACAATATTACTGGTGGAGAGAAGCGAGTAGCATTAACTGAAAAGGGAGAACAGTTGTGGCAATAAGTGACACAATATTGCTGGTGATGAGTAGAGAGTAGCATTAACTGAAAAGGGAGAACAGTTGTGGCAATAAGTGACAATATTACTGGTGATGAGTAGAGAGTAGCATTAACTGAAGAGTGAGAACAGCTGTGGCAATAAGTGACAATATTACTAGTGGAAAGTAGCGAGTAGCATTAACTGAAAAGTGAGAACAGCTGTGGCAATAAGTGACAATATTACTGGTGGAGAGTAGCGAGTAGCATTAACTGAAAAGTGAGAACAGTTGTGGCAATAAGTGACACAATATTACTGGTGGAGATTAGCAAGTAGCATTAACTGAAAAGTGAGAACAGCTGTGGCAATAAGTGACAATATTACTGGTGATGAGTAGAGAGTAGCATTAACTGAAAAGTGAGAACAGCTGTGGCAATAAGTGACACAATATTACTGGTGATGAGTAGAGAGTAGCATTAACTGAAGAGTGAGAACAGCTGTGGCAATAAGTGACAATATTGCTGGTGATGAGTAGAGAGTAGCATTAACTGAAAAGGGAGAACAGCTGTGGCAATAAGTGACAATATTACTGGTGATGAGTAGAGAGTAGCATTAACTGAAGAGTGAGAACAGCTGTGGCAATAAGTGACAATATTGCTGGTGATGAGTAGAGAGAAGCATTAACTGAAAAGTGAGAACAGCTGTGGCAATAAGTGACACAATATTACTGGTGGAGAGTAGCGAGTAGCATTAACTGAAAAGTGAGAACAGCTGTGGCAATAAGTGACAAATATTACTGGTGATGAGTAGAGAGTAGCATTAACTGAAAAGTGAGAACAGCTGTGGCAATAAGTGACAATAATATTACTGGTGGAGATTAGCAAGTAGCATTAACTGAAAAGTGAGAACAGCTGTGGCAATAAGTGACACAATATTACTGGTGGAGAGTAGCAGTAGCATTAACTGAAAAGTGAGAACAGCTGTGGCAATAAGTGACAATATTGCTGGTGATGAGTAGAGAGTAGCATTAACTGAAAAGTGAGAACAGCTGTGGCAATAAGTGACACAATATTACTGGTGGAGATTAGCAAGTAGCATAAACTGAAAAGTGAGAACAGCTGTGGCAATAAGTGACACAATATTACTGGTGGAGAGTAGCGAGTAGCATTAACTGAAAAGTGAGAACAGCTGTGGCAATAAGTGACACAATATTGCTGGTGATGAGTAGAGAGTAGCATTAACTGAAAAGTGAGAACAGCTGTGGCAATAAGTGACACAATATTACTGGTGGAGATTAGCAAGTAGCATAAACTGAAAAGTGAGAACAGCTGTGGCAATAAGTGACACAATATTACTGGCGGAGATTAGCGAGTAGCATTAACTGAAAAGTGAGAACAGCTGTGGCAATAAGTGACAATATTACTGGTGGAGAGTAGCGAGTAGCATTAACTGAAAAGTGAGAACAGCTGTGGCAATAAGTGACAATATTACTGGTGATGAGTAGAGAGTAGCATTAACTGAAAAGTGAAAACAGCTGTGGCAATAAGTGACACAGTATTACTGGTGGAGATTAGAGAGTAGCATTAACTGAAGAGTGAGAACAGCTGTAGCAATAAGTGACAATATTACTGGTGGAGATTAGAGAGTAGCATTAACAGCTGTGGCAATAAGTGACACAATATTACTGGCGGAGATTAGCGAGTAGCATTAACTGAAAAGTGAGAACAGCTGTGGCAATAAGTGACAATATTACTGGTGGAGAGTAGCGAGTAGCATTAACTGAAAAGTGAGAACAGCTGTGGCAATAAGTGACAATATTACTGGTGGAGAGTAGAGAGTAGCATTAACTGAAAAGTGAGAACAGCTGTGGCAATAAGTGACAATAATATTACTGGTGGAGAGTAGCGAGTAGCATTAACTGAAAAGTGAGAACAGCTGTGGCAATAAGTGACAATATTACTGGTGGAGAGTAGAGAGCAGCATTAACTGAAAAGTGAGAACAGCTGTGGCAATAAGTGACAATATTACTGGTGGAGAGAGAGAGTAGCATTAACTGAAAAGTGAGAACAGCTGTGGCAATAAGTGACAATATTACTGGTGGAGAGTAGCAGAGTAGCATTAACTGAAAAGTGAGAACAGCTGTGGCAATAAGTGACACAATATTACTGGTGGAGAGTAGCGAGTAGCATTAACTGAAAAGAGTGAGAACAGCTGTGGCAATAAGTGACAATATTACTGGTGGAGATTAGAGAGTAGCATTAACTGAAAAGTGAGAAACAGTGGCAATAAGTGACAAATATTACTGGTGAGAGAGCTAGAGAGCAGCATTAACTGAAAAGTGAGAACAGCTGTGGCAATAAGTGACACAATATTACTGGTGGAGAGTAGCGAGTAGCATTAACTGAAAAGTGAGAACAGCTGTGGCAATAAGTGACAATATTACTGGTGGAGAGTAGAGAGTAGCATTAACTGAAAAGTGAGAACAGCTGTGGCAATAAGTGACAATATTACTGGTGGAGAGTAGAGAGTAGCATTAACTGAAAAGTGAGAACAGCTGTGGCAATAAGTGACAATATTACTGGTGGAGAGTAGAGAGTAGCATTAACTGAAAAGTGAGAACAGCTGTGGCAATAAGTGACAATATTACTGGTGGAGAGTAGCAGAGTAGCATTAACTGAAAAGTGAGAACAGCTGTGGCAATAAGTGACAATATTACTGGTGGAGAGAGCAGCAAGTAGCATTAACTGAAAAGTGAGAACAGCTGTGGCAATAAGTGACACAATATTACTGGTGGAGATTAGAGAGTAGCATTAACTGAAAAGTGAGAACAGCTGTGGCAATAAGTGACAATATTACTGGTGGAGATTAGAGAGTAGCATTAACTGAAGAGTGAGAACAGCTGTGGCAATAAGTGACAATATTACTGGTGATGAGTAGAGAGTAGCATTAACTGAA
Organism: Tachypleus tridentatus; assembly: GCF_004210375.1. NCBI lineage: Eukaryota > Metazoa > Arthropoda > Merostomata > Xiphosura > Limulidae > Tachypleus > Tachypleus tridentatus. The sequence goes on from NC_134828.1 coordinate 13,518,427, forward strand.
AAGGGAGAACAGCTGTGGCAATAAGTGACAATATTACTGGTGGAGAGTAGCGAGTAGCATTAACTGAAAAGTGAGAACAGCTGTGGCAATAAGTGACACAATATTACTGGTGGAGATTAGCAAGTAGCATTAACTGAAAAGTGAGAACAGCTGTGGCAATAAGTGACAATATTACTGGTGATGAGTAGAGAGTAGCATTAACTGAAGAGTGAGAACAGCTGTGGCAATAAGTGACAATATTGCTGGTGATGAGTAGAGAGTAGCATTAACTGAAAAGTGAGAACAGCTGTGGCAATAAGTGACACAATATTACTGGTGGAGAGTAGAGAGTAGCATTAACTGAAAAGTGAGAACAGCTGTGGCAATAAGTGACACAATATTGCTGGTGATGAGTAGAGAGTAGCATTAACTGAAAGTGAGAACAGCTGTGGCAATAAGTGACACAATATTGCTGGTGATGAGTAGAGAGTAGCATTAACTGAAAAGTGAGAACAGCTGTGGCAATAAGTGACACAATATTACTGGTGATGAGTAGAGAGTAGCATTAACTGAAAAGTGAGAACAGCTGTGGCAATAAGTGACAATATTACTGGTGATGAGTAGAGAGTAGCATTAACTGAAAAGTGAGAACAGCTGTGGCAATAAGTGACAATATTACTGGTGGAGAGTAGCGAGTAGCATTAACTGAAAAGTGAGAACAGCTGTGGCAATAAGTGACACAATATTACTGGTGATGAGTAGAGAGTAGCATTAACTGAAAAGTGAGAACAGCTGTGGCAATAAGTGACACAATATTACTGGTGGAGAGTAGCGAGTAGCATTAACTGAAAAGTGAGAACAGCTGTGGCAATAAGTGACAATATTACTGGTGGAGAGTAGCGAGTAGCATTAACTGAAAAGTGAGAACAGCTGTGGCAATAAGTGACAATATTACTGGTGGAGAGTAGAGAGCAGCATTAACTGAAAAGTGAGAACAGCTGTGGCAATAAGTGACACAATATTACTGGTGGAGAGTAGAGAGTAGCATTAACTGAAAAGTGAGAACAGCTGTGGCAATAAGTGACAATATTACTGGTGGAGAGTAGAGAGCAGCATTAACTGAAAAGTGAGAACAGCTGTGGCAATAAGTGACAAATATTACTGGTGATGAGTGAGAGTAGCATTAACTGAAAAGTGAGAACAGCTGTGGCAATAAGTGACAATATTACTGGTGATGAGTAGAGAGTAGCATTAACTGAAAAGTGAGAACAGCTGTGGCAATAAGTGACAAATATTACTGGTGGAGAGTAGAGAGCAGCATTAACTGAAAAGTGAGAACAGCTGTGGCAATAAGTGACAATATTACTGGTGGAGAGTAGAGAGTAGCATTAACTGAAAAGTGAGAACAGCTGTGGCAATAAGTGACACAATATTACTGGTGGAGAGTAGCGAGTAGCATTAACTGAAAAGTGAGAACAGCTGTGGCAATAAGTGACAAATATTACTGGTGGAGAGTAGCGAGTAGCATTAACTGAAAAGTGAGAACAGCTGTGGCAATAAGTGACACAATATTACTGGTGGAGAGTAGAGAGTAGCATTAACTGAAAAGAGTGAGAACAGCTGTGGCAATAAGTGACAATATTACTGGTGGAGAGTAGAGAGCAGCATTAACTGAAAAGTGAGAACAGCTGTGGCAATAAGTGACAATAATATTACTGGTGGAGAGTAGCTGAGTAGCATTAACTGAAAAGTGAGAACAGCTGTGGCAATAAGTGACAAATATTACTGGTGGAGAGTAGAGAGTAGCATTAACTGAAAAGTGAGAACAGCTGTGGCAATAAGTGACAATATTACTGGTGGAGAGTAGCAGAGTAGCATTAACTGAAAAGTGAGAACAGCTGTGGCAATAAGTGACAAATATTACTGGTGGAGAGTAGAGAGTAGCATTAACTGAAAAGTGAGAACAGCTGTGGCAATAAGTGACAATATTACTGGTGGAGAGAGAGTAGCATTAACTGAAAAGTGAGAACAGCTGTGGCAATAAGTGACAATATTACTGGTGGAGAGTAGCGAGTAGCATTAACTGAAAAGTGAGAACAGCTGTGGCAATAAGTGACAATATTACTGGTGATGAGTAGAGAGTAGCATTAACTGAAAAGTGAGAACAGCTGTGGCAATAAGTGACAATATTACTGGTGGAGAGTAGCGAGTAGCATTAACTGAAAAGTGAGAACAGCTGTGGCAATAAGTGACACAATATTACTGGTGATGAGTAGAGAGTAGCATTAACTGAAGAGTGAGAACAGCTGTGGCAATAAGTGACAATATTACTGGTGGATGAGTAGAGAGTAGCATTAACTGAAAAGTGAGAACAGCTGTGGCAATAAGTGACAATATTACTGGTGGAGAGTAGAGAGTAGCATTAACTGAAAAGTGAGAACAGCTGTGGCAATAAGTGACAATATTACTGGTGGAGAGTAGAGAGTAGCATTAACTGAAAAGTGAGAACAGCTGTGGCAATAAGTGACACAATATTACTGGTGGAGATTAGAGAGTAGCATTAACCGAAAAGTGAGAACAGCTGTGGCAATAAGTGACAATATTACTGGTGATGAGTAGAGAGCAGCATTAACTGAAAAGTGAGAACAGCTGTGGCAATAAGTGACAAATATTACTGGTGATGAGTAGAGAGTAGCATTAACTGAAAAGTGAGAACAGCTGTGGCAATAAGTGACAATATTACTGGTGATGAGTAGAGAGTAGCATTAACTGAAAAGGAGAACAGCTGTGGCAATAAGTGACAATATTACTGGTGATGAGTAGAGAGCAGCATTAACTGAAAAGTGAGAACAGCTGTGGCAATAAGTGACAATATTACTGGTGATGAGTAGAGAGCAGCATTAACTGAAAAGTGAGAACAGCTGTGGCAATAAGTGACAATAATATTACTGGTGGAGAGTAGAGAGTAGCATTAACTGAAAAGTGAGAACAGCTGTGGCAATAAGTGACAAATATTACTGGTGATGAGTAGAGAGTAGCATTAACTGAAAAGTGAGAACAGCTGTGGCAATAAGTGACACAATATTACTGGTGGAGATTAGAGAGTAGCATTAACTGAAAAGTGAGAACAGCTGTGGCAATAAGTGACACAATATTACTGGTGGAGAGTAGCTAGAGTAGCATTAACTGAAAAGTGAGAACAGCTGTGGCAATAAGTGACACAATATTACTGGTGATGAGTAGAGAGTAGCATTAACTGAAAAGTGAGAACAGCTGTGGCAATAAGTGACAATAATATTACTGGTGGAGATTAGCAAAGTAGCATTAACTGAAAAGTGAGAACAGCTGTGGCAATAAGTGACAATAATATTACTGGTGGAGAGTAGCAGAGTAGCATTAACTGAAAAGTGAGAACAGCTGTGGCAATAAGTGACACAATATTGCTGGTGATGAGTAGAGAGTAGCATTAACTGAAAAGTGAGAACAGCTGTGGCAATAAGTGACACAATATTACTGGTGGAGATTAGCAGAGCAGCATTAACTGAAAAGTGAGAACAGCTGTGGCAATAAGTGACACAATATTACTGGTGGAGAGTAGAGAGTAGCATTAACTGAAAAGTGAGAACAGCTGTGGCAATAAGTGACAATATTACTGGTGGAGAGTAGAGAGTAGCATTAACTGAAAAGTGAGAACAGCTGTGGCAATAAGTGACAATATTACTGGTGATGAGTAGAGTAGCATTAACTGAAAAGTGAGAACAGCTGTGGCAATAAGTGACACAATATTACTGGTGGAGAGAGAGAGTAGCATTAACTGAAAAGTGAGAACAGCTGTGGCAATAAGTGACAATATTACTGGTGGAGATTAGAGCATTAGCATTAACAGCTGTGGCAATAAGTGACACAATATTACTGGTGGAGATTAGCAGAGAGCAGCATTAACTGAAAAGTGAGAACAGCTGTGGCAATAAGTGACAATATTACTGGTGGAGAGTAGCGAGTAGCATTAACTGAAAAGTGAGAACAGCTGTGGCAATAAGTGACACAATATTACTGGTGATGAGTAGAGAGTAGCATTAACTGAAGAGTGAGAACAGCTGTGGCAATAAGTGACACAATATTACTGGTGGAGAGTAGCGAGTAGCATTAACTGAAAAGTGAGAACAGCTGTGGCAATAAGTGACAATATTACTGGTGGAGAGTAGCGAGTAGCATTAACTGAAAAGTGAGAACAGTTGTGGCAATAAGTGACACTATTACTGGTGGAGATTAGCAAGTAGCATTAACTGAAAAGTGAGAACAGCTGTGGCAATAAGTGACAATATTGCTGGTGATGAGTAGAGAGTAGCATTAACTGAAGAGTGAGAACAGCTGTGGCAATAAGTGACACAATATTACTGGTGATGAGTAGAGAGTAGCATTAACTGAAGAGTGAGAACAGCTGTGGCAATAAGTGACAATATTACTGGTGATGAGTAGAGAGTAGCATTAACTGAAAAGTGAGAACAGCTGTGGCAATAAGTGACAATATTGCTGGTGATGAGTAGAGAGAAGCATTAACTGAAAAGTGAGAACAGCTGTGGCAATAAGTGACACAATATTACTGGTGGAGAGTAGCAAGTAGCATTAACTGAAAAGTGAGAACAGCTGTGGCAATAAGTGACAATATTGCTGGTGATGAGTAGAGAGTAGCATTAACTGAAAAGTGAGAACAGCTGTGGCAATAAGTGACACAATATTACTGGTGGAGAGTAGCGAGTAGCATTAACTGAAAAGTGAGAACAGCTGTGGCAATAAGTGACACAATATTGCTGGTGATGAGTAGAGAGTAGCATTAACTGAAAAGTGAGAACAGCTGTGGCAATAAGTGACACAATATTACTGGTGGAGATTAGCAGAGAGTAGCATAAACTGAAAAGTGAGAACAGCTGTGGCAATAAGTGACAAATATTACTGGTGGAGAGTAGCAGAGCAGCATTAACTGAAAAGTGAGAACAGCTGTGGCAATAAGTGACAAATATTGCTGGTGATGAGTAGAGAGTAGCATTAACTGAAAAATGAGAACAGCTGTGGCAATAAGTGACAATATTACTGGTGGAGAGTAGAGAGCAGCATAAACCGAAAAGTGAGAACAGCTGTGGCAATAAGTGACACAATATTACTGGTGGAGAGTAGCGAGTAGCATTAACTGAAAAGTGAGAACAGCTGTGGCAATAAGTGACACAATATTGCTGGTGATGAGTAGAGAGTAGCATTAACTGAAAAATGAGAACAGCTGTGGCAATAAGTGACACAATATTACTGGTGGAGATTAGCAAGTAGCATAAACTGAAAAGTGAGAACAGCTGTGGCAATAAGTGACACAATATTACTGGTGGAGATTAGAGTAGCATTAACTGAAAAGTGAGAACAGCTGTGGCAATAAGTGACAATATTACTGGTGGAGAGTAGCAGAGCAGCATTAACCGAAAAGTGAGAACAGCTGTGGCAATAAGTGACAATATTACTGGTGATGAGTAGAGAGTAGCATTAACTGAAAAGTGAAAACAGCTGTGGCAATAAGTGACACAGTATTACTGGTGGAGATTAGAGAGTAGCATTAACTGAAGAGTGAGAACAGCTGTAGCAATAAGTGACAATATTACTGGTGGAGATTAGAGAGTAGCATTAACAGCTGTGGCAATAAGTGACAAGTGACAATATATTACTGGTGGAGATTAGCGAGTAGCATTAACTGAAAAGTGAGAACAGCTGTGGCAATAAGTGACAATATTACTGGTGGAGAGTAGCGAGTAGCATTAACTGAAAAGTGAGAACAGCTGTGGCAATAAGTGACACAATATTACTGGTGATGAGTAGAGAGTAGCATTAACTGAAGAGTGAGAACAGTTGTGGCAATAAGTGACACAATATTACTGGTGGAGAGTAGCGAGTAGCATTAACTGAAAAGTGAGAACAGCTGTGGCAATAAGTGACAATATTACTGGTGGAGAGTAGAGAGCAGCAGCATTAACTGAAAAGTGAGAACAGCTGTGGCAATAAGTGACAATATTACTGGTGGAGATTAGCAAGTAGCATTAACTGAAAAGTGAGAACAGCTGTGGCAATAAGTGACAATATTACTGGTGATGAGTAGAGAGTAGCATTAACTGAAGAGTGAGAACAGCTGTGGCAATAAGTGACACAATATTACTGGTGATGAGTAGAGAGTAGCATTAACTGAAGAGTGAGAACAGCTGTGGCAATAAGTGACAATATTACTGGTGATGAGTAGAGAGTAGCATTAACTGAAGAGTGAGAACAGCTGTGGCAATAAGTGACACAATATTACTGGTGGTGAGTAGAGAGTAGCATTAACTGAAAAGTGAGAACAGCTGTGGCAATAAGTGACACAATATTGCTGGTGATGAGTAGAGAGTAGCATTAACTGAAAAGTGAGAACAGCTGTGGCAATAAGTGACACAATATTACTGGTGGAGAGTAGCGAGTAGCATTAACTGAAAAGTGAGAACAGCTGTGGCAATAAGTGACACAATATTACTGGTGATGAGTAGAGAGTAGCATTAACTGAAAAGTGAGAACAGCTGTGGCAATAAGTGACACAATATTACTGGTGGAGATTAGCAAGTAGCATAAACTGAAAAGTGAGAACAGCTGTGGCAATAAGTGACACAATATTACTGGTGGAGATTAGCAAGTAGCATAAACTGAAAAGTGAGAACAGCTGTGGCAATAAGTGACACAATATTACTGGCGGAGATTAGCGAGTAGCATTAACTGAAAAGTGAGAACAGCTGTAGCAATAAGTGACAATATTACTGGTGGAGAGTAGCAAGTAGCATTAACTGAAAAGTGAGAACAGTTGTGGCAATAAGTGACAATATTACTGGTGATGAGTAGAGAGTAGCATTAACTGAAAAGTGAGAACAGCTGTGGCAATAAGTGACACAATATTACTGGTGGAGATTAGAGAGTAGCATTAACTGAAGAGTGAGAACAGCTGTGGCAATAAGTGACAATATTACTGGTGGAGATTAGAGAGCATTAGCATTAACAGCTGTGGCAATAAGTGACACAATATTACTGGTGAGAGTAGAGAGCAGCATTAACTGAAAAGTGAGAACAGCTGTGGCAATAAGTGACAATATTACTAGTGGAGATTAGCAAGTAGCATAAACTGAAAAGTGAGAACAGCTGTGGCAATAAGTGACACAATATTACTGGTGGAGATTAGCAAGTAGCATAAACTGAAAAGTGAGAACAGCTGTGGCAATAAGTGACACAATATTACTGGTGAGAGTAGAGAGTAGCATTAACTGAAAAGTGAGAACAGCTGTGGCAATAAGTGACAATATTACTGGTGGAGAGTAGCGAGCAGCATTAACTGAAAAGTGAGAACAGCTGTGGCAATAAGTGACACAATATTACTGGTGATGAGTAGAGAGCAGCATTAACCGAAAAGTGAGAACAGCTGTGGCAATAAGTGACAATATTACTGGTGGAGAGTAGAGAGTAGCATTAACTGAAAAGTGAGAACAGCTGTGGCAATAAGTGACACAATATTACTGGTGATGATTAGAGAGTAGCATTAACCGAAAAGTGAGAACAGCTGTGGCAATAAGTGACAATATTACTGGTGGAGAGTAGCGAGCAGCATTAACTGAAAAGTGAGAACAGCTGTGGCAATAAGTGACACAATATTACTGGCGGAGATTAGCGAGTAGCATTAACTGAAAAGTGAGAACAGCTGTGGCAATAAGTGACAATATTACTGGTGGAGAGTAGTGAGTAGCATTAACTGAAAAGTGAGAACAGTTGTGGCAATAAGTGACACAATATTACTGGTGGAGATTAGAGAGTAGCATTAACTGAAGAGTGAGAACAGCTGTAGCAATAAATGACAATATTACTGGTGATGAGTAGAGAGTAGCATTAACTGAAAAGGGAGAACAGTTGTGGCAATAAGTGACAATATTACTGGTGATGAGTAGAGAGTAGCATTAACTGAAGAGTGAGAACAGCTGTGGCAATAAGTGACAATATTACTAGTGGAGAGTAGCGAGTAGCATTAACTGAAAAGTGAGAACAGTTGTGGCAATAAGTGACAATATTACTGGTGGAGAGTAGCGAGTAGCATTAACTTAAAAGTGAGAACAGCTGAGGCAATAAGTGACAATATTGCTGGTGATGAGTAGAGAGTAGCATTAACTGAAAAGGGAGAACAGCTGTGGCAATAAGTGACAATATTACTGGTGATGAGTAGAGAGTAGCATTAACTGAAGAGTGAGAACAGCTGTGGCAATAAGTGACACAATATTACTGGTGATGAGTAGAGAGTAGCATTAACTGAAGAGTGAGAACAGCTGTGGCAATAAGTGACAATATTGTTGGTGATGAGTAGAGAGTAGCATTAACTGAAAAGTGAGAACAGCTGTGGCAATAAGTGACACAATATTACTGGTGGAGAGTAGCGAGTAGCATTAACTGAAAAGTGAGAACAGCTGTGGCAATAAGTGACACAATATTACTGGTGATGAGTAGAGAGTAGCATTAACTGAAAAGTGAGAACAGCTGTGGCAATAAGTGACACAATATTACTGGTGGAGATTAGCAAGCAGCATAAACCGAAAAGTGAGAACAGCTGTGGCAATAAGTGACACAATATTACTGGTGAGAGTAGAGAGTAGCATTAACTGAAAAGTGAGAACAGCTGTGGCAATAAGTGACACAATATTACTGGTGATGAGTAGAGAGTAGCATTAACTGAAAAGTGAGAACAGCTGTGGCAATAAGTGACACAATATTACTGGTGGAGATTAGTAAGTAGCATAAACTGAAAAGTGAGAACAGCTGAGGCAATAAGTGACAATATTGCTGGTGATGAGTAGAGAGTAGCATTAACTGAAAAGGGAGAACAGCTGTGGCAATAAGTGACAATATTACTGGTGATGAGTAGAGAGTAGCATTAACTGAAGAGTGAGAACAGCTGTGGCAATAAGTGACACAATATTACTGGTGATGAGTAGAGAGTAGCATTAACTGAAGAGTGAGAACAGCTGTGGCAATAAGTGACAATATTACTGGTGATGAGTAGAGAGTAGCATTAACTGAAGAGTGAGAACAGCTGAGGCAATAAGTGACAATATTGCTGGTGATGAGTAGAGAGTAGCATTAACTGAAAAGTGAGAACAGCTGTGGCAATAAGTGACACAATATTAGTGGTGGAGAGTAGCGAGTAGCATTAACTGAAAAGTGAGAACAGCTGTGGCAATAAGTGACACAATATTACTGGTGATGAGTAGAGTAGCATTAACTGAAAAGTGAGAACAGCTGTGGCAATAAGTGACACAATATTACTGGTGGAGATTAGCAAGTAGCATAAACTGAAAAGTGAGAACAGCTGTGGCAATAAGTGACACAATATTACTGGTGGAGAGTAGCGAGTAGCATTAACTGAAAAGTGAGAACAGTTGTGGCAATAAGTGACACAATATTACTGGTGGAGATTAGAGAGTAGCATTAACTGAAAAGTGAGAACAGTTGTGGCAATAAGTGACACAATATTACTGGTGGAGATTAGAGAGTAGCATTAACTGAAAAGTGAGAACAGCTGTGGCAATAAGTGACACAATATTACTGGTGGAGAGTAGCGAGTAGCATTAACTGAAAAGTGAGAACAGCTGTGGCAATAAGTGACACAATATTACTGGTGGAGATTAGAGAGTAGCATTAACTGAAAAGTGAGAACAGCTGTGGCAATAAGTGACACAATATTACTGGTGGAGAGTAGAGAGTAGCATTAACTGAAAAGTGAGAACAGCTGTGGCAATAAGTGACACAATATTACTGGTGGAGAGTAGCGAGTAGCATTAACTGAAAAGTGAGAACAGCTGTGGCAATAAGTGACACAATATTACTGGTGGAGATTAGAGAGTAGCATTAACTGAAAAGTGAGAACAGTTGTGGCAATAAGTGACACAATATTAGTGGTGGAGATTGAGAGAGCAGCATTAACTAAAAAGTGAGAACAGCTGTGGCAATAAGTGACACAGTATTACTGGTGGAGAGTAGAGAGTAGCATTAACTGAAAAGTGAGAACAGCTGTGGCAATAAGTGACACAATATTACTGGTGGAGAGAGCAGCATTAACTGAAAAGTGAGAACAGCTGTGGCAATAAGTGACACAATATTACTGGTGGAGAGTAGCATTAACTGAAAAGTGAGAACAGCTGTGGCAATAAGTGACACAATATTACTGGTGGAGAGTAGCATTAACTGAAAAGTGAGAACAGCTGTGGCAATAAGTGACACAATATTACTGGTGGAGAGTAGAGAGTAGCATTAACTGAAAAGTGAGAACAGCTGTGGCAATAAGTGACACAATATTACTGGTGGAGAGTAGAGAGTAGCATTAACTGAAAAGTGAGAACAGCTGTGGCAATAAGTGACACAATATTACTGGTGGAGATTAGAGAGTAGAATTAACTGAAAAGTGAGAACAGTTGTGGCAATAAGTGACAATATTACTGGTGGAGAGTAGCGAGTAGCATTAACTGAAAAGTGAGAACAGCTGTGGCAATAAGTGACACAATATTACTGGTGGAGATTAGAGAGTAGCATTAACTGAAAAGTGAGAACAGCTGTGGCAATAAGTGACACAATCTTACTGGTGGAGATTAGAGAGTAGCATTAACTGAAAAGTGAGAACAGCTGTGGCAATAAGTGACACAGTATTACTGGTGGAGAGTAGCGAGTAGCATTAACTGAAAAGTGAGAACAGCTGTGGCAATAAGTGACACAATATTACTGGTGGAGAGTAGCATTAACTGAAAAGTGAGAACAGCTGTGGCAATAAGTGACACAGTATTACTGGTGGAGAGTAGCGAGTAGCATTAACTGAAAAGTGAGAACAGCTGTGGCAATAAGTGACACAGTATTACTGGTGGAGAGTAGCGAGTAGCATTAACTGAAAAGTGATTACAGCTGTGGCAATAAGTGACAATATTACTGGTGGAAAGTAGCGAGTAGCATTAACTGAAAAGTGAGAACAGCTGTGGCAATAAGTGACACAATATTACTGGTGGAGAGTAGCGAGTAGCATTAACTGAAAAATGAGAACAGCTGTGGCAATAAGTGACACAATATTACTGGTGGAGAGTAGCGAGTAGCATTAACTGAAAAGGGAGAACAGCTGTGGCAATAAGTGACACAATATTACTGGTGGAGAGTAGAGAGTAGCATTAACTGAAAAGTGAGAACAGCTGTGGCAATAAGTGACACAATATTACTGGTGGAGAGTAGAGAGTAGCATTAACTGAAAAGGGAGAACAGCTGTGGTAATAAATGACACAATATATTACTGGTGGAGAGTAGAGAGTAGCATTAACTGAAAAGTGAGCAGCTTAACCGAACAATATTACTGGTGGAGAGTGAGAAGCAGCTGAAAAGTGAGAACAGTTGTGGCAATAAGTGACACAATATTACTGGTGGAGAGTAGCGAGTAGCATTAACTGAAAAGAGAGAACAGCTGTGGCAATAAGTGACACAATATTACTGGTGGAAAGTAGAGAGTAGCATTAACTGAAAAGTGAGAACAGCTGTGGCAATAAGTGACACAATATTTCTGGTGGAGAGTAGCGAGTAGCATTAACTGAAAAGGGAGAACAGCTGTGGCAATAAGTGACACAATATTACTGGTGGAGAGTAGTGACAGATATGTACATGTTCAAAAATGGCTTTAACTTGATGGGATATGTTGACTGGTGTGCTGAGCATGAACTATTGTTTGCAATGCTTAGTGAACACAAAGAAGATTGTGTTGAGTGGGCTACAACTATCAGAATCTCATGTTTCTTGTATCGTTTTTCCATGAAATCCTATTGGATACTGGTCTAACTATTTATTACAATGCCTCATCACTGTGCTTTTATGTTTATAGAAGTGACTACAGATTGTATCTGTGGATTTTTATGCACTGTTTTTGAGTGATGAATAATAGACAAAAGTTAGATTAACAGTGAGCGTTCACAAATGTTTTTAAGTTTAAACTTTAAACCAAAACAAAAAGTTCATTAAATAATCAAAACACAACACTAAAGTCATGGTAAATAATTGTTTTGTTTAAGAAAGACCTTCGCACTGAATTAGAAAAACAAGAACTTGCACATAATGGTACACAAAAACAACCACATGTAACAAAACACTTACCCACATGATCTTTAAACCACCTGGGTTGAAAGTTTAATGGAGGGCTTAAATTTAGAATATGAGGGTTGGAAGACTTCTTTAAGTAGGGTATGCAGTGCTTGGACCTATAGTAGAATAAAATTAAAGTAACTTAAGTAAACCATCTGAACTTTTCTACTGTTGAAACAACACAATTATAATTTCAAGTATTGCGTACCAGTCACAAACAGCTCAACGTGAGTTTGAGGTACTGGAAGACTGAGAAATTAGGAGCACTTTTACAAATCAATACTGTATTGAATGTTACAGCAACATAAACATCAAGACATAGTTTATGTTAACAAGGACACAATAATTTGATGTTACATGTATCAACTACCACTTCCGAATCTACATCAATTACTGTTAGTGGAAATTGTTCATGTATACATGTGATGTATAGACATGGTTTGCTTCATCATAATATATAATTCATCACATTTTGTTTTCATAACAAATAGACATAAAAAACAACTAAAGGCTAGTTTGTTTTGGATATCTGTGCTATTTGCACCAGCCATCTTTAACTTTGTACCATCAATTCCTGGGTTACTATAATCATATAGCATGACTTCACTCTTATAGCACATTTATCACCTCAAAATGTGAAGGAAAAAAACATTGTATTGTTTCCTTTTTTATGAATGGTACTCAAAAACCATGAACTCTCAGCATCCCAACCACTCCTAGTTCACATCAAAGTAGATTTTCTCAAAGGTTGTCTTGTTCCTTATAAAAATTTTGTATCCTTCAGGTTGTTAACTAAGTAAATTTTTTAGAGAAACTGTAACACATACCAGATCAAGTTCTGTAATATCTACTGTTTTGCAAAAGACAAACATCTTAATCTGAACATTTATTTTGACAGAAGAGATTTATCATTTTAGATCGTTTTTGGTCACAGAGTATATTTGCTCTTTTTTAAAGTACAAACATTTCAAATAAAAAATCTCATATGAATGGAGACAGATAATATATTATTATTACTGACCATCTTTGTCAATATTTACAAAACATGTTACAAAGTTCAAAGAACAGATTCACATTTCACTAGTTATATAAAACAACAACAACCTTTTCCCGTTTAAGCAAGTTCATGGTTCCATGAACATAGAGGTATGAACATATTTTATGATTTGGTAAACTATGTTAGTAGTGCTGGAAAGTTAGAAACTGGTTACACATTTTTATTCTTGTCCCTAAAGACTACATTGCTGACAGAATAACACACAGATGCTACTGTTAGCTGTACCACTTTGCCAACTAAAGCATCCCTCTATTGACAAATGAAAACATAAGTTGAATTAAGTAAAATTTTACTGAACAATGTTTAAAGAACTGATTGTCAGTTATTAATTACTAATATAAAATACCTGAACTCTCAGCATACCAGCTAAAAGGTTCCATTATTTTAATTATTTCTATAGCTACATCAATGTGTCAATGCGTTAACTGATTTTTCTGTTATTTTATTCAACTCCTGTTTTTCCTGTTTTTATTTGAATTATTCTCATCCTCTAAATTCTCCAGTTTGCTCCAATTCATGTTTATCTTCCTGTTGTTTATTCCCGTTTTCCAAATTTAGTTAAATTCTACTATTGTCCGAGTTACACTTTCTTCCCATGTTTGTGTTGAAAACCAAAAAAAAGAGTACTTAGCAGAATGCATCCACATATTGTTCATTTAGTAAGTGAGAATTAGAAAAATATAAGATACTTTTATATAGATTTTGAAACAAAGAATTAAGAGGCTTAAGGACAAAACACCAAATTTTAAAAATAATATCCAGATACACACCCTCAGTGTCAAGTTTCTTAGAGCTATGGTGGTTACATATTTTTATGTTATAAATTCAAAAAGAGATAGCTGTGTAAAAATTAGCATTTTTCTGTAGAATTTACAGGTTATGTTGCAAACAGGAAAAATATGAGAGAGAGATAAAAAATGTACAAAAATCTTGTTCATAACCTTCATGGTGAATTAGTGATGATTTTTACAAATGAAAATTTTCTTTTTGACGAGAGAACCACCAAAAATAAAAATATATCTAAATGGGTGTTAACACTTTTATTGATAAGGAGAGAACAACGTTTCAACCTTCCTAGGTTGTCTTCAGACCTTATCGATAAAAGTGTTAATACCCACACCACCCGTTCTGAAATACAAATAAATATATTTTTATGGTTGCAGTATTTTAACACGAACAAGGAACCACTTAAGATATTAATACATTAATGAGACAAAGCAGTGACAATATAACAAACGTACGCTACATATGTTCCTCTTGTGTTGATGTTGTGCATTAAATCATATTTTTTCATCGAAGTTTCAAGAGTGCCAGTCAGGTTTATGGCACTGGCATTATTGACAAGGATGTCAATTCCACCAAACTCTTTGACGGTATTTTCTACAGCACTCTTCACCTGCTCTTCATCTCTGATATCTACTACACAGGGTAAACATTTTCCTCCAGCTTCTTCAACTGTAAACAAATGGAAGTATTCTGATGACTTATCTGGTACAATATTGTAATATAAAGTACTTAACAAACAGAACAAAAGGTCAAAACTGTCTTACTACAAATTTCAAATGAGACGTTTTAGTAAATGAATAAAGGAAAAGTTCATTTGGATTTTAATGGAAGGCACTGGCATGTGTGTTCTCCTTTAAACATTGTTTAAAACAGTTGACTCAGTACATGTTCTAACAAGTAACACTGGCCCAACATAGCCAGGTGGTTAAGGCACTCGACTCTGAGGGTCGTGGGTTCAAATCTCCATTACACAAAACATGCTGGTCGATCCCACTATTGGTTGGTAAAAGAGTAGCCCAAGAGTTAGCAGTGGGTGGCGATGACTAGCCGCCTTTCCTTTAGTCTTACACTGCTAAATAAGGGACAGCTGGTACAGATAGACCTCTTGTAGCTTTGTGCAAAGTACAAACCAAACAAGTAACATTTTTGATTGTCATTCACAAAAAGTCTTTTTTTTTTAAAGTCTTGTGAACTAACCTGAAGATGAGATTTAACTTTGACATATAATGTTCTTCAGTTATCAGAAAAAACGTAGTACAAACATCAACAAAGATTTGTGAAATGTACGGTGGTGATGCAGTGTATTGTTGAGAAGTGGTTTAAAAATGTTTGTAATGGTGAATTCAGCTTAGATGATGAAGAACAGTAAGAAAGGCCCATGACTGAAAATAATCCATGTTACATGGCACGAGATATTGCTGACATCATGAAAATTTCTTATAAAGCATTTGCATTACATTTAAATAAGTTAGGTACGGTGAACAAATATAATGTTTGGACACCACACACACTGATCGAAAAAAATTTACTAAATAGAATTTTGGCCTGTAACTTGTCACTAAATCAGCGAGACTGATCCTTTCTTTAAAGAGATTAGTAAGAGGTGATGTAAAGTGAACCGTTTATAACAATGTTCAGTTAAAAAGACATTGGACAAGAAGAGGTGAAACACTATCAACCACTGCCAAAACAGTGACATTATTTATGTGGTGGGATTTAAATGGTGTTTTCTATTACGAGTTTTGGTCAGACAATTTGACTATTAATGCCAATGAACACTCTTAACAAACTGACCAGTTCAGGGCAGCATTGGAATAAAAACATCCTTCACTAGTCTGCAGATAGACCATAGTTTCCATCACGACAAAGACTACGAGAATCTTTGCACTTCGTTAGGGACATCCTTATTCATCTGCTACATTTGCCAGACCTACAGCCCTCTGATTACCATCTGTTCCAGTCTCTTCAAAACCCTCTTGTTGATAAAACATTAAAAAATTGGAAGTCAAAATGCATGCATCAAAAATTCCTCAGTGGAAGTTGATCAACAGAAGTCAAAATGTCATTCAACAAAATAGTGATCACATTATTTTTCAAAAGTTTGTAAAAAAAACATTGATGTGGGTTTTTTTGTTCACAAAACCCAATATAATATTAATTAATTAATTAATTACACCTACTCTTTTTCTTTAAAATAAAATATTTAAGAATACAAAAAGAGCAAGAAAAGATAAACTTATTGTGATGTTTTAAGCCCTGAAAACTTGTTATAGCAAAATACATGGAATTTGAATTAGATTGTTA
Source organism: Tachypleus tridentatus (assembly GCF_004210375.1). NCBI lineage: Eukaryota > Metazoa > Arthropoda > Merostomata > Xiphosura > Limulidae > Tachypleus > Tachypleus tridentatus. The sequence continues at coordinate 13,534,748 of NC_134828.1, forward strand.
GGAGCATTTGTTTGTTTCACAGTAGATCTGGACTCTCGGTAGTAATTTTTTTTTAATTGACTAATCAACGGGTCCATTAACTGACTACATTCGTTTAATCAATCAGTATAGTGTTCAAACCATGATATGCATTTCAGCCCCACCCTCAATTATGAACAAAAAAAGAAAGGTTGGTGCTTCCAGCCCATTGTCTAAATAGTAGTTCAAAATTAGTGAGAGTGACAGAGATTTTGTAGCTTTGCATTGAAAAGTATGGCAAGTACTTCAGTTCAGAGGTGAGAAGAGAACTTAAGTAGGAAAAACCAACAAATTAATAAAGCTAAAATTATATTTAGGAAACTGTAGTGGGCCAAGTACAATTCGCCCATTACGTATATTTGTACTTAACAATGACACTATTCCATTTAGTTCGATACTTGGAATAATCAAACATGAGAATAAATAGAAATAGTAATTTTGTTCAGTTGTTTTCATTACAATTAATTAATCTAACTTTGAATAATTAATTACTGTAGTCAAACACAATGCCCATCAAAAACACTAATTTTAAATGGTTGATTTTCATGTTAATAGGTAATTAATTATATTTAATAAATTACTCAGTTCTATTTGATATTTAATTATTTTATAATGTGACCTACACTCTGACAAACTCTGAAGACAAAAGTTTGTTTTACATCACCATTTCCAAGTGTTCAAGTCTAGATTAAAATAAAAATTCTTCCATTTTTTAGCAACCACAAAAACATGTATAAAGTAACATAAGCCAAAATTTACAGTCAGGTCTGGTCAGTTAGAAGCATCTGTTAATCAATTAATTATCAGGGTCCTTAATAAGTTACTTTAATTGCTTATTATTAAATGAAACTAGGATGGTTGAAATAAAATAGTAATAACCAGAAATACTAATTTAAATTAGTTGATTATTTTAGTAAGTCATAACACTTGTAAATTAAGTTGAACAATGTAAAGTATTTGAAAATAGGAGGAAAAGTCATAATAGCAATATGTGAATCACTTGGAATAACTAAAAACAGTGATAATAAAAACATTAATTTTTGTTATTTTCACGAATTAACTGATATAATTATATTTCAGTTAATCAGTGTTTAAAGCTAAAAGAAGTTTGATTTGTTTTGAATTTCACGTAAAGCTACACGAGGGCTATCTGCACGATCCATCCATAATTTAGCAGGGTAAGACTAGAGGGAAGGCAGTTAGTCATCACCACCCACTGCCAACTCTTGGGCTACTCTTTTACCAGTGAATAGTGAGATTGATCATCTCATTATAATGCCCCCATGGCTGAAAGAACGAGCACATTTGGTGTGATGGGGATTTGAACCCATGACCTTCAGATTACGAGTCGAGTGCCTTAACCACCTGCCCATGCTGGGCCTAAAGCTAAAGAGTTAATTGAGTTAATCTCCAAGAAGACAAGTTGGTACACATCCATGAAACTACTCTACCTTCCTTTGCTGCACTGTAAATGGTTCCTGGAAGTTTCGAATGAGGTTCAGCTGTTTTTGCTGCGATTGTGATGTTTGCTCCATCTTTTGCTGCTTTCAAGGCTATAGCTTTACCAATTCCCCTGCTAGCTCCCGTGATGAATAACGTTTGACCTGCTAGTTTACTGTAAAGTACAGTCATATTTACATTTCAAGCAGTTTCATAACTTCACTGAAACTTATTACATTAACACTGAAATTTCTGATTCAAGTCATTTCTATTCATTCCATTGCAATCCTTGTTCAAACTAAAATTCAAAGTTAAGAACATTTACACATACACAAAAGCTAGTATTAATATATGTATGACTAGAAATGTTCAGGGAAAATCTGAGTAAGACTAAAGCTGCAGAAAAACTGTTCTATTCAGAATATCACTTTCTTAGCATCATCTGAGAATTACTGCTTTCTATACAAGGAAAACAACTATTTCATTTCAAAGGAAATAAATACATGATAAAAATAATATACAATATAAGGTAACCTCTCTTATTTGTTGGAGAATATAACAATTTTATCATGATTTCCAAAATAATGATCTTCGGCATATTGTTTGTTTAGAATTAAGCACAAAGCAACACAATGGGCTACCTGTGCTCTGCCCATCTTAGGTACTGAAACCAGGTTTCTAGAGGGTTGAGTTCACAGACATAGTGCCGTGCCACTGAAGGGTTTGTGCATATTGTTTTAAACTTATAAAAAAAATGTAAAAATATTATCATAAGTTTAAGGAAGAAGAGAACAGAAACTCCATAATGAAATTAAGATTAACACACACACACATACAGGTATAATTTCATATATATATATAAATGTAACCCTAAGACATCATCATTGGCAAAAGATATTCTTAATTACCAGTATTTTCAACTGTCAACAACTACAAATAAATGTCTTACTGATATCATGAATAATGTTTATTTCAAAAAAGATTAAAAAATAGGTACTGATGGAAGCACATCCAATGGACAATAACAGTTTATTTGGTATATCCAGACTTATCATTTTCTAATACTAACCTTCTACAAGCTACATATAGAAACATTTCTAATATCCAACCCCTCGCTTTAAATCCTTCCTTGTTGTATCTAATGCCATATATAAAATAACACTATTCTATAGCCTTATGTTCCTTTTAGAAAAAAGGCCACTGCCTTACAAACAGGGGGTAAGTTTTACATATCTTAAACTTGTCTCACTGCCTGCAACTGTATTTATAAACTTAAAATCTCAACAAATTTAAAAACACCAATCGTGTTCTCCCTTGAGCACTTTCTTCTCTTGAGTTACTAGAAATTGAGGTTTCCGCTTCCCACGATAATTTCTCCAGTTATTGATTTTATATCAAACTAAGGTCTGAAGTTTTATAAACCAAACTAGAGAGCTGATGTGAACTTTACACTGATATTAACTTAAATACAACCTTTTTGTACCATATCAAGTTTAAATAAGTGTTGAAATTTGTTGATTAATTTGGAAAATGTGCAAATATATACTGAAAATACTTATTGATAGTTATTAATTTTTATTTCAAATTTTATGTTAGGAAAAATAAACTAGAATGGAAAATATGTAATATTCCTATTGAGAAATGGCTAGTTTTGAATTACAACTATTAATATATGGCAAAAAACAAAACAAAAATACATTTACCATTCTTTTATCTATGCCTAAAAAAATATTATAAATATATCTTTTCTTGCTAGCACACAAATATTTTAAGTTCCTGAAAACACCTTCATTCACAAAAGTATACAAACTTGTCTTGAAAATCTCCAAAGTACCAAAACTAGCATTTTAACTTTATCTCAACACACAAGTTTCTTTCAAAAAACTGTAATACCTTTTTTAATCCATATGAAATAGTTTATTAAAAAAAAACAGTGTTAATTTTATATTCACAACAATGTATACACAAACACCTACAACGTTTATACATGTAGAAATGTCCACATTTAAAAATTGTTAGGTGAGAGTTTCATAAAATTTACTGAAGTTTATAACATGGATATTTTCATCACAATTTCTGACAATCTTAAAAAAGTGAGTTTAAATGACTGAAGTTTTATGTAGCTGCTCTATTTATAGAGCTTTAAAGTCTTTGAATTACATAGATTCTCGTATATCCAGTATGAATCTAAATGTTAGGAAATGACAAATAATGTACTTAAAGATGCAGAAACTAGCAAAAACTTCTCTACTGTGATTACTGAGAAAATCATTAAAATAAAAGTCTGGCTGAATGTGTAAAGATAGAATTACAAAATATGTCCACAGAAATGTAATATCTGATCAATGGGATAACATGGGGCTATTTGACCCATCTAAGGCATTCCACTTTCAACTACTATTCTATTTCAAAATACATAATGGGATCCAGAAAAGTAGAAAATACTGAAAGTAACCATCCAATCTGCTTCTAAGCTCCTATAGTTTTCTACCACATTCTGGAATGGTTTATCAAATACATTACAAAAGTAAATGTTTGGACTGCAGTTTGTCCCAGTATGCCCTGTAGCATTGCTGCTTACAAATTAAAAACAGAACAAAACCTGGACTTATGGATTCCAACTTTCAAAACACTAATTACACATATTCTCATCCATATTTTCCCTAGCAGAAACAGCATATCTCACACTATCATGACATGATAAAACTTGCAGACCTGGAAACATCTCTGTTAAAACATATTCTCTATCATCATCACCTCCATATTTACACGTACTAAACACAACCTCCACCTGTTAATTTAAGTCAATTATGGTAATCCAAAAATATTCCACAGATGCTATAAAGGTAAAAAAGGTGCACAAAAATTAATACAATTCTTTAAGTAAGCTATGCACATTTTTTTTGCCAATTTCTGCTCGAGGTTCTCCAGCAAGGCTATAAGAACAATAAATTTCATTATAATAAATATGCATAAATGTACTGAAAATTAAAAAGCATCTACATGTATTAAACCAGCTCTCCAAACTGTTCAAATCTTTATACAAAGTGTAAACATCTTTACTACAATTTGAAATACCCATTTAATACAAGTTGAACCCATCTACATGTATTAAACCAGCTCTCCAAACTGTTCAAATCTTTATACAAAGTGTAAACATCTTTACTACAATTTGAAATACCCATTTAATATATACAAGTTGAGCCCATCTACATGTATTAAACCAGCTCTCCAAACTGTTCAAATCTTTATACAAAGTGTAAACATCTTTACTACAATTTGAAATACCCATTTAATATATACAAGTTGAACCCATCTACATGTATTAAACCAGCTCTCCAAACTGTTCAAATCTTTATACAAAATGTAAACATCTTTACTACAATTTGAAATACCCATTTAATATATACAAGTTGAACCCATCTACATGTATTAAACCAGCTCTCCAAACTGTTCAAATCTTTATGCAAAGTGTAAACATCTTTACTATAATTTGAAATACCCATTTAATATATACAAGTTGAACCCATCTACATGTATTAAACCAGCTCTCCAAACTGTTCAAATCTTTATGCAAAGTGTAAACATCTTTACTACAATTTGAAATACCCATTTAATACAAGTTGAACCCATCTACATGTATTAAACCAGCTCTCCAAACTGTTCAAATATTTATACAAAGTGTAAACATCTTTACTACAATTTGAAATACCCATTTAATATATACAAGTTGAGCCCATCTACATGTATTAAACCAGCTCTCCAAACTGTTCAAATCTACTGGCTACTCCTTTACAAATACCATCACTGAAAATGAGAAATTAAAGAACCAGGAGCACATCTGATGTCCACCCCCCTCATAATATTAATCCATTGGAATTAAATCCCTTTTAGGAACTTGTTAGCTCTCATAAATTTCATTTCTTACACATTCACCCTTTGCAGTGAAAATCCCATGTAATCAGGTAAATTCTAAAAATATTAGTTTTCCATTTCTGACAATTATGAATTTCCATACTTGAACTCTTCAAAAAAGCAAAGACAAAAACAATAATGAAACACAACAATGACAGGCTGCTACAATGAAACACAACGACAGGCTGTTACAATTACAATAAACTACAATAAGACTGCTACAATGAGCTACAACATGACTTGTAATTCACAAATTATTATAGTCTGTCTCATGCATGTGTCTACTTTCACATATATTATACACGTAAAAACATTTCTTGATAAACAATTTTTAGCAGCATGAATATGCAAAAAACTAAGAATGGTATTATTTCTGGGCTGAGAAACTTAGTAATGACTAATAATCAGTGAACAAAGTTATTAAGGGTAACAAGATTGAACTTTTAAAATCTGACAAGTTAGGAGAAATGTTTTAAACATTCTATAACTATTTGAAAATGTTCGACATACTCACTGAGGTAACAATGTCATTACAAGGACATCAAATTAGTTGTCATAATGAAATTATGTTTACAATGAAACCAAAGTGAAATGAACCTATCAGTAATGTACCAGATAAAAGACAAATGAAAACTGAGGAGGTATGGAGGAATGTCCCTATTAAACTATTTACAAATGATGGAAAAGTTAGTGTAATGGGAGCAAAGTTATGATAGAAAATAACAACACACAAACACAGTTAATCTAAATAAGCAGTGAAACTGGACTTTTAGAGTGCTTGTGGTAAACACTAGGATTCATTACCATCCTTAGTTTATTTCTTACTTACCTTAATAATAGTGTAACCATAAAATCAGTAAAGTTCATTGTTTAACTAAATTCTTAGGTATTTCTAGCTGTATTGAGGATTTTCAAATACTACAGAATAACTTCAATAAACTGGTAAGTTTGGCAAATAATTGTTAATTATAGAAAATGCATCTAGGTAGTCATAACTTGGATTGCATATTTTGTGAGAAACAACTGAACTATGTGACTGAAGAAAAGGATACAGAAAAAACGGTGGATAAAATAACACAAGTTATCGAAGCAGTTCTTGATGACAAGAAACCCACTTGAAATGAAAATGTATTTCAGAATGGCTGTTGTGTGTATTAACACTTTTATTGATTAGCAGAGAACAACGTTTCAACCATACCAGCCGTTCTGAGATACATTTTCATTGAAGCAGTACTCCATTTGTTGGTGGTAGTATAGACAACAAAACTTCAGGGTGTATTTAGAGAAAAGAGTTTATTATTCTTTGTACAAGTCACTAGTTAGGCCTCACTTGAAATACTGTGTACAGAGATTTGGTTTCTATATCTAAGGAAGGATACTGAGTTAATAGAAAGGATTCAACAGAGAGCTACTAGAAGTAAAAAGAGTTATCTTACAGAGAGAGATTTAGATCTTTTAAATAACTTATTTTATCTTGAAAAAAGAAGGATAAAAACTGAAGGGTCATTCCATGTCAAATCATCCAGATTTTGGAAAATTTCCAGGTGACCCCCTCAGAATGCCTTGAAAAAATTCACATGTGCTCATCTACCCATATAATGAAAAACTGGAAAAGATTAGATCAATATCTCTAATAGTTTCTGATTTACAGCCTGTAAAATTCAATAAATTTTGTTTTATTTTTGGCAAATTCATTTCCAGGCAACTTTGGCTGCTTAAAGCTGCAAGAGTAATGGTGGTAGAAGGCTGAAATTTGCTACACTGACTGAATTAATCTCACAGAATTCAAAAATGGTCTCAAATCAAGTTTATCTCTCTTAAGATTTACATAGTGAGGCTGTAAAATCACCTGATAACCCAAAATCATAAAAAACATTGATTTATGTAATAAGCCATAGCTCTTAGACTTAATATGATACAAAGCTTTTTCAAATTTCCTATAACATATCAGTTGATAAATCAGCAATTTTTGTTATTAAGTCTGTTAGATCTCCTGTAAAAAAATTTAGTTGCATGGAACTTTTTATGATTTAGCTAAAAATAGCCCTATTTCAGGCCACAGTTTGACCATGTCACCAGTTATTCAGCCTTTTCAGATTTTTACCATATATTCTTACATCTCTGAATATGATCTACAAAACAAATCAGGATGGTGTTCAACCTACTTTTTGAGTTATAATATTTTAAAGTATCCTCTGACCATACGTTGTTTACCTGACAAAAAAACACTTCAATTCGGTGTGTTACTGTGTGCAAATATATCCATACAATTGTGAAATAATTGATGAATCCCATTGAAATATTCTAATTGGTCTTTACCATATATTCTTACATCTCTGAACATGATCTTAAAAAAAATCAAGGTTGTGTTGAATAATAAATTATCAAATTTTAAGTGTCTCTGATATGCACCATTGGGCAAAGAACCACATTCAGGGCATTCAGTTCTTTCTTGTCAATCAGGAATCAGTCCTGCAGAACTGTGTAAAGTTTGATCTACTTGAGTACTATGAAAAACACAAAACTGTGACAGGTATTAGGTCACATCATAGCTTTATTCTACCAACAAATTCTATATGAGAAGGTTATCAGATGATGATGTGTACACAGTTGTAACTGTTGGTAGTAGCAGTGAAAGTGATGCTGCAGCAGCTCAAATAGAGTCTAATGATAACAATGACAATTATCAGCCACGGAAATATGTGGCATGCATATACGATCATGAATAGTATGTGGGAAACATAAAAGATAGATCAGATGAACATTCTGATGTGGTGGTGTCATTTATGAATAAATCAAGAAATGAACTGTTCTCATGGCCTGCAAGGTCACGTAAAGATGAAAGCTGGATTTCTTTCCAACATATTCTTTGTCTGATAAGTTCACCTACCGTGCAAGGCAGTAGTGCTCGCCACAATGTTCTAAATCAAAGTGATCTCAACATGATCATACACGAATTTCAGAAACTTATTCAAGCTGTCTGAACAAAGCAATGTTTATTTGATGTTGTTAAGGCTAATTTATCGCCAAAGCAGTTTTTGAACCATTTCATTGTCACGATTATTGCAGTTTGGTGTGACTATAATCTTTCTCGGTTATCCCCTATTGTAGTACTGTGCTTTTGTGTCTGCATAACTAATGCATACACAATATATTTGCATTGCCATGTGATCTAACTAGTTATGCCAATAAACTTGTTCAGAAATGAATTAATTCTTTCATGTTTCTTACAACTTCCTAATTTAACATTGTGAAAAGCTTGTTAGAATATTTCAGTGGGATTCATAAAATTCTGACAAGTATGTTTCAAAATTGTATGGATATATTTGCACACTAACACACCTGAACTGAATTTTGTTTTAAATAAATGTATGGTTAGAGAATACTTTAAAATATTATAACTCAAAAAGTAGATTGAACACCATCCTGATTTTTATTGTAGATCATATTCAGAGATGTAAGAATATATGGTAAAAATCTGAAAAGACTGAACAACTGGTGACATGGTCAAATTTGTGCCTGAAGTAGGACTATTTTTAGCTAAATCATTAAAAGTTGCATGCAGATACATTTTTTTACAGTAGATCTAACAGACTTTTAATTATAACAATTACTGATTTATCAACTGATATGTTATAGGAAATTTGAAAACAAAATTCAGCTTTGTATCGTATTGAGTTTTAGAGATATGGCTTATTAAATAAACCAATGTTTTTTTAAGATTTTGGGTTTTCAGGTGATTTTACAGCATCACTATGAAATTCCTAAAAGAGAAAAACTTGGTTTGAGACCATTTTTGAATTCTGTGAGATTAATTCAGTCAGTGTAGCAAATTTCAGCCTTCTACCACCATTACTCTTATAGCTTTAAGCAGCCAAAGTTGCCCGAAAATTAATTTGCCAATATTAACAAGAAATTAATTAAATTTTACAGGGCTGTAAATCAGAAACTATTAGAGATATTGATATAATCTTTGGCAATTTATCATTATATGGGTAGATAAGAACATGTCAATTTTTTCAAGGCATTCTGAGGGGGTCACCTGCAGCCCCCTAGATGATTTGACATGGAATGACCCTGAACTTACTGAGATTTATAGGATCATTCAGTAGATCAACAGAATGAAGGCCTCCAAGTTCACTGTGTTCCACACTAAAGGTTATAGTTTGAGAAGAACACAAGATGGTGATTTGGAAAAATCAGACTAGACTCTATTTTGATCATTTTAATTTTTAATTGGGTGATAAACTTACAGAATTATTTTCTGTTGTCAATAATAGAGATTAACACTTTATACGAGTTCATGAAGGTATTCAATAATTTCCTGAAAATAAAGGTTGAGGCAAGGGTGTGAAAAGGAAGACATCCTTGAAGGATTAAATTGTCAAGTGCTATTGATATGTTAAGTTGGATAATTAGTTGGTAAGTTGTCTTTAATTATAGTAAATACAAGTTAAATGTATTTGGGTTACCAAAATTTGAATCAAACTTTAACTCATTTATTGTGGCTGGAACAACAGATTTCCTAATGCACAAGGAAATTACATCCTAGAACAGAAAGAGTTAATACAGATGGGATGTATATTATAGACATAGTGACTACAACTCAAGAGGTATTTCACTCTTCAAAAAATTCACTGACTTTGATCTCCTTATCTAAAACAGAATATTGTTTCATTGAAAAGTAGTTCAGAGGAAGACCACAAGGTTAATTCCAGAAGTAAAATGCTAATATAGAAGAAATATCTTTTATTAAAAAAAAAAAAGAGGTTAAAATATATTGGCATAATTGAGAGTCATTCTGGTACTCACTGAGATTAATAGGTTATCTTTTCTAACTTTAAACACATTCTGTGGATAAGCAGAATAAAGACTTTTGATTTCTTTGTACTACATTTTTGAAACCAATATGATGACAAAAAACAAATTAAAAATTTGAAACAACAACAAAAAAAGACAGGTTAGGATTGAGTTCCAACAGCAGTGAAGGATGAATCTTTACAACAGTTTAAGAGCGAGAATGGATATTTCTTGAAGATGTAAATATCAATTTCAGTTTGTTTCTTCACGGCTATACTTACACACCCACCTTCATGAAAAAGTAAACAGACTATCCCAAGATGATATCTGTTATGCACTACTAGTCAATCTACAAGGCCTTCGGAATTTTAATTAAAACTATTTAATTGTTAACCTTACTGTTTGATAACTTAGTGAGCTTCAGAATGTCGTTTCTTCTGTGCCTCTGATGATCTTAAACTAATGAAAGCTATTACAGCACAACAAACCGAAATGTACTTAATCACTTAACGTTTCAAATATATTGGTACATATATTATTATCACTACAACTTGATCAAATGAATGTCGCTGAAAAATCTTTCTGAAGATTGCCTAGCTTACAAAGACTAAATCGAGTCCTTAACCTCATATTATATTACAGATCAAAATGATTACGATTCCGCTCAACTTACTTTTCACACTAACTTTTGTTACAACTATGAATATACATATAACTTTTCTATAAACTTAACACTTGATTAAATTACAATTAAAATTTAAAAAGTACGCTAACTAAGTAATAGCACTAATAATGTTATAACTTACCCAGTATTCAACATTATTGTCAATTTAACGATTAAATTGCAAAAATTGAAATAAAACTTATTAATTTCGCAGAAGGACTTGAAGTCTGATTTCTTTTATCTCACCTTCCACCCCTAAGTAACACGCTATCCACCAATGGTTAGTATGAATTCTCGAGACAGTTCAAACTCCACTTAGAGTTTACTTCCACCTAATACAATTAAAAGTGCCATCTTAAAATAGTTCTATAAATGCAAATAAAAGAAAAGTTATTCCCAACAACATTTTAATTTGCTTTTTCACTGTAAACAGAAAGGAACACTTAATAGTTGAGGCTAAAATTCCAAACCTTTGAAAAGTATAGGTTATTCACTTTTTTTTAATGGGCTGCTTGCGTAGAAAATAATTTGTATTGAATTTCGCGCAAAGTGTAAGGCTAAATGGAAGGCAACTAGTCATCATCACCCATTGCCAACTCTTTTATCAACAAATAGTGGGATTGATCGTTAATTATAATGCCCCAACTGTTGAAAGAGTGAGCACGTTTGGTGTGACAGGTTTTGAACCTGCGTCTTTCAGATTACCTGTCGTACGTCCTAACTATCTAGCCATGCCGGGCTGATTCGAAATAAATTATTGTGTTCTTTCCTAAGGTGAAATTGCCTCATTGGCTAAATTTTGACGCACTTTCTTGTATCTTTATTACATCTATAGTTGTATAGATTATGAAAAGCACAGTTTTTAGGGTGGGTCCTTTAGTGTGTGTCTAATTTTTATTACCTGTTTGGTTGTTTACTTCTGTTTTTGCAAGTGTATTTGGAACATTATTTGAATTGTAAGTATATTTTTGATGGGAGTAACCTTAATTGTGGTTATGGCAGAAAATGATCTTGGTGTTCTGGTTGATCAATCATTTAAACCATCCAAGTGGAACGGATGTCACGTAGGCTAATCATTTAGAATTCAAATTAAATTTAGTTATCGACAGATTTATTTAAAATCCAGATTTATAGTCGCAAATAGAGTACACGAATCACCAACTCTAGCAAATTTACAGTTGGAGTAAAGAATTGGTTCGGACATTCAAAACAGGCAACGTTTTAATTCAATATGCTAAGAGACTCGGCTACATCAAAATTACAGAAGGTATTTGAAAAAGTTTCACTGCTAAATTTATAATGTTTTTCTGCCTGAGGTGATAACATTCCTTCCATTAAACTTTCAATAATGCCAATTACTGTTTAAATATATTAAGTAAATTATCAATTAACACATTAAGTGAAATATATTCAGACATAACTTTCTATAACTCTAAACACTATATCCAATTCCTAACTACGTATTCGACTAACACAGATAGCAACGGAGCTTGAAAACTTATAACAGACATTTTCAGTCCCATTCTAGGCTTGGGCACAATTGGATCAGGCAGTATCTGGATCAGTTAATTCAACAGCAGGTTTGATAGCTTCTTGATATGAACCAGGAGACTAATGTTTAGCTCCAAAACGTAGAGTTCTCTACCAATTTATTTAGCATTCGTACGATCCTCTAACTAAATCATCCTAATTCTCGGAATTAAAACCAAAACTAATTTGACAATTAGTTATGATCGAAGACAATAAATTGACAGTTTATTTGTACGCATTTTACCTCGTCCCCTGTAAATCAAAGTTCTACTTAGAATCTCCGAGTTTCTTGCTAATTCATTTTCAATCGAATGAAGTTAATATAAATTCTCTGCTGTGACTGCACCTATTTATGAAGATTAAAAATTAACAGTAGATTCCTAGTACCGTTTGGAATGCATCTTAATTTATATTTGATATACACACATTTCTTTTCTTGGTCAAGCATTGTTGTGCAATTTTCTGGTATTTTGTAAATATGCACACTTTACTTCGTATTGCATGTTTGTCGTACATAGAGTTCCATAAAATTATATTTATCAGGACTTAAAGTATTTGAAAATAGTGTAAAGTGCCTAATATGCTTCACAAGTTAGGTGCTGTTGTTAGTGACACGGGAAAATGTCACATACACAAAATGTCACATACACAAATATTAAATAAGTCTAAAGACGTAATTTAATTGGATAGGTCACTAGTTAGGAAGCATTTGGAGTATTGTATTTAGCCTTGGATTCATTACCTTAGGAAGGACATTGAGTTGTTCGAGAGGAGAGTTACAAGTGTTACCCAAAAACAATATTGATGCAAAACCTACAAGTACCGCAAGTTACCTACAAATGTTATAAATGATGTAATAATGCATCTAAGAACGTGTAATATTTGACACCAGTTTTGCATGTAATAATTTTCCATTACAATTTTTGATTAATTCAAGTGAATTAGTGTTAAGATACATGAAAATAAAATTCCTGATTACTTATATTTGTTACTAACCGAAGTAATTGTAATAATCAAAACATTAACAACAAACATGATGGCAAACACAAAACAACAGAATAGCCTGTCTATTGCATGTATGGAAACCCAATTATTAGCATTAAGTTTTTTTAGCTGTTTCATGTGAAAAAAATTAAGAAGCCTGGTAATCAATTAATATAACAAATTTCACACACTTATCAGTTCTAGTAATTACTTTGACTATAAATCAAATCTGTAATATGACTTGCCACTATATACAACATCCAGTGATACATATATATATGCAGAAACGGCTCGTTTCGTTTGGGTTGAACTTTTTTTTTTGTAAAGGAGCGAACAACGTTTTGACCTTCTTCGGTCATCGTCAGGTTCACAAAGAAAGAAAAAGGTAACTGACCGGAAGCTGGCCACGTTTGAAAGTGTCTGTGTAACTAAGTGTCGGGATGTAGAGAGCGTGCTTAGATGTTTGAATATATAATTTTATATTATTTATTTTATTATTATTTATTATATTATTTTTAATATAGGTATAGGTGATACAGTTAATAACGGATACAAGACATTCAACAGAAGCTTATTGTAAAACTCTCTATATCCAAACCAACAGTATGAAGACAGGTAACAAAAACTATCAAGGTTCTAAAACAGTAAGATTTGCAATGCAGGTGCTAAGCAGGAAGAAGTATTTATTACTACGAATTTTCACAACAGTGGATACTCTAAAATAAATAGAACACTAACAAAACAACCCAGGACCAAGCCCTGACCCTCTACTATTACGATTCTAAAGATTTAAAACGGCACCCAAACTTACAGAATATAAGGTAATTAGGCCTAGTAATGACAAATTAATAGCCTTAGATAATCGTATAGGCTCTACTAATTACAAATGAAAATAAATGAGCCTTACATTTTTTTTCGAACTTAGTTACTCAAAACATTTTGCTAGTAAAGTTACATTTGCTTATTTGTTTCACGTTAAGCACAAAACAACATAATGAGTTATCTGTGTTCTGTCCACCACGAGTACCAAAATTCGTTTTTTAGTGTTACAAGCTTTCAGACTTACTGCTGAGCCATTGCAAGACCTGGTAAAAGTAAATCAGGAAATTTGAGCTATGTTAAAAAGCATTTTGTTTGTTTGTGTATTTGAGTAATTATGCATGAACTTTGAAGTGGTTTTAGGTACTCTGTATGCTGATGTAATTAGTGTATTCTGTAATGTTTGGAGTTTGGTTTGTATTTGTTTTTCACTTACATTGATCCATGCAGGAGCTGCATCGTCTATCACAGGTCTATTGTATGTCTTACATAATTTAATGATGTTTTCTGGTGTTGTTCCGTAGTTTTTACCAGTTAGACTCCTAGCATAGTTTATTCTTCGCCAGATTTTAGTGTTTATGTTATTTATATGTTATATCCAGGTAAGTTTAGAATCATATGTTAACCCTAAAAATATTGAAGATGTAGCAGTTTGGAGAAGCTCTCCGTTCATGTAGATCTGGGGTTGAACTTTTTGATGTTTCGTTGATTTTGAAAATATTACCAATTGTGTCTTCGCCGTACTTATTTTAATTCTATATTTTTGGCAGTATTCACATAATCTGTTTAGTTGTGGTTGTAAGTTAGTGGCTGTTATTTCTGGTGTAGGGGCACTTTTCCAAATTGCCACATTATCAACGAACTGTGACGTGTATCCATGGTTTGGATCTTTAAGTGGCATATTATTTACATACATGATGAAGAGAATAGGACTAACCACCCCTCCTTGAAGAACACCAGCTTCTGGAGTGAAGAACTCCGAGAAAGTTCCCTCTACGTTTACTCTACATTTTCTATTTTCCAAAAAGATAGATGACCAGTGAATAATTCCATGCGGTAGTCTCATTTCATACATACGGAACCGAAGAACATTGTGCCATACAGTGTCGAATGTTTTCTCGATATCGAGGAAGCAGGCGACAGTGCATTCTTTTTTATTAAAGCTGCTTATTATTGTTTCAGTTAATCTAATTAAATGATCTGTTATTTGTCTATATTTTCTAAATCCGTTTGTTTCTCTGGTAATTTTGAATTAATTTCCAAAAATGTGGAGAGTCTATTGCTTATTATTCTTTCAAGAATTTTGCCAACACAGCTGGTCAGGCTGATCGGTCGATAACTGTTTGGTTTTCCTTCTCTGTGGAACATTAAAATACTAGTTTGCTTCCAAGAAACTGGGACGTATCCAGACTATTGAGATAAATTAAATATGGCTAATAGGTGGTCAAATAATTATGGAGTGCCTTTTTTGAGAAGAATTGTTTATGTTCTATCATTTCCCGGTAATTTGTTTTTTGAATTTTTGATTGCTTGTTCAAGTTCATTTAGTTTGATTTTTTTTTTTTTTTGGCGAGTAGTTGGGTATTGTAGTCATATGTATTATTAGTGTTGCTGTTTATAATGTTGACTGGAAAATGTGGTTTATATAATTCTATGTTATTTGTTACGTAGTTGTTTATTTTGTTGTAATAATAGTTGTTCATGTCCTAGTCATTGTGTATTTTGTAATTGATGTTTGAAGGCTTCTGCTTTTTCTTTGTTGGTTTGTGTTAAGGTATTGTTATATTCCAGTGTTGGGTATTTTCTTGTAGTGGGTTTATTTGTGAATCTTTTGATGTGTAGCCAGAAGTTACTAAGGTCGGTTTGTTCGTTTAGTTGGGAGAAGTCCCATTTTTCTTGTTTTAGCTGTTTAATTTCTGCTCTAGTTTTATCTCTAATATTGTTAATTTGTGTTTTTATTTCTTGTTGCCATGAAAAGTCTTCTTGTCTTCATTGTTAACAGTTGTTTGGTTGGTTTTCATGCATCGTTTGTGGTTGTATATATTGTTGTTTTGGTATTGTGTCCGTAGCTGCTTTTAGAAGGCACTCCACGATTATTTGTCTAACAATCAATTTCCGATTCGTTGTTCGCTGTATGTTTAATTTTATTTAGTAGTATGTCGTCTAACACTTTTTGATATTCTTGCCAATTTGCTTTTTTGTCATCAAATTTGTCTTGTCTACAAATTTTATCTTGATGTGGGGTGAGATCGCAGACACCATATTGTGAGATGGTCGCTGTCAACATCTTTTCCCACATTAACATTTATTAGCTTTTGTCTAACATTAAAAGAGGTGAGATTGACGTGTAGAATATAATTTGAGTTTGTTGCATAGGTAGGTGTATTATCATTAATGAGGGATATGCTATTATTATCTATGAATTGTAATAGGTGCCATTGGAGTTAGTGGATTTACATCCAAAGTTTTTATGTTTGCTATTCAGATCACCGATAACAATTGTATTTTGGTTGTGGGAAAAGATGTTGTAGATTAGATATATATCTATACACTTAGTTGGAGAACAGTATAATCCTGCTCTTGTTATTTTCGAGTGGTTTTCTAAAAGAATACAAACCACTGTTTTCGTTGTTACTATTCATTTGGATTTCAGTAACAGAAAGATGGTTTTTATATAACAATTCCTCTGTTGGTGTCTTGATTATTTCTACCTCTTCTTATTGAAGTATAGTTACATATTTTGAATCTATTCTCAGCATAAATTAGGGTTTCACTTATAATAAAAAAATATAGGGGTTAATAACTGATATTAAGTCTTCGATCCCGCGTTTCTTGGATGTTGATGCTTAGAACTGTGAATTTAAAGATTTTAGCATGCATCCTGTGCTATTGTTATTAGTTGGGGTATGTGTTTTTTCGCCATGTTTATACTGTTTTTCGATTAGTTCGGTTTTGTAAATTCGTAATGAACTCTAAGAATGTTTTTAATTAAGTTTATTATTAGACTTGTTTCATCGTTTGTTTTCTTTTACTGTAAAATTGTTGTTTTCTTGTTGTATCTGTGATTTTGTTCTTGTAAATTGGTTAGTTTTCATTGAATTTTGTTTTTTTGGTTGTGTGGTGTTTACTGCCAACTTTTGTGCATATGTAATTGGTCCTGTGGTGGTATGTGTTGGTTTGTTTTTTATTTCAAAAGCGTGCATAATTTGTTTTGAATTTCGCGCAAAGCTACACAAGGGCTATTTGCGCTAGCCGTCCCTAATTTACAAGTGTAAGACTAGAGGGAAGGCAACTAGTCATCATCACCCACCGCCAACTCTTACCAACAAATAATGGGATTGACCGTCACTTTGTAACGCCCCCACGGCTGAAAGGGCGAGTATGTTTGGGTGCGATGGAGATTCGAACCCGCGACCCTCGAATTACGAGTCGAGTGCCTTAACCACCTGGCCCCTTCCAGATGGTGGGTGAGGGACATGTTTTTGAGAAGGTTCGTGAAAGAACAAGTAAACTACTGTGTCGCTATGAACCTGTTGTGAACTATAATTTGTAATACTTAATGGTAGTAGAACACCCTAGCCCACCTGGCTAGCATGCATAAACACACACAGAATGTGAAGATTACGGGTGCTGTTGAAACAAAAGGGAAAAAACGGTGTTTAAATAGGTACCTACCCTTACAGTCATGTTTGTACTCTATACTTAACACTCAGGATAGTTTTCCTTTACTTAGAACACATTTCCAGCTGTAACAGAAAATATTAAAATTGAAACACGTTGAAGTCAAAGAAAAAATGTGAAATTTCTCTTTATTATACGATTCATTGTTTTGTAGAAGAAAGAGCTCACGATTCACTTTTTTGTATCCTTAGCCTCTCTTTGTCACCTGGTGAGAATTATTCGAAGTTCAGCGTATTTTTCCAGAACATATGACTTATTTGTTTCTTTAACATTTCTACAGTTTCAACGATCGTACGCTGTTGTAGGTCTGTTTTTGAAATGATGTTCAAACCTACGATAATACTAGGACTAATATAAAATCTAAAGTAACTAATCACAAACACATGCAGATACTTTTGTAGGACACATCGACTGATGATACTATCTTGAAATAACTATACATCTTGCAACTACATTGTAGTAGCATTATAGCTTCGAATGAAAAACTGTTGTGAACTTAGAATTTTCTAGGTTTACATAATATTATTACTAACAACCACAACTATCTTCAGCTAAAATATTAAACATAACTTGTAACATTCACTGTTTTCATTGAATGTAAGTAGCAACATAATACTTGTTCGATATCTAAACTTCTGTTATATTGTTTTCCTCAGCAATGAATAATTCAAATATTTACAAATAACTCTCAGGAAGGAAAACCAAGTAAAAATAAAATGTACTAGATCAGTTTTACTGAAATTCAATCCACAATATTTTTAAATAACTAGTAACAAACTGTTCTGAATAAACTTAAGTAAAAAATAACAATGTTAATCACATATAACATTTTTGACAAAGCAGTTTGTTTTTCCAAACCGAAAGTTTAAATACAGCTACGACCTATGGAAAGATTTCCCCAACTTTAAATGTGCTTGGATACAAATTGAACTTAGTAAATGTATTTGCCTAGTATGTGACACAATA
The DNA here is from genome assembly GCF_004210375.1 of Tachypleus tridentatus. Classification (NCBI taxonomy): domain Eukaryota; kingdom Metazoa; phylum Arthropoda; class Merostomata; order Xiphosura; family Limulidae; genus Tachypleus; species Tachypleus tridentatus. Next base: position 13,553,565 of record NC_134828.1, read on the forward strand.
CTGAAATTGTATGAAGAATTCACCAAATACAGTCACAAAATCTGTTAAAAAGAAAAGATGTGGGGAATCTAGAAGGTTATGTTAACCCTGGGGACACAAACAATAGTGGACAAATTTAGTTGCATTAAAAATGTATCTTAATTATCAATAATAAATATAATAGTTTATAATAAATATTATGTAAATATAATATCCAATTTATAATTGTGTCAAATACCTTCCTGTTCAGAGTTCTCCTATCTTTGTATGGGTTAGAATTCTCACCAGTTAAATACATTAGAGAACTGAATTTCTCAACTCCTGTTTCTTATATCATTAATTATTCATGGATATCTATTAAAGGTACTTGTTTATAACAGTTTACATATCTCTTGGTGAAACAGCAACATTTTACAAACAGATGTTAGTGTGTGGGTTAAGGTGATGCTCAACAATTGATGAAATTGAATTTTCAAAGACAGTTAAAAAGGTAAAGTATAGCAGTATGATGGCTTCTCAGTTTACCATGTTAATTATATATAAAAACTGTTTTTATCTCACACGCATATAAAAGTCATATGAAACATGTTACTTCTCTCAGCCATGCATGATGTAATCTGATCTATTTAACTCTGATAATAAAAAGAAAAACTTGTTTTGTGTGTTTTTACATATCTCCTCTCACACATACAAAAGCAACTGAATTATAAAAAATAGACCATGCAAGAAGTGATATGAAACATTACTTCTGAGATATGCATGATGTAATTTGATTCATCTATTTAACTGTGATTACATTAATTCCAAACATACACACACACACGTATTGTTTGTATATCATTCTACAAGAATTAAAATTAAACAATATCTGACACGTTAACTAAAAACCTTTGAAGTCTGAGACAGACTTCTGAAGCCAACCTTTTAACATCAGCTTAAAACTTTAGGCACTTATGACAATTGTGTAAGACGTGTTTATAATACGTACGACAAATATACAAAACGAATATATTTTACTGATTTCACAGTAATAAAATACAGTGTTCACAAACAAAAAATGTACAAGAAATTATTTAAATGGAAAACTTTCATCTTGAATGTTCAACACATTCAATCCCACTCTTCTTCATCCACAAGTGGTGAGCTGAAGTTGTCCGAACTATAAACAGAAGGTGGTCCTCCGTAAGTGGACGTAACATCTTCTTTGGTTTCCCACGCGTCGTTTCTTCTAGAAGCTCCCTAAACAAAGAATGGAAGATAAATACCAGAAGAACGGAAGATAATTACCAGATACCCTTCAAAACCAGTCACCAGATTTTGTAATTTAATATTGCATTTGATTAGATTTATAATAGATGAAGCTATGTATGGTATAGTTCTATTAAGTTCTAATAACCAAACAAAGAACTTTCTGCCTGATGTAAATACATTTTTCATTTAATTAGAAACAAAATGTATAGGACAGAATAAATCTCTGGGCACAAGAAGTTATGAATCTTATTTTGATAGAAAATAAAGAATGTACAGAATATATTTTTTACTATTATAAAGAGAAGAAACTATTTGTCTCTAAACAAACCACCTTTGCACGAAAGTCACGAGCCCCATAACGGCTTCGAGCTCCTCCAACAGATGGGACACCAGTACCAGTTGCATATTTAGCTGCTTCTTCTAACCAAGGAGGAATTTCTTGATTGGCCTCAAAATAAAAATTACAAATTCAATACATTTACTGGTCAATGAAATGTTTTCATGAATCCTTAATATCAGGTAGGTGTCAACATAACATCTTACAGAATTTTACAAAAGATACAATTAACATATTTTAGATTCATTTCCTTAAAATAAAAGTATTTAAAAAATGCACTAATGCATTTAAAAAAAATAATTTATTAATTATCTAGCACTCCACTCTTACGCTGCATTATCCCAGTTTATATTGCCTAACACTCCATTCGTACGCCGCATTATCCCAGTTTATATTGCCTAACACTCCATTCGTACGCCGCATTATCCTAGTTTATATTGCCTAACACTCCATTCGTACGCCGCATTATCCCAGTTTATATTGCCTAACACTCCATTCGACGCCGCATTATCCCAGTTTATATTGCCTAATACTCCATTCGTACGCCGCATTATCCCAGTTTATATTGCCTAACGCTCCATTCGTACGCCGCATTATCCTAGTTTATATTGCCTAACGCTCCATTCGTACGCCGCATTATCCTAGTTTATATTGCCTAACGCTCCATTCGTACGCCGCATTATCCTAGTTTATATTGCCTAACGCTCCATTCGTACGCCGCATTATCCTAGTTTATATTGCCTAACGCTCCATTCGTACGCCGCATTATCCTAGTTTATATTGCCCAACGCTCCATTCGTACGCCGCATTATCCTAGTTTATATTGCCCAACGCTCCATTCGTACGCCGCATTATCCTAGTTTATATTGTCTAACTCCATTCGTACGCCGCATTATCCCAGTTTATATTGCCTAACGCTCCATTCGTACGCCGCATTATCCTAGTTTATATCGCCTAACGCTCCATTCGTACGCCGCATTATCCTAGTTTATATCGTCTAACACTCCATTCGTACGCCGCATTATCCTAGTTTATATCGTCTAACACTCCATTCGTACGCCGCATTATCCTAGTTTATATCGTCTAACACTCCATTCTTATGCTGCATTATCCTAGTTTATATTGTCTAACACTCCATTCTTGTATTGCCTTAATATTGAGTTTATAATGAAAATCTAGAAATTAGTGTTTCACCAGTCAGTGGAATATAACACTAATTAAGAAAGTTTGGTAAAAATTTTAAAATTAGTATTTGAACAATGACAAGGTTGATCTCGTTCATGAGTATCTGTTTTGTTAACAAGACAAGGTTGATCTGGTTCATGAGTATCTGTTTGGTAAACAAGACAAGGTTGATCTGGTTCATGAGTATCTGTTTGGTAAACAAGACAAGGTTGATCTGGTTCATGAGTATCTGTTTGGTAAACAAGACAAGGTTGATCTGGTTCATGAGTATCTGTTTGGTAAACAAGACAAGGTTGATCTGGTTCATGAGTATCTGTTTGGTAAACAAGACAAGGTTGATCTGGTTCATGAGTATCTGTTTGGTAAACAAGACAAGGTTGATCTGGTTCATGAGTATCTGTTTGGTAAACAAGACAAGGTTGATCTGGTTCATGAGTATCTGTTTGGTAAACAAGACAAGGTTGATCTGGTTCATGAGTATCTGTTTGGTAAACAAGACAAGGTTGATCTGGTTCATGAGTATCTGTTTGGTAAACAAGACAAGGTTGATCTGGTTCATGAGTATCTGTTTGGTAAACAAGACAAGGTTGATCTGGTTCATGAGTATCTGTTTGGTAAACAAGACAAGGTTGATCTGGTTCATGAGTATCTGTTTGGTAAACAAGACAAGGTTGATCTGGTTCATGAGTATCTGTTTGGTAAACAAGACAAGGTTGATCTGGTTCATGAGTATCTGTTTGGTAAACAAGACAAGGTTGATCTGGTTCATGAGTATCTGTTTGGTAAACAAGACAAGGTTGATCTGGTTCATGAGTATCTGTTTGGTAAACAAGACAAGGTTGATCTGGTTCATGAGTATCTGTTTGGTAAACAAGACAAGGTTGATCTGGTTCATGAGTATCTGTTTGGTAAACAAGACAAGGTTGATCTGGTTCATGAGTATCTGTTTGGTAAACAAGACAAGGTTGATCTGGTTCATGAGTATCTGTTTGGTAAACAAGACAAGGTTGATCTGGTTCATGAGTATCTGTTTGGTAAACAAGACAAGGTTGATCTGGTTCATGAGTATCTGTTTGGTAAACAAGACAAGGTTGATCTGGTTCATGAGTATCTGTTTGGTAAACAAGACAAGGTTGATCTGGTTCATGAGTATCTGTTTGGTAAACAAGACAAGGTTGATCTGGTTCATGAGTATCTGTTTGGTAAACAAGACAAGGTTGATCTGGTTGGTAAACAAGACAAGGTTGATCTGGTTCATGAGTATCTGTTTGGTAAACAAGACAAGGTTGATCTGGTTGGTAAACAAGACAAGGTTGATCTGGTTCATGAGTATCTGTTTGGTAAACAAGACAAGGTTGATCTGGTTCATGAGTATCTGTTTGGTAAACAAGTTTTGTGAATAAAAACAGGTTCTTTCATGATCATATATCAAATTAATTTTTCAGTTAACCCCATTTCTATTTCTCATAACAAATATGATTCACTGTTTTCTAACTTTTCCATTTGGTATCTAGTCATACATCTTTACATAAATTCAGTTTGTAACCCTTTTAATACAGATGGGATGTGCATTTCCCAGCTGCAGTGAATGGTGCAAGGCTGCTAGTAACTTCAATGGTAGAAGCAGAGAAACGTTTTGTGCTGGGTTTGTAATTGTATTAGAAAAATGATTCAAGTTTGTGAAAAACAGAAAAGTCCAACAAATCTACCAAAACTGCCTACACAAATTTCCATACTCAATATGGAATCATCCAACTCATGGAAGTATTTGAAAGTATCAGTTCTTTCTATTCCTATTAACAGGTCTAGAACATCCAAAAAATTAGGCAAACTCACTTCAGCCAATATCTTTAACAAAGGCCTAGCTAAAGCAGAATCAACAGACGAATCATAAAAACTAGTTGCTCTCCCAACATTTCCCACACGACCCGTGCGTCCAATTCGATGAACGTATTCATCGATTTCTTGAGGCAAATCGTAGTTTATAACATGTCTCACATCCTTGATGTCCAAGCCTCTGGCAGCAACTGCAGTAGCAACCAATACTGGCATTCGCCCAGTCCTAAAGTCCATCAGGGCTTCCTCCCTTTCTCTCTGTAGTCGGTCACTAGAAATAAACATACGTCTGTCAATCAAATGATAACATTATGAAATGTGTCCAACTTCTGTAAACTTGCAAGAGAAAATCAAGATAATTCTCAACAGCCATGGCATATGAAATTCTTTTAGGCACGATTAGAGTAACTTAATCTACGAGACATTTCGACCTCCTGAGTCCAAAGAGATAATTATATCTCAAACTGGTCAGGAGATGAACCTACGAGTTAAAAGTTTGTACTTTTTTATAAGCCACTATGCTATGCCTAAAACCTATTCTGAAACATGATTGACCTATGCAATGTTGTTAAGAAAGAAAACTATTGTGAAATGTGACCAATATATATAAAACATTTTGAAACCTGATGGGCCTGTGCAATGTTGCTAGGGGAAGAAAAGACAAATCAACACATTAAGAAACACAACTTTCCCATGAATGCTGGTTGTAGGAAACCCCTTCTGACACATGTATGAAGCTATGAAATCAGCAGTTCTCTTAACTTACCCATGTATGCTGGTTGTAGGAAACCCCTTCTGACACATGTATGAAGCTATGAAATCAGCAGTTCTCTTAACTTACCCATGAATGCTGGTTGTAGGAAACCCCTTCTGACACATGTATGAAGCTATGAAATCAGCAGTTCTCTTCTGTCCAACAAACACTAGTGTACGATCAGTTCCTGGAATGTACATACACAAATTTTAATTAGTGGGAACTAAAAATGTCTTGGTTCCCTTTTAAAGGAAGATTGTTTATAATCAATGATACATATCATAAAGCCATAATTTATAACAACATACACTCAAGACCAGATTAAATTTTGAAGTAATGCAAATGTTATTCTTTAAATACTTATTTTATAAGTTAAAAATTAAAGCAATTCTAAAGGTTTTATTTTTAATACAATTCTCTGTGGATAAATCTGTTAAGTCAGAACTTGCAGAAATGTTGCAGAAGATAAGAGTCACGTTATACGTACAACTGGGGAAAGTTGTTACCACTAGAGTAACTTTTTCAATTAAATAAACAGCTGCATTTGTTTTCTTGATTTGTGTATTCAAAGCAGTTTGAACAATAACAAGCCTTTCCTAATACCTGAATTGTTTAATATTTCCACGAGTTTCTGCCTCTTGTCATATTGCTGGACTTGGTAGAAATTCTGTTCGACATCCATATTAGCAGAGCCAACAACACCAACTGCTAAAAATAAATAATCTGGCTTAAGAAACTCTGCTGCTAGTCGTTGTATTTCTTCAGGGAATGTAGCACTAAACATGAGAGTCTGACGCTTCGATTTTACTGTCATGGAAGGATCATCCACCATTTTTTTCACAGCAGGTATAAAACCCATGTCTAACATTCTGTCAGCTTCGTCTAAGATCAGATAACGAACTTGAGAAAAAGCCACCTGTCAAAATAATAAAATAACTTAACAGAAAGAGGTAAATAACCTTGTCAGCTTCGAACCTTTTTTATTACTACTACTACTACAGGGAGCAAAATAACATTAAGCTTTGAAAAACTTAATATATCCCCTCAAACTTTCCTCCAAAATATCTTATATGATGAGATATCAACAGTTCTTTTGATCTTTTATAACAATGTGTTTCAGATAGAGTAAGCAAAAAACTGAAACTTTTGACCATAATTTGATTTTTATTCCATTGTAATAACTATCAAAATGGTAGAGACTTAAATTTTCAGCATATGTGAATACAGTTAGGTACAGACTTAAACTTCACTGCACAATTTTTTGAAAAGTTTTTGCTAATTGTGACAGGTACCTGGTGGGTATGCACAAATATAGTTTTGGTTTTGCTTCATCACGTAGGAACTCAGAGAAATAGACAGTTAACTGTTTGCCGACAATAACGTATTTAATTGTGTTTATGTTTCTAATATGCTATTAAGTTCAAGTGTTTTGCTCCTGATTTTCGTTTGTATTCAATGTCCGATGCATCACGTTGCAGTGTCCAACAGTAGTCAGCAAGCATTGACGGATTACAGTTACCCTGATAGTTTTTCCATTGTAGCAATGTCCCAGTGAAACTGAAGATTTCAATAAAACGGTACGTGATGGGCAAATTTGGAAGTGATTTTCGTGATCATAAGCCAAAAATCTACAAGGAACACCCAACAGTGTTCAAGAAGCAAAAACTTTGTTGTGTAGTGTTTTCAGCATATGTGAATACAGTTATTCAGTGTATAAAACTGAGTAATAAATCTATAGAATTTGCTTTCAACTGAGGCCTATTTTTAGTTCAACTAAGTTGAAATCAGTGAATTATTGAAGTTGATGTAAAAAAAGTAAAATTTAAGTAGCTGCATGTTTTACTTTAGATTCTCAATTTTCTGAAATTTACAAAATCATAAATATATTGTTTGAAACCTGAGATTTTCCTTCTTTTAACCTTCCTTCCTTCCACAACTACATCCCACAGTAAAGTTGTAAAACAGCACATTTTGAGACAGCCACATTCAACTTTGGTAGCAATGCCTTTCCATTATTTAAAAGCTCCTTACTAAGTCCCCCCCATCTGTTTTGGTTTATGGTTATCAACTTTATGATTTCCAGGGTCATATTTTGCTCTGAGGTAAAGGAAAGTGTTACATTTCTTGAAGACGTACATAAATTAGTATAAGGACAGTATGCAAGTTTTCTGTATACAGTGGAAAAACACTGACTATTTATATTAGTTTTAATATTTTAATTTACCATTGCTCCATATCTAATAACAATGTGCCCTATTATGGTCTATGTACAAAAAACTATCAGATGAACAGTTAAGTAGGTCAATGCATAATAGCATAGCAAATAGTTATCTAGTAGTTTTTATTGTGCAATAAATAGTTAATTGACCAAAAATTCAAGTTGACACTAAACTGTCCCACAAGTGCACTTTACAGTCGGTAATTAATGAGTTACCATTCTATTAATAAGGTCAAAGGTTGTGTTATACTAATCACCACATTTTAAAATGGTTAATAAAGAAACTTGGTCCATAGGGATAACCATAAGAAAAATTATTATACAATGTTAAACATAAGTAACCCAAAATAAATTACTGTAACACGTACAAAAATTAAATGTTTTTTAGTAATCTTAGAAACTTTGATTTTTGTGAATTATATCCAAAGGACATTAAACTTTTCCAAGACAAAAATATTAAATATCTTTGGAACACACTGACGAGTTTTTAAACAGAACATTCCAGAAAAAGTTAAAGATAATTAAACACACCTTTCCACGTTCAACAAAATCCAACAGCCTGCCAGGCGTGGCAACAAGGATTTGGCATCCTTTTGATAATCTTTGAAGCTGGTAACCACCTGATGTTCCTCCGTACACCAACTCTGTCTTTATTATACTATCATGTGAAAATTTTCTTGCCTCATTAAAAAATCTGTATTGCCAATTCACGTGTTGGTGAAATCACAACTGCTAATGGTTCTTGAACAGTTTTAAAGGAAGGGTTTGAAAGATCAGGTGAATCAATCAGTTCTTGAATCATTGGTAGGAGGAAAGCAGCCTATATAAAAGCATAAAAAGAGCAAAGGTCTCTAATCTTTATTTATTCATAGATACTGATACTTCTGCCTAACAATATTTGACAAGCACTATTACATTTGTTCCAGACTTAGTTAGAGAATTTTAAAAACCCTATTAATTAGTCACTATTATGCTACAGATTATGACTAGAATTTCATCATATTAGGAAAACACCAACAGCTTTCTAAGTATTTAAAAGTGCTTGTTTTTGTCTCCCAATTTCATAAGGGAAAGTTCAATCAGAATTTTACAAGCTGTGCAATGCACGTGGAAGGACAAGTCAGATCAAACAGTTTACTTCACCCTGGTTACAACACCAGGTTTGAGAACAATTAGTCCACTAGTTTTGCAGTTATAAACAAACACAAACGTAGACATTTATTTAATAATGGTTTAAGGTAACATGTGATGAGAAATAGACATTGAATTGTCAATATTGTAAAAACATCACCTTCATTTATCCAAGTAAGAATGGTCTTTCTCAAATGATATTAAAAAACTAGATAAGCTCTTAAACAGCATTTTAAGCCATAAAAATATAATACAATTTATTATTTTAACAGTTTACAAATGCAAGTTTTTAAGCTATAACTGTACTTGTAGAAATCAGGGAAATCCAAATTAAATTATCAATAGAGATGGTTCATAAAAACAAGATAAGTACAGCTATATTTGACAGAGATTTGCCAATTAGTTGGCAACTAATTAATAACTTAGTCAAAAGACTTGTCTAATTACAATGGTAATGTAGACAAAATAACAAAGCACCCATTAACTGTTTCAACACAGCCCCACAAAGATTGTGCTTGTTATAATTTTCTTATTGTAATTTCTAAATTAGGTATATGTTCAAGAAATGAGAAGCAATGTTTTCTCATCCCATTTTCTTTTTGAATGTTGACTGTCCAACATGCAAAGTAATTTTCATTAAGTACTTCTGTGCATGTAAAACATATCACATGCAAAATCCTTATAATGTTCAGATAATTATCGCACAACAAAGAAAAGCTGTATTTTCAGTTATTTTTACTATGGAATATGTACAGATTTGGTCAATTTGACCAACCTTGTAGCCACCATAAAAATTAAGATGTATATATTACAACACTTTTGTTCTAGAATGATGACAATGTAAAAACAATTGTTTGGACTAAATAACTTAAATCTTACAACATTATACATTTATATCTATTACTTTTATTATATTCACCTTTCAGCTGTCCCTGGTTGACAATACAAATGTTAAAATGATATGGTATACATGTACCCATGTTACAATATCCAAGAATATAAAACTGACCTTTAGTCTATACAAAGCAACCTGTCTTGGCTGTGTTTTAGTGGACTAGTATTTTGTAAAACAATCACATATCAATTATCATATGTTACATATATGTATCCAAACAAAACGCACACATCATTACTATTTACAAATAAGTAGTTAAACTAATTTTTCTTAAAACACAGGGTAGTCAAGAAAAAAGTAAAGCAAACAGTTCTCTAGTTATGACCTTTGTACTCATTTGTTGCTTGTCACAGTTTACTTAGCTTTAACAAATTTCACACATGGAAGATGTGGATGTTCTCTTTAGGTTTTATATATAAAACCTAAAAAATTAAAAAAACAGATGTACACATACATTTGAAAACCAAAATATCACAAATTACTATATCTATACCATAGAATTTGGTATATTTTGGTCTTAAAACATATGAAGTTGACCACATTAAAGACTCAACTGACCAGCTTGAAGTTTTGTATCAAAAGAATGAGATGAAGCTGTAATACTTGAATATGGCTCAGAAAGCCACTAAGACATTCTGAACTTTTGACTGGTTATTCACATGTCAGACAAAAGTATGTATGGGAGTGTTTCCAAAAATGGAAAGAGGTGGGTAGGGTCACCGTGTTTGAATCAGTACATTAGCAATACTTCATTAAACAGAAAAAATAGATGGTTCTTATTTTATGTTACAGCTTAATAGTAGTTTCAAGTATAATCTAAAGATTGATACCAAATTTATTGATATAAATTAGGTATAAAATAAAAGTTCAATGAAAGTTTGAATGTAAAGCAACAAAGGTAAAGATATGGCCTTTGACCCTCATGGAGATGGTTAACCAGTAGCTGGATTTTTTTTTTTTTAAATCAGTACATCCCGAGTACTTTCAGAAAAAAACTGTCAAAGGAAGAACTTTTATTTTGGAAAGCAATTTAGAAATTTGTCAAACAATGAATATTTTTTGGTTTCTATGAACATATTTTAATATTGAATGTCATATTTCAACAGTTTAACTTTGGACTACCTGCTTTACAGAGCAGAAGAAAGTTAAAATCATTTTGATTTACATACCGTCTTTCCAGAACCCGTCTGAGCACAAGCCATCAAGTCTCGTTTTGCTTTAACGATGGGCATAGCATATTTCTGCACTGGTGTTGGTTTATCGTATTTGCATCTCCTTATGTTTTTCATGATGGTTTCTCGAAAACCAACATCTTCAAAGTTGTTGACTGGCCTAGGAGCATTACTACCACTCAGTTTCACAGGAATCTCTTCATATCTAGCAAAATTAATTCCCTGTGGAACACCATCAAATAGCTCATTCTCATTTTCTGTGGGCTCGGGTGGAATATAAGGTGCTTCTCTTGGTTTTCCTATAATTTGACATTTTAGTTTGTTTTCTAATCGAAAGAATGCTTTTCACATCATCACACATTTCCATACAAACTAAACTTTTGTAGTTTCAATGACACACAAAAGCTTCAATATGTTGATTAACTAACTAAATAGCAGATAAATATAATAACTATATAAGCCATATACACCTCAAAGTTACAGCAAATATGCTATGATGCATTAGAAAAATTTGCTTATAGATTTATATACAAGTGTACACACATGCAGCGAGCTCCAGGCTGATGTTCGTTTGGTTGATTAGAAACAAACATATAGCGAGGTTTGAATTATGAACTGTCCACTGGTTCTCATTTTATATTACTTTCAAATACACCAAGAAGTAAATACGTTTAAACTTTGTAGAATGGACAGCAACTGCCTGTTGTGGAGACAAGTGTAAAGGACGACATTTTGAAAGGCAGAAGACTTCAAACATCGTCCTCTATACTTGTTTTGTCACAACAGGCAGTTGCCGTCCATTCTACAAAGTTTCATCATGAATACTCTGTCTACACAATCTATCAAAGTTTTATAACATGTATTACATACATACCTGCAATATGAAGAGTTGTGCACATATAATGAATGCATAAGGAGTTACACAACAATACCTGACCAAGTAAGAAGATTCAGGTATAAACTAAGATACATTTCAGACAGTATCAACAATCAACTGTTTATCTATAAACCAATGCCTCCACAGCAGAGAAAACTGAGAAAGTTTAACTTTATTAGACTGAAAACAAATTCCAGAAACTAGAGGATGAGGAGAAACACATGCAAATAGGCTGCTGCTAACTTACTCTCTTCGATTATCACCAATTATTGAACTAGCTTCAGTCTCGAGTTCTGCAAATTACAAGAATCAACATAATTCACTCAATTAGGTGACAGATGTACTTGCTTATAGGTGTGTACATTATTTGGAAAATAATAAATAAATCTGTACAAAACAAACATGTCTTTGACCTAAAAGTCAACATTCTGGTTCGTGATATCAATCTGCTGGTGTTAAAACTGCCTGAACCAAACACACCTACAATGAAAAAAATGTTTTTAAATCTACATTACCAGAAATTAAACATCTTACACTCAAGTTCCATACAAGTAGCTGGTGCTGTTGCTTTCAGTCAAATTACATTATTAGGAATTGGATGCCAAGTGATTAGTATTAAAGAAAATTAAGACTGAAATTTCACTTAATGTCTTTATTGATAACTTACTGGTTATGTCAAGAAACTTGATGGATGCTACTGAAAGTTTAGTTGAGGAAACGTTATCTGGTCAGACTGAAAAATTAATAGTTTTAACAGCAAAACTTTCAATGATATATTTGATAATCTTTATGCAGCCAAGTATCTTAAATGTACTGAATTAAAACATTGTTTGCATTTTAAATCTCAAGTCGCAGAGACAGTTCTTTATTATAACTATACACTTTCAGCTAGTGATTTGGGTACACCACCCATGACTAAAACTGGATTTTAAAAAGATCTATTGATAACTGTATTTAAGTTGAACTATAGTTAAATATGAAAAATTCTTTCTCACCTACAACTACATGGAAACCACAAACTAGGGATATCACAAACCTAATGGATGCTTCCTCCATGATCAATTTTAATCATTACAATTTTAAAAACAGGCATCACAAACAGTGTCATGCATTTCTCTGTAACTGAGACTAACAGTAACATTAGCATGTTTTAACCTGAAAAATAACATTGAAGACCTAACAAGAGCCCAGTGATCACATGTTCATAAGGTGCCTCAGACAGCAGACAACAATTAAGGAAAATTTATTTCTTACAACTTATGTTTGAGCTAATACAGTATGTTCAGTATGCTTTACATGTTATAAATTGTACCATGTAGTTCCCATGTACACACAAAAGCTTATAAGAGAACAGTTTTGGAAAAATAAACCTAGGATAAACATGGGTGAGTTTCCAGTGAACATTTCACTGAAATATATGTATTAGCTGGAGATTTAAAAGCCACCTAGCCCTCTTCCTCCAAAGCTATGGTGTTGCACATATTTTTAGATGCATATTAAGCCATCCTGGACAACTTTCAGTACGAAATAAATAACTTGTAAACAAAAATCAGAAATCACTTGTCATTTTACCACATGAATCAATCTGACAACCACATAAACCTAGTAAAGTATTTGAAACTAATACTTGTACCTCATACATATATCCAATTAAGTTTTGTAAAACCTCTAGTTCAGGCATGCCAATGACATTTATGAGAAAAAGAGGAAAAGGTATATAGCCTGGCGCCAGAGGCGCCACAGCCGTGCCTGACTAGGGGGTCCAGGGGAACTGTCCCCATCAGAATCTAATGCTGTACATTATTTTAGCAAATGTAAAGTTTAAGTCAAAATAACTTAAAGGATATGTTTAGATTTAAGCACAAAGTTACATGATGGGCTATCTGTGCTCTGCCCACTGTGGATATCAAAACCTGGTTTCTAGCATTGTAAGGTACGTAGATGTATCACTGCCCCACTGAGGGAGCAGAAAAAAGGACAAGCATCTACGATACAGAAATTGTTCCTGTGAGTAATGGCTAATGAGAATAGTGTATGTCAATATCAAATTAAGGCCACATATGGGAATGTATTGATTCATTTTGTCTCTCCCTAAATCCAGATTTTGGATTGAAAAATTCTGTGAAAAACAATCAACAAACTACATTTTCATTGTTACAATGATACCAAACAAAGCTTTATAAGGCTCAGATATCCAACTAATGTTATACGTATAACAGGAGACAAAAACAAGTAAATAGAGGAATTATTCTAGTAATACCATGATTCTTGCTATACTTAAGTGTTTACCTTCTTACTGATATATATAAAAAAAGGTTATTTCTTTTTAGTTAAGTATATAGCTGCACAATGGGCTATCTGTGCTGTGCCCCACCATTGATTACAAATCTTTAAATGTTTTGTTCCACTCTGATAGTTAAGTAACTGCACATCTTACTGTCCTAAATAACAGATCTTAACACTTGTGATGGAATTTGTAAATACCAATATATCCATTTAAAGAAGTGTTGCTGTAACAGCAATGTTTTTATTACTAGGCTACACATAAGAATGCTAATGTTCATTTTAGATCTAAGCCTAAATCTAGTATTTAGATTGCAAATGTACATATATAGAGGTATCCACACTTTCACTGTAACAATGGTAAATATAAAATATATAAACTCAGGTTCATAACACATGCAAGACTTGCAAAGTCTTATCATTAGAATACCTGAAATATTTTATTATTAATAACATCAGTCTGTGCCAAGATAAAATTTAGAGCAAGTTATAATATTCATTTTTTTTAAATACATGCCATGGATTTCCAGACCTGGTTTGTTGAACAAACCAAGTAACATATGCATGAGAAACCTTATGTAAGCAGACATTTTTGCCACAAATTCATAAATTAAGAGTACAAAAATACAAAAGTTTAAAACATACAAAGTTGGCCTTTCCAGTCCTGGTACCTGGGGAACTGTAATACGCCATGGTGGGAATGGGCTGACCAGTGGATACTGCAATGTTATCCAAGGACAGAACCAATTCATCTAAATGCACCTGGATACAAAGACCAAAAGGAGCAATGGCAGATCATCTATTCTGAAAAAGTATGGCCCACCAAAGAAGGAAACCACAACCCCAGGTGGGATGCTTTGATAAGGAATGAAGTTTTGAAGCATATAGTAAAGACAGTTGGCAAACGGCAGAGGTGCAAAGAAGGTTCACGAGACTAAGTATAAGCTCTGAACTGGGGAGGTGCAAAAAGCCCCAGTGCAGAGCTGAAATCCTTCGTGATGAATGGGGTACAGCATCTTTAAGGCCAAGGGTCTGGTAGATCCACAGCCAAGTTTCAATCGAATAAAAGCACGATACATCTTTAGCAAAGAACATCAATCCACTCTCCAAGTGGTGGTAAAGAGGACACAGAGGATGTTCAGTTATCTTGTACATTTGACCTGTAGCTGCTTAATGTGTGGTATAAAGGTCAGCTTACAGTTAAAGATAAGCTACAAGAACTTTGTATCAGTGAAGTTGTGCTGCCTGTGGTCCCTGAGACAGAGTTCATTGGCAGCAAAAGTGCATGCAAACAGTTTTAGTGAGAGAGAGAAATTAAAACTGTTTGCCGTGGTTTACTTCAGTAAACGACTGAGGGCAGTCTGTAGTTGCTGCTCAATATACATCATGTTCAATGACTGACATGAGATGTGAAAGTCGTTGAGATAGAGCCTGTTTGCAACAGTGAGAGAGAATTGTTCAGTGATGGCATTAATTGTTATACTAAACAGTGTGACACTATTTTATCTAAATATTTATTTGGAGGATCCATAAGAAAAAAGGAAATTTCAGTGCCCACTGACCCCACCCACCATGGAGCCCTACAAGGGGATGCACTACAATGTCAAGCAAGGACACTGCAGCAACGCCAGGGTTTCGTGAGCACTAAACCCAAACACCAGCAGACAATGTCCACAACACCTGTTGAGAACTTCCAACGTTGGTCCTTGGTTGACCCTAGCCCAAGTGGACCAGCTGATTGACCAAAAGGGGGCCACGCCAAGGCTGCCTGTCTTTCGGAATTCAAGGCCAAAATGGTGTGTTAGGGTTGAACCCCTCAACCACCAGTATCCTCTCCTCCCCTTCACGGGTCGCCACGCATGGAAAACACGTGGGTGGACGTTTAGATCCCAGAGGAGGTAAACTGAAAGAACAGAACCTTCCCTGGGAGGTCCCCTCACCACATACAGGAATCCATAATGAGGGGCATCTTAGTGGAAAAAGTATACTTTATTTCATGTTTTTCTATAGCTGATTGTTGCATTACCTATCTGGAAGTTAAATACTGATGATAGTGTAAGTTCTGTAACAGGTTTTCTTTAAGTTTTTTCAACTTTTACATGAATTACTCTTACAAGTAAACCTTCAATGCAGTAACATTAATACAGTTTATATAAAACTTACCATTACGTCCAACTCGTTTGTCAGGATTTTTACAGTCTCGTGACATGTGTCCATCTTCACCACAATTAAAACATCCTGTTAAGATGGTTAAAGAAATACTATGTAACTATATGCATGTATTGTCACCCTAACTAAAAATAAATTAAAACTTAAGAGTTTAATAAGAATATAATGTTATACATTTTTCATGTTGATTTAAAAAAATGTATAATAATCTATATTAGTGTTGTAAGTTGAAAGGATTAGTTAGATTTGATACAATCTCAAACTAAGGAGTCATGTTAAAGCAGAAATTTGAATTCTAACAAAGTAATAAGATGCAGAAACTTAAACCATGTTCAAAACAACTTAGAAAAACTTTCCCCCAGAAAAATTAAATGTAAAAGATGAGCCACAGTGAACTCCATAATAAAGATTGTATTGTTCTGTGTAAAAACTTCGAAGTTCATCCCCAATTAATTAATATACTACAGGAAGTGAAGCTACTTTGGTTAGACATGAGTAGTGAGTGATATCAAAGTGACATTTGACTGTCACTCTTATAGCACACTCATGTTTTTACAACAACAGGTTACAAGTTATAAAATCTTATATTAATAGTTTTAACATTCTAAAGTCTGGGCTACATCCAGCCTAATCAGATAAGGATACTGATTCTAATCTATCCAACCTAAGTATCTGCAAGAGCTAAGTCTTAAGAATAAGTTAATAACCATTTCCTTGTTAATATTATAAATATAATCTAATATGAAATTGTTTGCTTCTTTATACAGGTAGTTCACTACTGCCCATGTTTTACACCAACCACTGTAAACTGCAATACTGTGAAAAAAATGCAGCCATGAAGAAAACTTATTTATGGTTTTAGTTTCTTTCAGACAGGTAGTCACTAATGCCAGTTGCTACATGTAATATTATATTCTGTGATATCAAACTGGTGTATTTTTAATGATTCTTGTGAACAACAAACAGCTTTTTCCTGAATCAGTACGTTTTCAGTTTTCTCCCAGTTTAGAATAGTCATTAAAAACAATGTGCCGTGAAAAAATAGATTATCTGAACCTATACTTAAAAAATTCAGACATAAATAACAGTTACAAATGAAAGGACATTGACATTGAAATTTCATTCTTTTTGGTGCAGAGAAACGTTGTTATTGACATGTATTTTCACACAAGGATTAACAAATTGTTCTTTACACTTTCAAAACTGTCATCAATAAAAATTCACATCTTATATTCTAAGTCCCCCCCCCCCAACTTTCCAGATCAACTAACCTGCACACATTTACAATGCAATTATGCTTTCAACTTTGACTCATAATACTATAAAGTAACACAAATGCAGCCTATTAACTTGCTATAAAAGAAATTGCAACGTAAAACATTATGAAAAATCTTCAAACAAGAACAGTACAACTCAACAGATAATAAAAGTATTATATTTGTGTTTATATATATAAAAAAGTTTAATCTAACCTATCATGTATTTAACAAGGTAATTATTGCCAGTTAACACTATAGTAACAGATTATAATTACATCAGAATTAATCAATAACTGGTATACCTGAGCAGCATACGTTGGGTGCAGAATTTGATTGATATAAAAAGATGAAACCCATATTTCTTAGGAATTCAAATAAAAACAAGTTAGTTTGTATTATACACCAGTATACACAATATGTATGTAAAAATGGCTCGTTTGGGTTGAGAAAATATTTTAGGTAGAGGAGCAAACAATGTTTCGACCTTCGGTCATGAACCTGACAATGACTGAAGCTCGAAACATTGTTCGCTCCTCTATATAAAATATTTTCTCAGCCCAAACGAGCCGTTTTTACATATATTTTTCTCTACAAGTGGGTTTTCTCGACATCACTGATTAGTATACACCATGTTTTTGTTAAAGAACACCATCAGTTTTTATACTCTTGTATTAACAAACATGCTTTAGAATTCTCAATTTTCAAATATAAAAACTTTAGACAATAAGAACCCTTGACATTATCAAATTTTCTACTTACATTATTTGGCAGATTATTATAAATAGAAATCATAAATTTAGAAAAAAAAGGAAAATATCTGAAGAATCTTTCCATCATTAGACTTATAAATTGGTATTCTATATTTAATGAAAAACTGTGCCCAAAGACAAAGATTACTTCAAACCTATTTATAACACTACTTCATAAACAACCACTTCTTTAAACTTAACAAGTAGTATTAACATTACAACAAATAAATAAATTTCTTCCAATTTTACAGCTATGAAGTTAACATTTTTCTTACCCAAAAATTTATTTCCGATAGATGTTGATTTTCTATACAGAATAGCGTGATCTCAGGCATGTGCCCATAAGACTTGCATACTGACACCATTTTAAATCGCATTTAATGTGAACTGAACATGATGAAATCCTACAATTCTACCTCTCCACCAACAGGAGAGCAACACAACCTTCTTTCACAGCATCTCCCCATAAACACTTGCACTTGAAATAATGTCATTCTTACAAGAGGCAAGAAGGAAGAACACCAGAAGTGAGGAAGATGGGTAGGAACCTATCACAGGTGAGTGTCCATCCATCTGAAACATTCTCAGGTCACAAAAATGTTAGAGATATTTCATCTCTATGGACAAGACGCACGGAATCTTATAACAAAATGGTGGTGAGGCTGATGTAAACATTAAACCTATATGTGATCCTTACACAAAGGAAATTAAGTATGACACTTAACAGCAAGGGCTCTATATGGGATGCATCTATGGAAGACTAATCTTGATCAGGGTATACTATTCTTTAACTAAAGGCAAAAGACCCCTATGTATCACAGATGGATGAAATTTCATCATAACTAACAAAGTACTTGCACACAAGTTATCAGAGAGCCAAGAAGTGTTGTGTTGTTAGGACACAAACCATATGGTGTGTGGTTCACCTCAAATCAACTTGACACTTGCTGCAAGATGGCTGTTTGAAGACAGATCTAAACTACACAAACAGTATCACAATTAATGAGGAACTCTCTATGGTTCACCACCCTAGTGGCTAGGAACTAGCAAGTGACATGGGTCCTCCAGTGCTCCACCTCAACAAAGGGAGAAGAATTTACACTTGGGAGACCTGAGGATGAGTCAAGATCCTCAGACACCTGCCAGAAATGTCTTTTACTGGAGACAGTAACATGAGACTATTTTTAAAAGTCTGCAAGAGCAAGTTCAAGAAGTTGACAGACACCTTCCTGGCACTGGTCTTTTCCATGACAGTCCATGGAATGGTACATGCTGAACCAGGCAACTAATATAAGTGTAATACCAAGAATACATCTAGCAACCTTGCAGATTGATTGATTGATTTAGTGTTTTATGGCACAAAGCAGCGAGGCTATCTGCGCCAGACATTCGGTAAAAATGTAAAATAAAAATAAAAATAAATAAATAAATGTAGTAATAGACACAAATGGAAATGAAGGTAAAACAAAAAAGTATAAAACCGATGTTGACACCTAGTCTACAATGTTAAGATAGAAGGCAGAGTATAAGAAGTTGTAAGGTATTTACTCTAGCAAAAAGGTAATGATCATAACCCACCAGGAAGACTAACAGGTAAGTTCAAGAACCACTGTCAGTCACCTGAAGGTGGCCTTTCCAGTCCTGGTTCCGGGTTATGTGTCATAGCAGCTATTATCAAAATGTAAAAGAATAAAAGTTTTAAAAGACACTCCGCAAAATCGTAATAATGAGTAGCCAAATGTCCAGTAAAAAGATAAAGTCAAGTAAATGGAGTAAAATTTGTAAAAGTAAATGAAGGTGAAAACAAAACAGCAATTAAAACAGAAAATGGTGTAAAAACCAATGGTGACATCCAGTCTTCAAAGTTGTAAAATATTTACTCTTGCAAAATGTTAATGATCATAACCCGCCAGGAAGACTAACAGGTAAGTTCAAGAACCACCGTCAATCACCTGAAGTTGGCCTTTCCAGTCCTGGTTCCGGGTTATGTGTCATAGCAGCTATTATCAAAATGTAAAAGAATAAAAGTTTTAAAAGACACTCCCCAAAATCGTAATAATGAGTAGCCAAATGTCCAGTAAAAAGATAAAAGTCTAGTAAATGGAGTAAAATTTGTAAAAGTAATTGAAGATAAAAGCAAAACGGCAATTAAAACAGAAAATGGCGTAAAAACCAATGTTGACATCTAGTCAACAAAGTTGTAAAGAACTACCTGTAGCAGAATGGTAATGATCGTAACCCGCCAGGAAGACTAACAGGTAAGTATAAAAACCACCGTCAGTCACCTGAAGTTGGTCTTTCCAGTCCTGGTTCTGGGTTATGAGTCAATATGGCCAGTACTAAAAAGTTAAGTAGTAAAAGTGTGAAATGATATGCAGCAAAAGTATAATAACAACTCGCCAGGATGACTAACGAGTAGTTCAAACTGATAGTTCAAACAGGAGCGTTAGTCACCTGAAATTGGCCTTTCCAGTCCTGGTGTCGAGTTATTTAATGTTCTGGCCATTGTCCAATGTCAAATTGAAGGAGAGAGATTAAAACTGTAAAAAAAGGAACCACAATGAAAAATGTGTAATGAATAAATATGCAACACTTAAATGAGATTAAAAAGGTTAATGGCCATTAAAAAATTAAAAACATTATCAAGGTGGACAGAGTCACCATCACCAATAACTCTGTCCAATGTTACAGACTGACCCTGGGAAAAAATATGTTTAAAATATTGCCGTCGTTGAGAATTGTAACGATGACAAGTAAGTAAAACGTGGCTGACAGTGATTTGAGTGTTACACAAACTACACATTGGTGCATCAGTTCCAGATAAAAGAAAATGAGTTAAAAAACTGTGACCAATGCGTAGCCTAGTGAGAACAACTTCCTCCTTCCGAACTTTACCGAAAGCTAGATGGCCAAAGTCCAATTTTGGGTTTGATTTGAAAAAGTTTGTTGTCACGTTGCTCATTCCAAGTGGACTGCCAGCTGGCACGAGCCGAGCCTTGAAGACAACACCATAGTCCATGTAATGGAATAGGCATAGGAGTGATGGTGCTGAAGCAGACATATTTAGCTGCCATGTCTGCGAGCTCGTTCCCTCAAATACCAACATGGCTTGGTATCCAGAAAAACTGGATTGAAGTAGCTGCTAATGAGAAATGGGCCAGTTGGTTTCGAATATCGGCGAGAATAAGATGTGAGCTTACGTGTAGCGATTCCAAGGCAAGTATAGAACTAAGCGAATCAGTATAAATAGTACAGTTGGAGTACTGCTCAGCTGCAATATGATCCAGGGCAAGAGATATGGCATACAGTTCAGCAGTGAACACAGAAGCTGTAGGAGGGATTCTGCACGCAACTACTGACCCATAGCAAACCATAGCAGAGCCCACTGAATTACCTGATTTGGAACCATCTGTATAAATGGGAACTGAATGATTGTTTGAAAGATATTCATTGAATAAAAGACGGTACTTCCAATCTGGAGTATCTGCCTTTTTTAGGTGACTGAAAGAAAGGTCACATTTGGGGGCTGTAATAAGCCATGGTGGGATGGACCAACCTGTGGAATCTGCAATGTTATCCAAGGACAAACCCAATTCATCCAATTGCTCCTGGATGCGAAGGCCAAACGGAGCAATGACAGATTGTCTCTTCTGAAAAAGTACTGCCCACCGAGGAAGGAAAACACATTTCCAGGTGGGATGCTTTGGTAAGGAATGAAGTTTCGAAGTATATTGTAAAGATAATTGCAAACGGCGAAGGTGTAGAGAAGGTTCATGAGATTCAATGTATATACTTTGAACTGGAGAGGTGCAAAAAGCCCCAGTGCAGAACTGAAATCCTTCGTGATGAATGGGGTACAGCATCTTTAAGGCCAAGGGTCTGGTAGATCCACAGCCAAGTTTCAATCGAATAAAAGCACGATACATCTTTAGCAAAGAACATCAATCCACTCTCCAAGTGGTGGTAGAGAAGACACGGAGGATGTTCAGTTATCTTGTACATTTGACCTGTAGCTGCTTAATGTGTGGTAGAAAGGTCAGCTTACAGTTAAAGATAAGCTACAAGAACTTTGTATCAGTGAAGTTGTGCTGCCTGTGGTCCCTGAGACAGAGTTCATTGGCAGCAAAAGTGCATGCAAACAGTTTTAGTGAGAGAGAGAAATTAAAACTGTTTGCCGTGGTTTACTTCAGTAAACGATTGAGGGCAATCTGTAGTTGCTGCTCAATATACATCATGTTCAATGACTGACATGAGATGTGAAAGTCGTTGAGATAGAGCCTGTTTGTAACAGTGAGAGAGAATTGTTCAGTGATGGCATTAATTGTTATACTAAACAGTGCGACACTATTTTATCTAAATATTTATTTGGAGGATCCATAAGAAAAAAGGAAATTTCAGTGCCCACTGACCCCACCCACCATGGAGCCCTACAAGGGGATGCACTACAATGTCAAGCAAGGACACTGCAGCAACGCCAGGGTTTCGTGAGCACTAAACCCAAACACCAGCAGACAATGTCCACAACACCTGTTGAGAACTTCCAACGTTGGTCCTTGGTTGACCCTAGCCCAAGTGGACCAGCTGATTGACCAAAAGGGGGCCACGCCAAGGCTGCCTGTCTTTCGGAATTCAAGGCCAAAATGGTGTGTTGGGGTTGAACCCCTCAACCACCAGTATCCTCTCCTCCCCTTCACGGGTCGCCACGCATGGAAAACACGTGGGTGGACGTTTAGATCCCAGAGGAGGTAAACTGAAAGAACAGAACCTTCCCCCTGGGAGGTCCCCTCACCACATACAGGAATCCATAATGAGGGGCATCTTAGTGGAAAAAGTATACTTTATTTCATGTTTTTCTATAGCTGATTGTTGCATTACCTATCTGGAAGTTAAATACTGATGATAGTGTAAGTTCTGTAACAGGTTTTCTTTAAGTTTTTTCAACTTTTACATGAATTACTCTTACAAGTAAACCTTCAATGCAGTAACATTAATACAGTTTATATAAAACTTACCATCACGTCCAACTCGTTTGTCAGGATTTTTACAGTCTCGTGACATGTGTCCATCTTCACCACAATTAAAACATCCTGTTAAGATGGTTAAAGAAATACTATGTAACTATATGCATGTATTGTCACCCTAACTAAAAATAAATTAAAACTTAAGAGTTTAATAAGAATATAATGTTATATATTTTTCATGTTGATTTAAAAAATGTATAATAATCTATATTAGTGTTGTAAGTTGAAAGGATTAGTTAGATTTGATACAATCTCAAACTAAGGAGTCATGTTAAAGCAGAAATTTGAATTCTAACAAAGTAATAAGATGCAGAAACTTAAACCATGTTCAAAACAACTTAGAAAAACTTTCCCCAGAAAATTAAATGTAAAAGATGAGCCACAGTGAACTCCATAATAAAGATTGTATTGTTCTGTGTAAAACTTCAAGTTCATCCCCAATTAATTAATATACTACAGGAAGTGAAGCTACTTTGGTTAGACATGAGTAGTGAGTGATATCAAAGTGACATTTGACTGTCACTCTTATAGCACACTCATGTTTTTATGACAACAGGTTACAAGTTATAAAATCTTATATTAATAGTTTTAACATTCTAAAGTCTGGGCTACATCCAGCCTAATCAGATAAGAATACTGATTCTAATCTATCCAACCTAAGTATCTGCAAGAGCTAAGTCTTAAGAATAAGTTAATAACCATTTCCTTGTTAATATTATAAATATAATCTAATATGAAATTGTTTGCTTCTTTATACAGGTAGTTCACTACTGCCCATGTTTTACACCAACCACTGTAAACTGCAATACTGTGAAAAAAATGCAGCCATGAAGAAAACCTATTTATGGTTTTAGTTTCTTTCAGACAGGTAGTCACTAATGCCAGTTGCTACATGTAATATTATATTCTGTGATATCAAACTGGTGTATTTTTAATGATTCTTGTGAACAACAAACAGCTTTTTCCGAATCAGTACGTTTTCAGTTTTCTCCCAGTTTAGAATAGTCATTAAAAACAATGTGCCGTGAAAAAATAGATTATCTGAACCTATACTTAAAAAATTCAGACATAAATAACAGTTACAAATGAATGGACATTGACATTGAAATTTCATTCTTTTTGGTGCAGAGAAACGTTGTTATTGACATGTATTTTCACACAAGGATTAACAAATTGTTCTTTACACTTTCAAAACTGTCATCAATAAAAATTCACATCTTATGTTCTAAATCCCCCCCAACTTTCCAGATCAACTAACCTGCACACATTTACAATGCAATTATGCTTTCAACTTTGACTCATAATACTATAAAGTAACACAAATGCAGCCTATTAACTTGCTATAAAAGAAATTGCAACGTAAAACATTATGAAAAATCTTCAAACAAGAACAGTAGAACTCAACAGATAATAAAAGTATTATATTTGTGTTTATATATATAAAAAAGTTTAATCTAACCTATCATGTATTTAACAAGATAATTATTGCCAGTTAACACTATAGTAACAGATTATAATTACATCAGAATTAATCAATAACTGGTATACCTGAGCAGCACACGTTGGGTGCACAATTTGATTGATATAAAAAGATGAAACCCATATTTCGTAGGAATTCAAATAAAAACAAGTTAGTTTGTATTATACACTAGAATACACAATATGTATGTAAAAATGGCTCGTTTGGGTTGAGAAAATATTTTACGTAGAGGAGCAAACAATGTTTCGACCTTCGGTCATGAACCTGACAATGACTGAAGCTCGAAACATTGTTCGCTCCTCTATATAAAATATTTTCTCAGCCCAAACGAGCCGTTTTTACATATATTTTTCTCTACAAGTGGGTTTTCTCGACATCACTGATTAGTATACACCATGTTTTTGTTAAAGCACACCATCAGTTTTTATACTCTTGTATTAACAAACATGCTTTAGAATTCTCAATTTTCAAATATAAAAACTTTAGACAATAAGAACCCTTGACATTATCAAATTTTCTACTTAAATTATTCGCAGATTATTATAAATAGAAATCATAAATTTAGAAAACAAAGAAAAATATCTGAAGAATCTTTCCATCATTAGACTTACAAATTGGTATTCTATATTTAATGAAAAACTGTGCCCAAAGACAAAGATTACTTCAAACATATTTATAACACTACTACATAAACAACCACTTCTTTAAACTTAACTAGTATTAACATTACAACAAATAAATTTCTTCCAATTTTACAGCTATGAAGTTAACATTTTTCTTACCCGAAAATTTATTTCCGATAGATGTTGATTTTCTACACAGAATAGCGTGATCTCAGGAATGTGCCCATAAGACTTGCATACTGACACCATTTTAAATCGCATTTAATGTGAACTGAACATGATGAAATCCTACAATTCTACCTCTCCACCAACAGGAGAGCAACACAACCTTCTTTCACAGCATCTCCCCTAAAACACTTGCACTTGAAATAATGTCATTCTTACAAGAGGCAAGAAGGAAGAACACCAGAAGTGAGGAAGATGGGTAGGAACCTATCACAGGTGAGTGTCCATCCATCTGAAACATTCTCAGGTCACAAAAATGTTAACTAAGATATTTCATCTCTATGGACAAGACGCACGGAATCTTATAACAAAATGGTGGAGAGGCTGATGTAAACATTAAACCTATATGTGATCCTTACACAAAGGAAATTAAGTATGACACTTAACAGCAAGGGCTCTATGTGGGATGCATCTATGGAAGACTAATCTTGATCAGGGTATACTATTCTTTAACTAAAGGCAAAAGACCCCTATGTATCACAGATGGATGAAGTTTGATCATAACTAACAAAGCACTTGCACACAAGTTATCAGAGAGCCAAGAAGTGTTGTGTTGTTAGGACACAAACCATATGGTGTGTGGTTCACCTCAAATCAACTTGACACTTGCTGCAAGATGGCTGTTTGAAGACAGATCTAAACTACACAAACAGTATCACAATTAATGAGGAACTCTCTAAGGTTCACCACCCTAGTGGCTAGGAACTAGCAAGTGACATGGGTCCTCCACCTCAACAAAGGGAGAAGAATTTACACTTGGGAGACCTGGGGATGAATCAAGATCCTCAGACACCTGCCAGAAATGTCTTTTACTGGAGACAGTAACATGAGACTATTTTTTAAAAGTGTGCAAGAGCAAGTGCAAGAAGTTGACAGACACCTTCCTGGCACTGGTCTTTTCCATGCCAGTCCATGGAATGGTACATACTGAACCAGGCAACTAAGATAAGTGTAATACCAAGGATACCCCCTAGCAACCTTGCAGAAGACCCTATCTCTTGACAGTGAGAACTGACCACTTTTTATTTATTTGTAGTGGAGGAGGTAGGGTTTTACCCTTTCAAAAGAATTTCAGTCGTTGAAACACAAAACTATCATGTTTAAACTTGTACCCACAAAAGTTCATCTAGATTACAGAAGAGATATAGAGAGCAAGTTGTAAAAACACAAGCAATCATACCTAAAGATATTTCAACTAAATGTACATCACAATACCACAAAACTGAAGAGTTAACTGTTTAGTTCACAGGAAAAGAATGTAATAATTTTGAGTACAAGTGCTTGAAAGTAGATACTGAGCATGGAAGATGCATCATCCTCCAAGTGAAGAAGGGCTATCATCACGTTGTCATGCTCCATTACAGTTTATCCAAACAAGATTGTTAGGTGAGAATCAGCTTGAGGCTGGTAGCACACAAATGTCATCATCTCCAAAGCCATATTGTCCATATGAATGCCAATCTATTGGTAACCTGATCTAATAACTTATGTTGGAGCTTCATCTAGATTTTGGCTTGTCTGTATAAATAGGTCTGAGTTTTTCTTTTTAGCATACCAATAAACACTTAGGAAAATTTATCAGAAAGTCTAAAATTAACAGTAGAAACATTTTATCTGTTGCTTGTTATTCTTCTGTTAGCTGTCTTACATCACAGCTTCATCCATTTATCTGTGTGCAAGAAGTTAACATCTGCAAACCTATATTTTATTCTGGTTCTCTCACATTAATATTATTTAACACCTGTAACCTATGGCCAGTTTTCCCTTTGGACAAAGTATTTTTCCAATAGATACAGAGGCAAATCTTTTTTATATTGAAATTGCTTTACACTTTTTGTTTTAGATTGTTAAACAATAAGAACAAGCAATCATTTGATTTTAAGAGAGAATTACCAACCCCAAAATCTGTCACAGTAACACTCATTTGTAAGTACCATGGGCAACTTTCCATTGACTAATCCCTCTATTCTTCAAAAATGCTAATTCTCAAAACATTATATAAACCAATTTACCTTTTCCTTTATTCCGTCTTGGTCCACTATTTTTGGGACAATCTCTACTCATGTGTCCCTCTTCATTGCATTTGTAGCAAACTGCAATAATTTCAAATTTTAAAAACTAATTTTAAAAAATGTACATGGAATGTTTTACTCATGTTATAACTATGTTAGATAGTTTTATAAAACATTTTGAACATGCAGTTGGACAGTTATATTTAATATAACTACTTTCTAACATATATAATGCATAGCTGTTAGAGGTTGCACATGAAATTCAGATTTTCTCGATATATCAAAAAGCCCAAGCAAATAAATTTTTGGCTATGAAAACAAAATCTACAAATGCTATTACCTCTGCTTGAACGATCACCAGTACCACCTCCTCGAGGGATTTCTCTATCACTACCATCAGTTGAACTAAATCTGCTACTAATTCTACCAGATACACTGTTCTCACCACGTTTAGGCTTAAAACTCTGATTTCTATCAGATTGCATATTACATTTGGCTCCATACGATGAGGTCTCGTAATCGTCCCAGTTATTGTTACTGTGACCATTAGTATGACTGCTATCTGAACCTGAAGTCTCTTGACCTAGTGAGAGAAACATGCATGAAACTACAGCAAAAAAATATTCAAGTGTTACATAAGATTGTGTACAAGTTTAAAACATTTAAGACTTGTGTCATGAGAGCTTATCCCTAAAGGTTTTCTTAAAAAAAAATGATTAAATGACAACAGCAATCACCATATACTTAAATAAATATTGCAACAAGCTGTATTAATAAAATGTATTCGAGAACAGCTAGTTGGGGCATTAACACTTTTACTGCTAAGCAGGGAACAAAGTTTCAACCTTCCTACGTCATCTCCAGGTTAACATCTTTAGAGATGAAAGGTGGAAGACTTTCTAAACGTCGTCCTCTACACCTGCATCTTCACAACAGGCAGTTGTCATCCATTCTACAAAGTTTCATCATGACCTAGGAAGGTCAAGACATTCTCTGCTAATCAAGTGTTAATACCAATACCAGCCATTCTGTAATACATTTTTATTTCAAGTGAGTTTCTCATCATCAAGAATGTATTACAAAAAGTATCTACTACATATTCTTCAAATCCAGTGGTATATAAAAAAATCTTAATATGTATTATATATTAAATGTACAAACAGAAGCATTAAAAACAATTACTATGCAAAAAGTATTGAATATAGCAGTAGCAATATTAAAAACACATGCTTACCAACACTAGGTAGGGACTGTCTGAGAAATGTCATATTGCCAAAACCTCTTCCTCGACCAATCCTACAAAGAGAATCATTTTATGTAGCAGGTTCTTGTGTAGTTATTCATTTTAAAGATGTTAAGTGATTAATAAACTTGTAATTAAAAACTTTGAAGCTCTAAAAGATTACAATGTTCTTTACTATTATAGTTTGTTAGTCAACAAACAACTTGCTAGATTTTACTTATTTTCCTCCCAGTATCAAAATATCAAACTGTTTAACCCTACAGTAAGTTTTGTTATTACTGAAAACTTAAAAATTTACAAGTAAATAATTTTCCATGTTTGACAATTGTTATTCCAAGATTTAATGCTACACAGCTCATATGCCACAAGTGACTAAAATATCAAATCTTGCACTTTCACAACTAAACAGCAAACATCAGATTGCAGTGTTGAGTTTCCACTGATAGACTAGTTTGTGAAGTGTTTAATATCATTCTAAATGTTTTCTTAGATGAACAACAAACCATCTTTTTAAAAATATTATAAAACATAAAAAATTTAACTAAAAATCTAAACTGTGGTTTTCAGGATGTAAAGTTCAAAATGCTCTAGATAAGAGACAATACTTCAAAATAAAATATTCTGGAATTTAAATAACTTAACTTTTATGTGTACATATAAACAACAGGACTGAAAAATTTATTACTTTTAAAAAATGTTTATTTTAAAAATATAGTAAACTTAGTTAATTTCATTACAACTAAATTTAACAGGTTAGGCCTCTTCAGAAATTTGATACAATCACAACAAATTATTTAACAGTTATTACTAAATACTGAGAATGACATTTTAATACTTCACAGAACTCAAAATAAACAAGAGGGAATTATCAATAGCTACAGTATTTGAAATTCTTTTAGGCAGTATTACAGTAAATTAATCTACGAGATCTTTTGTTTGCCACCAATACCAGGGGTGGGAAGTGCATATACTCAATTCATGTTTATTGCACACTGGGATACTTACCAGCTTACCCTTAAATTTAAAATTATTTTAGGCAGGATTAGAGTACATTAATCTGAGACTGGGTCCAAAGCTGTAATCAGATCTCACATGGAACAAGTGACAAAGCTAGCAGCCAAACGTTTTTCAAGTAAAAACAATTTGATCCGTTATTAAGTCACTATGCCACAGTTAAGAATTAACTCTACATGGTATTGAAATAATAAATTCTAATCAGTTATGAATATACAACACAAATTATAATTATTCAACAATTATCCAATATCAGTTCAGAATCCCAATGAATTTGGTAGTACCTAATAAACTGATTGCAAACAGCATACAAAGTCTTAACGGCAACCTTAACATGCTACATCTGTTAAACATTCTGATTATTCAGTAATTTATATCTTCTATTGATGCTATACACTAAACTTATGAACATTATTCAAAAATACTATAACAATATCAGCTAAAAAATACCAAACTTCATTAAGTAAGTTTTAAAAACACTCCAAACATTCTTTTTTGTCACTTATGACAATGAAAGAGAGGAATTGTCTGGTACTTGTTCATTACCATTGTCACAGACTGTTACTAAACCACCTTCAAAAAAACCAATGTGAGCCATAACACAAATAAGCAGATCAATTCATAAGTTAATTTATGGAGCACATGGATTAGACAATCAAGTCTGAGAACCCTAGAATTCAGCTTAAAACTGTTGACCAGACAAAGGAAGTACAACTGATCAACATCTATGAAGTTCCTGTTAACAAACGAAAATCAAAATGAATAATTACAGTAACAACATTCTCACATGAAGCACTGTCATGGTTTAAACTTTCTATCATATAGCCTGTCACAATAACCACAAGGTCATGTCTAACTTCTGGGAAAATGAACACCCATCAAGCTTGGTCTTTTCCAGAAATATCCATTATTTAACTGCATTATTTAATACATTAAATATAATTCCATTTCAGGGTTTTGGGGATAGTTGTACTGATATACCATGTTATGACATCATACTATACTAGTTATATCCCAGAATTCTGCATTAGATCTACTGATGTTTCCACTAGACAGTTACAACTTCCTGTCAGTAGTGTTGTGATTATTGTCAATAGCACTGACCAAATAAGAGACTTCTTGTGCAGGTCTGTTTTGATTAAATATCTTCAGCACATTTCAATCATAGTCCAAGGAGACTTTTAATTCAAGTGAAATACTAATATAACCTACAATCAGCCTCATTCTTGGTTATGTTAGTATTGTACTGTCAGAGTTCGGTGCTCATATTTTAGATTATTACTATGTGACATAACATCTTCAGCATGAAAAAAATTCTTCCAAGAATGACTTCTCCAACAACTGATAAAAAATAGATGTTTATTTGTTGAGACACTTTAACAGACTCATGTTGAATTAGTTTTATATAAGCCCAAACCTATATTATGTCCTATTCATGTTCTTCATAATTAAACTACATGGTACCAACACTTTTCCTGCAGTAATTATCACTAATCATTTATTTTGAAAAAAAAAAAACAGATGGAGGTTGTTTTGTTTTCTCTGTATTTTAGTTAAAAAACTTACTAATAGATAAATAAAAAACAGTATCCCTAAAAGTATAACTTCTGAAAGACACAGCCAGCAATACTTACCCCACTCCTCCCAAGGACTTGTAGCCTTTCTCAGCAGGTTTATTTAGAGATATATTCTGGAAGAAAAACATTTAACAATCAGTACATGTATGTTAGAGGAAAGTTAAAACCAAAGTAACACACTTTACTCCTGTTCATGGAATACAGACTTGTACAAAATATCATGCTTCAATTCAGATTTGCTCATTAATCCAAGCTGGAGTAGTCTTAACATAAAGAAATGCCATAGTAGTATGAAACATACACATCAACCCAACTACAGCAGACCGTCCTCTATCCATATCTCACTTCTTATAGATCTGCCCACTGTTTCTTTATCTAAGGTCTCAGTGATCTGATTGTTTCATATGCTACTTAAAATGTTCAACATTTTAAATCAGAAGCTTTTTAATCTATATAAATATTGGTTTCAGAAGAAAATACTTTCATAACTTTAACCACTTCACTTACCACAGACGTCTGCAGGTTCTCAGTTGGTTCGTCGTCCTCATCCCACATGCTAGACATTTTACATGAACCTAAAGGGCATAAAAAACATGCAGCACACAGACTCAAAAACATACAAAACATCTTCATGAAAAGTAAGTAAAACTGTGTGACAGTTCATTAAAAAATAAATAAAAAAAATCAGCTGTCTAAATGAAATGTTTGTAGAGAACTCAAGTACAAAAGAATTTAGTAAACCAGAAACAAAGTGGATATGGAAATTTATATATTAATTAAGTATGCATTATTTTGTGCATGGTTAAAATTGAGCTTAGTGTAGTTGAGATTCTAAACTTTGATTTTATTACTACTGGTACACAAACCAAGAAGTTTGGACATTAAGTGTAGTACCAGGTAATTAGATATTTTTAACCCCCTTTAGTTGTTAGGTTAACTACTACTAGATTATAGGATAACAGTTATTAAATATTAGATTCAAATACAGAATTTTAATTAGTGTCAGTCAAGTAAAAAGTAATTTGATTAACTTAAATTACTATTTCTATTATTTTTTCTTACCTGATGAGAATTTCATACATTATACCAAATTTTGCAATTGAACATTTAGTTTATTGTAACAAGAAACATGGTGTACATCACAGTTGTGGTACCGATATTAATTATCATACAAATATTGGTTGATAGAGAGTTTTAGTGTAATGCTCGTCTACTATTTAATCTACAGTTTGACTTTAAAAGTTGTAATGTAAATGAAGCTATTATAATTCAAGCTTGTTCAGTTATTGTTAGGTTACAAAACATGCTGAACAAATTGTATTAAAATATATTCTAAACATCAGTTGTCATTTTAAAAGACAAACTTAATTGGCTTAGAGAGAAGGTAATGACAGTAAAATATTTCATTGTTAACAAGACTTAACAGTATCTAATTGGGTACTTGGTGTTTATTATTCACTGTTTACATACTATGGTAGTTAATAGTGCAACTGTCAAGTGCTAACTATTTTACATGTGATAGGTGCTAAGAGTAGGCTTTACTTAGGAATTCAGGGATGACTTGTATTGAATAGGAAATTAAGCTTTGCATGCAAAGAATGCAGTAGCTAATAAGCATCAGGTAGTTTACAACTACTAAAAGGTGTACTAATAGTGAATTTGATTACAAAGAGTGGGTTTTGTCAAGCAGTGAATTTCAGCTTTTACCTAGTGCAGCTGATAGGGATAAATAGAAGGTATTAGGGCCACAACTATTGGGGACTTAATTGTCAGGATGAAATAAGTAGGTCACTAAGATTGAGTGCTATGTACAAGGAAGAGCAGGTTGACTGGTTGTATCATTTCAGTGGTAAAAGATCTTTTACCACTGAAATGATACAACATTTAAATAAGGTAAAAGGTAGCATCAAGCCACCTTTTTTTTATATACAATGGATTTTACTGTAAGGGCAACTTTAAACTAGACTAACACTAGACACTGGAGAAAGGGGTTATAGTGCAGGAACAGGAAGTAAAGGTAGCTTTAATGATAATGTTAGGATTGAAGTGTGACTTTTGAAGGATTATACAGGAAGTGTCAAATATAAAAATATAAAGTGTGCAGGGAGTATTAATTTACTTTGAAAGTAAATATTTTATGATTTAGTGTTTGCAAGTTACTGATGTTGAGGATAGAGATTTCTAGAAGGCCTATGTGATAGGCATATAAAGAGCAGGAAGTAGATGAAAGAAGGTGGGAAGAAAGAAAACGTTAAGCCAGCTGACAGAGATTTGGTCAGAAAAAGGTTACAAAACTTAAACTGAACTATCACAGAAATGAGCAGACTAGTAGTTGATGTGTTAAAGTAAGATTAACAGTTTTCTGATATTTTAAGATAATATGTTGTCTTGTCAAAGGGTATTCTAAAGCAATCAAACTTGCCTGTGTAGACTGACAAAAAAATAATTATTTGGAAATAGGCCTAAAACTGAAGAAGCAGATGAGTATTGGAAGTTCACAATACAACTGTGGTAACTCACGAAGGAGAGGAAGTAACTTATACACCGATACTATTATGACAAAGAAACAAGAAAGAGAAGAAAATAAATAAGTGAATTATACACTGATAATGTTCAAGAAAATAATTGAACTGGTCTAAATGGACTTTTGATTTACACAGTGCAGAGACTTTCTGTAATATGCTATTTCAAAACAAGCAGAATGCACGCTCTTCTTTCATTGCTGAATTTATCACCAACAAATTACAGACACCTACTGTAAAAGAACCTTTAATCCAACACACCCATGAAAATATTTGCAATACTTCAGCACACACACACATGCATGCATACTTTTAAAAAGCAAGTTACTGACAAAGGTCAATATCCAATATTCATGAATGACTTAAATTCTTTTTATCCAGCTTTTCCTAGTGAACTTAAATATTCCTTGGCTGGAGCAGCTATTAGAGGAAAACAAAACTCAATAAGATGATCATGTTAATTTTGAGACTTAAGAAAAATGGGGGTGGAGCGAGGGGCATAAAGAATGATAAAGATTTGTGGCAGTTAACCTTAACCAAGGGTTTTGAAGGTTAAGGATTTGATATACAAGTCACTTCCTACGAATTTATTCGGTCTTTAAATAGTGGACAGAATTCAGAAGACTAGAAGTTGCTAGTATTATTTTTCTTTTCAAAGAAGGTAATAAAAACTTCCAATAATTCTAGGTCTTACAAAAGTGGATAAAAAAAAGTTTTAAAATCTGATAAAAGATGCTGTACAAAGCCATTTAACAAAGATTAAAATACTGTTGGTTATTCAGCAAGTTTCACTAGGGAACACTCTTATCTTGATGTTTTCTTTTCTTACATTCTTTGAAGAGGTTACTGCTTATGTATGAGGGTGTGTATTGGATATATCTGAATTTTCAGAAAGTATATGACAAAGTACCAAAGTCTTGTATTAAAATAAAATTGATATTTATCTTTATGCGAATAATTTGGTTCATTAGATAGATAACTGGCTAGATAAAAGAAGGCAGAGGTGTGTTATAAATGGAGATTAGTCAATGAGAAGAGTGTAGATCATTTACCACAGAAATTGTTTGTACTCTGCACAATGAATTAGAACCACATACTGTTGACTTTTCCTTAATTACTGATGTCAGCACAGATACAAATGATTCAAACTGTGAATTTCTAGGTAATAGAAAAAAATCAATCATATTACATAATTCAAGCCTTATAGGTGAAAATAATTTTCACATTACATACCTCAAGGATTATGGATATTAAAATGCCAAGTCAGAGTATTTTGGAAGCAGCCAAAGATTTTAATTCTTTGCCAAGTGAATCAATACCAAAGATAAGAGGATTTTGAGTGGATGGTGAAAATGTCAATTTAAACAGGGTGTAAAACAAAGCTGGCAAGTACAGCTCGAAGGTTGGAATTTGCCATGAAGGGCATCCATTCACCTGTACTAATAAAATTCTTCAAAGATGCTTAGAGAAATATGAAGTAGCTTAATATAACATAATCAAACTGCTCTTTCTAAGCTTCTGACTAACTGGCTGAGCATTTTACTGCAGAAAGAACAGTTTCTGAAAACAACCAAAACTAACACAAAAAAACTCAGATTTAAAAACTTGTTTGACTTGAGGTGGTTTTGGAAGATAAAAGCAATAAATTCACATAGTGTCAACAAAATAACATTGTATACAAGAATATTAGACATCTCTTATTCAGTAAAGTTTCTAGTATTTTTCAATATTTTCTCGTATAAACATGTATGCATTATTACTAGAAGATGCTTGAGGAGAGCCTGTTCTAACTTCCTGTATAATAGTAGCAGAAATTGACATTAAAACCATCTGTCATCAATGCTTTGGAATAAGTGACAGTGCAATGCTACTTGGACTGTGCACTTGCCAATGTGTTATAAAGGGATTCTATAACTGGGAGGAGGAGATCATGTGCTAAACTCTTTCTGCTTGTAAGTCAGACCAAATTAATTTTAGCAGTAAAATTTTGGAAATGAATATGGATAAATTCCTTTCACCCTAGCTAATCATTATTCTGGATCATTACCCTCTGGTGTCACCTGTACTTCCTTGTAGAGAAGATCACTGTAGTACCCTAAACAAAATCAGTCCCAAAAATTTTCCACTAGAGAGTTAAATGACACCTTGAGAGTATTACCTCTTATTTCTCCAAGAGAGCACAGCAATGCAAAGACCTTCAGTCAGATTTTAAATTATGCTTTGGTCTACTACTTCAGCTTAATTGCACTGAAGCTCTAATTTTGTTTTTATTGTTAAACAAAGATTGCTTTCACCATGCTTATAGCTTTGTGTTCAGTGTCCTTAACCACCACCTCAATCAAAACTGAGAGAAAAAAAAAAGATTTCTCCACATGATTCTTG
Organism: Tachypleus tridentatus; assembly: GCF_004210375.1. Taxonomy (NCBI): domain Eukaryota; kingdom Metazoa; phylum Arthropoda; class Merostomata; order Xiphosura; family Limulidae; genus Tachypleus; species Tachypleus tridentatus. Next base: position 13,589,759 of record NC_134828.1, read on the forward strand.
AACAAATTAGGTACTGAGGTCACTCCCTGACAAGTCAAGATAAACTGTATCCAGAAGTACTATAACATCACTATACCCACTGCTTTGACAAAACAAGTAAATGCACAGACCATGATTATTTCCAATGTAAATAATGTTCCAACAATGTTAATAGCCATCAAAGTGCAATGATTACTGGTCTACCTTAAACCTTTAAATGTTATGATTATTGCAGAATTATGCTCTAACTGTAAGGAATTTTTTTTTAAATTACTATTTCTGTTATCAAGCAAAAGTTGTCAAGAGATAACAAATAATACGTTATAATAAGTTAAAAATCAGAGACTAATTTGATAATGTTTTCATAAAAATGTAATTTCAATAGTATAACAAAAACAAAGTTCAAAACAGTAGACTGTTACAAAGTGTAGAAAATAGATTACTGACTCTGGCTATTCACCATTACGTTTTGCTTGCTGATGTATTTTGTTATCACATGAGCAGCATCTAATTTTCTCTAATACAACCATTATTTTTCACCCTGACTTTCAACATATACATGTTGTATATTTTAGTTTAATCTAATTTATCATTATAGAAAACGTGCGGTTCTAGTCAAATTACAAAATTTTTGTGCATTATATTTATTTTATCTGTCGTATTAAAATTACTTTCCTAAACAATATAATTATAAACCTAAGTAAAAATATAAGTAAAATACGCGGTAAGCCTAACATTACAGGTTGAATTATATTAACTTATAAATTTGTTTAACCTACGTTATCATTATACAAAACATGTTTGTGGTTCTTATCAAACTACAAAATTTTTTGGGCATAATATTTATTTTATTTCTAGTGTTAAAATTACTTTTCTAAGCAATATAATTATAAACCTAAGTAAAAATATAAGTAAAATACGCGGTAAGCCTAATATTACAGGTTGAATAATATTAACTGTATTATAAATTTGTAATAAAACAAGGCGCGAAAAAGTCTAATTGAACAAGTTATTCATACTGAACAGAAAAATTTCTAAAACGCTGACTTCATTCAAACACACACAGGAAAAACAGACGTTCCTAGATATTCTAGAAATAATATTAAATAACATAGCCGAAGACATTGAAATATCATTAATACCTAATCTCACCCAATTCAATCCGAACCAAAACACCCCCAAGTTTTCTCAAATACAAAACCAAACCTAGCGTTTGGTACGGTTTTATCCTTCGAAAAGTTAATTGAGCAGCCCTCTATAATTATAAGTTAAAAAAGAAATATTTCTTAAAAATCAACAGCGCCACTGCTGAGATAGCCCATCTTATTTTTTATGTGCCATATATTAAATATTTCCGAAAAGTAATATATATCAATAGTACTCATACAGGGGTGTAGAAACTGACTTTGCAAATCCCGTGATGCGGGATCCCATGTTAACTAGGGACTCATAGCAAGCACATGAGGAACCCGATGGGAAAATTCGTGCGACAGTCACACATTTTGCGCTTAATCTATACATACCAATTTTTGAAGTAACACTTAATAGACGATGATAAAAAATACATATTTAAAGTTTTATATTGAGAATTTCTTTAACTTTAATGTCTAAAGCAAAATGTAGTTATAACTAACAAAGCTTATCAGTTGTTTATTCCTAAATTATGATTTTTTTCTCATAAAACAAAAAGAAAGTATTAACATTTATACAAACTAACAAGTAAACTTCAACAAACATATTTGGCTGAAAATCTAATATCAGATTATCGTGAAAACTTGACGACTAGTAACAGTAGTAATCACCACCTGCTATTTTTACAGGGTGTTCGAAAAGTCACTGTGCACATATATATTTATTAACTGACATGTTTCAAAATAGAATACAGGAGGTAAATATGAATAACAATTAGAAACAATGTTGAAAGTGAACCCCGTTGACATCAATACAGACTTGGATCCTTCTTATTTTGTTTCTAAACACCGCTATCAGTTGTTGGCTTGAAATAGACTGAATGAATGTTGTTATCGCTGCTTTCAAGTCATCGATCTCGATACACTGCAGATTTTGCTGCTTCCCATAGATAAAAGTCTGGTGGATTAAGATCTGGTGAGCGTGGGGGCTACACGTCTTTGGAAATAATGCGGTCTCCAAAACATTCCTTTAATAACCGTATAGGGCCTGGCATGGCCAAGCGCGTAAGGCGCGCGACTTGTAATCCGAGGGTCGCGGGTTCGCGCCCGCGTCGCGCTAAACATGCTCGCCCTCCCAGCCGTGGGGGCGTTATAATGTGACGGTCAATCCCACTTTTCGTTGGTAAAAGAGTAGCCCAAGAGTTGGCGGTGGGTGGTGATGACTAGCTGCCTTCCCTCTAGTCTTACATTGCTAAATTAGGGACGGCTAGCATAGATAGCCCTCGAGTAGCTTTGTGCGAAATTCCAAAAAAACAAAAAATAACCGCATAGATCTGTGGGCTGTAGCACTATCCTGTTGAAACCATGAGTAATTGATTTCATCACTTGTCATCTGACCGATGAAGGTGTGAAGAATCTCCGAACAATAGCGCTCGCTGTTTATTGTGTTCATAAAAAATATAGGGCCAACAATTCGACGTCTGGAAATCGCAACCCACACACCAACCTTGAAATCATGTAGGGGTGCTTCGTGCAAACTGTGAGGATTATCGGATGACCACAATCTTGAATTTTGTGAATTAACGTAACCCGAGAGATGGAACCATGCTTCGTCGGTGAAAAAGGTCACATCCAATACATTAGCCGCATTCTCTTCGATAAATCGGTTAAACCATCTGCAATAGCGTATTCATTTTTCATTATCAGTTGCTTCCAGTTCTTGTACCGCCATTATTTTGTATGGAAAGAGATGTAATTTCTTTCTGACGGCTTTATGAGCAGTTCCAAGACCAATATCATGCTGCTGAGCTTACTTTCGTAATGGTTTTGATGGACTATCAAAAATATCCAACAGTTTCTCCTCCGATAGCTTTGCTGGCCTTCCACAGCGTTTGGGATCATCCACTGATCCTGTTTCCCGAAACTTATCAACAAAGTTACGGACTGGTTTAAATTTCTTAGTTTCTTAACGATCGTATGAGCGTGTACTATTAATAGTGGTGTAAGGTATGTTAGTTCAGACACAATGGTAACAGATAAATACAAACACACATAGAAACACAAAGACTTACACTTCTCGTACAATCGCCGTGATGAAATTTTTAATCAGTGATGTCGAAAAAACCCACTTGTAGAGAAAAAATATATGTAAAACGGCTCGTTTGGGTTGATAAATTTTTTTTACGTAGAGGAGCGAACAACGTTTCGTCCTTCTTCAGTATTCGTCAGGTTCACAAAGAAAGAAAGAGGTAACTGACCGGAAGCTGACCACATGTTTGAAAGGGGTTGTGTAACTGAGTGTCGGAATGTAGAGGGCGTGCTTAGATGTTTGAATATATAATTTTATATTATTTATTTTATTGTTATTATTTATTATATTGCGATGTGGAACAGGTGTATCTGGAAATGTTTCAGCAAATCGCTGTCGCACAACATCTGTGTATCTACCACCTTCTCGGAATAAGTGTTCGACGAGCCATACACGTTCTTCGGTTGTTAAAACCATATTGGGATCAAAATCTGAAATATAATAAAATATGATTACAAAACTGCACAGTGACTTTCCGAACACCCTGTTGTATACTGTTTACTTCTATCTTTTTCTGTTTTTAAATTTACGTTGTAGAAATACATTTTTCTGTGCAGGTTGACTAATATGACCATGATAATAATTTATTTATCTTGTAAAAATACCTCGCAACTTTTTGTAATAGATAGGCATAACATGTATTTTCTACATGCTTCAGTGATATATAAATGTTTACATTTTTACGTATAGTTAGTTTTTATGAGGTTTTAACACAAACACGTAGTTCAGAAGTCGTTGCGGTCATCTAAGAATGAACCAATAAACCTTATCACCATTACCATAACTTTCTACTCAAAGAAGGCTTGACCAATAACAATAATTTACTACTGCATAACAACGATAACCCCAATTATGACAAATACAATAAATTTTCTCAGGGTCCGAGAAGAACATAATGTTCAAACTTAAACAGCATGAGATCCCACTAAACTCAATAAAGCCACTGGAAACAAAAATAAGTTTTGACAAGCACGTGGATTTTATTGAACGTATCTCAACTAGAAGGAATTAAGGTTTGTTTGTTTTTTTGAATTTCGCGCAAAGCTACTCGAGAGCTATCTGCGCTAGCCGTCCCTAATTTAGCAGTGTAAGACTAGAGGGAAGGCAGTTAGTCATCACCACCCACCGCCAACTCTTGAGCTACTCTTTTACCAACGAATAGTGGGATTGACCGTCACATTATAAACGCCCCTACGACTGAAAGGGCGAGAATGTTTGGTGCGACCGGGATTCGAACCCACGACCCTCAGATTAAGAGACAAGCGCCTTAACACGCTTGGCCATTCCGGGCCAGAATTTAAAGGGTGTTATGAACAGATTATATACACACATATATATTTTTACATTATCATGTTATTTAATATTTCCTAGGTGGGAGAGTGTTTCGCAGCATTACACTGACAGTCTAAAAGCCAGGTATCGAAATAAAATCAACGGGGTAAAGAAACGTCCGTGAAAAAAAAAGTCGGTACGCAAAAAACTAAAACAATGAAATTAATTTAACTGTATTCCTGCCATTACCAATTATTTTATACATTCCCTAAGCCTTTGTTGTATATTAAAGATTACCAATTGTTATTTTACACATTCCATAAGCCTTTGTTGTATGTTAAAGATTATCAATTGTTATTTTATACTTTCCCTAAGCCTTTGTTGTATATTGAAGATTACCAATTGTTATTTTATACTTTCCCTAAGCCTTTGTTTATATTAATATTACCAATTATTTTATACATTCCCTAAGCCTTTGTTGTATATTAAAGATTACCAATTGTTATTTTACACATCCCATAAGCCTTTGTTGTATGTTAAAGATTATCAATTGTTATTTTATACTTTCCCTAAGCCTTTGTTGTATATTGAAGATTACCAATTGTTATTTTATACTTTCCCTAAGCCTTTGTTTATATTAAGATTACCAATTGTTATTTCATACATTCCCTAAGCCTTTGTTTATATTAAGATTACCAATTGTTATTTCATACATTCCCTAAGCCTTTGTTGTATATTAAAGATTACCAATTGTTATTTCATACATTTTCTAAGCCTTTGTTGTATATTAAAGATTACCAATTGTTATTTTATACTTTCCTTAGCCTTTGTTGTATATTGAAGATTACCAATTGTTATTTTATACTTTCCCTAAGCCTTTGTTGTATATTAAAGAAAGATGTAATTAACCAGTTGATATAAATATATTTTAATAAAATTAATATTTTCAAATACATCATAATTTAAAATTTTCATTTCATCTGACTTGAATTTCCCAGTATTTTAGCTAAGATAAAGTAAATGTTTGTACTTAAGGTTACGAAACTATGTTATTCACAAGTTGACGGTTTCCTTCATATTTTCACTCCCTCAGGAATTAAAGCGCTCTCACATAGTGCAGTTTGGACACCCTGAGATTAAGACTAACTAAAAGATTTTTAAGTTCATTTTTTTTTTTTTGTAAAACTCGTCTCTAATACTGTTCCTATCTAGTAATATAGTGAAGCGTGGAATTGTGGATATAGCGAAACATTTTGAAGAAACTCTTATTCATCGAGTTTACTGTTCTCAGTTATTTCATTGCAAATGAATCAAAGTACAGACACAGCAGATAATGCCAATTCAATGTGCTTTATAAGATATTATTATAAGGACACAATTCATGAAGATTTATTGTATTCTTTGATAGATTGTTTAGGCAGAGTATTCGTTATGAAACTTTGTAGAATGGACGGCAACTGCCTGTTGAAGAGACACAAATGTAGAGGACGACGTTTCGAAAGTCTTCCGCCTTTCGTCTTCTGTAGAATTACAGTTGCCGTCCATTGTACAGAGTTTCAAGATTTGTTGTTTTAAACCACTTCCAACAAGAACAACGAATGACGATATTTTTAATTAAATCAATAATAGAGCTCGTTAAATGGCAGGTTCCCACAGGAGTTTTCCAGAGGATCCGAGCAGTGGCACCAGACCATGAATGGTTACATTCACAGAAGAGGCGTTAGCTGTGAAGAAAATACCCTTACTTATGAATTCAACTGTGCAAGAATGTGTTAAATTCATAAACTATACAAAATCTAGTTCATTGAATTCCAGAATCTTTACTGCTTTGTGTTAAGAATTAGGAAGTGAACACAAGCTTCTCCAACAACACTGAAGTTCGGTGGTTGTCAAAAGGAAATCTCTTAAAAAGACTCATCGAAATGAAAAATAAAGTTACCTTGTTTTTGGAGCAACATCACCCTCCAAGAAAGGATGTAATATTTGAATTTAGACAAAAGTTTCATCATTTGTATTGGTTAATTAAGGTGGCCTATTTATGCGACACTTTTGGCTTCTTAAATGCGTCAAATCTAAATTCACAAGGTGCTTACATAATTATTTTTAAAGTCCAGGAAAAGATTGAAGCAGCCATAAAAAAAACAACAAAAACTTGTGGGTACATTTAGTTGCAAAGAGAAATTATAATCCCTTTTCTACTTTAAAAGAATTACAGAACCAAGATGAAAAAGGTAATATTCCAGATGAGATTTTTTCATCAATCAAAGAGCACCTTGTGGCTAAAATCATGCTTCAGGGAATAAACTTTTCCAACTGATAACAGTAAATTGTGGATTAAGAACCCTTTTATTGGTGACGCGAGGAAGGATTACAACTCATTGAATCAGAAATTGATTCTGTTATTGAACTGTCCTGTGATATTGCACTGAAAGACCGTTTTGGCCAACTTTTGTTTATTAATTTTTGGCTGAGCTGTCGTGTTGAGTATCCAAATTTATCATAAAAAACAGTGAGATTCCTTTGTCACGACTTATAAATGCGAATTAGTTAAAATTCAGTACTAAAGCACATGTGACGAATACATTTTTTTTTCTTTCCTTATTAAATCTTTTACTATTTTGTGCGGGCCCGGCATGGCCAAGCGTGTTAAGGCGTTCAACTCGTAATCCGAGGGTTGCGGGTTCGAATCGCGGTCGCACCAAACATACTCGCCCTCCCAGCCGTGGGGGTGTTATAATGTGACGGTCAATCCCACTATTCGTTGGTAAAAGATTAGCCCAAGAGTTGACGGTGGGTGGTGATGACTAACTGCCTTCCCTCTAGTCTTACACTACTAAATTAGGGACGGCTAGCACAAATAGCCCTTGAGTAGCTTTGTGCGAAATTCAAAAATAACACTATTTTGTGCCCGGCAGATTTTAATTTGAAGAAAATGCTTAACATTCACGCATACGTATATTGTCTATTGGTCAGACTGCTTTTTATTTTGTTAAATTAATGACCAGTTGTTAAATGCTGATGGTAAAAAACGATATTTGATAAGATAAACATTCCTAAAATCTCGAGAACCATATACTTTTGTTTGTAATAATCAAGACAGTGAAACTGTAGCTTTTGTTTACTAAAAGCTTAACTCTAAGATAAATGCTTAATGGACGTATCTTCCTACAGCAATTTTTATCCAAAACCAAATTACACTAAAACAGTATCTTGAAATGTACATATTACTGCAAACCTAGTAATATTAGAATAGTGTCTTGAGTGTGTCACGAAGTATTCATATTATTTCAAAGCTGATGACACTAATAGTGCTGAGTATATAGATATATGGACACACATATGTAGGTATACGTGTGTGTCTATATATTTGTATACCCGAAACACTGTTTTAGTGTTGGAATAATATTATATATTCTGGGTATATAAATATTCTGTGTGCATGTCATTCAAACATAGTGATACTAGAACAGTGTACGTGTTTGTCACTGTGTTTACATGGGATTTTAGGCAAAGTAGACATAGTAGATTTGAACACTATAATGGACTACAACTGCCTGTTGGTCGACAGGAGGACAACATTTGAACCTCTATATTAAGGGCTAGTTCGGGCCACTGTAGGAACTGTGTAAAGCCTCATAAACATAAGCATAGCCTAGTGGAAAAGCTCATGCTCTGAGGGTTTGGTTTCTAAATTTAGTGCAAAGCTACATGAGAGCTATCTGCGCTAGTCGTCCCTAATTTAACAGTGTCAAACAAGAGGGAAGGCAGCTAGTCATCACCATCCACTGCCAACTCTCGGGCTACTCTTTTACCAATGAATAGTGGGATTGACCGTCACATTATAATGTTCGCACGGCTGAAAGGACGATCATGTTCGGTACGACCAGGATTCGAACCCGCGACCCTCAGATTACGAGTCGAGTGCCTTAACCACCTGGCCCAGGTTGCAAGTACAGTGATTAGCAGATCTTGTCCGTTGCTATATGGAAATTTTAAGCAAAGTTTACGACTGGAAACAAAGAAAAATCAAAGATACTATTTTCATCATGTTTCACAACCTGAACTCAACATGACAATGATATGTACATCTGCAACCTAGGAATATCCACTCTCAATACATTCTACATGTAAAATAATGTTGCAGTTCGACGGACAACACCTGTCAATCACCATGCTCACTTTACCCGACAGTCCAAGTTTTATCACTGAGCTACACTTATTTTTATTTAATAAGACTTTACACAAGGTACCAGAGTCCTCTGAAGAAAGCCTAAGTGTAGAAGATGAAATGCCATCCTATTTTCAGTCAACAGGCAGTTTTAGTCCATCAAGTTTTGAAACCTGTTCTCATATTACCTAAATCTGATGATACTGTAATAGTGTCTCATTGTGTTACTGAGCGCACGTTATTCCAAACATGAAAATTTACTGTCTTGTGTGCAAGTGATTTGGTAGTAACTAAACAAAGTTAATTTCTGTATAAAAATCACATTGGACTATGGAATGGAAACACCTGATTACTACATGTGATTAATTATTGTAAAACAAACTACAAAAGAATGTTTCATCTTTCTGTAGTAAATTAATTAATTTAATTAATAAATATTTCAACTGAAAAACAATCAGGTCTCACTACAAAGAGAACAGAATGATGCTGAAATGAAAACATTTAATTTAGATAATACAGAGGTAAGAAATAAATCATACATTTTGGTCCAAACCTCTAAGTAAATGGAGATTTCCTGGTGTTTCAAAGTTACAAACAAAGTGAAGAACAGCAGTACATGTTACTTCTAAGATAAGGCAAAGTTAAAGAAATAATTTTCAGTCAGTCTATAACTTTTCTTATGATTAATTCTGTTTATTAGAATCAACAAACACAAATCAAATTTCTAGCTACTTCAAGTTCTATAACCAAACAATTTAAATACTGGAACACAATGTTTTCTTAAAATGTAACCGACCACAGACACATTTTCTCAATACAGCTTTTTATGTGGAACTTTTGATAACTGAAAATGAATAAACTGACCTAAGATCAGAAGGTTTGATCACAGCCACCAATTTGTCTAAATTTAAGTTGCTAGAAAAACATATTACTCTATATTAATAGTCAAACGTAAAAATACCAAATGACAAGATTAAACTAAGTTTATTCTTGACTTCTGTATGATTTTTAACAAAATAACATGATTTTTATATTTGTTATATTAATAGTCAAACATGAAAAATAAAATGACTAGATAAAACTAAGTTTATTCTTGACTTCTGTATGATTTTTAACATAATAACATGATTTTTATATTTGTTATATTAATAGTCAAACATGAAAAATAAAATGACTAGATAAAACTAAGTTTATTCTTGATTTCTGTATAAATAATGCAACATGTTTTTTAACCAATCTAACATAATTAGACAATACAAATTCTGTCTCCTGGATAATTATACTTAGAAAAGAAGAACTGAATCTTTACATGTATACAGACAGACTGACATAAAAACAGTTGTTTTTTTAATTTGATTTGCACAGTTTCAGTCACAGCATTAGCAAACAACTTCAGGTATTTCTGTTTACAGATTAACTGACAATCAGCTTTTAGAACATAATAAAGGCATAATAAAGTGTCCCAAGACACTTACTAGCATTAAAATTCACAAAAACATCTGGTAACAATGCTTATCCCAACAATATTCTTGTTAGTCCATGAACTGGTTACATCTGAAGATGGGGTAACAGTATTTAACTCAGTGATAGACCAGCTACAACTGAAGATGTGGTAACAGTATTTAACTCAGTGATAGACTGGCTACAACTGAAACTGGGGTAACAGTATTTAACTCAGTATTAGACTGGCTACAACTGAAGATAGGAGCTGTAACCATCACTTGAAACTTAATTAAATAAGAAAACAAGGGATAACAATCTTTATTTTTATGTCTTCATTAACCTCCATCAATATTTTTCAGTTATTAAATCTATCATTTCTATTCAGTTCAATTTGTTATTAAATGACTTGGACACTAACTAGTCAAGTTTCTTTCCAAAGGTCAGCTTCATTTCCATCTAATTTAATTTGTTAGTATACATTTCCAACACTAAACACGTTGAGTCTCTTTCTAGGGACCAGGTAAATCAATATTTTTCAGTTATTAAATCTTCTAAAGTACTTGTGACAAAGATGGCTCTCCCTGGTCCACTGTGTTTATTAGCAGTCTCTCACTACATAATGTTTTATATGTATCAGCTTAATTTAAAAACTACAGGAATGAAATTTAAATATCTTGCACACAATAACAGTAAAACAAATTGAAAGCTCACAGTCCATGTACATCATCTATGTCCAGTTTCACAGAAAAAAGTCAAATATCTCATCAATATTAACACAACTCATATTTACATCGTTTCTTTCTAGCTTAAAAGTAATAATTGCACTAATTGATACAAATACACACTTTAAGTTACAAATATTGCCACACTTTACAAATGTATACGGAACATGTACACCTACAATCAAATGTGACCATTATCTTCAATGAAATGCTCCACAAATTCAATAACAGATCACTACACTACAAAGAAAGAAGTTACAAATTAGTTTTTCCTTAAACAAATCAACAATTAAAGTTTTCTTTTATAGAAATTCATCAACTATTGACATTGTGTTTTATTTGTCTCAAAATTACTGACAGTTATGAAAAGTTGAAAGCTTAAGTCTCGAAAACTGTTTGACTTCAGAAGTTCTTAAAATTCTACTAACAAATGTATAACTTGGAAATACGAGTTGAACACAATTTTCGTTTTGAACCTTCTCATGTAATTAGCTGTGATTCCAAAATCAAATATAAAAACTACCTTTTTTTACAAAACTTTCATGTGTAGGGATAAAGTACCTATATCAAGGATTTCATATTTTTGAAGAGGTGAAAAACTGACTTATGCAAAGATAGCATGCATTTGTTTTCCTTAAAGAACATATTAATTTATTTTCTACAAACATTTTGTGAATGAACAAGAGCCACGAGGATATAATTTAGTTCATACATTTCTATCTTCTCAAACATTTAATAAAAACTTGAAAGTTTGTTTATATGAAGGAAAATTAGGATTACCCAATTAAGTTTCTCTCTGAAATTCAGCTTTGTCTTTCCAGTTTAACTTGTCAGTATGGGTCTTCAACACGAACCAGTTAAACCTTTGTCTCTGTATAGTTTAACTTGTTAGTGTGGGTCTTCAACACGAACCGGTTAAAGCTTTGTCTGTCCAGTTTAACTTGTCAGTATGGGTCTTCAACACAAACCAGTTAAAGCTTTGTCTGTCCAGTTTATCTTGTTAGTACAGTTCTTCAACACAAACCAGTTAAGTCTGTTTGTAGATGTCAATTTCATCGCAACCTGGTTTGATACATTCGTGTAAGACAGCCGTAACTAACTGTTCAAGCTAGTTTGTACAACAGAACTCTGAAACTATATAGTAAAGTCTGTTCCAATCAATTTTTATAGCTTATCCACATTTTGACAAGTAGAGAAGTTACAAAATTAAATCAAGTTATTGGTGTTGTTAACCACTCTTAGTTTTTTGTTTACCTTCTGAAGGAGCTGTAATTAGATTACAACTATTATTGGCTTTCTCTCAGTCAAGAGCATAACTAAGGTGGGTACAGAAAGTTACTTAACAGTAAAATAAATATATTTTTTTCCAAAATCATTGAAAAATGAATTTAAAAACAAACAAACAAATTTCTAGAGTTGTATCACAGGAGTACCTCTCACGTTTTACCATAAAGTCTGGGTATGTTCTCTAATATCAAGTACGAACTTCTAATAAGTTAGAAAATCACAGTTTTAACTCCTATGTAAAATGCGATTTGATTTCAAACTAGAATAATCAAACTAGTAGTAAAAGCAAACCAGCAGCACCACAACAATTATAGATAGTTTAAACATAAGCTGAAAAGAACAACTTGAATATTACAGTACTGATGTACTTCAAATTACCAGTATACCCAGATACATCCAACATGGAGGAATGAATAATTACATCAAAAGTTTTTGGTATATAGACGACAGGAGGAAAAAAGGAAACAACCTGTATATACTTATACAAGTATATCTGAGGAGTATTTAAAGTTGGCACATTATCCAGTGTAGTGTATTTCTATTTACATTCACTGGATTTTAAAAGATAAATGTTTTTCTGCAAACCTTTACAGCTTCAGTACAACAAGATTGAAAAAACTTAATGGTGAGGTATCTCAAATAGAACAAATTATCTTATCTTGCGAGTTTACAGAATTACGCTGTGGTATTTCTGTTTAATTGAAAAATCGCAGAAAGTTATAACTGTTAAAGGCTGACTACGTGTATTTAACTGTTGTTCACTTACATTAATTAGACATCAGATCTGTTGCTGCTCAGGTGAAAAAACATAAAAACAATGAACACATCTTAGATTTTAACCACTTGAAAATTTCCTTCAGCATAGCACATCTGGATACAGCTCGAACTTCCTCACTAGAAAACAGTGTTTCTATATTGTTGTTACCAGGGTTTGTAATTGCAATGTTTTAATAGTGACATTTTATTGTACAATTAAGATTAGCATATCATTCAACTTTTATTATCACAAGCAAATGCACGTCACTTTTAAAAACTACTGGAAAACAATGTTTAACTAAATATATGGTCAGACAAATGTGGACAAGTTTAAAACCACCTATTGTCATCTATAGGCTTAGCTCAAATAATTAGGTATTCAGATTAATGCTACAAACTCCTGAACAAATGCTTAAAATAATAAGACATATGAATACGTGATACGATTCTATATCTGCCAAGTATTAATGTCATCAGAATTTTATTACAGGTCATTATTTTCCATTAGCTTGAAATTACGAGGTAATTTAACAATTTTGTTTAATATTAATTATAATAATAAATCTTCGATAAAAACAATGACTGTATTTTTTTTCTCCCCAGAAACGTTTTAGGCTTTTGTTCTTCAAGCATTATTTCAAAAAACAGCCATATTCACATCAAAATCAGAACACACTGTGTGTTCAAGTGCACACCACAGTAACAGTTTCAGTAAATACATGTGAAAGAGCTACAAGAAGTGGAAACATGTACATAAGTGTTACAGTTTGAAGGACAATCTGCAGTATTTCTTTTAAGAAAACGGTACTGACATTGGACTAGAAGAGAGAAACTGGGCACATGCAGAGTTTCCAACAGTTTGTCAAAATGCGTCTTTAATGTTCTGAAGCTGTCTAACTGCCAAGTCCATTGGAAGGTCAAAGTCAAACTGATTCAGTTGTTCTAAGGATCGTAGAGAATCTTCGAATCCTTGGGTATTAAATACACAAACATCTGATTATTTATGTATAACAAGAACTAAAATATGCTGATTCACTTCTAAAAACAAAGTTTATGCCTTTAAACTGAAGCTTTAATTTTATACGATACTATTACGCAGATACAGAAAAATGATCTTTTCAGACTGATGTACAATAAAAGTTTTTGAATTCAATCAGACCAATAGTTAGTTAGATTTTGTAATGGATGTAGAAACATAAGTTTATTTGCAGATTTAAACAAATTATATTTTTCCATACTGGTGTTTTCAACCTGAACACTGACCTACACAACACATAGGCTAGACAATCAGGTCAAAGACCTCTTAAAGTTCAATTAAAGCCATTCCTAGAAGTACTGACTAAAAGTAAACCATTCAACAGTAAATGACAGCCACTACAATCACTCTAAACTAAATGTTGCTCACAATTATAATACTACCACAGCTGATAGTGTGGGAGAGAACGTTTAACGGTAAGTTGTTGATTGAACATTTTGATCAATAGCTCATCACACTGACCAATAGGCTATGATCAGCTCAACATTTTTTAAAGTAATGATTCATTCAAAATTTAATAATTTAGCATAGATAGAAAAATGTATACATTTTAAAAAAACTTACAGTATTCATGTGTTTGAACTTACCTGTCTTAACAACATAGCTCCATGGCTGATAGTACCTTTCAATCAAAGTACGGCTTCTCAAGATAAGTCTTAACCACGACACCAGCTTTTTCTCACTATCATTAAACAGTTGATGGAAAACTTTATCATCATTAAACAAAATAAATAAATAAAATAGAATTAAGCTATATAATAAAAAACAGTTGTACAAACATTATCAATGTAAAATCAGCTGAATAGAAAGTAGAAGAAAGCATCGAACTTGACGATGACCAAAGAAGGTCGAAATGTTGTTTGTTCCTCTACGTTGTGCTTTCTCTATCCATACCAACCATTTTTACGCATATAATTTTCTCTAAAAGTGGGTTTTCTCGACATCACAAGTTCTACAAACATTTGTTTGTTAGGAAATCTTACAAAACGCTTATATTTATTTATAGAAAATTTTTCAGGCAAAAGTAAGAAACTTAGAAACTACCCATGACACAACAATTACACATCATGCTTACTATCAAAAAGTTGCCCTTTGTCACGAAACTAGAGGAAAAGCTGTCTGAGCTGTGCTCATCACAAAACCTGGTTTGTCGTGGTACAAATCTGCAGTCGTACCACTGTGCTATTATGGGACTATCAAAAGATACAATCTACAGACGAGATAAGTAAAAGACTGAGGTTCTTCACTAAATATGCAAAGACATTTCACGCTTAACACGTTGGCTCCCAAGCCTATTTTGCCGATACTTTCAAGTGTTCCACTAATTATTCTACAGTCACTTTTTTTAGGAAGAGTGTAGCTGTTGTTTGTGTTCCCACCAATAAGTGGCCCTTTAAAAAGAAAACAGAATACAACTAACTAGTGGTTCATGTAAGTCTTACTGAAAGACTATCATGAACTCGCAAGTGGGTTGTGTGGGAGTCGATGTATTAAAGTGAATGTTAAACAAGTAGAAAGTAGAAAATGAATTAATTAACTGTTGGTTACCACATGACGTAAAGATTTCGATATTACATGAACTAAAGCTAAATGTATTGGATAATCAAGCAACTTTAAACAAAGAAATATATGAATTTATATAGAAATATTAAAATGGATAAATTGGATAGTATACTTAAGACTAAATCCTTTATGAAAAGTTTTTTTTTTTAAGTGGTCTAATGCCTAATATTTAAGACCTAGGTGCCATTGTACTTTTATGTATATATTAGAGTTACTGATTATTTCAGATGATCAGTTAGAATGTTTTTTTTAATTTATGAGGTTTATACTGTTAACTATTTCCTTTGTCATACCATTTTTTTGCACTTTTATGTTCTTATAAAACAAAGAAAAACAAGAAGTGCATTATTTTTGTGAAGATTTCTTTCTTCTACAGTTTGGTGAAACCTAATTATTTATAGAATTAAATAAAAAAACACTGACTGACTTAAAAGTCATATTTAATAATTTTGATAGGAATTTTCTTAAGTCAAAACTGAATGCTAACTAAATATTAATAGATCCACTACAAAATGTAAGATACTGTTTAAGAACTTTTTATCTCAAACTATATTGTCAAGATGGATTCCATTTCTGAGTTATGGATAAACGTATTTCCAAATTTGTGGGAAACTTTTGGAAAAAGCTAAAGTTACATCAGAAAGCACTTAACAGAAGTTTTTAGGATGTAAGTAGTCAGAGCTTGACCCTACTAATTGACATGTATTACTGTTTGTGACAACTTCCTTTAATATTACATATTTTGAACGTAGTTAACTGCAAATAACAAAGGTTATGGTTATAAAACCAAGTGTTACTTAAAAGCAGAAGTTACTTACTATGGGTTCAGTTTATGTACGAGAAAGCTGTCTTTTATACAGAAAATCTGTTAATAAGTGGTTCATATTTATACTGGTTCTACTAAAAGAAAACTCTTAGTATGAGTGAAGGAACGTGTGAATTTTAAAGTTTGTGAATAGATTAAATGTAAAGAAACATATAGGTATGTGTAATGTAGTTGTTCACTCAAATACAGATTTTACCAAGGGTCAGAGTTGAATGACCCTTCAGATAAAATTGTGCTCCACTAAAAGTGAGGTCAGAGATCAAACAAGCAAGTTCTGTTTTTAAGTTAATTGTGGTTAACAATATCTATAGGGATGCGAGTTAACATATTTCAAGATCATACATTACTACAAATGGAAGCATGTTACAATACTGTAAAAACTTACTTCAAAGCATAGCAGATAAAAGCTTTGAAATGGGAATCTTTACTCCTCTTCAGGGGTGTGTGAGTGCAGATGATGTTGTCAATGGCTCCCAACAGGGTCTAGAATAAATGGATGCATAACTGAATTATGCTACCCTTTGCTGTAATTATTTTTAGTTCCTATACTAACACACAGAGTCTAGAATACATGTGTACTCAACTATTCTCATGGAAACTCCTTACAGTAAGCATGCATGCTCCATAAACTAAAACACAGCTTTCGTTTTCTGTGACAAAAAATGAAATGACTATTAGTTTGTTGTTATTTGATAAATGTGGTGCATTTTTCACTTCCATTGTTGTATATTTTTGTGTGATCGACCCTAATTTCTATTTCTTGAAATGACAACCTTTATATTTTAATATCAAACCAATAAAGTTTTTCTTCAGCTGCAATAACAAGTGGACTTCAAAATACAATTAAATTCTGCTGTTTGGAACACTTACTATCATGTAGAAAGTAGATGTGTAGAGAGACACCGACAAACAACAGAATTGCTATATTCATTAAGTTTTTTTTGGAAAACTCATTCTTATGAAAAAAAATTGTATTCATGTAATTTAGGAAACCGTTAAATAGCATCACTTTTATTGAAAGAGAAATATATAACAGCTTCTGGTTTGGAGGAGAAAGAAAAAAAAATTGTAGTTGTCTTATATTGATTTCAAACAAACATTCATTTTTAGTCGATGCCTTTAATAAGAAAGTTTGGTATATAATTAATGCATTATCTACATTGCGAACTTCATTAAAATAAATCAGCAGAAACAAATGAAATGTTTTATAGTAGTAAAAAAGATATGGAACTAATTGTTTCAAGATGAATAAGCTGATATGCAAGTTAAAATATTTTCAGGCTAACATTCACTTGTACTATTTAACAATACTTTACATGTTCTGTTATTCAACACTGATCATCTAAATGCAGACAGGATTTGAAAAAGATAAAATAAAATGAGCACCTGTTTAGGAGTTATTGCAATTCCTCCTATGATTTCAAGGTTAAAACTCTGGGACAGTTTCCTAGCAGGAGAGGTGTTATACTGTTTGCCGTTCTGTAATACAAATCTCTCAAGTGACTAAGAAACGTTTTGAAGTAAAATAATGTTCTTCAGAAATCTTTTTTAAAAATCTCTGTTTGTAATCAGACATGTATAAAAGTAATTTTGAAGGATATAATAACATATTAAGATTGATGACCAGCTATCTTAAGTACTTTTACAAGTAATAATACAAACAGTTAGGTTACATCAGAATTTTAAAACTAAGTATTTTAAAATAAATGGAATTAGCAGGTATGTGTTAATAATACATCTGTATACACACGTAACAAGTATTTAGTAAGAAAAACAGATCCATCTTAATAACAGAGTGGGTAACAAGTCATTTTTGATAAGTCCAAGTCAAGTGACAAGTCATGAAAGCCAAATCATTTTGTTCAAGTTCAGAATGCATTTGTGGGTCTAGTAAAATGATTTATAAGAGAGAAAGTGTACTGTGCCTTTTTGGTAGCTGATAATGAAGGTCAAAATATTGTACTCTCAGTTTGTTTCTACACACCCTCTGTAATAGTTTGCTTGGAAAGAACCTCTTCCAGTATACATAAACGAAATAAGTTGAATATGATTTGAATCTGATATCGTGCCAAGACAAATAGATGGTACACTATACGTGTCTCATATGTCTGATATCGTGCCAAGACAAATAGATGGTACACTATAAGTGTCTCATATGTCTGATATCGTGCCAAGACAAATAGATGGTACACTATACGTGTCTCATATGCAACATTATGGTACACTATACGTGTCTCATATGCAACATTATGGTACACTATACGTGTCTCATATGCAACATTATGGTACACTATACGTGTCTCATATGCAACATTATGGTACACTATATGCGTCTCATATGCAACATTATGGTACACTATACGTGTCTCATATGCAACATTATGGTACACTATACGTGTCTCATATGCAACATTATGGTACACTATATGCCTCATATGCAACATTATAAAGTGTCCAACCAGTGTGCTTACACCTTGTGTGAACTTCAAGCTAGAAATGTACACATACAAGACTGATGATAGACTCAACTTTATTTCAGTCCACATGTGTGTGTATTATTTTTACAATAAAACACAAAAAAACATCAACTGTTCAAACCAGTTAAGCATCAAATGCAGAGCAATCTCTGTCTTTTATCATTTTCTGGACTTTCTTAATACTCCACGAGATGTGTGTACACAGCTGTGAATATGCTACAGCTTAACAGATATAACCTCAAGTTAGTGGCAGACTTATTGATTATAATTGGATGGGCAGTCACAACAAGGAATCCTCTCATCTGTGTGTCTGACCAGATGTATACAGTAGAAGACACCCAGGAAGTTTCTTATAGTTCAGCCATGATGATGTCTTGTTTGTAATCATGTCACTTACAAAGGATGATACGGTTTCTTTGTTAACTGGCTCATATTTGCCAATTAAAATACCTATGGAGTGACAAAAACCACCTGGTTCAAGTATTGATAGTAGGATCCCACAGTTAATAATTAGGTGGGATAAAGTGATACCCCACATTGAACTTCACTAGTTACAAAGGATGGAGACGATCTCTGGGTTTGATTCGTAATTTCAGCTTGTGTGTTTGAATCAGAATCTCTTTATACCTGAGCAAAGATTTAAATATATGAAACAAGAACATTTTAATAATTTCTAAGAAAAATGGTGAAGTGGAGATAAGGAAATATATCATGAAAAGTAAACTTTGATGGGTGAGTGTGACTTGAGGCCAGGTAAGTCTTACTGAAAACAAACTTTTCAAACAAGAAAAATCGTTTTTTGTTTTTTTGCCAAGTTGACTAAAAAATGGCCTTTAAATTTGGATCTCTGATTTAAACGCATTTCAGCAACAAAAATCTTGTTTGGTTCCTATAAGCTTTGTAGTGATTTTAATAATTCCACAATTGGACACATTCATGGACACGATCCAATCAGAATGTGGTTATGGTTAATCATGTGTATAACAAACATTTATATTTAAACAACAAGCAATTGCTAATTTATAAATTATGAACACTTAAAAAAAAAAGACAAATTTTTGTGGTAGTAACTTGTGGTTAAAAACAAGACAAGTGTATCAAGTGTATTTATCAACTCAAGAATTATTTCTCACAAGTAAAAAAAATATATAAATATGAAATTTTTACACCTTTTAAAATGCCAAACACTTGTTTTCATTCTTTCAACTAATATGATAATGTTATCCTCTTCTTTTCAAATCTGACACTTTATTGGAATTGTAAAAGAAGTAAAACTCACTGCCTATTCAGTATACACCTTAACTTATAATTAAAGTAGATGCTGGTATTGCAATGATAATGGGATAATATTACATCAAACTCTGATACTCACCCTAGGAAAATTGCATTGTAATTTAAACCTAGGCTTGGCATAGATGATCTAATACAGATAATGGAAAAGATGCCCACCTCATAGCATGGATTTAAGTGCTACACAAAATTTGAGGTAGCATCTGGTTCATCAATGACCTTATTTTTTCAGGTAGTGCAGAAAGTATATCTTTTCAACATAGAACACTTGTAGTCTCTAAAACCTAATGATATAATTCTGAGTCATACCAGGTCCTGCAGTAACCATTTTGTTAGCTTGTTGAATTAATAGTACATTAACAACGAACACATACACTGTACATATACAGTCAACAAATGTTGAGAAATCACACAAGGAGAAATGTGTTCAGTTCATACTGCATAGCTACTTACATAAAGTGTACACACAGGCTAGCCAATGACATTTGATAGTAACATCTGACATTTATTGGTACAAGGTTCCCACATCTTGCACAGAATGGCGAGGTCCATGATGTTGAAAAAAGCAATCCAATTATTACCATTGATTTCTGTGATACACAAAAGCACTAGAATGTACTTTCAGTGTCTACTGGATGGGCATCTGGGCAAGTCTTGTTTGCAAGTTGTAAATGATGGTAAGCTGCTGAGTTCTGGACTATAACTGTTCATCTTTAACTTTGGTAACCCTTACAATGAGATTGTAAGAGTCTGCTGGAACATGTTTAAAGACTTGTGTGTACTTTGGAGATTATGCCAACACTACATGGCATGTCCATTTGGCAAGGTTGGTTGTGGGAAAATACAGCAATGCACTTTTTCTAGTTGGATTGTCAATAAGTCATTGAAGTTGTAAATTGTAATGGGTAGGTTTTAAAGTAACGTTGCAAGTCATTTTGTCCACGTTCCATATTGCATGACTTGAGTCTATAACTGTCTAATAATAGACACGTATCATGTAATTAGTACAAAGTCAGCAGGTCCATTCAAATAATACGTACATGTATTGTGTAAAATAGTAGCAAATTCATGATAGTAATACAGGAAATACTGTGTACTTAGATAAGTGTTAGCAAATCAATGAGAATAATAGATTCATACATCGTGTATTTAGTAAAAAGTCAGCAGGTTAATTCTAATTATACTTGTTAAACATGTGTCAACTATTTAATAAAGGAAGATAGTATGGGTAAAACAAAACATGTGTCAACTATTTAATAAAGGAAGATAGTATGGGTAAAACAAAACATGTGTCAACTATTTAATAAAGGAAGATTGTATGGGTAAAACAGAACATGTGTCAACTATTTAATAAAGGAAGATAGTATGGGTAAAACAAAACATGTGTCAACTATTTAATAAAGGAAGATAGTATGGGTAAAACAGAACATGTGTCAACTATTTAATAAAGGAAGATAATATAGGTAAAACAAAACATGTGTCAACTATTTAATAAAGGAAGATAATATGGGTAAAACAAAACATGTGTCAACTATTTAATAAAGGAAGATAGTATGGGTAAAACAGAACATGTGTCAACTATTTAATAAAGGAAGATAGTATGGGTAAAACAAAACATGTGTCAACTATTTAATAAAGGAAGATAATATGGGTAAAACAAAACATGTGTCAACTATTTAATAAAGGAAGATAGTATGGGTAAAACAGAACATGTGTCAACTACTTAATAAAGGAAGATAGTATGGGTAAAACAAAACATGTGTCAACTATTTAATAAAGGAAGATAGTATGGGTAAAACAGAACATGTGTCAACTATTTAATAAAGGAAGATAGTATGGGTAAAACAGAACATGTGTCAACTACTTAATAAAGGAAGATAGTATGGGTAAAACAAAACATGTGTCAACTATTTAATAAAGGAAGATAGTATGGGTAAAACAGAACATGTGTCAACTATTTAATAAAGGAAGATAGTATGGGTAAAACAAAACATGTGTCAACTATTTAATAAAGGAAGATAGTATGGGTAAAACAAAACATGTGTCAACTACTTAATAAAGGAAGATAGTATGGGTAAAACAAAACATGTGTCAACTACTTAATAAAGGAAGATAGTATGGGTAAAACAAAACATGTGTCAACTATTTAATAAA
Source organism: Tachypleus tridentatus (assembly GCF_004210375.1). Classification (NCBI taxonomy): domain Eukaryota; kingdom Metazoa; phylum Arthropoda; class Merostomata; order Xiphosura; family Limulidae; genus Tachypleus; species Tachypleus tridentatus. The sequence goes on from NC_134828.1 coordinate 13,611,951, forward strand.
GGAAGATAGTATGGGTAAAACAAAACATGTGTCAACTACTTAATAAAGGAAGATAGTATGGGTAAAACAAAACATGTGTCAACTATTTAATAAAGGAAGATAGTATGGGTAAAACAAAACATGTGTCAACTACTTAATAAAGGAAGATAGTATGGGTAAAACAAAACATGTGTCAACTATTTAATAAAGGAAGATAGTATGGGTAAAACAAAACATGTGTCAACTATTTAATAAAGGAAGATAGTATGGGTAAAACAAAACATGTGTCAACTACTTAATAAAGGAAGATAGTATGGGTAAAACAAAACATGTGTCAACTACTTAATAAAGGAAGATAGTATGGGTAAAACAAAACATGTGTCAACTACTTAATAAAGGAAGATAGTATGGGTAAAACAAAACATGTGTCAACTATTTAATAAAGGAAGATAGTATGGGTAAAACAGAACATGTGTCAACTATTTAATAAAGGAAGATAGTATGGGTAAAACAAAACATGTGTCAACTATTTAATAAAGGAAGATAGTATGGGTAAAACAGAACATGTGTCAACTATTTAATAAAGGAAGATAGTATGGGTAAAACAGAACATGTGTCAACTATTTAATAAAGGAAGATAGTATGGGTAAAACAAAACATGTGTCAACTATTTAATAAAGGAAGATAGTATGGGTAAAACAAAACATGTGTCAACTATTTAATAAAGGAAGATAGTATGGGTAAAACAAAACATGTGTCAACTACTTAATAAAGGAAGATAGTATGGGTAAAACAAAACATGTGTCAACTATTTAATAAAGGAAGATAGTATGGGTAAAACAAAACATGTGTCAACTACTTAATAAAGGAAGATAGTATGGGTAAAACAAAACATGTGTCAACTATTTAATAAAGGAAGATAGTATGGGTAAAACAGAACATGTGTCAACTATTTAATAAAGGAAGATAGTATGGGTAAAACAAAACATGTGTCAACTATTTAATAAAGGAAGATAGTATGGGTAAAACAGAACATGTGTCAACTATTTAATAAAGGAAGATAGTATGGGTAAAACAGAACATGTGTCAACTACTTAATAAAGGAAGATAGTATGGGTAAAACAAAACATGTGTCAACTATTTAATAAAGGAAGATAGTATGGGTAAAACAAAACATGTGTCAACTATTTAATAAAGGAAGATAGTATGGGTAAAACAAAACATGTGTCAACTATTTAATAAAGGAAGATAATATGGGTAAAACAAAACATGTGTCAACTATTTAATAAAGGAAGATAGTATGGGTAAAACAGAACATGTGTCAACTATTTAATAAAGGAAGATAGTATGGGTAAAACAAAACATGTGTCAACTATTTAATAAAGGAAGATAGTATGGGTAAAACAGAACATGTGTCAACTATTTAATAAAGGAAGATAATATGGGTAAAACAAAACATGTGTCAACTATTTAATAAAGGAAGATAGTATGGGTAAAACAGAATATGTGTCAACTATTTAATAAAGGAAGATAGTATGGGTAAAACAGAACATGTGTCAACTATTTAATAAAGGAAGATAGTATGGGTAAAACAGAACATGTGTCAACTATTTAATAAAGGAAGATAGTATGGGTAAAACAAAACATGTGTCAACTATTTAATAAAGGAAGATAGTATGGGTAAAACAAAACATGTGTCAACTATTTAATAAAGGAAGATAGTATGGGTAAAACAAAACATGTGTCAACTATTTAATAAAGGAAGATAGTATGGGTAAAACAGAACATGTGTCAACTATTTAATAAAGGAAGATAGTATGGGTAAAACAGAACATGTGTCAACTATTTAATAAAGGAAGATAATATGGGTAAAACAAAACATGTGTCAACTATTTAATAAAGGAAGATAGTATGGGTAAAACAGAACATGTGTCAACTATTTAATAAAGGAAGATAGTATGGGTAAAACAAAACATGTGTCAACTATTTAATAAAGGAAGATAGTATGGGTAAAACAGAACATGTGTCAACTATTTAATAAAGGAAGATAATATGGGTAAAACAAAACATGTGTCAACTATTTAATAAAGGAAGATAGTATGGGTAAAACAGAAGAAACTAACTTATCTGTCATCACCATGTCACAAAATTTTTAACTTTCAAGAATACATTTAAAGTTACATTTTTAGCTTTTCCAACATCACAATGGCTTACAACAAATACAATATGACACACTCAATATTATGTATTATTTCAATATATAAAACATTTCTGCCTTTCATTATTTGTATAGTATAGGATGTTGGATAAGTTCAGGAGCATTGTGAAATTTATCGACATGTAAATAACTGCTTGTGTTCAACAAGCAGAAAGAAGAGTATTACAGAAAGAAAGCAGTATTACAGAGCAGAACATATTTGTAGATGTTATTAAAACATTAGAATCAACAGAAAGCTAACTACTTAGATAAGAACTAAGTAGTTAGCTTAAAATAAATATTTAAATTGACAAACTGATTAAAAATATTTACTGTTACAATACATTACATGCCAGAAACATATAACAAGTAATGAATATGTGGGCCTTAAATCATTAGTTTAGGGTCATCACATTTAACACTGTTTACTATGCACAAAAAACAACACTGCAAAATTACTCTTACATATTTAAAACTAAGAGGGTTGGGTAAAGGTTTACACATATAATCAACGAGAGAATACTACCCTCACCTTTAATTCATAATATTTCAACACTAGATCCCACAAATGCATCATTCTGGATACTGCTGTTCCTGATCGTATAGGAAAACAGCCGACTGGAACAAGACTAGTGCTCTGTCCTATCTGAAATTGTATAATCCACAAGATCAGCTACGAATTAACAGTACATTTATTTTCTTATGATCAAAATACATAAACGACTGTTTATTGTATCTTTGTTATTATACCAGAGTCAGTCAGTTTGACAAATTGTTTAGGTACTTAAGACTTCAAGAACTAAATGTGATCATTAGCAGTTGCTTTCTATTACCATTGGAGCCAAACCAAACTTTACAGAATCAAAAAACAAAGACAGAAAATTATATTAACATAAATCAATGACACTGCCATCCACTCCAATAAAGAACTTGTAAATAAACAAAACCATTTAAAAGTCATGCAAAACTGTTTCACCAACTACACAATAAACACGTATAATCTAGATTTCTCCTTCACAAAGTGTACTGCTTGGACTGATTCTTCAACATTTTATTTTGTACATTACATACAAGAAAATTCAAATGATTCTCACTTACAGGCATTAACCCATGTTGTAATAAATCCCTTATGGCACAGGCCAGATCTTTTCTTACAGCTGCTGTTAACTTTTCATTACAGAAAATTGCTGGAGTCTAAATGAAAGAGAATACTAAACTTGTATGATAAAAACCTGTGACCACCAGTACTCAGAGTTTAATTAATGTGATAAAAACTTGTGACCACCAGTACTCGGAGTTTAATTAATGTGATAAAAACTTGTGACCACCAGTACTCAGAGTTTAATTAATGTGATAAAAACTTGTGACCACCAGTACTCAGAGTTTAATTAATGTGATAAAAACTTGTGACCACCAGTACTAAGAGTTTAATTAATGTGATAAAAACCTGTGACCACCAGTACTCAGAGTTTAATTAATGTGATAAAAACTTGTGACCACCAGTACTCAGAGTTTAATTAATGTGATAAAACTTGTGACCACCAGTACTCAGAGTTTAATTAATGTGATAAAAACTTGTGACCACCAGTACTGGAGTTTAATTAATGTGATAAAAACATGTGACCACCAGTACTCAGAGTTTAATTAATGTGATAAAACTTGTGACCACCAGTACTCAGAGTTTAATTAATGAATGAGCGATTACTATAGATAGAACAATGATACCTACATCTTCAGAATCACTCGTGTAATCACTATCAATGTTCTGTGGTTCTTGCTGAGCTGCTAAATCAGCAACTTTGGTGATAGCAACTTCTAAGTTCGCTCGCAGGTCTCTGTTGAAAAGAAATTTATGTAATCAAGCATTAATAGGTACATACTTAATATTTTCTTTTGTATTATAGTAAGTACGTCAAACTATTTAATGATGTGGTATGTGATGGTGGATATAGAAAAAATTATATGCATTGAAAAACAAAGGGGGGGGGGGTAAAAGGCCCTTTTACACAAAAGTTTAAAATTAGCATATGATTAATCTGATACAAAAATATTAAGTGATAAAGGTGTTGTATTGACACATCATGATATGATATTAATAGTAAAATTCTGCCTGCAAGCTTAACCCTATAGACTCTACATCCATTTTTAAACTTCTTCCTCCATGGTACTGCATTATATTCGAAATGTAATTGAACCACTTGAGAATCAATGTATTTTAACAAAATTACATCAAAACCAGAAATTAAAACTGCAGTTTTTGCTGTCCCATGATCTGCTCGTGGTTATAATTCTCAGCTTTCAAGAGCTCATGTCCAAGAAATTGAGTATCTAATATAGACTACTGTTTGAAGAAGACTGAAATCCAACATACAGTGGTATTTTAATACCATACGGGAATCCTTCAAGAGTTTTACCTAGAGGTAACAATTGTAAGTTTTCATGCAAAGTTGAAGCTATGTTGCTAAGTGAGTTTGAACTTCAATAGCATGCTTATAATCAACACAAAGAGAAGATTTTCTGCTAATTTTCTACTTAGGTAAAGAGACATTACCAGTGTATGGTCTTGTATGTATGAAATACTAAAGCTTAGTCCATTGTCAAGAATGGGTTCCCCTAGCATTTGGCCATACTTTATTGTTTTATACATATTAGACTGACAAGAAGTTAAACTGTATTTAGGTTTCACTTTTACATTTTTATTAGTTATGTATTATTTGAAATTTAGAATGCATATTTGAATTTTTTTTTATTTATTTAAAGTTTGACTTCTTGTCTCTTGGATCGTGAAAGCTCATGAACACAATATGTATATAAACACAATTTTGTTTTTCAATGAGTCTGTGAATGAAGTCTGTCTGTTTTGAATTTTGCACAAAGCTACTCGAGAGCTATCTGTGCTAGCCGTCCCTAATTTAGCAGTGTAAGACTAGAGGGAAGGCAGCTAGTCATCACCACCCACCGCCAAGTCTTGGGCTGCTCTTTTACCAATGAATAGCAGGATTGACCATCACATTATAATGTCCCCACGGCTAAGAGGACGAGCACGTTTGGTGCGACGGGCATTCAAAGCTGCGACTCTCAGATTATGAGTCGAATGCCTTAACCCGCCCGGCCATGTCAGGTGAGGAATGAAGTCTGCCAAAATAAGTTCGTAAAGCCTTGAAGGCATCAGATGATGTACTGTTAGAAACAGTGAAAGATGAAGAATATGAAAGGCAAATTAAAAACAGACTATAAGTGAAAAAAATAAAACAAGATTAGCACATAACAAGACAGTGTTTAAAAATCCTTTTACAAAGAATTGAAAGGTATGTATATATTTGTTTGCTACTTTTAAACATTTTATTACATAGTAAGTTGTTGATAACAGAGTTAGTGATATAGTAGAGAAAATATAAACATTTACTTTAAAAACGTTTAATAATAATTTACGAGGTTCTAAATATTATATAAATGAAATGTGAAAACTATAAAATAAAAAACAGTACTTTTATACTTTATATAAAAATCACCTTGCAGGTGAACTATTGAGAGTGCAGGGAAAAAACTAGGTTAATAAAATAAAGTTTAATATTGTATTTTTCTAAAACTACACTTTTAAAGATGTTCTTGGGAAACTTCAAATACATTTCACCCACTAGTTTTATTTTTGAAACGAAATATAAAGATAGCAATGTTAGGTGCTATTGGTCACATCACTTAGTGCATGCATAGTTAATTCATGTTGTTTATCAGTTAGTTTATGTGTTTACTTGTGTGATGGAAGTAACATGCAGCAAATTTTATCATGTACAGCACACAAACAGTCTTTAGTTAACGTCAGTTTATAAAATATTGTTTTAGGGTTATTTTAATTTAGATCTTTGTTTGCCAGAGCGCCTGTTATGATGTGATGATGGTGACAATATTTCGAAGATTTTATATAAAAGAACCAAGTACATAATAAAAAGACTAAACAGAGTTAACCCGTTTAGTGTTGGTTACTGTATCTGTTTGTCAATAATCAATTTAATCAGTATGTTTGTTATCTATCAATTAGAGATGAAATTTTGTAAGTTTATAAATAAGTTAGGCATAAGGTAGTTTCAGGTTTTCTGTTGTTTGTGAAGTTAGGCCTACCAGTGAATGTAGCAACTGTTTATGAAGTAGTAAATTTAACTTGTTACATGGATTTTGTGTTTTTTCTGAAGCATTATCAAACTTAACATTTTTTAAAAAGGATCCAGTTCCTGGGACCAACATCATAACCATTTTGTATTTGTTACAGTTTTCACGCTACAGTTTTTTAAATTAATATGCTCACAAAGTTTGACAGATTATCAGTAAATATTAAAAAGTTTTCATATGCACTATATCAGAATTTTTTTTATTAAGTCTTAAGGTTTGTTAAACAACGTTTTTCTTGTACTTTTTATATTTTTGCTTATTGCGCATTCAACACGCAAAATAAGTTTCATTTTAATATTAAAAAATACTTTTATGCATAAGCAAATTTTCAAATTTCATTTGCAAAATCCTTATAATGTCCAGGTAGTTTTATCAAATGTTTCTTAAGAAAAAAACTTCATTTCAATTATTACAAATTGTATACATTTACAGATTATTACTGTTCACAAACAAGTTCTAAAACTTGTTTTTCTGACAACATAGAATAGTAAATATAGAAACAAAACAGACAATTATCTCTTCTAGTAGTTACAATCTTTGTACTTGATTGTAAGCCACTTGTAGCTTGCTAGGCCTAAAGACATTTTGCATATGAAGGATGCAAAACAAGATTTGTTAAGGTTTTAAACATGCATTTGAATAACTGAAAATTCAAAAATTACTTCATTGATACCACAGAATTTCATTTGTAATTTATCATGTTCAATAGCTAAGCTGAATTGTTATCTAAAGAAATATTAAATATTGACCACACACTATAGAATCAACTTACTAACAAAAAGTCTGTCTGAAAAGAGAGAACACTGTTGCATTTAAAAATAGCTGAGAAAAGTTAGAGCATCTGACTGGTTATTCATGTCATATATTAAAGTGCATGTATATAAAGGACTGTTTCCAAAAAATGGAAAGAAATGAGTGGGGCCACTGCACTTCATTCATTATGTAAGCCGTATCTCAGCAAATTGAAAATATACATTTATTTCCTATTCTAGCATTGTATATTATACAGGGTGTTCAAAAAGTCACTGTGCAGTTTTGTAATCATATGTCTATTCAGTCTATTTCAAGCCAGCAACTGATTGCGGTGTTTAGAAACAAAATAAGAAGGATCCAAGCCTGTATTGATGCCAACGGGAGTAACTTTCAACATTGTTTATAATTGTCATTCATATTTACCTCCTGTATTCTATATTGAAACATGTCTGTTAATAAATATGTAAGTGTACAGTGACTTTCCAAAAACCTTGTAGCTTGTCAATATTTGTTATTTGAGTTCCTAATTCACAAAAAACTACAGACTTTGTATTCTGAAACCGGACATATTTAAATTTAACCAGTACTGAATTCGACATATCATGTAACACATAAAAATCAATGTTTGTGTATTTGTTCATTTAATATTTACTTTTAAATTAATAAATTAAATGATGTATAATAAGAAAATCTGAAGTACAATCTGTAGTTTGATACCAAAAGTAAGGATATAATTTCATAAAATAACAGTTCAATAAAATTTTGAATGCAAGTCAACAAACATAATAACACGGCCTCTGACTCATGACTCATTGAGACAGGTTTAATACAACAGTATATTTTATAAATTTATAATTTAAAGATATATTGAGAATGATAATTTAACATTTCATGGGTTACCTAATAATGTTAATAATTTCTCTGCCTATGACAGTACACTGATTAACAAAATGATTTCCTAAACATGTAGACACAATGACATACCCCCAATGGTTTCCCTTCTCTGTCTTTTTCAGCATGTTCTTATGGAAATTCTTATCTCCACAACCAAACTGAGCTAATGTGAACATGTGCAACAACATCAAGGCTCTCCTAATGATTTTTACACCTCTGTTATTCATATCCTAGAAACAAAATTCCTCTTTGAATTGAACGAACATGTTTGGTACACAATTTGATCTTCAAGTATTATAATGCAAAACCATTAGGCATGTTACTTATAATATGAGCAGATAATATGATTTTAGTATTAACAATCATAAAACAAAGATGTCAGTATAAGCTATCACAGTATCAGAATATTCCAGATTTAAACATCATGGTACAAAGAGATTTTAGTTTTAACTATCACGTTACGGTGATATATCACTTTTGACTTAATGGCACAAAAGACACAAGTGTCAACTGTCATGGTATAAAAATAATTAAATACTAACTCTTTCGATAAAGATTTCGACAATGTGACCAACCTTTTAACCATAAAGTAACCATCATAATTTTCATACAATAACTTTTAATATAGTAAATGTATCTTCATAAAAGTTGGTAACCTTTCAAACAAACGTAAAATCTTTTAAACACAAAAAATCAAATTCTTTAAGTATTTTTATTAAAGATTTGTCTGTGAATATACAGAGTCAATTTATATGTCATATGTCAGTTTATGACATAACACACATACCACTATGTGTAGCTAGTGTAACCATATTTAATGACATAACACACATACCACTATGTGTAGCTAGTGTAACCATATTTAATGACATAACACACATACCACTATGTGTAGCTAGTGTAACCATATTTAATGACATAACACACATACCACTATGTGTAGCTAGTGTAACTATATTTAATGACATAACACACATACCACTATGTGTAGCTAGTGTAACTATATTTAATGACATAACACACATACCACTATGTGTAGCTAGTTTAACCATATTTAATGACATAACACACATACCACTATGTGTAGCTAGTGTAACTGTATTTAATGAAATAACACACATACCACAATGTGTAGCTAGTGTAACTATATTTAATGACATAACACACATACCACTATGTGTAGCTAGTGTAACTATATTTAATGACACAACACACATACCACTATATGTAGCTAGTGTATCTGTATTTAATGACACAACACACATACCACTATGTGTAGCTAGTGTAACCATATTTAATGACATAACACACATACCACTATGTGTAGCTAGTGTAACCATATTTAATGACATAACACACATACCACTATGTGTAGCTAGTGTAACTGTATTTAATGACATAACACACATACCACTATGTGTAGCTAGTGTAACTGTATTTAATGACATAACACACATACCACAATGTGTAGCTAGTGTAACTATATTTAATGACACAACACACATACCACTATGTGTAGCTAGTGTAACTATATTTAATGACACAACACACATACCACAATGTGTAGCTAGTGTAACTATATTTAATGACACAACACACATACCACAATGTGTAGCTAGTGTAACTATATTTAATGACATAACACACATACCACAATGTGTAGCTAGTGTAACTATATTTAATGACATAACACACATACCACAATGTGTAGCTAGTGTAACTATATTTAATGACATAACACACATACCACAATGTGTAGCTAGTGTAACTATATTTAATGACATAACACACATACCACTATATGTAGCTAGTGTAACCATATTTAATGACATAACACACATACCACTATGTGTAGCTAGTGTAACCATATTTAATGACACAACACACATACCACTATGTGTAGCTAGTGTAACCATATTTAATGACATAACACACATACCACTATGTGTAGCTAGTGTAACCATATTTAATGACATAACACACATACCACTATGTGTAGCTAGTGTAACTGTATTTAATGACATAACACACATACCACTATGTGTAGCTAGTGTAACTGTATTTAATGACATAACACACATACCACAATGTGTAGCTAGTGTAACTATATTTAATGACACAACACACATACCACTATGTGTAGCTAGTGTAACTGTATTTAATGACATAACACACATACCACAATGTGTAGCTAGTGTAACTATATTTAATGACACAACACATGCCACAATGTGTAGCTAGTGTAACTACATTTAATGACATAACACACATACCACAATGTGTAGCTAGTGTAACTACATTTAATGACATAACACACATACCACAATGTGTAGCTAGTGTAACTATATTTAATGACATAACACACATACCACAATGTGTAGCTAGTGTAACTATATTTAATGACATAACACACATACCACAATGTGTAGCTAGTGTAACTATATTTAATGACATAACACACATACCACTATATGTAGCCAGTGTAACTGTATTTAATGACATAACACACATACCACTATATGTAGCCAGTGTAACTGTATTTAATGACATAACACACATACCACTATGTGTAGCCAGTGTAACTGTATTTAATGACATAACACACATACCACTATGTGTAGCTAGTGTAACCATATTTAATGACATAACACACATACCACAATGTGTAGCTAGTGTAACTATATTTAATGACATAACACACATACCACAATGTGTAGCTAGTGTAACTATATTTAATGACATAACACACATACCACTATGTGTAGCCAGTGTAACTGTATTTAATGACATAACACACATACCACTATGTGTAGCCAATGTAACTGTATTTAATGACATAACACACATACCACTATGTGTAGCTAGTGTAACCATATTTAATGACATAACACACATACCACTATGTGTAGCTAGTGTAACCATATTTAATGACACAACACATACCACTATGTGTAGCTAGTGTAACCATATTTAATGACATAACATACATACCACTATGTGTAGCTAGTGTAACCATATTTAATGACATAACACACATACCACTATGTGTAGCTAGTGTAACCATATTTAATGACATAACACACATACCACAATGTGTAGCTAGTGTAACTGTATTTAATGACATAACACACATACCACTATGTGTAGCTAGTGTAACTGTATTTAATGACATAACACACATACCACAATGTGTAGCTAGTGTAACTATATTTAATGACAAAACACACATACCACTATATGTAGCTAGTGTATCTGTATTTAATGACAACACACATACCACAATGTGTAGCTAGTGTAACTACATTTAATGACATAACACACATACCACAATGTGTAGCTAGTGTAACTATATTTAATGACATAACACACATACCACAATGTGTAGCTAGTGTAACTATATTTAATGACATAACACACATACCACAATGTGTAGCTAGTGTAACTATATTTAATGACATAACACACATACCACTATATGTAGCTAGTGTAACCATATTTAATGACATAACACACATACCACTATGTGTAGCTAGTGTAACCATATTTAATGACATAACACACATACCACTATGTGTAGCCAGTGTAACTGTATTTAATGACATAACACACATACCACTATGTGTAGCTAGTGTAACCATATTTAATGACACAACACACATACCACTATGTGTAGCTAGTGTAACCATATTTAATGACATAACACACATACCACTATGTGTAGCTAGTGTAACCATATTTAATGACACAATACACATACCACTATGTGTAGCTAGTGTAACCATATTTAATGACATAACATACATACCACTATGTGTAGCTAGTGTAACCATATTTAATGACATAACACACATACCACTATGTGTAGCTAGTGTAACCATATTTAATGACATAACACACATACCACTATGTGTAGCTAGTGTAACTATATTTAATGACATAACACACATACCACAATGTGTAGCTAGTGTAACTATATTTAATGACATAATACACATACCACAATGTGTAGCTAGTGTAACTGTATTTAATGACATAACACACACACCACTATGTGTAACCAGTGTAACTGTATTTAATGACATAACACACATACCACTATATGTAGCCAGTGTAACTGTATTTAATGACATAACACACATACCACTATGTGTAGCTAGTGTAATCATATTTAATGACATACCACACATACCACTATGTGTAGCTAGTGTAACTGTATTTAATGACATAACACACACACCACTATGTGTAGCTAGTGTAACCATATTTAATGACACAACATACATACCACAATGTGTAGCTAGTGTAACCATATTTAATGACATAACACACATACCACTATGTGTAGCTAGTGTAACTATATTTAATGACATAACACACATACCACTATGTGTAGCTAGTGTAACCATATTTAATGACACAACACACATACCACTATGTGTAGCTAGTGTAACCATATTTAATGACACAACATACATACCACAATGTGTAGCTAGTGTAACCATATTTAATGACATAACACACATACCACTATGTGTAGCTAGTGTAACTGTATTTAATGACATAACACACATACCACTATGTGTAGCTAGTGTAACCATATTTAATGACACAACACACATACCACTATGTGTAGCTAGTGTAACCATATTTAATGACATAACACACATACCACTATGTGTAGCTAGTGTAACCATATTTAATGACACAACACACATACCACTATGTGTAGCTAGTGTAACTATATTTAATGACATAACACACATAGCACTATGTGTAGCCAGTGTAACTGTATTTAATGACATAACACACATACCACAATGTGTAGCTAGTGTAACTATATTTAATGACATAACACACATACCACTATGTGTATGCTAGTGTAACCATATTTAATGACATAACACACATACCACTATGTGTAGCTAGTGTAACTATATTTAATGACATAACACACATACCACTATGTGTAGCTAGTGTAACTGTATTTAATGACATAACACACATACCACAATGTGTAGCTAGTGTAACTATATTTAATGACATAACACACATACCACTATGTGTAGCTAGTGTAACCATATTTAATGACATAACACACATACCACTATGTGTAGCTAGTGTAACTATATTTAATGACATAACACACATACCACTATGTGTAGCTAGTGTAACCATATTTAATGACACAACACACATACCACTATGTGTAGCTAGTGTAACCATATTTAATGACACAACATACATACCACAATGTGTAGCTAGTGTAACCATATTTAATGACATAACACACATACCACTATGTGTAGCTAGTGTAACTGTATTTAATGACATAACACACATACCACTATGTGTAGCTAGTGTAACCATATTTAATGACACAACACACATACCACTATGTGTAGCTAGTGTAACTATATTTAATGACATAACACACATACCACTATGTGTAGCTAGTGTAACCATATTTAATGACATAACACTTAAGACTATAACACAAGAATACTTTCATCAACATTTTATCTTTCCCAAGTTAACCTGATGCTTTCCTAATTTTCACATTTCAGTTACTTTTATAACAATAAATAAAGTGAGACATGAAAAACAAGAAGTCTACTGTCATTGTCAGTCTACTATCTTTGCCATCGTTTGTCACTGAAATTTAAACACAGTTTTTCTGTACTAATGGCACCAGTGGACTAAACTAATTCATTCAAATTATGCAATTATGAACACAAAATAACAAAAACATCCTATAATTATTGATGGTTTTCTAAGTAAGACAAAATAAGTTTAAAATAACTTCCTTAGCTACTCCATCTGTAGTACATGAGAACCTTCAAAACTGAAGACAAATGTGACAATACTATGTACTGAAAACAATGAACCATTATATGCCTCAAAACCTTGCCTTTTTATTTATGATAAATAATAATATAAAATGTCCAAGTAAATTGTTGGCAATTGTGTAAGAAAGGATGCAATGGGTAAAAGCAGCTGTGACAGACGTAATCAGTAGATGTTGAATTTCACAATGTGACTTAAGAATCAAGTTTCTTGAACATAATTTAAGGATGAATATCTTCTGTAACAAATATTGGTCTAAAACATCATATATAGCTGTATAATTGAAAATTCATGTGTGTGAATATTTATTTTCTTTAAATATTCTTCGTATAATGGACATAGCAAGTATCTCGGTACCTGTATATGTTTGTTTGGATTTCGTGCAGAGCTACACGAGCGCTCTCTACATTAGCCGTCTATAACTTAGTAGTGTAAAATTAGAGGGAAGGCAGCTAGTCATCACCACCCACCGCCATCTCTTGGGCTATTCTTTTACCAAAGAATAGTGGGATTGACTGTCACATTATAACACCCCCACGGCTGAAAGGATGAACACGTTTGGTGCAACAGGGATTCGGAACCCGTACCCCTTGGATTACGAGTCGAGTGCCTTAACCATCTGGCCATGCTGTGACCATCTGTGTATGTAACCAAAAATTTTACACCATCTACTGAATGATAGTACAAACAGAAATCCATAAACAATTTCACACTTTGGGTATTCAAGATTCAGTGAAAAAAACAAAACAACCTTGGTGTGTGCAACAACCATTTCTTTAAAATATAACACAATTTTAAATGAAAGTATCCTCCTGACAAGAAGAATACGACTTGCACTAGGACTGTACGTGAGTATTTGGTTTTCATCTTTATTAATGTAATATTTTATGCAGTACTGAGAAACTGAAGTTCTTAAACAATTTTTTTTTCAATAAATGGTAGAACTTTTAATACATAAAAATATTATGGTTTATATCAGCAGAATTTACAAAAAGTTTGAGATCTTTATATTGAATCGTATTCATGAAATGAATTGCATGTGTTCAAAGAACACAATACTTTACCTATGCAGTACCTCCTAGAAAAAAAACAAAACAATTAGAAAATGCTCACTTTTTTCCAAAATTATTCTCAAAGAAGTATGAATAATATGATTGGTAATTACAAGCACAAATAGCCACCCACATGGCACCATATTTGTAAGTAAAATTCAATGTTCTGACTTGAATAAAAAAATATGTTATGACCCTACCTTGGGGTAACTCTGCTGATTTCTCAGATTATGTCTGTACTGCTGGGTTGGTGAACAACAACCACTACCTATGTCAGAAGTATCAATGGAGATGGTCTGCCAGAAATATAAAATTTTAAGAAATGAAAACTGTCTATTTATAACAATAACTTAGAAGTTTTTGAAACAGTGGCCACGTAGACAAAACATTTACTAATAGCAATCTTCCATTTCATAGACAACTACTGTGGTACTCGTCTCTTATCCTGAATTAAATATTAAAATTAAAAAATGTCACAAAATACAGCCTTACCACAACTTTAATATCACTTGGGAATTTTTTTACCAAGTGAACAATTCAGCAACTGTTTTCTTTGAAACATTTTTTGTTTGTACTGAATACGAATAATACAAAGATAGTTAAATATGTCCATCTATGGTACATCCTGTTCCTTTCATAGTTTGTAATGATTAGAATAATGTCACCATTAACAAAACATTAGCTTATGGACAGTAAATTGGTAAATCTTACAAAAGATTTGATGAGACAGTATTCATATTGTATGATAATTGGACTTATTGGGACTTAAGCTATATAATGTCATCTTAGCTGAAAACTTTTCAGCCAACTTCTATGTGGATTCTTCAAGCCCAGAAGAAGGCTTATAAAAGAATACCAAGATATGTGACGAGGTACGTCGTCTTCACAAATGTTCATTCACTAACCTAAATACCGACAGGTAAAAATTTATAATCAGAGGAATGATGGTAAGACCACTTAAATAATAATAATTACTTTCATATGTGCAGTTTTAGAAGAATACTGAACATGCTCCATGATTAAACACCAAGGTTAATCACTATTTGTTTTTCACTAGCACACTATCAATCAAAACCATTTTGAGCTTGCTTCTGTTATGTTACCATTTTTTAAAAAAGTTTTTCACATTTGTTGTCAAACACACTATGGTCTAAGGCAATATGCATTAATGTTAAGTTTCACCAGAATTACCGTCTCACGAACCACAAGTTTCTAATAAAATATACATTTCTGACTAGTTACTGGTAACAAGCTTTTTAGTCAGCAATCAACTTCTACTTTTTAACTTGTTGTAAGGTGGCTGAAAGAACAAAGAAAATCATGTGTAACATTTAAATACTATTATGTAATCTGTCACAAATGTTTCCAATTGAAGATACGATAATTATATCGTTCGCACATGTGTGAACTTATTTCATTCATTGTTTGTACTACTTCGTTGATTCACCAAGACAAACTTGTATGATGTATCTCAAGACAGCTGGTACGGGTATTAAAACGTTTATTAAAATAAAGTAGAGAACAACGTTTAAAGTATTTAATAAAAGTTTTAATATCCATACCAACTGTCTGTAGATACATTTTTATTTCAAGTCAGTTTCTTGTCATCATGAAAAACTTATGATATTAATTAAATGCAGTTTGAATGATGAAGAAGAAAGGCTGACAAAAAAGCATCCTGCTACTACATTAGAGATACTTTAGAGCAAACTTTTAAGCTAGCAAGCACCAGTTAACTCTTCTGCTGGGAGGTCAGTCAAATAAACCAAGTTCTTAACACTTTGTACTTAAATACTGTTCTCACTATAACTTGTAATACAGTTTGAGTATCTTCACAAAATTAAGCAGGCTTTCAGTAAACATTACCTGTCAGATTTTTTTTAATGAAGTATTTTTACTAAAGATTTGTCTATGAATATATACATTAGTATTTCTATATACTATTACAAGTGCAAATTGATTTCCATGTTAAGAGTAAAAATACTTTTCTTTGTCTCAAAAAACTCAAATGTTATTTTTTATTTTCTTATCTCTTAAACCACTGAGATAATTTTCAAACTTTTTTTTCAGTAAAACTTTGTTTTATGTCACTGTCTGAACTACAGCTTTATACAACATTGGTCATTTAACTTAATTTTATGTCACTGTCCGAACTATAGCTTTATAAAACATTGGTCATTTAACTTTGTTTTATGTTACTGTCTGAACTACAGCTTTATACAACATTGGTCATTTAACTTAATTTTATGTCACTGTCCAAACTATAGCTTTATAAAACATTGGTCATTTAACTTCATTTTATGTCACTGTCCGAACTATAGCTTTATAAAACATTGGTCATTTAACTTCGTTTTATGTCACTGTCCGAACTATAGCTTTATAAAACATTGGTCATTTAACTATGTCACTGTCTATAGCTTTATAAAACATTGGTAATTTAACTGACCTTGCAACCACCCCAAAAAAAATCAAAATAGCCCCTATTTTTTCTTTATAGAATAACTTCAAATCATGACATGAAACTATACATGTTTATCTTAAATAATATAAATTTCATAACACTATACATTTATTTAAATTCTTTTGCCCTTTGAACTCTGTCTAACCAGTATTTGCATCTTTATCAACTGTAAATCACTTGGAGAAAATGCAGCTCACGTTCCACTATCATGTTAAGTTATACACGATATAACTGCAGGTAAATTTTCTGAAAAATTTTATTACTTATATTATTTTTTCACTTAATATAATCTTAATTAACACATTACATTTTGTTACTTTTATAATAATAAATACAGAATATACATGAATATAAGAAATAAAGTTCTTATGTGGGTCTTTTCTTTTGCTCTTCATGACATTTAACCCTACCTTCTTTTATACTAAACAATTTCTCACTTAAGTAAATAATGCACCAAAGAATACAGAATAATAGCATGTAAGGTGCAGACAATGTCCCATAACTACTACAATTTCTCTGGTTTTCTAACTTAGCAACAAGATCCATTAAAACTTCACATTAGGTCAATGTTTTTCCCTTGGGAATCATGTTTGAAGAGAAAGTGAAAACCAAAATTCTCTTTATAATAAACAATGTAATACAATGCATATCTTAATAGATGAAAACCTTTGTTTTCTATTGGCAACTTGTGATAAAGAATGTCATAGGTGGGTGTGGCAAGAGAAGTCTGTTTTTTTATGGCTCTGTAATGAAACAAAATTGAAGGCTATAAAGATTTCGCTCTGCCTAAGTGATAACAATATTATTGAGTAATTTTTGTCAAATTTTGTTCTTTTTGGAAGGATGGTAAATAGATTAGAGAGGAGGGGATGTCTAGAGAGCAAATGTCACAATTTTTATAGTAGGAAAATTCTATATTTTTTAATATTGTTTCAAAAATATAAAAATTTAAAACTTGTATACTCGTAAAATACCAATAATTATCAACATGTTTATGCTGTATTTATTGGCATATAATGATAATAAAAGTAATTTAATTAGGTTTTGACTATAACTCACTAAAAACTCATGACATGCACAGGTAAAGGAAGTGGCAGTTAGTAATTAAAAGCACATTATATATAATAACTGGACTAAGGATCTAGATTAGAGACCAAAAATACAAGACAAAGAGAGAGGGTAACACACTTAGTAAGCTTATTATAACACCTCTATACGGCTTGAGTCTTGGACCATCCAATTCAGAGCCCAGTATGCATGGAGTTTGTAGTACGAGAGAGAGAGAAAAACATGTCACACTTTTTTTTTTTCATAACTTGTAAGATTACTTCATGGTCAAAGTATAAAGAATACTTTATATTAATGTCTGAATAACATACCCGGCCATGAATAGGACAGTTACAAGTGCATCTTGGCATTCTCTCCCCTGTGGTTTCTCCTAAAAGACAAATATAGAAAGAAAAGAACATTGAGAATTATAATCCATGCTAGATGACTTGTGAAGATGATGTCTGCCTTCTTAATTTTAATTGTTATCCAATTAAGAAAAACTTAATATAGTTTAAGTTTAGAAGATGGAGGGAAGACAAAATTATCGGACAATGGGGCAGCATGAAACTTTTCAGGGACAGCATCATATGAAATTATGAATTCAGAAAAATGTAAGAAAACTTATCCATACATGCTAAGGTAGGTTTAGCAGATTTCATGAAGAGATATAGACATTGAAATAAAAAGGCTGTCAAAATTATCCTAATTATTAACAAATACTACAGGTACAGTAGAATCATATACAATGTTGGAAAAAGAGAGAAGTGTAACTTAAACTCTCTGGAGAGGATGGCCAAAAAAATCCCCAGCCAAGATCCCCTCCCACACCTGAAACCTACTGACTTTGTATAACCAAAGTAGTGCTAACTGTAGCTGTAGTCACGACAGGAACTTAAGTTTGTAATCACTGTGAAAAAAAGCAAGAAAAAATAGCAAACTAATGGTAAGTTTTCTTGATAAACTATAGTGAAGAAACTGTAGAAAAAATTATTAACAACTTAAGAGTACTACATTGAAAAGATATTACAATTCATGACAAATGAAATGTCTGCACATAACCACTGCCTAACAAGAAATGATGGTTAGATAGAATCAAATAGAGGGAGTCACATACATCAGAGGGTGTGTTACACTTCTGTTGGCTAAGGGTTTTCACATGAATACCAAGTGAACCACATTGATTGTAGGGTAGGTGGGAATTCCAAAGATTGTTGTGTGCAAAACATTTTGCAACATTGCAGCAAGAATAGTCATTATGTGAGTGAAGATAAGGTACCATATTGAAATATATCCTTTTTTCCCTCTTAACGTTATGTCTCATATTGCATTTCAATTTCTAGAACAAACTTTTAAGATTAAAGTAAATGTTAGTTGAGTACATCAGATGTTTACCCCATCTACACATAATTGCTAAATATTCTAGGTTACTTTAACCATGTAAAAATGTAAGGTGAAGTGGAAAAAATTACCTTGAACAAATTCAATAAACCTTTCCAGATCAGAAATCTGAGTTTTCAGTTGGTTAACTAGTTGTTCTTTTATCTTGACAGGGTAAACAAGCTGCATGAAAAGATTAAAACACAGGCCTTAGAAACTCATTATATTGAAATAGTTGATCAGCATAATGTTTCAATAAAAATGTTCCATGTTACTATACACACACAATCTGAAAAACAAACACCTATATACTATTAGTACATGTAAACACTGAAAAACCACACATTGTAGTATGTTCCAAGAAAATTATTTTATTAACCATGGGTATTAAAAATGAATGCTAATTCAATTTTGTGTGTGTGTGAATGCACATAAAATATGTGAAGATCCAACATTTGTGTTTGCTTTTTTTTTTTGTTATTTATGTTATGAAGGACATGTAGGTAGGTCGGTAGGTATTCAATGTTTATTGGCACAAAGCTACAAGGCTGTCTGTGCCAGACAAGATGTTGTACAGTATAGGTATAGGGAAATTAAGGTAAAAAGTAAAATATGTAAAATTAGGAACTGCCAGGAAGACTGAAGCAAGAAGTACAACCTTACTGACAGTCACCTGAAGGTAGCCTTTTCAGTACTGGGTTCAGTTCAAAATAAAAATAAAAACTAAAATGTGTAAAATTAAGACTTGCCAGGAAGACTGAAGCATCAAGATCAAATTTGCAGTCAGTCACCTGAGGTTGGCCTTTCCAGTAACAAGACATGTAACTAACAAAGTTACAAACACATGAGCAATTTGGTAGATACATAATTTAGAAAGGTTTGTTTAAAATGCCAAAGGAGTTCCTACAAGTACAAATATTAATTCTATGGTTAATAAGTATGAATAACTTTTGGATCTCCCAAAAACAAAAAAGTCTAAAACTAAAATTACTTAAGGGAAAAAAAAATGATGGATTAGTAATTAACAATAATTATAAAATTATTTATATAGTACAAGTTTAAAAATGAACCATTAGTGTAAAACCAAATGGAATTGTAATCACACATTTAATTCTTTTAAAATCCAGTTGGTGTGTTTATAATCCATTGTAATTATATAATACTATTTCATCCATTTAATATTCTAAATTATTAAAAGCTGTTTGTTTCACCATAGTAAGAAATCTTAACCAGTCTAAATAATCTCAAAGAATCTTGCAAATAAACCTTTCATTTCTTGGTACATACACATTATTCATCAAGATTTTGTTTAATGTAAAAATAGTATTACTGTTAGTTCTCTGAACCATTTGAAAACAGCCGAGTGTCTAATGTTGAGAAATATCAAAATTATCATTCATATCAACCATTTCTTTGTTGGTAAACAAAGTTACCTCTCGAATGGCTTTATCTACATGACTTGAGTTCTTCTGGACTAAGATTATCCAACTTCTCCAAATCTAATGGGAGTTTCCCTTTAGTTGTTCTATAATCACAGACTGCCTTTCCATGATCATACTCTGTGGCATACCAGCCTCGCCTGTCTATAATAATGGGACATAGGTAAGTAATAAATCTCTTAAAACATACAAATCAGCTTATGTAGATAACACATCTAATCAAATGCTATATAATTTAAGAATGAAACTGTTTGAAAAATAGATGTATACCTACATTATCATGGTAAAAGTTTTATAAACCTTAACCCGTATGATCGCTTTTCTTGAATTTGTTGTGTAGCTTCAAACACGAGAGGGATATTTCATTTTGTTAAAACATTAAAGACTAAATCTGCTTAGTTCACCTCGTAGGCATATTTCTCTAGATCTTCAAGTTGTTCCTTCAGTTGATCAATGAGTTCTTTCTGCTTTTTCCTCTGTTGAGCTAACTTCTCTTCACATTCTTGTTCTGTCTGCACAAATGAAGAAAAATAAATAAATGTGACTGAGAATACCCCACACATAACATTACACTTTAAACAGTAGCATCATATATTTAACAAGCTATCAAAATAAACATTCTTCAGAAGAAAGTTCTACCTAATTCTGAACCCTAAGTTTGTTTATATCACTAAGCCTACTTCAGAATAGTGTTTTTTACCTAATAAAGTTTAAAAACTTTAAGCTAAGTCTAATTTAAATTTAAGTTGACTTAAGTAAAATTAAATAAAACATCTATACATGTGAGTAATATTTTCAACTGCAAGTTTGTTTTTATCATTTCATATAAAACAACAGCAACTTTATATAAAATATCAGCCACTCTTGCAGAGTTTTAACATAAAATAACTATTTTGCACTTGTTATTACTTCTGCAAGAAACACTAGTGAAGAGAACATACAGTGCATTAACTCATTAAAGTACGGAAAACGAAGACCCCATAAAGCAGTGATATTTAAGATAACTAAAAAAAACCACTAAAACAAAAAAAAATATAACACTCTCACCCAAAAATACACCAAACCTAACTACAATCCTTTTAGAAGTTCATTTCTCACAATATTCTGCAGTAAATACAACTTGGTTTTAGGTTTTATAATGATACCAACCTGCAAAACAAGCTCAGATCCTGATTTGTAATCCCTTATGTCAGGAACTCCCCTAAAAGCAAATTCTTCCAGCTCTTTCAAAAGTACCTATTGTTTGGTAAATTAAGTTTCATCAATATGTTGGAATGATAATCTGTGTTATTTAAGACCAAATGAGCCTAGTTACAGAAAAGCTACATCGTAAACTTACAAATGTTTGTTTAAACAAGTTTTTAAAAATATTAATTGTGAAGTAATAGTAAATACTTCTTGTACATAATCTAACTTAGAAATCTGCAACACTGAACAATTGTTTTTCTGAATTTCAAGCTTCTGTTTTCAGTTGTTTTAGTCTCTAATAAAGGGTACGAAATTAAAACAAATAACTTCTGTTCTCACTTCTTTTTCTTCAGCAGAGGCATCAACAATTTGCTTCAACCTGAACTGAACTTGAGCAAAGTGCGTCGTCAGGGCGATCAGAGAAGAATTGAGCTGTTCTTGTTCCTCTTCCAGATGATGGAGACGTTCTGCTTCACTCAATCCCCTGAAGAGACGAACACGTGAAACATAGTTTTATCTTTAACTAATGACTGTAATTACCATGACTGGGCTCTTCTGTAGACTGTGCTGAGATTATGAAGTCACAAGACGAAACACCAAGTACTAAAGCTAATATTTCCTGAGTTATAAGGTCCACTGAACTGTTGTCTACATAAATATATAATTAATTTTGTTTTTCTTAATTAAAACTAATATTTCTCGAGTTATAAGGTCCACTGAACTGTTGTCTACATAAATACATAATTAATTTTCTTTTTCTTTATTAAAGCTAATATTTCCCGAGTTATAAGGCCCACTAAACTGTTGTCTACATTATATGTTACAAAGCTTTACAAAATATAAATATATAATTAATTGTGTTTTCCTTTATTGTTATAAATAGAGCATTTTTTTCATTTAATGCCAAATGAACCTTGTAATAGTGATTAACAAAAACAAAGTTTATAGTTTAATGTTATTGTAAGTTTAATACAAATGTAATTACTGAAGAAACTTTAGCTTTGCCACAGATATTTTTGAAATTTATATTATGAAAATAAAGTTACTTTGTAATACTCCCAATCAACAGACAAAAACAAACTTGGGAGTCATTAGTAAGTTGACAATTATATTAATCCTTCTTTGGCAATTGTTATGCACATTTAAATTACAAATTCCTGCACTTACCGATGTTTCCTATTTATTCAAATGTCCTTAAAAAACGTATTAAATTAATTATTTCTTAAAAAATACTAGTCACTATTCAGTCTCTTGAGGCAAATACTAGTCACTATTCAGTCTCTTTAGGTAAATACTAGTCACTATTCAGTCTCTTTAGGTAAATACTAGTCACTATTCAGTCTCTTCAGGCAAATACTCGTCACTATTCAGTCTCTTGAGGCAAATACTAGTCACTATTCAGTCTCTTTAGGTAAATACTAGTCACTATTCAGTCTCTTTAGGTAAATACTAGTCACTATTCAGTCTCTTTAGGCAAATACTCGTCACTATTCAGTCTCTTCAGGCAAATACTAGTCACTATTCAGTCTCTTCAGGTAAATACCAGCACTATTCAGTCTCTTCAGGTAAATAGTAGTCACTATTCAGTCTCTTTAGGTAAATACTAGTCACTATTCAGTCTCTTCAGGCAAATACTCGTCACTATTCAGTCTCTTGAGGTAAATACTCGTCACTATTCAGTCTCTTTAGGCAAATACTCGTCACTATTCAGTCTCTTGAGGCAAATACTCGTCACTATTCAGTCTCTTGAGGCAAATACTAGTCACTATTCAGTCTCTTGAGGTAAATACTGTCACTATTCAGTCTCTTTAGGCTAAATACTCTTCAGGCAAATCACTATTCAGTCTCTTGAGGCAAATACTCGTCACTATTCAGTCTCTTGAGGCAAATACTCATCACTATTCAGTCTCTTGAGGCAAATACTCATCACTATTCAGTCTCTTGAGGCAAATACTCGTCACTATTCAGTCTCTTGAGGCAAATACTAGTTACTATTCAGTCTCTTGAGGCAAATACTCGTCACTATTCAGTCTCTTGAGGCAAATACTCATCACTATTCAGTCTCTTTAGGTAAATACTCATCACTATTCAGTCTCTTGAGGCAAATACTAGTCACTATTCAGTCTCTTGAGGCAAATACTCGTCACTATTCAGTCTGTTTAGGTAAATACTAGTCACTATTCAGTCTCTTGAGGCAAATACTCATCACTATTCAGTCTCTTGAGGCAAATACTCGTCACTATTCAGTCTCTTTAGGTAATTACTAGTCACTATTCAGTCTCTTGAGGTAAATACTAGTCACTATTCAGTCTCTTTAGGTAAATACTAGTCACTATTCAGTCTCTTTAGGCAAATACTAGTCACTATTCAGTCTCTTTAGGCAAATACTCGTCACTATTCAGTCTCTTGAGGCAAATACTCGTCACTATTCAGTCTCTTTAGGCAAATACTAGTCACTATTCAGTCTCTTCAGGCAAATACTCGTCACTATTCAGTCTCTTTAGGTAAATACTCGTCACTATTCAGTCTCTTCAGGCAAATACTAGTTACTATTCAGTCTCTTTAGGTAAATACTAGTCACTATTCAGTCTCTTTAGGTAAATACTCGTCACTATTCAGTCTCTTGAGGCAAATACTCGTCACTATTCAGTCTCTTTAGGTAATTACTAGTCACTATTCAGTCTCTTGAGGTAAATACTAGTCACTATTCAGTCTCTTTAGGTAAATACTAGTCACTATTCAGTCTCTTTAGGTAAATACTCGTCACTATTCAGTCTCTTTAGGTAAATACTCGTCACTATTCAGTCTCTTCAGGCAAATACTGTCACTATTCAGTCTCTTTAGGTAAATACTGTCACTATTCAGTCTCTTCAGGCAAATACTAGTCACTATTCAGTCTCTTTAGGCAAATACTCGTCACTATTCAGTCTCTTCAGGCAAATACTAGTTACTATTCAGTCTCTTTAGGTAAATACTAGTCACTATTCAGTCTCTTTAGGTAAATACTCGTCACTATTCAGTCTCTTGAGGCAAATACTCGTCACTATACAGTCTCTTTAGGTAATTACTAGTTACTATTCAGTCTCTTTAGGTAAATACTAGTCACTATTCAGTCTCTTCAGGTAAATACTCGTCACTATTCAGTCTCTTGAGGTAAATACTAGTCACTATTCAGTCTCTTGAGGTAATTACTAGTCAATTCAGTCTCTTGAGGTAAATCATCACTATTCAGTCTCTTGAGGCAAATACTGTCACTATTCAGTCTCTTGAGGCAAATACTCTTCACTATTCAGTCTCTTTAGGTAAATAAATATTCAGTCTCTTTAGGTAAATACTCACACTATTCAGTCTCTTTAGGTAAATACTAGTCACTATTCAGTCTCTTCAGGCAAATACTCGTCACTATTCAGTCTCTTTAGGTAAATACTAGTCACTATTCAGTCTCTTCAGGCAAATACTATTCAGTCTCTTCAGGCAAATCTCTATTCAGTCTCTTGAGGTAAATACTAGTTACTATTCAGTCTCTTTAGGCAAATACTCATCACTATTCAGTCTCTTTAGGTAAATACTCATCACTATTCAGTCTCTTTAGGTAAATACTAGTCACTATTCAGTCTCTTTAGGTAAATACTAGTCACTATTCAGTCTCTTCAGGCAAATACTCATCACTATTCAGTCTCTTCAGGTAAATACTTGCCACTATTCAGTCTCTTGAGGCAAATACTAGTCACTATTCAGTCTCTTGAGGCAAATACTAGTCACTATTCAGTCTCTTTAGGTAAATACTAGTCACTATTCAGTCTCTTCAGGCAAATACTCGTCACTATTCAGTCTCTTCAGGTAAATACTCGTCACTATTCAGTCTCTTTAGGTAAATACTAGTCACTATTCAGTCTCTTCAGGTAAATACTGTCACTATTCAGTCTCTTCAGGGTAAATACTAGTCACTATTCAGTCTCTTTAGGTAAATACTCGTCACTATTCAGTCTCTTCAGGCAAATACTAGTCACTATTCAGTCTCTTGAGGCAAATACTCGTCACTATTCAGTCTCTTTAGGTAATTACTAGTCACTATTCAGTCTCTTGAGGTAAATACTAGTCACTATTCAGTCTCTTGAGGTAAATACTAGTCACTATTCAGTCTCTTGAGGCAAATACTAGTCACTATTCAGTCTCTTTAGGTAAATACTAGTCACTATTCAGTCTCTTCAGGCAAATACTCGTCACTATTCAGTCTCTTCAGGCAAATACTCGCCACTATTCAGTCTCTTCAGGCAAATACTCGTCACTATTCAGTCTCTTGAGGCAAATACTCGTCACTATTCAGTCTCTTTAGGTAAATACTAGTCACTATTCAGTCTCTTGAGGTAAATACTAGTCACTATTCAGTCTCTTTAGGTAAATACTAGTCACTATTCAGTCTCTTCAGGCAAATACTCGTCACTATTCAGTCTCTTTAGGTAAATACTCATCACTATTCAGTCTCTTGAGGCAAATACTCATCACTATTCAGTCTCTTGAGGCAAATACTAGTCACTATTCAGTCTCTTGAGGCAAATACTAGTCACTATTCAGTCTCTTTAGGTAAATACTAGTCACTATTCAGTCTCTTCAGGCAAATACTAGTCACTATTCAGTCTCTTCAGGCAAATACTCGTCACTATTCAGTCTCTTCAGGCAAATACTCGTCACTATTCAGTCTCTTTAGGTAAATACTAGTCACTATTCAGTCTCTTCAGGCAAATACTCGTCACTATTCAGTCTCTTCAGGCAAATACTAGTCACTATTCAGTCTCTTGAGGCAAATACTAGTCACTATTCAGTCTCTTGAGGCAAATACTAGTCACTATTCAGTCTCTTCAGGCAAATACTAGTCACTATTCAGTCTCTTTAGGCAAATACTCGTCACTATTCAGTCTCTTCAGGCAAATACTCGTCACTATTCAGTCTCTTGAGGCAAATACTCGTCACTATTCAGTCTCTTTAGGTAAATACCAGCACTATTCAGTCTCTTTAGGCAAATACTAGTTACTATTCAGTCTCTTTACGTAAATACTCGTCACTATTCAGTCTCTTGAGGCAAATACTCGTCACTATTCAGTCTCTTTAGGTAAATACTCGTCACTATTCAGTCTCTTTAGGTAAATACCAGCACTATTCAGTCTCTTTAGGTAAATACTAGTCACTATTCAGTCTCTTCAGGCAAATACTAGTTACTATTCAGTCTCTTTAGGTAAATACTAGTCACTATTCAGTCTCTTTAGGTAAATACCAGCACTATTCAGTCTCTTTAGGCAAATACTCGTCACTATTCAGTCTCTTGAGGCAAATACTAGTCACTATTCAGTCTCTTTAGGTAAATACTAGTCACTATTCAGTCTCTTCAGGCAAATACTCATCACTATTCAGTCTCTTGAGGCAAATACTTGTCACTATTCAGTCTCTTTAGGTAAATACTAGTCACTATTCAGTCTCTTCAGGCAAATACTAGTCACTATTCAGTCTCTTTAGGTAAATACTAGTCACTATTCAGTCTCTTTAGGTAAATACCAGCACTATTCAGTCTCTTTAGGCAAATACTAGTTACTATTCAGTCTCTTTAGGTAAATACTAGTCACTATTCAGTCTCTTTAGGTAAATACCAGCACTATTCAGTCTCTTTAGGTAAATACTAGTCACTATTCAGTCTCTTTAGGTAAATACCAGCACTATTCAGTCTCTTTAGGTAAATACTAGTCACTATTCAGTCTCTTCAGGCAAATACTAGTTACTATTCAGTCTCTTTAGGTAAATACTCATCACTATTCAGTCTCTTTAGGCAAATACTCGTCACTATTCAGTCTCTTTAGGTAAATACTAGTCACTATTCAGTCTCTTCAGGCAAATACTAGTTACTATTCAGTCTCTTTAGGTAAATACTAGTTACTATTCAGTCTCTTCAGGCAAATACTAGTTACTATTCAGTCTCTTTAGGTAAATACTAGTTACTATTCAGTCTCTTCAGGCAAATACTAGTTACTATTCAGTCTCTTTAGGTAAATACTAGTTACTATTCAGTCTCTTTAGGTAAATACCAGCACTATTCGGTCTCTTTAGGTAAATACTAGTCACTATTCAGTCTCTTCAGGCAAATACTAGTTACTATTCAGTCTCTTCAGGCAAATACTAGTCACTATTCAGTCTCTTCAGGCAAATACTAGTTACTATTCAGTCTCTTTAGGTAAATACTCGTCACTATTCAGTCTCTTTAGGTAAATACTAGTTACTATTCAGTCTCTTTAGGCAAATACTCGTCACTATTCAGTCTCTTGAGGCAAATACTCGTCACTATTCAGTCTCTTCAGGCAAATACTAGTTACTATTCAGTCTCTTTAGGTAAATACTAGTCACTATTCAGTCTCTTTAGGTAAATACCAGCACTATTCAGTCTCTTTAGGCAAATACTAGTTACTATTCAGTCTCTTTAGGTAAATACTAGTCACTATTCAGTCTCTTTAGGTAAATACCAGCACTATTCAGTCTCTTCAGGCAAATACTAGTTACTATTCAGTCTCTTTAGGTAAATACTAGTTACTATTCAGTCTCTTCAGGCAAATACTAGTTACTATTCAGTCTCTTTAGGTAAATACTAGTTACTATTCAGTCTCTTCAGGCAAATACTAGTTACTATTCAGTCTCTTCAGGCAAATACTAGTTACTATTCAGTCTCTTCAGGCAAATACTAGTTACTATTCAGTCTCTTTAGGCAAATACTAGTTACTATTCAGTCTCTTTAGGTAAATACCAGCACTATTCAGTCTCTTCAGGCAAATACTAGTCACTATTCAGTCTCTTTAGGTAAATACCAGCACTATTCAGTCTCTTTAGGTAAATACTAGTCACTATTCAGTCTCTTTAGGCAAATACTAGTTACTATTCAGTCTCTTTAGGTAAATACCAGCACTATTCAGTCTCTTTAGGTAAATACCAGCACTATTCAGTCTTTTTAGGTAAATACTAGCACTATTCAGTCTCTTTAGGTAAATACTAGTCACTATTCAGTCTCTTTAGGTAAATACTAGTTGCTATTCAGTCTCTTTAGGTAAATAATGAAATTAAATAGTGTTGATGGGGTTGTCTTATGAATATTTCAGTCATTTTAAAAAATGCCAGACTTAAGATAATTCTGTAAAAATAAACTAAAAAAAGATTTGTTTCTAGAATTGGATACAAATAATGTAACTAAATTTTTCTTTGTTCTCTTCAATAAAACCATATGAACTCGTGTCACTATGACAATGATTTTGTCGTGTTTACAACAGCAAACACTGAAACTATAAGGCCAAAAATGATGCATTTTGTTCACATTATCATGTGACACATAATAACATTTTAGCTAAAAATGAAAAAGTGCCTGCTTTTAAAACTTCTAACACATGTTTATAGGTAAGCTTGTAAAGCTACATTGAAAGAAAACAAACTGCTGTTGTAAACATGTGTGGCAAGTCTGGTCTAGGATCAAATGTTGATCTCTCTTTCAAGGGGTGAATTACTAACAGAAGGTTTTGAATTGTTTGGAAAACCTACTGCAAAGTACATGTGAGCCAATAAGACTTAAAATTTTCAAAAATCAGAGATAAAATCATGAAACTAGAAGAAACACATTGTAACTAAGTGTATTGCAGACAGTAAGCAATATGTGATTCAATTTGTATCTTCAAATAATTTTTATAGAACTTATGAAACTTAGTTTTTGTATATACAGTTTTCATTCACCTGTTCAAATCTGCAGATACTTCCCTTTTGAATTTCATGTCAAATAATGTTATGACGAGAGAAACAAGTACTGTGAAAAACAATTTTGTGAAGTCAATAAAACACACACACAAACATAAGTTGCAGTGTGACTTATTGTGTAAACATTTGTATCACCATTTAGTATCCACATATTTCAAGACTGATCTCAAATAACATTACAATCACAGAAGCAAGTACTATGAAAAGAAAAACTGTGCAATCAATAAACACGTATCCAAGTTGTAATGTAACTTGTATAAATGTGTATTACATGTCAGGCTGGCAGGCATTTATGGAGTTACATATACACACATTAAGACCATGGACCCTGGGGCTGAGCCCTCTCTAGCCCCTACCAAAATATGTCATTGACTATGGCACTGTATTTTAAAATTGTAGGAAGAAAATAATTAATATAATATCTTCAATATTATGTGAAATGATGATTATAAAAGCTTGACAATGAACACAAACCAGCTAATATCTAAGTTCAAACATGTGCTGTATGTCAAAAACAGTGACAAAACTGAAATTGTACTTGCCAAGAGAAGCAATAAAAAAATGAAAAAAACAAAACACTTGTGAAACTGATATAACAAATATTATTCATATAAACTCATTTGCTGAGGTAAAATTACTTTTAAATTCTGTTTATAGCCTGTAGATACAAAAAAATATAAGAAAAATTACTTGAAGTTTAGGTACATTTTTAGGTACATGACACAAAATATAGAAAAATCCTAAACTCACAAGAGAGCTAGAAAAAATTGTTATCAGGAATGTATATTCAGTACTTTTATTTTCATTAAAAAGTTGAACTTATATTCATAAAAACATGAATTTGGGACTGTTACTAAAACACAGTGTAATTGAATGGAGTGCTGACCCTTCATGCCTCAGAACCACTAACATTTCACTTATAAGACCACACCTACTATATTCCATACCTACACAGATCTGCACCCCAAAAATGAACTGGAATAAAAATAAGTAGAATCCACTGTAGTGCTGCCAAAATAATATGTGACTTACGACACAGTTGTCTGAATATTAGAGCTGAATTTGAAAGAGACCTCCTTGCACTAAAATTACCAGGATAGCTTCAAGCTGAATTTGAAGGAGAACTCCTTCCACTAAAATTTCCAGGACAGCTTCAAGCTGAATTTGAAGGAGACCTCCTTCCACTAAAATTACCAGGACAGCTTCAAGCTGAATTTGAAGGAGAACTCCTTCCACTAAAATTATCAGGACAGCTTCAAGCTGAATTTGAAGGAGAAACTACCAGGTCAGCTTCAAGCACAAATATATCAGTTTGTAATAAAATAAAAAAGTAAAAGAATAAATAAATTGTAAATAAATAAAAATTGTTGTGTTAATTAGATCATTTTAATTAGTGCAGCAGTTTTTAAGTTTTTTCAAATTCCTTCACACATGAATAAAACTGATATCCTAGCAAAACAAAGCAGCTGTGAATCAAGATCCCAGAAATAAAAAACAAATGCACAACATCTACTAAAACAGAGGAATGGTATACATATTGAAAAAAACAAAATCACAGCTGGTACTAAGGAAGTAAAAGCCTGACACCACAGTTGCAAGCAGTTTAAATAGACGAGTCGAATCTTATTGCAAGACTTAAATAGAGACACCTCAAGCATACAATGTTTCGATATGGAATAAAAAGCCACCCTACTTGTACAAAATTCAATAGTGAAAAAACAAGGGCTTATTTTTTATGTAGTTAGAAACTAAATCTGATGAATTACTTAATACCCTTGAGAAGACAGTTTAGTGAATGTTCTAATGATCTGGGGATCAGAAATTACATCTAGCTTTTGGAATGTAACCTAGCAAAAGAAAATGATGAATTTGGCATTTGTATTACACTACTGAAAAACCTTTTTTCCACAACAAGAAACTGACTGCCCTGCAAATTTGTTGTTGTTTTTTGTCAATTAATAAAACACAAAATGAACTGCAAGCTGTTAGCAAAGTGTGACCTACAAGGGTACCTGACAGTGTAATTTCACATACATCACAGGTTATCATGAAAGGTGTCTGTTTTTTGATAATCAGAATTTCAACTCAAGCTTGGAATTTTATCACTTCTGTCATGTTATCTCATGCTTGATAGAGATTTAAATGTTACACCAAATCTATGCTTCAGATAACACTTATTTTTAGGAATATTTTTATCAATTGCATAAACATTTAAAATCACTTTCAAAGTAAAAAACAACAAAAAAACTAAACCTTCAATGTGTTATGAAATGCATAGAGAGTAGAAAAAATTATTAAAAGCTTCAATATCATAATACATAAAGTGTAAAATCTAATCAACATTATCAACTGAACAAACAAAGAATTCTTAGGTGACTTCATTCCCCCACTTCTGAATACAATCCTATGAAAATACCTGAATGTGAACTTTTGCACATTATATTGAAAATTGTGACTAACAAAACATAATGATTAATTAAGATGAACAACTTGCAGTACACTAAATTATGCACCCTTTATGACATGCTAAAGTACCTGTATTTTGCTCCTCTTGGAAGAATACGTTTCCCACTTAATAAAACTGTAAGGTTTGTTTATTTTGAATTTTGTGCAAAGCTGCATGAGGGCTATCTGTGCTAGCCACTCCTAATTTAACAGTGTGAGACTAGAGAAAGGCAGCTAGTCATCACCACCAACCACCAACTCTTGGGCTACTCTTTAACCAATGCATAATGGGATTGACCATCATATTATAATGCCCCCACAGCTCAAAGGATGAGCATGTTTGGTGCAATGAGGATTCAAACCTGTGACCCTCAAATTACAAGTCGAACGCCTTAACCCACCTGGCCATGCCAGGCCAAAACTGTGAAGTATAACAAAAAAAAAACAATTATTAGAATGAAAAGATATTTCATTCATTGAAAAGTGTTATTCTATAGTAATATTACTCTGTTGCATTTCTTAGCTAAGAATACATGAGAAAATGTTCTTTTGATAAGTAAATAATTATTAAGAATTAAAAACTTTAAAATTGAAGTGTTGGAATGATTCAATTGAAATATCCAAAATTATTAAAAGATGTGATGAGATTGGAGGCCAATTATTTTGTGTGTGCTGAACTCTGACAGCAGTTGGACAGAAGATTTTAAATTGAGAAGTTGGAAAAATGGGACATCTCCAGATGAGTTAGTTTTATTTTGTCAATGGAGTAACAAATATGTGGAACACATTGTTATGTAGAGAGGAAGAAAATGAAGCCTTAGAAAATTAAAATGGTTCTAAGTGTCTGGATTACTGGTAGGACATTTAGTGAGTGATCTTTTCTCTTTGAGGTTAAGAGTCATCCTTGAGAGGCTAAGGGTCAAAGGACTCCTATAACATACACTTTATAAAAGATTGAACAGGCTTATCTTGAATGCTACTAATGATGTACAGAAATTTCTTTTTTGTGCTACTTATTGTATCACAATCTGATGTCAATCATTTTCAATACACGATGTTTTATCAAATACCGTTCTTGCTTTGGATGACAAAAACATGTAACTTAATGAATAAAAAGCAATAGGCAGAATAAAACCTAAAATTTAAATAAGTTAATAATTTTTCAAAAAATCCAAAACAGAGAGTCTACTTATATTTTATACACAATATGTATCAAAACTACGAGGACAAGGATATAAATATCTTGTCACAGACACAGCTTTGTAATTATTTATAATTACCACAGCAAACAAAAGGGGTGCAGACTTTAGACCCAGTATTGCTCATGGCTTAATAGCAAAGAAAATGTTAACTTGAATAATTCAGCAATTTCAACTGGAGGTTTGCAGAACATGAAAAATGGATTACTTGGGTTAAGGAAATATAAGGGCTTAGATATTCTATATGGCTAACGTATGGAATCATATTAAGATAACTGTAAAATATGGATATAACTAATTTTTTAGTTTCAGTTAAATTATATGATGTTTAATAATCAATACGGATCACTGTTAAATACTGTCATAAAATATCCCATTGTCTTAGCCTGTGCCACATGGTTAGGGTTTTCTCCTTGTTTCAGCATGAATATTAAAGGAGGTAAGTACATTTCATATTTCCTCTTAAATATTCAGTTCACGTGATCACGAACAAAGGAGATCTCAGACATCTCATCAGCAGCCACGCTTAATTAGTCAAGCATACTAGTGAACTATTACACTTCTATATTACACATTTAATGTTTAACACATTAACTCACTGTTCAACTAACTGAATTAGAGGACAAAACAGTTGAACAGCTCGATCTCTGACTGGTAATGAACTGATTCATTTATTACACTACAGTGAGAAAATGAAATTACAAATTATAGTAACTTTTCCAAAGTAATCATTGGATTAGTTATACTTAACTGTACCTTAAACACAATAATCAAGTGAAAAGTTATAATGTCTCACCCAAAATAATCATAGGAACAAGATGGCATATCAAGTTCACTTGCTCCAACTGGAGCCCACCGTTCTGGAGGCCTCTCATCCTGGCTGTCGTAACCATTCAGTTCCATGGGTAAACTAGGTTCTTCTGTCATCATTTTGTTGTGTTTTTGCTAGTTCATGAAATACCGTGTTCAGTTTCTGACTGTTTAATGAAGTTAAGTAAGATACAATGGATTATTATTAATCTTAAAACATCTGTAAAACTGTAATACAAGTTAATGAAAAATAACCGATTTTTACACATGAAACTGGACTTTAATCATACCAACCTCATAATCTGTTATAATTTCAACACCATCACATGCATGGTTTGACAAAACATTCTTATGATTTAACATTAAAAATAAATGGTCTTTTTCACAAAAATAAAACATTCTAATTTGGTGTTATTGACATAAAATGTGTTCTGTTGACAAGTAATTTATCTTGCTGTACCACATACATCATTTTTCTCCATACTATCAAAATATTTAATCTAACAACTTGGTGTACTTGCCCAGGGTCCCTCAAAGTGTTCCATTTCAAAAGTCATTAAAATGCAAATTAACGATAACAAAAAGTTTTATTTGTTGCCTCTCAAATTCATATGTCATGCTGTGTTGTTGCCTATAGAGTGCATAATTCTTTCTGTGATTCACAGCATGTGCATATTTTATTAACATCATGACAGTACAGATTGCAACATTAAGCATCCCCCATGTGACATCATTTTAATGTCTACATATTGACTGACAGTCAACACACTACTGTATAGTGGGTATAAATTGTTAAAATAGGTGACCCTAAAAGACCCTTTTGGAAAAAATGTATTTTTTAAAATTATTTTTTGAGTTACCCCAAGATATTGAGAAAGATTACTATTTCCCTTACCCCACCCCAAGAGTATGAAAAAAATAATAACACAGAGAACATTTAAAAAAGACATCCATATGTCAGATACAGTAATAACTACTTTAGAAACCAGTGTGCAGAATTAACATTAACAGATGGAATGCAAGAAGAGAAACAGACCAAAGAAAAAAGTTATGACATTCTAAACTGGACAGAATTAAAAGAATAAGGAAAGCTCTTCAGAAATAGAAGGTGAGCAAAAACATTTCCTTAAGCCACAAAAATATGAAGCAATGGATGTGGTAGGTTCACTTGTACCAGTAAACTGTTGTAGAGGTCAGTAAGGTAAGATAATACTGGATTATTTAAGCATGCTAACACAGTGCATCCAACAATATTGAAATCACTTTTGACTACTCCTGACTCATCTATTGAAACTAATCTCACCTACTACTAACTCATCTGTAAGATATTTGTCACTGTTAATGTTAAAACTAGAATAATCACTCAATATTTGTTACCAATCAGACATGTGTCCTAATTACTACAAGTTTGTTGTGATCACATGGATACTAAAATGATCTGTTTGATTGGTCTTATATTTTTGTTATTATTCAAATTTTTAGCAACATTAATAATTTTCTTAAACTACAATTGTAGAAGTTAAATTAACTGTGTTTTGGGTGTGTACATCTTTTAAAGAATTTATAATTTTTGGGATATTATAAATTGAATTATACGAGATATTTATGAATGTTGAGAAACATCCATTAACAAATGTCATTATTGATAATTTTGTAATTGTATATCAATACCCAACACATTTAGCAGACACTTTTATTTAAAATATTGAACAAATAATATTTATATTAATTATTTTCATATTATACATAACCACATATGCCTATTCTCCAGAAATACATTATAAAAATTACAATTAAAGATTTTATCACAAGCCCATATTACATCGCATATCAACAGCACCACACACCTTGTGCGATCACATTCTGTGTATCACGTTTAGTAACTGTAATTACATTTATATTACAGTATTATAAAACTAATTTAGTATTACAATTACTGCTGTCAGTGATTGTAGTTCTTACTACTAATGAATAGTCTTGTTGTAATTGTATTTCAGTTTATACTAGTTTGTATTTTACAATTTGCCATATGATGAGTTAAGGGCTAAGTTACAAAGCACTTAAAGAGTAAGTCACATATAAAAATTAAGTACATATGTAATCAATGCATAATAACAATATTCCTTTCGTTCTAAGTGATATACCTTGTATTATCTCTAGGTTATTTACTTCCAAACCCAAGTGCCATTTCTTCTGCAGTCACTCAAAACTCAACGTATGTTGCACAACCCAGTAACGTGTATACGCCTGTGAAACGATTGCTGCTATTTACAACTTTCGATTTATGCCCAGAGTGTACCTCAGGGCGACTCTTGTTACTTGCGGACCAGGATTCACAACATTCACGAAACTTTGGTTTTATCAAATTTCTCAAACACAGAGCGCTACACTTTAAAAAATAAATTTAATAAAATCAAATATTAACAAGAAACTTTAATATGTCAATCTATGAACTATATAAGTCGCTGCTAACAACATTGTGCAGATTATTCAGAAACACTGACAATATTATAATTACATTAATTACAAGAACAAAATCCTCCATGCATTTGTAGTGCAGGATATTACATTTCTCTGATTATTGTGTTTTTCAGAGTTTTAATTCTGAATGCATAAATACATTCAAATATCAATTTAAATTTCGCTGTTTAGAGAGCATAACAGATGAGTTCGCTAGTTGTCAATTACTTTATGCAGGGAAAATAAAATGCGACGTACATAAATAGAAAATATCTCCTGTCTGTGTCTTTTGTGCGTTTTTCTTTTAGTAAAGCCACAAAGGCTATCTGCTCAGCCCGAGGGGAATCGAACCCCTGATTTGAACGTTGTAAATCCGGAGACATACCGCTGTACTAGTGGGTGGCATCTACTGTCAGCCAATCGGATAGGATAGAAACCATGAGAGATATCCAAAAAGGTATCAAACATAGAATGCCCTTGCAAAGCAGTTGAGGTGAATGTTAATTAGCTCACATTATAAGAGATTCTAGAGTTTGCTGCCTTTTTTGAATTTTGCGCAAAGCTACGTGAGGGCTATCTGCGCTAGCCATTCTTAATTTACCAGTGTTAGACTAGAGGGAAGGCCACTAGTCATCACCACCCACCGCCAACTCTTGGGCTACTCTTTTACCAACGAATAGTGGGATTGATTTTAACATTATAATACCCCACGTCTGAAAGGGCGAGTATATTTGGTGTGACAGGGATTCGAACCCTCGAATTACAAGCCGAACGCCTTAACCACCTGGCCATGCCAGGCCTCTTTCGTGAGAGAGATCAACTAGCTATAAGCTATTGCCCAAGTTTTAAGACTTTTTTTTTTTTTATGCTACAGGATTTGTTGGTGTTCTTCTTTCTGTTAACTTTGTTAGAATGTCATCTCTGAAAGTAGACAGGCTATGTCTAGATTCTCTTGTACTTAGTTTTACTTTACTTGTTACTCAGGTACGTTTACACATGCACAATGTTTTTTGTGGGTTACAGGGTATTAATATGTTCACCTTTAAAGGGCTATTTCTAGATTTTGTAATGTATTATTTTGGGTTTTAAAATATGTTTGAAGAGTTTTCTTTTAACAGTTTTTATCATATAGCATTGTATTTTACATGACATAGTTAAGAAGACTTATTTTCATTCGGTCATTATGCATTATTGGTTGTGTATGTGTATTTTCGTATAACAAAACCACATCGGGTTATATGCTGAGTCCATCGAGGGGAATAGAACTCCTGATTTTAGCGTTGTGTGTGTGTTTTCTGATAGCAAAGTTACATAGGGCTATCCGTTGAGCCCACCGAGGGGAATCAAACCCATGATTTTAGCGTTGTAAATCCGTAGACATACTGCTGTACTAGCGGGTACTGTGCATTATTGTAAATGGTTACAAACCACAAATAACGTTGTTGTTTTTTTATTACTTTACCTCTTTTTTTGTATCGGCCCAGCATGGCCAGGTGGTTAGGGTGCTCGGCTTGTAATCTGAGGGTCGGGGATTCGAATTCCTCTCATACCAATTATGCTCGCCCTTTCAACCGTGTAGGCGTTGTAATGTGACGTTCAATCCTACTATTCGCTGGTAAAAGAGTAGCCTAGAACTGGCGGTGGGTGGTGATGACTAGCTACCTTCCCTTTAGTCTTACACTGCTAATTTACGGTCGGTTAGCGGACATAGACCCCGTATAACTTTGTGCTAAATTTAAATCAAACAAACTTCTTTTGTGTTATTTCAATTTAATTCATTATTAAAGGATTCTATTTTTTATCATGCATTAGTATAGTTCTTTGTTGAATGGTTTCTGTCATTCATGTTACGTGTACCTCTTTTTAGGAATAAAATTTAATTACGAGTTTAAAAGTGATTAGTTTTAAAGTTAAATTTAAGTATATACGTGTGACAAGTGTGAAAAAAAGAAAGAGGGGTGAAATTGCGATTGCAAATATTTGACACATTTTATGACACTGCTTTAATGATATAGAGATTTAATTTTTTTTTTTAAGTTTCCACACTGTAATTGAAGCAATATGTGCTCCAGAAGGTGATTAAGGTTACACTGTTGTAATTGTTCTCTGTATGTGATGTTTCTTTCGCTTAAAAGGATATTGCATCAATATAAACTGCTCAAAAAGTAAAGGAACAAGTACGTTTTTTATATAATTTATCTCAGTGTTCCAAATGTGATGATATTTTTATTTTTTTAGGTAATTTGCTTCATTTCAGTTCCATCTGTATTCATGTTTTAATGTGTGATGAACGGTAAAACATGGAGAACTAATATTTAAAAAAAATGACCAATATTACCAAAACTGATATCCCATATGAGACGATACTTTAAACAGTTTTATGCGTTTATTCAAGAAATGTTTGAAACATTCAATATTTAGTGTCACCTCCATGGGCTGTAACACACTCCTGACACTGATTTGGCACACTTTGAATCAGTCTATCCACGTTATCTTGGGGTATGGCAGCCCACTCGTCTACCAGGGCTTGTCGGAGTTCCTGTACATTCGCTAACTCAACTCGACAACATATCCCAATAATGTTCAATAGGACTTAAATCTGGAGATCTAGCAGACCACTCAAAAGTCTCTATTCCTTCCTCGTCAAGGAAGCCCATAGACAGTCTGTCGACGAGGGCTCGCGCGTAAGCTTGCATGAGAATGAACCCATCTCCGACAGCATCGATAAAAGGCCTCACAATGGGTTTCTGAATCTCGTCTCTATATCGTCGTGCGTTTAGAGCACCCCTGTTGAGGATGAGTAAGTCCGTGCGGCCACCCAAGCATATGCCTGCCCAGACCGTTACAGAACCTTCTTCATAAGCGTCGACTTGCTCAATGTTATAGGTGGAAAATCGTTCTCTCTGGCGTCTTCACACTCTCACACGTCCATCTTCACGAGACACAGTGAATCTGCTCTCGTCTGTTCACAGCACGGTAGCCCATTGACGAAGTTCCCAGTCCAAATGCTGAAAAGCAAACTCCAACCTCGCTGCACGGTAACGCGCTGTCAGAATAACGCCTCTTGCAGGCCACCTGGCTCTAAGGCGTCCTTCGTGCAGACGATTGCGAACTGTTTGGGCCGACACACAGGTTCCAGTGGAATACTGAAGATCATTTCGCAGTGGCCGAGCCGTTGCTAACCAATCCCTCAGAGCAGTAGTCACGATGTAGTTGTCTTCTCTGGCTCTTGTGCAGCGATGACGGTCTTGACCTGGTCTCCTGCCATAAGAGTTCGTCTCTTAGTACCGTTGCAAAATTTGACTGATGACGCTTGGTGACACGCCGACGCGCTGTACCACCCTCATTTGAGTCTGGCCATCCTCCAGCATTTGGACCGCCCTGGCCACCTTGTTCTCTGTCAGATGGCACCTAACTGCTTGGGTACACAAGATGAAGGTACACACTGACAAAACGAGCCGCAAAAGATCCATGTTGATGTTTATTTCGAGAATTAATGAGGAATGCATAGTTTCACGTAACAGTCTTATAGATGGTACCTTCAGTTGTATTCTCCTTGAGTTTCGTTTAAGTTGCTTCAAACTTCACTTGCAAGCTTAAAAAATACACTTCTAGACGAATGGATATGTTTTTCATTCTTAAATTTAGTTATGACAGAAATGTAGTGAAATATGTACTTGTTCCTTTAACTTTTTTGAGCAGTATATAACATCTGGGTTAAAAACGTCGATACTGTAATGTCCTTTGCTGGTTGGTTGCGATATCGATTAAGTACTTAACCAGTGCTGTGAAGAGAGATAGGTCACGATATAATGCTTTCAGTTGGACAAAGACACAAAGTTATCTGTTTAATTAATATGCGCTATCATCAGCCACTGTTCTTATAGAAGACAGTCGATTGAAGACATGGATTCACAGCATTGGACTTTGTGTTATGATTCAACCCAGCCAGAACGATAAAAACCATACGATAAAGTTTAAAGTTAATGATATTTCTTATTCTTTTATCAAGCTGTAAACTTTAACATACTACTCATAATCACATGATTTTAATATATACACAGACTTATTTTGTATTTTATGTCGTATTTACATAACAAATAATGGGAAAATGTATATTATTTGTGCCTATTTTTACACTTATTATTCGAAAACAAAAATGTTTTAAAGATGTCGTTTAAACTAGTGTAATTACTTTACGGCTTTGATTTGTTTCGAATATTTTCTGGCTTGTGTAGTAAAAGAAAGTGAATCATACTGTATATGATTGTTACGTATGTTACTACGCTGTGTTTCTAAACTAAATTTTGAATGAGTCATTTATTTGTGTCGTTAATGGATTGTGATGCACAATAATCTGTGACACAGTGATGGCTTTTGATTTAAGAAAAGAAGAAGATGTAAAGGAATTCTTGGAGAACCTTGGTATCGAATATCGTTTTCAGTGTTATCGAGAAAAGGAACCAGACGGTATGTTTTAAATTTACGTATTTAAATTGTAGATGCATCTAATTTAGGTAGTTCCTACAATTAAGATTATAATTTTCTACATATACCGATCTTACAAAGAACTATTATTATTAAACTTATTCGAGAATGTACGTCCTGCACAATCAGTGTTATCGAGTTATTTAGATCATATTAAAAATTCTAATGTTGAATTAATCACTCATGTAAGTTAAATATGAAAGACCGTGTAAGTGTTGATATTATTAGTACCAAAACAATATTACAAATAAGTAAAGAAACAATTACGTTAACGAAATGACTTGTATCTGAATGCTATACTAACACTGATAGTAACAGATGAACGTGGTTAGCGAAAATATTTTAAAATATGGACAAATGTAATTGGATTATGAAAAACAAAAATCTGCAGCTAGCATAATTTTTGTCACAAATCTTAGGCCTAATGTTTTAAACAATATCTTTCAATATAAGTGTCCCGTATTTAAGTGGAGGGTGTGTAATAAACACCAACATATTGGGAATGGGTAAAAAAACTAAAACACCAGAAGAATGTATTAATATAACTGTCTGGGCAGTGTGCTTAAATCATTCTAAATGACACACGTATTTCATTCAGTACTTGAACTTTGTCATATGGTAATCGTATTTTTAAATGTATCATAGTTGTTCTGTGTAATATAAAAATAACATGCTTTTCTCTGGATAAAGCACTTAAATAGTACTAAATACTGCAAATTGTATGTCATTCATTTACTACGATTACCCTCTTCAAAAATAAATAACCTCTAAATCTAAATTGGTTTTTGTGTAAATCATAAATAATTTCTGACTAGTATATATTTGCCTGGATGAAGCAGTTAATTAATAATGAATTATCCATTTCATATGTAACTCAATTACTCCAGTCTTCTCCAACAATAATCTTAAGA
Source organism: Tachypleus tridentatus (assembly GCF_004210375.1). Lineage (NCBI taxonomy): Eukaryota > Metazoa > Arthropoda > Merostomata > Xiphosura > Limulidae > Tachypleus > Tachypleus tridentatus. Next base: position 13,654,441 of record NC_134828.1, read on the forward strand.
ATTATCTTCAAGTGTATTAGTCTTTCTCTAATATCAACAACCTATGTGGATTAGGATATATATTTACCTGGATGTTACTGTTGTTGTTTTGAATTAAGCTCACCAGTTTTTCCAATTTATTATTATTTGTTTCGGAGTGACACAGTATTATGTCTGTAGACTCACACCATTATAACCTGGGCTTCAATACCTGTGGTGGGCAGAGCATAGATAACCTACAGTGTATCTTTGCACTTAACTACAAACCAAACTGATTGATTATTAAGGTGTTATGTCTAGCTGAGGTTTTCTGTTTATGAAGATTTATACTCCATTATAGATATGAAAACCCAAACACTGTAAGTGAATGTAGAGTATTTGATTTCCTTACAACACAAAAATGGTAAATAAACTGTTTGTTTTACTGATACATAAAGTAATGGATAACATAATTTAAAAATCTTATTGTAACTCTTTTGTCAAATATGTAGAAAACTGAATTATAATCTATTATTAATATTTTATTTTTTTTCCAGTAAGCTGAAATAATGACATTCCAGATTGGTTGTTTTCATTTCAAATTTTTTCTATCTTTGTCTTTTACTATCAAGGATACATTTAGAGCAAAGACACATTTAAAGAAATTCATGATGTAAACTTTGTACACAGATATCTCATTAAAATCGTTACTTATTCAGTGAATCATGATTTCAAAGCTTGTCTTAATTTTGTTTTTGAAAGAAAACATTCTGAGATTTGTTTCAAGCCTCTAACACAAGGCCAGCGTGACAGTTAACCAATATCTGTTTTAATTATATCCAGTGCTCAAAGTGGAGTGTGTCACTTTTTGTGTACTTTCATTAAGAATTCCAAACAATTAAAAACTATTTCCGTTTTATGCACAAGTGTGTAGCCCTAATTACATCTGATTTACTATATAAACATGGTTTTCTTGCAACTAGATTGAGAACCAAGTATGTAACAAAAATATCCTTGAAAAGTAGTATTGTAGTTGGTTATATTTGATTATGGAAAATCCTAATTAAACTAGTTTGAAGTTAATGACAAATTCTTGATTATTTTGATTAATTAACATGCTACAACCTTTCTGTGATATTTACAATTGTACATTTTCTAGTCTCCAGGGCATTGTAAAACTTGGGTCTGTGCACTCAAGAGATATTCTAAAGGACAGTGAGATTTTAATCACATCTACAAAGGTTTAGTAAAATTTCTCTGAGATTGGTTTTCTGTAAAACATTTAAAACTTTACCTTCCAGACAAATCATTTGAGTGAATGAAAAAGTTTCAGAATCTTCTAAAGAGAAATTAAGCAAATGACACCATTTAGGCTAGTAGTAATTTCTATTTATTCTCAGTATGTATTTGAAAGTTCAAATCTTTCAACTTATAAGTTGATAATTGTAAAATATCAAAAGAGCAATGCTGTAAGTTACGTTTTTCAAATTTAAGTTGTAAAATATCTTGCCTTATCTGTACCAGGTAAAGAAAAATGTGTAATTTCCATAAATTCATATGGGAAAATTAAGTCAAATTTATAACACATGAACAATTATATTTTCGGTGTAGGATGCCATAGGTTAGGAGATTTTTTGGAAGCTGTCAAGAAAGATTTCCATAAAGCCTGTAAAATTTACAAGTTCAACTGTGATGACTATAAATACGGGAAGAGCTGTTTTAAATATGGAAATTATAGTTTTCTTGGAAAGGTAATGTTGCAAGTTATTTTAGTATTCAAGTTCCATTTTATAATAAGTCAAACGTAAACAGCCGTAAAGCTTTAACTAAAAACTTGTTTGAAGCTCTTGGTTTTAATCAGTTTCTTTTCTTTTTTTTAGTAGTAAATTACCTTGGTAGAAAGTCACTTGTGACATTTAAGTGATTCTAGAAACATCTTATTTAATGGTAACATTAGAATTATTTACTAGAAATACATCCATTTTATCAACTGGTCATATTGAAGCTGCAGTTCACCATGTTTAACTATGTTAAGCCTACACCACTATACAATTTTATTGAATCTTTAAGGCTCAAGTTAGTAGTCTAGAGAGCTCTGATATCTGGCATACGTATTAAACACTTGGCCGTAATCTTATTTTGGTAATTAATTACAGACTGTGCAATATTCATCTATCATGACAATGTATAGTTTTTGATCAGAAATTGGTGTATACTATTTGAAGTTAAACAACATTTAAAGTCTTTTTATTTAATAAATAGATATTTTTTGTTGGAGAATTTTTTTCTTTTGGCAGAACCAAATATGATCAGTTTTTGTCTGCTACATTTATCTCTGAAAACATAAGGGTTTTATAACAGCCCTCAAGCAGTAGTAAACATTTATAAAGATTTGCTAATCAATAATATTGATTTTTACTTATTACCCCTACTTGATATATCATAATGCATTATTTTTACCAATAACTCCAAGACTGTCACAGGCTTTAAACTATTCATGTTTAATGTAGCTTTTGACATAACATTGGAAACATATTTCTGCATATTAAAAAGACAACAGGAAGGGTAACGAATTTCAAGCCACTATTTTCATGAAATGTGAGAAATACTTACAGTTTACTTTAATGAACACCCAATACCACATGTATGTACACAGTGTTAAGATTTTTGTTTTCAAATTATAATTAGTTCCAAAGTGTTTCTAATTCATAGATAATTTAATGGTGAGCTTTTGGATAACCATTCTTCTCATTTTGTATAGATTTAAATAAACACTCAAAGAAAAGCTGAGATAATTTCTATAGAGTTTCAAAAGGGTTGGAAAAACATTAAGTAAAATATTTTCATATTTATTTCAAAGTTTAAGTAGGTTACACAGGCTCTAAAATGAAACGATTGTTTTATGCTTAATGTAATTGTAATTTCTTTTTTTAACAGGTTGCAAAGCAGACCTCGACAGAGCTTTCGAATACTATAGTATAGGTTGCGAGAATGCTTCCCCAGAATCGTGCCTGCACGCTGGGTTGATGCTTACATCCACAAACAGAGATGAAAAAATCCCTTGGCGGAAAGACTATGTGAAGGGTGTAGAATTTCTGGATAAAGGCTGTCAAGGAAATAATGGTATGAGCTGCTATTTTGCCAGTGGAATTTATATTACTGGTGCACCAAATGTTCTTAAGAACATGGAAAAGGCTTTTGAATACACTCGGAAAGCTTGCGAGCTGGACAACATCCATGCTTGTGCAAACCTCAGCCAGATGTATCGAAAAGGTGATGGTGTCAAAAAAGATACATCATTAGCTCAGAAATACAAGGATAAAGCTCTAGAGATGCAAGAACAGATTACGAAGGGATTTCGACAAATAGATTTCGAACAGGGAACATAACCAGTAGGCTTCGATTTGTCACGATTCCTCCCTGTTCTAGAGTAAGGTTTGGTGTTACTTTTACAGAACTTTATGGTGAATACTTGATTTGATTAATTACACTGTATCTATGTTTCATAGATATTAAATAACTGAGTCACTTTGAACTGTTAATAATTAAAAGAATGTGAGAATGAATATTTCATGTATAAAAATGTATGATGCTGCTCAAGTAATACTGAATGTAAATGCATTACAGAAAAAATTAAAGAGCAGTTTCTACCAAACTGAATGAGAACTGATGATTTCAGTAAAGATATTACATTTTTTAAGGAGAAGGAAAGCTAAACTATGTTGCAGGTTGTTGTAATAAAAATAAAAGTGTAGGATATCTTTCTGAACACAGTGATATGTAACTTTTTAATATTACACTTCATCAGCTAATTGCTCTTATACAGCTGAATATTACACAAAACTGGTGATTTCTTTTTCAAAGATACATTTCTCTGAAGTTTAAGAACACAATTTATTCTTTTGAAGAGTGAATGTCGGTCAACAATCCACAGAAAAAAACCTGTTAATGACCGAAGAAGGTCGAAAGGTTGTTCGCTCCTCTACATAAAAATGTTCTCAACCCATACCAGCTGTTTTTTAAATGTATATTTGTCAGTCAACAAACATACGTAAATCTTACTTTTAAACAGAAGGTGATGGCCAGGACTACAAATCAGGAATTCTAAGATCACAATATTACACTGAGCATGCTGTGAGCAAGTCATAAATATAAAAGCCAGTTCTACAGTTAAGAATAGATGTGGAGATCAGGTGTTGTCTGTTGGTTGGCATTTTTATACTCAGCATTTCGAAATTGGTGGTTTCCAAGTGGGATGTTTGGCTCATGTGTTGCTGGTTGTAAAACCAAGTACTGTAAACTTGACATACAAGAATGTTATTCTGTATATAAAATCAAATAATCTAAGAAAAGATGAATTGAATACAAATCATTTGTGAATTTTAATGTTTAATAACATAATAAAATATTAAGTAACTAATTATATTTTGTGGTAAGTTATATTTCCCAGTTCACATAACTAACAAGTACCAATGACTTAACTGTACTAAAACACAGAGTAATAAAATTCATTTTTACCCAATACCAAGGTATAGCTAGAAAAAACTGACACCATCCAAATATTAATTTCATAAGTTTTATTTCTTTTTTACAGAGATTCATTTAACATGAAAAACCAAAGGCACAGTACACACTCCAGGAAATTAAGTACAGGCGCTGAAATTTTGAACACGCCATTTCTAACTGAAGAGCATGGGCTAATAGTGAGCTTTTTAGGAAACAAAAATCAATACATCTGTGGTTTACTAATATTTATAATATTAACAAAAGAGAATTTTCCTTTTTAACTTGAAAATGGATCTTTAAATACGAAACTTCTAGGTTTTCTATTTTTTGATGCTAGATTAATAGCACTTTTATATTAAAAGCAAGCATTATGTTATTTATTTTTTGCTTTAAGGGAAAGTTTATTAATTCAGCAAGTATACAGCTTTAGAAGAAAACAATCAAGTTTTTCTATTGCCCACTACAACAGTGGTTTTTATTTCATCTTCTCTTGAGTTTAAATGAATATTATGATGACAGTGCATACACTTCTTTTCAGTTATTTTCCTAAGGTAGCCATAACAATGCTGCAATCTTTAGATTTTCTGAAACAGATGACACCACAATGTTTTCTGTCAATCATCGAAGTTTTGAGACAAGAGAAAATTGGCTGCTAGATTTTCGTTCTTGTCACAAGCAAAGTAGGCTTGAATTACTAGATACTCTGGAAATCCTAAGGCTTTTAGCTGTGGGAAAAAAAGTAAATATTGAATGTAAAACTATAAACAGAGGGTTAACTTTGAAACTTCTCTCCTAAAGCTTAAGAGACAGAGGTTAAAGTGGCTTTGACAATACATCATTGTAACTATCTATCTATTATGTGGCAGTAAGTATAAAAAATGCTCTTAAGAACGATGGTTTTTTAAATTATCTTGTTGTGAAGATTACTGAACTATCACTTAATAGTATGTGGGTAAAGAGGAAAAAGGACAATTCATTTGGTTAAGTAGGTCACAATGTAATATTACTAAATGTCCTTACTCTTTCAAGAACAATTCATTTGGTTAAGGAGGTCACAATGTAATATTACTAAATGTCCTTATTTTTCAAGAACAATTAATTTGGTTAAGGAAGCCACAATGTAATATTACTAAATGTCCTTACACTTTCAAGAACAATTGATTTGGTTAAGGAGGGCACAATGTAATATTACTAAAAGTTCTTACTCATTCAAGAACAATTGATTTGGTTAAGAAGGGCACAATGTAATATTACTAAATGTCCTTACTCTTTAGAGTACAACTTATTTGGTTAAGGAAGCCACAATGTAATATTACTAAATGTCCTTACTCTTTCAAGATCAATTCATTTTGTAAGAAGGTCACAATGTAATATTACTAAATGTCCTTACTCTTTCAAGAACAATTCATTTGGTTAAGGAGGTCACAATGTAATATTACTAAATGTCCTTACTCTTTCAAGAACAATTCATTTGGTTAAGGAGGTCACAATGTTATATTACTAAATGTCCTTACTCTTTCAAGAACAATTCATTTGGTTAAGGAAGCCACAATGTTATATTACTAAATGTCCTTACTCTTTCAAGAACAATTAATTTGGTTAAGGAAGCCACAATGTTATATTACTAAATGTCCTTTCTCTTTCAAGAACAATTCATTTGGTTAAGGAGGTCACAATGTAATATTACTAAATGTCCTTACTCTTTCAAGAACAATTCATTTGGTTAATGAGGTCACAATGTAATATTACTAAATGTCCTTACTCTTTCAAGAACAATTCATTTTGTAAGAAGGTCACAATGTAATATTACTAAATGTCCTTACTCTTTCAAGAACAATTCATTTGGTTAAAAAAGCCACAATGTAATATTACTAAATGTCCTTACTCTTTCAAGAACAATTCATTTGGTTAAGGAAGCCACAATGTAATATTACTAAATGTCCTTACTCTTTCAAGAACAATTCATTTGGTTAAGGAGGCCACAATGTAATATTACTAAATGTCCTTACTCTTTCAAGAACAATTCATTTGGTTAAGGAAGCCACAATGTTATATTACTAAATGTCCTTTCTCTTTCAAGAACAATTAATTTGGTTAAGGAGGCCACGATGTAATATTACTAAATCTCCTAACTCTTTCAAGAACAATTAATTTGGTTAAGTAAGCCACAATGTTATATTACTAAATGTCCTTTGTCTTTCAAGAACAATTAATTTGGTTAAGGAGGCCACAATGTAATATTACTAAATGTCCTTACTCTTTCAAGAACAATTCATTTGGTTAAAAAGGTCACAATGTAATATTACTAAATGTCCTTACTCTTTCAAGAACAATTCATTTGGTTAAGGAAGCCACAATATAATATCATTACTAAATGTCCTTACTCTTTCAAGAACAATTAATTTGGTTAAGAAAGCCACAATGTTATATTACTAAATGTCCTTACTCTTTCAAGAACAATTAATTTGGTTAAGGAAGCCACAATGTTATATTACTAAATGTCCTTTGTCTTTCAAGAACAATTAATTTGGTTAAGGAGGCCACGATGTAATATTACTAAATGTCCTTACTGTTTCAAGAACAATTCATTTGGTTAAAAAGGTCACAATGTAATATTACTAAATGTCCTTACTCTTTCAAGAACAATTAATTTGGTTAAGAAAGCCACAATGTTATATTACTAAATGTCCTTACTCTTTCAAGAACAATTAATTTGGTTAAGAAGGCCACGATGTAATATTACTAAATGTCCTTACTCTTTCAAGAACAATTCATTTGGTTAAAGAAGCCACAATGTTATATTACTAAATGTCCTATCTATTTCAAGAACAATTCATTTGGTTAAGGAGGCCACAATGTAATATTACTAAATGTCCTTACTCTTTCAAGAACAATTCATTTGGTTAAGGAAGCCACAATGTAATATTACTAAATGTCCTTACTCTTTCAAGAACAATTCATTTGGTTAAGGAAGCCACAATGTTATATTACTAAATGTCCTTACTCTTTCAAGAACAATTAATTTGGTTAAGGAAGCCACAATGTTATATTACTAAATGTCCTTACTCTTTCAAGAACAATTAATTTGGTTAAGGAGGCCACAATGTAATATTACTAAATGTCCTTACTCTTTCAAGAACAATTCATTTGGTTAAGGAAGCCACAATGTTAAATTACTAAATGTCCTTACTCTTTCAAGAACAATTCATTTGGTTAAGGAGGTCACAATGTAATATTACTAAATGTCCTTACTCTTTCAAGAACAATTCATTTGGTTAAGGAGGTCACAATGTAATATTACTAAATGTCCTTACTCTTTCAAGAACAATTCATTTGGTTAAGGAGGTCACAATGTAATATTACTAAATGTCCTTACTCTTTCAAGAACAATTCATTTGGTTAAGGAGGCCACAATGTAATATTACTAAATGTCCTTACTCTTTCAAGAACAATTCATTTGGTTAAGGAGGCCACAATGTAATATTACTAAATGTCCTTTCTCTTTCAAGAACAATAAATTTGGTTAAGGAGGCCACAATGTAATATTACTAAATGTCCTTACTCTTTCAAGAACAATTCATTTGGTTAAGGAAGCCACAATGTTATATTACTAAATGTCCTTACTCTTTCAAGAACAATTCATTTGGTTAAGGAAGCCACAATGTTATATTACTAAATGTTCTTACTCTTTCAAGAACAATTCATTTGGTTAAGGAAGCCACAATGTTATATTACTAAATGTTCTTACTCTTTCAAGAACAATTAATTTGGTTAAGGAAGCCACAATGTTATATTACTAAATGTCCTTACTCTTTCAAGAACAATTGATTTGGTTAAGGAGGTCACAATGTAATATTACTAAATGTCCTTACTCTTTCAAGAACAATTGATTTGTTTAAGGAGATCACAATGTAACATTACTACATGTCCTCACTCTTTCAAGAAAAATTCATTTGGTTGAGAAAGCCACAATGTTATATTACTAAATGTCCTTACTCTTTCAAGAACAATTCATTTGGTTAAGGAGGCCACAATGTAATATTACTAAATGTCCTTACTCTTTCAAGAACAATTCATTTGGTTAAGGAAGCCACAATATAATATCATTACTAAATGTCCTTACTCTTTCAAGAACAATTAATTTGGTTAAGGAAGCCACAATGTAATATTACTAAATGTCCTTACTGTTTCAAGAACAATTCATTTGGTTAATGAGGTCACAATGTTATATCACTAAATGTCCTTACTCTTTCAAGAACAATTCATTTGGTTAAGGAGGTCACAATGTAATATTACTAAATGTCCTTAATCTTTCAAGAACAATTCATTTGGTTAAGAAAGCCACAATGTTATATTACTAAATGTCCTTACTCTTTCAAGAACAATTCATTTGGTTAAGGAGGTCACAATGTTATATTACTAAATGTCCTTACTCTTTCAAGAACAATTCATTTGGTTAAGGAGGCCACAATGTAATATTACTAAATGTCCTTACTCTTTCAAGAACAATTTATTTGTTTAAGGAGGTCACAATTTTAAATTAGTAAATGTCCTTACTCTTTCTAGAACAATTCATTTAGTTAAGGAGGTCACATTGTAACATTACTAAATGTCCTTACTCTTTCAAGAACAATTCACTTGGTTAAGGATGTCACAATGTAATATTACTAAATGTCCTTACTCTTTCAAGAACAATTCATTTGGTTAAGGAGGTCACAATGTAATATTACTAAATGTCCTTACTCTTTCAAGAACAATTCATTTGGTTAAGGAGGCCACAATGTAATATTACTAAATGTCCTTAATCTTGCAAGAACAATTCATTTGGTTAAGGAGGCCACAATGTAATATTACTAAATGTCCTTTCTCTTTCAAGAACAATTCATTTGGTTAAGGAAGCCACAATGTTATATTACTAAATGTCCTTACTCTTTCAAGAACAATTCATTTGGTTAAGGAAGCCACAATGTTATATTACTAAATGTCCTTACTCTTTCAAGAACAATTCATTTGGTTAAGGAAGCCACAATGTTATATTACTAAATGTCCTTACTCTTTCAAGAACAATTAATTTGGTTAAGGAAGCCACAATGTTATATTACTAAATGTCCTTACTCTTTCAAGAACAATTCATTTGGTTAAGGAGGTCACAATGTAATATTACTAAATGTCCTTACTCTTTCAAGAACAATTCATTTGGTTAAGGAGATCACAATGTAATATTACTAAATGTCCTTACTCTTTCAAGAACAATTCATTTGGTTAAGAAAGCCACAATGTTATATTACTAAATGTCCTTACTCTTTCAAGAACAATTCATTTGGTTAAGGAGGCCACAATGTAATATTACTAAATGTCCTTACTCTTTCAAGAACAATTCATTTGGTTAAGGAAGCCACAATGTAATATTTACTAAATGTCCTTACTCTTTCAAGAACAATTAATTTGGTTAAGGAAGCCACAATGTAATATTACTAAATGTCCGTACTGTTTCAAGAACAATTCATTTGGTTAATGAGGTCACAATGTTATATCACTAAATGTCTTTATTCTTTCAAGAACAATTCATTTGGTTAAGGAGGTCACAATGTAATATTACTAAATGTCCTTACTCTTTCAAGAACAATTCATTTGGTTAAGGAGGCCACAATGTAATATTACTAAATGTCCTTACTCTTTCAAGAACAATTCATTTGGTTAAAAGGTCACAATGTAATATTACTAAATGTCCTTTTCAAGAACAATCTTTCAAGAACAATTCATTTGGTTAAGGAACAATGTAATATTACTAAATGTCCACAATGTAATATTACTAAATGTCCTTACTCTTTCAAGAACAATTCATTTGGTTAAGGAGGCCACAATGTAATATTACTAAATGTCCTTACTCTTTCAAGAACAATTCATTTGGTTAAGGAAGCCACAATGTAATATTACTAAATGTCCTTACTCTTTCAAGAACAATTCATTTGGTTAAGGAGGCCACAATGTAATATTACTAAATGTCCTTACTCTTTCAAGAACAATTCATTTGGTTAAGGAGGCCACAATGTAATATTACTAAATGTCCTTACTCTTTCAAGAACAATTCTAAATTTGGTTAAAATGTCCTTACTCTTTCAAGAACAATTCACAATGAGGTCATGTGTATATTACTAAATGTCCTTACTCTTTCAATTCTTTCAAGAACAATTCATTTGGTTAAGGAGGCCACAATGTTAATATAATATCATTACTAAATGTCCTTACTCTTTCAAGAACAATTCATTTGGTTAAGGAGGCCACAATGTAATATTACTAAATGTCCTTACTCTTTCAAGAACAATTCATTTGGTTAAGGAAGCCACAATGTAATATTACTAAATGTCCTTACTCTTTCAAGAACAATTCATTTGGTTAAGAAGGCCACAATGTAATATTACTAAATGTCCTTACTCTTTCAAGAACAATTCATTTGGTTAAGGAAGCCACAATGTTATATTACTAAATGTCCTTTCTCTTTCAAGAACAATTCATTTGGTTAAGGAGGCCACAATGTAATATTACTAAATGTCCTTACTCTTTCAAGAACAATTCATTTGGTTAAGGAAGCCACAATGTAATATTACTAAATGTCCTTACTCTTTCAAGAACAATTCATTTGGTTAAGGAAGCCACAATGTTATATTACTAAATGTCCTTACTCTTTCAAGAACAATTAATTTGGTTAAGGAAGCCACAATGTTATATTACTAAATGTCCTTACTCTTTCAAGAACAATTCATTTGGTTAAGGAGGCCACAATGTAATATTACTAAATGTCCTTACTCTTTCAAGAACAATTCATTTGGTTAAGGAAGCCACAATGTAATATTACTAAATGTCCTTACTCTTTCAAGAACAATTCATTTGGTTAAGGAGGTCACAATGTAATATTACTAAATGTCCTTACTCTTTCAAGAACAATTCATTTGGTTAAGAAAGCCACAATGTTATATTACTAAATGTCCTTACTCTTTCAAGAACAATTCATTTGGTGAAGAAAGCCACAATGTTATATTACTAAATGTCCTTACTCTTTCAAGAACAATTCATTTGGTTAAGGAGGTCACAATGTTATATTACTAAATGTCCTTACTCTTTCAAGAACAATTCATTTGGTTAAGGAGGCCACAATGTAATATTACTAAATGTCCTTACTCTTTCAAGAACAATTTATTTGTTTAAGGAGGTCACAATTTTAAATTAGTAAATGTCCTTACTCTTTCTAGAACAATTCATTTAGTTAAGGAGGTCACAATGTAATATTACTAAATGTCCTTACTCTTTCAAGAACAATTCATTTGGTTAAGGAGGCCACAATGTAATATTACTAAATGTCCTTACTCTTTCAAGAACAATTCATTTGGTTAAGAATGTCACAATGTAATATTACTAAATGTCCTTACTCTTTCAAGAACAATTCATTTGGTTAAGGAGGTCACAATGTAATATTACTAAATGTCCTTACTCTTTCAAGAACAATTCATTTGGTTAAGGAGGCCACAATGTAATATTACTAAATGTCCTTACTCTTTCAAGAACAATTCATTTGGTTAAGGAAGCCACAATGTAATATTACTAAATGTCCTTACTCTTTCAAGAACAATTCATTTGGTTAAGGAAGCCACAATGTAATATTACTAAATGTCCTTACTCTTTCAAGAACAATTCATTTGGTTAAGGAAGCCACAATGTTATATTACTAAATGTCCTTACTCTTTCAAGAACAATTCATTTGGTTAAGGAGGTCACAATGTAATATTACTAAATGTCCTTACTCTTTCAAGAACAATTCATTTGGTTAAGGAAGCCACAATGTAATATCATTACTAAATGTCCTTATATTACTCTTTCGAGAACAATTCATTTGGTTAAGGAGGCCACAATGTAATATTACTAAATGTCCTTACTCTTTCAAGAACAATTCATTTGGTTAAGGAAGCCACAATGTAATATTACTAAATGTCCTTACTCTTTCAAGAACAATTCATTTGGTTAAGGAGGCCACAATGTAATATTACTAAATGTCCTTACTCTTTCAAGAACAATTCATTTGGTTAAGGAGGCCACAATGTAATATTACTAAATGTCCTTACTCTTTCAAGAACAATTCATTTGGTTAAGGAGTAATATTACTAAATGTCCTTACTCTTTCAAGAACACAATGTGTAATATTACTAAATGTCCTTACTCTTTCAAGAACAATTCATTTGGTTAAGGAAGGTCACAATGTAATATTACTAAATGTCCTTACTCTTTCAAGAACAATTCATTTGGTTAAGGAAGCCACAATGTAATATTACTAAATGTCCTTACTCTTTCAAGAACAATTAATTTGGTTAAGAAGGTCACAATGTAATATTACTAAATGTCCTTACTCTTTCAAGAACAATTAATTTGGTTAAGGAGGTCCACAATGTAATATTTACTAAATGTCCTTACTCTTTCAAGAACAATTCATTTGGTTAAGGAAGCCACAATGTAATAATACTAAATGTCCTTAATCTTTCAAGAACAATTAATTTGGTTAAGGAGGCCACAATGTAATATCATTACTAAATGTCCTTACTCTTTCAAGAACAATTAATTTGGTTAAGGAGGCCACAATGTAATATTACTAAATGTCCTTACTCTTTCAAGAACAATTCATTTGGTTAAGGAGGCCACAATGTAATATTACTAAATGTCCTTACTTTCAAGAACAATTCATTTGGTTAAGGAGGCCACAATGTAATATTACTAAATGTCCTTACTCTTTCAAGAACAATTCATTTGGTTAAGGAGGCCACAATGTAATATTACTAAATGTCCTTAAGAACAATTCTTTGGTTAAGAACACATTCATATTACTAAATGTCCTAAAGAACAATTAATTTGGTTAAGGAAGCCACAATGTAATATTACTAAATGTCCTTACTCTTTCAAGAACAATTCATTTGGTTAAGGACAATGTAATATTACTAAATGTCCTTACTCTTTCAAGAACAATCACAATTCATTTGGTTAAGGAAGCCACAATATATTACTAAATGTCCTTACTCTTTCAAGAACAATTCATTTGGTTAAGAGGCCACAATGTAATATTACTAAATGTCCTTACTCTTTTCAAGAACAATTCATTTGGTTAAGGAGGCCACAATGTAATATTACTAAATGTCCTTACTCTTTCAAGAACAATTCATTTGGTTAAGGAAGCCACAATGTAATATTACTAAATGTCCTTAAGAACTTCATTTGGTTAAGGAGGCAAGAATATTACTAATTCATTTTTGGTTAAGAAAGCCACAATGTTATATTACTAAATGTCCTTACTCTTTCAAGAACAATTCATTTGGTTAAGGAAGCCACAATGTTATATTACTAAATGTCCTTACTCTTTCAAGAACAATTCATTTGGTTAAGGAAGCCACAATGTAATATTACTAAATGTCCTTACTCTTTCAAGAACAATTCATTTGGTTAAGTCCTTACTCTTTCAAGAACAATTCATTTGGTTAAGGAGGTCACAATGTAATATTACTAAATGTCCTTACTCTTTCAAGAACAATTCATTTGGTTAAGGAGGCCACAATGTAATATTACTAAATGTCCTTACTCTTTCAAGAACAATTCATTTGGTTAAGGAGGCCACAATGTAATATTACTAAATGTCCTTACTCTTTCAAGAACAATTCATTTGGTTAAGGAGGCCACAATGTAATATTACTAAATGTCCTTACTCTTTCAAGAACAATTCATTTGGTTAAGGAGGTCACAATGTAATATCATTACTAAATGTCCTTACTCTTTCAAGAACAATTCATTTGGTTAAGGAAGCCACAATGTAATATTACTAAATGTCCTTACTCTTTCAAGAACAATTCATTTGGTTAAGGAGGCCACAATGTAATATTACTAAATGTCCTTACTCTTTCAAGAACAATTCATTTGGTTAAGGAGGCCACAATGTAATATTACTAAATGTCCTTACTCTTTCAAGAACAATTCATTTGGTTAAGGAGGCCACAATGTAATATTACTAAATGTCCACAATGTTAATACAATTACTAAATGTCCTTACTCTTTCAAGAACAATTCATTTGGTTAAGGAAGCCACAAAGAACAATTCATTTGGTTAAGGAGCCCATAATGTTATATTACTAAATGTCCTTCTCTTTCAAGAACAATTTATTTCTTTAAGGAGGCCAGAATGTAATATTACTAAATGTCCTTAATCTTTCAAGAACAATTCATTTGGTTAAGGAGGCCACAATGTAATATTACTAAATGTCCTTACTCTTTCAAGAACAATTCATTTGGTTAAGGAGCCACAATGTAATATTACTAAATGTCCTTACTCTTTCTCTTTCAAGAACAATTCATTTGGTTAAGGAGGCCACAATGTAATATTACTAAATGTCCTTACTCTTTCAAGAACAATTCATTTGGTTAAGGAGGCCACAATGTAATATTACTAAATGTCCTTACTCTTTCAAGAACAATTCATTTGGTTAAGGCCAGGTAATATTACTAAATGTCCTTACAATTCATTTGTTAATGTATTTACTAAATGTCCTTACTCTTTCAAGAACAATTCATTTGGTTAAGGAAGCCACAATGTAATATTACTAAATGTCCTTACTCTTTCAAGAACAATTCATTTGGTTAAGGAAGCCACAATGTAATATTACTAGAACAATTCATTTGGTTAAGCCACAATGTAATATTACTAAATGTCCACAAGAACAATTCATTTGTTAATATTATATTACTAAATGTCCTTACTCTTTCAAGAACAATTCATTTGGTTAAGGAGGCCACAATGTAATATTACTAAATGTCCTTACTCTTTCAAGAACAATTCAAGAACAATTCATTTGGTTAAAGAACAATTCATTTGAAGGAGGCCACAATGTAATATTACTAAATGTCCTTACTCTTTCAAGAACAATTCATTTGGTTAAGGAGGCACACAATGTAACAATGTATTACTAAATGTCCTTACTCTTTCAAGAACAATTCATTTGGTTAAGGAAGCCACAATGTAATATTACTAAATGTCCTTACTCTTTCAAGAACAATTCATTTGGTTAAGGAAGTCACAATGTAAAAGAACAATGTTAAGGAGGCCACAATGTATATTACTAAATGTCCTTACTCTTTCAAGAACAATTCATTTGGTTAAGGAGAAGCCACAATGTTAAGGAGGCCACAATATTACTAAATGTCCTTACTCTTTCAAGAACAATTCATTTGGTTAAGGAGGTCACAATGTTATATTACCACAATGTTAATATTACTAAATGTCCTTACTCTTTCAAGAACAATTCATTTGGTTAAGGAAGCCACAATGTAATATTACTAAATGTCCTTACTCTTTCAAGAACAATTCATTTGGTTAAGGAAGCCACAATGTAATATTACTAAATGTCCTTACTCTTTCAAGAACAATTCATTTGGTTAAGGAAGCCACAATGTAATATTACTAAATGTCCTTACTCTTTCAAGAACAATTCATTTGGTTAAGGAAGCCACAATGTAATATTACTAAATGTCCTTATCTTTCAAGAACAATTACTGTAATATTACTAAATGTCCTTACTCTTTCAAGAACAATTCATTTGGTTAAGCCACAATGTTATATTACTAAATGTCCTTTCTCTTTCAAGAACAATTCACAATGTAATATTACTAAATGTCCTTACTCTTTCGAGAACAATTCACGTGGTTAAGGAAGCCACAATGTAATATTACTAAATGTCCTTACTCTTTCAAGAACAATTAATTTGGTTAAGGAGGTCACAATGTTAATATTACTAAATGTCCTTACTCTTTCAAGAACAATTCATTTGGTTAAGGAGGTCACAATGTAATATCATTACTAAATGGCCTTACTCTTTCAAGAACAATTCATTTGGTTAAGGACAATGTAATATTACTAAATGCCACAATGTAATATTACTAAGAACAATGTCCTGTACTATTACTAAATGTCCTTACTCTTTCAAGAACAATTCATTTGGTTAAGGAGGCCACAATGTAATATTACTAAATGTCCTTACTCTTTCAAGAACAATTCATTTGGTTAAGGAGGCCACAATGTAATATTACTAAATGTCCTTACTCTTTCAAGAACAATTCATTTGGTTAAGGAAGCCACAATGTTATATTACTAAATGTCCTTACTCTTTCAAGAACAATTCATTTGGTTAAGGAGGTCACAATGTAATATTATTACTAAATGTCCTTTATATTACTAAATGTCTTTCAAGAACAATTCATTTGGTTAAGGAAGCCACAATGTAATATTACTAAATGTCCTTACTCTTTCAAGAACAATTCATTTGGTTAAGGAAGCCACAATGTAATATTACTAAATGTCCTTACTCTTTCAAGAACAATTCATTTGGTTAAGGAGGCCACAATGTTATATTACTAAATGTCCTTACTCTTTCAAGAACAATTCATTTGGTTAAGGAGGCCACAATGTAATATTACTAAATGTCCTTACTCTTTCAAGAACAA